>NC_140074.1:97303711-98589275 GCF_964194135.1 Talpa europaea
GAAACTGTTGTAGAGTTTCGGTTTTGTGTCAAGAGGACATCCACCTCTGAGTGACAGTGTCTGCTGTGTTTTTGGTTCATTCCCTGTGAAAGAATCATTTATACTGAGAAGTAAATATAGGAGGATAAGTAGGGTGTGGGTGTGGATGAAGTTCAAGATTTCCTGCAGCTCTGGAAACATTTGCAGCATCACCCTCTGGCACTGGGAAAGCCTTGTGGCCTGCAGGACCATCAAGAGCTGTCTTGGGTTATGGGTGTTGTGACACATGTGCCTTGGGAGCAAAGCACTCTGGTCAATCCCTGTACTTCGTGGCACTCTGTGATACAGAGCTGCATGGGCCCTTTGACTACATTCAGACCTCAACTCAAAGGACCTCCTTGGAGAAAGCTGCCTTGATCATTTAGTAAAGTGCGTCTTGAATTTCACCCCAATTCTATCATAATAATAGTTTCATATCCCTTGTAGTAGTGTCTGTAGCTGAAAGGGTCCCATGTGCTGGTCTACCTGTTTGTGCCATCCCTCCATCCACTAGCCTGTAAGCTCCTTAGGCAAGGACTCTGCCTTCCTCTTCCATGTGTCCCCCTCACAGTTGGCTGTACATTGTGACATTTAGGAAATCCAGTGATTGTTGACTGGCTGCCCGTTGCATAGACTCCCTGAGGACTGGGAAGAAGCAAGTTAATGAAATTCTCTGATTGAAGGATATGAGGTATAGGAATAACAGATCCTTATTAGTGTTTTTAAAAAATAAAGTACATTCCACAGTGAGGTTATATGTCTACTCAGCAAGGCTGTGTGCCCAGTTGTTTGGTCAAACACCGATCTATAATAGATGATGCTGTGAAAGTATTTTTTTAAAAAATGTGATTATCATTTAAATCAGTGGACTTTGAGTAAAACAGATAATGCTTCACAGTGTAAAGGAGCCTCATCCATCAATAGAAGGCCTTCAAAGTGAAGACTGAAATTTCCTGAAGGGGAAATTCTCTTGAGGATTTAGATAGCACAACTTTTAGATGAATTTCCAACCTAGTAGCCTGCCCTACAGATTTCAGACTTGCCATTATCCACAAATGTGTGAGCTGATTCCATAACATAAAACTCTCTCATATGTATATGAATGTATAAGATATATCTCAAACATCATTATGTGAGATAAATCTCTCATATAATATATAAAAATTAATATTTTATGCACACATGCATACACATCCTATTGATCACATACATACATACATTCTATGATTCTATTTCTCTGAAGAACACTGGCTAATGCAAATGAGGTCATAATAATTCCTACCATTCCCTTTAAAGAGGCACTACCTAAATGCTCTATCTGTATCATTTCATTTGATCCTTACTATGAAGTTGGCATTGAATTATTCTCATTTTATAATGTGGAAACCAAAGCCCAGAGAGGTTAAGTAACTTAGCCAGCACCACACAGCTGGCATATCATGACATCAGTATCAAATCTGAGTCTGTCCAGTGCATAAACATATGCTCTTAATCACCAACTAGCAGTGAAACTGGGGCATGATCAAAAAGGCTCTTGCCTTTGAGGGGCTTGTGGTATGTTACAGGGAGGTATAGACAAAAATAATTCTAATTTATAAGGTAAAGATTAATAGGATTACAGATAAGTCTTATGGAATTTCAGAGTAAAGGAAGATCAGTTCTGGCTTCTGTAAGTCATGCAAGGCTTAATGGATAATAAGTTCAATCTGGGCTTTGAAGAATGGCAAGGACTCGCACACATGGAGCGAGGGAGGATGTTCATTCTAGATCACACTGTCAAGTAGAAATATAATGTGAGTCACACAAGAGAGCCACATGAGGAATTTCAACATTTTTAGTAGCTGAATTAAAAAAGTAAAAATAATTGGTAAAGTTAAAATGTTATAATTTGTTTCACTTAACCTAATCATCAAAAATATTGCTTCAGCATGTAATTCATAAAAAAATTATCAGGCATGTTCACAAATTTATTTTTTTATACTGTCTTTGAAATCCTATAGCACATCTCAATAGCCATCAATGTAAAATATTATAAAAGATTTTCGCTTTCCTTTTTTCCCAATAAGTCTTCAGGACCTGGTGTACATTTTATCTTATAGCACATCTCAGTTCAGACAAGTCACATTTCAAGTGTGCAATAGCCCATAACTCGGGGCTACTGTACTAGACAGACAGCTCCAGATGGAGAACAAAGCAGGACAGAGTCCCACGGGCAGGGAAGCCTGGGGTGTGTGCCCAGAACTGAGCACGAGCGTTAGTCTGGAATGGACTGTACATGGGGGAAACTGTGAGCAACATAGTGGATATGAATGAGGGGCTAGAATATGGGGAGTCTTGCATGCCAGAATAAAGTGCTCAGATTCTAGAAACAGGTAAAGAGGAACGACCACTGGCAAGGCTATTTGAGAAGGGACAAAAGCTCTGTCTTAGCATGACATTAGTACCAAGGCTGAGTGGGCAGTAGAAAGGTGAGGGCAGGAAGGATATCAGTTGGCACACAATGGCCATTCTTCCAGTCAGAGATGGTGAAGCTGAGCAGAAGCTGGGCGCTGGGCCTGAGAGTGCAAATGTGACTGGACAAGTTGACAGGCAGTAGCAGGGGAGAAAGAGCCACCGGGGGAGCTGAAGACCCGCCAGGCCTTCTGTTCTGGGTGGCTGGGAAGGAGAATGATAGGACAAGCTGCTACATCTTCTAGCAACAGATTATGAGAGATTTAGTCCTCTCCCACTCTGGGGGTTCAGAATCATGTTTTTAGGGCCTCTTCCCTCTTCTTCCCTGAGGACAGATCCTTGTGTCTTGGCCCCTCTCTAGCGGGAAAGAAGGAGTCTTGTGGAACCCTGAGAATGTTTTTGCCTTATGCAGAGTTGCAGCCTTCCTTCACCCTGCCTCAGCCCCTGACCCCGCACGTCCTGGGCCGCTTCCCCCGGCCTTGGAATGCGCGGAAGCACCCCCTGCCCGCCACGGGGCAGCTAGATAGCGCCTGGGCCCCGCCGAGGGCTGCGTGCCTGATGATGTGTTATTCTGCGCTCCGTGTATCTTTAACTGCTCTAATGAGCTGGAAGTCTGGAGGAGGAATGGCAAAGATTTACAGTTTATACTTGAGAAACCTACTCCTGTCAAGGGAGGGATTAACTGGGCCAGACATGACTCTCCGCTCGGTGGCTGCTGATAGCAAGTAACAAGGACCCCGAAAGCCTTTGGTGATTAGGCAGGGGCGCTATCGCGGGTCCCTCCTCGCCATTGTTTATTTTAGATTGTGGCCATCCAGGCAGCCCGCTTGGTGTGTGTCAGACATACTTAATAGAGAGATAATTTGGAAATAAGAATGTACGAGATTTTCTGGGGGAGATGGCAAGGAAGAATGTCTGGGCTGGCTCACATGTTTAATGGCTGCATTCCTTGCTATCTGGGGTGGGGCTGCTGGCGACTTCTCCCACACGCCTCAGTGGTTCGCGCGTCCCTGTCCTCAGTGCTCTAGTGGCTTCTTCCGTAGCTGTATGCACAGTCCCTCCATTGGGCTTTAAAAAAAAAAAAAAAGATTTATTTATTTATACAAGCGCTGGGTACAGTCAGAAGTGCGGGAGGGTGAGAGGATTCACCAGAGCTAGAGCGGGGAACAGAACAGGCAGACCAAGGAAATACACTGCTGAGGGGAGCAGCAGGTGGCAGGAGAGGTCTGCATGCCATGTGGGACCCTTGCCGGTGGCCGGGGATCGAACCGGCGCTGCAGAGGCTGCCGGCAGCTTCGCAGCGCTCAATGGATGCACCGCCAGGGGAGGCCCCACCATTGGGCTTTAATGTTGCCATTGAATGATTCATCTTCAGTTTCAAATTTTGATCTTTTTCTTCATCAAGTTACTTATTATCCCCTCCCCCTGCTTTTTCCTGTTCTCCCACTTCTCTGTGAAGTCTTTCCATTCACTTTTAATTTTCCATTAAATTAATTTTAATTTTCCATCTATTCTATTCATGGGAGGCTCTTTTCTCAGGCTCTCCACTGTTTTTGTTTACCTTGTATAGAAAACTGTTCTGTTTCTATAACATTTAGTCACCCCTTCTCTGCACCTTTTTCTTCCCAATTGTCCTTCAATCCCCCCCCCCAAAAAAAAAGTAATGCAAATGGGTCTCCCTATGCAAAGGAAATTATACTTAGATTATCTCTGAAATAATAGTGAAACTATGCTTATTAGAGGTAAGGACCTTTAATAGGATGCAAGCCATAATTGTATGGGAGATGGCATAGCTCACTGGAAAATGTGATTTTGCCTTTTTTATTGTAATTAGTCAGAAATCAATCAATTCCAAGGATTGTAAGACTTCAAGTTGGGAGTGGAAGAAAATCAGGCATGTGACTGGGATGCTCTTGTTGACATTAGCACTGTCACAATGCCAGGATGTTCACTATTGTTCTGCAGGGGATTGTTTATCAAAACCACAGAAATGATCTGCAGGAGAGCACAGAAAACTCCACTATGAACCAATCCATGCAAAGTCTTCTGAGGATTGAGGTTTGCAGTTCCTTGTCTCAGCACTATCCTCAAACACAAGGGGGAAAACCATGCACCCTGGCTCCCCTCTTAATAATCCAATTTGGATCAATTGAACATCTCATCATTCAAAACCTTCTTTAACCTTTTAATACTCAGCTCATGTGAGCTCCTAGGGTAATGAGTTCCATATGGCATGAGGTGATTGAGTCCACCCCATAGTTTTAGAGGAACTCCAGCTTAAGCTCCTCTAGTCAGGCAGGTGGCTTCCAGCCCCTAAGCACCATCCAGGGACAACTGCCCAGGTGCCCTTCAACACATCGCTCTTCCTTCCAGTATCACGAGGGGAAGCTGCCCAGCCCATGGGAGAGAGTCCTGTCTCTATCAGAATTATCCAGAGCGAGTTTTCCATTGTTTTTTCTGCGGTACCCTGTGCCGGGCTGCACTCATCTGCCTTCACAGCAGGACACTACAGGACACTGGGATTTGCATCAAGGCCTCTTGGTTTTAGTCTCTGCTCTTCACTTGCCAAAGGACCATATACAAGTCATCAGATCTTATCCCCAGTTTCTCACTATACAGTAGATATAACATCTGCCCAAAGGACTTCTCAGAGCATTTGTGAGGAGTAAGTGAGAGGAGAGCACTTTGAAAATACACCAAGCACTTTTAGTATTGTCAGCATTGCCCCTCATGGGGTGGCTGTGGGCCACCTTCCTGAGGGAGCGGGAAGGACTGAAAGGTCTTTCATTTGCACACCTGTCTTGACAATGGCTCTGGGACATGTGTCTACTCTTGCTTCTCTCTCCTTGGCCACTCATTGGTCTTCCTGCTTGCCTCTTTGCTCTTGGGAAACTACTTTTCCCTGTAAGTGTGGGCTGGTGTATTTACCAGACTGGTGTTTCTGTTCAAAGGGGGGTATTTCCTCATCTCTTGAGACATCATTTTTGACCAATGAAGGTTGGACCCACACTACAAAGATGGGTCTTAAAGACTGGGAAGGACTTAAACCCTAAAGAAGGCCAGGAGATTCATTTTAACAGGGACATTTTCAGTGAAGCTTAGAAATAAAGGCCTGTAGGGGCATCTATCTGAACAGAGAAGGCGGTAAGTGTGAGAGAAAATTGGGCACATTTCTAATACCTTGAGGTGTTGAATTCTTGATAAATACTTCCCTTTTGATGAAATGTCATTTTGTTTCAGTTACAATGCTTCTCCCTCCTTCCTCCTGTCCCCCTTCACATGTCATGTGCTTTAAGCTTACTAATTCTTAGTCCTGAAAATTCAAGAGGTTGCTATTGTCTCCCATTTTATAGATAAAGAAACTGAGGAGAAGTGAGGTGACGTCCCAGGGTACCAAGTGGGGAAGCTAAGATGCCATCACATTTCTGTCTAGCACTGAAGTGCACGTACTTACCCCAAGAGAAGGGGAAACTTACCTAAGAGACTGCCAACTCTAAAGAGTGATGTTACCACTTGCCCCTGATCTCTATCAACCTTCTAAATTTTAAGAGAAATGACTGAAGGAATATTGCAAAGAGAAGGAGAGTCCTCTGGGACAAGAGAACATGTGGTCACCCACACACTGAAAGCACTGAGGACTTTCTTCAACAGAGGATTCGACAACACTGGGGACTTCCTCTGAAAGTGGAGGAGACCTTGACCACACCCCCATATTACTCCAGAGGGTGCAGCTGGCTAGGGGTTGGCCAACACAGACAACAGACAGCCATCCTGGCCGGGAGCAAGTAGGTGGGGTGAGTGTCTCTCACATGCTCCCTTTCTCTCTCTCTCTCTCTCTCTCTCTCTCTTTATAAATGCAGGTTTCTTTAGATCTCTCTTTTTTTTTAAAAGATTTATTTATGCATGCAAGAACTGAGGTACAGGCCAGAGATGTGGAGGGTGAGAGGATTCACCAGAGATAGAGTGGGCAGGCTGAGGAAATACACTGCTGAGGAGAGCAGCGGGCGAGACAGGAGAGGTCTGCTGCGCCATGTGGGTCACCTCCCTGGCCAGGGGATCGAACTCATGCTGTAGTGGCTGTGGATAACCTCATAGGCTGAGTCTTTACCCCTTGCACCACCAGGGAGGCCCACATGCTCCCTCTTTCTTCTTAAGCATTGCTCTTTCCAATGACAGTCACTTGGAGCCGAAGGTAACAAAACTTTTGTCCTAATCTGTTTGTACTTTGTTCAGCAGAAATTCCTTGTGGTGTCACATATGGACACAGTTTCCCCTGACCGGCCGTGGAAGCCACAGAGTTCTCACTGTTTTTCTGTTTGGTGGTGTGTTTCCATGGGTATTTGGAGGACACAGATGGAGGGAAGTTCACAATCAGTTTGTCATTTAACCCAGAAGTCCAGACTTCATTTTTTAGGACAGAGATATTTCTGCAGATTCTTCTCGTCTTTCTCTTCCTGTGCCTCCTCTTCCTTGAAGTGAACCTTCATTTTAGCAAAGATATCTATTTTCATAAATTTGAAGTCAAGTAAAACTTGGAGACTTAGTAAAAAATAGTCATCTCCTCAGTTACCTTTTCCTACCTCATAGACCTGCTCTCCAGAAGAAAAACCTCCCAGTTCTTTTAATTGTTCTTTCCTCTGTATTTCTAAGTATATGCTGATATGGCTGTTCCTTGGCTTACTAATTTAGACGTTACCTGCTGATATCACATGAAGATTTAGCTCTTTTACAGTCATCCCTTCTTGCCCTCCACTGTATCTCAAACGCGCCCATGTTCTTCCTAACAAAAATTTATAACACTTTTTGATGAAATCATTATTCATTTTTATAGTGCTATAACCATGTAAATATTGCCTCTAAGTATTGTATATAACTAGTCATCTATAGTTTTCCTTTTACAACTTTTTCCTTTCCTTGGAGTCAATAAGCCTTTGAAAAATTTGTTTTGAATACATCAGATAATCCAGTAGTTGTTATTTTTTTTCCCATTGGGGTTTTCCACCCTTCTGCTGCAAACTGGACTGTGTGTCCTGTGGCCTGGAATCATCATAGAATTTTCCTTCATGAAAATCCTGAAATTTCCCTTCACTGACCTCCTCTGCTCGAGCCCTTTTTTGGAACTTCAGTTCCCCCCCTCTTGATTTACACTCTCATTTTGATAGAGGGCATCTTCTAGTAACTTCCTTGGGGAGAGAGGACAATAAGTGGGAGGTAATGATTTCAATTCTACACTCTCAGGAAATGTCATCTTCCTTCACACACTAATAGTTTGGTTGAGTGTAGGATTTTGGGATGAAAATAATTTTTCCCTAGAATTTTGAAAATGTTTTACTGTTTTTGTCCATGATCTCCTCCCACTCTCTCCTTAGCTCTTAAGAGTTTATTATTTTTGTCTCCTGGGTTTGTCCTTCTCCATCATACCTGAGAGTGGTGGATCTTTCTTTTTTTTTTCCCCAAAGATTTATTTTTTTATGCATACAAGAGCTGGGGTACAGGCCAGAGGTGTAGGGGGTGAGAGGACTCACCAGAGACAGAGTGGGGAACAAAACAGGCAGACTGACTGAAGTACACTGCTGAGAGGAGCAGCAGGTGAGGCAGGAAAGGTCTGCTACAGCATATGGGTAGCTCCCTGGTCAGCCAGGGATTGAACTCATGCCACAGTGGCTGCTGATATCTTGAAAGCACTGTCTTTAACCCCTGTGCCACTAAGAAAGCCTCCCAAAACCTCTTGATCCATTAAATAATATTTCCAGAGAGAGGAAACAAACACATTATTCAAATCTGTCATGTTTAGCGGCCACCACTGCAGGCCTGTGAGGAGGACCGTGGGATGAGGAGGGAGAAGTGTCAGGAAGACAGAGCTGTAGGCAGTTTGTTGGAGACTGTGAGGGAAGCTACTACAGGCAGGGGGTCCAATCTGGAGGTTTCTGTAGAAACTTCATGTGCATGAACAGTGAATGAGTGTTGGTGGGTATGTTTTATCTGTAAGGCCAAAAAATCAGGAAGCAATAGATGTGTAAAGGTAACTGATGGTCCAGTAAGTAAATGAATTCTATATTTTAATCTTTTTCTTTCCTACGTGTTATTTAATAGGCACCATATTGGCATATTTTTTCCTTTCTCCCTTTTTCTCCCATTTCTTTCTCTAGACACCCAGGTCTGGGGTTTCTTCTTATTCAGCCATACTCTAGACCAATGTCTCTTAAACTTTAGTGTGCAAGAGGATTATACTTTCAAAAGCAGGTTCTGATTTATAGGCTTGAGGTAGGACCTGAGATTCTGCATTTCCATCAGTTACCCAGGGAATCCTGATGTTGCTGTCCTAGAAGATTCCAGAAGGAGGTTTGAAGACTTGAAAAAGCCCAAGCAGGATGGGTGTTCCACTTCCAACACACATTCCAGCCTAACTCTTCTCCCTGATTTGCTCCCTCCTTTACCCTCCTGAAAATATAGCCAACCAAATAATCCCATTTATAGCAGCTTTCAACTCCTAAGCCCAGTCATGTTCTTCAAGATCCTATCAGCCTTCCCATCTACTCTGCTGAGAAAGCACAGTTGAGCAAATGTTCCAGAAATATAAAGGGATGTTGATAATGTACCCAATAGCAGCAAGCAAACCTGTCAGCCATCCTGGATGTTCAGACTAACCTGGGTTCTTTGGAGCACATCATTTCCTGCAATAGTTTGCATTGAGATATGGTCTACAGGAGAGGGGTTCCTCAAGGTTCTACTGTAGTGACCTAATGCTGGTCTGATCCTGCTCCCTGGCACCCTAGAATTAAGCACATCTTCTAGTCTGCAACACCCAGGTGCATTTCTCACCTGCTGCATTGCTTTCTCATTTTTCAAGCAGGACTTGCTCCAGTAGGGGTCTGATTAGGCAAATGGATAAAAGGAAAAAATTGACCCACTGTGGCAAAATAGCTAAATCCCAACATTTAGAATTTAGATGGACTATCTTTTCTTTTGATGCAGTAAACTAGCAACAGTTAATCACAGAATAGCACAAACAAAAGGAGTTTGCTTGCTTTACATAAAGAGGCAGGCAATAAAGTCAAAGTGACCTAATGTGAATTTTCAAAATCAGTACTTGCTGTTTTCATTTGCCTAATGTAATTCTACTTCTGCTTATTCAGTTGGGAGCTCATTTGTCTAATGCAGTTTTACAAGAAGCAAGAGAAGTGGTTTAAGGAACAAAAGGAACAACTAGCTTGTTCTTAAATATCTTATTTTGATTTGTTTATAATGAATGTAGTTAGAATTTTTTAATGTATTTTTTCCCCTCAGAAGTCTGAAACAGGGCCTCCCTGGTGGCGCAAGGGGTTAAGCACCACACTATGGAGCAAAATGCAGCCTCTGTTTGATCCCCTGCCGGTCAGAGGGAGGCCCACATGGTGCAGCAGACCTCTCCTGTCTTGCCCGCTGCGCCCCTCAGCAGTGTCTTTGGTCTGTCTGCTTGTTCTGCTCCCTGCTCTGTATCTGGTGAATCCTCTCACCCCTCCAAGCCTCTGGACTGTACCCCAGCTCTTGTATGCATAAATAAATAAATCTTTAAAAAAAATTAAAAGAAAAAAAAAGTCTGAAATGAATTTGAGAGTTCGGACATTATCTAGCCTGGATCAGCTTAGAGGAGATTCTTTCTGGATGTTGTAGTCAGAGTGTATCTAGTGTCTCCTTCCTGGGGGACTGCCCATGACCTCCTGGAACTTTGCCTTGATATTGTCAACGGGCTCAGAGTATACAACTTCAAGGGAGATGTCTTATTCGTACAAGTGAGTCACAATAATGAGATTTCAGCTTAGTTTTATACATGCCCAGCCTCCTGCCAAAACTCAGATACTGCTAAAAAGGGACATTCAATCACATGAACAAAACGGCATGCGCACATTCGGAAGAGCTCACCATTGGGGAATCCAAATGAATCTCTAACGTTTGCTCTGGATTATGTGACTTTACCTCTAATTACCTATATTCCACAGAGGTTAGCAGAAAGAGACCCAGAGAGGAAACGGATGTATAATCATTGGCTGGCAGGTTGGCTCACTGCTATTTGGTACAATATTAACATCCCTTTATGTTTCTTGAGCATTTGCCCAACTGTGCTTTCTCAGCAGGGTGGATGGGAAGGCTGATGGGATCTCGAAGTGCCTGGCTGGACTTGGGAGTTGGAAGCTGCTGTAAATGGGGACATTTGCTTGGCTCACTGGCTAATGAGTGAAAGATCGCCAAGAGTAATAACGTTTCTGCGGAATTTCCTTAATGATTGGCACAGTTCATTAAGAGAAGAAACAAAACTGAGATGCCCTTGGGAGAGGCTGGGGGTGGGTGGGATGGTCAGATCGTGGGGGTGGGGGCCATGGCTCAAAGGAATGTGGTTTTCACACAATTAGGTGTTTTGAAGGGAGACAGAGCCTGGACACAGTTGAACACTTTTGGCTAATTGAGATTTGCACGGGTCAAAGACCAGAGGTCTTGCTGCTGCGAAGGCAGGATGACATCCGTCCTGGATCTCTGGATGAATAGCAGCCCATGCACCTCAGGACAGTGGAAAGGGGCACCTTCCTGACAAAGAACAACTTTCATGGGAGATGGCCTTCCGCCTTTATCCCAGCCGCTGGCTTCCAGTGGGGGATTGGAGTCACATCTAATAAGTCCCTGCTGCCCTCCTTCTCTGGGAGTAAGAATTAATGAGGCGTCTCTAGCTCCTTCTGTTGTGTGTCTGTCTGTCAGGGACCCTGCCTCCGCTAGCCATCCCCTGAGATGGAGAATGGTGCTTACTTACCATTTTGTGTTTGTGATGTGTGAAAAGCTTTCAATATAACGGGTGTGTTTCTGTCTATAATAGATATTCCATTCCTTTATTCTCTTTATACCACTTACATCTGACTGCAAGGCCACTTCCTATGCCCCCCATTATGCTCTAGTGATAGAAAACTCATTTGTAGTCATTGGAGATATTTTCTCTCCCAGGGTGTGGAGATATTTTCTCTCCCAGCAGGGCCACTGCCAGACCACCTGGCACCACTTGTGGCACCAGACCACCTGGCACCACATACACCTGCAAGATGGCACCTAGGTCGTGAGCTGAGAGCAGTTTAGCTGGTGCTTGTGTGGATCATCGATCACTCAGTTGGCATGTTAGACCTGGCTATTGCATTATAAGTGGCCCCAAAGTATAGTGCAGCCCCTGGATTCATGGACCATAAATCCCCCTGAGATGACATTTTCCCTCCCCCAAGTTTGAGTGCTATGGTCAGAGTCCCTCCATATCTCACCGCCCCTCTGAATCCTGGACTCTCCAGTGGATGGTCGGTTTCCATATTGGTGTCCTCCCAGGGACTCCCTTCCCCTGGACACTTAAGTTTTGGCTTTATAAAAGATGGGCAGAACTGCCAGTCCAGATTTTCCATCTTCTACAAATCCCCAAGGAAATGAAATACAATGCTGGCCACCACCTAGGACTAGAAGGGGGAGAAGAACAGAGGGAAAGCAAATACAATTTTTATTTCAAGCCATTGTCTTGCTATGCTACCCCAAACACCCAATTTCCCTGCAGGAGTGATGGAGAGGAGTTTCATGTTCTCAGAGACCAGAGAGCAGACTGTGGCTGTCCAAGGCATGCTGGTCTGACACAGACATGGAAGAACATTTAGAAAGAACTAAGGGACATCCCTGGTGGTACAAGGGGTTAAGTCGCAGCACTATGAAGCCATCTGCAGCCACTGCAGCATTGCACGAGTTTGATCCCAGCAGACCAGGGAGGTGACCCACATGGCGCAGCAGACCTCTCCTGTGCTGCCCACTGTTCCCCTCAGCAGTGTATTTCAGTCAATTTGCCTGTTCTGCTCCCCACTCTGTCTCTGGTGAATCCTCTCAACCCCCCACACCTCTGGCCTGTACCCCAGTTCATGTATGCATAAATAAATACATCATAAAAAAAAAAGACCTAAGTGATTCACAGCCACTCTAGCCAGGTGAGAAAACACAAGTGCTTTGTGCTACTTCAGCCGTCTTTAACAGACTTACATTATATTTTATGCTCTTTTTACAATGTCTCAAGATGCATCAGGACAGCTGTGTGATTATCTGGAGAGCCATTTGGACTCCTTTAATAATTTAACAACTTCCAAGTTTTCATTAGGTTGAGTGGACAGAAAAAGAGGGCCACATGAATCTCTTCTCCGCCTCTGCAGTATGTGACCTTGGGCAGACTCCTCCATGAAGAGCAGGTTGGGCTAGAGTTAGATAATTTCTTAGGCATACCACTACCCTGCTACCCCAAGACACGAGATAGGAAAGTCATTGTGTGCTAAAGAGAACATTGGGAGAGGCTGAACATTGTCTTTGCCTTCTCCGTTGTCATATTTTTCTTTAAAGATTTTATTTATTCATACAAGCACTGGGTACAGTCAGAAGCGTGGGAGGGTGAGAGAGTTCACCAGACTGGGGAGCAGAACAGGCAGACTGACAAAGTACACTGTTGAGGGGAGCAGTGGGCACCAGGAGAGGTCTGTGCACCATGTGGGACTCTCTCCCAGTGGCCGGGGATCGAACTGGTGCTGCAGAGGCTGAGGGCAGCTTCACAACCCAGTGCTCAACCGCTGTGCCACCGGGGAGGCCCTCTCATATTTTTCTTTATTCCTTCATCACTTCAGTTCATTATTTGTTTTTCTTACTCACTGGTCTCCTTTCTTCTTCCCATTATCATTGTTCTTTCCCTCTCTTACCCTTCTTTTGCCTTCCCTTCATGTTTATTATTCATATTTACCAAGTTAGATTTCATAAGCCTTGACCTGAATCAAATTAAATGACATATCTATCTAAATGCAGAAAGGTCAACCCCAAGTTTGAAATTGTTTTTAAATTGGTGTATAATTCCCAATGCTTTTTTTTTTTTTTTTTTGGCAATCTCATGAGAGGTCCCAGCACCCTTTGCTCTAAAACCAGCCCGTGGAGGAAATGATCTTGCGGTACTGTTAACCGCTGAAATGAATGTGAAGCTGGTGATGTTGGCCAGAGGTCAAGGCTACTCTGTGGGAAGTATCTCATTGCCTTCATCTTGGATGTGAGATGCAGTAAGATGGACATATTATGAAAAGAACACCAGGCTGAAAGGTTGCTGTGATTACACATATGTTCATAGGTAGATTAGAGTCAATTTAGGGTCATTAAAACATTAGGCTGCTCAGGAAAATGAGCTCAGCTCTCTCAGAATTTCAGGTCCAGCAGGTTAGCTTTCTGTAGGTCAAAGAAAATGCTCAGATTGGCACAGAGCCTCCTTGGCTCTCATGCAGAAACTCTGTGACTTTGATACTCAGTGAAAAATGCACATCTGGAATGAAATCAGACCTCACCCTTTTCAAGCTTCTGCTCCTTGATATTTAATTATTATGACTTGGATATGACTCAGTCGAAAGGCTTTATTTTTAGCAATGATCAGAACTGCTCTAGATGAATAAATCAGGAATGCAGTTTATTTTTTTTTAATTGGAGCATGTGACAAAATTTATTTTTCAAATCTTGAAGGAACAAATTTGACACTTAAGAAAACACATTAAAATATGTTTCAGGCTAAGCATGAGGAACAGTTTTGCAGCTTCTTTCTGGAAGTTTCCACATGCATCCCCTGAAGTCCTGGTGAACAGTCTTATGAATTATGTCTTGAATCTGACCTGGAATTGAGATCACAAGAACTATTATAGCAGGAACCTCAGGCATCATCCTGCCCAACCTTTGTTTGATAGGGGAGGACATGGAGAGCCACATGGCTGAAGCCAAGTGACCACATCACTTGGAAGGATCACCAGATCTGGGCTTGGAAACTAATACTTTTGATGCCATCCACTGACTTTCCCGCCATTCTCCTGTCCCTAAGTATGGACAAGTACCACTGCTGGTTCCTGGAACCATTTCAAATGGGGTAAAATATTGGGTGAAATCAGTGAACCCCACAGGGAGGCAGCCCTTTTCAATTTTCTTCTCCTTTTCCTGAGACTGTAGTCCCAATGTCAGTGAGGACTTCATCTGAAGGCTCCACTGGGGCTGGGGTTCCTGCTTCCACAGTAGCTCAATCACATAGCTGTTGTTGGCAGGAGGCCGGGTAGGCCTCTGCACAAGACTACTTGAATGGCCCACATGATGCCTGTGGGCTTCTCACTGCCCCCTCAAGAGAGCAAGGGGGCATCGTAAAGCTTTATATAATCTAACCTGAGAAGTCACATGCCATCTTCTCTGCAATATCCTATGACACCATGGAAGGGGGTTACAGATGGGCCCGGACACCAGTAGACAAGTTGGGGTGGGGGTGGGCCATTCTGGAGACTGAATAACATAGAAGGTGACACTGATTTTCTATTTATGACTGTGTTATGAATCTACCTATAAGTGAATATATGTACTATAAAGCTGAGGTAAATACTAATGGTAAAGCTGATGTAAATACTAATTGTAATACAGGTGATATCCATGTATCACAAAATCTGGTGTTACATGCCTATCACCTCATCACTCATATGGCCCCTGAACCCAGCAGCACAGAGGAAAAGGCTGGTCAAATAGTGTTGGTCGCAGACCCTCTGGTCAAGGCAGTGCTGCCCACAGCAAGGGGGCAGGTAGTAGCAGAGCTCCCCATGAAGAGGCCATGCCAACAGTACCCACCCTGCTGTCTGCTTGGAAGGTTCCTTTGGTCCCCGAGGTGTTCTCACCTTGTGCACCAGAGGTGGGACTTGGAATCATGCCAGGGAGATGACCTCAGTCCTTAATCTCTGTCTCTTCTTTGCTTACTCTTCTTGCTTTTGCTGCACTTCTGTTATCTGTCCAAAACCAGCCATGGCTTTCCACGAAATAAGGTTTATTAGGGAGCAAACTCCAGAAAAAGTAATTAGATGCTATAGACTTGTTCTAGTTTATTAAGTAACTTATGAATGTTCCTGTCTAAGCATCTTTGATATCTATTTTGTTGAGTGAACTTTTTTTTTTAAAGATTTATTTTTATTTATTTATACAAGCACTGGGTACAGTCAGAAGCGCGGGAGGGTGAGAGAATTCACCAGAGCCAGAGCTAGGAGCAGAGCAGGCAGAAGGACCGAAGCACACTGCTGAGGGGAGCAGCGGGCGGCAGGAGAGGTCTGCGCGCCATGTGGGACCCTCCTCTGGTGGCCAGGGAACAGCTGGGGATCGAACCGGCGCTGCAGAGGCCGCGGGCAGCTTCGCAACCCAGTGCTCAACCACTGCGCCACCGGGGAGGCCCATGAGTTAATTTTTTGTACTGCAGAAATTTCTCCACCTGAGGACTGGACATACTAGAATGCCTTTCTAGATATTATGTGCTCATCATCAGCCAGGGAGCCCTCCAGGAAGTTTCCAAATTCTAAGTTACTGGTGTACTTTTGGTCAGTGATATTCATAGTTATTTTTAATTGCTTGCTTACCTTTGGTTTTGTTGATTTTCACCCACCAAAACTCAGTAAAAACGTATATACAGTCAATTACAACAGAAATAAATGTGCTCCAATTTTTTTCTTTGATTCATCTTTCGTGTGTGTGTATATTACATTGTTCTTATATTGGGACTTTTCTTTGCTGTAATTACTGGAATTTCCTTTGTCTTCTGGGCTGAAGTCCCTCTTCCTTGAAACTCATATTTTAGTTCCTTTGCTTTAGTGACGTATATCCTCCAGTAATTTTTCAAGTTAAGGTGATAACTAGGTAATGATAGCCTTCACTGCACCTGTCTCTTAAGTTGGCCCCATTATGGAGAACTTAACATCCAAATGTGTACAGCTGTTCTACAGGAATTGTCTTTCACACCATCCTGGAACTTGCTATCACTTCTTTCCTGTGGAAAAAAATTATCCTAGGAAGAAATTTCTTGGGAGATAGTTTTTATAATATTTTCATACCTAAAAATTTCTATATTACACCTATTCTTATATCTTCTTGTAATTATATTAAAGAATATAATTAATTTATAATTAGAATATAATTAGAATATAAATAGCAAATTAGAGGATTCATTTGCTATATAAGGAATTCAAAATTGGAACTCATCTCCCTACAGAATTTTGAGAACATTGCTCAATTTCTCTATCTTTCAGTGTTGCTATTTGATATGTTCAAAGCCATTTTCAACTCTGATTCTTTGTACCTCTTTTTCTGTGGAAGCTTGTACGATTTGACTTTCATGATCTGAAATTTCAACATGATTTTCCTGGATACAAGTCAAATTTACCTTTCTATTTGGAAATTTACATTTTTCTATTCTGTTCTGCCTGAGCTTACTGTTCTTAATTGTTAATGATGCTGATTTTTGGCTCTCACTTTCTGAAACTCCAATTGTTTAGGTGTTGCACCCCTATGGACCATTCTTCTAATTTCCTTATTTTTTTCTTTCGTGTTTCTCCTTTCTTTGTCTTTATTTTTGTTTTTGACACCTGAAACTTTAGCTTCCAATCTTTCTGTTACATTTACAATTTTCATGTCAGATTTTTAATTCTCCAGACCTCCCTTTTGTTCTCTGAATGTTCTTTGATTTGAATATAGGATCCTGTTTTCCTGTTCCTAGCTCATAGAAGTAAATTTTAAAAAAACATTCTTCTCTGAGGATGTCACACTACATTCTTGAAGCTGTTTTCTTCTTGCATTTGGTTTCCCATGTGTTGTTTTAAAGTTGTTTGTTTTAGTTTGATCCTTAAATGTTTACTTTGTACATTTTCAGTTTTCAGAATGAGGAACTGAAAAAGCTTAAAGTTCTAAGCATGTGGGTACAGTTTTGGGAAAAAATTACTTCATGGAAATGAAAAGGCATTTAAAATATAGTGTGGTATTGCTATGAATGGGATAGCACCAGGTGTTTTGGGGAAATGACTTGAATGGGTATGTGGCTTTGATGAAAGGTGCAGAGAGGCTTGGCTTCATAATTGAGTAGTTAGCCAAAACTACTCAGACCCAAGAAACAGCACTTATTTGCTCATTGATTATCTAAAATATCATGTAAAAGACATTGTGCTCAGGTACAGAGGGGAATTGGGCAGACATGGTTCCTATTTTCTTATATTCAGGAGGGGAAGACAGACAAATCATCAAGAAATTCAAACACAGTATGAGATAATTACGATGAAGTCTGGTGTTACATGTTTTGAATTAGAAGCTTGAATGACCTCTCCCTTGAAAGACACCCCCAGAGAAGTAAATGGCATTTCAGGTATCCAGTGGGTGATGTCAGATTTTATGGGCTGGCCTGGGAAAGATTTATATCATTATAATTTTCAAAGAAATGCATTAATTTTCAAATGCCCATTGTGTGCTTCATACACTATAGGCATTTTATCCTTCAAGAAATACACTTACAACTATGCTTTTCGAGCACAGCACTTTTTGAATTTTGGCACTGCCTGTAATTTTATGAATGGCAAAATGTGGAGTTAAATTAGTACCAGATTTTTTCTTGTTGGGATGGTTTCTCCCTTGAAAATTCTTGATCCTTTAGGCACTGATGCTAAGGTCAATATGTTTTTAGTACTATTTATTCAGGAAAGTCATTTAAGTACTGTGTGTGTGTGCACACATGTGTGCACCTGTGTGTGTGTGCATGCACGCGTGTGTGTACACAATGAGTGAAATGGCTATTTCTTGCTGGTTTGGAATAGCAATGTACCTGTTCCACCAGGATTCTGGTCAGAAACACCTTAGTTTTATTCACCCCAGCAGAACCCCAAAGGGCAATGAATTATTGCAGGGCAAAATTAATGAAGTAAGACTTGAAAAATGGGTTTCACTCTGGCTTTGTCAGTAGTTAGGTGAGTGCCCTCTTTGCTTTCTCTCCCAGTGGGTTTTCATATTTGTAAAGGGCTCAGTCATATCCGACCTGTTCACTTCCTTCACTCAGGAAGACGATCACAGGAGGCAATAAATGAAAAGTCAAAAGGTTCGCTCAGACTCTAGATATTACTCTGGTCCTGACAACATCATACCTGTGGAGATTCTGCAGAGAGAAGCCCCCCCACCCCCGCCCTTATTCTGTGTTAGGACCAAAGAACTAGCCTGGGAAAGTGGGCATGGCATAAATCCCCAGGATGATGGAAGATGCTCCTGAATCTTATTTTTACCCCCACTATTCTTGGTGGATCAAGGGAATGGGTCCCTGCAAGATGACCCTCCCAGAGAATCCACAAGCTGCTTTTTTCCCATTCTCTCTCCCCATTGGAGATGACTGTCCGGAGCCTACATTTGAGAACCTGGATGTTGTCATTGTGTGGTCTGCAGATCAGCTGCATCAGCAGCACCTGGAACCTGTTGAAAATGCAGAATCTCTGCTCCCATCCCATTTTCTGAACCAGGAACTCTGAGGGCAGGACCCAGCAATCTATTTTGACAGTTGTTCTAGAGGAAACTGATGCTCACTAAAGTTTAACAACCAATGTTCAGAAATATACCTTTCAAACTTCAATGCGTACAGTTGACCCTTGCAAACATGTGTGAACTGCATGGTGCCACTTGCACCTTGTTTTTTCCTACCAAGGAATCTACATTCACTGAGGAACGCATGGACACCTGCAGACTCTGGGATTTGGACTCTCTGGGGATTAGCATCACTATCTCCACTTTGTTCAAGGGTCAACTGTACTCAGGATTTTATAACAATTCAGATTCTGAATTAGCCTGTGGTGAAGTTTAGAAAAGATTCTGCTTCTCCAACCAGCTCCCAGTGGTGGTGATGCATCTGGACCACAGACCACAAGATGCAAGGCAGTGGAGGAAATACTGCTACTTGGATTGGGTCTGCAATGATTTGGTGTTACCCACAGGCAACTCACCTCCCCTTCCACCTCTAGATTTCAACCCAGTTCTATCAAGGGGATTCAGATCCTCCCCCTGCAGCACCTCCCTGTTCTGACACTGTATAGCTCTAATTTTATGAATGATTCTCAGGATACAGGATACCTAGACTTCTCAAAGATCCATGGGAACCCTCCTCAGTAGCAGAACAATAGAGTAGGACAGCTAAAAGGAAACATCTGGATCCAAAGGAAGTGGCTCCCTGGCTGGTCTGAAGTCCCACACAGCGCATCCCTGCACAGGGTATGGCTGAGAGACTAGGATGAGGATGGGCTGGGAAACCCACCTCACTGCAGCTTCTTCCTCCAGATTCTTACCTCTAGGTTTAGAAATACTTTATTGGCAAGTCCTTTGCACCCTAAGAATTTGAGTCCCTTTCTAAGGTGCTTCCCAGAGATACTGTACTCTTGTGAGAAGACACTTTGGGTGAAGAATCTGACTGTGGTCATGGAAATGGCCCGTATTTCAGATGAAGGGCCCCATCCCCATCTGTCCAAGGCCACTATGTGTCCTTTCCTAGTTTATTGGACTCGCACAGCTCCCAGCACCTGGCAGCTTGAGGGTTTTCTCTCCCCCAGTACATAGTTTGCCTTTATTTCCAGAGCTTTTCAAAACTTCTGTGCTAACTAACACATCAAATCCCCAGGTGTGCAAACTACTCGGGCTGTTGTTATAAACCTTCCAAACCCACAAGGCTAAACTCTGCCTCTTCCGTTTTAATTCTTCTTTCCCGAGGAGCTCTGGCTACTGTGAGGTCCTTCCCACTTCCTGGGGAGCAGTCTCCCAGCTGCACAGATGTGAGGCTGCTGTCGGACCCACAGCTGTGCTCCCAAGAACACAACTGGTTAGTACTGGGTGGGAACCTCAGGAGGACTTCACCCACCATTAGTGTCAATATTTATTTAGAGGAGGAGGCAGGGAGGGAGAGGCAAATGATGGGCCAGAGAAGTTTTGTCTGGAAAAGAATGATAATGGATACACTCAGCTGCAGCATGGCTTGCTCATGCATTGCTCACGCTTGGTCTGAGAACAGACATGGCCCGCTGGGTCCTGCATGGTGATTGTAGACACATGGGGGGAACGGGCTTCAGGTCCTGTCTAGGATTTTTGGTTTGCTTTCTTATTATTTTTATTACACAAACTGTATTTTTTTTAAAGAAAAGTTAGCAAAATAATTCCTAACTCCTCTATCTGGAGGTAACTACTATTACCATTTTACCATGTAAACTTCCAGAAATTTTTTCCCTCATAAACTCAATAAGAATGTGTGTGTGTGTGTGTATGTGTGTGTATCTCTATAAATGTTTATATTTATAAATGGGCTCATAATACTATTTACTTTTTTGTAACTTCCTGTACAAAATTATTACTATGTTCTATGCATGTTAACATGTGAATTTATAAACTTCAACACCACACTTTGTATGGTGGCATAGTATTCTATCATATGGATGCAACATAGATTGTAGAAGCAGTCCTGTTTTTTTAACATTTACACTATTTGCATTTCTCTACTGATGTCATCTCTGTTTGATGAACATTCATGATATTTTCTTTGGCGTAAGTTTCTCAGTGAGGAATTGGATAAACAGTATGTACATTATTCAAGGCATTTGGAATATCTTAGCAGAGTGAATCCAGAAAACTTATAACAATTTATACTTCCATGACAATATACAAACATAAACATATCTACTTTTATGTAGACTTGCCAATTAGGCAAGTCTCTTTTACAATATTTAAAAATCTTGCCAATTTAGTAGACAAAAATGTTATCATTTTTCCTTGAATTTCTTTGTTTATGAATAGGTTGAATGCCTTTCAGTACTCACTGGCCACTTGTATTTTTTTGGTGCATTGCCTATTCATATCTTTTGCTCATTTCTTTTTCAAGTCTGGCATCTTCCTTTTTCTTATTGCTCTATAAGGTTGCTGTTAACTTCTTACCCATTATATATGTTGTAAATATTTTCCCCAGTTTGGGGTTTGCTTTCTATCAGTGGTATGATTAACAATATTTTGCAGTGTGGAGATATTTTCAGTTTTTTGTTTTTTGTTTTTTGTTTTTTTTTTTACCCTACCACAGATCCCTGTAAGTTTTTAAATGAAAAAAAAGTACTTTCATTTTTTTAAAAATAAATTTTATTTTTATATTCCCCATACAATTGCAATTCCCTTATTTTGACCCCAAACCCTCCCCTCCCCGCCCCCCAACCCCCATAAAGTGTCTCTGGTTCATAGTTGTTTGTTGATTTTGATTTTCACTTTCTTATAGTTATTCATTTTCCTGGTCCCTTATTTAAGTTTTCTACATTTCTACTATGAGTGAGACCATCCGGTATTTTTCTTTTTCTTTCTGGCTTATTTCACTGAGCATGATCCCTTCCAGCGCCGTCCATGTTGCTGCAAATTGCATGTATTTATCTTTTTTGAATGCTGAGTAATATTCCATGGTGTATATGTACCACATCTTCTTGATCCAGTCATCTATTTTTGGGCATTTGGGTTGTTTCCAAAGCTTAGCTACTGTAAACAGTGCTGCTCTAAACATAGGGGTGCAGGTGCTCTTTGGAATTGATGTTTCTGTGTCCTTTGGGTAAATACCTAGGAGTGGAATAGCTGGATCATATGGAAGCTCTATGTTTATGTTTAGTAGGTCCAGAAATCTCCACACAGCTCTCCATAGTGGTTGGACCAGTTTGCACTCCCACCAACAGTGCAGGAGAGTTCCTTTTTCGCCACATCCTCACCAACATTTGTTGTTGCTAGTTTTTTTAATATGTGCTATTCTCACTGGTGTAAGATGGTATCTCATGGTAGTTTTGATTTGCATTTCCCTGATTACAAGTGATGTTGAACATTTTTTCATATGCCTGTTGGCCATTTGCATTTCCTCTTCAGAGAAGTTTCTTTTTAGCTCTTCTGCCCATTTTTTTGTCAGGATTATTTTCTTTGTTGTTGTTGAGTCTCATCAGCTCTTTGCAGATTTTTGTGATCAGTCCTTTATCATTAGCGTTGTGTGCAAAATTTTTCTCCCAGTCGGTAGGGTTCAATTATTTGTGAAGCCTCTGTCTTCTGAAGGCTTGTTTCTGAGGGGTTTAAGGCACAGATGCTGGAGCAGGCTCTCATTTTTCAGGGTCTCACATGGCACTGTTGAATGTCAGAATTTAGAGCAAGATCTTAACCGGATCTGATTTTCTCTGAATGGAAGCAACACATGTCCCTGTGGTAGCTGCACTGGATCCTTGGCAGGTGCAGAGGCATTTTTGTTTGTTTTTAGTTAGAACTGCTGGTGTCAGGTATTTCTAAGGTCAAAGTTCCCAGAGTTGTTTTCCTGCAGTTTTCTTAGCTTCAGAAGAGATGGCATACTTTAATGGATATCCAGATTCATGGTCTTAAATGCCAGTGATCTCACAGGACCCCAGGCTAGAAAGCCCTTTCTTTACTCAGAAGGTCCAGTTTGGTATCATTTGCTTTTGGAGATGCAGCTCAAGTCTTTATTATCACTGGGAAAATAATCAACAATTTAATGAATCAGTAATTTAATAATTATAATTTATAATATTTAATATTGCTAAATAATCATTAATTTGGTAATGTAATGGAAAGGCAGAGTCACTTGGTTGATTGAAAATCTCTGCCTTTATCATAGAAAAATTGTTGTGGAATGTGAAGCCAGCTTCAGTCTTGCCATATCCCAGTATTGTTGGAAGCTTCAGACTATAGACATGTCCCTTTCCTTGCACTGACCTCTGGTCCTTCACCAAGTTTTGTATATGCTTTCCCATTGTTCTTATGACTTTTGCCTCCTTTCATGTCCCATGGCACCTCCTGCCATGGGAGGTCCTCATAACATCATACTTAGTTGTACTTACTTTTTCATGTTTCCTCTATCATTCTAGTCTCCCCAAATTCCACAGAGGCCAGGGTTCTCTTCATCTCCTTGCCTTTGGTGAGATGTCATCAGTGGCTTCTCCTTTAATATACACTATTACTTGGTCTCTAGACCCTCCCACCATGGGACTCCAATCTACCCCTCCAGCCTTTCCCTTCCAAGAGGGCCCCACATGAACCATCTTCCTGACCAAAGGGAAAAGTTTGTGGTCCACAAGCCCACTGCCTCCATGGCTATGCTTTGCCATTTCTCCTGATTAAGCTGACATTTCTAATAAAATCAAATTTCCCAAGTTTGCTCTCTCACACTTTCTTTGATTTTTGAAGAAATGAGACACTGAAATCAATATACTGCCCTGAGATTTTCTCTTCCTGAAGATCTGTAGAGAAATTATTTCCTTCATGAACACTCTAAATATCCAGGCTTCTACCATGATTTCCTGTTCTGTGTTTATGTTGTTCTTCTGTAGTGAAGCTAGTTTCTCAGAGGGCAGGGAAGAAGCCACTTACTTTGCATCTCTGATCCCCTTCAATGGTTAAGAGTTCTATATGGCAGCTCACGGCAATTTACATTACTAACATGTTAAAACCTTGTTTTTTGGTTCCTCAAAAAGTTAAGCATAGAGGGCCTCCCCGGTGGCACGGCGGTTGAGCGCTGGGTTGCGAAGCAGCCTGCGGCGTCTGCGGCGCTGGTTTGATCCCCGGCTGCTCCCCGGCCTCTGGGAGAGGGTCCCACATGGCGCGCAGACCTCTCCTGTGGCCCGCTGCTCCCCTCAGCAGTGTACTTCGGTCCTTCTGCCTACTCTGCTCCCCGCTCTGGCTCTGGTGAATTCTCTCACCCTCCCGCGCTTCTGACTGTACCCAGTGCTTGTATAAACAAAACAAACAAACAAACAAATAAATAAATAAACATGCCTCTATAAAAAAAAAAAAAGTTAAGCATAGAATTACCAAATGACCCAGCAATTCCACTCCTAGGTATATACACAAATGAATTAAAAAGAGGTTAATGGCAGTGTTATTTGCTGTTTCAAAAAGTGGAGACGTACCAAGTATCCAATGATAGCTGAATGGATAAACAAAATGTTGTATATGCCTACAATGGAATAGTGTTATAATCATATAAAAGGAGTGAAGTGTGGACGCCTGTTATAATGGAGATGAACTTGAAAACATTGTGCTAAATGACAGAAGCTAAACACAGAGGTTACATGTTGTATGATTCCATTTGTGTGAAATATCCTGAATGGTATCTCCATAGATACAGAAAGCACAATGGCGACTGACAGAGATTGTGAATGGGGGTGGGGAGGGAGGATGAGAGTGATGCTTAAGGGTATGGGTTTTTTTTTTTTTTTTAAAGATTTATTTATTTATTTATTTATTTATTTATTTATTTATTTATACACGCACTGGGTACAGTCAGAAGTGCGGGAGAAGAGCAGGGAGCAGAGCAGGCAGAAGGGCCGAAGTACACTGCTGAGGGGAGCAGCCGGTGGCAGGAGAGGTCTGCGGGCCATGTGGGACCCTCCTCCAGTGGCTGGGGAGCAGCTGGGGATCAAACCAGCGCTGCAGAGGCTTCAGGCAGCTCCGCAACCCAGCGCTCAACTGCTGCGCCACCAGGGAGGCCCAAGGGTATGGGGTTTTCTTTAGAGATGATTAAAATGTTTTGAAACTTAATAAAGATAATGATTGTACAGCAGTGTAAATGGCATAGATGCACAAAATTGTTTACTTTAAAATGGCTAATTTTTGTGTCTGGATAAGATAGTGCTCTTCTTTCATTCTTTTTCAGTGGATGTCCAGTGTTCCCAACACCATTTGTTGGAGAGATTTGTTAGAGAGATAACCTTACTCTATGGAATATGCTTGGCTCCTTTGTCATAAATTAGTTGCCCCTATACATATGGACTTATTTCTGAGCTCTCAATTCTGTTCCATTGATCTGTTTTCATTCCAATACCATGCTATTTCTATTAATATTGCTTTGTGGTATAGTTTGAAGGTATGATTTATATATACACTCAACCCAGATATGAAAAAAAATCATCAAGTCCTGTCAGTTGCAACAACTTTATGGACCTAGAGGGCATTATGCAAAGTGAAAGAGTCAAATGGAGAAAGACAAACGTCCTATGATTTCACTCATGTAGAAGATAAAGAAACAACAAAAACTATAAGAACAAAATAGTGGTTATAAGAAGGGAAGGGAGATAGAAGGTGGGTAATTTTGGTGAAAGGGGTCAACTGTAAAGAATGGACATAAGACTTTTGGTGGTGAATGTAATGCAATATAAATGGATGTTGATTATTTATGCTGTATACCAGAAACCTATATGTTAAAAACCAATGTTTAGTAATTTTTAAAAAAAATGTGGTCAATTTTATGTTGTGCGAATTTCACCTCAATAAAAATAAAAAGGGGAGAGGGAAATCCTTCCTTATTGCCACATGAAGTTAGAGGAACAGATGACACCTGGGCCTAGCACAAGAGATATCTGGTATTTGCTCAGGTCTCAGTGTCTCCTGTGAAAGTCTATTGTGAGGAAAAGGCCCAGGGGACACATTTTCTGGCCATTTGTTAAATATTATCACTAACTACATCAGTATGTCTCATTTTCCCCCAAATAGAATTTGTTGTAAATTTAGAAATTCCCCTTTGATCTGAAATTATGAAGAAAAAAATACCCACAAAACTATCCCTAATTGTCATGCTTCTCAGGAATTGCAGGTAGTGGGTTGATTCCCCACTACTTCTGGACCAGGCTTTCCCACCTCTGCCCAGGCTGCCCCAGGCACCTCTTGGCAGTAGGAGCACGGAGGACACCCGGATGCCACCCATTCTGCTGCAGCTTCTTCTGAAGTGCTGCTCTGGCCTCTCTGTCCATTCTCACACCCAACCCTTTCAGCCCTTAACCCCATACAAGGTAGTATTTTAGAAGAAGTTAAGCTTGAAATGATTAATCAGGCTACAAGGAGAGGGAGCTCCTGAGAGTCTGGGAAAACACAGAGAAATGATGCTTTCTGCTCTATTGAAATGCAAATATGCAAGCCACAGACTCCTTTGTTAGCAAGCTTGAATGAAGCATTTCTGGGCGCCTGCCTCCTTCCATCTTTCTCCTGCCTTAGCTGTCTCACCACTGGCTTTGGGTTGAGGCCAGTTTTGCTGAGTCAATTTTGAAAAGTCAAAGCAAAGGTGGTAAATTAAGTGAATATAAAACTTATGCTCCTTTTATGTGGAGGGGGAGAGAGGAAGTGGGAATGTGCATTGTGCAATCCTTTTAAGTTTTTACTTCTACAGTTTAGACAATCCAAGAAATGTTTATTGAACACCTACGATGTGCCAGTGATAGATGACAGGAGATTTGTGAAGCATCCATATGATGCAGTTTCTGCTCTCAAGGAGTTTGATTTTTCTATAATTCAAAAAGAGGCAGTCATTTTTAGTTCTGACAACTTTGAAAGTTATGGGGTTAAGTGATTTTGGCATTCAGATTTCAATAGAGTCTCAGGCTGCTGGTCCCCCATTTTCAAAGCACACATTTATTTTCCTTCATGGTGTTTTCAACCCTTGCAGTTGAAATAGTTCCCAGGAAGAGACCTGGTATGAAACTGGGGTGCAGTCCCACCCAATAGCTTGGCCTTTCCAGCCCCCAAGCTCTAGAAGGATCAAGCTCAGGAAAAGGCAGGGCTCCAGGTGGGCTGCCCTCGCGTGTCAGCCTGTCTTAGACGCTAGGACTCAGGCGCGCCATGTGTGGGCCTGCGTGGCTCCGTCAACAAGGGCTGCTCTGACATCTGCTGGGGAACAAAGCCCCAGCCCTGGAGAGGGAGCCCTCCTGATGTTGGGACTGAGGGCTGCTGTGCACATGGCTGACTTTGAAAATCTTCCAAGACCACAGTCTGCTTGTTTGCACAGCATGTTGCTGCCATGTTCACTTAAGGTCCTCAGAACAACCACGTTCGGAAAAAAGGCTCCACCATCGTAGAAATGCCTCTCTAAGGATTTCAGATGCCCCAATGGTGGAGCGTAAGCCATGTCAGCTAAATGGCCTCTCTGAGCCTTGGCCTGCAATAATGGCTGTCATCTTGGGTTCTGTGTATCCTCCAGGGATGCCTTGGGTCTAAAGAGGGAGCAGAACTGGCTGAACTATTCACCGTGCCCTCTAATAATAGCTTCATTAAGAAATAAATCTGACCTTGCCTTCCTCATGGAAATATTGTTTCTTTTTTTTTAATATTATTTTAAAGATTTGTTTATTTATGCATACAGGACCTGGGGTACAGGCCAGAGGTATGGGGGTAAGAAGATTCACCAGAGACAGAGTGGGGAACAGAACAGGCAGATCTACTGACATACACTGCTGAGGGGAGCAGTCGGTGAGTCAGCAGAGGTCTGCTGTGCCATGTGGATAGCTCCCTGGCCGGGGATCGAACTTGTGCTGCAGTGGCAGCAATAGCTTCAGAGGTTGCGTCTTAACCCCTTGTGCCACCAGGGAGGCCCCGGGAATATTTTTTCTTATGTCCTGCTTGCCTGGGGCCTTCCCAGTTTGCCTCTCATCATATTATTGGCACCTCTATTCAATCGCCAAAGTGTACTGGATTGGACAACCAGTTATATGATCACCTTGTTTAGTGATGACCAACAACAGGGGCCTATAGACCAGATGCATTTTCCTTGGTTAGCTTAGTGCTATAAACAAAAGTGAATGTGAACATTAGAGTCAGGACACACATCCTGTCTTTCCACTGTTTGTACCTTCTTGGTTGTCTTGTTCCTATGTGTACATAACAGGTTTTCTTGTCTACTGAATGCACAGTCTCTGGCCTTTATGGATAAGATGTGCAACTCATTTCTAGACCTTGTCTAATTGCTATATTTGTCCAATGCTGGGAGCACTGACTGAATGGAAAATGGAAAGTTTGTGGGTAGCACCCCAAATTGCAGTAATAACTGGTATAGTATATGACAAAATGAGTCTTTTGGATGGGTTCAGAGGTCTGAAGCTGGTGATCTGATTTCCTGGTAGCATGACTGTATGGATTTCAGGACCTCCCTACTTTGGATAATCTTGCTCAGCGCTGTGTTAAGCATACTTTGAATCTCTAATGTCAGGACCACTTTCAGCTGCAAGCAACAGACACCTGCGCATGCAGTGGCTTCCTCAGCAGAGATATTTAGTCACCGCATGTGGGACGCAGCCTAGCTGACCTAGTACAGCAATGATGGCAGTGTGCTGCTCTTGTCTTTGTGTGGTGCTTTTTTTTTCTCCTCATGGTCATAGTACGGTTGTGCTGCACTAAGCATCAGCAGAGACTGACATCCCAAGTGGTAAGGGAGGAGCAGAGGCAAAGGTTTCCCTTGCCTGAGACCTTGTTGTCTTGATCTGGGTGTTAAGTCCTTCCCAGGAGTGCTCACACCAGACCACCTAGACCTCCCATTGCTCCAAAATGAATTTCATGACCCTATCCTTCGGGGGGAGCTGAGTTAAGAGGGGGGCCATGACTGTCTTTGCCCGAGGTCTGGTAGAGGAGGCGCTTCCTGAGAGCATATCTCTTCTCATGACCAGAGCAAACCCCATGTTTTACTAAAGGAATGTGGAGAAGGATGGCAGTTTGGGGGACAATGATGTATGTGTCCCATGATTTTTTTGTTTTCAAATTTTTATTTATTTATTTCATTTTTTAAATTTTATTTTTATATTCCCCTTACAATTGCAACCCCCTTATTTTAACCCCAATGCCTCCTCCACCCCCCACCATAGTGTGTCTCTGGTTCATAGTTGTTTGTTGATTTTGATTTTTTTCTTTCTTATAGTTATTATTTTTCCTGGTCCCTTATTTAGGGTTTCTAGATTCCTGCTATGAGTGAGACCATCCAGTATTTTTTCTTTTTCTTTCTGGCTTATTTCGCTGAGCATGATCCCTTGCAGCGCCATCCATGTTGCTGCAAATTGCGTGTGTTTATCTTTTTTGATTGCTGAATAATATTCTATGGTGTATATGTACCACATCTTCTTGATCCAGTCATCTATTTTGGGGCATTTGGGTTGTTTCCATAGCTTAGCTATTGTAAACAGTGCCGCTATAAACATAGGGGTGCAGGTGCTCTTTGGAATTAATGTTTCCATATCCTTTGGGTAAATACCTAGGAGTTGTGTCCCATGTTTTTTATGAGGAGATTTTTTTTTTAAAATTTCTACCTTTTCTTAGATCCTATCACTAAAATCTGCTTTGTATAAAACTTTGGGTTAGCACCCCAAAGAAATCACCATTTTGATCATTTTCATTCCAATCTCCTGCTTTATGAACTCATTTGCCATTAACACTATTACAAAATGTAGGTGGTAAAGGAGATTTCCTTTACTTGAGGAGTCTCACTGCTCACCTGGACCTTACAGGGTAGGTAAGGCCTGGTCCCGCTAAACAAAATAGGATCAAGTGAGTGGATTTGATGTATAGGGACCCACACTGAACGCAGGGTCCTGACTGGTCAACAGAGTGTATGGGAGCTGCAGCGTCAGTCAGTGTATGTGTGTGGTAAGTACCTTTTAGTGGTGAGAATTAGAAAGCACAAACTAAATCAGACTGAGAGGGGAAAAATGTGTGAGGAATGTGTACATCTGTCTGTGTCTCACACGATAGATTTTTCGTGCTTAGATTCTTAATTTAAAGGATGCAGTCAAAATCTCTCCTTCCTTTCTATGTCCTCTGTGAAAGCTCCATTCTGAGCTTCGCTGTGTCCACTGAAGGTCCAGTCTCACATTTTCATAATATCCAGCCCCTGGAAGAAAGAGCCTACTCTTCCCAAGTCTCGATGCCCCAGGATGGAGGCTCATTAGCCCTAACTGGCCTGACTTACACCAATCACTGTGACCAAATGGCCTAAAAGGAGCTGACTTTTTTAGTGTAGGTCTGGAGTTGGCAAATTATGCCATTTTTGCAAATAAGATGTTTTTGGAACACAGCCATGTTCATTTATTTATGTAGTCTGAGGCTCTTTTGTGCTACTGGCAGAGTTAAATAGTTGCATCAGAGACTTCACGGCCTGTGAAACCTAAAATACTTACTCTCTGGCCCTTTATGAAAAAAAGCTTGCCAACTGGCCTTAGTCTAAGTCATGTAGTCTACTCTTGGAGTATAAGGTTGGAACCAGCTTCATCAAGAACATATGGTCTGAAAGTGGTAAGTGTCTCCCCCAAACAGCCCCCATGAACAGTAGGTTGCCATAGAAAGGAGTCAGGATGCAGGCACTTATTTGATAAGAGCAACTCTGCTATGTATTAGCAGTGGCTTAGGAGTAGGGATCCTGAGCTGTGAAGGGCTAGGAATTTGCTACACTTACTTATTTCTCAGAGAGTTTGTGTGGTTTAAGCTTCATTGGGAAGATTTATTTTCTGGATTATGAAAAAGATATTACTCTGCTGCTGGGTTGCTAAGTGGACCTTGGTTTTGGGAAAGTATATTGTGACATAAAGTAAATCTAAAAGTAGATGATCACAGAGGTAATAAGGAAGATGTGTCATAAAATAAATATGACTGGATCATATGCAAGTAATTGGCTGATCATCAACATTGCCAAAACTATTGCTGAATTAATCAGTGCTACCAAAAGGACATACCTAGTGGCCTCACATGGATGGGCTGGTCCTTCTCAATATTTTAAGTATCTTGGTTGAAAAGTAAGAAAAGTCATGCTTACAAAACCTATTGGACATGGCAAATTTATTGGGGTAGTAACACAAAATTTTATAAATTTTCTGATCACTGGAAAAAACTATTTGAAATGAATATGATGAGATTTTTCAGGAATAAACATCAACCTTCTTGTTTAGCTAAAACAAGCACAAATATAAAACACCTGTGCAATATATGCAAGATGAGGAGACCTGCTTTAATGGAGTCCATATGAAAAGCACCTGTACCGTTTGGTTGACCACAAATTCAACATGAGTCAGCAGATGAAAATTAAAAAATAATAGTGAGGGAATGATGGTCTTTGAAACTATGGTGCTGGGTCAATTGGGTAGCCATATGGAAAAAGAAAGCTATCTTGACCCCTAACTCACACCATACACAAAATCAGTTCCAGATGGATTTTGGATTTAAATGTGTAAGGTAAAATAATAAAGCTTTTAGGGAAAAGCAACTCAAGAGAACACCTTCATGACCTTGGTGCAAGAAAAGATCCTTTCTTTCCAGAATACAAAAAGTGTTAGCCCTAAAGGAAAAGAAAACAGGTGAACTATTTAAAAATTGAGAACATTTTACAAAGAAATGATAAGCATAATAAAAAAAAACAGCCAATGGAATGGGAAGAAATTCCACTTCTCTCTCTCTCTGGCTGACTCCCTCCCACACCACCCAGTAAGAGACTTTTAACCAGAAAAATAACACAAACTTCCTTAAGTTAGTAAGAAATTGTCAGAAAACCCAATAGAAAAAATGAATTGGACACCATACATCTGACAAGAGACTAATATCAAAGACCTACAAAGAGCTCATATAACTCAATAATAAAAAAAAATGTACAGAAGAGCTAAATAGGCACTTCTCCCAAGAGGACAGACAGATGGCCAGCAGGCACATGAAAAAATGCTCATCACCACTTATTAGGGAAATGCAAATCAAAACCATGAGATACCACCTCACACGCATGAGAATGGCCCGTATCAAAAAGGCCAGAAACAAGGGCTGGCAAGGGTGTGAAGAAAAAGGAACCTTCTTTCACTGCTGGTGGGAATGTAGACTGGTCCAGTCTCTATGGAAAGCTGTGTGGAGGCTTCTCAAATGATTAAAAATGAGTCTGCCACACAACCAGGAATCCCACTTCTAGATATCTATCTGAAGACAAACACAATAATTAAAAAGGAAACTTGTTCTCCCTTGTTTATGGCAGCACTATTTACAACAGCTGAGCTATGGAAACAACCTAAGTGCCCCCAAAACTGACAAATGGTATATATACAAAATAAAATGATAAAAAACAAACTTGCAGCAATTGTGGGGATACAGAGGGATTTGGGAGGGATTATGCTAAGCAGAATAAGCCAGAAGGAGAAAAATAAATACCGATGGTGTCACTCACATATGTGGACTATAGAGGAACCAAATAAAAGGTCAAACAAACTTTAAAACCAAATCTTGAAAGCTAACCATAAAACTGAGGCATCAGGGTGTAGTGGGGGCGGGGTGCAGGGCAGAAGGGCAGTGGTGAGAACAGGGTGGGAAATATAGTGGCCTATGGTGGAAGATTGTGGGTATTTTGGTGGTGGCTGTGCTGTGTGACTGCACGTGACAGGGAGGCTTGTCTATCCTACCAAAACACTAACAAGGATATAAACCAGTGGTACTCCAATGAAAAAGTTACTAATTAAAAAGAAAAAAAATGAAGGACTTGGCGAGACAATTATAAAAGGGATGGCCAAATAACCACTAATAACCTGAAAAGATGCTCAACTTTATTTGTTAAAAGGAAAATGTAGGTGAAAATATTATACTTTGCCATGACACCACCCCACTAGCAGTGACCTATTGGAGAAGCTGTGGCAAAGGCTGATAAACTGGCCGAAAAGCATTCTGAAGCATTCCTCAGGGCACTGTCCCTCTCCTTGCCCATAATCCAAAAGTTTGCTTTTCTCTGTAAAGCACATGAAAAGTTTGAAGATACTGTTCTGTCTCAAGAGTATTTAAGGTTTCCAATAAGATGTATATCCCTCAGGAAAAAGTAAAAAGGATTTATAATACTAGGTGTTAGTGTGAATATAGAACAAGACTGCTAGTTGGAGTGTAACTTGATACAAATGCTTTGTTTAATATTTCTTAATATCAACTAAACTAATCATATGTATGCTCTGTGATTCAGCAATTTCATTCATGGGATAAACCCAACAGCAATGAACATGTAAATTCACCAAAAGGTATACTAGAAAGTTCCTAACAGTCAAAATGTGGAAATCCCAGTGTCCTCTCAATATGGAACGCTGTGGGTATCCATTGTGAAATGGAAACAGACATTGTGCATCATTCATGTAACAGGATAGAGCAATGGGATTGGGCAATTTGCAACTGCAAGTGTGGTCAAATCTCACAAACACTGTTAGTGAAATAAGCCAGAGACAAAAGAATAATGCTGTGTGAGTCCATCTATGTAAAGTACAAAACAGGCAAAACTAATTTGAATGAAGGAAGTTATTGCAGAGGCTGGCCCTTGGGATGGCACACTGATGAAGAGAGCACACTGGGATTTAGGTGATATCTGCTTCTCGGTTTGAGTGTTGGTTCTGCAGTGTGCTCAGTTTGTGAAAATAAATTGAGCGGCTCATTTATGACCTGTACACAGAATGTTCGTATACAGCGCTTCAGCAGGAAGATAGGACTGTTGGTAAATGTGCCATGTAATAAAGCAAATTCATCTATGTTCCTGCACGGGGGGTCCTAGGCCTTCTCATGGAAGGAAGCCTTACAACTCTGTGAGGCAGGTATTCCTCTTCATCCATTGGGGCATACTAACTTGAACAAACTTCTAAGCCCACCTAAACCCTGTGACACACAAACACCAATGACCTATGCTTAGGCCTAGTTAATGTCTCATCTTAACTATTTTTATAGAGCAGAAATTGCAAACTGGTGGCCCATATACTAGATCCTCTCAAAGAGTTGCCCTGCTACAGTGCTTTTTTTTTTTTTTTTTTTTTAAGATTTATTTATTTATTTATTCACACAAGCACTGGGTACAGTCAGAAGCGCGGGAGGGTGAGAGAATTCACCAGAGCCAGAGTGGGGAACAGAACAGGCAGACTGACAAAGTACACTGCTGAGGGGAGCAGTGGGCGTGGAAGGAGAGGTCTGTCGCACCATGTGGGACCCTCGCTGGTGGCCGGGGATCGAACTGGCGCTGCAGAGGCTGCGGGCAGATTTGCAGCCCAGCGCTCAACCGCTATGCCACCAGGGGAGGCCCTACAGTGCATTTTTAAAACCAGTTGCCATAAATAATGAATTTTCATCTTTTGTTGAAATATTAGATTTCTCAATGCCTGTCTCTTTTCAACTTTTTAGTGAAGGGCTGGAAGTGAGTAGTAGCCATTTCCTTTCCCTGTGTGCTATCCAGTGCTCTCTGCTGTTTCATCTTGGGTTCCTTCACTTATTAATTCCTGTGGGGATTGCCACCCCTGATTTAGAACTGCCCAAGTGTCTTTCAGAATATCTCTTTTCCTCTACCATTGTAAAGTGAGTTCCTGACTTATGTTGTGTTCCCATCTCTTCCAATGCCAGGAGTTCAACTGCTTCTTCTTCTTGTTGTTGTTGTTTTTAATATATGTATGGTATGGTTCAGGGGTTGGTATTTCCCTGTACACCATCTGACTTTACACATAGTATCACACACCACTTAACAGTGGGGATAGTTCTGCAAAATACATTGTTAAATAATTCCCTTGTATGAATGACATAACATTAACAGTAGATTCAATGTCTAGCCTTTAATTTCAACATCACAAACGGACTTTTTGGTCATGATCTTCATAGTGCTGAGAGGCACCCCCTTCTGTGGCTGATCTTCAGTCAAGGTCATTAGAAGTTTCTCTGTATCTGAAGCCCTTCTCAGATTTTTGTTAGTCTCATTGCTTTCAATGAAGCAGATCCTTTAACAGCTTTCATTACTTGATTCTTGTTCCTCAAGATCACAGGTGTGGTGGAATGGGACATGCCTGACTGGGAAGCAATAACCATCACTGATTTTCTACTTTTGTAGTTCTTAGTAACTTTTAATTTTGTTTCCAGGTCAATCACACAATGTGGCCTCTTACTGGCAACATTAGCAGTGGATTTTGTACTCTTGGGGACTATGATGAACAAAGCATGATGAGGTTAAATCATGCACAAGGGAAGATGAGGTTAACAGGAGATGGAGTATGCATGAGATGTAGGCTGCTGTGGGCATCGAATGCTGTGACATTAAGAAGCTCAAAAGTCACCGCGTAATTGAAATTTTGGCACCATCATCATAAAAGTGTTCTGTCATTGACTGAAACATTGTTATGCAATGTATGGATGTATCTCAATTTGATATTTATAAAATACATAATTTACTAGTAGACACAGAACTAGACTGAATGTTGTATTGGCAAAGGGTTATCAATTTCATGGGACTGTGATTTGAATATGTTAGTTCTTTTTTTTTTTCAATTTATTTATTTATGCATACAAGAGCTGGGATATAGGCCAGAGATGCAGGGGGTGAGAGGATTCACCAGAGACAGAGTCAGGGAGACTGACTGAAATACAATGCTGAGGGGAGCAGTGGGTGAGACAGGAGAGGTCTGCCTCGCCATGTGGGTTGCTCCCTGGTGGGCCGGGGATTGAACTTGTGCTGCAGAGACTGCGGATTGCTTTGTAGTACGGTGCTTAACACCCTGAGCCACCAGTGAGGCCCATGAATAGGTTAGTTCTTAAAGCAATCATGAAATCACCTCTCTTCCATTACTGATACATTCAGTAATTTAACAAATATTTGTTACGTGGAAGACACTATTCCTAGCAAAGGGGTGCAGCATTGAACAAATAATTCAACTTCCTTGCCTGCTTGGAACTATAATCTAGAGAGAGCAGACAGCAAGTGCACACACATACATGTACATACACACTTACATCCTTACATAAAGTTATGCAGTAAGAAGTTGTTATGGCAAAAAATTTAGGAGGAAAAGGAATAAAGTATAATGCAATGTGAAACAGTAGGGAAGCAGGTCTGATAATTGAAGTGAATGAAACAAGTCATTTGGATATCTGGAAAAGAAAGTGTAGCAGTAGAAGCAAGTGCAAAGGCCCAGAGGAAGGAGTGATGTGAGCTATTGGGGAAGTAGTAAGGAGGCCACTATGGTGGGGGTAGAAGCAATAGGGAGAGAAATATGAAAGTGGTTCAAGAAAAAAGGAAAGTTGGGAAGAGTCAGGGTCTAGTTACATGCAGACCTTCTGAAACCAGGCAGGGGCTCTGGAATTTTTGGTGGTAAGTACATTGGAGTCCACTGATGGTTTTTGAGTAGGGAAATGATGCCCGATTTTCTATTCCTAATAGTTTGCTATTTTCTCTTTTTGTACTTCCCTGTCTATACCTTGGATCTGCCAGGAATTATTTTGCTCCATTGAGGGCTCTTAAAGCCTAAGAGGTTGCTGACACCTAAAAGTACTTTTATAGTTGAAAATGTCAACTCCGATATCCATCCAGCTGAATGGAAATGAGTAACTGAATATAAGTCATTTTAAAAATAATTGATTATTATTATGATTATTTTTAAAAATTATGTTATTTGTAGGTATTTTGCAAAGTAAATAAGTGGTGTTTTTTTTTTTTCTTCCCCATAGACCAAGAACTAATTATGTGTTCTTTTAAAGCATGTGGTGGTTCAGAGGCACTATTTCCTGGTGAGATGCTAGGAAATTGAAGAGGAGAGACACCATGAAATAGCATCCCATGCGTAGAATTTTCCAGACTAACTTCACTTGCGTCATTAGTGGAGAGTCCTCGTTGAGCCTTGTATTCTGTTGCTTGTCACTTTGGGTTTACAATACTGCAAGTTCCCTACTTTTTCCTTCTCAAAGGTATTTTAATGGGAGACTGGAAACAATTTTAAACTGAAAGGCAGATGCTTACGGCTAAGGAAATTTGTCCACGGAATGTTAACTGAAGAAGCCCTATTAGTATCCATGAATTCGAGTAGTGGTTAATGAGTGTACAGAATGAAGCTGTTGACAGGGGGAAAATTCATTTAAATAAGCCTGGGAGAAAAAGACCACAGATTCAGAGCAAGGACCACTACAAACCAAAGGTTAATACGAACAGTAATGGTATTTATATGTAACCCAGTTAAAACAATGAAACTGTAACTAGGTTAACATGAAATCAGAACATTACTGTGCATATGTTGACTGAGGCTGCTAGAAGGACCTCTCTAGGTCAGTGTGGGGGCAGCTTTGAGGGTTGCCCAGAATGGCCAGATGATGCTTGAGCCCCTGAGTCAGGAAATCCCAGTGTAGGTTGAAGGGAACAGAGACATTTGGTGATAACCTACCCTCTGGATTTTGTCAAATGGCAGAAGGCTGACCTGGATAAGGCACCCCAGTGTCAATGTCTGAGTGGTCCCGACTGCCCACCAATGATTTTAAACAGAAACCCAACTCACGCCTGAAAATAAGTGCAAACATAGTGAGGAGATAGTAGTTCTGTTCTTTTCTCCTGGTGGGAATTTCCTGCTCATTTACTTTTTCATCTCTTTAATAAATATTTATAGAGTGTCTAAGATTTCACAAGCTCTAGGCTGGTCCATGTAAACAAATAATTAAAATAATTACAGACACGTGTGATAATGGAGATTGAGCAAAATGCCTTGGGAACATGCATCACTTATGTTTATCACTTATTTGTACTTAGTTTCTTGTGAATGTGTACACAAAAGGTAATCTTTTCACAAACCATGAAATCAATTTTCCTCTTAGGTTCATTTTGTGCATCTGTTTCAAATAAAATGGAAGGGCTTAGCTTGCTTAGTGGAATTCACCTAAATGTCCAGCCCTTGCTGGCATCTGGAGTAATGAGGCAGGGAATGTGATAAGATGTGGGGCCAGGAGAATCCAGGGATTACCTCACTCCTTTCATAGCAGTGCAACAGATGACCTTGACTGTCCTGCCTGGTGGTGATAAGACAGATCATTGCCTATTCCTCCAAGATGGCTTCGCCTTTGGATTTCAGTGGAGGTGATGACTTGTAGAAAACATCGCACATGCTCTTGAAGAGTTCTTAGTTCCTTTTGGCTTTTCTCATGCCTCTTATTCATAAAGGTGGTCTGAAGCTCTTTCAGTCCTTTCTCTGTTTTTTCTCCCCAACCCATTAGTAATACATTGTCCATAAAGTACAGATAAGAACTTAATAGTTCATAATATTGATATCAAATAATTCCAGACAAATATTTCGGGAAAGGAGATAAGTGGCAATATGTTTTACAAGTAATACACAAATCCATTCTCTTCTTCCTAAAAGTTCCAGATACTATCTAGACGATGAAGCAAAATATCGAATCAGCATTTTATGAAGCTAAGATGTAGAATAGGATATGTCTTCTTCACTGTTCTGTTTCATCAACATTTTTTGAGGGGGCTATTCTTGCACATTTTCTTTACCTTGTGAATTTTAGAATCAGTTCGTTAAATCCCATAAAATTCCACTGTGAATTTAGATGAGAAGTATTTGAATTTGTATATTAATTTGGGCAGAACTTGCATCATAATAATATAAAATTCTCTTGTCCAATAAATGATGCAGCTCTCTATTTGTTTAATTCTTTTATGTTCTGTGGTGCTAATTTATAGTTTTATGTGTATGGGGCTTATGCATTACTTTTTGGTGTTTGTATATTTCTTGTTATATAAAATGAAATGTTTTTTTTCTCCCTAAAACATTTCTAGCAAGTTAATGCTAGTGTATAGGAAAAATTTCATCTATTGATAGTATACCCATCTGCTTTGCTGAATCATTTTAATGGTTTAATAGTTTCTGGCTGATTCTCTTAAATTTGCTAGATAAATTAATATTACCATCTGAAACTATTGTGTGCTTTCCGCCCCCTTCCTTCCCCAGTAATTAAATCTTTGTTTTCCATTGAGTGATTGCACAAGAAGTACCTTTTTGGATGGCAATGATGGCTCACATTCTAATTTTATTCTGATTTTATTGATTTTATTTTAATTTGATATTTGCTATAGTTTTCTGATTGCTACCCTTATTAGATGAGGAAGTTTCCTTTACTTGGGATTTTTTTTTTTTTTTTGAGTATTAGCTTCATTGAGCTCTAATTCATATTACCATTCAATCCACTTGTTGAAAACAAACAATTCAATGGCTTTTGGTGCACTCACAGAGTTGTGCAACCATCCCACAATCAAATTCAAAACATTTTCATCACTTCCAAAGGAAACTTCATGTCCCTTAGCTGTATATTGCTAGAAGTGGTTGGTGGCTTGTCTTCAGGATACAGGAACTCCTTGTATCACCTGGGGTTACTGCATTGTGGGACTTCTGTCCCTGACACCTTGACTAATTTGAGAGGACTTGGGATATCCTGGCTTATTTTTGTTTTTAATGTAAAAGTCTTCTCCTAAGGGTGCCCTAAGACATATGCAATAATGATTTAACACATACACATGGAGGATAGCCTAATGCCACAGGCTTCTGGATGTAACTGTACTTAGAGGATCTTAGTGATGGAAGGATATTCATAAGTATTAAGATATGGAGACCAGAAGGGAAAAGCTTGCCTTGAAGGCCAGTGGTATTTTCTGAGTTGTAGACATTAATCCATATAATGTGGTGAAGAGGGCAGTTGCTGTGAAATTTCTTGACCATAAGTTTATTAAATGCTCTTTCCTCTTTATGGAGCAATAAGAGGGCTGGCTCTGAAGTACTTGCCAAATAAATGCTAGGGGGGTGAATGATTCCTTCCAACTTGTTTCTTAGTAATCCCACTTGCCCTTAAATTATTTCTCCCTTAACCATGATGTCTTTCTGGTCTGTTACCATTTGTTAAAAAAATACACATGTCAGAATGGGTTTCTCCTCTGATGAATGAAAGGGTGGTATTTCAGAACTAGGGAATTGTTATGTCACAGGGGACTAGTAGAAAACTACACATCCCCACTTTCTCCAATTTTCTGTGATTGTTCTCTTGTTAACATCCAAATACTACAATAGTAGATTCGGATTGTCCCAGTAGACAGCATATAGTCCAGTTTACTGCTTTTAGAATTCCCTGCAGGAAGGTTACCCATTTCACAAATCCATCCCAATCATCTCTTCCACTTCTCCCCTCAGCCAGTTACCCACGTACCTTCCTCTTGTCACCTTAAAACTAGTGTCTGTTACCTGATTTTCTTAGCCACCATGTGGATGCCTCCTCTTCCTTAACTCCTTAAGATATAGCCAAAACCACTTATCACATTAAATAAAACTGCACCAAAGATGCTGTGTGTCAGAGACTGCTTGTCTCCTGCCTATCCTTCTTCTTTCCTTTTCATTTTAATAACAAAACTAAGTTTTCTCTGGAAACATGGTTGGGAGTTCAACTGTTTCTCAGCCATGCTTGTAGTTAAATCTTGGCCAGGGGAACTTAAACAGAAGTGAACAAGTGCTGCACACAACTTCCAGGCAGTGTCCTTGGAAGAAAAGTGTTTCATCTTCCTTCTCTATCGCTTGACTAACTTGTGGGGATGTAGACATGTGGACATGCAAAGGGGACCATCTTGGATCACAAGAGGAAGCTGTAAATGAAGAAGGAAGAACAAAAGAATAGAAGGATCTCAGGTTTCTAAAGTTCTGGAGTCATGGCACCAGCCTTGAGCTGCTTGAACTTGAGTGGAATGAGAGAGAAGTCAAGTTCAGTTGGATTCAGCTTCTGCTCTTTTTTTTTTTTTTTTAAAGATTTATTTATTTATTTATATAAGTACTGGGTATAGTCAGAAGCGTGAGAGGGTGAGAGAACTCACCAGAGCCAGAGAGGGGAGCAGAACAGGCAGACCAACGAAGTACACTGCTGAGGGGAGCAGTGAACATGGCAGGAGAGGTCTGTGCACCATGTGGGACCCTCACTGGCAGCCTGGGATTGAACTGGCACTGCAGAGGCTGTGGGCAGCTTTGCAGCCCAGCGCTCAACCACTGCGCCACTGGGGAGGCCCTCAGCTACTGCTCTTTTGATCCTTGTTACAAATATGAACCATAAACTTTGGGATAATGAAAGGGAATATTATAAGAAAATACACAGCTGGTTTCTAGAACTTTCCTACAACAGAAAAGCAAAGAAAATATGGGATCTTGTCTAATAATCTTGAAAAATGAAGAGTATTCAAGTTACGCATCATGGACTCTAAGTTGTTTCTTCCTTTCTGACTAACCCAAAGGATGGAATTTCTGATGTCCTTCTATCAGTTTGCCTTCATTAGGGTCACACAAAAACTGTAACACTAGGTAATAAAATAATACTTTTAAGCAAACACCCCAGAATTTGAACATTCAAATTGTTTTAATATAAGCATCATTAAAAAGAGAAGTTTTGGAGTTGTCTTTAAGACTCTCTGTCGAGATAGATAGATAGATAGATAGATAGATAGATAGATAGATAGATAGATTGATAGATATTGGTATCATGACATGATCTCATTCCTAAGTCATCAGGTCTAGCTATGAATGAACTTTGATATTTCTAAAAATCAAATCTACCCTCCAACAAGTCTAAGTCTATTTAAATGATGGCACCCCAGTTCTGAAAATAATGTCAAAGAGAATTTCAGAAGTCATAAAGTTACAACCTTACTAAAGGAAGTATCCTTCTTCCCAAGGCGAGACAAAAGGAAATCTTTGTGCATCTCAATTGATCCAAAGCCTGGTAAGTTTTAATATGGTTGCCCATGCCAGTTACATACCAACTGGATTTCGGTGTAAGTTCTACTTTGGTTACCAGGCTCTCTCAGCGCTAAAACACACCGTGACACAAACGAGCTCAGGTCTGGTTGCGCTTGGAATTTCGGTTTCAGCAGGTGGTCAACGGCAGAGACATTTCACACCAAACCTGAATAGGTCTGTAACTCTGTCTTAGAAAGCAGCTTGCCTATAAATATTTCACTCTCAGACAAAAGCTGGGTGGATGTGAGACCACTTCAGACAAAAAGCAGATAAATTCCTGCTTAACGTGTACCTGATGCTTTATGATTTCTGCCTGGGTTCAGATTTCCTGGATCAAATGTTCCCAAGCCCTGTGAGGTCATGTGGTTTCAGAGACATAAGTTAAGCTCGGTGTATATTACAGCGAAGCCATCCCATCCGGGTGTGACCACTCTGAAGGTAAGTGTTAATCCCAATCTGATTTCATATGTGTGCAACAGCTGTGGGGAACATTAGGTTTTCCATCTGTGTCCAATGGAGCCATTTCCTACCACTCAGCCTCATCTGGCCCCAAAGTTAATTTAGTGCATATTGGGAAATTCCTGAAACAACATGAGACTTTACACCATTTTTCCATCAAATCCTTGGAATTTTTGTTGATGTTTAGAGAATCCTTGGAGGTGTGAAACTGCAGGGCTGAAGAATGGAAGAATTTACTCAGAAAATCTGGGACTCTTATTAGGGGTTTTTTGTTTTTTTTTTTTTTTTCAAGTGAAATTCATGTGTTTTTCCAAGAAGAAACCTAATGTCATACTTGGATAAAAACTGCCCTTGAACATTAGGAGTAAAATCCTACAAACAGATGTTTGTTTTCTGTATCAAATTGGTAATGCAGATCACCTAGCACAATCAAACTACAGCTGACCTTTGAACAACACTGTGGGGGTTTAGGGGTGCTGATCCAGTTGAAAACACACCTATAACTTTGACTCCCCTAAAACTTAACTACCAATAATTTGCTTGACTGGAAGCCCGCCAATAACATAGATGTTTGATTGATGCTTATTTTGTGTGCCATATGTATAATATATTGTATTCTTACTATAAAGTAAGCTAGAGAGTAGAAAATGTTATTAAGAAAATCATAAGGAAGAGAAAATACATTTATATTACTGTACCATATTTATTGATACTGTCAAGTTCTGTACATAAGTGGACTCAGTTTATTTTTAAAGATTTACTTTATTTATTTATGCATATAAGAACTGAGATGTACGCCAGAGGTACGGGTGGGTGAGAGGATTCACCAGAGACAGAGAGGGGAGCAGAACAGGCATATTGACTGAAATACACTGCTGAGGGGAGCAGCGGGCAAGACAGGAGAGGTCTCCTGTGCCATATGTGGGTTAGCTCCCTGGCCAGGGATCAAACTCATGCTGCAGTGGCTGGCAATAGCTTGATAGCCCTGAGACTTTAACTCCTGTGCAACCAGGGAGGCCCAAAGTGGACTCATTTTAAATCTGCCTTGTTCTACAGCAGGAGAGAGGGAGGAAGTGCATAAGAGACTATAGTGATGGTTCATGGGTGATATGATGCTGGGAGAATTATGGGAAGAAAAATAAATATTGTACAAAAATGAACAACAATGTAATAAAATAAAAAGTTAAAAAAAAACCCACAAATATAAAATAAACCTTGCCTTGGCACCCTCGCATGTGCCCAGGGCTGTACACGAAGTAGAAAATCAAATGTGTCCACAAACAAAGGCAACCTTCTCAAGTCCTAGAATTTGCAACATTGCTTGCAAAACAGAACCTCTTACTATAAAGAGTCTGTGAGGCAAAGATCTTCATTCATTCATTCAAATTATTTCTGTTGAATGACCCCTATAGACACTGTGTGTCTCTGGAATTTTTGAATTTGAGCTACAGAAACGTATTATTCTAGAATATCAACTGAATATATTTACTGTTGATTTCACATATCCATTCATTTTTATCTAATAATCTTTGAGAGGCAACATCGAGTGGTATTTAGGACCAGACTCAGAGAGAGGATCCTGGAGCCAGCACTTTATAAATATCCCACCTGGAGCAAGTTACCTGGAGCTACGTGAGTCTCCTCATCTAATAACTAGAATTTTAGTAATCACCTCATAGGTTGTTGTGAGAATTTATTTTGTTAATACGTGTGGTGTACATAATAGCACTTAATACTTAGCAATCTCCTAAATGTGGGCCATCACAACAGTAGTTAATATGAAAACAGTCTTGGTAGTATGGATTTGAATACATTGCTTACATTCTCCAAGCTTCAATTTGCCCATCAATAAACTGAGGCTAATGACACCAAGCTACCTACCTCACAGAAATACTGTGACTGAAGGAAGGCAGTATATGTAGAAGTGTTTTATAAACAGTAGTGTCTTAGGAACTTCAAAGTTACTTTCATTATGTTAAGCTCTTAGAAGATTACTATAAGGAAATCTCTTTGTGTGTTCAATTCCCCATGTTATACTTGCTAAGTAAAAACACAGAAAAGAAAAGCAGGCTTAAACTCTTTGGCAGAAAAGGGAGACATTCTTGATTATAATCCCACCCAACTCTACCTAGTGGAGAAAGAACTGCTCAGAAAGAGACTAGGAAGAGACAATGGATGCTAGACCACCAAAACACAATCAGGGTGGCATGTGACCCACGCAGGGCCAATCGGATGCTCCCTTGATGGAGTTTAATCCTTGAGTGGAGAAACAGGAAATTGAAAACAGTCAGCATTCCATTCCACAGGGCAGCGGGCTTGTCACCACGCTGCCCCACCACAGATGCCCTAGTCCTGGGGCTGCCAAGGCTGCTTTGTTCCCTTCCATTCCCTAGTCTTGTCTTCTGACACCTTGTCGATTCGGAGTCCATGATCCTTTCCAATAAATTGCCTTTATCCTAAGTCAGACTTGATTTCTGTTGCTTACAACAAAGAAGTCCTGCTACCTGCCCCAACCTGTTCTCTAAGGGGAGCGATGGAGATAATAGGTTCTCCTCTAGCCTCTTTCATGCCCAGTGCCTTTTGCACCTTGTTGTGTGTATCCTGGTGCAGCGGAATAGCTCTCTATCATACTGAAGGCTTATATGTTAAAATTCACTCATTGGGCAAAAATTTATTGTGTAGGTAGTCATCATTTTAGATGCTGGGATGCACCAATGAACAAAATGGACAAAATTCTGCACTCTCTTGAGTTTACACCCTAGTGGAGAAAGAGAGACAATAACTAAAGTGCATGTGTGTGTATAATGTAAAATGTTAGGTAAGGAAATAGCCTTGTGGAACAGTGAAATTGCAACCCGAGGAAGAGGATAGAAAAGAGTCAAAGGTAAGAGACTGTTGCAATTTTAAATTGAGATATTAGGGAAGGATCATTAGCAAGAGGACATTTAAGCAAGACAGAGTGTTGAGATCAAAAGTCTTGTGGATACTCGCAGGAAGAGCATTTCTGGCAGAGGGAATGGAAAAGGCACTGTGCCATTGTGGAAAGACTCTGGTGTTGCATGAACAAGAAAGCAAGTGTTGCTGGAGGGGAGTGAGCAAAGGAGAAAGGGGTAGGTATGACACTGGGGAAGTAACAGGGTTGGAGGGCAGACACTGTTGGGTCAATGTTAGGACTGGTTCTTTCTGATGAGTTAAGTTGGCCATGGAGAGTACTGAACAAACAATTGACATAACCAACCGAGCAAACAAATGACACAGCATAACTGTGCATTTCTCTTCTGTTGTTTTTCAAGGCCTTTCACCACATAGGCATTGTAGCTTCAGTGCTCTGCACTGCCTCAGTGAGACTGGTCTCCTACCTCAAACCTGAACACTTCATGCATTTCCATGCCCAATCCACTCTTCGCTCAAAACTCAGCCCCATCAAGGGCCATTTCAATTTCTGTTTCCTTCCTTTAGCCAGGCCACGTCAATCTTTCCTACTTCTGTATCACTGGTGGACTAACTTCTACACCCTCCAGCAGATACTCAGCATATACTTTCTAGTCTTTTGTTGAATGTTTCAAGTATGCTTGCCTTTTGTATCCAAAATCTAGACTGTAAACTTATAGCACAAAAGCACCATGTCTTGTCCTTCCTTGTAGCCTCTTGAGTGCATGATGAAAAGCAGTTTCGTGTTACTTGAAACAATCTCCAAGGCTCTCAGCATGTCTGGGTTCTGTTTCAAAGGTTTACAATGGCCCCTTCTTTCCTAGGGGACCTTGGAAAGTTACAAACGAATGTGTAACTACATGGTTTGCTCAAGTAACAGAACGGAGTTACAGTGTAAGAAGACCAATCATCACAGTCCATTAAATTGTGCTTGTTTAGGGAAAGTGAAGCTCCAGGCCTTGGTTGAGCAATCAAGGGACTCAAGGCCACATAAGCCAGGTCTGAGGGCTTTGCCCTGGCCCCAAGAACAAGTCCCAATTGTCCGCTCTGCACTCGTACACATTGCCAGCATGGAAATGCATTCGTTAGCTCTGCAGCCGAGTGGCACAGGCAGCCCTGTGATCCCAGATCCCGTGTGAGGTTAACTAACCTTCTATAAACATTAACACCCCTGAGAATGGAGTCCTATAATTATGGAGGAATATGGCTCGGGCCCCTAAGTACTTGTCAGTTTACAGAACTCATTCTATGGATCCAAGTGCAAATGCAATTTGCAAGGCAATGTTTATAGCCGTCACAATTCTGTAAACAGGCTGCCTGGGCTGAGGACGCCAGGGCTGGGTCTTAATGGGAATGCACCTGCAAGGCCAGGGTGCAGAAGTTTCTCCAGACAGATGCCTGGGTTCAGGACCCCTCCTGATCTTTCACATTAACTTTATTGTTTACATGAATGCCAGGGGTGCAAATGAAAATGTCCTATTTTCAATTAAAAAAGAAATCACGTTGCCCAGCTTTCACTCCCAGCAGATTTCCTCTGAAATCAAAACCGGAATATATGCCTATTTCTCAAGCTCTTATCTTAAGTTACTGAGACAGGAGATCTGGGATTAGTTGCATCTGTGCCATTAAGTAGTTGTGTAAAGTTGTCTGGGTTAAACTCTTGGTATCTGAATACAGGCAGGAGCTGGATGCAATTTCCAGCATCCCTTTCCATATTCACATTCTGTGACTCTGTTTCTTTAAATTCCAGGACGTGCCTGTCTTATAATGAAATAGAACTTGTGCTGATAGTCTCTGGACTATAAAAAGAACCTTAAAGATAATTTGGCTATTTGTTCCCCTAATCACGAAGGTAAGACTCTGATAACTAAAGTCCATGAATCACTACCAGAAGTCGCACAGCTTCTGGAGCGGTCAGATTCACACCCTGGTCTTCTTGCCCTTGATCTAGAGTATTTCCCATCACGCCAAGGCTTTTTATAAAGACATTGGTCTCAAAGACTTAGACACTTCACAAAAGAAGTTATAAGAGCATAAAGAGAAGCTCAACATCAGGGCATCAGGAAATGGAACTTAAACCACAAAGACACCAACAAAGACTGGCAATGTCAAATGTTGAGAGGCATCCAGAGCAACTGGGATGTTCATGCATTGCCATGGGAACGCAAAACCATACAGTCACTTTATTTTATTTTATGTGCTTATTTTTCTCTTTTTATCAAGGCATAATTGGCACAGAATATTTTATTAGTTTTGCGTGTACAACATAATGATTCAATATTTGTATACATTGCAAAATGCTCCCCACCCTGTCTCATTAGCATCCATTACCTCAACTAGTTACAAACGTTCTTCTTTTGATGGTGGGGACATTTAAGATTTATTCTCTTAGCAGATGGTGGGGCAGTCACTTTCGATAATAAGTGGACACTAAAACATGCACATGAATGTTCACAGCAGTTTTAATCAATAATAGTCCCTAACTGGAAGCAACTCTTCCAGAAACTTCTGACATCTCCACACTAGGGAAAATTACTTAGGGTTAAAAAAGGAAACATCTACTGTTACAAGCAATTTACAGATGAACAAAGAAGAGCTAAAGAAGCTATATGTTCAAAAGTACATACTGTAGGTTGTTATTTCCATGAAGTTCTAGAAAAGGTAGAAAAAGTGATGCTAAGGGCTGGAGCTAGGGGCAGGGTAGACTAGGACCCACCCAGGGCCCTGGATGTGTTCTCCATCTTGATTATGTTGTAGTCACACAGGCCTACATTTGTCAAAACTCACCCAACTGTATATTAAAATGGGGGGATGGTATTGGTATTGTATTCCCCCCCTTATAAATTATATCTCAATAATGTTGGTAAAAGGAAAAAAAAAATGACTGGCGCCCAAACCACTGAATGGTGTACAAGCACAAGAATGCATATCTTGTTAGTTTTCATTCAGAGAGCAGCTCAGAGGGTGCTGCCAGGGCAGGGGCTGGCAGGACAGGGGCCAGGATACTCCCTTGAATGCTATCCTCTGTCACACATCCCTCTAGTGGTTGTTCCAGCCAGGCCTTTTGCATGTCCCTCCAGCAGGCTGGCACCCAGCCAGGGCAGATGTGGAAAATCCACTTTGCTACTTTTCTCTCTGATGGAAGGCCCTCTTCAACTGGAGGAGATGTGTTTACAAAGCCATGGTCTGGTATGGTTTAGATTTGTAACTCGGAGGGACATGGCTCCTTTTAAAGAAAGCAGGCTCTTCAGAGAGCAGACATCCCCCAGAGGAGGCTGGGGGACCCAGAACTCACCATTGCAATTGCCAAGGAGGAACAGATTGGGTTAAGGACTTGAAATTCCCCAAGGCTAGGAATTTGAGGCGAGGGCGGGCGAGGTGAAGGGAGAAAGCGTTAACTGTGGGTTTTGATGCTGCAAGTACTTCCTTGACCTTGAATCTCCTTTGGTTTCTGACTGTGGAAGTAAAGAAGCTTTTTAATAAAATGTAACTGATATGTACTGAGGATCCAAGTTTGTGATTCAATGTGCCAGATGCTTGGGAATGCAGGATGAGTGAAAAAGATTTCTTTGAAGACGTGTTCAGTTTAGTCTAAAGAAAACTATGGACATAAATCATCATTTCAGCCTGATCTCAGGCTTTGTCATGAAGCTGGAATTCTCTGGAACATGATAGAGCCCAGAAACCAGAGACAGACATAGCACCCAACTGCTGGCCTAGGATGTCCTGGGACTCAAGAACGTTGGCCAGTGTCTCCACACTTCCTTGCCTTTTTCTGGAGCCTGAGACCTCCTGGCTCAGATCCCCTGTTTCTCCCTGGTGCTGACCCAAACTTGCCCAGCCCAGAGGTTTTCTTGCCAGAGTAGCCAGTCACAGATTTACCCATCCCCCAGAAGGGAAGAGGATCAGATGAATACACGACTGGACTAGATGCCTCTAGTTTCCAAATTGGAATTCTAGAATACTGTGTACAGTAATAGGGTCCATTTTCAAATGTGGTCCCAGACCTACACATGATTAGTGCTCAAAAATGTTATCAAGGGATGGAAATTAGACAAAACAGACCAAAATCATTCCTGAAATTGGCATGAGCAACATGAGTCATAGTTTTATGGTAAAAAACAGGTACACAGTGGGCCATGGTGGCGTATCAGGTGAATCATGGTTCTAAATATTATCTTGATCCTCTACACTCTACCTCAAGAATCATCAGTCGTTTAGCTCCTTCTTACTTATGAGTACTAAAGAAAATCCCCACTCAGTGTCCACACAGTGTGTAAGGGATGGAGTACAGCCGGCCCTAAGACTGCCTGGGTCTTACACAATTCGCTGGACCTTAAGGGAACCATCCTGGGTAAAGACCCCTCCTTGACTTCCCACTGTGATAATGATCAGACCCAAGGATGACTTTTCAGTTCTCTTTGTTGACATTGAAGAGGCTCTTTCAGAATCCTCCTTCCCCCTCCATACACACCCATTCAGGGAGATTTGCTGAACTGACTCCACAATGAAGCAGCTCTCCTTACCTGGCAAGTGAATCAATTTAGCCCCAATATAGATTAGGCTTCAGTTTTTGGTTATTCAGCTACACTGGCTTTTTAAAATTCCCTAACAACAAAATTTATCCCATTATCCTGATATCCCACTGGACAAATGTGCATCTTTCCTTTCCAACTGGTGATAGTCTCTGCCCACTCCGTCTTGGCCTTCCTATTGTTCAAGCTTCTGCATGTGCTGGGGCCTGTGGTCACAGGCGTGGGAGACAGACCTGGCCTGAGGAGCTCACGGCATGTCAGGAGACACATAAACAGACCACACATCAGTAAGTGACCACCACGGTCAGGAGAGCCCATGCCTGGCTGATGCACAAGGTCTTCCAGGGAGCACTTGACCAAGTCTTCCCCAAGTCCATTCACCTCGAAGTGAGTCTCATGCTATCTTCCATGGGGATGACTCGAGCTCCTCCAACACAAAGAGCTCTCTCTTCTTTCTGAATTCCTGATACTTTTATGCCATGAGACTTAGAACTTGAATCTGACCTATTTGCTCCTTTTCCTGTGGCTCTATTTCTACATTGCCAGGATTTTGGCTCAAGCTTATACTTTACCACAGTTCCCTCTCTTGCTTCCCTTTCTATTGTCAAAGTCAATGCTCATAAATGCTGTTGGTTGATCACTGATGTGCTTCTAGTTGCAGGACCTTCTTAGAATATTACTGCTTCCTCTAACTTGTGCTGACCCATTTTAATCACTGTTCAATGAGTCAGAAATGGAGTGGTGATGTTACAAGGATCAGTTCTTGTTGGGCATAAATGTCTCCTCTATTACGTGGTTGAAGCTGTCCACTCCTGGCAACTGATCTGAGAGAGCAAGGACCAGATTTTAATGAGTGTTTTATGGTGAAGTAAAGTCATGTTTGCTGTTTTCATCATCTGCCTTGTTTTCAGTCTATGTGATTGCTGTAAAAATTCAGTGTAGTTAAAAGTGTAGTTTTAACTGAAAGTGTAGTTTTAACTACACAATGTAATTTATTCAGTGTGATACAACACAGTGGCATCCGTTTCTTGGGTTCTCATAAGATCCAGCATTTGGGAAGGCCCAGGCAGCCTCAGGGCCACTCTGTGCTCCATCCCTTATACACTGTGCAGGTGGATTAGAGGTGGAGGTGGGAGGTCAGAGGTTAGGTATAGATTGCTATTTGAGAAACTATAGTAGTCTTAGAGACGCTTAAATGGAAAAAGTACTTCTAGGAAATACAAATATATATATTGAGTACTCCTGATAATTACTGATCTATCTTTAACATAATTCCACTATGTTAACAACTTCCACCCCCAGTTTAATTGGAACGTTAATGGGGCACTGGAAAGTCACATTGGTCTGGCTCTTCCTTAAGTCAATTGTCATATTGTATTGTTCTCATTTGTTTGCATGTTGTCCTGAGAAGTGCAAATTCTCCCTGAGGACAGGGCTTCTGTCCCCCCATTGCTGTGTCTACAGAGATTAGATTTGCTGTACCAGAGCCCCCACGGAGCGCGGGTATTGGGAGAATGGGCCAAGAAGTTCCCTCTTGTTTCTTCTGGGCATTTCCATCAATTTGGGGGAACATTTGTGAAAGTAAGTTTGTCCCCATATCTAAAGATATCAAGCTCTTCCATACCATTCATCGCACTGGCTTACCTGAACTTGCCAGAGAATACAGTAATTTCCTGCCCTCATATAGTTATACTCTTTGTCCCTTAAAAACAAATGTAAAGTCAGACAGAAAATTCCATACAGATTTATGTGAGAGAGTATTCATTATATTGTCATTTATACTTGTAAAATGTTAGGACATTAATGTCCAAAAACAAAAATAATAAAGCACAGACCTCCATGGGATGGAAAATATTAGACACTATGGTGTTCAGAAATGTTCAGAAATGATGAAATGCTAATATTTCAACCACTGACTGAAACAAATAATAAAAATATTTAATAGAATTCAAATTTTGGAGAAATGTATACAAATAATATTAGTGCTTATTACCAGTGTTTGGCATTATGTATGGCTTACATTTTCCTTTCTGTAATTCTTAGTTTTTTCATTTGCTTTGTAATTTATTGGATGTTACATTGCTATAATAATTTTCTTTTCCTTCGCTTCTTTCTTTTAGGTTTACTTTTGGTGGGGGAATATTTTTTTGTTTGCTATTGTTTATTTGTTTTGCCTGGTATTGTCTTCCTTTCTTTGTTTTTGAACTTCAGGAAAAATTTATAATTAGGGGTGAAATAACTCATAAACAGCATAAACCTGCTTTTTTTCTTATAATGTCTGAGAGCCTCTGATTAATGTATGAATTAAATCTACTTTCATTTATTTGGTTATTTATATTTTTATTTTGCATTTTCATCACAATGGTTTTTCTTTGGTTTGTTTTTGATATCTTCACTTTCCATTGAATTTAAAGCCATTTAGATCCCTACTTTTCTTCCTTCCTACTGATTTGAAATCATACATTTTATGTATATAGTTTGACTGTCACCCTAAAATTCCTAGCAGATAGATAAAACTTTACTTTTTTGCTGACACAATATCTCTATTCTCCCTATGAGCCCATTAGGCAATAAATGTGCTTTCATTTTATTCCAACTTCACTCCTCCCATCTTTCATATCATTTTTATCAGTGTTTTTCTTTTTGTATTATAACAGAAAGTAATTAACAGTAATGATCAGTATTTTTACTGTCCATGGTTATTTAAACTTTTCAACAAAATTGATACTGTTTTGTACACCATTCCTTTTAATTTTACTCCCTCCCTAAAACAAATGAACAAAAAAAACCCTAATGTATGTAAGTCTACTTATAGGACATCAACAAAGATCTCCAGGTTATAAATTATCTTAATATTTACAGACCTGAAAATGTCTTTATTTTGCTCTTATTCTTTTAAGTTACTTGAAACAATTATGTTCAAGATGCAGGAAAGCACAAACTACAAAATAATTGATTTTGTGTCATCATTATGATTTTTGCTACATATACATGTATTTTTTTGAAATCTGCATAAATGAGCTAAAACCACCTCTCAGGTTCTCCCTGCCTGGCACTCACTACCCCCTCGGCCCGCGGGGTATAGCCCTATGGTGAAGTAGATAGCATCGTTCTCAGCAGGTTTTTATAGTTTGTAACATATGTATATCCCTTAGACAATGTACAGTATTGTTTTGTATGATAATATATATATCCTATTTGCATTTTTTCACTTCTCATGTGAAACTTAACCATGTTGACACACATAGGTCTAGTTCATTGATTTTATTTGCTGTTATACTAAAATGAAGATATAAGTGAAGCACCATTTAACTGTACATCCCCTCACGGAAGGGCACATTTCATTATTACAAAAACTGCAGCAATAGATTTGATTGTAAATGTTGTTTGACTATGTATGTGATAATTTCTTTAAGGTAGAAACTAGGAACAAATCTGTGTGTTGCAGGATGCACATCGTTAACTAAATTAGATAGTGTCAAAAATAATTGTTCCAAATTAAACGCCTAGCAATGCATAAAAGTTGCCATTTTCCCACACATGATGTTATCAGGTTATTGAATTATTTCTAATCTGATGGGTAAGATATGATATCTAATTGCCGTTTTCAATTGCATTTTCCTGATTGCTAATGGGCCTGAGCAGCTTTCTATATGTTAATTAACCCTTTGAGTCTTTTTCAGTGAGTGGCCTCTTAATAGCCTTTGTCCATATTTCTCTTTGCTTGTTTACCTTTTAAGTCCTTAATAATAGAGTAGTTATTTATACATTGTAAATACTGAGAACTTGCTGGAGAGCGGCCTTTGAATAAGGTCTCTGGAATTACAGGTAATCTCATGAGGGGAGGGACCTATGTCCCTTGAACATCTCTCCAATGCCAGGCATGTGGATGCTCACGACCTATTTGCGAAGTCAGTCAAGTTTGTACCATGTGGATGAAGATGGAGTGAGAAAAAGGGAAGATTCAAGAGATGAAGAGGGGAAACAGAGTGAAAGCTGAACTCAGGAAGACTGCCAAGGAGAAGGATTTGCTTTTCCGGTTTGGTGGAGTGAGATGCAGGAGGCTGAGCCATAAACTGTAAGTGGCCTCCGAGGAAGGCGTTTTCAAGTCATGCCAGGTAGAGCTTGTGCTTCCAGTTCAGCTGAAGGACAAGGATTCGGAAGGCCTCGCCAGAGTTCAGGGCCGGAGAGGAAAGCCAAAGGGAGGGGTAGGTTAAGCCCTGTGAGCTAACTGTTTACCTGTAAATCTCTTGTAATAAAATATGCTTAAAGTCTAAATCACTGCTGACTTAGCAGGAATACAAATTATTAAAGGACAGCATGGGCTTATGCCATGTTTTCACACTCACATGCTAATAAAGGAGAAGCTTAAACCTTGGAAGGTCATGGCTGTGGTTGAATGGACTGGAATAAATAAGTGATCGCCTGTCTGTCTACATGTTGCCAAACTATTTAGGCAACTGACACAGGACCATTTTGACTCCAGGGCCAATTTTCTCCCTTCTGAAATGATGACTTATGTTGGCTTTAGGTAAGTCAGGTGCTATGAATAGTAACAGAAAATCCCGCTCAAATTGGCCTAAGTCATAAGAAATTTGTGGCTCCCTTGACAGGTATTCAAACAAGAGGGAATTTAGGGTTGATGAATCAACAGCTCCGTGTTGCCCTCAAGGACACAAGTCCAATCTTTTGTTGTCGTAATGTTGACCTCTACCGTGGGCAGGCTTTCCTTACATTGTAGGATCCATTTGCAGAAAAGTAAAAAGAACCTCTCCTCCAGTCAGAAAATAATGCTCCACCTGAGCATTGCCCCCTCAAGTGAGCTCTAGGTCTAGGACTGTTGCTTGGATGACACGGGCACTAAGTTTCAGCTGAGGTTGCTTAGTGTCTGATGGGATTAGCAGGTTTGGCTGTGATGAATCAATACTCATTAATTCCTGGAGCTGCAATTATTTCCTAAAGAACCACGATGTTACAAAATGCAGAAAGACTGGAAAGCATGGTGTGGAAGTGAACACAGAGTTTGCCATACATTCAAAATCATTCAGGTAAAGGGGACTGGGGAGGGAGAAGAGAGAAAGAAAAATCAAGTTTGATTGAGCAAGATTTTTGGCACCATGAACCATACATAGATTTAGTGATGCAATAGAGAACATCCACCCTGATATTTAATTGATAAGGAGACACCAGCTTTTGTTTGATTCCTGGCTAAACACCAACCAGAGTGAATAGAATAGTTTCAGCTCTGCTTTCTCTGCCTCTTTTTCTTTTTCCTCCTTATTCTGTTTCTTCTTTTTGACTTTTTTCTTCTTTTTAACTGTCTTCTTTTTGACTTTTTTTTTTTTGCTTCTTAAGGAGATCATTACCTCTCCCCTCCCCCTATTACTCCTTAGACCACCTTTTGGTCATTCATAGAGCAACAATTTAAAATAAGGAAAAAGCAAGCTGCTTCTCAAGTAGATCTCTTGTTTGGAAGGACATCGAAATGCTGCTTAGTCACTACCATGTACCTCCCTCCCCCGACTGAAAATATACATTTTGTATATTTTGTATATTTGTACCTCCCACCCCGATTTAAAATATACATTTTCTGCTAGACACTCAGAGCTTAGGGAAGGGAGCATGATAAGTCCAAACACATACCAGAATACATGAAACAACAGTTGAGAAATTTAAATAAATATAACATGATTTTGTAGAAGTGGTAAATTATTATTTTAAGGTGGAAGTCTTTGGTTCAAGGTTATATGTTTGGAAGTGGTCTTGAAAATTAGACCAGACTAAAGGAGGGCTTTTAAAGGCAAGAGAAAGGATGAATCTGGTACTTTTGGATTAGGTATTTCAGCATGGCTATTAGAAAATGGGTCTCTCTCTCTTTTTTTTTTAACCTGGAGTGTTATGCAGGGTATGCTGCATAATTTAGTTTACAAGGATGTTCAGATAAGAGTTATTTAAATTTCCCTATGGAAACTCTGATGAAATATTTTGATAAGAGACAAAGAGAAAGAGATGAATTGATAGCTATGAGCGAATTTCTAAAAAGCTGCATTACCATGTCATTTTGAGTGTGGAGAATAAAATGGTTGATTGTGGCTTCTGATTTTAGATCTTAGTTTTGACATATCTGCAGATCCTTGGAGGTTTGATAATCTCAGCTGACTTAGTTTTCTCCTGGGGCAACATTGAAAATGCATCCAGGACAAAATCTATAAACATTCCTAAAAGTGATCTTGGTTGCTGCCTCCAACACCTGTGGGGCGCGGTGTACCTTCTGTGCCCAGCCCAGAGTCTCCTGCTAAGAGTTCTGCAAGTGCTGGAGATCATTTAAAGGTGCATCTAGGGAACCCAAAGGCTTAGCCAGCTGGATCAGATGCCCAGCTAGTGGACCCCTGGGAACCTTCCCCACTTCCTCCCCAGTAGATGTGTGTAGTGGAAATATAAACTCTAGGGAAAATCCCAGCAATTTATTGAGGAGCTGAGGACACAGGGCACCCAAAGAGTGATGTAGTGTGCCGCCCCCCCTCATCAGCTCACTCTCTCCCATGTTCTGGTGCAGGACCAGACACAGGAGTTTCATCAGAAAGCAGAATTTAGTTTCCCATTTCTCTAATCTTGCATAAGCTGAGTTGTTTGCTTCATTAAATGCTCATATTACAGGATCGACATGTTCCTTTCTCATTATTTTCCCTCTTATGTAGTTTTTATTTGCGACATCAGTAATTTATGAATGCCTTCTTATTATAAGACATTTTTGGATAAAATGATTTCAAAACCTCCTTTTGACCTATTCACTCCCATAGGTAGAATACATGGTTTTGCTTCATGAGTACTTTTATATAATCATCATGATTCTTTATATTCTGCTATGTGCTGTTTCTTGGAGATTTCTGCATGTGTAAATAGGAGCCTACTTTATTCTCTGTAAATGAAACAAAATAGTTAATAGTGTATGAGATATTCACTTTCTAATAAATATTTAAATTTTTTTCCTATAATGAACAATTTATTTACCTCTCTGCACCTGCCCTTTTCTTACCTTGATATTTATAATTAAATGGCAACTGGGTCTCAAAAAGGACTGCTTTATTTCAACTCCTACAAACAGTATAAAAAAATCACTAAAACATAACCTTGACCTGAGATTTTGCTAATTTACTTAGGTTTTCTCAAATTATGACATTTTTGTATTTCCATTTATATATTTTGATCACCTGGTTATAGCCTGCCGTTCTAGCTGCCCTCCCCCATCAAGTTGTTCTTCTTTGTTTTTTGTCCTTTTTTTCTACTGAACATAATTTTTTATTCTCTGTCACTTTCTCTGAGCTGCTTTATATAGATAAATATTCATCCTTTATTTTAAATGTTGCAAGTGTTTCTTTCATATAGTTTGTATCTTTTAAGTTTTGTGTGGGGATTACATGTTTTAAATTTTAATGTAAATAGAGTTCCTAACCTTTATTGTACATTTTCTATTTTTAGAAACATTTCCCTCTATTCTAAGATAATAAACTCATATTTTAAACTTTCTTTTTTTATATGTATGTCATTGCATAGGCTTCTATATTAATTTTTCTCTTAATAGGGATACATATTACATATTGCAACTCCATTAATCAGTCCACTGCTTTGATAGGCAAATAAATCACAAAATAAAATTTTCTGCTTGTATTTTTTTATGTACCTGGGTCCCAGTCCAATTCCAACATCCCCTCAACACAGGTGGATAAACCGCTGTCCACTGTTCTACCGGCCAAGTGTCAGGGAGATGGGTCTCGGGGTCCCGTCCCAATCTGGTGAAAGGGCTCTTGAGATCTTAGATCTAGATTGAGAAGAGGACTCCATAGACATCGGTGAGGGCAGACATGGGGTCTGCATTTACTGATCATTTTAAGAGCAAGGAAACAGCGCTCTGGGGAAAACTCACGCTTGCTGAGTTGCCAGGGCCTTGGGTGTAGAGAGGTTTTAGGAATGGGGTTTGAAATCAAAGGAATTAAATTTTTTATTGGCTGAGAAAGCAAAGAGAGTGGCCTTGGCTAAAGTCCATTTATTGTTGCTGGTTGGGGGTGCCCAGCAGCGGCCACTGGCTGGTACTGCAGGGGTCACGACCTGTTCCAAGGTGAACATCTCATGGAGGCCTGTGTCTGCAGCTCCATGATGAGCTGGTCTGGTCTCAAGGTCTGTGACTCTTCTGGATCTGCAACTCCCTTTCCTTCTCCAGCAGCCAACTTGTTAAGCTGTGGAAAGATAGCTCAGAAGTGATACAAAGAAACAACAAGCCAAGGAAATTTATGGAAGCAGGTGTGAAGGCCTGGAGTCACCAGGTCCTTAACTTCTCACTTGCCAGCATGTGGCAATGGCAAAGTTTTTGTGAATTTTTTGTGTCCTTGAGTCCTGTCCTGTCCATCCCAGGATGCTTCCTGTCTCCTTTTGAATTCAGTGTATTCCATTGAACTATTTGTCTGGTCCTAGGCTGTGACCACATGGCTTACGTTACTTTACAGCCTGCTCTCTTATCCCAATTTACTCCCAGGGCTTCCAGTTGGGAGTTGAATGGGGAGTGGAGAAGGTATATATATCTTTGCTCTCAATTATATGGGGAAACATTAGCATTTTCAGTTGGGGTTAGTGTGTTGCTCTTATTGTCAGAAATATAAATTGCAAGATGATGGTGAATGAGACACAGAAGGATTATGAAAAATAGGATCCTAGTTCTAGCATGGATGAAAGGGTATAGATTTAAGAATTTTCAAATACTTTCCTTAGAAAATGAAGGTTGCTGAAATTTAAAATGATGTTACAATATAAGTGCATGGTATATTAAAGTTGATATTAATGATCTAAAGAAGTTGGTTGCTAAAAATGGGGGAAAGTAACACCTTCTGTAAAACAAAATCAAATTAAAACTTAGTATTATTATTTCTATGAAACACCAATATGAATTCATGTCCTTTTAGAAGAGAATTTTTGCTTGTATCATAAAAGAAGTCTAACAGGAGTAGCTTTCCCTAATCCTCATGTGAATAAAAAATCACACACACTGGAACCCAGTGCTGGCCTTTAATAGCAGGAAGGTAACTGATTCCATGTTTAGTGGAACATCAAGGATATACGTTCTAGAACCCAAATGACAAAGGAGCCAGCTTACAACCGCCTTTTTTTTTCCCAATAAATTTTATTTTTATATTCCCCATACAATTGCAACCCTCTTATTTTGACCCCAATCCCTCCCCTCCCCACCTCCCACCTCCCATTGAGTGTCTCTGGTTCATAGTTTTTTGTTGATTTTGATTTTTACTTTCTTATAGTTATTCTTTTTCCTGGTCCCTTATTTAAGTTTTCTAGATTCCTGCTATGAGTGAGACCATCCGGTATTTTTCTTTTTCTTTCTGGCTTATTTCGCTGAGCATGATCCCTTCCAGCGCCATCCATGTTGCTGCAAGTTGCATGTGTTTATCTTTTTTGAATGCTGAGTAATATTCCATGGTGTACATGTACCACATCTTCTTGATCCAGTCATCTATTTTTGGGCATTTGGGTTGCAACCTCCTTTTATACCCACCCGCTATCCATGTTTTGACAATTAAGAGATCACAATGAAGATAATAATTGTGGCTAATTGATAGAAAATAGGTCTCTGGGAGTCATAAGAATTTAGGATGTTCAAGAGAGTCAATTTTATGAAATGTGTGCAGTAAGCATGATTTTTCAATAAGGTTTATAGAAAATATCTTTTGAACAACAGTACTAGGTAGATATTACATTCCAAATATATTTAATAGCTGATCTGAGACTCTAAAGAGAATATTCCAGTCTTCATACAGGAGGTTATGTATTGGTTACTGTGGCAGTTAATTTTATTTGTCAATTTGACAAGGCTGAGGCATACTCAAATACCTGAGAAAACATTTCTGGGTGTGTCTATTGGGTGTTTCTGGAAGACAATAGCTCTGAATTCTATATTTAGTCAAGAAGATCTGCCTTCACCAGTGTGGATTAACATCATGCCCAGTGGTGTGGAGTCTACCATCATTCAGATGAAGTAAGGGCAAATGCTCTCTACCCTTTTCAACTGATAGGTCCATTTTTTCTTGCTTTTGGACATTGGGCCTTTGGACTCCTGGAATTTACCAGAGGCTCCTGGTTCTTAAGTCTTTTTGAAATTGAGCTGAATCACACCACTGGTTTTCCTGGTTCTCCACCTTGCAGATAGCAGGTGGTGGGATTTCTTGGCTTCCATAACTGCTTTAGTCAATTCCTTTAATAAATCTCCTCTCATATATAGATCACATATCTCCTGTTGGTTGTGTTTCTCTGGAGAACACTAGCTAATACAATAGTATAATGAGTCAGATCTCAGGACTTAAACTTTTTTACTTTGTAGCTTATAAAATCAGTAGACTTATAAAATCTCGAGTTGGAAAACTGGCTTGTGGACGGTCTCAAAGATCCCAAAGATGGAAATGGGAAGTTCTTGAGTGCCTGGAAAAAGCCAATTAAAACTCAAAGGCCTAAGAAATGCCTTTTAATTTTAAGGAGCGGTCACTTTGGAAAAAGACAGCACCTTGGAAATGTGACCGGGCAGAGGACCCAAAGTCCTAGAATTTCATGCATGCCAATGGAAACACAAAGACATTGGTGTGAGCTGTAGGCGGTAGGCAGAAAGGAGTTTATTGGGTTGTGAAAGCCAGAAGTGAGGTGGTCTTTTGGACATAAACCAGGCTCCCCAACTTGTAATGGGTTTTTTATTTTATAGGGAGGTTATGGATATTCATAGGCAGGTTATACACATGTATTGAGTTTCAGAGAAAGTTAGGGTATTTCTAAGAAGGGGCAGACAAGCATGCTCAGTTGTTCATCATATAGTTTACATGAATCCCCTCTTCAGGTAGGGATGGAACTATAAGCATTATAATTTAGGGGGGGTTGGACTTTTTTGATGTCAAAATACATGACTCTCTGGTCTATTTATAGACTCTGACAGCTGACTGGGCCTGGATTGGAGCTTGCAGTAGATTTTTGAGAAGTGGTGACCACAGTATTGGGGTGATTGCTGCCCAAGTTGACCCCACAGGATGCTGCTCTTGCTGATCCTGGAGGAAAACCTGGCAACTTAGACCACAAAATAGTAAAAATAGTAAATGTGAACTTAGTAAGTGTGAAAATAATGTGGGTGATAATATTATTCTTTTTATTAAATGGTAGTATATCAGAAATATGAAAACTTACATGATGGGAGAAGTTCCAGATAAAAGGTATATATTAAAAATCCTCTTTGACCTGACAGGCATTTCTCTACTTATAGAACAGAGTCCAGCTTAACATGTGGAGCTTAAATCTTGGATGACATCTCAGGATTTGGCCAAATCCAGACTTTAACCTCTCAGTGAAATTCATAATTTTCAGTTTGTGTGATGAAGTATATTTTCCCCTCATTAAGTTAACTAAATAGGAATAGTTAAGTAGGAATAATTAGGCCCATTATGAAATTAATGTATGATCTTTAATAATCATTATAGTCTTATCATATGCTTTGATTTTAGACGTTTTCAAGGTTGAAGATTTGTTTCAGGGCAGGTAGAGGGACAGCCCAGACCCCACAAACCTCCCTGTTCTAAATGAGTTCTGCCATCCACCACATCAACACAAAACATATGAGACTTTATTGAAAAAAAAAAAACTTTAATACAATTAGGAAACAATACAAAAAAGATAAAAAACATAGTTTCTAAATCAAGCACCCAAAGTTACCCATCCTCTTGTGGGTAAAAGTCCATCCAAATGGGATTGGACCAAAGCAAGGCCCCAAAGCCTGCCACAGGTCTGAAACACCTTCCAGTGGGGACCCACAAAAAAGCATCAAAACAACCAGACAAGTTCGAAGGAAAAAAAACATAACCAAAATCAAGACAAAAACCACCATTGTCACCTCCCCACGGGTCCCTCACCCACATCTGTGTCACCCAGATGTCTCTGCTCCATGTGCCTCCACCAGGTCTCCTTCTGGCTCTCCAACCTGCTACCTTCCTTCTCAGTCTCCTCTGCAGCTTCTTCTCTCTCTGCTCAGCTACACCCTCCTTTTGGGCAGGGCAAAAAACCTGAAACCTCCCCCTTTCCTGGGGACCACCCTATTACAGATTGATTTATTATTTTTTTATTTTTTAGAGTTAAGAGTGTTAAATGACTGTCAATCATGTTTGTTTTGCTAAAGATTTTAAGTGGTTAAATGAGTCAGTTGTATCAAAATTATGAATGTAAATTGAAATATTTTAAGACATTAAATTAGTCAAACTGAAATATCTTGAAGTATTTAGGGAAATATTTATCAAATTAAAATTTTAATTAAAAATTGAATGACTATAAATTAAGTGTTGATATAATTACTGAATTTATCAATAAAATAGTATTTCTGAGGTCAAATATTTAAGGAGCATTTTTTTAGATCTATATCTTAAACAATTGGGTTATGATTAAAACTAAGTTATGATCAACTGTTTGTGGTTCTAGTTGAGCACAAAGTGAACCTCTGTGCTTTTAAACGTATTCTGCTCAGTTTTTTTAGTTGAATCCCTAGTTTATCTTCAGTCTTTATTGATTTTTAAATTATTTCAAAGCTATATATTTTCCTCTTGAGTACTGCTTTGGCCATGCCTCCCATCCTTTGCAGAGATAGGTAGTGTTAGCATTATCATGTAGTTCAGAATTATTTGTAAGACCAATTTTGATTTTTCAGTTCTTGGAAGTGACCATGCCTCTCACAAAACGCTCTTTACATGTACTATTCTTTCTTTATACAATCTATATGTAACTTTGGCCCTTTCTATCTACATAACTCCGACCTACCTTCAGTTCTTGACTCGAGAGAACTTCCCCTAGAGTGCTTCCCACTCCAGGGTGAGGGCAAAAACAAAAACAAAAACAAAAACAATCAAACATCAAACAAAAATCAGAACTGTTAAGCAACCAAAAGTTAATTTCAAGATAACTCTAACTCATGATCTTTATACAACTGGCATATTGAACAAATATAACTCATGACATAATTGAAATGCAATGTTGTCTCTTACTATGCCTTTACCTTTTATTCAGAGAATGTATTTCTATCTCACTCATCCCCCACCCCATTGGTTAAAACCCAGCATTCATGACTTGTTCAGGATAGACGCCTGCAGTGAAGATAAGATGAGGTTTCTTTGTGCTCTCTCTCTCTCTCTCTCTCTCTCTCTCTCTCTCTCTTCCTTGCCTGTCCTAACTAGGCTAGTGGCTTCAGTCATGCAGTCATGTAAGGACAGTGCAGGACTCCTTGGCAATGTGAACTCTTAGGTGCATCTCACCTGGCTGATGCTAAAGATGACACAGTCTCTCATAGGGAACTTTTCTGAGCTCTTCAAGGACTCTTTCTGGGTTGTTCTTTCTTAAATTTCTTTGACATGGGCAGACACATATCTATTCCAGATGGTTGCTTGGAACCCCTTTCTCAGATCCTGTTATCCAGATGTAACTCCTTTCTACTGATGTTCTCTTGTTAAGAGCCATGAACCTGGGGCACACCCCATATGGCTGCACATTTCTGACTCTGCCCCTGAAGCAACTGACCAATCCTCATATTGCCTTCTAGACAATCAGGTGGCAAATTAGGTGGCATTCCACAGCCTACTTTATTTTTTTTTTTTTAAAGAATAAGTTTTTTTTTTTTTTTTTTAAGATTTATTTATTTATTTATTTATACAAGCACTGGGTACAGTCAGAAGCACGGGAGGGTGAGAGAATTCACCAGAGCCAGAGCGGGGAGCAGAGCAGGCAGAAGGACCCAAGTACACTGCTGAGGGGAGCAGCGGGCGGCAGGAGAGGTCTGCGCGCCATGTGGGACCCTCCTCCGGTGGCCGGGGAGCAGCCGGGGATCGAACCGGCGCTGCAGAGGCTGCGGCCAACTTCGCAACCATGTGCTCAACCGCTGCGCCAGCGGGGAGGCCCCCACAGCCTACTTTAACTTTCTTCAAAAAGTCCAACCCTTAGCTTCCATGTCTTCCAACTAAAAGGAATAAATTTTAAACCTCTGAGAGTGATTTTCTTTTCTTTTTTTAAAGATTTATTTATTTATTTATACAAGTACTGGGTACAGTCAGAAGCACAGGAGAGTGAGAGAATTCACCAGAGCCAGAGCGGGGAACAGAACAGGCAGACTGACAAAGAAATACACTGCTGAGGGGAGCAGCAGGCGCAGCAGGAGAGGTCTGTTGTGCCATGTGGGACCCTCGCCAGTGGCCAGGGATCAAACCGGCACTGTAGAGGCTGCGGGCAGCTTCGCAACCCAGCGCTCAACTGCTGTGCCACTAGGGGAGGCCCTGAGAGTGATCTTCTTGAAGTGTCCCTTGAAGCTTGGGATTGGAAGGTAGAAACTTATCATCCCTCCTCTTGCATATCGCAATTTAGCAACATCTATGTTTTGACAAATTGCTCTACCTTTCCCCTTCCTTGTTTACAATATTTGATATTAATTTTTTAAAATTCTTGAAGTAGATGTGAGTATTCCAGAGTTGTGAAATAGTTACTCAACCATTATCTTGAAAATTTGCATATGAAGATTTGTTGTAGTATAGTAGCCCATCTAGTATAACAAATAAATCCAAATATTTAGTGACTCAGCACGATAAAAGGCTGATCCTTGCTCATTTACTAAGTAGTTCTGAATTGTTGAGTTGTCCAGGTCAGAGGAGAGGGCTATATTTGTAGGAAGAGGCCATTCTCTCTCTGACATAGTTGTCGTGCAGGGAACCCGGCTAACATCATCTGCAACAGGTGTCTTCCATGATCACTGTGGGAGAATTGATCTTATTCATCTAAAAGGTATAAAAAATCAAAGAGGAGTTCATGAGGGTGATTTTAGGTTTAGGTCTGGAAGTGGCAGACATCCACTTTTTCCAATATAATACTTGCTAGAATTCATCACATGGCCACAATCTAACTTGAAGGGAAGCTGGGAAATGTAGTCTGGTTGTGTGTCTATGAAGGAAAGGGCTTTGGGTGAACAACAGTCTCTACTACAGGTAATTTAGTTTATTATGTTGAAATTGCACTTGTCTAAAAGATTGAATGATTATAAACTATATTTTAATGCATTTTACTTGCATCTCTCATATTGTTTTTTTCAAAAAGAATCAAGTAAGCAACTGCAGTTTTACTTGAAATCCTGACTATTCCTAAATACCTGCTTCACATACTCTAGTAGTTCCTGCTTCTTTCAGCAACACTATCCCAAATCTTAACAATCTTAGCCTGATCTTCTACAGTCCTTAACTCTTTCCTCTCTGGTGACCAAAGCAGCTTCCAATGGAGTAGAAAAACTTCCTTAGAGTATGGGTGTTAAGAAGAAATGGAATAATAAGGCTAGAATTCTCTTCAGTGATATGAAAGAGAAAAACGGCTAAAAACTATTACATAAATAATTTTATAATGCCACATATAAATCATATCACTAGAGATAACCAGTGAAATTTTTGGTGCATAGCGTTCTGTCATTTTTCTTATAAAATTTATTTATCTTCTAGTATAGTGCCTCATAATGCACTACAGAATAAAGCTTCTTCCATATAATTAAATATTATTCTAAAATAACATTTAAAATGGTTGCTTCATTTTATATGATTGTACTACTATAACATTTTTATATCATTTTTCTTAGTGTTAGTGTTACTAACAACTCAGGACTAAGTATCCCTGTATATTCATTCATATATTTGTTCATGTCCCAGGTCAAGAATATGTATAAAGTTATCCATGTTGTATTTTAATTTTCTCAGTTTTACCTTTAAATATTTGGGCAAATTGCAGACCCCCTCTGGCCTGCAGTCCAAGCCCAGAGGGGGAGCAGGAACCCACCGCCGGGGCAGACCAGGCGCACAGGGGAGTGTGTCCCCACATCGACATTTTAGGACAGGGACCTTTCTCCAATAAAGACTGCTTGAAACTGACAGATGACTCCTGGAGGAACCAGAGGGGAGCAGAGAAGCCCACCCAAGATGCCGGCCAGTCGCAACAACACAGTGTCCCAACGCATACGGCAAATTAGAAAACAGACAGTAGGGAGGAGAAGAACCACACGCAACCTAGCAACTCTCCAGAGAAAAAGCACACCACAAAAAGAAAACCAGCCCCCAGATTGCAACGACAGTAACTTGGAAGAACTTCTGAGCCTTCCAGAAAGAGAATTTAAAATTGCCGTGATTAAAAAACTGACAGAAGTCATAAAGGAAAACAATGATAAGGGAAAAATAATCAACGATCAGAAGAATGAAATTGAGTCCCTAAAGAGGGAAGTAAAAGAAATGCAGGAGATCAAAGAATTAGTGGAAGAACTAAAGAATTCTGGGAAAAGTAATGAAAGCAGAATTGATGAAATGGAAGAACGAATAAGTGCTCTTGAAGACACAGAAATAAAAAGAACCAAAACAGAAAAGGAAAGAGAAGTACGAAGGAAAAAGAATGAAGAAAGACTTCGGGAACTATCTGACTCCATGAGGAAAGGAAATATAAGAGTTATAGGAATACCAGAAGGAGAGGAGAGAGAAGTAGGAACAGAGAAAATATTCAAAGAGATAATTGAAGAGAACTTCCCAAATGTGAAGAAGGAGCTAAAAATTGATATACAAGAAGCAAGAAGAACACCAAACTTCCACGACGAAAGAAAAAATACAGCAAGACACATAATAGTAAAGCTCCCAAGAATCCAGGACAAGGAAAAAATAATGAAGCTGGCAAGAGGGAAGAAACAGATAACATTCAAAGGAAAGCCAATCAGGCTGACATCAGACTTCTCCGAAGAAACACTACGGGCAAGGAGAGAGTGGAGGGACATAGTCAACAGACTCCAAGAAAACAGATGCCAACCAAGAATACTCTATCCCGCAAAGCTCTCCTTCCTCTTTGAAGAAAGAATATGGACCTTCCCAGACAAACAGAAACTCCGGAATTTCATTGCAACTAAACCCCCACTCCAAAAAATACTACAAGGAGTCCTAAAGCCAGAACCTCAGAGGGACGAATAACAATGAAAGAAGGCCAAAAAAAAAAAAAAAGTTATTAAAAGAATAAATAAATAAAATCAAAGGAAAGACAAACACAATGGCAAATACAGATGTTAACATATCAATATTAACTCTAAATGTAAATGGACTAAACTCTTCAATAAAAAGACACAGAGTTGCAGCCTGGATTAAGAAACAAAACCCAACCTTTTGCTGTCTCCAGGAAACACATTTAGCTACAAAAGATAAAAATAGGCTCAAAGTTAAAGGATGGAAAACAATCCTACAAGCAAATGGACCAAAAAAGAAAGCAGGAACAGCTATACTTATATCAGATAAAACAGATTTCAAACTCAAAAAGATAAAAAGAGACCCCAATGGTCACTACATTCTGATCAAGGGGACAATACTTCAAGAAGAAATAACACTCATTAACATATACTCACCAAACGAAGGAGCACCAAAATATATCAGACAACTGTTGTCCTCTCTGAAAACAGACATCAGAGAAAACACATACGTAGTGGGAGACTTCAACACACCACTATCAACAATGGATAGATCAACAAGACAAAAAATAAGTAAAGAAACCAAAGCTCTAAATAAGGACCTAGAGCAATTGGGCTTAACAGACATCTATAGAACACTAAACCCCAAAAAAACGGAGTACACATTTTTCTCAAGCGCACACGGATCATTCTCCAGGATCGATCACATACTGGGGCACAAGACAAACATCAACAGATACACCAAGATTGAAATCATATCAACCATCTTTTCTGACCATGAAGGCATCAAACTAGAAATAAACCATAAAAAGAAGGCAAGGAACTTTCCTACCTCATGGAGATTAAAAACCACACTACTGGAAGACCACTGGACTAATGAGGAGATCAAAGAAGAAATTAAAAAAATTTTTGAATTGAACGACAAGGAGGACACCAATATCCTAAATGTATGGGATGCAGCAAAAGCAGTAATAAGAGGAAAATATATAGCAATAGAAGCTCACATCAAGAAACAAGAAAGAACGCAAAGAAACAACCTAATCTCGAAGCTCAAAGATCTAGAAAAAGAACAACAAAAAAACCCCAAAACCAGTAGAAGAAAAGAAATAATAAAAACCAAAGCAGAAATAAATGAAATTGAAACTAAAAAAACAATCCAACAGATCAATGAAACCAAGAGCTGGTTCTTTGAAAAAAATCAATAAAATAGACAAACCCCTAGCCAGGCTCACAAAGGAAAAAAGGGAGAAAGCACAAATAAACAGGATCATCAATGAAAGAGGAGAAATCACAACGGACACAGCAGAAATCAAAAGAATAATCAGTAACTACTATGAACAGTTATATGGAAACAAGTTTAACAATCTAGAGGCGATGGACAAATTCCTACAACTCTACAATCACCCAAAGCTAGATAAAGAAGAAATAGAACACCTAAACATACCAATTACAATTAGCGAAATTGAAATGGTAACAAAAAACCTCCCCAAAAACAAAAGCCCAGGACCTGATGGATTTACAAATGAATTCTATCAAACATTCAGAGACGAATTAGTGCCTATCCTTCACAAACTCTTCCAAAAAATTGAGAAGGAAGGGACAATACCAAACACGTTCTATGAAGCCAACATTACACTAATACCAAAACCGAACAAGGACAACACAAAAAAGGAAAGCTACAGGCCAATCTCCCTAATGAACACTGATGCAAAAATCCTCAATAAAATTTTAGCCATCAGAATCCAACAATGTATCCATAAGATAATTCACCACGACCAAGTAGGATTCATTCCAGGGGCACAAGGATGGTTTAACATCCGAAAATCAATCAACGTTATCCAACACATCAACAAAAAGAAATATAAAAACCATATGATAATATCAATAGATGCTGAGAAAGCTTTCGACAAAGTGCAACACCCATTCATGATAAAAGCCCTTGAAATTCTTGGGATACAAGGAACATACCTCAACATCATAAAGGCCATCTATGACAAGCCAACAGCCAGTATCATTCTCAATGGTGAAAAGCTGAAAGCAATTCCATTAAGATCTGGAACAAGACAAGGATGTCCACTCTCACCACTGCTTTTCAATATAATACTGGAAGTCCTAGCCAGGGCAATAAGACAAGAGAAAGACATCCAAGGAATCCAAATAGGAAAAGAAGAAGTCAAACTATCACTATTTGCAGACGATATGATATTATACATAGAGAACCCCAAAAACTCCACAGAAAAGCTAATTCAACTCATCAATCAGTTCAGTAAAGTGGCAGGATACAAAATCAACATGCAAAAGTCAGTAGCCTTCCTATACACAAACAATAAATCTGAAGAAGAAGAAATCAAAAAAACCATCCCTTTTGTTATTGAAACAAAAAAAATCAAATATTTGGGAATAAATCTAACAAAAGAGGTAAAGGACCTATACAAAGAAAACTATAAAACACTGTTAAAAGAAATAGAAGAAGACACAAAGAAATGGAGAGACATCCCCTGCTCGTGGATTGGAAGAATAAACATGATTAAAATGGCCATCCTTCCAAAAGCAATATACAGATTCAATGCTATTCCAATCAAAATTTCAATGTCATTCTTCAAAGAAATAGAACAATTATTGATGAAATTCATATGGAATCACAAAAAACCCCGAATAGCCAAAGCTCTCCTGAAAAAAAAAAGAAGGGAATGGAGGCATTACACTCCCAGACTTCAAACTATACTACAAAGCCATAATCATCAAAACTGCATGGTATTGGAACAAGAACAGACATACAGACCAATGGAATCGAATAGAAAATCCAGAAATAAACCCACAGATTTATGGTCAACTAATCTTTGACAAAGGAGCAAAGACTATGCATTGGAGCAAAGAAAGTTTGTTCAATAAATGGTGCTGGGAAAACTGGGTCGCTACATGCAAAAGAATGAAGCTTGACCACTACCTCACACCATACACAAAAATCAACTCAAAATGGATTAAAGAACTAGACATAAGACCTGAAACCATAAAATATATAGAAGGAAATATAGGCGAAACACTAAGTGATTTGCACATCAAAGACATCTTTACAGACACATCACCCAAAGCAGTGATAGTGAAGGCAAAGATAAACAGCTGGGACTACATCAAATTAAAGAGCTTCTGCACAGCAAAAGAGACAATAACAAAAACAAAGAGAAACCCCACCAACTGGGAGAACATTTTTGCACCCAACACTAATGATAAAGGACTGATCACAAAAATCTGCAAAGAGCTGATGAGACTCAACAACAACAAAGAAAATAATCCAGTCAAAAAATGGGCAGAAGAGCTAAAAAGAAACTTCTCTGAAGAGGAAATGCAAATGGCCAACAGGCATATGAAAAAATGTTCAACATCACTTGCCATCAGGGAAATGCAAATCAAAACTACCATGAGATACCATCTTACACCAGTGAGAATGGCACATATTAAAAAAACTAGCAACAACAAATGCTGGCGAGGGTGTGGAGAAAAAGGAACTCTTCTGCACTGTTGGTGGGAGTGCAAACTGGTCCAACCACTGTGGAGAGCTGTGTGGAGATTTCTGGACCTACTAAACATAGAGCTTCCATATGATCCAGCAATTCCACTCCTAGGTATTTACCCAAAGGACACAGAAACATCAATTCCAAAGAACACCTGCACCCCTATGTTTATAGCAGCACTTTTTACAATAGCTAAGCTTTGGAAACAACCCAAATGCCCAAAAATAAATGACTGGATCAAGAAGATGTGGTACATATATACCATGGAATATTACTCAGCATTCAAAAAAGATAAACACATGCAATTTGCAGCAACATGGATGGCGCTGGAAGGGATCATGCTCAGCGAAATAAGCCAAAAAGGAAAAGAAAAATACCGGATGGTCTCACTCATAGCAGGAATCTAGAAAAGTTAAATAAGGGACCAGGAAAATGAATAACTATAAGAAAGTGAAAATCAAAATCAACAAAAAACTATGAACCAGAGACACTTTTAGGGGGGCGGGGGCGGGAGGGGAGGGATTGGGGTCAGAATGGGGGGGCTGCAATTGTATGGGGAATATAACAATAAAAAAAAATAAAAAAAAATAAAAAAGCAAAAAAAAAATATTTGGGCAAATTGGATTTTAGTTTGAATATGGGTGTGGTATAGAGAGTTAGCTTTATTATTTCCCAAATGTTTAGTCAGTTTTGTTAATATATTTGTTAAATATTAAATAACACATCAATAATACATGTACTTATGATGATACATTTTTAATCTTAAGTTCTAATATATACTTGGGTTCTTCTTTGGTTCTTTGGTTTTGGTCTAATAATGTTTATCTATTTTACTGCTAGTTCCACTCAATTTTATGAAAATTTATTCAAACTTCTCTCTCTTCTCCTTCTGTTATTGTCAAATATTTTGTCTACCAAATCACATTAGAATAGTTTTTTTCAAATTTTAAAATAATCCATTTAATTAATGAACCGATATTGTTAAAATAGGGAGATTTACTTTAAGTACTTAGCATGTTACTATGTTAATTCCCACTTAAAAAGGTATCTCAATAAAGCAATGCTATTTTCTAAAATTATTTTTAAATGTTCATTTTTTAATTGGAAGAATATATTTTAAATAATATTAAACTATATCTTCTAAGTGGTCATTGTGGATATGTGGTAAAATTATATATGTTGCAATTTTATATGTTGCTTTTACCATTGCTTATCTTATGAATTCTTTTTAGTTTTAATGAATTTTAGTATGTTTTCCTTGATTTTCTGGGTTCTTATCATCCACAAATTCGGATAGATTTGTTGTAACTTTTGTTTGTTTATTGCATTGACTGGTGCTTTAGAATTCTGTCAAATGTCACTGTAACACATGTTTTACCAAAAAGGAATATTCCAACTGGTGACTTGTGATTTATGAGTATTTCCTTAATAAGAAATGGATGTTAAATTTGATCATAGTTCTTAAGGGCATTTTTCATGATGAATATTTGGCATCTTAGACCTACTAACATTATGAAATTCTGTAGCATTTCTAACAAAGGAAATCTATTACATTCCTAAAGTAATTTTACTTGACCAAGGAGTATTGTTTCAATCTTTGGGAATGAGTTTAAGGTCTCTATAAAATATGAAAACACTGTAACAGATCGCTGTCCATTTTCTTTGCAAGTATTTCTTTAAATTCTAGAATATGTGATCTATTTCCTGTCACCTCTGTGTTTAAGAATTGGGCGACCACAATTTAAGATTGTAACCAGATGGGTAAACCTGGGGAGGGCACGACAGAAGCCCTGGTGGAGAGACTTGCATAGGAGGTCTATGGTTTTGGTAACTTTCTGTTCTTAAATTGGGTGGTGAGGACATGCGGGTTTATTGTGGTTTTCACTTTTTAAAACATGATTTTTTTTTAGGCCTTTAAATTTATTATAATGTGCTAGAAAGCTTGCTTTTCATATCACACATCTTCCCTTTTTTGAAAACCAGATTATTTTCATTATAAAGATGGAAAAGTCACTCATATTTTTATTGCAAATACAAAAAAAAATTTAAAGTTCTTTTTTATGGCATAAATCAATTTCATAGAAGGAATGGCATTTGCTCTAAATCCTTGGATTATTGTCCTTGTTTTGAATCATATTTTTTAAAGATTTATTTATTTATGCATACAAGAACTGGGGTGCAGGCCAGAGGTGAGAGGATTCACCAGATACATAGGGGAGCAGAACAGGTGGCTCTACTGAAATATACTGCTGAGGGGAGCAGTGGGTGAGACAGGAGAGGTCTGCTGCGCCATGTGGGTTAGCTCCCTGGCCGGCCAGTGATCTAACTCAGGCTGTAGTGGCTGGCAGTAACGCTGTCCTTAACCCCTGAACCACCAGGGAGGCCCTTGTTTTGAACGTGTTAGGTTCTGTGATTTTTCCATGTGCTCATCTTTACTTGGGAAGGTGTATTCGCGAGGCACAGACAGCTGACGTCTTAGCTGTAGGCATCGTGTCTAAATAGCCTAAAGGTTAAATTGGCAAGAGAAGAGTCTCCATGCTGTTTGTTTAGGCCTCTAGCTCTCATGGAGGTGTCTGTGGCAAGCTTTTACCAATAGTGTAGCCAGGAAGCTCACAGTTGTGGCAAAAGATTCATTTGGTGTGTTGGTTGTAACCACTGGAAACCCCTCTTTGGCTACCATGACTGCCCTCATTGGCAGCCCCATGGCGACAAAGCTCCTTGGATCAGCACCCCAATCCTCCCTCTCTTCCAAAGGAGTGGTAGAAAGTGAGCCAAGGTTAGCCCTGCTGTGGGCTAGTGCTGGTTCCCTTCCCCAGCCTTTCACCAGGCCACAGGGGTCCCTCACCTGCAGACCAGCAGAGTTTTGAGTTCCTGGGCTGCCAGGAACAAGAGGTGACACCTAGTAAAAGCTGTGCCTGCCTGGGCCAAATGTTTTCTGCCAGGCTGTGGAGGCCACCCTGAGTGGCTGAGTCACTGCCCAGTCCTCTGGTTGGCAAAATACACCCTTCTTATATATCTGTTCTGGCACCTTCTCAGCATGTCATTCCCACAAAGTGCAGAATGGCTAGTACCCTGTGTCCTTCCAAATCTACAGGTCTTTGCTTTTTAAAAAATACACACATAGCATAAAATTTGCCTTTTAAACATACATGTCCCATGTATGTTCAGTGGCATTAAGCATATTCATGTGTTGTGAAACCATCACCCCTCTTCATCCCCAAAACACTTCAATCAACTCAAAATGAGATGATGCACCTATTTAACAATGACTACCCTCACCCTCTATCCTGGGACCTCTTCACCTCTCTGACTCTATGAATTGAATGGCTCTAGGTACTTCATCTTAATGGAATCATACAGTATTTTTCCTTTTATAACTGTTATATTTCACTTAGTATAATGTCCTCATGGTTCATCCATGTTGAAGCACATATCACAATTTTCTTCCTTTCTAAGGGTGAATAATATCATGTTATATGCCAGCATAACACATTCTGTTTATCCATTCATTCATCAGTGGACATGGGTCCACAGTCTTTCTTAGAGGATAAGATTTGCCTTCAGCTTCAATTTCTACTGCATGGGTTTTAGATTGGTGGTTCTTAAACTTCAGCATGCATAAAGATTCCCAGGAGGGCTTGTTAAAAAACAGATTGCTGGCACCCAACCCCAAGATTTTTAACTTGGCACATCTGCAGTGGGGTCTGGAATTCGAATTTCTAGTAAGTTCTCGTGGCAATGGTGCTGCCGGTCCAGAGGCCCCACTTTGGGAGGAATCAATTCATTATCCCAGTGCTACTTACTGCACAGTTTAGGTCTACATGCACATATTCTCTGGGGGAATCCCACCATGCGGAGCCGTTGTTATCCTACACAACCAGGTGCTGACCTGAAGGGCCATCCATCTGTAAGCTGGCCACTGACCTTTGACTTGTGTGACCTCACTCAAAAAGGTGAACAAGACCGACCCATCAGGAATTTGAATGTGGCGAATGGAGGGAAATTGTACTATTGATTAGTCAGAGGTGGGACTCATGTGACCCCCCCCCATGGGTCTTGATTGGACTGGAGCTCAGAAAGCCACTGGTCAAGGAAACCATGGATACTCACCATGAAGCAGAGATCAGACTGCCCAACCTTTACTAAGACTCCTCCATCCTTGCTGCTTCCTCCTATCCCTTGAGTCCATCCCTGCTGTCAGAAAGAATTGGCCCCTGGGCTTGAATTTCAGTGAAGCCATGAAGAGAAAATGCACCATGAAATTATATGGCTCCTGCAAAAGGAGTTGCCATCTGCTTTTTCTTTAGGTCTTTTCCCTCTACACAGTGTATTAAACCATTATGGTCTGGTGCTGTCTCCCCTTTCTGGTAATATTGTGCACATTAAAAAAAGAAAAGGAAAACCTTTGTTTAAATGAAACAGAATGCAGGTTTTTAGGCACTAGAACACCCCCCCCTATGCATTTGTGGCTTCTTTACCATTTTCAAACATTAGTATTAATAATCAGTTTACTTCATTGTTTCTAATTCCCTTGTCCCCGTTGTTTAGGATGGAAATGTGTTGTTTTGCTCCATCAGCTATAGGTTGCTTTATTTTTATTAAGATTTATACACAATAAATTGTTTCTAATTTCACACAACTTTTAGGTAGCTTTTTCTCATCTTATTTTTTTCACGCACATTTCTGAGCTTCAAAAAATTGACACTTTTCTCTTTTTACTGGTGAATAAGACATAAAACCCATCAATTAATAACAGGTGAGATAATAGGCAAAAACCAAACAAATTTAAAAACAATCTAAACTGAAGTTTGTTTGAAACCTTGCAGGTTTATTGTAGATTTCAATGAAGTCCAGCCATGATTAAATACAGGAGACATTTTGGTTCCATTTTGAAGTTGATCTTGAACTTTTCAGATGTACTTTGGAAAGTGCCATGTTATGTTTAAACAAAAGGAAGCTGATGTTACAAGGCACATTTTCATCCTGTCCTTTTTATTGTTTCCAGACACAAGAGCTGTCCCCTTGGACAGCATGTCCTGTTTTCCCAAGGGGGCTGGTAAACGCTCTCTCAACTTTCATGGATAAACCGAAATGTGAGAGCGTCTAGGAGTGGATACCTGATATTTCTCAAATTATCAGCTCTGGGTTGACCTGGCAGGGCTTCCTCCATGTGTCCACGCCATTGTCACCTGATTCCCCTATTCCAAGAACCGTAGGAATTGTGGTGATTTTTTTTCTTGTTTCTAGAAGTCAGTCTCTTCCATCAGGAACATAATAAGCTCTTCTTCCTTAGTTTGCTGCTTCCTTCCATGAACATACTGATTTTTGTTTTTTTCACTCCTCCAGTCAACCGAAGGTTGGGGGTGCCATGTGGATGTTTAATTTCTTCACTTTTAGTTGTTGAGATAGATTTTATCAGAATATTAGGGTCCCTGTTCAGAACTGCCATGCTCAGAACAGAGAAGGAGCGCCCTCTCAGCGCTCCTTGTGTGGGCACCAGGGACTCCCAGGAGGTGCAGGCTGGGCCATAACACCATTCTGTTGGGGGTGCACCCCAACCTCCTGCCCTGGGAAGATGCGAGTGCTGGGTGTATTCCTAGGAGGGGGGTCTCAGACAGCTGCTTCCTCTCTCTGCCTCAGAGGTCCTGAGGGTGCAGTGATGACCATCAGCTGGCCATCCTAAAGGCTTTTTCCTTCATGTGAGGCAAACTGGATTTGTAAGCTCTTCTTGAATCTGGTCTCCGCCATCCATTAGTCATTATTTCTGGAAGAGTCATTATCTCTGAATCTTTCTAAGATGACCCTTTTCTCAGACTCTGAGCAGAGGCAACTCTTCCTTTGGTCATTTCAATGGTGTTCATGCCTGGGGGCTCTCTAAAAGGGATGTTTCTAATGTGACAGGGCTTTAAAAAATCAAGTCACCATCTCTCGTTTTAAGCTACCTATTTCACATCTATTTCAGCACCTACTGCTGCTTAAAATGGAAAGAAATAGAATCCCACTTATACCACATTTCAAGGTTGTGATTCCCTTTTGGATCTCTTACTGGATATTTGCATCCTGTCTGTGGGATGCGGTCAGCTGCTTTTTCCCTGTTCAGCAGCTGAGCTCACTGTCTAGACAAAGTCTCTTAAACTCTGATCACCAATGCTACCCCATCCCTGAGGTTTTCTTGGGTGCTTTAGGATTTGGGTGCCTGAGAGAGCAGATTTCCCAGAATCCAGGATAGCGTTTCTAATGGAGGAAAAACTGATGATGGATACTCATTCATCAGAATATTACTGACTGCCTACCAAGCACCAGACACTGTTCTAGGTCCTCAATTCTCAGACTTGGGGATGTGGGGGGTACTAGTCAAGATTCTTTAGAGAAACAGACCCAACAGGATGTATATATACACAGAGAGATTTATTTTAAGTAATTCATGTAATTTTGGGAACTGGCAAGTCTGAAACTGGAGGGGCAGACCAGCAGACTGGAGACCCAGGCAAAAGTTGCCATTGCAGTTGAGTCCCAAGGCAATGTGGAGGCAGCATTCCTTTTCCCTGGATGTATGAGGTCATGTATAAGTGAACCTCAGCAGTTTTGCTCAAGACCTTCAACTGATTAGATGAGGCCCACCCACATTATGGAAATTACACAGCTTCACTCAGCTTACTGATTTAAACATCAATACACCTAATAAAAACCTCACAGCATCATCTGGACCAGTGTTTGCTCAAATAACTGGGCACCAGAGCCTAACCAAGCTGGCAGATATAATTCATCATCACACCAGGAAAACTTGAGAAAGCACTGGTGCTTGGGCTCTGCCATGAGGGGTTCTGGTCTAATGGGGCTGGAGTGTGGCCTGGTTATGTGGGGGTTTCAGAATTTCTAGGGTGATACTAAAGCGGTACAAGGACAGCTAGTCGAGGTGCTGGGGATATTGCAGCAAACAGAAGGGGAGTGTCTGTAGGTTTCCATTTAGAGGTGGAGATAGATGTACACAGGTGAACCAGCTTTTTCCTGGGAGGGGGTGCAGGGTGCAGGAACGAAGCAGGTGAGGTGATTAAAGAAGACAGGTGCTCCTCTAGCTGAGATGCCCAGGGAAGGCCTCTCTCTGAAGTGAGGCCCCTGCAGATATGTGACTCAAACACATTGTTGGGGGGGGGGGATTGGGGAGGGGGTGGAGGCCTGCGGGGAGGTTTGGTGGGGGAAGTGTTCATGTGTGAAGCACAGAACATATGAAGGGGTCTGCATTACTGTACACTATGCGTTTTAAAATCCAAAGGGATTTTAAAATATCTCTTCTGAGCACATTTTGAAAGATACAGAGCTGTGGGCAGATGTCAGGCTGTTGGGGAGGGAGGTGGTCAGGGGAGATGGGGAGAGTAGGTGGCAACTCACAGCCAGGTGGGATGGACAGCTTGGGAGCCGAGTGCTAGGAGGAGAGTGCCTAACCCCAGGAGTCCATCTGGAAAGACCCAGGACTTAAGGCCTCTGCATCAGACAAGTGACCAGGCAGGAGGGGACAGGAAGGGACACTGCTTAGCACCCAGGCAAAGAGGTTTGAGACCACAAGAGCATAAGTCTGCAATCAGCACCTCAGGGCTGCTGGGACTGGCTCCGTGAAGCAAGAAACAGGCATCTCTGTGCAGCTGGTGCAACAGGGAGACAGGAAAATAAACAGAATGAGCTTCTCATTTCTTCGGCACACTGGCGAGGAGTTATCACTCCTTCATTACTGAAAAGAAATAGGAATGACTAAAAATTATGGAGATTATTATCTGAAGTATGTATATGGTAAAGTATATGTAAATATAATATATAAACTATAATGATATAATAAAAATAATGTATTAGGTATATATACTATATATATAAAGAAACAGAATATTATTAAAGTGGTAATAAAATATATTTTATTGATATATATTTAAAGCATATTTACTTTAAGTAGATGTCCATAGACACTTTACTTATATATAAATACTAAATATATGTGTATGTATATTTATCGTTCCAAGAAATAAAGTTTACTAATAAACACTTTATTTCTTGAAAGCTTTTTTTATTTACAACAAAAATTGGCAAAGATAGTATAGAGAGTTCCCATATAGCCTAGTCAAGTTCCCCCAGACAGATATCAAATCATTTTATTATACATCTGAAACTAATATAATGTTATGTTATATCCAATTATTTAATAAAAAGGCTTAACGTCAGGAAAGGTCCCTGTGGGGGTGCTCTGATTCCCAAGCTGCGTCAGTGTCTGCCGGCCTGGGGCCTCTTGAGGCTGCAGAGCAGGAGAACCGGGTGCATGGGTGGATTGGCCAATAAGTCAGAATAGTCCTAGGGACCCTGTGCACTTTGACTGGAGTCGCTTTTGGCTTTACTAATGTGGAGGTCATTTGCCTCCCGCTCCGCCAAAACAGGAAATCAAGGTCCTGGTGAGGACTCTTGCCTTGAGTGTTAGAAACCTTTGATCCACTCCGGGCACCCTGGTTGGACTTTCCATTTCACATTTTTTTTTAAATGGGTATAATAATTGCCTTTTCCCCTGTTGTGTCAAATAAAAGAATCTATGCCTATAAATATCTTGGCCTGGTGCTTGGCACACATTTGCTCCAAAAGAGGGAACTCTTCTGAACTCTAGCAGCTGGTTACTTTGTAAAATGGCAATGCTGCCCCCTGCCTTGTTCGTGTTGTGGGCAAGCAAAGGATTTGAGTTAAGATCGCTGCTGGCTGAGTGCTGGGAAGGTTTTAGGCTGTGCCTGGGAGGCACTGGAAAGGACAGTGACTCTTGGGACAAGGAGCACAGACAGTAGGCTACGTGGGCAGCAGCAGAGAGCCAGGAGTGACTTCTCTGTAAGGGCACCAGGCGGGCACACAGAATGAGACTCCCGGTGTTCAGACCTGTTGCCAGAGGCAGTGGTGGTCCCTGGCCTGACATGGTCGTCAGGATGTGCTGACCCGTCTCTGCTTCTCCTAAGAGCCTGTTGTGCACAACCTAACCGAACTGTGTGCACAGAGACATCAAGTGGGTAGCTTGAAATAGGCCATTTAAACCCAGAAATTGGTAAACATTACAAATGAGGGTTTCTTTTTTTTTTCTTTTAATTTTAACAGTAGGTTTACCTGCACATCAGTTTGAAACCGATCCCAGCCTGATACTTGGGTGGCATGTTCACAACCCTTCAAAACAAAACACCGTGTGTGTGACAGACATTGTTAAGCATTTTGTGGCACAAGCATCTCTGCTATGGGCCCCCATGCAGGCACAGGGGGGAAGCTTTCACTTGGGCTTCCAGCACCCTGCTCAGCAGTCCTGCTCCAGCAGGGCGCAGAAAGCCGGCCTCGGCTGACCACCAGCAGATGTCCCTTGGGGAGGGGTGTGGTGGCAGGCTGGGCAGAGTGCAGAGGCCAGCCCTCGGAGGGCACCGTGGAGGGTGCAGGGGGACTGTTGCTGCCTGAGACAGAGCTAGGTCATGCTGGAACTAGGCACATTGTCCTTAGAGGCTCTCAGAAATTCTTGAGCTAAGGGGCTAAGTATTTCTTTTTTAATGTGTGAAAGGATTATTAATAAAACCATGTTCATAATTTTCTATTTTAAAACTGCCAAATAGCCTGAGAACATTTCAATAAACTGAAAACCATTTTTGAATTAACAAAGGATACCCTTTTATAAAAAAATAAATAAGTGCCCTTAGGATGGATCCAAAACGAAACATACTTTAGAATCAACTTGTGTAGAATGACAAGGAGTCTCATATCTCAACGAAAGCCAGGACTTGCCCGTTTGCCCTGTACAGACTGGGATGGCCTGAAGCCAGAAATACAGTTCATCAGGGTGCTGAGACCTTCCTGCTTGTTTATTCTCTAGGCCCTAAAGGAAGTGCAGCAGAGCATGGGGTGGGGGAGAATCCAGAAAAAGAATGAACATTTCATCAACCAAGTGACTGAACAGGCTAGCAGAGAGTAGCCAGAAGATTCTAGGAGGGACCCGGAGGTGAGAGTGAGGATGCTGAGAACCTAGCCAGACAATTGGCAGCAGAGAATCAATAAAAGCAGGAAGCTCACAAGCCAGGGACAGCAAGAACAAGCCTGGGTCTGTGGTTCTGGAGAGGTGTGAATTCAAGGACTTTGGCTAAGTGAACACAGCACAGCGAGAGCCCAGGATGGGCACTGGGCTGGAGGATGAAACAGAGTTCCAGTGTCAGGTCTGGCACATGGAGGTTTCCTTGGGGACCAAGGAAACATGCTGCAGAGACCCAGGGCATCAGACAAAATATGTTTAAAATGCTTCTTCCCAAAGCCAGCACAGACTTGGGGAAGTTTTCCCAAGTGGACATAGCATCTTGAGAGGCGAGGTAAGCAGGCTATCCTCACTTTGTATGTTTCAAAGAGAAAAACCTCAGGATAGAGCATTTTTAGGTTTTTTTTTTTTTTTTTTTTTTTTTGCTACAGGGCCCCTGGAACCTGCTTCTTGTTTGTGTTATTAGGTTACAATGGTCCTTGTCGGTTGGTTACCTTGCAAACCTGGGCCAATACCCTGCTCTTCCCTACCCAGCCTTACTGATTAACCCCAAAAAACCAGAGCCCCCTGCTGCCCTCAAGACAAGGGTGTGGCTGGGCACCCTCCTATCCTGTTGCCCCTCTCTTATCCTGTGATCCACAGTAAACATTCCTCCCTTAAAACCACACAATTTCATCAATTGTGTGGGATGAATTGGTGGAAGTCAGACAAGGACACTTTCAGAATGAGTGACATTTTCATTGATGGGGTAATTTCAAGGGGGCTTAAGTTATTGGCTTAGTACACCTTTGTTGTTGAAAGAAAAAAAGGAAAGGTAACTTTCAAAATTGCAATTATTTCAGAAAATTCAGAGAAATGAAGAAATGCTCCAAGAAACAAGTCTATTTGCATTGAAAAGCGTACATGCAAGCATATGTACATGCTGCACTTCATAATTTGTGTTTGCTTTGTGTACATTCAGTTATTTATTCAATGATCATCACTTCATGAGCATTTGAAAGGCCACACAATATCAGTATATATTGACTACCTAATATCCTAAAATATGAAGGGCTATCTAATATCGAATAATCCTCCCCTGTGAGGGAATTTAGATGTTTTCCTGTTCCTAGTCTTATGTTACTGTGATTGGCACCTTTGATTACTTTCATAGATAGTGTCTGAGATTGAAATCGCTAGGCCAAAAGGTGTATTTTTAAAGCTCTTGTTATCTATTGCCAAGTTGTCTTCCAGAGATGGTGTTAATTTACACCATTTCCTTTGTGGCATTGAATAACACTATTAAAATACAAGGTGAAAAGAGGTAGATGTTGTCTTATTTTTGCATTTGTTTGTTAACTCAGAAGGATGAGTATACATTCCTGATTAGTATTCCCGTCAATTTTAAGAATAAGTGAACACATGAATGTATTCAGGTCAGCTGTATCCCAGATCACAATATGTGAGCTGAAGGCCACATAAGAAATGCTGGTGTGCTCGCCCTGGGTGAAGCGCCACCTTCTCTATGATGACAGCGTTTGGGATGACATTGAGATGACTGGTTTTCCAGGCACAGTGGTGTGCTCTTCCACTCTTCCTTGACGCTGGCAAATGCCCAGAGATTAAGCTGGAACCTCAGAACTCAGCATCCTGCCACCTCCCACTTCCTGACCACCCCCACCCTACTTTTAGATCTTAATCTATTCAATCCTACAGATGCTAAGATTGCTCTCATTCCGCCCACACATCTGGTTAGATTAGTGTTTCCCTGGCTGGCTTGCATATCACCAGCATCTGTCAACCCTATTTAGTCTTAATTGCTCTGGGGGCATTTGCAGGAAAAGCCTGCCTTGGGATCTACACACTCATGAAAACAATTCAAACTGCTCGCAGGCGGGAATGCATTTGCAAATGGTGGTTAAAGTTGATTTTTTTATGATTTATTGCTGAATTCTTGAGTCATCATGAAATCAGTGTCCAGCTGACAACTCGCTTTGGTATTGTTCAGCCAGATGTCCTCCTGGTGGAGTGCTGGGTGCCTGGTAGGGCACAGGCATGTGAAGAAGGCAGAAAAAAGAGGGAGGCCACCAAGTTCCCCTGAGGCCATTATTTGTTTTATGATGCAATCACCTGTCTTGTTTTATATTGGCTGCCCTGTGACTGTGGCACCTAAAAACAAAAGCAGCATTTGTAACACTTCCAGGTGCCAAGGCATGGAAAGGATCTGAATACAGCACCAGGGAGAGGACAGTTATAAGTCACAGAAGATTGGCTTTGATGCCCAGTTGGGTGGAAAATAGGATGCTCCCCAGGGACGGCTATGGGCACTGGTCTTGTTTAACTCTTTTGCCTCCCAAGTAAATGACCCAGACAAACAGGCACCATGAAATCTTTAAATGAGCAGATGGCACAATGTTCTCCAGCAAATGCCTTGTCATGCCAATGGGGATACGACAGGAAAAGCCCGGGAGGCTGTGTGGTGGGTAAGAACATGGGAAATGCGTTTCAATTAGATGAAGTATCACGTAATGAATTAAGGCAAGAGGAACCTACTGCGTGGACTCCTCTTGACAGCATGAACTCTGGGGTTTGGGGTCCAGCCTGAAGAAGGAGTCTGGCAACACTGGGCTGGGCTTGAAGGATAATCTATCATGGCTGTCAGGAGTATCGTGGAAGTTTCAGGAAGCACCAAAATGAGTACTGGTAACAACAGAGAGAATCTTATTCTACTTTGTCATAAGATCTGCACTGCTCTGGGTAGTTCTATTTGTTCCATTTCAATGATGATCTGATTATCAGGATTTTCTGGTGATCTTAATAACCAAGTCAGTGAGAAGCCACTCCAAGTGTGTGCACGCTTCTGACATTTCTGGGTTTATTGTGTCCAAGTCTTCTCCACCAGAAGGGCATATAAGGCACATAAGGGCCTATAAGGGCCTACATTTATATGCCCTTATATCCCTTCTGCTTCCTAAGACTAACTGGCTGCTGTGTTGGGCAGAGGACTCAGGGTCTCATGGCCCTCTCTCCTTCCTGCTCCTGGGTCTCAGGGAGCAACAATGTAGCAGGAGAAGACAGCACAGAAATTAAGTGTATTGTACCTGATATTGCTGATTGCCTTCCCACATCCATTGCCTCATCTTTCTGTGCTATTGGAACCTCAAATTTTAAAGCCATATGACTTCAGATGAGATTGATCCCATCCTCAGCTCAAAGGCAGGCCCTGGTTACTTTCATATAATTTCTTCATTCTATTTCTCTGGCCTCTGTATTTGGTTCAGCATTGAGCATTTCATTTTAAACCAAGCAACTGAGAGGAGATTTTTGTTAGGGACTTCTGGGAAGAATTTTCTTTTTCCACAGGAAATGCAATGCACTGCTCAATCAGCCTTTGAGGGACACTGGCATGGTAAAAGCAGAGAGGAAAGAGAAAGAAATGGAAAATGGGATCTAGATGACATCACTGAGCTTCTGGATCAAGTCACACCTGAAGTCTAACATCACTAGACTTTTCGCTGTTATCTTGAACCATAAGAAACTGGCAATATCTGACTATTATTGTCCTGATACATAAGTCAGTAAAAAACACCACAAGGGATTATTTACAACAAGCCCTTTCATGTACACATGAACCATATCATTCCAACAGCTACACACATTGGCTCCCTAATCTTAACTTAGCTTCAACAAAGTTTGTGTTTTGACTTCCGCTTTTTCCAGGCTTTTGCTTCAAAACCAACAACAGTGTGCTCTAGTTTTCTGTATAGGCTTCATCTGATGGTAGGTCTTGCCACATTCCACCACAAGCCTATAATGAATGCTCTTCTACTTATATATTCTCTTTCTCTCTATATATCTTCCTTGTATACATTCTATTTAAGACCATCTTCATCACCTGCTTTTTGTATTTATTTATTTATTTATTTATTTATTTATACAAGCACGGGTACAGTCAGAAGCGTGGGAGGGTGAGAGAATTCACCAGAGCCAGAGGGGAGAGCAGAGCAGGCAGACTGACAAAGTACACTGCTCAGGGGAGCAGCGGGCGACAGAAGAGTTCTGCGCGCCATGTGGGACCCTCACCTGGCGGGGATCGAACCGGTGCTGCAGAGGCTGCGGACAGATTTGCAGCCCAGTGCTCAACTGCTTTCTCACCAGGGAGGCCCTTCATCACCTGTTTTACCACATTTTTAACCAGAACTTTCTCTCCCCGCAAAATCCCTGTCACTCTTGAAATTCATACCATGCAATTTGTAGTTAATTATATGTTAATGATTTTACACCTATATGCTCAGGCTAAGGTAGCATGAACCATATATTATATCCATTTTATAAAGTTTCTAAACAGCACAGTCAGGACACAGTAGGAAAAGAGGCATAAATATTGAAAGACTTACAGTTTTTCAGAGTTAAACATTTAGGCAATTAAATTTAGCATTGGATAAAAATGAGATCATAACGCCAGCAAATGAGGGCTTATCCAAGCTGATGTTTGGAACTTTTGACTTCTGCATATTTCCTAGCAAAGCTTCATCCTGCAAGACTATTTATCTGACATCAGTGCTGATTCTAACGCAGTCTTCCATGTACAGACTAACCGATTGGTTTCAGCACAGACAATGAGAGGGAAACATTGATACTCAAACACAGACGCAGCTTGAGAACCATTGTGGATTGTTGAATTCAGACCCTGCTCAGATTTCCTGTGCTGTGAAGAGAGAGCTGAACCAAAGGTTTTTTGCCATTTGGCTTCTGTTTCAATCCGAGCAAATGGAACCTCTCATTTGAGAGGCAACTTCCTTTGAATCCCACAAGACATCTTGGACAATGAACAGGCTTACAACCCCTTCTAATGAGCTCAGTGTAAATGGACCCAGAAACACCAAACCTATGTTTTTCTTAAAATAAACAAGCATAAAACATTTAGAGGAAAAAGTTCTCAGGGGCAAACCACAGTTGGATTTTAGCAAATCTGAAAACACTTGAAAAATAGTTGAAGACTTTTTGCTAATCCCAAGATATTTGCAAAATGCTTCAACATTTTTGTGGTCTCCTGGCTCTTCAAAACCCCCATGTGTACACCTGTTTACCCACAGAAAAATCCCCACTCGCTCAACAAGAATGAACTCATCAAGGAAGCATCAGGTGGGCACTGGCTAGCACAGATGGGTAGTGGGGACCATTCAGTTGACAGCTCCTTATTTATTCTTTTCCACCATCAATCATGACCTTGAACACATACTTTATGTCTTACACTTCAAATTCTCAAAAGAAACACTGCTACACATATCAGTAGCCTACCCTGGTATTCCATAAATCTTAAACTGCCAGGAAGTATTCTTCTATGTTAATATCTTAAAAATCCCATTTTCTCTTTTTCATACTTCTTTGAATTTTTGAAAACAGTAATATTTAGGCCATCCTTTTTGAGGGGATTTAAATAATCACAATATCTTTTTCTCTTGGCTCTAACTTTCTAACACTATTATAATTTTTCCGGCTTCTTCTATTTTTGCTGCATATGAGAGAAAGCGAGTTTAGCCAATAGACATTAACACCTATGCCTCTGAGTATCAGCTGTAGGGATATTTTTGAGTATTAATTACCAAGGCAACTCTTTGAGCTCACCCTTTCTCCGTAGCTTTGGAGAAATCCTATATTTATTTAGTTTTACTGCCACTCTTGGTATAACTGGGTTAAAATAATCTTATTAATTGAACTCTCTGATAGTAGGTTGGATTTTAGTTTAACCAGAACACTACAAATAATCCAGGAGAATAAGACATCTGAAAAACCTGCATTTTATTTGGCACTTTTAAATAGTTCCCAGATCTCATAAAACAACACGGGGGAGGTGACAGAATAAAGAAATGGAATCCAAATCAAATGGAATCTGAAGGAGTTTCTTGCCTATTGCTAATCTCCATGAGTAGAAGAAAATTTCCTTTACTCTGCTATACAGAATATTACACTGAAAAACCCTTAATTTTAGGTGCTGAAAATCAGCTATTTCCTGTAACATACACTAGCCCATACATTTAAAAAAAAACTGTTATTTTTTTCAATTACAAAATTAACCAAATGTTTTTTTCCTGGGGAAAATTTTTGAAGAAACAAAAGCAAAAAAAAAAAAAAATGTAAAATTGCCCAAATCTTATCACATGGAAAAATATAACTAAAAAATTATGTAAATATCTAGGATTTCTTTTTATTTTATTTCTATTCTCTCTCACACATTCTTTATATTTTTCTTTCAAAAACTAGAAATTGAAATCATATTAAATTTGCTAGTTTGTAAGTTACTTTTTTTCATCATAGAAATGATTCCTAAACAGGTTTTTATTTTTATTTTTTTTGCTGAGAATAAGATTATATCATAATCCCTATAATATATAGAGATAGAGGCATATTTTATACATGCAAGTATATGTATCTACCTATATGCATATAACAATTATATATATATAAATATGTGCTGTAGATATAAGAATTTGGTATATATAGATGGTTTTCTACCATAAACAATGCATCCTTATATAACATACATCCCTGGGTTTAAATCTTTATACCAAGCCATTGCCATTCCTTACAATGCATTTCTGGAAGAAAATTTGCTGGGTCAAGGGAAAATTAAAATTGTAGGGCTTCTGGATACTAACTGCATTCTGGAAAGATTAAAGTGTTTGGTATACCCATCAGTGTTTGGTATACCCACAAATTCCGGTTATTTCCATTAAAAATTCTATACTTGATCTTAGTCAAAAGGCTGAGAAGCGATCCATTAAAAATTCTAATGGAGAAATATAACACAATAGTTCATTGTTTTTATTTCATAATTAATGAATTTGAATATGTTCATATAAAATATTGCCATTTATATTTATGTTCTTTGCTTATTTATCAGTAAGTTATATTTAAAAGTGAACTTGTTAATTGAAATTTCATTTAGTATATAGAGGAACTGTGTTTTCTCTTGTATGATGAAAATATTTACATTCATTTCAATTTTGATTGTTGTTCATGATGTTTTTGTATATACTATAATCAAAGCATGGGCATACTCTTAATTGAACCACAATACTATCAATGATACCACCTATACATCTTCTTGGCCTCATCTGTATTTGGAGAAGTTTTGGGGGGATTTTTTGACAGTATTTTCAATTTCTTCTTTAGCTTTTTTGCTTGGTTAGTGAATTTCAATAATTTGTATTTTCATAGAAACTGTTCATTTTATGCAGTCTTAAAAATGATTAATATAGAATTTAGTAGATTTTAGCTTACAAAAATATTTTCAGACTCCTTTGTGTCTGGACTAGATGCTTTCTCTTAATTTTGTTGCAAAACTTATTTCCTTGGGTTTGATTAAGAGTTTGTCCATTTTATTAGTTTTTAAGGTCTCAGTTGCTGAATTTTCAAGAATCAGTTCCATGATTTAAAAAAAAAAAATTTGTCTTACTCTTACTCATTTACTGTTAGATGTTTATTGCCTTCTTCCTGTTTCTTTCCTAAGTTGCTCTTTTGTTTTCTCAAATTATTTTGGCATAGATATTGGGGTCAGCTTTCCCGGTGTGCCCTTTAAGGCCTCAGCCCATTGCCTGGCCCCACCTCACACCCTGAGAACCCACTCCTTTATTTCCTTATTTCTTCTTAAAATGTACCTTCTCAATGTGATCTTCCCGGCCATTTAATCTAAAAGGTCAATAAATCCCTTCTCCTTCTGCTAGTTTCTCCCTCTGCCTTTGTGCTTTTATTTCTCTCATTAACCCTTAATCACTGTTAAATACACTACAAATACTAGATTCATCTTGTTTAATTTCTGTCTCCCCCACCAGACTAAAAGTTCCAGGGATGTAGAGATTTAAATCATCTTGTTCAGTACATTTCTCCAGTTTTGAAATTTCTGGCTCATAGTGGATCATTATAGAAATTCGTTGACAGAGTGAATGAATGCATGAATGAATGAGTGAAACAGCCCAGGGCACTTCAAATCAGGAAGCTTTGAATAGTAGGCCCCAAAGCATCAGCTCTGTTGATGAGCCTCTCCTTCATAAGCTCTGCATTTCTAACTGGTTAATTGCACATCTGACTTAGTCCCACCTAATGTCTAAGAGTCTTGAAGTAACTTTCACTACTGATGGATGTTAATGACCTATGATAGGACCCGGAGTCTTGTAACTGAGCCTCTTTCTACTCTACCCACCATATTGGTCCTTGGGCCCAGGACACGGACACACAGGAGGAAAGGTCAGCCACACTCCTGATTCAAATGATGCCTGTGAGCCAGAAGATAAGATCCCCTGGTGAGTTCTTCTGGAGCATGGGGGAAAATCCTTTCAACCTGAGAAAGGAAGCTGACATTTCCTCTCCTTCCACCCCATACTGGAATCTTGACCTTTGGCTTTCCCTCCTATAATGGTAAAAGAACAACCCCTTTTTTGAAGACACAACAATCAGCAAAGGCAAACACCTAGGGCTGAGCTGGTCACCTCTAGGTAGGTGAGTCTTAGGAGTTCCCGTCCTCTCAGACCTGAAAGAGATGTCTAAGACACCATGCCAAGAGGCCCAGAACTTAGCTGCCCCAAATCTCTCTTCCTCCCACTACTTTTCTGTGCCCACAAACATGGGCACTAGTGAGCGAGTTTAAGGTCGACACTCTGAGGGTCACAGAGTCCTGTAAAGAGGGGATTTGGAGTCTGGGAGAAACTGCACCACTTCTAAGGGGCAGCCTACTTCATTATCAAACAGCTGTCCTCCCTGGGAGATAGGCACCCATGAAAACTCTACATTTCCTTTCTGCAGCGACCCCTTGAAAAAATGTATCTAATACACTTCCCCCAAGGGAGGTTTCCACTGGTGTAGTTCTTTTTAGAAGGTAATTCCCAGGAATGGACTGAGCATCACACGTCCCCTGCGCAGAGCAGAATAACTAGTCTTTTTGGATAAGAACATTATCCATCAGGATCTGAGTGTTTCTAGAAGGAAGAAGCTAGCAGACTGAAGGAAAGTGTGGAATTCATGTTCTCACAGAAAACCTGGAAGCATTTGTACTCCAAGGGTGACATGTGGTGACTGTCTGAGTATTTGCAAACCATTATGTGCATTTGCCCAGTGTCTTCTCAGAAGGTGGAAAGAGCTCAGTGGATGAGGGCTACAAGGAGGTGGTTTTAGCTTAATAGGAATAAATGTGGCACAACATGCTGGACAAAGTTACCACTCAAGAACAGAGCTTCTGCCACTTGGGCTGCTTGAGCCTCTACTCCAGAGCCTGCAGAGGGGTTCATGCAGAAGATGAGCTTGAACTAGTTCACTTCTGAATTCTTTTTTAACATCTGACATCCTTCCTCCTTTTCTAATCTTAGAAATCATGCGACCCACTTCATTAGGAGAAAGTCCAGGTCAGGGTGTCCCTGTCACCATCTCCTTAGCCTCAGCAGGCTGGGGTATGACAATGTGGCTCCATGCCACCTGCTCACTCCTAGACTGTGGGTCCCACCGTGCCTGGAAGGTGCCTGACAAGTGCAGCATGATGGAGTCCCTCCTTCCTACCACTCGCAGGTGGCCATCAGCTGAATCCTCATACTGAGTCTCCTAGCACTGCTGTAACAAAATGCCACAGGCTGCTTGAAAGCTCCAGAAATTTATTCTTGCAGTTCTGGAAGCCAGAAGCTCTAATGGAGGGGACAGAAAGGCCATGCTCACTCTCAGACTCTGAGCAGACCTCACCCTTGCCTCTTGGTTTCTGGGGGTGACCGTCAACCTTTGGAGCTCCCTGACATGCAGTCTCTGTCTCTGTCCTCACACAACCTCCCTCCCTCAGTCCTCACATCCCCGTAAGAGCTCCCATGTCACAGAAGCACCATCACCTCATCCACACATCTCTCCTTAGGCCATGAGCCCCTGGCTGTCAGGATCCAATTCCTCCTCACGTCTCTCTCCCCAGAAGCACATGCTACACAATACAGAGGGAGATCTTGGAACATACGCTGAATGAAGACAGCATCCTTGCTTCTTGTTCCTTGCTCTTCCATCCAGTGTCAGCAGAATTACCTTCTGGAGAGAAGGTTCTGAATGTTTCTCTTGCTCCAAACCTCCCAAGCTTGTCAGCTTCTCCTTGGGGTGGCGCTAAGTAGTATGGGCACTAAGCCCAAACAGGAGGGATGCTTCAATTTATTCAGCTTGATTTGCCTTGTTGGACAGACCCTCGTGCCTTTGCTGTAGCTGCCCTGTTTCATCTCACGCCTCTGGGGCCCTAAGTTTTTCAGGAGGTGCCACAGCATTGCCAGAGATACCTAAGAGAGGTCATCTTTTTGACCTCATGATTTTTGTGTACGCTTATCCAGGGCAACCATCAATTCTTGTTCAGTTGCACTTAGCACCAAAAGGGGCGACAGGCACCTCTGAGGAAATCCTTCTGAAAGAGTGGGTGTGAGAAAGATAAATAAATTAGAAGAGGCCCCCTTGGCGAGAGCACAGAGAGGGCAGCTCTCCGAAGCTGCCCAAGCCACAGCAAGCTCCACAGCAGTGCCCGGTGCGTGATTGATGGACGCAGCTTGCGTCTGGGCTTCCAACCCGAAGGGCCTCTCCTCACCTTGAGGAATGTGCCATTGAAGGCTCACGTTGCTCCGCAAAGCCAGAGGGTTTCCCGGTACGAGGCAACATCATGTTCTACTTACTGAGTGGTGGGGCTTTCCCCTCCCCTGCGATTCTGCTCTGAACCTGAATGGGCTGCGCCCACGGGAGACCCCTTGATGTTCATGCTCCGTGTTTCCGTTCAGCGCAGCATCCGATTACCAACGTGGACCAAGCTGTGCTCGGCTCCCCCTCCCTTGTTATTGCTCATGATTTTCATATGTTTTGGGTCTGTTTTCAAGTTCCCCCACCCCCAGTCCCTGCTCAGCAGAGCTATAAAAACGGAGAGCCTTTCATCTCTTCGCCAGCAACAATCCTCCCTGCTCCCTTGATCATTTGGCGAACTTGTCTCTGAACTCAGGCCAAACTGTCTGTCTACTCAGGATTCCTTGTCTCCTCAACCAAGATCAGCCTCCCAGGTGTGGCGGATGATTAGTACAGAGGAAGGAGTTATGTACACTGTGATTAGCACAGTAATAACAGTGATGTTCATAAGAAGAAGAGCCTGGCGCTGACAGTGCACCTGGGCTGAGGGAAGGCAAGGAAGATGCTAGTTCAGCCTGGGAAGCTGCTCTTTCCTTCTTTACATTGTAACCTTTATGGCTCTTCCTCTCATTCCAGCGGTGATATGTGTTCATTGTGGAAAGTTTGAAAAATGCAGAAAATTATAAAGGTTCAATGTAAGTTGCCCATATTCCTGCCATACACAGGTAACCGCTGTGAACAGGTTGGTTGTTTTTTTTTTTTTTTTTTTTGGTCCAGGTATGTGTGATACACACATGCTCAGATTTATAAATAAATACATCGACACATAAATGCAGTGGGCTTCAAGCTATACTTATAATTTGGTGTTCTCCTTTCTTCTTTAATACGATGTCACAAGGACTTTCCTACATCATGAGATACTTTCTGTAGAGTGTTTTCAATGGTTGTGTAGCAGTCTGCCATTTGATGTTTGGCCATTTCCTGGTTGTACCTGTCGGTTGTTGCTGAGCTGTGTCATTATGAAAGTACTATAGGGGAGGCACTAGGGATGGAGCAGTGACAGCGACCTGAAGGAGCAGCCTGCCATCCAGAAAAGAGCTCACCTTCTACATTCCTGCTCACCAGGTGAAGGTGGTTGGCTAAGATTTGGCCCAGTTGGATGGGAAAAGGGAAGAGCTCCTTGATTGGGTTAGGAGTTTGGAACAATTTTTATGTCTCTGATCATATAACCCCTCTGATCAGTATAATCATACACTGCCCAGCCACCTCTGGGGTGGGTGGTAGAGATCCACCTACACTGCACTGCTAAAGTGGGATCCCCAGCAAGCAAACCCATGACCTGCTCTCTGAGAGACAGTGAGAAAATGATTTTGTGGGGCCAATATCCTCCAGAGCATGAGAATGTAGCAAGTCAAAACTCTTCCAAGAGAAAAATTAATCTGCTTCTATTTTACTTTTCTTTTCCTAGCTTGACTAGACATATCCAATCCTTTCTAAGGAGTTGGGATGAGGATTAACTTTATTTTTTTAATTTTTAAATTTTTTAAAATTTTTAAATAATATTTGCTTCCCCCCACCCCCTCAGATTGAGTCCCCATAGAATTTCCTCCCCCAAGTCACTCGTGCACTATCACCTCAGTCCCCTGTGCTCCTCCCTCCCTCCCTCTGACCCCTCTCCCTCCTCCTCCCCCCCCTGCAGGATGTCTCTGGTTTATAATTGTCTGTTTTTGCTTTGTTGTGTTTTGTACTGTTATCATTTTTTTACACTGATGTCTTATTTGGTTCCCCTGTATTCCTGCTATAAGTGAAACCGTCCGATATTTTTCTTTTTCCTTCTGGCTTATTTCGCTGAGCATAATTCCTTCTAGCTCCTTCCATGTTGCTGCAAATGGCATGAGTTTATCTTTTTTGATTGCTGAATAATATACCACTACCTCTCACCATGCACAAAAATAAACTCAAAATGGATGAAAGAACTGGACATAAGACCTGAAACCATAAAATATATAGAAGAAAATATTGGTAAAACACGCCAAGACGTACATCTCAGAAACATCCTTAAAGACTCATCACCCAAAGCAGGGATAGTGAAGGCAAAGATAAACACCTGGGATTACATCAAACTGAAAAACTTCTGCATAGCAAAAGAGACATTAACCAAAACAGAGAGACACCCCACTGATTGGGGAAAATCTTTGCACTCCATTCAAGTGATAAGGGACAGATCACAAAGATTTACAAAAATCTCACAAGTCTCAACAAAAACAAAATAAACAATCCAGCCAAGAAATGGGCAGAAGAAATTAAAAGACATTTCTCCAAAGAGGAAATGCAAATGGCCAACAGGCATATGAAAAAATGTTCAACATCCCTTATCATCAGGGAAATGCAAATCAAAACCACACTGAAATACCACCTTAGACCAGTAAGAGGATTAACTTTAAAGGGAATCAAGGGGTCTTAGTGCGAGGATGAAAATTATCTAAAACTGATTTATGGTGATGGTTGCACCTCTCAATAAAGTGATTGATGCATATTTGAATTATACACTTGAAACAGGTGAATGTTATGAATATGTCAAATACGCTTCCCGCAAAGTTATTTAAAAAAAGGAAAATTAAAAACACCTAGCTTCAAAAATAAAGTCTGTGTGAAACAAAGAAATCAGACATTGCAGAGTTGACTAGTGATTGTGAAGCCGGAGGATGTGTGGAAAACAAGATGGTGGCCATGCAGTTGGTCTGGCCCCATGTGGCACCAGAGGCAGGAAACTGCACACAGCTGAATGCAGTAGAAATTCCCTTAGCCATCCTTTCCTCCTGCTCTGTGGTTCCTAGAAAATAGCTCTCCATTTCTCAGCCTTGTTCAGTGGTCATTTTATCTTTAGTTACAGAGATGATTACCTGGAATGAGAAGACTTTGACCTTGGCCTGCTGTGTGACTTTGGATAAATCATATTGCCTTCCTGGGATGTCGATGCCACGTGCAGGGAGTGAGCGATAATGGCTGGTTCTCAAAGGCCAGTTTAGTTTGAACATTTCTCTAACACCATGATTCAGGCTTTACAAATGGTCATAAACAGATTTTGCAGTCAGTGTTCTACTTTCTCTTGTGCCCAAGGGCAAACGTAAATCATGTTAATGATGAGTATTCTTACATCTAGGTATATCACAAGATTAAATGAAACAGTAGATGTGAAAGGAATTTGGTGGGGAAAAAACCCTAAAACACCCTCACAACATAAAATATTAGCACAGGTACCATTCTACCCTTCCCTGTAAATTAACCCTCAGTACTTTGCCAACGACCTGCTTCCTACATTTGGAGAAATAGTTTCATTCACTGGAATTTACAACAGTAAATCGAAGGAATTTAGGTGAGTACTTAATGGAGGCCAAGAATTCCAGAAAGCAGTTGAGTGGCAGAGACGAGAGCCTTTCCTTCTGTGAGCCTGTAGAATAATACTCGATTGCCTAATATGCTGGCTTTGGCAAGAGAACAGACTCTAGATATTTGTCATGTGGTGCTTTACTTAATTTTAATTTTATTTTTTTACATTTTAAAAGGACAGCTTTATTAGGAGGAGAAAAAGAGAGGCACCTGCATGGTTAGAGGTGGGCCGAGAGCTGCCAGTTGTATGGTCTTTAGAGTCCTTCTAGAGTGGACCCAGGTCCCACAGGCCTGTGGTTCTTATAGTTGGTCCTCACACTGACAGTGTATCTGCCGCATCCCCTGTGACCATGTGGGAAGGAGCAGTGATGGGCATGAGGAAAGGCTGGGCTGTGTCCTGTGGTTCAAAATGCAAGGCAGTAGGGCATGCCCTGGAGCTAGGCAGATGCAGTAAAGCCCCCTGACACATCAGTTTGGCCCTTAAACTTATGTTCTTTCAAATGGCCAGTTGCCAAATTGGCCCTTTGCTTCTTGATGCCTGGGCAGAGCCCTAGAAGTTCTTTTCTTTTTTAAACTCAGTGACTGCTGGTTTCTATTTGTGCAATAACATTGAATATCTTGGTCTAACAGTTTTTCTGGCTGCGCTCCCACAGCCCTTCCTTGGTGGAGAGTTGGCTGGGCAGCCTAGAACACATGTGAGGCTCTGCTCGTAGCATAGAAATTCAGTGGCTGGTGGGGTGGCTTACTCTGGAGGCCAGGTGAGTCTGCAAGATGAGATTGAAATAGATGCAGCCCCTCTCCCCACTCTTCTCTCACTTCCTCTGGGGGTGTGAATGGAGATTTTTTTTCAGATTTGAAATGAATGCAAGCCAAAGTCAAAAGTCAGCTGCTTCAAAACATTGGTTCACTCACTTACTCATCCCTCTATTCACATGCTCACCTGCTCACCCATTCTTTCATTTTCCTCCATAGTTTTAAAACCCCTTGTTGACTGCCATCTCCACATCCAGATCTGTATTTGGCTCTGATGCCAAGACACTGAATGAGACACAGTCTAAGGAGAAACAGAAATAAAAACACAGAAATGCAAACTATTGGGATAAGGATGGTCGCAGATTCAGCAAATACAGTGAAGTGTGGGGTGGTTCATCCTGCTTGGAGGACATCACAGGTGTCCATATTAGGCGAAAAAGTGAACTTCTTTGACCACAGGAGAAAGTGAATCTTTTGACGTGGTTTAACTTTCTCACAGATTGAAGCTTTTGAGTTTAGAAGGAAAAGGCATTTCTGAAGAGTTCTAATCTCGGTCTCTCTGTCTTTCTCTTTCTGTATGTACTTTCTCTTTCTCCCTCTCCTACTCCCTCTCCCCCCCCCACATTTTTGTAAAGGGGGTTCTTCCTTCAGGGCCTCTCTCAAGGTGGTCTACTTCTCTTTCTCAGAAGTTCATCCTAATGATTTCAAAGCCCTGGTGTGGGGAGGATGGTCAAGGGTCAACAGGTGGCAACTGTTCTTAGGAGACAGAGTCCAAATGTGCACATTGCCAGTCACGTCAGGTTTCCATCACACTCATCCTGATTTGCCATTCTGAAGGCAAAAGGCAGATGCTGGCACTATTTCTTTGTGACTCCCATGTTTGTGAATCATTTGGAAGAAAACTTCCTGAAAGTTCAGTAGAGGGATACAGCAATGACAGTTTTCTTGTCTTCAAGAGGCCATTGGCATTTTCCTGAAGAGATGATCATAGGTGAATCCCATTTAGCATGTTCAGTCAATTAATATGAATTTTTATGTGTGCTTTTTTTTTTTTAACCTGAAGTGCTAAGCCCAGGACTCACATGACCACATCCTGAAAGACAGAGAGAGAGCTGCTTCTCCCATGCCTGCATCTAGGACTTTGTTTCCTCTCTCCTACCCCCTTCCCCTGGCCTTTTCTGCTCCATTCTCATCAGCACTCTGCCCACACTAAGGGTCCATCAGGTGCTACTGCACTGATTCAGTCTCTGCTCTCATTGGATCAATCATTAATCACTCTGCCTTGGGTAGCTTCCCTGCAGGGGCCCTAAATAATGTATGCACTTAGATTGCTCTAGAATAGCTTTGGAGGACCTCCCCGGTGGCGCAGCGGTTGAGTGCTGGGCTGCGAAGCTGCCTGCAGCCTCTACAGTGCCAGTTCGATCCCCGGCCGCCAGGTGAGGGTCTCACATGGTGCTCAGACCTCTCCTGTCATGTCCGCTGCTCCCCTCAGCAGTGTGCAGTGTACTTCGTCAGTCTGCCTGTTCTGCTTCCCACTCCGGCTCTGGTGAATTCTCTCACCCTCCCGCACTTCTGACTGTACCCAGTGCTTGTATAAATAAATAAATAAATAAATCTTAAAAAAAAAAAAAAAAAAGAACAGCTTTGGAGTCTGAACCTGGACCCCTGGTGGTGCAGCTGCAGCATGCGCTGAAAATTCAAAGTATTTATGCTTCCAACCCTAATTCTTCCCCAAATGAGGTTGAGATGGAAACTAGACTTTTGGTGGTGTTTGGGGTGATCATAACGCAGTGTATACTGATGTTGAAATAGAAAGCTGCATACCTGAAGCTTAGGTTATAAATGATTGTTGATTCCAAACAATTAAACATAAAAAAAGATTGCATTCCTGGCAAGAGGGAAGCAGAAGGAAGTGGTTTTCTTTCTCTGACACTTGGAGATAAGCTTGAGGGGACCCCTCTGAGTGCAATATTTGATTCATTTGTGCTTCTTCTGAGTCACCAAATGCTGAAACTGGAAGCAACTTGATGTTCTTTTAGACTAGGCCTCTGCCGCAGACCAGCACAGCAGTAGACGATGAGGCCACCTCAGGGTTGAGAGAAGCGTGCAGGGTGGTCAGGGAGTCGGCGAAAGAAATGACAAACAGACACACTTCAAGAGTGAAAATCTGAGTGTAATTTTCTTTAAGTTTGTGACCAGTATATATATGTTTTCCAAAAGCACAGGAATGAATATCAAGGAAATTAGCTTGCTCATGGGCTCAGTCTATCACTATCAGGGAGGTGATCTACATAACAAGCAATGACCATTATAGAAGAAAGAAGGAAGTTTAGAAAGACAAATAAGGGATTAAAGTTTGTAGTTCTAGGAAGAGGGATAAGATTTTTAGCATTCTGGTAGTGGTTCTTGGTGGTCGTTATCGTTTGATAAGCTTCTGCTTTTTCAGGGAACTCCCGCTGAACTTTCTCTGCTTCAGGCTGTTCTCCCCCCACGCGCTGGTTGCCCAGCCTGATCTAGGGACCGTGGCGAAAGCCATTCCTAAAGATCACTGCGGGGGGAGGTGCAGCAGGTAGGGTTTTGCTGTTCTCCCCCTGCGCGCTGGTTGCCCAGCCGGACCTAGGGAAGGTTAGCCCTAAAGGTCACTGCAGGGGGAGGTGCAGCAGGCCTCTGTAGAACACTGGTAGCAGAGGAGAAGATGAAATAGGTCCTGGGAGGATGTCAGAGGTGTGATCTATCAGATCACAGGATCAGCAGCACCAGGAGTACTGAGCTAGACATGCAGACATCCAAGTTCCTAGCCCAGCTCCTTGTGAGCGTATGAAACTCAGTCTCACCGTCCCTGCTTTGTCCCAGGAGGCTGCTGAGCTCTCTAATGACCACACTGAATTATTATTATTCCTAAGATTGAACTAAACTCTTTGCTAACTCTCAGCACCAAAATTATTATCAAACCACGCCTCCCCACCCACTCAAAATGTACACTGTGTTAAGCTATAAATAACAACAAGAAATTCCAATAATATTGTCATTTTCGGATGAGAGCTATTTGAAGCATATTTTGAATTATTAAATTTCTGTGATTGTTATCATTTGTGATTTCTCTTTTTACTACTATCCTAAGCATATGCTTGGCTTGCTCAATGGATACTCTAGACTTGATCCATCATTCCTGTCCTAGGGTCAGGCCATCCCTAAACTAAGTAACCAAAGCCCCAGATGAAGCCCTCTGCTCTACACACCAGAGGCCTGCTCTTCCGGATGATCCAAGGTGACAGGCTATAAGGGTCTGACTCACTGGAACCAAAAAACACACAGACCAAAAATGACACCAGAATGCACATCTGGTAATTTACGATGAGTGACTGTTGTCACAATGACAGGAACACTTAAAGTATCTGTGATCAGCACATTCTCTCTGTATGAAAATCCAAATACAATCAGACCAAGTTATAATCAGAAGCTCCTTGCCCAATGTGGAGTCAAGACTGAGAACTTGATGAATCAGCTGGTAAAAGTCATCTATCTGATTTCCCTGTGTGGGCATGGGCACTGCCAGTATCTGGCTCCAGATCTCTCCTTTTGCTCTAAGACTGATCAACTACAGTGCTGACTGGAAATTGTTTAGGTGTGAAAAGAGATTATGAATAGCTATTCAGTCTGCCCCAGTTGATTTTGTATCTGTGATTCAATCCATCATGTGTTAATCTTAAAATGTGATCCTCATAGGCTCTTATTTTCCTCATTCCCTGATTATTTCAGGGGGAGTTGGGAGAAGGGGCAGGATGGTAAAGAATGATAACATATTGTCATTCCTAAGGAAGGGTATATTTACTCTCATTTCCAGAGAAGGAAACTTACATGATTATAGACATACAGTTGAGACAAGGCTGTAAATAGCATCAAATATGATTTTATTCTTTCAGTTCACATGTGCTAATTGAGCACATTTTGTGTGACAGGTATTGTTCCAGGTTGGGGGAAAACAGGACAGAAGGTTTCAGCCTTCATGGAGCTTGCATTCTAGTGTGAGAAATAAATAAGCAAATTATAATTTCAGAGAGAGAATTAAATCAAGATATGATGGTGACAGTATGTGAAGGTGGGTTATTTCAAGGACTTTCTTTTTAAGATGACATTTGAGTGATGAAGAGAACTAGACTTACAGATGGCCCAGGAACAGGGTTCCAATGAGGTGAAACCAGTCACTGCAAAGATTGCTTGTTCAAATAACAGAAAGACTAAAAAACAGTTGAGATTATAAGAGCGATGGGAGGTTTCAAGGGTTCAAAGCAGATGGGTGATGTCCTCTGATTTGGGATTTAAATGGACCATTCTCACTGTTGTGAAGAGGATGGATTTCAGGGAATTCAAAGCAGAAACTAGTTCAGATTTTGATTTCTGACCTTGTGATTTCTTTCATATCATCTCATGCATGTGCCTTCTGAGAATAAACCTTAGTCTAGGATGCATTAGGACTTGCTCTGAATTACTTACAAGAATTGGAAAAAATGGACTTAGTTAAGATGGCTTAACTAAGCCTTTTGAGACTGGATTTTCAATGTTAGGAACCAAGGAGCACTGGACAAAAATTTCCATTCTCTCCCTGAAGGGTGTGTGTGTGTGTGTGTGTGTGTGTGAGCGTGTGTGTGTACACACACACATAGCTAAGTATAGTAACTTTGTTCTCTTAATTCTAGTTAGTCTTCAAAACTGTAACGGGAACTATTTTTTTTATATCTACTCTAAGAGTTTTGTATGAAAAAATTTAGGATAAACCTGAGGTAGAATTGGTGCTCTGAAAAACCATCAGCCAAGAGATTTCTGACATCAACTACTATGGCTCAGAAGACTCTATTTCCTCATGCAGCCTCTAATATGACTCAAACCTGTTTGTAGAAGCTTCATGACTTATGCCTCCTTTCGGAATATCAAAGTTTCAAAGTGACTTTAATGAATAATCTTTCCTCAGAGTTACATTCCCACTGATGTTGGCGCCTCACATTCTGTCCTATGGAGCCAAGATTGATAAAGAAGATTCTCCTATGTTCAGGCACTGCTGTTTGTTTGTTGTAATGGTCTCTCTTGCTTGTGATTATTCCACCACTATTTCTACTTTATGTCCCTGGAAGACCAATTAATTCCTTGTGAAAAGTAGGAGGGAGTTATTTGAACTAGGCCGCAGTTCGTGGGAACATCTTTTTAAGCATACTTCTCTGAGGGCTGGCAGGAAGATTTGGGGGACGAAAGCTGCAGTAATCTAATCTGGTCATTGGGGGAAAATAAATTACTGCTCTCTGTAGTGTACATGACCTTCACCCCAGTTATATTTTTGAAATAATTACATGAGTCTGTCAGTAGTGTCTATGGGAGAGTAAAAACAGAATTTACAATGGGCTGGTCTGTTCACCCTTGGATGCAGCTCAGTGTCTTGAGATAAATTTGCAGTTCAAATAATAAAGTGTCTGAAATTTCTCCAGAGGAAGCAGTTCATTCAGAAAAGTCATTAAATAATATACAAATTGGAAAGAACCAACCTCTAGAGGGGCTACTGACTGGATTCTTATCTAATGGCTAAATATTTTGATTTGTTACATCTAACCAAAATTGAACACTTGTTTAATTTTTCTGATGTATCATTTCAGTTGAACAGTAGGTCCTAAAGCTCATTACAATTCATGCTGGATATAATTATATCCATAGATGGATATAATTGATTATTGTTTTGGTCAAATGTGGACTCAATCTTATATTACCTTTTTGTGCTAATGATGTTTGCCCATAGCTCTTAACTGACTGATACTGATGTAGGGGAAAAAAGCCAACTTTCTTCGTTGAACTTTTTTTTTTTTTTAAAGATTTATTTATTTATTTATACAAGCACTGGGTACAGTCAGAAGCGCGGGAGGGTGAGAGAATTCACCAGAGCCAGAGTGGGGAGCAGAGCAGGCAGAAGGACTGAAGTACACTGCTGAGGGGAGCAGAGGGCGGCAGGAGAGGTCTGCGCGCCATGTGGGACCCTCCTCCTGTGGCCAGGGAACAGCCGGGGATCGAACTGGCGCTGCAGAGGCTGAGGGCAGCTTCGCAACCCAGCGCTCAACCGCTGTGCCACCGGGGAAGCCCTCTTAGTTGAACTTTTTAACATTGAAGTTTATCTTTGTCAGTGGTCTTAGAGATACACATGAGATAAAGTTGCCACAAAAAATGTCTAACTATAGACCAAATACGTATTGCTACAAGGGACACATTTTAAATACAATCCATGTAACCGATAATCCTAAGAAAGCATGAGTGCCTATATTAACATCAGAAAAATGTAAAGTTCAAGACAAGCATTCTTATAGATAATTTTCATAATGGCAAAAACAAAATCTGACAGAAATAAAGTAAGAAATAGACAAATACAATTATAATGGAGAATTTTAACAATTCTCTTTCAATAATTGTTAGAAAAAGAAATGGCATGATAAGTCAGAATATAGAATATTCGAGCTTCAGATCATTCAACTTAATCTAATTGACATTTATTAAATTACACCCAATCCTAGTAGAATATGTATATGTATAAATACATACATACATATATATATATATTCTTTTCTGGGGTACATGGAATATTCACTAAGATAGGCCATATGCTGGGCCATAAATCAAATGTTCATAAATATCAAGGTGTGGGATTATATGGAGAATGTTCTCTGACTACTATGGAATTAAAATAGAAATCAAAAATCATAAGAAAGCTGGAACTCCCTAGCTACTTAGAAAATGGGCCACGTACTTGTGCATAACTCATGTGTAAAAAGAGAAATCATGAGAGAAATATTTCCAATTAAATGATAATGTAAAGTATAACATATTAAAGTTTGAGGGATGCAGCAAAAAAGGAATTTACAGGATCATTTATTGTTCTAAATGCTTATATTAGAAGAGAAGAATGGTTTAAAACCAATCACCTAAGTTTCCACTCTAAGGCATTAGGAAAAAAGAGCAAATGAAACCCAAAATAAAGGTAATAAAGGAAATAATAATATCAGAGACTAGTGAAGTACAAAATGATCAAAGAATAGAGAAAAATCATTAACAGCAAAGGCTGATTCTTTGAAAGATCAATAAAATTGAAAAACCTCTAGTTAAACAACTGATAAGTTGTTACTCCTCTAACTATGCTGGTAATAGATGAGAGAAAATATAAGCAACTAATGTCAGGAATGAAGAGAGGCATCTGTACATTGTCTATAGATATTAAATGATCATAAGGGACAAACTGGATGACAAGGAGCATATTTTTGAAAGACACAATTGCAAAACAGAAAAAAAAGAAACTGAAAATGTGAGTAGCCTCAAATAGGGAAAATTAAATTTAGTTCAAAATAAAAATTTTCCCTCCAAGAATATTCCATGTGAGATGGCTTCCCAAGTAAATTCCTTGGAACAGTTAAGGAAGAAATAAAACAATTTAATACAAATCTGAAAACATGAAGCCAGACTAATCCTGATTTCAAAACCAGACAAGAGCATTATTAGAAAACCACAGACCAGTATCTCTCATGAGCACAGATTCCAATATCCTTAACAAAATATTAGCAAATTGAATTCAGAAATATATAAAAATGATAATACATCATGAGTCAGTGAGTTTTCTTCTCCAAGAATGCATGACTGTTTTAACAGTCAAAAGTCAATCAGTGTATTTTGCTACAACAGAATAAAAGTAAACATTTCATTATCAACTCAATCTATGCAGAAAAAGTACTAGATAAAATTTAAAAGCCACTCATGATAAAAATTCTCAGCAAACTAAGAATAAAAAAACTTCACTTGCTAATGGGTAACTGAAAAATCTATAGCTAGCATCATAATAAATGATGGAAAAATGAAACACTGTGCTCTCAAGATTTAGAAAGAAACAAGAAGTAACCATTCTCTTAGCCTTTCAAAGTATTATTCCCCTACTTCTTTTTTACGTATATGTATGCAGTTTAAAATTTTTTAACCGCCAGTGTTTTCTTTTGCTTATTTCAGAGTTTTATGTATCAGATGTAATTCAGGGATTTGCTTTTCATTCAACACTATACTTCTAAGATTCATGTATATCATTACTATAGTTTTAATCACTTGTTTTCCTCTGTGTGTTTTATTCCATTGTGTGAACATATCACAATATACATGGTAAGCTCATCGCCAGATGTTTGTTTGTGCTTTTTTGGTTTTTGTTTTCATCTCATTGTTCTTTCAAATAAAACAGACTATCTTGGTATAAGCTAGCAATTTAAATCATATTTAAAGACAAAAATTGCAGAACTTATCAACACTGAACATTCCAAAGTTGTGTGCTTTTGTCTTTGCCACCCTCCCTTGGCCTCCAGGGTTATAGAACCAAAATGAGCACTTTTTATTTTCCCACAAACTTTTTACCAGGCTGAATACTTTCTCCTACTAATTCCCATGTCAGGTTTAAACTGTCACTTGTCCTGACATTTTGGGGTTTTAATATGGCTGCACAGGTAGCCTAGAGTGACAGATAAATTTCTGTAATACTTATACATCTTTTCTAGGGAAGGGGTCCAGGGAACGGCCTATTCTGCTATATATTGGAGAATACAATTATCCCATTTTAGACGTGAATGGAATCTTAGCATAATGTAGTTTATTTCTAACAAATGAAGAAATTGAGTCCCAGAGAGAGAAAATAATAAAGTCATGAAGGTTATTAGAGGCGTAGCCAAGACCCCAGCTTCTTTGGGGTGAGTGATTGTCTCTAGATACCCAATTAGCATGCAAATAAGTTACATTAGGGAGAAAATGCATGAACCTGCCAGGATCATTAATGCATTAACAGAATTACTTTTATTAGATTGGCTCACTGTTACCTAGCAGAGAGCAGGCCTGAGGGAAAGGGTTGCTGGAAGGGTCAGTTTTGACTGTTTCTTTAGCATGTCCTATTGTCTAGAATGTCAAACTTGGAGGGAAGGCCCAGGAGAGGGCCTTGGGGTGGGTCCCAAGGAGACAAATAAATCCCTGACTCCTTTGGAGGTCATGGTTGGAGTGGGAGCTGAGGGCGCAGATCTGCATCCAGAGAAGAGACAGGATATTTCGAAGCAGGATAAATGTGTGTGTTTCTGCATGTACGAACATTTCTGGGTGAAGAGAGAGAAATTGCTCCTTCGTGTGTTTGTATAAGGCAGGTTGCAATCATCATAAAGCCAGCTCCCTGACAAAATCTCTTTGTTATAGGACAGGGAGAGGGGCATGCCAGAATCCCCAAACCTGCCTGTTCTAAATAGGTTCTGCCATCTGCCACATCAAGACAAAACATATAAGTCATTTAATGGACTTATACAATTAGTGTGCAATACAGAAAAGGGGGAGAATAGAGTTTTCAAATCAAGCACCCAAAGTTACCCATCCCCTCATGGGTAAATGCCCAGCCAGACAGGGTTGACCCAAAGCGGGGCTACTGAGGCCCGAAAGCCTGCCACAAGTCTAAGGCACATTCCAGTGGGGACCCATAGAAAAGGGTCAGAAACAGCCAGACAAGTCTGGGAGGAAAAGAGCAAAATCAAAATCAAGATAAAAGCTGCCATTTGTTAACCTCCCCACGGTCTCTCACCCTCGTCTGTTTCGCCCAGCCCAAGACCAAGAAGCCAGTGCAATTTCTTCACGTGTCTCTCTGCTCTATGTACCTTCTCCAGGTCTCTTTCTGGCTCAATCTTGCTTCTTCCATACTCCTCTCCAGCTTCTTCTCTTCTCTGCCCAGCTCCACTCTCCCTTGGGTGGGCCAGGGAACCTGGTACCTCCCTTTTCCTGGGGACCACCCTGTTACGCAAAATCTTGAGTTTTGGGTTTTCATTCTCTATATTCCTTCATTGTCATTTGTTCTCTTCCTGCTCCCTTTCCTTCCAAGGCCTCTGTGCTCTTCAAAGCTGCCACCAGTTCTATGTTGACTTTTTTTTTTTTTATAGTTTTTTTTTTTTTTTATAGAGGCATGTTTTTACTTATTTATTTATTATATTTGTTTGTTTGTTTTGTTTATACATGCACTGGGTACAGTCAGAAGCGCGGGAGGGTGAGAGAATTCACCAGAGCCAGAGCGGGGAGCAGAGCAGGCAGAAGGACCGAAGTACACTGCTGAGGGGAGCAGCGGGCGGCAGGAGAGGTCTGCGCACCATGTGGGATCCTCCTCTGGGGCCGGGGAGCAGCCAGGGATCGAACCCGCGCCGCAGATGCCGCGGGCAGCTTCGCAACCCAGCGCTCAACCGCTGCGCCACCGGGGAGGCCCTCTATGTTGACTTTTGACAACTTTCTTAACCAGGCTACTTGCTTTATCCTCCCCTGCTGCAAATTCACTCCCCCCGCCCCTCTCTGCCCCTCCCCACCCCTCCCCGCCCCTCCCTGCCTCTCCCCGACCCTGCTGTTCCAAACTCTTCTTTGGCTCCTCCTCATCATTATAAAGCAAGCTGCCATGGCACTCCAGGACCACCAAACCTGCCTGCTGTAGGGAGTCCTGCCATTACCTTTCTGTGGATCTCACACTATTACCCCACTGCTTCGCAGTCAAAATGAATGTCAAATGTTACCAATGACAGCGGACATCTCACTCATGCCGGGCTTTACACTCCATCAGACTCCCTCCATCCTTGTAACCTCTCCTCCACCTAATCATCTCAAAACCATCGCTGTGGACAGCTGGTCTCCTCAGTCTAATCGCACAACCCAGCCTTGCCCCACTGAGCACATCACATCTGGGAGCCTCTGCTGACTTCTGTTCTGCGCACCGCAGAAGCGGAGAGGGCCCCAGGGCCCAGCTGGCCCAGCTCAAGGTCTGTTTTGTCAGCTGGATCTCTGTTGAGCTTTCTATGATATACTTTTAGTTTTGCCTTTTAAAGGCCAATAATAACTAATTAAAACAGTACTAATGACTGTTTATTGAGTGCCATGGAATGCAGACACTGTTCTAAGTGCTTTCCCTGCAACCTCACCTTCTGTAAGCTCCCCAACAGCGCCCGAGTTAGGTCCTGTTATTTTTGCCCACATTTTACAAAGGTGAACACTGCAAGGGGCAGAGGGGGCTTTAGAGATGGTGTCTAACTCAAAGTGCTCCAGTGTTACAGGAGAGTGAGAGGGGAGCCCCAGAACCCCCAAACCTGCCCATTCTAAATGGGTTCTGCTATCTGCCACATCAAGACAAAGCATACTCTAGTGCAAAAGACCTTCAATGGAGAGGAACTTTAATACATTTAGTGTGCAATACAGAAAAGGGGAATAGAGTTTCCAAATCAAGCACCCAAAGTTACCTATCCCCTCTTGAATAATGGTCCATCCAGACAGGGTTGTCCCCAAAGCATGGCCTCTGAGACCCGAAAGCCTGCCACAAATCTAAGGCACCTTCCGGTGGGGGCCCATAGGAAAGTGTCAAAAACAGCCAGACAAGTCTGGGAGGAAAAGAGCAAAATCAAAATCAAGATAAAGGCTGCCATTGTTAACCTCTGCAGGGAGCTAAGCAGAGAGAGAAGCTGGAGAGGTTTGGGGGTTCTGGGATGCCTCTCTCCCTGCCCTATAACAGAAGCTTTCCACAGTTCCAGTTGCTACTTTCTTTCTTTGTACTCTTAATGGCCATTCCCTAAAAAAAGGATTTTTTTTGGGGGGGGGGGAAATCAAGGATGGGGGGCTAACAGTTTTCCTAATGCCTGAGCTCAAAGGTCAGAGAAATATGTCACTTCTGCTCACACTTCCTTTTCTGACATTAATACACAGACCTAAGGAGCTGCAAAGTGCCAAGGCAGGAGAGGAGGGTCAGTGTAATTGATAGGCAGAAAGGATGTCCTGAGCAAACTCCATACAGGCTTTGCAGATTCCACCCCCACGACACTGGGAACTGCAAATCCCATGATCAAAAGGGAAGGTTGCGAGGACCTGAGGGAGGAGTTAAGCAACTAGGCTCTCGGTTTGGGTATTTAACTGGCCATGTGGCTGGGGGTGGCTGGCTTGGCCACAAGGTGTGCTAGGTTTTTGCCAGCTCGGCGGGTCATTGGGATTCCAGGTCAGCGGAACAGGCAGGATGCATTTACGAACTTCTCTCTCTCTTTTTTCTCTCTGAGTTATTTAGTTCCCATTTTCCCTTCCCTTGTAAATAAACCTTTTATCAACCTTTTGTATGTATCTGCAGTTTAGCATTAATAAGTCCCCTTTAAGTGCGCGGGTGGGGACCCACAGTCAGACAACCCCATTTTATATCGGGGTTTGCCCTGTAACATGACAAGCCTTACCTCAACTGTTGATAAATGTAAGGGAAGGGACACAATCTGATTAATAGGAGATACAGAAGACCCTCTTTACACAAAAGGATATATACTGAAAATTCGTTATTCCTGAATAACACTGTGGTGTATAGTTTCTATCAGTAATGTTTTCCCTCCAGCTCAAGGTACCTTTTTCTTCTCTTCCCTCACTCTGATCACCAGCAGCAGTGATTACATTCTTTGAGATTCAAATTGCATTCTGTGGTCCAAAAACAGAGAAGCTGTGTTTTAATTTTTAAATTTCTCAGGGTTACTGGGTACCTGCTTGCTAAGCAGTAGAACCCAGCTGAATCCCAGAAAGAGGGAGGTGCTAGGCCCCAAGCTGGCTGCCACTAGATCATCTCCAGCTCATCTCTTTCCCCCTGTGTGATTCAAATTCTTGGCTCAGAAAAATAGCAAATTGCTACATGACAGGGACCTTCAAGGTTACTCTTAAATAATGGAAACCACACAGATTAAACCCTTGAATGCTCTATTGTGGAGCTATAATTTGAGGGAGGGGCTTATTTCAATTATGTATATTTTTTGAATTCAATGTAGCAAATATGACCTTTTGGCCCTTCATGGGTTATGTCAAAGCAAAGAGAAAAGAAAAAAATATGCACTTAGCTTTGTACTTCAGTGGTTTATGTGTTCCTTTGTTACCTCTGAAATAACCAAAGAATGAATCAACAAAAGATGCTTCATGAGGGTGGAGAGGCCCCTGCCATGTCATTCTCCACCCCCTTGGTGGAGTCCTGCAGTCCAGGCCCCTTTTAGTGGGATCCTTGCTCAGCAGCCTAGCTGAGGGCAGTGCAGGGGCCTGGCAGCAGCCGGGTTCCATTGCTCAGTCCTCACGCACTGGCCAGTGTGAGAAGCAGAGAAATCTGCCTGTGTGGAAGTGGAAATTGTTAGCTGTTCCTCTAGTCCAGGATCTTGAAAGGATTGGAAAATAATACTGCACATCAAATTAGTAGGATACAATTCATGGTATCTTCATTTTGATCCAATTTCCCTCCCCATTAGCGTTAATGTTTCATAGTTGATTAGCTTTAAAAATACAAAACAAAACTATCGTGTTGTGTTATTTTCCGGCTGTTGTTTTTGTGACACTTCTTGTTTGGATCATAAAAACGCTGCCTTTCACAAAAACAATAGCCGAAGACTTAGGGGTTGATGATGACGCTCCACGGAAAACATTCAGAGTGAGTCTGTTTTAGGCAATTTAGAAATACAGAAAGGTATGCGATAAGCAGAAATATTTTTTTTCCCTATTACTGAGGTCATTTGCATGGAAACTACTAATTGGTTTAACTTGGCTCTTCTAATATGTGCATTATGTCTTGTCTTCATCTTCAAAGTGTTCCATGAACAATGGGACTGCTTATTCCACAAAGCTCCTGCTAAGTTTGTCCATGGTGAGCAGCAAAGTCCTGGGGCTCAGTTCCCTGCACTGGGCGGAGTCTAGGTGGGGCCTGAAGGCCCGGCTGACAGTCAGCTCCTCTGATCTCAGCCGAGGACCAGGAGAGAGCACCCCAGGCTCCGAGGGGTGTGTCACCCAGGGATCCCACAAGCACTCAGGAGACAGAGCCCCAGGCCCAGAAGGGTGTGTCATCCAGGGCTCCGGCAGGGGGAGAAGGTTGAAGGTCACTGGGACTACATCCCCGCCCATGAAAAATAGGAAAAGCTGTGGGCATGAGGGTTATTGAAGCTGAGATTGGGAGGACATTTTTAGGTGAGCTTGAAGCAAAGGAAAAGAGGTCAGCCTGGGAACTCCTGAGAGTTTCTAGTGAGTTCCAAGCCTCAGTTCCTTCTTGCTTGTCCAGCAGTACTTAGGAAAAATGTGCCAGCCCCGATACCTGTATATCCGTGTATCTGACCTTCTGTCAAGTGCAGTTAGTCAGGGTCCTGATTTAAAGCCCAGGTCAAAGATGGCTCTCTCTCAGTATTGTTAAAAAAGAAAAAAAGAAAAAAAAACAAAAAAAAAAAGAAAAAACAGAATTCATCCGCGTAAATTCAAAGATTTATATGACTTTATGAAGCAATTCATGAATTGGGCAGTATCCAGTCTAGCAAGTGGAAAGGAGTTCTGAAAAGTTGTATAAAATGCAATGTATAAAATGGGCAGGAGGGGGCAGAGGAAAAGGTGATCTTGTTTCAAGCAAGATCACCATATTTTAGGGGATGAAAGAGGGTCTATAGGGCAGATTATCTCACTATCGCTAACCGGGTTGCCTTTTTTTTTTTTAAGATTTATTTATTTTTATACAAGAGATGGGGTACAGGCCAGAGGCATGGGAGGATGAGAGGATTCACCAGAGACAGAGCGGGGAGCAGAACAGACAGCAGGACCGAAATACACTGCTGAGGGAGCAGTGGGCGAGACCGGAGAGGTCTGCCATGCCATGTGGGAATCTCCCTGGCTGGCTGGGAATCGAACCCGTGCTGCAGAGGCTGCGGACAGCTTCATAGCGCTGTGCTCAACCCGCTGCGCCACCAGGAAGGCCCCCTGGGTTGCCTTTTTTTAGAGAGGCTGAGACTAATTAAGTGAGGTATTCAGTCCTAGTTTACTAACATGAACTAGGTGTAAGGAAGCCACATTCACCAGAATGCAAGATAGCCCGATGGCTGCCAGGGCCTGGGGTGGGTATGGTGTGGAGGGAATGGGGCCTGGGGTACACGGGGTGTTTAAAGGGAATGGAGCTTCAGTTTTGCAATATGGAAAGCCTTCTGGGGATGGATGTCGGTGATGGTTACACAACAGTGTGAATATTCTTAATACCACAGAACTGTATACACTTAGAAATGGTTAAGATGTTGCGTTTTATGTTGTGTGTATTCTGCCAGAGCTGGGGGGTGGATGGGGAAAGACCTATCTCTTAGCACTTATGACTGACCACTTGGGAAGATTAAAGCCATATTAAAAGAGGGAGAGGAGAAGAATATGCTTTTGGAGGGAAGAACAGGTGGAGAAGAGGTTTATGGCACCAGAGGGCCACAGGAGAATCCTGGGGAAAGTGTCTATTGGGCTCCTTCTCACAGTCAGTTCTGGATGCTTCTTTTAAAAGCACCAGGTAGTCACCCCTCCTATATATGCATTTAGAGCTCATTGTTTCTCTACACCTTTACCCCAAAGGGCTCTCAACCTCCCCATTTCTAGTTGTGGATTCATTTGTTTTCCATCTTTGTGTTTAAAATTCCCCACCAGGCAATCTGAAGTCAGCTCTATGTTTCATTGTACACTTTGGGGAATCTACAATTTTATGAGGACACAGACCTGTGTCCTAAGTTCTGTATAGCACTTTGTAGCACAAGTGACTCAGGGGTAGTGGGGTGGCTATGATGGGGGTGCTGGGGTTGGGGAGGTGGTGTTGCTACAGAGACTTGCTGAAGCGCTCAGTCTCTGGGTCCAACTTTGTCTCCACCTGCCAGGCTGCAGTGCCACCCTGAGTCCTCTGGCTGTCCTTCTGGGCTCAGCCCCTGCCTTGTGGAGAGATTCCATCCTTTATCCTCCTTGGAAGAGAACGTGTTTTCACTCTTTTTTTCTCCTTCATTCACCTTCCATTCCTTTTTCCAAGGATTCTCCCTCATTCCAGGTTCATTGCTAACATCAATATTTATTTTTTTAGTCACAAGACACTCCCCCCCCCCCACCATATCTGATCTGTCATTTCTATCTGCTTGGGCAGGGAGGTGAGGCAGGCTCACCCTCACTCCGACCTCATCAGTCTTTCTGTAGAGCTCAAGTTGATTTGCATGCAAAATAATGTTTTATTTTATTTTATTTTTTAATTTTTTTTAATTAATAAATTTTATTTTTATATTCCCCATACAATTGCAATCCCCCCATTCTGACCCCAATCCCTCCCCTCCCGCCCCCCACCTCCCAAAAAGTGTCTCTGGTTCATAGTTTTTGTTGATTTTGATTTTCACTTTCTTATAGTTATTCATTTTCCTGGTCCCTTATTTAAGTTTTCTAGATCCCTGCTATGAGTGAGACCATCCGGTATTTTTCTTTTTCTTTTTGGCTCATTTCGCTGAGCATGATCCCTTCCAGCGTCATCCATGTTGCTGCAAATTGCATGTGTTTATCTTTTTTGAATGCTGAGTAATATTCCATGGTGTATATGTACCACATCTTCTTGATCCAGTCATCTATTTTTGGGCATTTGGGCTGTTTCCAAAGCTTAGCTATTGTAAACAGTGCTGCTATAAACATAGGGGTGCAGGTGTTCTTTGGAATTGATGTTTCTGTGTTCTTTGGGTAAATACCTAGGAGTGGAATTGCTGGATCATATGGAAGCTCTATGTTTAGTAGGTCCAGAAATCTCCACACAGCTCTCCATAGTGGTTGGACCAGTTTGCACTCCCACCAACAGTGCAGAAGAGTTCCTTTTTCTCCACACCCTCGCCAACATTTGTTGTTGCTAGTTTTTTTAATATGTGCCATTCTCACTGGTGTAAGATGGTATCTCATGGTAGTTTTGATTTGCATTTCCCTGATTACAGCAAAAGAGACAATAACAAAAACAAAGAGAAACCCCACCAACTGGGAGAAAATTTTTGCACACAACACTAATGATAAAGGACTGATCACAAAAATCTGCAAAGAGCTGATGAGACTCAACAACAACAAAGAAAATAATCCAGTCAAAAAATGGACAGAGGAACTAAAAAGAAACTTCTCTGAAGAGGAAATGCGAATGGCCAACAGGCATATGAAAAAATGTTCAAAATAATGTTTTATTAAATAATGATTTTTTTTCTTGCAAAGAAAAACTAGTAGTGCAGTGATTATTTCAGGGGTCTCAGCAATCATTCCTGGCGAGGGTGCTTCGTCTCTTCTGCAGATGCTCCACATCCATCAGCCTCTTCTGAAGTCACCCCCCACCCCTGGTCATCTTGCAAGTTGGGATTTGCCAAGACTTGACACCAAGTTTCTCCTTCTCCTTCTCCACACCCCATGTCAGAGTAAATTTCAGTGGCTCCCGAATTTGCTTAACAACTGCCTACCTCTTCTGAGCTACTAACTGGGAATGCACTATTTAACATTAAACCTGCTAAGACTTCCCCACAAGCTTGTTTCTATTTCCATGGGCAGTATCCCTTGCTACCCCCAGCAGATGATTTCTCTCCAAGTCCTGTGATCTCACACACCATGTCCTGAATACAACGTGACTTTTCTCTCTTCTGTCCCACCGTTGAGCCCACAATCTGGTCTCTGCCATAGCTCCCCCTGTTTGACCCACTCCCCATTCCTTCTCTGCATGGTGACCAGATTAGTAGTTTTCAAATGGTTCCTTTATAATATTGAAAGTATATATCAAATAGATGCTTTTGAACAGAAAGCATACTTCTTTTCGCACCTCTGAGTTCACTAATTACATTCCATACTTTTTTCTGATACCCATTTAAACATTTTTCACAGATACATTTACATTTTTTTTTTCTAGTTTTAACAAGCTGCAGCAATAGTCTGCAAGTTGCCTTTTTCAGGTCTAAAAGGTGATTCTAAAATACCAATCTCTTCTCTGGTTGGTTCCCATAGTTTATTGCTGCCCCTGTACCTTCTGTTGCCCTGCATCTCCTGGTTCCTCCCTATTTCTCCAGCTTAATCAGCTAAAACTCCCTGCTGCTCCCTCAGCTGGCAATACTGACAGACTTTGTATTCTTGGAATGCCCCTCCATCCTGTTTCTTCACATATGGTTCCTCATGAATAGAATGCTTTTTCTTGCTCTACTTGTTGATCCCTCCCAGTTTCCTTTGACGACTCAGTAAAGATGTCACCTCCTGTCTCCCCAAAGTCAGTTTGGTTGTCCGTCCCCCTTGTAAGACCATTGCCCCAGCAGAGAATTACCAGATTGGATTGCACTGTTCAATTGTCTACATTTTCCCTGAGTCTTCAATTTTGTGAGAACGCAAATCATGTCCTTTTGTGGGCTTTAGTACTACACAGAACTTTACTTAGGTGACAGTAGGCACCCAGTGAATACTTGTTAAGGAAATAAATGGATTAATTAGTAATAAAGAAACAGACCATCAGATACCAAGACCAGATAACTGGGAGTTACCCTGGATTCTTTCTTCCTCCCATTATCTTCTCACTTATCACGAATATTGTCTACTCTGTTTCCAAATTGCAGCCCAAATCAGGTCACTTCTCCCCACCCCATGACTTCTGCTCTGCTCCAAGCATCTGTCCTTTTCTTAAACCACTCAGGTATCCTCCTCCAAACTCATCTTTCTGTTTCTATCCTTATCCTAACAGAACCCACTTCATTCTTCACATAGCAGCCAGGGGGAATCTTTAACAATTTTAATCAGATATTAGTTCCTGACTCAAAGCTTTCAATGCCTTCCTGCTACAATTGGAATAAAGCCCAACTCCATTACCATAACCTGTCAGGCCTCACATGAGAAGACCATGGCTTACATTTCCAGCTTCCTTTACAAAAAAATTAGCATTCCCATTTTCTCATGACCTAGCACACTACTCATCTTATTGTCCCAGGAACATGCTAACCTTGTTCCTGCCTCAGGGCCTTTTCAGCTGCAATTCCTCTATGCTGGAATATTCCTGCCCAAGATTTTCACATAGCTGGCTTCTTCTTGTCATTTGGAGCTGAGTTTAAATTCAAATTCAATCCTGAATTTATGATGACATTCACTAAGGCAGTTCTAATTCCCAAGTCATGCTCTGTCCCATATAGCATTCTCTGTAATTTTATTTATGTATTTTTAAAGACTTATTTATTTATACAAGAACCTGGGTTCAGGCCAGATGTGCAGAAGGGTGAGAGGATTCACCAGAGACAGAGCGGGGAACAGAACAGGCAGATTGAGCAAAATACACTGCTGAGGAGAGCAGTGGGTGAGACAGGAGAGGTCTGCCATGCCATGTGGGTATCTCCGCGGCCGGCAGGGATCTAATCATCACTGCAGAGGCTATGGACAGCTTTACAGCGCTGTGCTCAACCACCTGAGCCACCAGGGAGGCACCTTTATTTATTTATTTTGCATGCTCATTTTCTATCTCCCTGCCACTGGAATGTGAACACCCCAAAGGCAAGGACCTCATCTATGTAATTCAGTGTGGTCTCCCCAAAGTCTAACATAGACCTGAGTTATAGCAGGTGCTCAACAAAGAGTTGCCAAATGAATAACTACATAGAATTGTCCAGAAAGAAGGAAGAGAAAAGACCACCCAATTTGGCGAGAGACATTTTAAATTCTATCACTATCCCTGATACTCACTAAGCTATGTGACCTTGGGCAAGTTTCCTAAAATCTTGAATTTTATGCAATATGGCAATGAGTATATGATTTTCCCTCCCTACCTTATGGATTTCTACAAAGTTTAGGTTGGCTCATGGATACAAAAACACCCCTCTAGACAAAGTAGAAATGTATATCACCAGTCCTAGAGTAGGTCAATAACTTGAATTACCTGAACCAGAGTCCCTTTGATAGCAAATAAAGTAGGTTTCTCTGGCCTGTAACTGCTGTTCCACTCACAGAACCATTAAAAATCCCCAGGAGCTGTCAGCACTTAATTTAAGTTTGCAATTATGAGAGTGGGCCAGTTCTCCATGGGAGAGAGTGCGCAAGATAGAATAAGTGCAAAAAGAAGACCTGGCTTATTTGTCAACTCTTAGTACAACAGAACATTTTCCACAGAGGGAGCCAGAATAGCATTTTCGGGAAGACACCATTCTGAAACATCAAATTACTCCCAAATCCAAAATAGAGACAGCATGACTAGCCTGCCTCTGCCTTCGGAAATGCCAAGGATGGAGGTGGAATTGTATGAACACTGCCACTAGTTGAAGGCTTGGGATCTGAACTAATGAAAGACGCAGGATCCCCTCATTATTTATTCATCAGTTTTTTAGTGGCGTCAGACTGGCTGAAATTGGTTATATTTTCTTCTATTTATATTTTGCAAACCACCAACCATTCTTAACCAGTGAGCCCAGCAGACATTTGTGGCTGTTTGAGTCTTGGGTTCCTTCTAGAAAATAAGTACATTGAGATGTTGCAGAAAATGGAAAAGAAAAAAAATTCCAGCTCTGTTGGATGGAGGAGGTTGTTCACATAAAATAATAAACAGATGCCTGACTTCATCCTAACTTCCAAGGAACCCTTTAAAGTCCTCACTGGGAAACTTTTGAGAGGCTTTGTTTTTACCATTCTTGTTCCTTCCACAATGTCTTGAACATGGTGGGTGCTTAACAGTATTTTAATGAATCACTCAAATACAAGTTCTGCCTTCTTCATACTTCCTCTCCCTACTCTGGAGTCATTGGCTGTCGGGAAAGATAGTCTTTGCTTGGATATATTTTCTCAAGTGTCTGATTGTTTTCTATCCAAATTATATTTCATTTACCATGGAGCTGTCAATAAGGGAATGACATATTTGTGAATGTTCTGTTAGAGCTTTTAAATTTTCGATTTTCATAATTTGATAAATGCTATTTTAACACCATTTTGAAGTCTGAAAAAGAGGTTTGAGAACTTAAATCTTTAACATTCATCATATTCTCTCTCTACCTGGATTTTGACAAGATTTTATAAAGAACGTTTACTATTTGCTTATTATAAAACGAATAAACATTCAATGTAGTAATATGTGATTTGGGAAAGAGTTAATGCATTTTCTTTATCTCTGTGCTCTGTTTTTTAATTTAAACTATAGGCTTGTACTTCTGAGTTGCTTAGAATCCTTTCACTGGACACGGACTTGTGACTACTTCCTCTTTATTTTCTATTCCTCAAGATGCAATCTTAAATGGTTGTGTGATATTGTTTTGGGTGTATGTATCGTAATTGTTTAACCAAGCTTCAACTTTTATACATTCAGGTCAGTTCTAATTTGTGCTGCCATTACATCCACCTATAAGCACCTTTGTTCATATGTTTTATTTATTTTTTTAGATTTTATCTATTTATACAAGAACTGGGGTACAAGCCAGAGGAGTGAGAGGGTGAGAGGATTCACCAGAGACAGGGCGGGCAACAGAACAGGTAGTCAGACTGAAAACACTGCTGAGGGAAGCAGCAGGCAAGACAGGAGAGGTCTGCCATGCCATGTGGGTATCTCCCCAGCCGGCTGGAAATCGAACTGGCTCTGCAGAGGCTGTGGATAGCTTCAAAGCGCTGTTGCTGCGCCACTGGGGAGGCCCTGTTCATATGTTTGAGTATGAACCTTACAATTTCCTTAGGATAAACTTCTAGGATAAACTTCTAGGAAGGGAATGAGAGTGGCTGCTCCACTTCTGAATATTTCTGAATAAAGAATAATGAGTTTTGTATCTTCATAGTGAGTGAATTGACCTATATAATGCTTTTTGCCTTTGATTCTACTTTGAGTGCTCTTAGCCTTTCATCATCTGGTTTATTTCAATTTGCATTGGCCTGATATTTCTGCTCTCATGCTTTATCTCTTACCCTTCTTGTGTTATTTGTTTACTTCTGCATTCTGCACTCCATAACAATTAGGTTGTATTTTTTTACATGTGAAAGTTTAGCTCATGTCTCTTTGTTATATTCACCCAGGTCTGATTTTATTCTTCGCTCTTTCCTTGTTTTTTTCCATGTTTTTCATAGGTTTGCTAAATTGCTCATTCTAAAACATCCTGTGTCTGTTTCTACTAGGGGATACTTCATTTTTAAAAAACTCTCCTTAAACTTGTATTTCTGATCTGTATCAAGAATGGTAATATATAAACAACATTTGTTAAAAAATGAACAATGATGTAAAAAAATTAATGTAAAAATGAAATTTTAAAAAAAAGAATGGTAATATTTTTGCTTCCCTCCTATTAAAAATGGTCCTTTTGAATGTTTTCACTTTCTCTCAATCATGTCTGCAATTCTTTCCTGACTTCTGTGGTTAAATTCTGTGACTTGACACCCATATTTATTACTGAATCATTGTGTATTCTTATGTAAGCTTTATGCATTCATTTGTAAAATTTTTTTGTATTTGTAGTCTAATTTGAATTCTCTATTTTACCAGTGTCAACATTTCCTCACAGGTACTGTATACCCCACTGTCCTTACTCTTGAATTCTACATTTTGATGCATCATTAGATTTTTATTTATGTTTTGGCGGGTTTTTAAAGCAATGGGACATGGATGATAATTTTTCTGTATTCTTCAATATTTTATGTTAACTCCAGTCAAATGATTATTTCTTGGGTCACAAGCATTTTACCATAGAAATCTAAGAATGATATCCTCTTTTTCACCCAGTGTTCAATGTCATAGAGTAGAAGTTTTAGATTATACATTGAAAAGATGATTTTACAGATAACCTCTTTAGGTTTTGTTTAGGAAGATTAATAGCTTTTTTCCTTTACCTTTAAAATACAATAATTACATGAGAATACGTTCCTTTGATTTTTAATTAATTTTTTGGCACTTGATCAAACATTTGAATCCAAAAACTTTAATCTGTTTTGGCTCTGTACAGTTACTTTCCACTCTTATTTGTTCTAACATCTTGTTCAGAAATAAAAATCATTTCAAAAATTTAATTATTTTAGTTATTTTAATAAATAAAAGAAATATTCTCTGTTTTTGTCACTGATTCCTTTTTTTCCTCTCATTTCCTATAATATTTTGAAAAATTTCCTGAGTTTCTTTCTTCAAATCAATAATTCCTTTCACATCATTGCTTCCATGTTTTAATTTATCTTACTAGATTTCCTTCCTTGTCCCATTCTTTATTTTTTGTTCAAAATCTGTTATTTCATATTTTATGTTAGTGTTCATCTGCTTTTTAAAAGTTTATTTAGAACACAAATCAGCTGATTTCTCATACTTCTGTCCTGCAGCAAATCATTTTTAAATCCCACTAGTCCTTGCATTGTTGAAAGGTCTGAACTCTCCTCCTATACACTAAATCTTCACTGTACATATTTTTTGTATGCATTTACAGACCCCAGACTTAAATAGATGTTTATCTGAGACTGATGTTTTCTCATAAATAGAATATGTAGAATTTTCTTGGATCCTCATCCTCACTGTCTAGTTCCTAGATTTTTCTCAAATCAAAAGAAGAGGTCTAACAAATATCTATAGTGCTTCTCTTGTCAAAAAGAGTGAATAGAACCCTGGGATTCCTGCAATGCTCTGCTTTGTTACTTCCTTGTGTTTCTGTGCTTTTTAGGTTCTCTGCCCCAGAGGCAGAGAAGGTTGGTGTCCACTGCCTTTTCCCAACCCTTATTGGCTATTGTTATTCTGAAGGACAGGTAGAAAGATGGGGCTGGGGTGAAAGATGGGGTGGTTGGAATAGGATTAAATAGCCTCAGATACCTTAGGTAATAGCTCTCCTGTGAATGGGGACAGGTTTTCAGATTTGGGGTTGGTACAGATCTTCTGTCTCTGGACAGTAGACAGTAGGAGGAGAATAAGCACATTCTTAGCTGACAACTTGCTCATTTTTGCTCATTCTGCAGCAATAGCAGGTTTTAATTTTGTCTTTGCCTCATATGTCGTCTTAATTGGGAAATACCTCAGGCCTTGCCCGGTGGCGCAGCGGTTGAGCACTGGGCTACAAAGCTGCCTGCAGCCTCTGCAGCACCGGTTCGATCCCTGGCTGCCGGTGAGGGTCCCACATGGCTTGCAGACCTCTCCTGCTGTGTCCACTGCTCCCCTCAGCAGTGTATTTCATCAGTCTGCCTGTTCTGCTCCCCGCTCTGGTTCTGGTGAATTCTCTCACCCTCCCGCGCTTCTGACTATACCCAGTGCTTGTATAAATAAATAAATAAATAAATCTTTAAAAAAAAATTTGTGGAAATACCTCCAAGAGTCTCAAAAAAGTTAGATTTTCAGTAGTTTCTTATGTCATAGAAAGATTGTTTTCTTTCTAATTCATTTTCATGGTTATTTTAGTGATAAAACAGAAGACTCAGTTATGAGCTTCTATTCTGATTTCAACTTAAACTAGAAGCCCCAAATCCACTTTCAAAAAAATATTATTAAAAGATGAGACTTAGAGTTCTTACTACTTTGTTTAATCATCATCAAGAACAGGTTCAATGCCAGCTCTGTCAGCTACCAAGCCAACAGCCATTTCTAGTCTTCTCCAACAACCCACAAATTTTTTTTCCAAGCATTTATGAAGTGAAAAATGTGAGACTGAAAGCAAAGATGCTGAGAATGCAGAATAAATGGAAAGGAAGAACTTGGACCTTGATGATGTATTTGAGCCAGTGGATCAGCCTTGCAGTACTTGTTAAATAAGCAATAAGTGCCTCCATGAATTAAGGCACCAATAGTCAAATTTTCTGTAAGTTACCACAGAAATAATCCTAGCCAAAGAAAAGGCTAATCCATGTCATGATTTATGCAGTTAGCATAATTTCTATAGCACATTTAAAATTGATCTTTTTAGGTAGAAAGAAAATTTTAATGTTGTATAATTTAAAAGTAAAATTTTCCTGACATTTCCATATAAGATGAGTCATGGTTAGCATTTTACTCTGAATTTTCACATGTAGTAACTTTGCACAGTAAATATTAAATTGTAGTGACTAATAAAAGAAATTCACATTCCATTGCTCTCAGTGGTTCTCAAGAATGCTGACTTTTAATGTGTCTGGATGCCTTTGCCTTCTCTTCCCTTTAAGCTCAGTCTCTTTATTCTATGCCTCTTGAAAGGAGGGTGATTATCTCACTCATCCTTACAAGTGGGAGGCTGCCAAGCAGCCAGTAAGTCCCCTTGGAAAAGTTGGAGCACACTGAATTCAGTGAAAGTAGCCATCCAGAAGACTAAAGAAAACCTTGGTGATTAAGGAGGAAAATCAGACTTGTGACTGCTGCCTGATTAGCAATCTGATCTTAAAAGCATCAACATTTTAAAAGGTTTTATCTCCAAACTAATCTCCACTCTGAACTGTCTAAATCTATTAAGACTGTGTCTGTGTTAATAATTCTTTGCTGTCTCTAAATCAGATCCATATCCTATGGCTGAAGCACCCCATTTGCCACAATATAGATCCCTCCAAATCCCACTGTCAGTGGTCATCTTCAGGATCAGCTGACTTCAAGCCATCCTCTCTTCCTAGGCTTTCAACTCCTGTGGATCTTCACATTCCTTCAGTCTCTTCTTCCTAGGGCTAAATGTCCCTTGTCTCTTTAATTGTTCTTCTCAAGACATCATTTCCCTGTCTTTTGTTCCTTAGGTCTCTCCAGATTGGAGGCAACCCTTCTGGTCAATATCCTTAATGCAGTGTGGTCCCCTGATAGTGGTAGTGCTTTAGACTGGGCTCTGCCAGAAGCAGACCTTTGAATGAGACCTGAAATGCAGGTGGATATTTGGGAATTGAACCTGAAAAGCACAATTAAGGCATAGAGCCTAGAGGCAGGAAAGAAAAGAAGCTTATAGAGGCTGCAGGAATGAGTGTGTTACTGCTACAGGCAGTTGGGGGTCAGTCCTGCTTTTGACCTCTGGGACTGTGATTAGAGCTTATTCTTGGAACTGCCCCACTTGTGGGTGAGGACGATGGGATATCTGCCTGGATCCCCACCTATTCTTAATATTCTAACAATGCTCTGATAAGCATGCATGATCATACATAGTCTCTGCCTTTGTTTTCACAAGTTACTATTATTTTGTTTGTTTTAAGAAGTTAAATTATACAGAGTCCTTTTATATATGTTACCAATCCAAGTCAAATGGTCACATGAAGTGCAAAAACATGCTTGGGGGGATGGAATGTGCTGTGGGATGAGTAGTCTTTGCCCCTGCCCAAATGTTGAAACCCCTGTATGCATGAACGTGAATTTATTTAGAAATAGTGTCTTTGCAGATGATCTGATAAATTAAGATTAAAACAGTCCCTAATCCAGTATTACTGCTGTCCTTATAGAAAAGGGAAATTTGGACACAGGGTGGATGTACAGGGAGGGAAGTTGGTATGAAGATGGACGAAGGCCCTTTACAAGTCAGGGAGCCCTTGCAGCTCCCAGAAGCTGAGGAAGCAGCCTGGGACGGGGTCTACCTCACAGTTATGAGAAGAAACCCGCAGCTGACCCCTCGATCTTAAACTTGAGCCCCTTGATAAACAACTGTGAGGTAATGGATTTCTGTTGTCTAAACCACACAGTTTGTGCTTTTTGTTACAGTAGCTCTAGGAAACTAATGCAAGATTGATACACACCAATCTCAGGATGGTGGTTACTCCAGGGAGAGAGAGGGTTGCTGGGCAGGAGGAGGGCTGTAGTTCCATGTGGCTATTTCCTCTCTCTAGGAAAAAGAAAGGTCCACATAAATACAGTAAAATGTCCAGTGTGCTAGGTCAGGGTGATGGGTGTTATATACGTGGATGACATACCGTTTAAAGTATTTTTTGTGTGTGTTTGAAATACAGCAAAGCCCGTGGTATTTAGCATACAGATGATTGGGTTGTAGTTCCCGTCCTGAACAGCAGGCTCAACCTGGTCCCTTCATTAACCTCATGTTGCATGGCCTGAAATTGGCACTTTCTTAACCCTCCAACTATAGTGTGATTTGGAATTTCACATCCAAAATATCCACTGCCAGTCATCATTGAACATTTGAAAACTATGATGGCACCTTTCAAAATGAGCAACAGCAGCAGCAATAGAAGCCGCTTTCTAGGAGGAAGCTCAGCCAGCTTCGGCATGTGGGTGGATAGCAGACAACAGCAAATGCCCTGTTATCAGCAAGGCTCCACTTCTGATGGAGTGGGCGAGGGGCCTGATGCTCCCAAGCACCCAGAGGGAACACTCAAAGGTGCCCAAGGCTGCCCTGAAGGATGGACCATTTTCCTAGACTTCCTGAAGAGGGGTGCTTGGGGCCAGTTATCATCAGTAGCATTCTTTTCCAATTCAGAAGCAGATCTGTATAATAATCATTGCATTTTTAGAAGAAGTTCCACAATATCAGAAACATATACTGCACACTTGTTAGAAATACATTTTTAAAATTCTGAAAACACACACTGGATGTCCAGGGTTTTGACCTCGGGAAATCACCACTCCAAGCCTCAGTTTCTTCATCAGTACATTAGGGATAGTGACAGGACTATGGCACAGGATTGCTGAGAAGGGGAAGTGAATAAATAGTTCTAAAATGTGAAGCAAAGAGTTACATAAGTTTTTTTTCAATTTTTCCTAGATTTAAGATGCATTTTGCCACTTTGAAAGTATTTTTTTCTTTGGTTAACTAGGGTTGCAACGTGTCTTATAAATGGCAACTATTAATTTCTCTTTGGAAAGAGAAAATTAAGTCCAGAGAATTTAAACATATTATTTTTAATCACACAAATATCAAGTAGAAGAGACTGCACTGGTTCTGAGGTTACTGACATAGCCTGCAGATCATCCTTATGGCTCTCGAAACAAGTGAGAAAACCAACAGTTTATGTACTCTTTCCATGGGCTTGTGTTATGATTTCAGAGAGGAAGTCTGCCTTTTCAGAGATGATGTACATGCATTCCTGATGGGCCTGCAACTGGCAATGTACCCCAAAACTTCATTGTGAAATGCCTGACCCTTCCACTCTTCTGTCAAGTGTTAATATTGTGTATGAGATGTATGTGGTGGGAGACTTGCAATAATTTCTTTCATTAAAGAGAGCCATGCAGCTGGAAATGGAAAGAACCACATCTCTATTGTCTGTGCTTTGGGTTTTGCTTAAGTAATGTGTTTGACGCTCAGACTTGGAAGCTGCGTGCATTCAGAATCCCTGCCTTGCTTTCGTAAGTCTGAGTAAGTCTTAGTGCTAAGTCCCATCCCTTCATCCCAGAATGGGCGTGATCCTGGCCTGTCTTGCTGAGAGTTGTGAGCTGTTCCTACACCGATGCCAACTTTCACAGATCCGCACAGTCTAACAAATATCCAGATGTTCAGATGAAAAAGAAGAAAACCCCACTTCAACAGGCAGAGTTGAAGACCACATAAATAGTGGTAAGGTTGCTAAACCCATTTGCATTTCACACCCAATAATTTCAGACTCCACTCTGAAACCACTGCCTTCAATTAGAACGTGTGTCTGTTCAGCCCCAGCACTTCCTAATCACCACTGGTGTGAATAGTAGGGGGAAAAAACCCAAAAAACAAACACAACAGATAACAGCTCATATCTGAATGGAGATACACAGGCATTTGTGTGCATTGATTTTCCTCTCCTCTCATTAGCTGAACACTCAAGCCCTCTTGGCACCCCTCTGCTCTGTGCAAGTCAACACTGGCCTGTAGGGGCGCTGGGGACAGAGTTCCCCATCTCAAATGTCAGACATCACGTACGTACTCAGAACAAAACATGTGAAGTTTCCCGAAGGAACAAGGCTCTGGGTGCCCTTTGGTTCTAGGCATGAGCTCACTGTCTTGCAGGAACAGTAAATTATTTTGTGCTGTGGAAGCATCGTATGAGTTTTGAGTGGGAGGCTCATAAAGACATGATTTATAATTAAATTAGTTCTCAGGAAAATGTTCTGAGTTCTATCTATTTGGATTTCTCTGGCTTTCTTGAAAGTCCCACAAACAGACTGAATGGAAATTTCACTTAAGAAATTGTTGTCATAAAATTTTATGGAACCATCTCGATGGTTAGGGAGCTGTTAAACATCCCTGCAGGGGGAAAAACCAACACAATTAGACACAGACTAGATGCTCTGTTTGGAGGCTGAAAAGCAAAGTCACAGTGAAAAGGACACATGCATAGAAGCAGGGCATTCAGCCTCGACTGGATTTTCTGATGCAAGATTACGATAAAAATTCTATCAGTTTCTGACTTTCGATTGTGTTTCTTTTTTTCTGTTTTCTTCCTCCCTCCCTCCCCACTTTTTAAAAGTAGACATTGTTTTAAAGAGCATTTTAGGTTCACAGCAATAATTAAGAGAAAGTACAGATTTCCTACACTCTTCCCACCCTACATCTGCTCCCACTGTCAAAATCACCCACCAGACTGGGGTATTTGTTACAACTGGCAAATCTACATTGACACATCAAAATGTCCTGGGGCATGGAATTTGCATTAAGGTTCACACTCAGGGCTGTCCCTTCTGTGGATATTGACAAATAAATAATGACAGGTTACCACCGTTATAGTATCACATGGAGTAGTTTCACTGCCCTAAAAATCATCTGTGCTCTGCTCATGCCCTTCTTCCTCCTTAAGCCTTACAACCACTGGGCTTTTTACTGTCTCCCTGGTCTTTCTTTTTGAGAATGTTACATAGTTGGGATGATAAACTATAATATAGTCTGTTTGGATTGGCTCTGCTCACTTAGTAATAAGTATTTTTGGTTCCTCCACATCTTTTCATGTCTTTGATAGCACATTTCTTTTTACTACTGAATAATATGTCATTGTATGGCTGGAACACCATTTGTTTATGCATTCACTGCTCAGGGAAGCTTGGTTGTCTTGGTGTGGACACCAATTTTCAACTTCCTTGAGTATATACCAAAGACCTTGGTTGCTGGATCATATGAATATGTTCAGATTTTTTAAGTAACTGCCAAACTTTTTTCGTGGCTGTACCATTTTGCATTTCCACTGGCAAGAATGAGAATTCCTCTTACTCTACATCCTCGCCAGCATTTAATGCCATTAGTATTCTGGATTTTGGCCATTCTAATAAGTGTGCATTGGTATTTCGTTATTTTAATTTAATTAATTCTCACTAATTCAATTTAATTTAACTTAATTTATTTCCCTGCTGACATATAATATTCATCATCTTCAAATGCTTTTTTGTGACTTGTATATCTTTGGTAAGATGTATGTTAAGGTTTTATTTTTAAACTAGGTTGCTTTCTTATTGTTGAGTTTGAAGTACTTTTTGTATATTTTGAGTAACAGTCCTTTAGCATGTGTCTTTAGTAAATATTTTCTCCCAGTTCTTGGCTAGTATTTTCATTCTCTTGGCAATACCTATCACAGAATAGGAATTTTTACTTTTAATGAAGTACAGTTTATCAGTTCTGTCTTTCATGTTGAATAAAAAGTCATCACCCAAGATCATGTAGATCTTTTTCTGTTATCTTTTAGGAGTTTTAAGCTTTGCATTTTAATTTAGGTCCGTGATTTATTTTCAGTTAATTTTTGGGGATGTGTGTAAGGTTTTGTTAATTTTTTCTAAATGTGGATGTACAATTGTTACAGGGCCATTTTTGAAAAAAACATCCTTTCTCTATCGTACTGCATTTGGTTCTTTATTAAAGATTTGTGGAATGCATTTCTGTAAATCAATTATCTGGCTGTTCATTCTGGTCTATTGATCATTTCTTCTATTCTCTTGCAAGTACCACACTGTTTGGTTACTGTAGTTTCATATTACATCTTAAAGTCAAGTAAAGTAAGGCCCTCCAGCTTTGTTATTCTACTTCAATGTTATGTTGACTATTCTGAGTCTTTATCACTCCATGTGAACTTAGAATCAGTCTGCCTATATCCAAACAAAAACTTGTTGGGAGTTTGATCGGGATTGCGTTGCATCTCTAGATCAGGCTGGGACGATTTGACACCTTGACAATATTGAGTCTTACTATTCATTATCCTCGAATATCTCTTTATTCATTGACTTTCCTCATTTTTTCTTTTTCCTTTTAGATCTTGAACAAATTTTGTTTGATTTATACTTAAGCCTCTCATTTTGCAGGAGTGCTAATATATATTAGATATTTTGTTTTAAGTTTTGAATTTCATTTGTTGATTGGTGGTATATAGAAAAGCAATTGACTTTTGTATATTAAATTTTATCATGCAAACTTGCAATAGTCATTTATTTCAATTATTTTGTCTGTTGACTCTTTTGGATTTTCAACATAGGTGCATTAGCTAGAATGCAATCAATAAGATGTTAACAAGGAGTGGAGATGGGACATCATCCTTGCCTCATCCTTGATCTTACTGGGAGAACTTCAAGTTTCTGCACTCTAAGTATGTTAGCTGTAGATGTTTTTAGATAGTCTTTATCAAGTTAAGGAAGCTCCACTCTATACTGATAGTTTTTATCATAAATGGATACTGGCTTTTGTTAATTTTTCCCCTGCCTCTACTGGTATGATTATGAAACTTTTCTTCTTTAGTCTATTGATTCATGGATTACATTGATTGATTTCCAAATGTTAGACCAGCCTTAAATACCATGGATAAACCCACTCAGTTTTATACAGTGTTGGATTTTGATTTGCTAATATTTTGTTGAGGAATTTTGTATGAGAGATAATTGCCTACAGTTTCCAATTTCTTGTAATATCTTTGTCTGGCTTGGTATTAGGCCAATACTGGCCTCATAGAATGAAAATGGAAGTATTCCTTCTGCTTCTGTTTTGTGGAAAAGATTATAGAGGATTGGTACAATTCCCTCCTCAATTAAAAAATATTTTTCCTCTTTAAAAAATCATTTTTTTATTATTTCTCCATATTTATATCATTTTAAAATTTTACATTATGGAAATATATACATAACACAAAATATTCTGCCTTAACCATTTTTAAGTGTGCAGTTCAGCAGTGTTTAAATATAGCCACATTGCCATGTAACCAATGCTCAGTACTCTTTTCTTCCTAAAATTCTATATCTGTGGAACACCTCCCTATTTCTCTCCCCTTCAAAGACCAAGTTACTGTGCTAGCTTCTCTCTCCTTAGAAATTCCAAGCCCCCACTGGCGCTACTGGTCAAGGATCAGAAGCTGTGGCATCATGTTCTTCCCGCTATGTCTTTTTCTTTTTATTTTGTCTTTTCTTTACTCTTTCTTTCTGTAGCAACTCAGTGCATGGGAGGCAGGCAAGGACTGCTTGTGAAACAGAATAGAAGTCTTCGTTTTATCTTTTTCCCTTTTTTAAGGCTAACATTCTCTTCATTTTCAGACACTCCCTGAAGCCTATTCCTAAGAAGCCACCAGGGAAATGTATTCATCTAGCTATGGGTTCTCCAGGACCAAGATATTTCTGTTCCCTATACTCAGCACTTCAGATGTTTGATGTAAAGACTCTCTAAAATAGCAGTCCTACTGCAGCAGGAATCTTTAAAGTGGGGTGCAGGGACCTTGGGAGATCCACCAAGCACCTTCAAATGCTACATGAACATTGTATGTTTTGGGTGAGCAAGCACATAGCTCTAAATTTTCTAGGGGGCAGTAACCCACTTAAGAGACTCTGTAAGACTCGATCTGAAGGAAGGCTCAGTCATGATTATTCACAACATTTCCACTTAAGCCACTTCATCCTACTCAGCAGAGAGAAAGGGAAGCAAGGCACAGATTTAGAAGAGGATCAAATGTAATTTTCATCAAGTTTTTATTCATCTTCCCTCCCACTGTCTGAAAAGCCCAGTTTCCACCCTCAGTCTACCTTGGGGCCTCTCACCCGGACTTACTTGCATACTGGTTATGTTTGGCCCATAGGAGGCAGGAAGACGAGAGCAGAGTAAGGCCTACTGTTACCTTCCATTGCCTACTCTCTGCATTGTTCAGGTTCTAGAAGAGACTAAGGCATCTCTCTTCCAATATAGCTCTTCTGGGTGGTCTTTTCTCCATGGCTGCAGATCTCCTGCTTATTAGTCTTTTCTGTACTTCTTCAGCTCTAAGGAAATTATGGTTTCCTTGTCTCTAACCTCTGGGTACCTTGACATGTGTCTCTAACTGCTCACACCTCTGAAACTAGCCCTTTTCATTAAACTCTCTTCACTAGGACCCTGAGTGATTCCCTCCTAACTCATAAACTGTGACATTTTATTATAAGATGGGTAACACAATATGAAATTGATGGTCCCTCATCAGTAAATTAGCTCTCAGGGACACAAACTCCCCAGAAAATGACTGAGATCTTTCCCTCCTACAACTGTCATGTTGCCTCGAGTCAGAGGTCTCGTCACCTCAGGTGAAAGGCACACATACCCTAGTACAGATAAAGCAGTTCAGTTTCTGAGTGTTTATAAAATTCAGTAATGGAGACATGGTGCTGGAAGCTGGAACTTTCTGTGGCAAGAGCTGCACTTTTTAAGAGTGTGCCTCTTGAGCCCAGAATGACTCTGGATCTGGCAGACTTGGGGGATAGAGTTTCTTCCATAAACCACAGCGCACAATGATGTAAGAGAACTTTTTCAAACTCAAAGCAGATACAGTGTGGGGAGGCAGCGGACAGAGCCTAGAGAGCATATTTAGCAGTAAAGTCGGTACCTCAAAAAGAACCACCGACAAGTCTCTTCATCAAATCAAACCCTTGAGGAGAACTGAGAAAACTGAGGATTTTAGGGAGTCACAGTGCAACAGCAGGCTGTTCCTCACGTTTCAGGAAGAGTCCACAACAGCCAGGAGCCTTCTAATGGATCCCCCCTACTCTGCACCTAGGAGAAGGAGCCTCATGAAGTAGAAACCATGACATGGCACAGTTTATTTAGGAGGAGAACATCCCATGTCAATCCCCTCCTCTCAGTGTGCTGTGACCTCACAGCAGTGCTGGAGGAACCAGACTTCCCTGCACCTCCCTCTAGGGAGGGTTGGTGGGGAGACAGGCAGGGGCAGCTGGGAGACCCATGAAGCTGCCTACTGGAATGAGGCAATACAGATGGACTTGTTACCAAACAGAGGGGTTGCTACACAGCAGGGGCAGGAGCCACATCAGTGTCAGCGTGGGGTTCCCGGATAGGATGAGACCAAAGGTGGAGGCTGGAGGCACCCCTCCCACTAACACCTGATCCCCGGTCGCTGGCAGTGAGAAGGGGAAGGTTGAGGTAATGGAGGAAAATCCTAGCTAGATTGGGAGTTTATCCAAAAGAGATTATACACCATCTAGAAGCAACCAAGTTTATCTTGAAGTGGAAAGTTTCCATTTTTTACCACCCTCACACTATGGTTTGATAACGTTGTTAAGTCCAATTATAGAGGAATGAAGAGAGTAATTTTTTTCTGCCTAAGATTTTGACTGTGACATTTATAGCCTCTGCAAAGGGTCATTAATCTTCGTGATGATGCTCCTCCTTACTTTTCCTCTGGGCGAAAGAGCCTCTAAGTAGGTGAATCAAGGAGGGGCCGCTCAGGAGAGAAACACTCAGGACACAAGCTTGTGTGTAAGCGTGTGAGTGTCTGGTGTTCCCCTCCCTTCCACTGTGGGCTCTTCAGGTTCACACAGAACAGTATTTCACTTATGGCTAAATTTTATGTCATTATTGTTTCATTCACCTTCGCCAGATGCTAATCAACAAAAGCTAAATCCTCTTTGAATTTGAAAGTGTTCACAAAATAACGCTGCTTTTCTAATTAGCATTTCTTGTTTTATTCATTTTAAAATTTTTTTCTTACATCATTGCTCATTTTTGTGCAGGATTTTATTTCTCCCCTCAGGTGTAGCCCCCACAGGTCTCCCCCCTCCATAGCACCTGTGACTATCACCATAGTCCTTTGTACTCTTGCCTCCCCTGTTTTGACCCCTTTTGCTCTCCCTCCCCTGCTATATGCCTCAGATCTATGGTTTGCCTGTAAGTTTTTTTTTTTCCCCCTGATCATTTGTTCAGTTTCCCTATAGTCCCCCTGTAAATGAGACCATCCAATATTTTTCTTTTTCTTTCTGACTTACAATATTTCACTGAGCATAATCCCTCCCCCACTCTATCCATGTTGCTGCAAATGGGATGAGTTTATCTTTTTTGATTGCTGAGTAGTATTCCACCATGGATGCATACCACATCTTCTAATTAACATTTCTAGTAACTTTAAAGGAAATAACTTGTTTTGAAAGTGGGATAAGAGAAGACTTTTCCTCTGTGTTGTCAGATTATATGGGAAACATTTCTCGTGCTTCTCAGCTCACTGTGCCAGGCAGGCGTGACCTGGCTAGATATCGCTGAGGGGAGGAAAGGACTAAGTTTGTTGAAGATTAGGTGGGACTTGAGACAGTATAGTGTGAGCAAATTCTGAGAAAAACCATATTGTATAGGAAATAGTCTAAAGAAAGGAAGATTCTGAAGGCTCATAAAGACAATTTTTAAGTTACTAAAGGCAAGTGGATAATGACGGATTGGGCTTTGATATGTGCACATCATAAAAGTAAACCCCAAATTTAGAAATGAATCAGAGTTTCTGGTGAACTGCATTCCTTAGGAGACAGGGAGTGAGTGGAACTCAGTGCTGAGATGTTGCTGAGGAGCCCCCAGCCTTGCTAGGCCCCTAGTTCCTTTATCACAGCCACTTCGATTTGATGAAATTTCCATGCTGTGTGAATTCAAACAGGACCAGGACTTCTTTACTCCTTTTCCATTTTCTCTTGGCCTGTTAACAAAGCTTTAATGACTTACTAATGCTCGAGGCACTCTTGAAAAACCACCGTCAGATTAGCGCTTGGTTTTTAAAAAATTAATCTCTTTCTTTAGTTGTTGCCTTTTTCCCCAAGGAAGATGCATGGCTATGTTTTTCTCCCCTCCTCTGTTTTGGGAACTGGGTGAGATAAGATTTGCCTGTGTCGAGCCCTAATAGAAGCATGAAGTCAGGGGAGGATTGTGTACTTTGCACTCAGAATCGCGCTCCCTCCCTGGCACCCAGCTGCTGTCTCCCTCCCAGCCCCATATCTCTGTCTAGTTCCTGGCAAGGAACAGGGAAAGCTAGAGGGAGCTGTGGCTTCCACGGTTTCCCCTCCTGCCTGTTTGGATGTCGAGAAAGGCCTCAATTTTAACAACCAGGAGAAGAAAATTTAGAGGGAGTCTGTGATTTTAATTTGCTACAACAAATTATTCTTAAATCCAGCCATCAACACAGGCACATTTCAGTGTTTCCTAATGGGGGGGGGGGGAAGTGGCGTTCTTATCTGGGCTTGTGCAGTGGTATTTGCCACGTGGTTTCTAGTTTTTGTAATTTTTGCAAAGATAGAAGCTCGAGCCTGGAACATCTTCGCCATCTTTCCCAAATATCTAAATCCTGCTCATCTTTGTTCACGACTGAGGAACTTTCCACAATCAACCCCCCCAATCAAAAAGGATCTTATCTTTCTCACAATTTCCACATTTTGCTTTTATGCCTGTCTAGCAAAATGTGTTATTGTTTCCATCACCATTGTCGCCATGAGATTAAACATTTCACATATGGAGGAGTAAAAATGTAACCCCAAAGTTCTGTCAACATGTCAATGACTGGCAAATTTAAATGAAATAAAAAGCAAACAAACAAACAAAAATCTTCAAAAGCCAAAAAGGAATTGCACACTTCGTAGCCTTTTTGTCTGTCTCTCCCTCCCATGGCACTCCGTGATGGCTGTTCCTTGGTAGGTCATGGGTTATTTGGGAAGGGAATAGACTACAGAACCTACCCTCAGCCCCTCAGTCACCACATTCTGCCTTTTGTTGGGGTAAGGCAAGGAGGAACAGCCCCCAGAGCAGGAGGAAACCCCAACACAGTAAATGACTGAGATACTTGTCATGCCAGAAAAATCTTCACTTCAGTGATTCTGAGCACTGTGAGCTTCAGTGTTAGAAAATCTTTGTTCTTAGATTTTTTCCTCCACTAAAAGAGTCAATACCTCCTGCAACATCAAAACCAAAGCTGTGAAAAGGTTCAATCTCTGCATCTGTACTACGAGCTCCTTGAGAACCAAAGCTGTCTGGTTTGTATTTTCCCCTGGACATACTTGGCCTCATCCCAGGTAATTGTGGGTCTTCTGTAAATATTTAAGGAATTTCTGGAAAAAAAAAATAGAGGAAGGTAAGAATTCATTGTAATGCATATTTTACTTCATAAGATGCCAAGATATCAATGACTAACTATTTACTTCCTAACTATTAGCATAGGTTCAATCTCGAGGCTAAAAGACATGAAACAGAAAATGGGCCAATGTTTGGTTCCTTTTAGCTAGTAGGTTAGAATTATGACAGAGCAGTAATAACAACAACAAAAATAAACTAACAAAATTGTGGTCGATTCTGTGGCCTTGTGTAGACATAGTTAAGTAGAATTGCTCTAGTGAATAATGGATGTGGGGTGATGGCCATCTACTGTTTAATGGTTTCCAAGCTAATGTTTAAAGGGAAATGAAAGGTTTATACCAGAATCCAAATCACATAGTTCTCAGCCAATAGTATACATGAGTGTTGATCTTGGATTAGAGATGGTAATATATTAACAAGGAGGCTGAAAGATTATATTATCTCTGTGGGTTTCTAAAATAGATTTACACAGCATATCTTGTTTTGTGTGCGGAATAATAAGAGTAATATTATGTATGGGTAGTGGGGAAAGCATTGTATTTAGAGTTTAGCGGTCTGGATCATTTTCTTAGCTCTATAACCAACTCGCTCCCTCCTCTGGAAACCTCCAGTTTTGTCAGTCTATTGCATGGCTTGCAACTATAGTATGGTTAATTGTATAAATATTTGTATTCCATTACCTCTTCTAGGTCAGAGGCTGTCTTGTTTATCTTTGAATTCCCAGTGCTCAGTAGAGTATCTGGCAATGAGGATGCTTGATATGTATTTGGGAATGCACTGAAATGAAAGGCTTGAATAAAATCATTAATTTTTGCTTCTAAGGTTTTGAGATTCTCAAGATCAGAGAAATTCAGCACACATGCAGTTTAAATTATGGGTTCAAAGATTTTTCAGTGGGAAAGCACTGAGGCTATTTAGCCAATTCTTTCCAACTCTCCCCCACCCCCACCCCCATGAAGAGTATAAGAGCTCACTCCCTAAGCTTCACAAATACAATAGAACACACCAGCCAGGAACCCTTCCAGGTCTCTGGTATGAAAAGTACAGCCTAAACTCATCAGGACGCATCTCATCTTCTTTTCACTCAGGACCACAGTATCCGATACCTCTGCCACACCTCTCTAAAGGACTACCCTACTTTGTCCCATATGTTACTATTTTCCTGTTCTATTTGGGCTATCCTGATGTTTTTTTTTTTTTTGTTCTAAACATTCTTCATCTCTCTACCACTTTAAAAAACAGACAACTGCTTGGCTTCCCATATCTCTATCCATCTCAGCCAAATTTCTTAAAAGTATTACTTATGCTCACTGTCTCTATTTCCCCTCCTTCCACTTCTCTAACTCTTACATCTGCTGTTTGCTGCCACCATATTATTATAGTAGCATTTGCTAAACCTAATAATGATTTGTTGAAACTCATAGAATTCTGCTTTTCTCTTTTCCCATGTCCTCTTCAGATCCTTCCTCCTCAACAGTGTCTTGAAAGCTGGGGATTCCTTAAAGCTCAATACTAAGTCCAATTCTCTTTTATTTTCCTACATTCACTGTACTATTTCATGCCCAGTCTTTCATATGTGTCTTAAATATGACCCTTAAATTTATATCTCCAGCCCAGATCCTCCACCCTTCACACCCTTTTGGTTGTCTCAAAGTCATCAAGTTGAACATGTCCCAAAAGCATTTCTTCCTGCCACCAAAAATGTTGGTCCTCTTTCAATATTTTCTTTTTTTCTAAAGGGTCCTGACCTTACATCCAACTCACTCTCATGTGAAATCCTTCACCAAATCCTATTGATTTTTATCTCCCTAATATCTTTAATCTGTTATATCTCTTCATCTTCACTGTCAAGGTTCTAGTCCAAGCTATCATTATCTATTTCCTGGACTACATACTGCCTTTTAAATCATTATGCACATTTTCTGTTGCCTTCCTCCAATTCAATCTCCTAGGTGCAGCCAGATGGATTTTATCAAAACCACTGTCTGCTTAAATTATTCATCCTGCTTGTAAACATGTCAGAAGCTTCCTATTGCCCTTAAAATGAAAACTAAAATGCTTGACAAGATTTCATATTGTGCATGGTCCAGTCCCTGATTCAACTCTCAGCTTCATCTCCCATTGTTCTCTCCTCATTGCTGGCAGCCTGGACACTTGAATTTACTAAACGCCCGCCCAGCCCAGCCCCTGCCCCCAGTATACTTGCTCTCCTCTCTCTAACCACAATCTTTTATGATGATGTAGAACAATTGCTTAAAATATGGCTCTCTATAAATACAAACACAAAACCCCTCCCCCCAAAGAAACTCTGATATTGTAGAATTTGCCAGTGTCCAGTGTGATATCAACTGGCTTGCAAGATACCTGAAAATTTAACAACCTGCTCTTGTGAGTCAGGATGCACCCTGCACATGATTGCAACTGTTTTTTCTCGGTCTAAATTCTCTCTTCTTTTGCTGTAAAAATGTCTCCTTTATTTTGAGAGCTCAACTAAATCATCACTTCCTCAGGGAAGCCTTCCTTGATCTCTTAAATCCTCTGACCAGATGTTCTCAGAGCACATGCAATGCCTCTTTATAGTACTTATCACATTGTACTTTTACATTTATTTGACAGATTTAATTAATGCCTGTCTCTATGAGTAGACTTTTAAGCTTCATGAGTAAGAAGAACATGTCTGTTTTTGGTCCACATTGAATCCCCATGGCTCAACACAGTATCTGGCATATAGCAAACATGCAATAAATATTTGTTGAATGAATTGGTCAAAAGGGATTTTTTGGCAGAGAGAGCATCTTGGTTTGCTCATCTCACTTTCCACATGCATCCAGATTGGAAATGTTTGGAGCTGGGTCACTAAATTACTCACAGTGCACTCAGATAATGTGTCTTACAATCTTTCTCTAAAACTGACAGATTCTTCTCAAGACCCAAATAAGTTGGGTGGAGGAAGAAAAACATAACTGGGTTGAATCTGTTTTGTTTTTTTTTTTTTAGTTCAAGTGATAAATTTAATTCTTTGCTTATTCTTAGATAAACTATAGTTCCTCTGATTTCTTTCCCTTCCCTTTTCTCCTCCCCTACATAGAAAATCTGGATGCAAGGGGGGAAGAGCATGCCAGATGTCACCTCTTGACAGTACAAAGAAATGCTTCATCAGCTTATCCTTTCAAAAATCCATTTATGATTTTCACTAGGCCACTAAGCTCTATAAACCTTCCATAGTCCCCATGAAGGGTGGAGTAGAATATAAAAACGTGTGGTTACCAGGACTCTCATTAGGTCATGTCAAGACTTTTCTCACCTCAAACTAGAATGATCTTAGTATCCATTGAACATGTTTTGACCTTTATTTCTTTATCTCCTTATCCATTTGCCTTGTCATTCTTCTTACTTAGAGTATTTCTATGCAAATTTCACTCAAAGCTCTCCTTCTCCTGGAATTTTCCTCTGTAATCCCTCTCCAGGGGACTGAATTCACAGAGATGTGGCCAGTTATTTAGCATTGAAGTCTGTGTAGACTGAATTCCCAGGTGAACTTCTAACTAGTAGAGTTACTTTGGGCAAGTGACTTCACCTAACTAGGTTGTATTCCCTCATCAAGATTGCAGATGAGTAGAAGAGTAGGATGGGAAACAGATGTTTAAGTGGCCTCTAAGAGTCTTCTGAAGACTATTCTTTTAAGACATATTTTATAGTTCATAACCCAAAGGTCATATACTTTTGAAAGCATTGAAGTAGTAGCCAATATTTAAAAAATGGGAGATTTCATATAAATATCTACATTTCTGGGTTCTTCTAAAACAGATGTAACAATACAGGGCTGGCAATTCCATCTGGTAACAGTAGGTTGGTGCTACTTGACCTTCCTATTGGATGGGACCCATATTTCCCGGGCTCCAAAGCCCTACTGCATGTTGGTAAAATTGCTTGGCACCTGTAGATGCTGAGTTTCTGACTTGTTTTTAGGTAGTTCCTTGTGCTATTTCCTATGCCAGACTATACTTCTTTTTTTTTAATTTCTAAATTTTATATATTTTTACATCATTTTTCATTTTTGCACTATGTATTTTCATCTTGGTTATAGTCCCCGTACAATTCCCACCACCCTTGTTTTGATCCTGCTCCCTTTTCCCCCCGCCCTCCATAGTGTGTCTCTGGTTTATAGTTGCTTGTTGATTTTGATTTTTACTTTATTATAATTAGTCTTTTTCCTGGTCCCTTATTTAGGTTTTCTAAATTCCTGCTATGAGTGAGACCATCCGGTATTTTTCTTTTTCTTTCTGGCTTATTTCATTCTTGAATTGTTGTTTAATGGTTTATATATAACTGGATTGTTTCCTCAGGCACCCTATAATTGCCTTAAGATCAAGACTTCTATCTCATAATAATGGTAGTTAACATTTTGAGTTCTTATTATATAGCAGACACTGCAATAAGCATTGTAAATGTATTAACTCATTTAAATAAACTTCGTTATTCCCTATAGCAGCTAGGAAAATGTAGTGTGTAGTGTATGTAATGGCTGCCAAATGTATTTGTGGATTATTTCATGAACTATCTGGCATTAGTTAGATTTGAGTTAGATTTGAGTCAGGCTCCCTGTGTTCATGTTGTGCTCAAATTCCATTTCCACTATAACTGCATAAGCTTGAGAAAATGCCTCAATTTTTAAACCTTCTTACATACTTTGCATGTTCTCTCATCATATGTCATCTTTCAGTACCCTTTACTTAAGATGGGATTTTCATAAAATAAAATGCATAGTTGAGTGAGTTTTAACAACACTTGACAAAGACCTATATCTATTAGCCACTGTCTTATTTGTGATATAGAACATTTCCAGAAAATTCCTTCATGTGGACATATAACTTTTCCCTTATTTTTCCATCTGCCAAATGGAGACAAAAATATATCTACCTCTTGTCATAGTCCAAGGATTAAATGAAAACTTGTTTATCAAGTGTTAACACAAACCCCAACACATAATAAAATTTTAGAATTAATCCTACCTACTATAGTTTTACCAGGGTAACTAAAATGTAAGTTTGCAATGGACATATAAAGAGTTAAGGTACTAGTCCTTTCATTTGCCTACCAAAATGCACACATCATTTCAGATCATCCCTTACTGGAGATCATTTGTACTACACAGATACTTAGGTTTGAATTATCTGGATAATGTCTGTAAGTCAAATTCATAGGTATTAAATTTTGATTTAAACTCCTCACGCAAACACATGCAAAGTTGAAGGGCGTGCATAACAAGCAATTTGAAAGGACTTGTTTATAAGAAGAACTAATACCAGACTTGTATAAGAAGCTCAGATAATTTTCTGGACTTAAAATGAATCTTATGGGATAATGTTTTGATAAGTTGAGTAGAAGTGAATTAGGACCATGTGGGAGTATATTTTCTGTGAAAGGGACTTGAATGTTTAAATATAATGGAAAAAAGATGCTTGGGGAAAATGCATTTAAAGCTTTGAGAAAATCACAACTTGTAACAGTTGCATAAACATCAAGGCCATTACTACTCAGCTTCCCACCAACTGGCTGAAATGCCCTCTCTCACTGGCCTCTTTCTCATAGTCTTGATAAAAACACACTGTGTTGGCAGAAGACCTAAGCATATTTCACCGTATATTGACTTATCAGTGTTTTACCTCTGTCAGTGGCTCCACTGGTTTACATATGTGCTGAACACCTGTTGTGGCTCATGTGTCCTTTATTCCAGCAGGTTCTCTGAGGCAGGCAGGCAGGCAAGGAGGTAACGCAGGTTACCAAGGCTTTAACTACTAACTCACTCCAGGATAACCCTATTGAAAAGAATTACAGAAACTTACATAGTTCAGTGTTCTATGCATCCATTAACTCATTCTCCACTATTATAATTACTAGAAATACCCATCCAAAGTTTTCCTGGAAGAATGGGTTAAAGTCAGATCTAATAGATGTGGACTTTTTTATACATTTTTTATTAATGTTTTTCTTACATCCTTGTAATCCCCAAAGTTCTCCTGTCACCATATAAATGTGAATATTTGTTTTTTGTTTTTTTTTAAAAGGATTTATTTATGTATGCATACAAGAGCTGGGGTACAAGCCAGAGATGCGGGGGGTAAGAGAATTCACCAGAGACAGAGTGGGGAACAGAACAGGCAGATCTACTGAAGTACACTGCTGAGGGGAGCAGCGGGCAAGACAGGAGAGGTCTGCTGCACCATGTGGGTTTCTCCCTGGCTGGCTGGGGATCAAACTCATCCTGCTGAGGCTGTGGATTCCTTCATAGCGTGGTGCTTAATCCCTTGCACCACCAGGGAGGCCCTAAATGTGAATTTTTGATTAAAGAAATTGTAAATTGTATACCAAACACAGAAATGAGAAGGTAAGTCACATGTACATAAAAATTATCTAACTTAAGACATAGTAGGTGCAGTTATGTCTAAGTTTCTTCTTTCTTTATTCCTATTACCTTTCAAAAAATTCATATTTACTTTCTGTAGTAATTTCTATTTCTAAAATTTCTATTTCTTTGAAATCTTCACATAGTTAAGATCCACCAAACCATCTCTGTTCTCACTGAATATTAATAACACTTTCTGGTGCAATTAAAATTTAAATGTAATTTATAGTAATTGTATACTTTTTAATCATATGCATCCACGATAGCTCCTTTAAATATTTCATTATTGTTGAGTATTTAGGTGTGTTTCCTATAGTTGATCATTATAAATAAATATCTTCGTAAAGTTTTTTTCCATGTTTTATATTGGATCCTTAGTCTTATCTCTCAGATATAGAATTAAGGGAATCAAATTGTCTGAATATAAATATAAATATGAACTCTATGTCCATATTACCAACTTGCTTGCACTTTCATCAACAGTTCATGTGATACTTTCAGCAGTACCACATCGCAGGCAACAGCTATGGCATTCGGATAATCTTGGCTAATCTGATAACTAGAAAATAATCTCGTATTTAGTTTCTAGCACTCTGATTACTGATGAGGTTGAGTAGTTTTCATACATTTGCTGGCTATATTAACATTTAGAAAACCACTATTTTTTTTAATCAGTGTTTATTAAAATCCTCATAGCCCCCAAATGGAAATAACTTTATGTCCATCAATAGATGAATCAATAAACAAAAAAGCAGCCATCCATACAAGAGAATGCAATGCAGTCATTAAAAAAGGAGTTGATGATACATGCTACACCATAGATAGATATTATAAATATGACAAATGAAAAGAAAGTTTCAAAATGTTACATATTGCATGATTCCATTTATATAAAATATGCCAAATAGATATATCCATAGAAAAAACAGTAAGCTAATGGCTTCAATGGGTTGGAGTAAGAGGAGAATGGAAAGTTACTGCTAATGGGTATGGGGTTTCTTTATAAGGTGATAAAAATGTTCTGGAATTGGATAGTGCTAATGCTTGTATAACATTGTAAATATACTGAAAACCACTGCATTATGCACTTTAAAAACTTTAATTTTGTTATGTCAATTATATATCAATTAAAAAAATATTATGTGCCAGGCATTAGACTAGTAGTCAGGGATACCAGGTAGGCTCATAGTGCCTTGGGAGAAGATACCTTATTTTTTAAGGACACAGAAAGGAGGGCATATAAGTAGGTCTTACACTATTTTTAAAGGTCAACAACCTCTTTGGACTAGTGTGTAGATGAACAGTTTGGGGTAAAGATGTCCTTTATGGATTTCCCATAGATTCTGTGATTTGTGTTCAATTGTTGTTTCCTTTGGGAAATTAGTCTTTTCCGTTTGTTTTTCTTGGTTCAGCTAAGATGACAATGGCTATTCTCCACTTCACTGTGGGTTATGAAATACACATAGGAAATAAATCTTGATATCTGTGCTCCATTTCCTTAGTATCTACGTATGATATTAAACTAGATGTTCTCCTTGAGAACATCTTTGTACCACAAACCCTGACTCATCAGGGTTGATCGATAGCAGCTGATCCATAAACTGATAGATAGTATTGATCCATAAATACTGTTTAAACTTTATTCAAGATATTAATAATTTGCCTTCACTTAATGTGTTTTCTCAATAAATGGAAGAAAATTTTGGCCAAGTTATTTATTTCACTTTGCTTCATTCTGTACAGGTCTATTGATTACAAATCCTGCCTTAATGCTGATTATGTTAAATTTGTTCCATGATCTATAAGGGGGGATGGACTTGAGCAAAGTTATATTTCTCAAGTAGCCCGGAAACATGAGTTGAGGAGGAGGCTGTGAAATTGTCCTTGAGACCCAAGTTTAGTTCCTTGCCATTCACCACTCCCCCAACTCTTCAAGAACTTGCATAATGCTAAACAAGACATATCCTTTGGAATTAAGTTATTCCTCTGAAAAAATGTACGATACCTACATTAGCTATTTCACTGAATTCCTTGTAAAGGTTAAATGAAAAATAAATGTGATATCATTGTGCAGAGCAGAATAAGCTAAAACATCATCATCATTACCATCATCGACTATCATCATTTTCATAGTAATTCTTTCAGATGCAAGCACCTTTCACTTGTTCAAACATGATAAAGAAAGAAATGAGAATAGAAAATTATTTTCTTCTCAAACCCAAACCAGATAGGGTAATATTGGTCACTTTCTTTATTATTGGTCACTTTCTTTATTATTATTGTACAGTAGAATGTACAAAAACAAAGTTTTTATTTCTGGACAGACTGATCATTTGATGAGCTGATTTATTTGAATGTACCGTAGCTAGGTTATGCTGTAACCTCCAGGTAGTGTACATCTCGTTATTTGGTATTGCCCCATGACCGTTTTCAGCAAAATGGGGCTGAGTTATGGCTGCTCCTGGCAGGCAGTGTCATTTTCATTTGCTGTCAGCAAGCACTAGAGAGTGAAGAGCCACCAGGGCACTATATTTTGTGTCATAAGAGATTGCCCTGTGATGAATGATCCCTACCCTGTGATCTGGGACTGAACTAATCAGTCACCGGAGGGTGGTATTGACAGGCACCCATCATCCTTGCAGCACTGAAACAGGGAAGGGGCTGTAAGAAACTATACTTCACAGCTCCTTTTAAGAGCAAACCATTACCTAGCGATGGAAAAAGAAGGGGCAATGGTGATCCACCACCACCTTTGAACTTTTGCTGAGTGACCTGATATCAAGGAATATTTCCAAGGCTCTTGGTGAAAAGCACATCCCATAATGCTAATACAGTCATATGGAAATGATTAAAAAATTAAAAATAGAATCAAGAACATCTGGTTACTTTGCCTGGCTGTGAAGAGATGGCTTTATGGGCAAGCGCAGGGGTTCTGGGCTCCACTTTTAAAATGCAGTCATAAAATGCCCTCTTCACTTAGTTTCTCAAAAGCATTAAAGGATACTTCTTGAAGGGTGAGATTTTTCTTAAAAGACAGTAGTGTCCCAACGGCAGATGTCTTCACGGGCATTGGATTTCCCACTTCTTTCCTGCTATGATTGTGATTCACAGATGTTTTAGGCTTTTTTGATCCATAATTTCACCTTCCTTCTTATAAGTTGGTATTTAAAATTCTTCCTTAGAGAGTCATTATTTGTGAACATTATTTCTTTGTTCCTCCCTCAAATAGAGGTTTTTAGATCACTTTTCTTACAGCATAAAGAAAGATGGAGGAATGTCATAGGGAAAGGAAGGAGTAGGGTGCCCCAAACAAACTTTGCTTTCTTTCCATTTCTTTTATCTGAGCCTGCCCAGATTCCTTTCATTTGGAAAAAGATGGATCGATAGGTGTGACCTTCTTGGGGAGGAAGGATAATTGGGGGTAGAACTAGATAGCTCCCAGTTTCCCAGACACACCTTGGGAAGGACAGCAGGCAGGTACAAGCTGGCCTCACCCTCTGTAATGGTTGCCTTCCAGATCCACCCAGAAAAGGCTCAAAGAAATGGGCACTCAGGGATCAAAGGGAACCTCCCTTGTTTGTTTTTCACCTAAGGTAATGGAGCAGTTCCCACACCCTCTCACAGAGCTGTTCTGAGTTCTTAATTCCTTAACCGGCATGAATAATAATCCATTTGACCCCCTTTCAAGGATTAGAGCTGACTAGATGAAAGGTTGTCCCCATTTCAGAGTGGGTGCTATATCAGGGAGAGTTGTTTCTTCCTAGTCTTTTGTTTTATTACATGCAATTGTGAATTCATTTTACATAAGTTAGAAACAAAAAAGAATATCATTTAACTAAAATAGCAGCACCTTGAGACAATTATGATTGGCATTTTGAAGTATCGCTTTTAAGACCTTTTCTCTATGTAGGTACACATATACTTTATTCAAAGCTGGACTATTTTATAGACCATTTGCAGCAAAATTCTCTCATTTACCTGGTTTGGTATGTATTATACATATCAACATAATCTTGTTGATAAATATCTATGCATCTTAATTTATTTAATTATTCCCATATTGTTGAACAATTATGTTTCTTTTAAATTATATGGGCACATCATTATTTCCCTAAAAATGAAATTTCTAGATAAAAGGAGTCATTTAACTTACCCATGTGCCACAAATGAATTATATCAAAACCTCGATGTGAGAGGTCCAGGCATCAGTATTTTCAAAAGGTTCCCAGCTTCATCAAATATACAGTCAGGGATAAGAAAGTTAGTTGTCCTGGGTCAGTGTTCTTTTCTTTATCTAGTGTATTTTCATGGAAGCCATCTTCAATGGAAACACTCTTTTTTTTCAAGCTCACATTCTCCATCCTTTACAGAATGACAACTTTAGATAGCAACTCACAAATGACATTGACTTGACATGAAGTCGTTCAGATCTTCTGTGACTCTACTGACATTTTTTGAATAGTTATCCTATCAATTGTTGAGAGAGGGTCTTAAAACTTCCTAGGCATGATGATGGAATTATCTGTTTCTCCTTTAATTTCATTCTGTCAATATTTGTTTTATATAGCTCCTAGTTTGTTCATTAGGGACATACCCATTAATGACTTTATTCTTTTACTTTTACTTATTGATTATTTTATTATTACGGAATATTTCTCTTCATCAGTGCTAGTACGCTGTCTTGATTTAATATAACAAATCCAGTCTTCTTATGTCTATTGTTTGCATTGCATATCAATTTTCATTAATTAATTTTACTCTAACCTTGTCTTAGTGTGGCTCCTGTAAATTTTATTTAGTTGAGTCCTGTGTTCAGACATTCTGATAAGCCCTGACTTTTAATTGGAGTTGATTTGCATCTACTGCCTTATTATTTATTTTCTGTTCATCTTCTCTGATTTATTATTCATCTTTTCTGCCTTCATGAATTCTTTTGCACTAGTTGAATGCATTTTTAAAATTCCATTTTAATTTGTTCACTAGCAATATGCTTTTGCAATATTTTTTTAAGGATTTATTTGTTTATACAAGAACCGCGGTACAGGTCAGATGTGAGGGAGGGTGAGAGGATTCACCAGAGACAGAGTGGGGAACAGAACAGGCAAACTGACTGAAATACACTGCTGAGGGGAGCAGCGGGCGAGACAGGAGAGGTCTGTCCTGTCATGTGGGTATCTCCATGGCCAGCGGGGATCAAACAGGTACTGCAGAGGCTGCGAACAGCTTCACAGTGCTGCGCTCAACCACCTGCGCCACCAGGGAGGCCCTTCAATATGTTTTTAGTGGTTGTTTGCGGGGTTACAATACAGGCCTAATTCAAGAAACAAGAAAAATCTCAAATAATCTTGCATCACACAATAAAGGACTAGAGAAAGAAGAATAAATGAAACCAAAAGCCAGTAGAAGGAAGAAAATAATAAAAATTGGAGCAGAAATAAATGAAGTAAAAGTTTAAAAAGACAGTTCACTAGATCAATGAAAGCAAACTTTGAAAAAATAAATAAAATAGACAACCCTCTATCTAGATTCACTAAGGGGAAAAAAAGAGAAAATCCTAATAAATAGAATCAGAAATGAAACAGAAGTCACAACAGACATCTCAAGAATACAGAGGATCATGAAAAACTACTATGAATGTCTTTATGCCAACATATTGGAAAATGTGGAAGAAATAGACAAATTCTTAGAAGCATACAATCTTTCAAGACTGAATTAGGAAGCACTAGGTAAGCGGAGCAGTTCAATTACAAGGAAAGAAATTGAAACAATAATCAAAAATCTCCCAAAAAAAAAATCAAAAGGCCAGCACTAAAGTGTTTCCCTAGTGAGTACCACCAAATCTTCAAAGAGGAACTAATACTTATCCTCCTCAGACTCTTTCAAAAAATTAAAGAAGATGGAATGCTCTCAAACACATTTTATGAGGCCAAAATTACTGATATAAAAAACCAGACAGAGATACCTGGGCAGGCAGGCTGCTATCTCAGATCCAAGAAAGGTTGTCTTTTAGTGGTGTTTCCACAGATTGTGCAGAGAGGGGTCTGCGGTGAGACAAGACTGAAGCCCAAGAGTCTATATCTGGTAAACTCAGTAACTTTTTACTTCTTAAGGGGCTGAGTGTTGTATTTGACAAGAATATATGCTTTTCCCTTAGCAAATATTGGTGCCTGAATTTCATAGGTAGAGTATTCATTGTTGGAGGTAGAAGCTAATAAAACCCTCCGGGCAAGTTTGGGTGTTTATTATGGGAATCAAATTTAAATCCCTCTTCTTGGGACATTTTTTTCCTCTTTGGCTTGTTTTCTCTTGGGTAAGCGGGATATGGTTCAGGCATAGGGCTTATGGCAGGATCTTAGAAATAAGAGGTCAATCCTGCCATTTCAAATAGCACTTAGTTAATTCCAGCCCTGGTTTCCTTCTCAGAAAAAAACGCAACTTGCTCGAAAGGGTCTGTAGGCTCTAAACTCAGACGTGGCTGCATCGCCATGGACAACAGGGCCTGCATCCATGGTGTGTTATTATTTAGGAGGTCAGGAGACTCACTGTGACTGCATCACCCAGTGGGGGGGCCATTCTTCAGCCTGTTATTACTACTCAAAAGGTCTGACAAAAATCTGTGTCTGTGGTGTATGCAGTTTTCCCAGTGTTTTTTCCTTGAGTAGTGGCTAATACTGTTGAAAGCTAAGAAACATTTTTAAAAATGCACCCTTAGAACAGACTAAGTAATTTACAGTCAGGCTTATTAATATTTTTTTGCAAGTTTAAACTTACTATAATCGATGCTTACATATGACGTCAATTCCAGCATCACTGTTAATGCAGATAAGTAGTCTTCGGTGGGCTGTTGAGACAGCAGGTAATAGTACAAACACCACTAACAGACCACGTGCCAGTCACTTTGCTCCTCTGGATTGTAGAGTCTTTCTCTGTAAAAAGATGGAGTTGTAAATAATCATTGAGTTTCCCGTTCTGTGTCTAGCTGAGATGCTGGACTCAAACAAATGCAGGTTCCTGTGACAAGAATAATCTTGGAAAGAGGGAAAATACAAAGAACAGGAGGAAGCTGTAATAAACTCTAGGGGGATGAGGTTACTGTAGAAACTGCCTGGTGAAGAATAAGAGTAATAGTTACTAGAGTTCTCCTGCTTCTTCACTGAGATTGCCTTGGGACAAACAAGTCCTTGCCCTTTATTGCTTTATCTTGATAAAGAGTCCTCAGGGGTCAATTTGGGGCAACAATGAAGTCCAGAACTTGTGACAGTCTGAGAAGAACAGATGTGTGGTCATTAGTTACAAGAGTAATTTAGCCAAAAGCCCACAAAAAAAAATGTCAGGGAACCCATCTTAGCTACATAAAAACAGATAAAAGGTACAAGAAGACTTAGAAAGGAACTAAAGGAATGTTAGGTGTAGAAACTAAAATAGTTGAAATAAAGCTAAACTGTTTGCAGAGAGGGTACAGTGGAAGAATGATTAGTGAGTCGGAAGACAGACTGAGATCTCCCAGATGGAAGAAGAAAAATAGAAAGAAATACAAAGCATCAGGAAAAATCAAGGTGGAGGAAGCAGTGCTATGATCTGATAATGGAAGTCCCAAAAATAGAATGAAATTTTTAAAAATAATGAGAGGAGGAAAAATGAGCAAAAAACTTTTTCTGCATTAAAAAAGAGAAAGAGGAAATACAAATGAGGAGATACTAGAAAATCTTCATACCTAGATACATTACAGGTAATTTAAAATATCAATAAACATCTAAAATGTTACATGAAGAAGAGTTGATTATTCTATAGAAATAAGATTGACTGGGACTTTTCAACAGCAACATTAGGTAAAAAAAAAAAAGACTGTAGAGGGGTGTTTAGAAAAGTTACAGAGAACATAGAGCTTCTAATTTTATTGCCAGTCTGATTATCACTCAAGCATGAGGGCAGAATGTAAGACAGTCTCAGGAATATAAGGTCACAGAGATTTTGCCACACAAAGCCCGCATTACAAATACTTTTGGATTAATTTCTTTCCATAAGAGGGAATGAACAACAAGAAATATAAGAAGGTAGTTCAATACCTTGGTAAGTCTTATTTATATTCTACACCAAAACTAAAACTAAGAAGAAAATATTTTATCTTTATCATAGAAAGTGATATCTACTCATAGAGAAAAACTTTAATAGCTCAGGAATAAAAGTCTGTATCTCTACATGATATCAGGAGATTCCAGAGAAAGACTACAGATGAGAGAGTAATAAAGCCCCTGAATTCCAAGAAAAAAAATTATGTGATCGTCTCAATAGATGCTGAAAACATTTTTTAAAATTCAACTCCCATTACAACAAGAAAGGAAAGGTATTAGGAAGAAAAGGAGATATTCATAGCATGTTTACACACACACACACATCTATGTGTGTATTTGGAATAAACATACAAAAAGAGAAAACATTGCAAAGATTCTCTTTAAAAGTGGGAATGTAACCTGGACATATATGATTATTTAATATTAATGGAAATTCTAGCCACAATACTGACAATATAAAGTAATTAGGCATGAAATTTGAAAGAAGGAAAAATTGTCTTAAATGGCAGAGGTCTGCTCTAAAAAACTAAGAAGAATTTGCAAATTATTAGATATAAGGGGAGTGTTTACCTTTAGCAATTTGGCTCACTATGATTTGTATATAAAAGTCAATTAAATTTCTAAACTTAGTAACAAGTAACTATAAACATTACTAAAAGACGTCGTAATTTATAAATATATCAGAAGATATTAAACATCTGGGAATAAATCTAACAGCAGATTTACAAAATGCCTACAGGGAAAGTTATTAAATTTTTTGACATATTGGAAGTCCTACCCAAAGAAATGCACCAAGTTTCTTGATAAAACAACTCAATATTCCCTCAAATATTCCCCCAAATAGCCTATGGATTCATTGCATTTACAAACAAAACATGAATAGGATTCTTCAGGGTAATGCACATAGAGGGTAATGCACATAAAATCATCTTGGCAAGATAATTTGAAAATTTATATTAATGTGCAAAGGATAAGAATTATTATGATGTTCTTGAAAAACACAAGCAGTAAGAGGGACTTGCCCCTACATTATTTTAGGACTTCTTATAAAGTTACAATTATTGAGGCAGTTTGGTATTGGCATTGGAAAAAGACGAACTGATCAGAAGATAGAAGCGAGAACAGAAAAGAGAAAGAGGCACATATGTGCCCGGTGCTTTCCTATTCAGAGAGGTAACATGTCAGCTCTGTGGGAAAGGAGAGACTTCCACACTCTGCAACCTGAAACGGATTAAGGTTTAAAATGTCAAAATAAAACCTTAACATCCTTAGTGGAAATTACAAATATCACTTAGCCCTTGAGAGAAGGATAACAGTTCTTAAACAAGGCACAGAAAACATTCACTATAGGAAAAAAGGCTAGCATTTTTTTGATGATTAAAGATATTAAAAATGTGTTCATTAAAAGACACTTTTATTTATTTATTTTTTAAATGGGAATTTCTTTCCTTTTTTTTTGATTTATTTATAAAAGCACTGGGTACAGTCAGAAGCGTGGGAGGGTGAGGGAACTCACTAGAGCCAGAGCGGGGAACAGAACAGGCAGACCGATGAAATACACTGCTGAGGAGAGCAGCGGGCGCAGCAGGAGAAGTCTGCGCGCCATGTGGGACCCTTGCCGACAGCCAGGTATCGAACCGGCGCTGCAGAGTCTGCAGGTAGCTTCGCAGCCCAGCGCTCAACCGCTATGCCACCAGGGGAGGCCCTAAAAGACACTTTTAAAAGGGAAAATACCTAGGAGTGGAATTGCTGGATCATATGGGAGTTCTACGTTTAGTAGGTCCAGAAATCTCCACACAGCTCTCCATAGTGGTTGGACCAGTTTGCACTCCCACCAACAGTGCAGGAGAGTTCCTTTTTCTCCACATCCTCGCCAACATTTGTAGTTGCTAGTTTTTTTAATATGTGCCATTCTCACTGGTGTAAGATGGTATTTCATGGTAGTTTTGATTTGCATTTCCCTGATTACAATTGATGTTGAACATTTTTTTCATATGCCTGTTGGCCATTTGCATTTCCTCTTCAGAGAAGTTTCTTTTTAGCTCTTCTGCCCATTTTTTGACACAGAAACATCAATTCCAAAGAGCACCTGCACCCCTATGTTTATAGCAGCACTGTTTACAATAGCTAAGCTTTGGAAACAACCCAAATGCCCAAAAATAGATGACTGGATCAAGAAGATGTGGTACATACATACCATGGAATATTACTCAGCATTCAAAAAAGATAAACACATGCAATTTGCAGCAACATGGATGGCGCTGGAAGGGATCATGCTCAGCGAAATAAGCCAGAAAGAAAAAGAAAAATACCGGATGGTCTCACTCATAGCAGGAATCTAGAAAACTTAAATAAGGGACCAGGAAAATGAATAACTATAAGAAAGTGAAATAACTGAATAACTATAAGAAAGTGAAAATCAAAATCAACAAAAAACTATGAACCAGAGACACCCTATGGGGCATGGGGGCGAGGAGGGGAGGGGTTGGGGTCAAAATAAGGGGGTTGCAATTGTATGGGGAATATAAAAATAAAATTTAATTAAAAAAATAAAAGGGAAAATAATTTACAAACTAGAAGATATTTACAAAGCAGAAATAAACACTAGTAGCAAGAATAAATAACCTTTATAAATAAGCAACAGGAAGACAACAAGAAATATGGGCAAAAGTCATAACAGGCAGTACACATGTAGCCAGAAAACATGCTCAAGATGTTTGCTATCACTCTGGTAATAAAATGCAAGTCGAGATTACAATAACATTATTTTTTTTAAAGATTTATTTATTTTTCTACAACAACTGGGGTGCAGGCCAGAGGTACGGGAGGGTGAGAGGATTCACCAGAGACAGAGCAGGGAACAGAACAGGCAGACTGACTGAAATACACTGGTGAGAGGAGCAGCTGGCGAGGGCGAGACAGGAGAGGTCTGTCCCACCATGTGGGTTTCTCCCTGGCCGGCCAGGAACCGAACCGGCACTGCAGAGGCTGCAGACATCTTCGCAGTGCTGTGCTCAACCCGCTGAGCCACCAGGGAGGCCCTGCAATAATATATCATTTTATTGACAAAAATTTGTAAGACTGACAAAGTCAGAAAAGATACAGACTCATAAGCTCTCTGAGAGGCAATAACATTGAGACTTTTATTCCTAACACTGAACATTCTTATACATAATAACTCAACAACTCAGGGCCTCCTTGATGGTGCGGAGGTTAAAGGCAGCTCTATCAAGCTATCCGCAGGCACTGTAGCGTGAGTTCGAGCCTTGGCCAGCCAGGGAGCTAACCCACATTGCACAGCAGACCTCTCCTGTCTGGCCTGCTGCTCCCCTCAGCAGTGTATTTCGGTCAGTCTACCTGTTCCGCTCCCCACTCTGTGTCTGGTGAATCCTCTCACCCTCCACACACCTCTGGCCTACACTTACTGTGTACATAAATAAATAAATCTTAAAAAAAAACAACAACTCAGTAACTCCTCTTTGGATGCATACAGGAGAAATGCGCAGGACTCTTTCAAATGGAGCGATTTACCATAGCAAAATAAAAACAAAAACAAAAAAACCAACAAAAAAACAGGAGACAACACAAAGCCCCACGAAGGGAGAGTAGAGGAATAAGCCGCTATGTTGCTATGCAATGGAATATTCCATAGCTACCCAAATTGTCGACAGTCTGGAAGCATCTCAGCAAAACATTATTAAATGAAAACAATGAGTCCAGGAGCTTTACACAGAGCTCCACATACTTTGTGTAAAGCGAAAAACAATATGTATTCATAATATTGTTAGAAATGCATATAGGTGTAGTAAATGGACAAAAGAGGGAGCACAAGGACCCCATGAGGACAGGATTCAGGATGATGGTGACATCAGATGGGAAAAAACTAGGGAGAGAAGGGGAAATCCCTGTCTGCAGTGATGATGGCTCTATGTAGGTTACTGCCCATCACTTACTTTTTGTTTGGGATAGCAGGACTAGGGATGTTTCTGACATCGTTATACGGTAGTGGAGGTGACGTGGAGGAGGGCAGGGGAGGGCAGAAGGGAGCGGAGAGAGGAAAGGAAGCCAGCTCATTTAACTCTGAGCGCTGTCTTGGCATCTCAACAAAACAAAGTTCTCAAGCAGGCTTCTGAAATATCTGCAGAACATCACCTGATCACTTGTTTCCCAGTCTCGGGCCCTGGTTAACTGTCCTCTTTAAGGAGCATAAAGACAGCACTGCTGTGCTGGGGATGCGTGTGTGGGAGCAGCGCCAACACCCACGCCATCACCGCTATGTGTTTCGGAAACGCACAGGACGGATACGCACAGGACGGATACGCACAGGACAGATAGCTCTTGTGAGCTGAAAAGGCACCCCCCTGCCCCACAGGTTTGTGTTTTCCCTTTGTCTTTCCCATCTTTCTCTTGGTTTGTTTTCTTTCTTACCCTCATTTTCTTTCTCCTAAATCTCCACACACCACTCACTCTCCTCTGAAGGTGCAATTGTGCAGTGTTCCCTCAGGGAGACGAGAGTATTAAGTCTGTCCTTGTGGCATCAGACTGCATTTTGTTTGGGCAATTTATATTTTATGGCACACATGTAAATTGCTATGTGGAATTTAATAACCCAATTGAGCACCTTCAGTTGGAGCCAAATTGGCATTTATTTCCTGATTTCTGAAGGGGGTTTCTGAGCTTCAGGATGGGGGAACTTCTTACAGATGGCAGCATTTTGATTTAAAAGACTTTTTTTTTCTGCCCAGAGATCAGTTCCAGACTTGCCCAGCTCATAGAGCTTGGGGGAAGAGAGGAGCGGAAGGTGGTAATTTGCTAAGAAAGGAAGGAAAAACAATAATATTTATTTGATTACATTTTCTCATGTTCTAGTAGGGGGTAAATTACAGGCCTAATGACTTCAGTGTTGAGGGTTTGCCTTGAACAAAGCTTCCTAAGATGTTGAGGGCTTTGGAGTTAAAGAGAACTCACCGAAGAAATAGTCCCTGCTGTCACCACTAGGGTTGGATTTACAAGACAAGCATTTCCAAGAATCCTGCTTGGTTCCACACATTTTTTTCCAGCTCTTATTATACTGACTACAGATGAGAAATAACAGTGGAAAAAATTTGGCTTATTAATGATGGATATAGCAACACCCAGCATTAGCATTTCAAAGATCATTTATTATTGGTCATTTTTAACCTTCACAGCAGCTTTGGGCAGTAATACTCTTATTCCCATTTTCTAAGGGAAGAAACTCAGACTGTCCTTTGCATATGATTTACTAGTTATTTAGACTTGGGTTTTGTACAAGTGCTGCCTCATATCACTTACCGAAGGCTGAAATCCCTAGCCTCAGCACAGGAAGCCCAGGCCCTTCTTTTAAAAGGCTCTGTAATCCCAGAAAAGACAAAGCACCATGAGTCCAGACCATGAAGCTGTGCTGGGAAGGCCACCAGCTAGGAGGGAGCTCTGCTCTGGCCCTGCACTCTGGCCCAGCCACCTCCCAGGCGCTCGCCTGTGCCCTGGCCTGGCTCACTTCTCCCCTGCTTGGCAGGTCTTGGGATCTGTGCCCTGGAAGAGCAGAAGCATTGAGAATTGGCCAACTTGGGTTCAAATCCAGATCACCTCCCAGAGGAGTGATCACAAAGGGATTATTTACCACTTCAAGTTTTACATTCCTCACCCTTAATTTAAGAAAATTAATATCTACCTTCCCCAGTGTGAAGATCAAATGCAGCAGCAGACGAAGGGGAAGCAAGCAAGGACCCTAGCTCATGAAGAGCCTCCCGGCCCGATGGTGTTGCTGATACTGCTCAGCTCCAGTCGGGGCCCGTGACTTTGTCTTAATGAATGGCTGGGTTTCTCATTCTCTTTTTCATAAAATAATAGAGTGTGTGGGAAGGAGGGAAGGAGAAAGGAAGGAAGGAAGTAGGGAGTGAGAGAGGGAGGCAAGACTCCAGATCTGCTTGGCATTTTCCCTAAGGCAGAGGCAGAGGGAGACCGCTCCTCTTTCTGCAAAACCCAATCCTGCCCTCTGTTAATGATGCTGGAAGGTAACTGCAGTGGCAAAAGGAGCACTAGATTTAAAAAAATCCTTGTGGCTCTAAATCCCAACTCTACCTCCTAATATCTGTGTGACCCTGAGCCATTTCCTTGACCTCTCTGAGTCATATAAATAATACCTGCTCTGTCTACTTTATGGTGTGGAAGAAATTTAAGAGACTAGCCTTGTAGAAAAGATTTTTTTAATTATAAAGCTGTATGATCTCCTGCTATTGTCATTATTCATATTCTATTCTACAACATATATTTCTCTACCAAGAAGACTAATAGTTAAAAAATCTATCTAAAATAGACCAGAAGATTCTTTGTTCGTAGAAGGCCCCACTCCTTCTGGCCTCAACAGCCTCGTCTCTGTGGTCAGGAATATCAGAGGGATCTTTGTTACTGTGAATCACTAGGAGATTTGGGGGCTTTTCTAATTGGGGGGACTAAACAAGAATAAGATTATGTGCTTCCTCCATCTCAGCAGGAGAGAAAAGCTTTCCAAACACAGCTAAGGACCTTCAAATAAATGGCTTCTAGTGAGCAGGTATTTGTAAAAGGTTAATTGAAGGTACATCCTACAGTTTCATGAAATCTCAACCCAGGGACATGATTGTACTTGGCTCAATCTACCAAGTTTTCATCTGCCTTCTGCTTGCACTCATCTGATGATAAAATGCCATCTCTCCATTACGGCATTCGACCTTTAAATGGCAAAGAGCCGCTCTGTCATCAGATAGAGTCACGAGAAGCCATAAAGGAGGAGACGAAGTTAGAATACTAAGGCATCTGAAGTCATCACAGAGTGTTATAAAGCAAGTGTGACTTCCGGGAGCGTGCAGAGGAAGACAGGGCTTCCAAACTCCCCTCTGGAGCCCTTTGCTCAGGGCTCAAGGTTGCTTATTGAGAGTTGAATCTGCACCCACCCACTTACAGCCTCCCCTTTTGTAATTTAGACTTAAAACTCCTTTTTTAAAAACAACACCATCCTTTCCATCTACTTCTTCCAAGATTTAAATAATAATAACATACATCTGATTGCCAGTTGCATCCAATGCGTGGCACTCTTTACTTGGGCCATTTTAAATGTCCTTCATCACAGACACTGAAAATTCTCCAGTGCTTGGACATTCTCTGTAAGATCCTGCCAGGCAGGCTCACCTGCAGGCAGGGTAAGCAGGAGTTAATGCACATCTCTGCCATCAAATTGCTGGGTGTTTCTGCCAAGCCACTTAACCTGTCTGTGCCTCTCTTCCAGAGCTACAAGGTGAAATGAGTTTAATAGCATCACCTCACCTTCTAATGGGTGTGTTTTCAGGAAAAACTAATGCTACACCTGTGAAACACATGAAGAAGTAGGAAACATGATACGAAACCTTCATCCTAAGTTTTCATCCAGGGTGATGGAGAGGAGAGGGATGGTAGGAGGAGAGGAATGGAGACAGCTGACAGGCAGATGGAGGGAACACAGCACTTCAGTGTCATACTCAGAACAGCCACGTTCTTCAATACTTCTGCACACCAGAAATCAATATGTAATATCTCTGGCATGAAAGGCACACTATGTCGTACATAAAGGGAGAATGAATCGATCAATCTGGCAATTTTAGCTTCCTAATTCAAGCTGGGTTCCCTGACATCTCAGAATTCAAAAATGACAACTGTCCTTATTATTTGTGAATTCATCTTCCTATTCTCAGCCACTGTAGCCCTTTTTGCCACCCTTCATACTAATCTTTGTGCAGTGGGGAGGTATCACCAAAGGGGACACCTTGAGGAATCTCAAGGTAGTTATCATCAGCATCTTAAGGAACTTTGCTGAGGCCTTGGTGGTTTCATTTAAACCAGTGCCTTATACCATCTTCAAATCAATATCTCCACATTTATCTGTTAAGTGCACCAAAGTTAGAACAGGAATTAAGGAGATGCAGAATTAGAGGGAAAGGAACCTATACTCAAAAATCAGAAATAAGGCTACAGGTATGGGACAATTCAGACATAAAATGCAGTTCTAAGTAAGTCAAGGTTATGGTATGGTTGCCAATCTGTAGGGCTTGGGAGAAGGAGAATTGTCAGAACAACCTTTCCCAATAAATGAAATTGGGGTGCGGGCTGATGTGGGAGATGATGAACCTGTACAAAGAAGAGAAAGGTTTGGCATGAGGGGCAGGGCCATGAAGGTATCTGAAATTGGATTGGAGAGTGTACTGGGGACAGTGGTGTTTGGTCACCTGGAACCAAGATTATGGGGGAAATTGACAGCCATGTTGTTTGTCTTATTTTATGTAAAACATTTAATAAAAGAAATCTTTTTTTCTGGACCAAAATGTATGGAACTTATAACAGCCATCTGTGACTCCAGTTTATTTTTCCTAACTTCCTAATGCATTTTGATGTTTTGACAGATTTACAGAAGTCAAACTTTCAGCTAAGTGGGTTTTTGTTCCCATCCCTGCAGGGGCTGCTTCATGGTATCACCAACCGAAACCTCTGCCTCTGAAAGTATAGTTAAAATGCCATTAAGATGTAAAATAGAGTGTAAGGTAGGCAAACCCCAAATTCTGCAGTTGTACAGATGACAACATTTACACAGAACAGGGAAATGCCTTTTCGCAGCATAATTTCAGGGATTTTGAAATGTGTCCAAAGTGTCAAGGTAGACAGTCCTCCCCCACCTTCTGGCAGACTGAAATTCCACTAACAGCACTTAATCCCTTTAGTTGAAGGCATTGATCCCTGTTAAAATGTCCATATCCATGGAAGCGGTAATAATTTAAGCTGTCCCCTCAAGCTACTGTCCCATCTTTTTCCTCCTTTCACTGTAAACTTCTTGATTAAGTGGTCTACACCCGACAGCCCCCATTTCCTTACCACCCACTTTCTCCTTAATCTCACAAAATCTAACTTTTGTACCCATCTCTCAACAGAAATCATTATCCCCAAGGTCACCAAAGATCTAATAATTACCAACTTTTCCTCATCATTTTTTTTTCAAAGATTTATTTATTTATTTATATAAGCACTGGGTACAGTCAGAAGCACCGGGGGTGTGTGTGTGTGTGTGTGTGTGTGTGAGAGAGAATTCACCAGAGATAGAGCGGGGAGCAGAACAGGCAGACTGACAAAATACACTGCTGAGGGGAGCAGCGGGCAGCAGGAGAGGTCTGCGTGCCGTGTGGGACCCTCGCTGGCGGCCGGGGATTGAACCAGCGCTGCAGAGGCTTGGGGCAGCTTCGCAGCCCAGTGCTCAAGCGCTGCACCACCAGGGGAGGCCCCTTCTCATCATTTTTGACCCTTCCCTTTGCCCTCTTTGGAGCTCTTCTTCGTCAACCATTCAGGATATGATGACTGTGAGTCTCTAGATGTTCGTTCCAGCTAGTTCTCTCGGTAAACTTCAGTGCTTCCTCTTCCTTCCCTCAGATGCTAATATTTGTAAGTTACTCTTACTCTTACTAAACATGTTCATCCCTATTATGTCTTATTTTCAAAACTTCATGAGGTAGGTATATAATCGGTCTATTAAGGATGAGAAAATTGAAGCCCAGAGAGTTCCTAATAAGTACAATAAGAAGTAGACTTGATGAGTTAACCTAGGCTTCCTGAGTCTAAGTCTGTGCTCTAAATGTGGACAAATCTTAATGGCTTTTCTCAATCCACTTGTCTTTTCTCTGTGCCCCTCCCCTGCCCCTTACAACATTGGATGCCATTGCTTCCATCACTTGAACTTATCCATTCAACAGGAAAGAAGCTGTTCTCCAGGATCTCAAAAATCAGGACCTAGAATATGGCAAACACATCTCTAGCCACAACCCAAAAGGACAGAAAGCCAGAATGAGGAAAGTTTGAGTTATGGGTTAGAATCGTTAACTTTTATTCTCATTAGTCTTATAATAATGGACAAGGTATTTAGTCCTTTTTATCCTTACCTTCCTAGTTTGTAAAATCCAATTTTATGAGGGCAAAAGGAGTTAATTTGGGATTAATATTTTAAATATGGGATCTGAGACATCTAAATGTGAGATACTGTTGTTGGCTCTAATACAGAGACCTGAATAGATGCTCTTGCGTTCCCATTCCTTCATTTCCCCTTCTTGGGCTTCTGTCTTTCTGTCCGTGGTATGAGCATCATTCATTCTCCTAATCACCTAGATTTGAGATTGTGTCCTTTCCCTTATCCAATCAGCTTCCAGAAATGGTTTAATCTGTCTTCACTGCATTGTTCTCATCTGGATCACCCATAAGCCCTCACTGTGTTCTCTCAGCATTTGACCTTTCCTTATTCCAGTTCAGTCTTTCTGTGTCAGCAGAACTGAGTTTTTCAAATATGCAACTTTTATTATCTATTTTTCCAGCCTGAAAAACTTCTGGTGGCTGTCCACTGCCTACAGGTGAAGTTACAGACTATTCCATGTAGAATTCAGTCATCCTGGACCTGACCCCTACTCATTCTTTTTCTCTGTTCTTCTCTCTTCACTCCTGGTCCCTATCTTCTGTTCAAAGCTACTGTTCTAACCAGAAGTTGTATCTACAACATTAGACAGTTGATTTATAGTCCTGCCTTCCCCATTGTTATGTCCTTATCCTCTACTAAGGAATCTCCTGGGATACCCTCTGTTAGCTTCTCTATCTAAATTGGCTGGTTCTTAGCTCAGCTTCTACATGCTTCTTCTCCAAATGATACTGACCTACAGTCATGTCTCCTGTCTGTCAATAACTATTTATTAATCACTTGCTGTATGCTTTACATATATAGTATATCATCAAATACTTACCATACCTTACAAAGTGTTATCGTCTGCATTTTATAAATGCAGGAATAAAGGCTTTAAGTGTTAAGAAACTTTTATTTTAAAGATTTTTTTTATTTATGCATGCAAGAACTGGGCTGTAGGCCAGAGGTGTGGCAGGGGCAGGGGTGGTGAGAGGATTCACAGTGGGGAGAATAACAGGCAGATCTACTGAAATACACTGCTGAAGGGAGCAGCAGGTGAGACAGGAGAGGTCTGCTGTACCATGTGTGTAAGCTCCCTGGCCGGGAATTGAACTCACATTGCAGTGGCTGGTAATAGTTTCATAGTGCTGAGACTTAACCCCTTGTGCTACCAGGGAAGCCATAAATGTTAAGAAACTTGAATAAGATCTCAAGGTTTCTAAGTGTTAGAGGAGTGGGTTAAAGTAACTCTGGGTACACACTTCATTCTTAAAACCACTGCTTCCCAGCACCTACTCCCAGTTTAAAACTAGCATCTGCTACATTGTATAAGTATTTAAAAATATTTTTATTAGAATCGTCCTTCCCCTAAATTAGACTGTAAGTTTCCAGAAGGCATCATCTTACTGTGTCTGTAGATGTGGATAACTGATGTCTAGAGGTTCCACAGAAAATGAAAAAGATTGGCAAACCTGACAGTCTCAATATCCTAAGACATCTAAAACAGGCAAAAGGAGCTTCTACTGACAAAAAGGAACATGGTCGTTCATCAGCCAAGTTCTTGTACTTACCTAAAGAGAGGGAAGGTACTGATTGTAAGACACCTTCCATGAATACATCACTTCTATGAATACATCACTTCCATGAATACTCACTTCCATGAATACTCACTTCCATGAATACTCACTTCCATGAATACCTCACTTCCATGAATACTCATGTCCATGAATACATCCACCATGAGTAGCTCTTGATACTCTGGGCAGCATGTCAAAAGTTAGAGTTCCTAGCTCAGAGATTCTGGATTATAATATACAACCTTTGGTGTCATTCTGGAAATGATCCAGGGACTTCCTTGGGTATTAATACTTTAGAATCAATATTTCTGATCAAATTTTTTGTCACAGTGCATCCTGTTGGTAGGGACATGGTCCTGTCCTGATGGAACACCCAATTGCTTGTGCATGTAACAGGCAATAATGTTCAAACTCCCATTAAACCCCTGATACATAATTATGGGGAAAACATATACAGGAAACCTTAAAATATTATCACAAATGGCTCTTTTTTTCTTTCTTCTCATTACCACACTCATCCAAATTTTGGAAATAGCCCAGTCATTTAAACTTAGGTCCTTGGGTGGGGAATTGTAGGACTGGTTTTCCAATAGGGGAAAAAAAAAAGAACTTCCATAAAAAAAAGGCTATTGATAAACATGAAAGACACTGTCTTTAAAAAGACATATTTCTAGGCCAATCTTAAAGAAATGAGAATATGTAGGTACAAGTAGGTAGCTTTCTCCTTGATCTTTAAGCAGCCCTGTTGGTGTTGAAATTCCCGGCTGAACACCTTTTGTAGCCTCCATGGGTCCCTCCGGCTCTCTGCAGTGAGAGCCACTTTTGTTGTCCCTCTCTTGTTCTCTTTCTCTCTCTGATTCCTCAGAAGCTTTTATCCCCTGCCTCCTTTCAGAACTCAACTTTTCTCTTTCATGCAACTTGGCAGAAGCCCCAAAAGGCTGAAGATTATGGTCTTTCTCTGTATCTGTGTGTGAATCTTTGTAATTATATTCTCAATCAGAAAGGAGTAATTTTCTTTACACCTAAGCCCTGAAGCTCCCCTCTAAAATTTACAACTTGCTTCTGACTCAACCTGCTTTAAGTTACTTACTTACTAAATTCCAAGCCTGCAATAACATAATTACTTTTAAAGTATATTTAGTCAGGATATACAGATACTAAAAAAAGGCATATGAAACGTTTGCTGATAATTTTATTCTATTATATCCAGTCAAAAGAACAAATGTCAATGGCATATAGTCTTAGTATCCCTGATTCACAAGTCTGTTGAGAGAAGGGTGGTGTCTGCATTGCTCTCCCTTTTGGTTTGTGAGTCAAAATTAAATTTTGAATCCAAAACAAAGCAAGCAGTGAGGGCCTGTGTCAGGCACTGGGGTGGGCGGGGTATAAATGTAAAGGATATATACTTTCTACATACTCAAATCACTGAGCTGCAAAGTAGAATTTTGAGGAAATAAATAAGAGAGAAACTTGCTAGGGACTCAGTGACGACTTCATGAAGGAAGCAGTAATTGGGCTGTACTTTCAATGACAGAGAGGATGTCGATAAGCAGAAATGATGGATGGCCATTCTGATTGTAGCAAGAGTGTGATCAAGGATGATGGATACTGAAAAATCCCAGCCCTGATCTTAAATAATAAAAAAAGTCAGATTTGGCTAAGGCAAGCTAGAGTGAAGTAGACTAGTGAACAATCATCCTGAAAATGTAGGTTGGAGTTGTGTAAAGTTGGCTACCACAATGTAAGGGAGTTTGAACTTTATTCTTTGGTAATAAGCCTCTGGAATATCCAGAAATGATGCAATATCAATCCTTTGGTAATAGAAAATACAAAATCACCTTTGGTGTAGAATCTTCTCAAAGTATAAATATTTCCCTCCCCTTAGGGATGTAGGAAACCTTTTAAAGCTCATAAACAAAGGGGAAAAAGCATAAGGGGAAAGATTAATAGAATGGGGATGAAGGAGAGAGGGAGACCAGGCATCCTTGGTGGATATTAATGTTCCGTTTCACGGTGCAGGATGCCAACTGCATCAGTATCGTAACGATGGATATTCGGGCCTGATGTTGGATTGGGTGTTAGGCGACATATTCCAGAGTCTTTTTGTTCTCCAAACGGCTTTGCCATCCATGGGGGGAGTATGTGGCCTCTCCCAAAAATCCAAGTACAGTCTTTACAGGCATTTTGTCGGCATAACAGCAGACTGTTACCGTACAAACAGTCATTAACCACAGGCTGTGGGCAAAGCTAATCCTGAGTGTGTTGCAACCCATTGGAACCAGGAAATCTGAGCTGCTGCTAATAGGCTTTCAGCAGCTGAGTTCTTAGCCAGTTTTGGCTCCTTTTCCCATCTATGATAATGGGGCTCAACTCTTGCTTGTGCCCTATTGTTTGGGATTTTTCACTGGGGTAAAGAAAAATCGTAGATTGATATATATATATATATATATATATATATATATGTATATATATATATATATATATATATGCCTCTGAAAATAAGTTAGCGCTAGATGGGGAATCATAATGATTTAATGTTCAACATTTTGTACCTGGACACTGAGACCCAGAAGAAGGGGGACTTAAGCAAAGTTATATAGCAGTTTCCTTACCACCTCCCCATTTCTCAGTAGTTCTTTCAGCTTTTCGTGTTCCATAGAGCTCAGAAGCAAATGTTCTTTCCTCTTGGTTTTTAATTGATATCCTCCCTCCTCACAACTTGGCTTACACATCTAAACACATAAAATATTTCACTTGGTGCTAATCCTTCTCCATAATATTTCTTGAATGCAGCCCTTCATGTATTGCTTGACAAAATGAGTATCAAGGGGAAAAGCAGGATCCACAGACCTGAAGGGTGGGAATAGTTGAAAGTTTATGGGAATATTTGCATATGGAAACACAGCTCACTTAACTTGATGGATATCAAAGACTAATTGTGGAATGTCTGTCATTTCAAGGCCATAATGAATACAGTTAAGGATACCCAATTTTAACACTCACCTATTCATTAAATACAATATGAAGCCTCCTATCAAATATGAGATATTGAGCTGACTGCAAGGATAGATCATCCTTTATTTTATCTAGGAAGTTCAGATATTTACAACACAGAACCTGGGCCATACAGCCATGTCCTTGTTGCAAGCTTTCGTCAATCAAACCTCATAAGGGGCAGAATTTTATAAGTACAGCAATGGGGGTTCAGCTCTTAAGTGGCCAAAAAATAATGATAATCTTTGCATGCAGATGAGAAATTTTACTATTATGAAAAAAGTAATTCTGGCATTGGATATGAACAGTAGCAGAGACCCTGGACTCAGGAGATGCACATGAAGATTGCAGATCAAAGAAGGGCAAAGTGAAATATTCTGAGTACCACTCCTGTATGCCCCCCTTCAACCCAGGAAACAGAAAGAGCAGTACCCTGGCACATTCAGACTGCAGAGCACCAGCAGGTGAAATGATCATGACAGGATTATGGCCTCATATTGAGAAAAATGAACCATATGAGACATAGCCTTTGCTATTGTACAGATCCAGTGAAACACTTTTATGTGGAATTTTACTTCACCAGTGGATCTTGGCATGAAGATAGTGCAATTATTTTGTTTTTATTTTGTCATTATTTTGTGTATGTTTATGTGTGTATGTGTGTGTGTTTTGGTGTTGGGGCAGGCAGTAGTAAGTGTACCATCTGAAAAACTAGGGATAATTCTTTGGGGTGAGATAATCTTTTTGTCATAACAATATGCCAAATGCATAATTCCAAGACAGAAAACTTAGATTAGCCTCTCTCTCTAGTCAAAGATGCCCTTTATTACTTATTAAAATTGCCTTTACATGAATTGTAGACTGTTGTCACATAATATTAAGATATGGACTCTACAGCTTTAGTACTGTACCAAAAGGAAGATCATTTAAGAGCCTGAATGGACTGGACTTTATTAATTATTTTACTTTTCAATGATGGGTCTCTAGGAGCACAAGGAATTTCTTTTGCACACACATTGCTTTTGAGGGGGATGTTGGGCAATTGTAATTGCAATTTATTTTCTTCTTTGGGGAAGAAATTATGGTTATAAACTAGTGTATCTCTAACTTATTGGGGCACCAAAGGGAAGTTCTCCCTCTAGCTCATGGTATATGTATATATACAGATATATCTCGTGACACCATGCAAGCATGATTTCTAAACAAAGAGACTTTACACAGGGAAATAATAGACAAGACATTCTGACTCTTGTTATAGATATGAAGACTATTTTCTGTGAAAAAACTTGTGATTTTCCTACCTTGCATCATAACAATGTGCAATATTCATGTCTGTCATTCGACTGTTTTCTATAAGAAGAAAAAATAATTACATGTTAAGTTAAAGATTCTTGACCTCCAGAGGGCATTTTTTGCCCTGATCTTATTTATTTGGACATGAGAGTATTTGTGTATAAGAGAGATATTTAATTTTTAAATCTGCATTTTCTAGTCCTCGGGAAATGCTTTCATTTTTGGGAATAAGGTATACTGCCTACCATCCTGAAACTCATTACCAAACACAAATTCAAAAAAATGAGCTATTAAAAACTTTTTAGGGCCTCCCCAGTGGTGCAGCAGTTGAGCGCTGGTCTGCGAAGCTGCCCATAGCCTCTGCAGTGCTGATTTGATCCCCAGCCAACGGCAAGGGTCCCACATGGCACGCAGACCTCTCCTGTCTCACCTGCTGCTCCCCTCAGTGGTGTATTTCGTCAGTCTGCCTGTTCTGCTCCCTGCTCTGGCTCTGGTGAATTCTTTCACCCTCCCGTGCTTCTGACTGTACCCAGTACTTGTATAAATAAATAAATAAATTTTAACAAAAAAACCTTTTTTAATGGTGAACTGAATATAGTAATACACCTGTTGATTTTTTTAATGATGCACTCCTGAAACTTAAATGTTATAATACAATGCTACTTCAATAAAGAAATAATAAAGAAGTAAAAATTAAAAACCTTTTCATTATCACATGCAAGTAAATTCTAGCCCTGAAGAAGAAAATTTGTAGATTCAAATTAAAGTGTAATAAAGCAAGGGTATTCTTCTGAAGGAGGAAAAATTGGGGCATATAAATCCAGGTTGCTAAGAGAACCTTGGGACCACTATTGTCCCTAGGGAAGTTGGTGTCAATCAATGTAATTTACGACCACAACAAAAAGAGTGGGGAAAAACCACATGGTCATATCAATAGATGCTGAGAATGCATTTCATAAGATTCAGCATCCATTTATGATGAAAACCCTTGAAAACGGAGATAAATGGAACACATCTTAACATAATAAAAGCCATATATTACAAACCAACAGTAGGTATCATTCTGAATGGTGAAAAACTGAAAGCCTTTCCGCTAAGCTCTGGTACAACCCAAGGATGAGCTCTTTCACCATTACTATTCAACAAAGTATCTGATGTCTAAACTAGAGTGATTAGGAGAGAGAAAGCTATAAAAGTAATCCAAACAGGGAAAGAAGTATAGCTACAATTATTTGCAGATGATAATGTACACAAAGAACCCCAAAGACTCCATGGTAAAACATATAAAAACAATAAACCAGCTCAGCAAAGTGGCAGGATACAAAATCAACACACAAAAAGCAGTTGCCTTCCTATATACAAATAATGAACTAGAAAACGAAAAAAAAAATTAAGAAAGCCAACCCATTTATAATCTTTCCAAAAAAAAAAAAAGAAATTAAATACCTAGAAATAAACTTAACAAAGGTGGTGAAGGACCTATAGAAGGGAAACTATAAACCGTGGTTAAAAGAAATAGAAGAAGGCATAAAAAATGTAAAATTATTCCCTCCTTATGGATAGGAAGCATTAATATTGTCAAAATGGCCACCCTACCCAAAGAATCTTATAGATTCAATGTCATTCTTCAAAGAAATAGAACACAGATTACCAAAATTCATGGGAGATAACAAAAACAAAAATCAAAGCAAATAGCCAAAGCTCTCCTGACTAAAAGGAGGGAAATGGAAGCATAATAGTTTTGGACTTCAAACTATATTATAAAGTCATAGTTATTAAAATAACATGGTACTAGAACAAAAATGGATACACAGGCCACTGGAATAGAATTGAGAGCCCCAAAATAAAACCACACATTTATGGACAACTGATCTATGACAAAAGAGCACAGTATATGCACTGGAACAAGGAAAACCTTGTTGTGGTCCTGATAAAACTGGACCTGTCACATGCAAAAGAATGAAACTTGACCACTATTTCACACCATACATGAAAATCAACTCAAGATGGATAAAAGATTTGGATGTAAGACCTGAAACCATAAATGTAGAAGAAAACATAAGAAAAAAAAAAAAAACACTCCATGACATAAAGTTCAGACACATCCTTATGGATTTATCTACAGCAGCAAGGAAAACAAAGGAGAAAATAAACAACTGGGACTAAAAGCTCTGTACAGAAAAAAAGACAGTAACCAAAACAAATCATCCCTACTGAGTGGGAGAAAATATTTGCACACCATACATCTGACAGTGGATTAATATCAAAGATCTATAAAGAGCTCATACAACTCAACAAAAGAAAAATAAGCAGTTAATAAAAAAATGGGCAGAACAAAAAAAATAATAAAAAATGGGCAGAACTAAATATAGACACTTCTCCAAAAAAAACATGCAATCGCCAGTGGGCATGTGAAAAATGTTCATCACCACTTATCATAAGGGAAATGCAAATCAAAACCACAATGAGATACCACTTCATATCTGTGAGGAAAGCCCATATCAAAAAAACCAAAAACGACAAATGCTGGCAATGGTTTGGAGACTAAGAAACCCTCTTATATTCTTGTTGGGAATATTCTTGTTGGGAATACACCTCTATGAAAAGAAGTGCGGAGATTCCTCAAAAGACTAAAAATGGTTCTACCATAGAACCAAGCAATTCCACTCCTAGGAATCTACCCAAAGGACACAAAAATGCTAATTTGAAAGAAAACCTGCATTCCTATGTTTATAGCAGCACTATTTATAATAGCCAAGATATGGAAATAACCCAAATGCCCCAGAACAGATGAGTGGATCAAGAAGATGTGGCATATATAGATACAATTGAATTTTACTCAGTGATTAAAAAAGATAAACTCATGCCACTTGTAGCAACATGGATGGAGCCGGAAGGTATTATCCAAAGTGAAGTGAGCCAGAAGGGGAAAGATAAATACCAGATGGTGTCACTTATATGTGGAATATAGAGAAAGCAAACAAAGGATCAGACAAAGATAAACTTTAAAATTGATCCTCAAAAGCTGACCATAGATGTGAGACATCAAGGAGGGGAGAGAGAAGAGGAGGGAGAGCAGGAAGAGAGAAAATGAGGTGACGAGAGCCCAGTGGACTATGGGTGGTTTGGTGATGGGAAAACTATGGTGACCACACCGAAGGGGAGAAAACCTATAGTTTTCTATAGGTTAACAAGGAGTTAAAATAGTGATATATCAGTAATAAAATAAATAAATAAATATGGGTAAAGAAAATGGTACTGGCGGGGGTGGGGGGGAATGTAAAAGGCATTAATGATAGAAACAACAATGGGTGTGCTTAGTGATTTTAAAAAATACTGAGCTAAAATACTGAGCAAAGGATGAAAAGGGAAATAAAGGAAAAGAAGATTTCCTAGTGTGGGTTGTCCCCTAAAACAAAACCTGAAATTAGGACTAGCTTATAGCCAGTTTCTTTGAAGAATTGATCTAGGGAACTGCAGTGAGAGATGGGAATGGGTGAAATGGGGTGATGGGGAGCCAATTTAAGGATCTATTATTGTACATGCTCATCATCACAATCCCACCAGGCACTCTCTGGGAAGCCCTGAACACATGCCCCACAACTGTCCGCCTGAGGAATGGGAGAGGGAGTGTTATCTGATGGTTTCTAAGCATCACCCATTAGCTAGAGGGTATTAGCTACTTTGTGAGTCCAGATTTGTGCCTGCATCAGAATACTGAGTGTATTCCCGGGGATATCCCATGTGGTGGCAACATAGACACCCCAAGGGGAAGGGAGGAAAGATGCATAAAACAGCTGAGGTGAACTGCTATCAGATTACACCTGTGTGCAACCGGTTGCCACAACAATAACTGGAATAAAATGGTGACGCGATATGCTTTAAGGCTGGTTACAGCTGTCTGATCAAAGTTCAAATAGGAAGCAAAAATAAGATGGTGGAAATGAATACAAATGCATCAGAATCCACAACAAAGGCAAAGAGGCTCAGCTCTTTAGTGGAAAGGTATCATCATCAGTCAAGATTCAAATACTAGTTCTGTGTTATTTACAAGAGACACTTTGAGCACTGGGACAAAGAAATGGTTGGTGAAATTTATAACATTGACCCAACCTCCTGTCTCCTGGATTGTTGCTCTCCTCAGCAGACCCTGCAAGGTCTAGTTGCGGGCAATCTTGGGTCACCTCTTCCCTCTGGACTTTGGAGAAATTAGAAATCTTTCTTTACAAAACAGGAAATTGATGCACAGGGAGGCAAAGGAAACTGTTCAAATTCACAAAAATTCATAGAGGTAGATGGGGGACAACATGCTGGATATATGAACTCCAAGTTCATTTCTCTCTGCTATACCAAAGGGGTTGACCAACATTTTTATGGAAGTGGTGAGATATTTTCACCTTTGCAGGTCACTAGATCTCTGCTGCTATCACTGCAAACCTGCATTGCAACACAAAAACAGTCCTAACCCATAGCTTAGTGAAAGGCCATAGTTATATTTCAATGCACTTTTATTTACAAAAACTGCCAGATGTGGCCCACAGGCAATGCATTATTTTCTCAGTTTTTCCAGAAATAATATCAAGCAACATCACTGTTCAGATCACACAGTCAAGAGAAAATCAGCCTTGTGTCTTCAGGACATTCGGGTTTCATCTCGTCATCTCGGCAAATGCGAGCCATTCCCTCCACCTCACTCCCATCCTGCCACAACAGAAGAAACAGGAGGAAAACAGAAAAAGGTGGCTGACAGTTCTTTTCCGATAGCCGTTTGAGCCATACCTTATTGCAACGGTCTCTGAAATTCCTTGGCAGGACGTGGTCCTGGTGGTCTTCAATGTGGGGAGTCATGCTAGGCAAAGAAGGGGTGTCACTTCAGTTAACAGCACTCATTTTGGTAATAAACTTCCTAGACCAACTGACCCCTCTGCTTGGAGATGTCCCTTACCCCTTTTTAAGTCTGTTTTCCTGCATTCTACACAAATACAAAAGAGATCATCCATGCTAATAGACTATATATACATTTTTTCCTCTTTCACATTTGCCCAACTGTATGGAAACTTCCCCTTTTGTCATATATATATTTTCTAGTATTTCTACAAGGATCATCGATTTCTTTCTTAAGACAGAGAGAGAGTGGGAGGGAGAGAGAGATCAGTACTGCTAAGAAGTACTTTGTTATCCTCTTGCCACGAGCCTCTCTCTCTCTGGACACGACAAAGATGGTTTATGCTTGTTAAAATACAAAACTTGGCACTCTCAAAGTGAAAAAAGGACAGAATTTAATTTGTCCTTTGTAGTTCCTCTTTTTTATCCCTTTTGGTAACATTTCATTAACTCTCTGCTTTTCTCAAAAGTCACAGTGTATTATTCTTTGTTTTTGAAAAAACAAAACAAAACAAAGCAAAACCCAGAGCTAACAGCCTTTCTACAAAGAACAATAAGAAATGAACGGCCAAGGCTTGCAGTGATGATTATTATTATGAATCTTTGTGAGAAAATGTCATTGGGACTCTGCCATGCAATTGAATTCCTCTTCCAAATTTTATTGGCACTTATTGGGTCTGACAGTTTGATGAGAGAATTGTGGATTATTTAGAAGCTCTTCCATCAGTGATCGGATCCAGTTTGATAAAAAGCATTTATTGAGTGTTAGTTACAACCTCAGTAACTGTGAGAAGGAAGGAGAAAAATTAAATCTGCTGTCTTTCCTCCAGAAGGAGAGGAAAGAAGACATTCATGAAAGACATTCATCTTTTTATTCATTTAACCAAGATTAGTCCTCACTTGTTATACAAAGGAAAAAAAAAAGGTACACATTATTGCAACGGAGACTTATTTAAATGGAGTTTCTCAACAGGGATGTGGAAATAGTGGGGAAATTCTTCCTGAGAAATGAAACTGAGCTAGATTCTAAAGGAGGAAAGAGAGAGTGGTTGATATAGTTACATCTGTGGCTTTGACAATGAAACAAATGTCAAAAGATGCACATTTATTTTCTCCTTTGAATGCCCCTCTTTTTCCAAAAAAATTTTTAAATTCCCAGCTTAAAAAAGATTACTCCTCTCTACACCACTGCTTTTAAGGCTTACTCTCTCTTCTCTTTCAAGCCTTTTGATATTAAAATAGTCAAATTTAATATTTCAACTCATACCTACATAACTTTATTCCCTGGCACACTTACTCTGCTATAATTTTTCTATATCTTCTTTTAAAAGATTTATTTATTTATACATACAAAAGCTGGCTGTAAGCCAGAGGTGTGGGAAGTGAGAGGATTCACCAGAGACAGAGTGGGGACCAGAAAAGGCATATTGACTGAAATACACTGCTGAGGAGAGCATTGGGCGAGACAGGAGAGGTCTGCTATGCCATATGGGTTACCTCCCTGGCCAGGGATGGAACTATGGTGGCTTTGGTGGTTGGCAATAGCATGATAGTGCTGAAACTTAACCCCTTGCACACCAGGGAGGACCCTAACTTTTCTATTTCTACAGTACTTACCTACCTCCTTCTAACCTTCTATGAAATTTGTGTATTTTGTTTATTATCAATAATAATAAAATCCACCAGGATGCCATTGCATGAAAGGGATTTTTTTGTTAAGCTATGTCTAGCGCATAGTAGGTACTCAAATATATTTCACACATAAATAGATAATGATTCACACAATAGAAGAGTTCACTATAGGACAAGAGTGAGTAAAGCATTGCAGCAGGGCATGCTGGGTAATGAAATTCACTTAATAGATAGGGTGGTGTCAGAGAGGCAGGCAAAGTGGTGAGCCATAGCCCTTAGAAAGGAGGACTTGTCCCAGTGAAAGTCAGGGAATTCAGTATGAGCTGCATTTATCAGCATGTCCTGCACCATAGAACTGTGAACCATGTAAATGGATTTCACCTTCAATTGTCAATTAAGACCAGTGGAAGCATCCTGCCAGTTGACAGTCTCTTGGTCTGGATACTTATTGTTTTAGTCAAGGGTAAGATTTAAAAAAACACCTTAACAAAATTAAAATACAAATTACAAGATGTTATAAGCACTCTTGCGACATTTACTAAAGACAAACCACAAATATCCTTGAGTTTTCCAGTCTACAGACAAAAGACAACACTAATACTGGAAAACAAAATGGGCAAAAGAAGTAAATTTCAGCAAATCACATAGAGATAGAAAGTTCAGTTTATCAGTATCCAAAGAAATACCAGTAATCAAAATCATGATATTCTGTTTTCTATAGTCAGATTTTAAAAATGGGGATTGCAAAATTGTTGCCCAGAAATGTTGTGCCATGTTATAGAAATTTTAGATTTGGTAATCCTACAGATGGCATTTATTTCAAGGAAATCATTAAATAATTGAGGAAACCATTAATGTTTACTGCAGATTTGTTTAAAATGGAAACAAGGTGCATTCATACTTAATCAGCTATCACAATGGAAAGTGATATGCGATCTGTTGTCATTCTTGTATTTGAATTCCAGCTCCAGCTCTTCCAAGCTGTGTGGCTTTGGATATGTTAATCCTTCTACACAATCTACAGAAATGAGCCATGAAAGAACATCTACTATTTTAAGAGAGAGAAGAAATACACTGTGAGTGTGCATTACCGATTCCTATGGTAAAGATGTCAGTAGAGGTACATCTGAGAAAGCAGGTAGAGTTCAGGACTTAAAGGGTGTTTGTTGACCATAGGAAACAGCAAAGGGATTCTAGGCAAGGAAATCCCCTGATCATGTATACGATTATATGATTTTGTAAAGATCACTTTGGTAGATTTGTGGAGGTTTGGCCAAAGGAGGAGATCCTAGACAATGCCTCAGTTGGGAAATTGTCATCACCATTAGGCCACTGGACATGAGGATGATGAAAAATTCTGTCCTTTCTCACTTGAATTCTGTCCTCACTGCCTTTCCCATCAATGTTGATAAACAATGGGGCTGGGGAATGAGGGCTTGTGTGGGCATGAGAGGAACATACAGAGATTTTGAAATGATCCAGTGACATTGGATTATTTGTGCAAAAACCCACCTCTCTCTCTTTGATTGGAATCATAAAGGCAGCTGGGGTTCAGTTTCATATCACACAGGATAACAACCTAGGTAATTTAGACACCAGTCCTAGGCAAGCACATGCTGGTGTTTTCATGTTTGTTTTCTTTTTTAACTACTAAGCAAGAAAGAATTCATTTTTATGCTTTTCAATCTCTGTGCAGAGATCAGGAGAGCCAGCATGGTTCAAGCAGTGGTCAGAGACAACTTATGGATCTTTTACTGCCAAGGGAATGTCAATGCATGATTAGTAAGCCAGAGCCAGAACTTCAAGTTCAGAAGTGTGTGTGTGTGTGCGTGTGTGTGTGTGTGTGTGTGTTTGGGTGAAGGCGGGAAGAGAGAGAGGAAGGAAGGAGGTAGTAATTAAAGAGAGAGTGAAAGAAGAGCCCCAGAAGGAAAACTGTGTGTAAGACCAACTTCAGAAGTCAACAGAGCCACTTCCTGTAGCTCTGTGTCCCACTGTAGTTATCACTCACAGAGAACAATATTCAGTAGTCTTTTTGATCAGTTGCTGAGGCTTCAAAATGTGCCTTTGAAACAAGAAGCACCATCTGGAGAAAATGACTTCCAGCCCACCCAAAGGCCCCACAGGCTGAGCGCAAGCTCTGGAGTCGGATGTCCTAACTCGCCATGTCACTGCATTACTCGCTTCTCTGGGTGAGCCCCCATGAAGCAGTTGGCCTAGGATGCCCCAGAGCACTGAGTCTATTTCAGCAGACTTTGTTGCACAGAAGGGAATATGGTTTCTATGTTTCTGCTCTGGGGTTTCTGGATTTAATTAAGGGAATATGGCGAGTCAGGTACAAATTAAATTACTCCTTACCACAACTCCAGTTTCCCTGTCTCCTCATTCTCCTCTCTCCTCCTCCTTATAACTCACCTCCTACATAGTGTAGGGGTGACTTGGGAAGCTTGTAAATTGGGATTAGGTTGGTGCAAGTGACAAAGGTGACTAAACAACTTAGATATCTCTCTCTTCTCAGGGAGTTCCGTACAGTCCATGGGAACCCATGTTTTTCTCAGCTCATCAGTTCACGACTCCGAGAATGAAACTTCATTCTCATGATCAAGTTCATCATATCTGAAGCTCTCAGTATCAAGATGGAAGGAGAGAAAGAAAAAATAAAGGGTAAATGTCACATGTCCACAGTCTTTTAAAGACAGCTTAGAAGCAGCTTCACTCACATATTGTTGACCAGAATATAAACATATTTTTACACTAAAATGTAAGGAAAACTGGGAAAGGAAGACTCAGTAAAAAATCCAAGATATTCTGAGAAAGAAAGGAAAGGGAAGAAAGGAGTATGTTTAAAGATAAGTTAGCTCTCAACATGCCATCATAGAAACAGGGTAATGACAACGATGCCCAACTCCAAAACTGGGAGAATAAGAAAGGCAGCAATCCTGTTTCATAACAAGCTCAACCCAGTCTTTCCCATAAGCCAAGCGTGCTCTGGAAAAGAAGAACTTTCCTCTGTTGGAGAATGTTCCTGGTACTGGGCTCTGGGAGGGACATCCTCATCCATTGTCACCCACAGCCCCTGGTCCCTGGTTTGTCCTTGTATGTGATCATCCGAAGGTTGGCTGGGGAACCACTGCCCTTGAGAGAATGACATCCTTGTGGGTTGTTCAGCTTTCCAGACCCATTTTTGCTAATGCTAGCTCAGGGGAACATGGGTTGTTAGATATTAATAGCCACAGGCTTTTGCAGGATGGATTCAGGGTGTTGTCAATACTATTAACTTTAAAAACAGTAAGGTTTTGGAGGACTTGCTTTCAGTTAATTTTAACTGTGAGTAACCAAACCAAAGAGCTTGCCCTAAGCTAGTGTTTGGGCCTGATGTTTTTGTTCACAGGCCAGTGTTTGCTCATCGGGGTGCAACTCTGGATGCTGCTTTGAAGCATTTGAAATGAGGGGCCCATGAGAGAGGAGGCACCTTCCTTCCCACTTTGCCAACAGGTACCTGGTCTTTCTATGGCAAAGCAGCAGCCCAGTCTTCTGCTAAACATCCGAAGTCACCCCATAAGATGGCTTCTGCTTGGGCTGCAATAGCAGAAGTCTTTTCTATCTTTAAGACTCCAACCTACAGAACATGGCAGCCTGCAGAACAGGACTCCACACTCGGAGCTGCCTTCCCTTTCCTGTGTCAGCAGATGGGGTCGGTACCCAAGTTCATGTATCTCCAGTAGAACTTGGCTAAAAGTGGAACACAATAGTCCATCGAGGTCACTATTCTGAAAATTTCAGACCATTTGCGCTCAGAAGACAAACTCACTCAGCTCGTGGCTTGCCTTTAAGCTCTAGCAGGTAACAGTCTGAGCAAATATATCACTGCTACTCTACTTGGATTACAAACTTTTCACCACCAAACAGACTTCTTGTCTGTTTCATCATTTCTTCTTCTAAGCTGATGTCATTGTGGGTGTTGGTCTTATAACTTAGCACTTCCAGGAGTTAAGTTCTGCATCAGTTAGGAGTAGCTTAGGTGTGGTTTAAGCAAGGTGGAAATTTATTTCTCAGTTAAGCAATGTCATTAAGACACAGAATTGAGGGTAGTTTAGTCAGCTGTACAAAATCTTTAGGGAGCTAGACTTTTTTCCAGCTCCTAGATACACCATCCCTTATCCTTAAGGTTTAAGGCTAAGGCCAGAATTCCAATTATGTGTCCCAGTTCCAGGTAAGGAGTTGGAGGAAGGGAAAAGAGGAAAAGAAGACTAAGGGCACAAGGTAGGTGTCTTTGAAAGGGGCTTCTTAGAGCATCTACTGACATCTGAATGGGCAGATGAAGTTGTATGGGGGGCTCAGGAATTGGTCTTTATTCTAACTGGGGGAATGCCCAGCTGGAATCAAAGGTTCTATTACAAAGTTACTATTATTAAGGTAAAAGGAGCACATAAATGTTGCCCTAGCAGCATCAGCCATTTGTCATACCTATTTTAAATCAATTTCACACAGAAAAAATGGGAATATGAATTGGTCAAATGTCAGAAGAGGGCAACTTAGCAATATTTACTTAAATATAAAGTGAGTAAATTCTTTAACTAAGAGATCCACTTTTAGGAGTTTATGTGAGGAAAATACAGAATATCCTCACATACTGACACAAAAATCAGTATTTTAATGATGTCAGTTCTTAAATTAACCTATAAGATAATGGAAAAATAGAATTTATTTATTTATTTATTTATTTTTTAATAATAGATTTTATTTTTATATTCCCCATACAATTTCAACCCCCCCAATTTTGACACCAATCCCTCCCCTCCCTCCACCCACCCCCCCAAAAGTGTCTCTGGTTCATAGATTTTTGTTGATTTTGAATTTAACTTTCTTATAGTTATTCATTTTCCTGTTCCCTTATTTAACTTGTCTAGATTCCTGCTATGAGTGAGACCATCCGGTATTTTTCTTTTTCTTTCTGGCTTATTTTGCTGAGCATGATCCCTTCCAGCGCCATCCATGTTGCTGCAAATTGCATGTGTTTATCTTTTTTGAATGCTGAGTAATATTCCATGGTATATATGTACCACATCTTCTTGATCCAGTCATCTATTTTTGGGCATTTGGGCTGTTTCCAAAGCTTAGCTATTGTAAATAGTGCTGCTATAAACATAGGGGTGCAGGTGTTCTTTGGAATTGATGTTTCTGTGTCCTTTGGGTAAATACCTAGGAGTGGAATTGCTGGATCATATGGAAGCTCTATGTTTAGTAGGTCCAGAAATCTCCACACAGCTCTCCATAGTGGTTGGACCAGTTTGCACTCCCACCAACAGTGCAGAAGAGTTCCTTTTTCTCCACACCCTCGCCAGCATTTGTTGTTGCTAGTTTTTTTAATATGTGCCATTCTCACTGGTGTAAGATGGTATCTCATGGTAGTTTTGATTTGCATTTCCCTGATAACAAGTGATGTTGAACATTTTTTCATATGCCTGATGGCCATTTGCATTTCCTCTTCAGAGAAGTTCCTTTTTAGCTCTTCTGCCCATTTTTTGACTGGATTATTTTCTTTGTTGTTGTTGAGTCTCATCAGCTCTTTGCAGATTTTTGTGATCAGTCCTTTATCATTAGTGTTGGGTGCAAAAATGTTCTCCCAGTTGGTGGGGTTTCTCTTTGTTTTTGTTATTGTCTCTTTTGCTGTGCAGAAGCTCTTTAATTTGATGTAGTCCCAGCTGTTTATCTTTGCCTTCACTATCACTGCTTTGGGTGATGTGTCTGTAAAGATGTCTTTGATGTGCAAATCACTTAGTGTTTCGCCTATATTTCTTTCTATGTATTTTATGGTTTCAGGTTTTATGTCTAGTTCTTTAATCCATTTTGAGTTGGTTTTTGTGTATGGTGTGAGGTAGTAGTCAAGCTTCATTCTTTTGCATGTAGTGGCCCAGTTTTCCCAGCACCATTTATTGAACAGACTTTCGTTGCTCCAATGCATAGTCTTTGCTCCTTTGTCAAAGATTAGTTGACCATAAATCTGTGGGTTTATTTCTGGATTTTCTATTCGATTCCATTGGTCTGTATGTCTGTTCTTGTTCCAATACCATGCAGTTTTGATGATTATGGCTTTGTAGTATAGTTTGAAGTCTGGGAGTGTGATGTCTCCATTCCCTTCTTTTTTTTTCAGGAGAGCTTTGAGTATTCGGGGTTTTTTGGTGATTCCATGTGAATTTCATCAATAATTGTTCTATTTCTTTGAAGAATGACATTGAAATTTTGATTGGAATAGCACTGAATCTGTATATTGCTTTTGGTAGGATGGCCATTTTAATAATGTTTATTCTTCTAATCCATGAGCAGGGGATGTCTTTCCATTTTTTTGTGTCTTCTTCTATTTCTTTTAACAGTGTTTTATAGTTTTCTTTGTATAGGTCCTTTACCTCTTTTGTTAGATTTATTCCAGGTATTTGATTTTTTTTTGTTTCGATAATAAAAGGGATGGTTTTTTTTATTTCTTCTTCTTCAGATTCATTGTTTGTGTATAGGAAGGCTACTGACTTTTGCGTGTTGATTTTGTATCCTGCCACTTTACTGAACTGATTGATGAGTTGAATTAGTTTTTCTGTGGAGTTTTTGGGGTTCTCTATGTATATTATCATATCATCTGCAAATAGTGATAGTTTGACTTCTTCTTTTCCTATTTGGATTCCTTGTATGTCCTTCTCTTGTCTTATTGCTCTGGCTAGGACTTCCAGTATGATATTGAAAAGCAGTGGTGAGAGTGGGCATCCTTGTCTTGTTCCAGATCTTAATGGAAATGCTTTCAGCTTTTCACCATTGAGAATGATACTGGCTGTTGGCTTGTCGTATATGGCCTTTATGATGCTGAGGTACGTTCCTTGTATCCCAAGAATTTCAAGGGCTTTTATCATGAATGGGTGTTGCACTTTGTCGAAAGCTTTCTCGGCATCTATTGATATTATCATATGGTTTTTATATTTCTTTTTGTTGATGTGTTGGATAACGTTGATTGATTTTCGGATGTTGAACCATCCTTGTGTTCCTGGAATGAATCCTACTTGGTCATGGTGAATTACCTTATGGATACACTGTTGGATTCTGATAGCTAAAATTTTATTGAGGATTTTTGCATCAGTGTTCATTAGGGAGATTGGCCTATAGTTTTCTTTTTTTGTGTTGTCCTTGTTCGGTTTTGGTATTAGTGTAATGTTGGCTTCATAGAACGTGTTTGGTATTGTCCCTTCCTTCTCAATTTTTTGGAAGAGTTTGTGAAGGATAGGCACCAATTCGTCTCTGAATGTTTGGTAGAATTCATTTGTAAATCCATCAGGTCCTGGGCTTTTGTTTTTGGGGAGGTTTTTGATTACCATTTCAATTTCGCTAATTGTAATTGGTCTGTTTAGGTGTTCTATTTCTTCTTTATCTAGCTTTGGGTGATTGTAGAGTTGTAGGAATTTGTCCATCTCCTCTAGATTGTTGAACTTGTTTCCATATAACTGTTCATAGTAGTTATTAATTATTCTTTTGATTTCTGCTGTGTCCGTTGTGATTTCTCCTTTTTCATTTATTATCCTATTTATTTGTGCTTTCTCCCTTTTTGCCCTTGTGAGCCTGGCTAGGGGTTTATCTATTTTATTTATTTTTTCGAAGAACCAGCTCTTGGTTTCATTGATCTTTTGGATTGTTTTTTTAGTTTCGATTTCATTTATTTCTGCTTTGGTTTTTATTATTTCTTTTCTTCTACTGGTTTTGGGGTTTTTTTGTTGTTCTTTTTCTAGATCTTTGAGCTTCGAGATTAGGTTGTTTCTTTGAGTTCTTTCTTGTTTTTTGATGTGAGCTTCTCTTGCTATATATTTTCCTCTTATTACTGCTTTTGCTGCATCCCATACATTTAGGAAATTGGTGTCCTCCTTGTCATTCAATTCAAAGAATTTTTTAATTTCTTCTTTATCTCCTCGTGAGTCCAGTGGACTTCCAGTAGTGCGGGTTTCAATCTCCACGAGGTAGGAGAGTACTTTGCCCTCTTTTTATGGTTTATTTCTAGTTTGATGCCTTCATGGTCAGAAAAGATGGTTGGTATGATTTCAATCTTGATGTATCTGTTGATGTTTGTCTTGTGCCCCAGTATATGATCGATCCTACAGAATGATCCGTGTGCGCTTGAGAAAAATGTATACTCAGATTTTTTTGGGTTTAGTGTTCTATAGATGTCTGTTAAGCCCAAAATCCTTATTTAGAGCTTTAGTGTCTTTACTTATTTTTTGTCTTGTTGATCTATCCATTGTTGATAGTGGTGTGTTGAAGTCTCCCACTACGTATGTGTTTTCTCTGATGTCTGTTTTCAGAGATGCCAATAGTTGTCTGATATATTTTGGTGCTCCTTCGTTTGGTGAATATATGTTAATGAGTGTTATTTCTTCTTGAAGTATTGTCCCCTTGATCATAATGTAATGACCACTGGGGTCTCTTTTTATCTTTTTAAGTTTGAAATCTGTTTTATCTGATATGAGTATAGCTGTTCCTGCCTTCTTTTTTGGTCCATTTGCTTGTAGAATAGTTTTCCATCCTTTAACTTTGAGTCTATTTTTATCTTTTGCAGCTAAATGTGTTTCCTGGAGACAGCAAAAGGTTGGGTTTTGTTTCTTAATCCAGCCTGCAACTCTGTGTCTTTTTATACTCTGTGTCTTGGAAGAGTTGAGTCCATTTACATTTAGAGTTAGTATTGATATGTTAGCATCTGTATTTGCCATTGTGTTTGTCTTTCCTTTGATTTTATTTATTTATTCTTTTAATAACTTTCTTTGGCCTTCTTTTGTTGTTATTCGTCCCTCTGAGGTTCTGGCTTTAGGACTCCTTGTAGTATTTTTTGAGTGGGGGTTTAGTTGTAATAAAATTCCAGAGTTTCTGTTTGTCTGGGAAGGTCCTTATTCTTTCTTCAAAGAGGAAGGAGAGCTTCACGGGATAGAGTATTCTTGGTTGGCATCTGTTTTCTTGGAGTCTGTTGACTATGTCCCTCCACTCTCTCCTTGCCCGTAGTGTTTCTTCAGAGAAGTCTGATGTCAGTCTGATTGGTTTCCCTTTGAATGTTATCTGTTTCTTCCCTCTTGTTAGTTTCATTATTTTTTCCTTGTCTTGGATTCTTGGGAGCTTTACTATTATGTGTCTTGCTGTATTTTTCCTTTCGTCATGGAAGTTTGGTGTTCTTCTTGCTTCTTGTATATCAATTTTCAGCTCCTTCTTCGCGTTTGGGAAGTTCTCTTCAATTATATCCTTGAATATTTTCTTTGTTCCTACATCTCTCTCCTCTCCTTCTGGGATTCCTATAACTCTTATATTTCCTTTCCTCATGGAGTCAGATAGTTCCCGAAGTCTTTCTTCGGTCTTTTTCCTTCGTACTTCTCCTTCCTTTTCTGTTTTAGTTCTTTTTATTTCTGTGTCTTCAAGAGTACTTATTCGTTCTTCCATTTCATCTATTCTGCTTTCATTGCTTTTCCCAGAGTTCTTTAGCGTCTCCATTAATTCTTTGATCTCCTGCATTTCCTTTACTTCCCTCTTTAGGGACTCAATTTCATTCTTCTGGTCATTAATTATTTTCCCCTTATCATTGTTTTCCTTTATGACTTCTGTCAGTTTTTTAATCACAGCAATTTTAAATTCTCTATCTGGAAGGCTCAGAAGTTCTTCCAAGTTACTGTCGTTGCAATCTGGTAGATGGTTTTCTTTTTGCGGTGTGCTTTTTTGCTGAGGAGTTGCTGGGTTGCATGTGGTTTTTCTACTCCCTACTGCCTGTTTTCTAATTTGCCGTATTCCTTGTGACACTGTGTTGCTGGTACTGGCCGGCATCTTGGGCGACCTTCCCAGCTCACCACTGGCTCCTCTGGGGAACTTCTGCTGGGTTCACAAGTCTCCAGCAAAGAAAGGTCCCTGCTGCAAAATGGCGATGCGGGAACGTGCTCCCCTGCACGCCCGGTCTGCCCCAGCAGTGGGTGCTGCTCCCCTCTGGGCTGGAACTGCAGGCGAGAAGGCGCCCGGCATGGGCAAGCCTCCCAGCTTACCTCTGTCTCCTCGGTGAGCCTTCTGCTGGGTTCACACAGTCTCCAGCAAAGAAAGGTCCCTGCTGCAAAATGGCGATGCGGGAACGCGCTCCCCTGCACGCCGGTCTGCCCCATTAGATTTTTTTTTTGACAAAATGAATCTAAAGCTTTTCTCTAAGAATAATGTAGATGTGTAACTAAGAACATTTTTTAGAATGACAACTACATGGAGATTTGCCCTGGCAGATATTAAATTTATTTTTATAAAGATATAATAATTGCACAAGCTCAGTAATCTACAACTGCAACTATGACACTGCTCAATCAATAGCTAGCAAAAACAAAGTTTGCTATAAACTGAGAGTACAGCTTTATTTTTTCAAAGTTTTATTTACTTACACAAGAACCGGGGTAAAGGCCAGAGGCACGGGAGGCTGAGAGAATTCACTAGAGACAGAGTGGAGAGCAGAACAGGCAGACGACTGAAAACACCACTGAGGAGAGCATTGGGCACAACAGGAGAGGTCTGCCATGCCGTGTGGGTATCTCTCTGGCCGGCTGGGAATTGAACCCATGCTGCAGAGGCTGCAAACAGCCTCATGGCGCTGTGCTCAACTCACTGCGCCACCAGAGAGGCCTAGACTACAGTTTTAAAAGTCTAAGGAGAACATTGACAGACAAGAGTTTATCTAAGAAGGGAATGCTGTGTTGGATTTCATCAATAGTAGAAACTTGGCCTAGGGGGGATTTCTGGCATTCCTTTCCACTTTAAGACTGAAAATGAAATAGAATGTATGTAGATGGACGTGATTTCAAGTCTTAAAAATCTCTTCATCACTGTATTGTACAATATGAAATGATTTCCCCAGTTTACTAATTTTGACTAGAAACAATTAGCATTATATAGTTATTATAAAATAAAGGACACCTGTAGTCATTGTCATTAATTTTATTTTCATCAGAGCACTCATATTTCATCAGAGCACTTAAGGGGTCCCCATAGCAGGTACATGGGAGAAGAAATATGCAACTTTAATCTTTTTAGAACTTTGTATTATTTTTGTCTCATCTATTCCTCTCTCCCCCTCTTATTATTTTTTTTTTTTTAACTTCTTGCTGGGAATTTAAAACTAATTTTCAGATGTTAAATAATGTCACCTATAATGTGTTTCTAAGGACTACAGTAAGGATTTAAAAAAATTAACTACAGTACCACTTAGCACACCCAACAACATTAATAACAACACCTTAATAGCATGCAATGCTCTGATTATGTTTATTTTTCTCAAATTGTCTATGTTGGAGTACAAAAAATAAATCCTCTCCTATGTTGATCTTAGACTGGGCAAATAATCAAAACAAAAGAAAAACAATCAATTTAATAACAAGTATGGAGAAATTGCACAGTAATGAATTCTAAAGAATAATGGCGTGAACCAAGAATAAACATTTTGGGACCTGAGATAGCAAGGAGAGAGAAAGGGGAAGACTTCACGTGACAGACGTGGGGTAGGGCGACCTCATTTTTAACCTGAGAATAAAGATGTGATTCTTGGAAAGGACATGTTTACCGATAAACCTATAATTGGATGACACCCTCCAAACTACATTCTTCCATTCTTCTAGGTATCTCTTCTTTTTTTAGGGAAAGAAGGGGAAAGGACTTAGGCAAGGACAGAATGTTCTACTAGCCCTCAGGACCCTCACTATTCTTAAGCCAAAAAAATCATCATTCTCTCAATAATGGCAACAGAACTTCTGAGGCTTGGGCCTCCCCTGGTGGCGCAGTGGTTGAGCGCTGGGCTGCGAAGCTGCCCGCAGCCTCTGCAGCGCCACTTCGATCCCCGGCCACTGGCGAGGGTCCCACATGGCGCGCAGACCTCTCCTGCCGCCTGCTGCTCCCCTCAGCTGTGTATTTCGTCCGTCTGCCTGTTCTGTTCCCCTCTCTGGCTCTGGTGCATTCTCTCACCTTCCTGCACTTCTGACTGTACCCAGTGCTTGTATAAATAAATAAAATAAATCTTAAAAAAATATAACTTCTGAGGCTCTTGGGTCCTTGATTCTTGATTGACCTCTAGTTCTCTTACCAAGGTGCCAAGAGACACTCTGGGACTATTTACAAAAGCCTATCCAACTCTTTTGGGCAGATCTGGCCCATACCTCTAAGATATCCTTTTTACTGACTGTTCAGATTGAAATATAAAAAAGTTCCAAATAATCATTTGATATGTTTCCTAAACCTCTTTTAATCTATAAAAGAAACTTTCTCTTCACATTCCTTGCATTTTTTCCCTATTGTATTCATTTGATGAAGAAATGAGATCATTTGTCTTGTAGAATTTCACATCATCTGTGATTAGCTGGCTGCTTCCTGTATCTCTCCTATATCTTGTAAACAGATGGCTTGAGCTGGAATTTTTATTAGATTCAGTTTTGCTTGTTGTTTTGCAGAGGACAAGAACAGTTCATAGATTCTACCCATTGTTTAGACATGGTAGTGAGTGTGATCCTATTTTTGTGATGTGAGAATTGTCGACATGATCCTTCCATTAAGTTTACATCAACATTTCAGTTAATGATTGAAGGAACGTAGAGAACTTCAATTTGTCACTAGTGCTTTAATTCTTAGAGCTATATTGTATTAGCAAAATGTACCCAAAACAATAATAATATAGTAAATAATATAATAATAGTAAATAATATCTACAGTAATGTGATGACATATTAACATGTATCCATTTTTGGTTATTATACTAGTATTCTTATTTTAAAGTTCAAGGGCTCTGAGAATAATTTCAAGAAGAAAATTTATCCCTCATAAAAATTAAAATGAAGCTGGATGATTTCAATCAAATGATGATAAAGTATAATATTAAATTTTAAAGCATATAATGTCACAGGTCAGTTTTTTTTCCTCCTCTCAACTTCAAATTTGTGAAACCTACTGGTTGGCCATCTTTAACGTCATTATATTAGAGTTTACATTTCCATGAATTGAAACCACTACTTGGTTCAATAGTAAGTGATATTTAGACTATTTCTAATATGTTTAATGTAAACTTTTAATGTTTACTGTAAACCCAGTTTTTAAAATCCATTTATAGATACAGTACTAATAACGTTTCAGTTACAGTGTGAAATATGGAATCTGTAGTCCATGACAATATAAGAGCAATGATTAGCTGGATAGAAGGTGGGAACAAAAATATAAAAAGAGGGATGGAGAATAATATAAGATAGCTAAAGTTTAGGTATTGCACAATATGGTAAGCCAAAAGAGATTCCCTAAAATTTATAGGTTTAGAAATGTTGATTTGTTATTGTGAAGCTCCAATGGTAAGTATAAGTAAGCTAAAAGCTTAAAAATATAGGTGACAGGTAGAAAATCAGAAATTTAAACACTTATCACAAGGGCACTAAAATTCTATTATTTATAATTAGAATCCACAGATACTTCCTATAGATAATTAATCAAGAAACAGAGGTCCAAGAAATTATTTATAATTCAACATAAATCATAGAATTTGGTGACCCTTGTGCTATGGAACTAGAGGTGGGGTTGAAGGATGTTACTAATTTTAATTTTATACTTTCCAGTTTTAATTGAATTTTTTAAGCCATATCTGATTATTGGCTATAAAAAAAAATCTAATAGAGCCCAGAAGAAAAAATACCAGAAATCTTTACTTCTGAAATGGACAGAGAAAGGCAAGAAGGTAGAGAATATTAATGGGGCTAAGGCCTGAAATTCTGGGTAGAGAAGAGAGAAGATTTTGTTTTGTTACTTCACATAAATCTTCATTAGTAAAAGAAAGATAATAACAAGTCTATAGGATTACAATAAAGATTAATACATATACAGAACCTAACTATGTCTAGTCCATAGTAGGTCATCAATAAAAATTGGTTCTTCCTCTCTTTGAATATTGGGTCCATGACTCTGATAGCTCTATCCTTTCCATTTATTACCTATTTTCTACCACTATGATTCTGTTCTTGCCAGCCCTGGCCACATATCAAGCAGGGAACTCGAATGAAACACAGAGAGTTAATGACTTGCATCCCATGCTAACTTGTGATTTGCTTTCCCCTAACTCTAACGCATGGTGTGTACACTTGTTAGCAATAGAAAACCTGCTGTTTCTGCCTGCCTAACATTTCAATTATCAGAGAAAAACAAGGACACATCATCTCCTTTATGCCTTTTCACTGATATGATAATATGGAAGTATTTCATATTAAATTTCAAATTATTTACACCACCATTTCTTCATAATTTCCTTCTGCATTGTTCATGTGTGAGTTTTTATGTTGGCCCTTAGCTGGTCCTTTGCATTTTCTGTCTTCCATGTTGGTCCTTATTATTGTTTCTTCTTCTTCTTCTTTTTTTTTTTTGCTCTGTGCCTCTCAGAGAAACTCACACTTGTCAGACAATAAGAGAACTGAGAACTTAGAATAGAGAGGCTCAGTTGAAGACACCTATGGAAGATATGAACTTGAGGTGACCACTGTCCTTGCATTCTCACCCCCCATGTCACAGAAGATTAAGACATATCTGAGTGATTTTATACCCTATCTTTCATGCTCTTTCTTATCCTCAAGGGCAACTAAAAACTGGCTTCACCAGCCTGTAATTCATCAGCCGCTATAAACCATGTCTGTCTTCAGCAAGGACTTCCCCTTATGGGATACTTTACAACCATGGAACATGCCCAACATATTAATGACACAAACTCATTGCTCTACGTACACATTCTGAAGGCACATTGCATAGCTTTTAGGAAGAGGATATATGAATCAGAGTCTGGCATGACCAGTACCAGTTATTCCTAACTTTAAGGATGAGCTAGATTAGCAGATTTACCCCACCATCCAATCTTAAATGAAAGAGTTTTTAGTGAAGCAACTTCACACAATCCCTTTGGAACGTCACAGTATCCAAAGTTGGGGGGAACAGGACGATTTGAAGTGACAGATCAAGCTCCCAAAGTCACATTACACAGGAACACTAGTCAATACATCCAAACACTGTGTTGCTTCCATATTTTATGAATTTTCTGCTTTGTGCTATTAAAACATTTTAGCCATAATGAGAGAATCTTAAAATGAAGGAATGGACCATGCACAATCTCATTTTACATGTTTCCCTTTCCAGATATAGTTGATTTATGGAAAGAAGTTCACATTGTTATGATCATGTCACAGATTACATTTTGATCTCCGTACATTTACAATGGCAGGAACTGTTAGGGCTCCTATTTTAAACTGTAACTGTAAGTGCTGAAAGGAAAGCAATCATACACTTCATGAAGAGGAGTGACTGTTCCAAAATGCACCCAATGACCCCCAGTTGGTGCCACACTCTCTCTGCTGGTTGACTAATATAAACCCCACCATTTATCAATGTCCTTTTCAGCTACTCAGGACTCCACATGTTGATCTTGCTGCATGAACAGTAAGAAAATTCTGTTTTTTTTTAAATATATAATTTCCATTTTATTTTTCCTCAGAGGACAGTTTTCTCCCGTCCTTAAGGATTTAACATCTTCACCTGGGCTTTGGAGGAGGTCGTGGGGCAGCACCCACAAGTCTAAATCAGGGTGGGGGTGTTGGGGCTTTGGGGCTTCTCCAGAATGACAGCTGATTCCCTTGCTGTGAAGGGCACACTCCCACAGGAATGCAATCACACAGAGGGCTTGGGAAGCAAACGGGCATCAAGGACGTTGACCTCGGATGTGTCCCTGATGGCTGTGGCTGCTGCTGTGTTTTGCATGACAATTGCTTTTAAAATTTTTTTTTATTTATTTATGCATACAAGAGCTGTGATATAGGCCAGAGGTGGGGGGGGGGTGAAAGGATTCACCAGAGACAGAGTGGGGAGCAGAACAGGTCGATTGACTAAAATACATTGCTGAGGGGAGCAGCGGGCGAGACAGGAGAGGTCTGCTGCATATGTGGGTCAGATCCCTGCCCGGGGATGGAACTCGTGCTGCAGTGGCTGCAGATAGCTTCATAGTGCTGACGCTTAACCCCCTTGTGCCACTAGGGAGGCCCCTGCATGACAATTTCTTAATGCCTTGTCCTCAGGCATGCATTGGGTGCAGCTGGCACAATGCATAGGTTGTGTGCAGTAGTGACCCTTTTGGGCACAACTGTTATTCCTTCTTCTTCTGGTCATCTTAGAAGCCAGGAACTAAGAGTGCAGAAAGGTAATAAATTCATCTGGACAAATGGATGCCATCATTCACTGAAGGAGAAAGTCAGTGTGCATGAGTGGAGAAACAGGACTGACTTTTCTCAAACATCACACAAGCAAATTACACTGCAAGGCTATGCTATAAGATGCAATGGGCCTAAAATGAACATTATTTTTTCTTAAAAGATATATATTACTGAAATCAGTCTATTTTCGTGGGTCTGTGGCATGTGTAAACCACAATCTGTCCTGAAAATTCTAAGTTGATCTTTAATTAAAATGATTATTTTCTACAACCATCTTATTTAATTATAAAAAAACCATACATGAAGTCATCAAAGCTAGGGCTGAAACTTTGAATTCATTAAGACATAGAAATTGATTTGCCTGATGGTGAGGCTGAATCTAGTGACTCTTTCCTTGGTCAGAATAAATGGTTATGTCACAGAAACAAAGTAACCTCAAATCTCAGAAACTTATGCCAGTAAAAGAAAAAGGCCAAAAATTTTAAACTGATCAAATGACTCATCTCAGTTGTAACTCTAGGTTCAAGATGCAACTGGTTGTCTGTATAGACATAGTTTTGCTTTTCGTACCCGAAGTGGAAGGTGAAGACAATGATGACATGGCTAATTTGCTCTGAATTATTTAGAAATTATTTAGCCCACTTTCTGCTTTGCCTTCATTGAGGAGGGATTGTAAAAACCAGGGCAGTAAGACCCAAAGAATTCTACCGATGTCACTGGCTTATGACCCAACAAAATGTTACACAATTCTAAACAGAGTCGTGCAAAACCTGAACAGATGAAATGCACAGAGTGTGTGGGATTAGGTTAAGAGAATGATTTCCTGCACAGAATATCATTATCCACAATTTCAGGCCTTTGAAAATAGCACTTATGGTCATTTTGAGCCCATTAAAATGCTTTTTAGACATGATGCTGAACTAAAAAGTACTCATTGCTACAAATCCCAGTGATGAGCTGATTGCATTACTACGCAAATTATAGGCTTTGGAAAACTATTTGCTGAGACTCCTTCTAGCATTGGTTGTTGAATAGAACTTCAGGGGCTTTAATTTAATTATGATTAAAGCAAATTCCTAGGTGAAATGAGGGTGCGAGAGAGGAGAATTGGTTGTTTTTGTTTGAACTAGGAAAAAGAGCTCCAAAAGCTTTGTGGAGCTGGTAAATAAAGAGTCAGTGATGTGACATTTTCAGTGAGAGAACACAGAGGGTCCCTGTGTGCACAGGCATCTCTTATCTCTGTCGGAATGACTGAAAAAGAAAGAGATGGACCAGTAATTATTCTTATTTAACGAATTAGACAAGAATTGAGCATAAATGGCACTATTTTCCAAAGGTAATTAATTTCATCCTGCTAAAGTTAATTGAGTGAGAAGATATGAAATCATTTACAAGCATATGATCTTGAACAATTGGAACAAATGTTACATTTGAACTCATTTTAGGTTTGGACATTGCATTATGTTATTTATCACCATTTTGCAACTCAAATTACCCCTTGGGAAATTGACTTAGAGATGGAAAAAATCAAAACAAAGCGTGAACTGAAAGGGCTGTGTCATCAGCACTGCAGCACACACGGTTTTAAGTTACAAAATCACTGGGTTTTTCTTCTAACTAGTTCTCACTAACTTGACCAAGGAGATGTCAGTCACTCCCCACATTTTAATGGCTGTTTTTAAATGATACAAACACATTAACCTCTGTTCACTTTTGCCTTCAGAAAGCTTAGTAAAGGTTTGTGATTCACTAAAAGAAGTGACAGCATAACACACATCCTCCCCATACTTCTAGTCATGTGACTGTCTCTACTTCAAACAGGGTCACCAGTCACTGGGTTTAGGGCACCCCTTAATCCAGTATGGTTTCATCATAACTTAGCACATCTGCAAAGACAGTACTTACAAACAAGGTCAGATTCAGAGGCTGTGGGTGAACATGAATTTTGGGGATACACAATGTAACCCAGTAAAAGACTAATTTTATAAACAAAATGTATGTGAACATCTTATTAGAACCAAGCCCACAGGTCTCACAAAAGATAATTGTGATTTTGGGAGAGGCTTCCGTAGTTTTGATCCTACCTTCACATCTTCCTATTCACACACTCTCTCAACTCCTTTTCCCTCATTCACCTTCTCTAAAAGTCTCTTCCTTCTAGCTAAGGACTATCTCTACGTTTCTACTGCATCCATTCTCTTGAAAGCCACCTAGAACCTCCTTTGACTCATTTGAATTCTTCTTGAGGGTAAAAAATCCAGTTCTTGCTTTGTATCATTTGCACATTTTAAATAATCTGACTGAAAGACCACTGGTAGCTTTAGTTTCCTTCTTATTACTTATCTAAAGGATGTGTGATTTTTTTCCCTGAAAATGTATTTTCCAGAGCTTCTTGACCATCTTCCTTTTTAGTATCGATGTAGAAGTCACAAAGTGGTGGTCCAAATTAGAACAGTACAACTTTAAAATAAACAGTGATTGTTGTCCTCAGATAACACTTATGTGCTCTTGTTTAGCTAATCTTCACCACTTCTCACTCCCTGTCCCCAAGATTCCCATTATATCTTCTGCTTCACACAAGTACCTATCACCCCTGGAGATACTTGAATTGCAGTCCTATTTTGAGGGGTCAAGATATGAATGATGTTTATCTTTGCCTAGAAATTGTGATGACCAAAAACTTGAAGCTTTTTTTTTTTTTACTCATGACTTAATAATTCTTAGATATGTCCATTAAGATCATTTGTCTTTCTGTCAGGGAGGAGAGATTATTTTCTCTCATTGATTTATAAGAATGTGTGTTATATATTAAGGCTATTAAGTTGTTGTTTGCTTCTTTAAATTTTACCCTGTGTTCAACAGTTGCCATTCAATTACTCCTAAACTGCAGAAGTTAGGTAGTTTCATTTAATTGTCAATTTTCTTTAATGGCTTTTCATTTTAGTACCATGATACAGATTTAAAAATTGCATAATTGAAATGAAGTGAAAATGCATAATGTATAGATGAACTTTAAGAAAATTCTAAAGCCTCACTATATTCATACTAGTTCATATATTTTTATTTTTGCTTTTCTTATAAATGGAATATTGAACATATATTGCATTTTTAAAATCACCCATGATGATTACAAAATCAGAACATTGCAAAATACAGAGAACAAAAATAAATATATAAAAGCATTATATTCTACTACTCACAGAATGCCCCTTTTAAGTTAGTGAAGGATAGCTGCTCAGATTTTTATGACTTTTATACACAAATGAGTTCATATTGTACATACTTTGTGACTTTTTTGGCTAATATTTTAAAGTCAATAATAATTCATCTTATCCCCTTGTTGTCATCAAGAGTGTTTTTTAGCTATTTTTTTCAAAATCATCTCCAGTCCAGGACAATACACTGGACTTCCTTGTGTCCCTAAGTCTCTTTCAAACAGTGTTTACAGGTTTAAAAGATCAAACCAATCATTCTCCAGAATTTTGTTTCTTCTGTAATTGATTGCTTATTCACTATATGATTATTTACTTACAAATTTTCAAAATAAGGGGGTGTATTCACAGAATTACCAAAGGTGATCCATTTCTTTAATATTATTATGAGCTTGTCCGTTTAAATATATTTGACATACTTAATCCATTTTGTTACTATTTTTAAATTGTTTTTAAAGATTTATTTATTTGTGCATACGAGAGCTGAGGTACAGGCGATAGGTGTGGGGGTGTGTGTGAGAGAATTCACCAGAGACAGAGTGGGGAGCAGAACAGACCAGACTGAGTGAAAGATACTGCTGAGAGGAACAGCAGGCAAGACAGGAGAGGTCGGTTGCACCATGTGGATTAACTCCCTGGCCAGGGATCGAACTCGTGCTGCAGTGGTTGCAAATAGCTTCATAGTTCTGAGACTTAACCCCTTGCTCCACCAGGGAGGCCTATTGTTACTATTTTTGATGCTCAGATTGTCTGATTATAGAGACGATAGGATAGGAGCCTCTAAGTTGGTCCAGGAATCCTTTCAACAAGACACCAATACATTTTGTTAGTTTCTTCATTTTCTGACATCACAAGAGTCGCATTTTGTACATTTCCTTCATATCTGGAATCAGCCATATTTCCAAGAAGCCCTTGGAAACATTACTCAGAAAACTTAATGTGGGACCCAAGGGTAGTGGGTCATTTTATTTTTAATTGCCTTTGCTAGTTTGGATAGTTAGAAAGCAGCCACCCCATAGTCCTGCTATTAGTTCACAGAGCTTTCATTGGAGTCTCTTGGAATGCCCCAGTAGATGACATCATTTATAAATATAAGTTCATTTTGATTTCTTCTTTAAAATAGTTGATCCACTTTCATGTCTTCATATCCTACTATATTAGAATGAATTCTCAGAACAATGATAAATAGCAATAATAATAGTTATTAATGTATTATTAGAAATAATTGTTAATTCTAATACAGTGAAAATTGTTAATTCTAATACCTTAAGGATAATATTCTAAATTATTATGCAATTATTACTTTATTATTTTGAATCTGTATATTTAGTTTCTCAAGACTTTAAGAAAGTAATTATGGCTGAATATTTAATTGTACCAAAGCCACTTCTAAAACTTCATAGGATCCTAAGTTTTTCTACTTTGACCAAGTGATGTATATCCTACTATTGAGCCATTATCACAATTTCATAGTGAGTTTACTTAGCCATGATGTATTATTCTTTAAACAGATAACTTGTTTTGATTTGCTTATATTTTATTTGGGATCTTTGTAATGATATGCATATTCAGAAAAAGGTCTATTATTTTTCTTTATGTTCTTTGTCAGGATATGCACCAAGATGAACATAGTTTTGTGAAATGAATTCATAATTTCTGTCTTTTCCTATGAACTAGAGCAATTTAAATGGTATGGAAATTTTCTCTTTTTTGAAACTAAAAAAAAGCAGTGGGTAAGTTATCAAAAATAAAAATGTTCTAAATTATTTCACTACTGGTGACCAAGTCCAATTTTCAATATTTTCATTAGTCAATTTCTGTCATTCACATATTTCAGATTTACTATTTCTACAACTAGAAACAGTTGCTGTATTCACAGATTTTACCTGTGTAATATTTTAGAATTTTCTGAGGTTTTCTTTGTGTCCTAGAGTATCAATTATTCATAGAAGTGTTTGAGGGACTTTTGAAAAAAAGTGTATCCTCTTGGTTTGATATGTAAACATGTTATTAATTATATACTAAAATCATCTATGCCATTTTGTATTTTTCATCATCTATCAATCAACTCTAATTGATTAAACTAAATAATCTGTATGCCTTTAATCACACAGATATCTTTGTACAACTAATAAAATTTTAATTTGTATATTTCAATTCTAGGTCACTTGGATTATACAGATCCATGACTATGTTTGCTTTATAGTGGGTTTCTTCCATCCCAACTTTTAAAGTTAATTTTGGCAAAATTTTTCTTCTTCCTGATATTATATTTTTCTATATCTACTTTTCTCTTCTTTACTTTCTCCTTTGTCCCTTATTTCTTTCATTCCTTCTTTCTTTCTTCCCTTTCTCTATTTCAAAATTTATGATGCCAAGTTTATATATGAATTTTATTTATTTATTTATTTTTAAAGATCTATTTATTTATACAAGCACTGGGTACAGTCAGAAGCGCAGGAGGGTGAGAGATTTCACCAGAGCCAGAGTGGGGAGCAGAGCAGGCAGAAGGACCGAAGTACACTGCTGAGGGGAGCAGAGGGCGGCAGGAGAGGTCTGCGCGCCATGTGGGACCCTCCTCCGGTGGCCGGGGAGCAGCCAGGGATCGACCTGGCACTGCAGAGGCTGCGGGCAGCTTCGCAACCCAGCGCTCAACCGCTGCGCAACTGGGGAAGCCCTATATATGAATTTTATACTTTATAGTTTATAATATAAATACAATTCTTTCCAGCATCTGTCTAACTTTCTATTTTTCACCTGTACCTTTTGAATTAAAATTTGATTTTTTAATCTAAGATGCGAAATGTTCATTTCAATTGTCATTAGTAATTTCAACATAGGTGAGTTCTATAGTTAGTGATATAAATACCTTAATTTTCTTCTGTTATTTTGTGTTATGTTTTCATATTTTTATGTTCCCTTTGCGATGTTGCTCATTTTATTTCTTGTATACATTTCCCCATCGTGAAATATTTTTCAAAGAATTTTTGCTCATTAATAGTTTGAGGAGATGTTAATCAATGTTCTTGGTGGGGGAACACATAGCACATTTCATTACTAAATAAAACAGGAAAACATTAGGGGATTGCTTGGAGGGAAACACAATAAATTTTTAAAAGTAGAATTCCTAAGAATCTCAGCAATTAAACAACATGTTCACATGTTTAATCATAGTTCATAGCCTTATTTGCACTTAGAATCTATTTTTCCCAATACATCTAGTGACATCCTATATGATTGTGGTTTGTTGGATACCACTTTGTAAATGCACTTCAGTGACCTGGAATCTGTACATCCTATTTTTTACGTCACTGTTCATCTCTGAGTATTCTGCTCGTACACATTGAACATATTTTTTCAATCCTACTTTTGAGCTGACTGCTATTTTGTGTGTGTTTTCATGTGGACTCCTCAATTGATTCCCTGGATTTACTGCTGCTCATGACTTGGCATCATGGTGTAATTCAATCACCATTAGAGTTTGCCAGTTGAGACATTTTATTAGCAAATGATTAAATTGAGCTAGTACAAGAGAAATTTATAGTGACAATAGCTTGGTTTCAGGTAGATATTCAAATTGCTATGGGTAGGAGTGGAATGTCTAATGGATAGTAGAAAGAAGCACAGGGAATCTGAAGCCTGAGTGAAGATGGACAGGAGATTAACACCTAAGACATGGAGATCGACTTTAAAAGGAACAACATCATCACAGTAAGATGAAACTTTTATTATAAGAACTTCAAAGACCACATGACGAAAGTATTTTATTGTTAACCTCCAATATTATATTTAGCTTTGAAAGAAACATCAATGGTTTGATCATTTATTAGTTTTCAAGGATAGAATAGCAAGTCTGTGAGAGGAAACTGCTTGAATTCAGAGAACAGAATTCTACAGGCACCTCAGCACCACTCAGGGTGTCCTAGACTAAATCATTTCCTTTTTCTCACCCTCAGTTACTGCAACTATACAAGATAGCACAGAAATTGCTGAAATGACTCAAAATTCTCTCATCCTAGGGCCTCAGAAACTCTACAAATCTGTGACTATGAATTTTGAGGTGATGTCTTGATAAACTTCCTTGTACACACGCCTGGATGTTTCTATTTTTCTTGGGGTGTATTGGCTACAATCCAGAACTGATTGTGAAATGAACTTAGCAAGTCACTATCAACATTTTTTAAGAAAGATTCGCATTAAAAATGTAACAATGTAGGGCCTCCCCTGGTGGCGCAGGCAGTTGAGTGCCGCGTTGTGGAGCTTTCAGCAGCCTCTGCAGCACTGGTTCGATCCTGGCCGGACGGCAAGGGTCCCAGATGGCGTGCAGATCTTTCCTGTCTTGTCTGCTGCTCCCCTCAGCAGTGTATTTCGTCAGTCTGCCTGTTCTGTTCCCCGCTCTGTCTCTGGTGAATCCTCTCACCTTCCCACGCATCTGACCTGTACCCCGTTCTTGTATAAAGAAATAAATAAATCTTTAAAGAAATATATAACAATGTATCACATGTACTTATGTTATAGAGCAACCCCGATATTAAACGGCTGCTTAACCCCACCCTCAGGTCCCAGCCACCTTCCCTTTGGTGGTGATGGGATTTGGAGTTCCCAGTGTCTTTGGCTTTGACCTGGGGTGGGGGTGGAGTCCACAAAGCCTATGTGGAATTTGCTTTGGGACATCCTTTTCCCCCTAACACTTAGGGTTAAAAGAAGTAGCATGAAATTGCATTTTTTTGTTTCTTATTGACTTATAGGAGCTTTAAACATATTCTTGGTACCTCTTGAGTTAAATTCACTGCTTAACATTTTAGTTAAATCTGCCATATTAAGAAGCACAAAACTTGGTGTCTTGCCATTGAAAACCTTAAAACTTAATATGGTTGAGTTTTCTTTATGATCTGTGCATTTTAGTTCTTGCTTAAGAAATGCTTCCCTATTTCAGGTTCATAAAAACATGGTGCTATATATTCTTCTAAAAGTTTTAAAGTTTTTTTTTTTCATGTATGTCTTTGTTCCATCTGAACAGGGTTTTTGTACATTGTGTGAGGCAGCAAGCTATTTTTTTAAATATGAAAAGTCAGATTTCTCTACACCACTCATTGAGCCATTTATTCTTTTACTCCATTATAAAATGTTCTCTCTCATATACCAGATTCCCAGATCTAAGTAACTCTTTTTGTTATACAAATGATTGATGTCTCACAAAGCAGAGTTTAGCCTTGGGCACCCCTAATGACTCCTTAAAATGGTTTAGAGGAAATTAGTTTTTAGAGGACTGTAACCTTTTATTAATATTTACAGGATTTCAGTTAGCAAGAAACAGGTAGCCTGCATTAAGTAAACTATATGTTATATTGATGTCTTCTAAGCTGAAGGCATTCTGTTATGAACAAGTGATAGAGAGGTACATATATGGCTGTTGTATTGACCAAAAAGAAAGATCTTTAAGGAAGCTATGGTCTGATATAGTAAGCCTTAACCTTATCACACTCAACACTTCCTTTTTCATAACATTGTGTAATCACCCATATTGCTATGCTGAATTTTATGTTTACTTATATAGATAATATAACTCATCTGCTTGCATAACAAAAAACAACATAACACTCTTTTGTCATGTAAAATAGAAGTGTTGTATAATAAAATAAGATGGATTTCAATATGTAAATGGTCAGACATAGCTCAATATAATAAATCATCAAATGTCACCTTGAATGTGACAGCTGCAGTTGTGGGCTTATTTTATTGCTATTTTTTGTCAACTCAATTACCAAAAGAAACATTACTTCTAAACTAGTGATCAATTAAGTAGGTTTTAAACAAAATAAAGTACAGTCTCCCCTCTAATTACATAGTAGTTGTATTCCTAGAAAATTCAGTGTATATGAAAGTACAGAAATTTGCTTTGTATGTAATTGCGGAGATAGATTCTGGGCTCAGAAGAGTATAAGTTGGGTTTTTGCCTACATGAATGTTCAGCTGAACATGCAAACATCGAGATAGACAAGGGACAATTCTCTTCATGGGCCTGTCCCTTGCACCACAGGAATGCTGAGTGTCCCCTGTAAATGCCAACAGTAACCTCCAAATCACTGTGATAACCAAAAACACTTCCTCTCCATCTGTATTCCCCAAAATGCCTCCCCGCCCCACCTCTTTTCAACCACATTGGTCTGGAAGTTAGAGCAGGAGATATCAAAAGCCCTGCAGTAAATGCATATGCAGGTGGTGGGGGTGGCTGGTGCCCCCAAGGTGGGTGGGGTGAGGTCTGGTGAGCAGTGGTGGTGCTGACAGACCACAGGGACTGAGACAGGAATGACAAGTGGATTTTACTCAGCTGGCCAGGTCTGAAGAGCCAGAGGGAGTTTCCCATTTCTCCTTAAAGAAAGTCTCCTTCTTTGGCCTTAGAAGGCCATTATGATGTAAACAAACGATGAAGAAAATTATTCCCACAAAAATGTCACCAAAGCCAGATCCAACACGCCCCTGCCTCCAGGTTTCAAAACATTCTTTGTTGGAGACGGAAAAGATACATCATTTTCTTAAGTTGGAGGAAACAGGTTTTTTTCTCCTGTAAAACTTATGCACCAAGATAACCCTGAATTTTTGTCATCAGTAATACCAGCCTAACTCCATTGCCTGCCGAGCTGGCAGCTTTGCCTCAACAATATGCCTTATGAGTCTATTTTGTTAACATGTCTCTCCTTTGAGCTGGTATCTGTAAAAGGAAAGAGGAACCATGGAGAGATCTTTATTCTTTGAAGGCGTCCACTCCATCTATGAGCCTTGAAAAGTCATTTCTCCCCTGATACAATTATTTTAGTATCAATAAGCAAGTGATAGAAGAGAAATACGATATTAGCTGAATTATCATGCAGAACAGTCTCTGTACAGATTTATTAGTGAAATGAGAAAATTCACAGTGGGAATAGGCTGTATTAGATAATGCATGCTTCTTCCTCTGGAGAGGTAACAGCTAAAACAAAACTTAATCTAAATGATCCCAAGTGAAACATGTTCAACAAGGAGAAACTTTATCACTAAAGAAGTCAATTCTAGTTGGTATCTAAGTGTTCAATAATAGCGTCTCTGATTATAACTCCATTCACATTCTTCAAAAAAAATTTTTCTACCATTGCTGGATATGAATTCAGGATTCTGTTTCACCTGGGGCCGTGATTAATTAAGAACAGCATGTCCCCAATGTTGATCTGTGTCTAGTATAATGAATGTTTGCTGAAATAAAGGAAGGATAAATAAATGGTTGACTCCAAGAGATCACACATGTGTACACTCCATTAATTTAGTCCACTGTTATTATTTCAGCACCCCATGGTATCCCCTAAATTTCAACATCTAAGTCTATAAAGAAGACTTAGTGAGTCTGTAAGCAAGAGACCCCCAAGCTAAGAGGAATTTGGAAGTGAGCCTAAAATGTAACTGATGGCCTCTGGTTTCCCATTTTCAGTCCATCAAAATACTCACCACTCAATATTTCCATCCAAGTTTTTCTCCAGCATGTTCACGTCTAAGCTGGGCTATATGATAACCTAGAAGAGAAAAAAAAAATACTGATACTGAGGCAAATAAAAACTGTACAATCTTTCCCTTCCTGAAAGAATTCCCATGATGATAAAATCAACTGCTGTATTTCCAAGTTTTTTTTTTTTTGATTTTTGGTTGTTTGTTTTAAAGATTTATTTATGCATACAAGAACTGGGGTACAGGCCAGAGGTGTGGGGGGGTGAGAGGATTCACCAGAGACAGAGTGGGGAACAGAACAGGCAGATTGACTGAAATACACTGCTGAGGGGAGCAGTGGGCGAGTCAGGAGAAGTCTGCTGTTCCATGTGGGTTTCTCCCTGACTAGGGATTGAACTCATGCTGCAGTGGCTGTGGATAGCTTTATAGGTTGTCTTAACCCCTTGTGCTACCAGGGAGGTCCTCCAAATATTTTTTGAACTGTTAAGCACAGCTCTTTACTGAGGGTCTACTATGTGCCAGTCACAAGTGTATGTTTTTAGAATAGGGATGTGAGTGGTAGTTAATCTTCTATCCTAAAAGATCTGACAATCTAGTGAAAATACTGACCTAAAAATTCATTCTTATTTCAGGAAAAAACTAAGCCATGTTAAGAGATTCCCATAAAGGGATTGTAACATTTGCAGTTTCAGTATCTTTGCATGTAACACGATATCTCAAGATTTATGAGGCAATCACAAGTCAAATGATAATGACTTGTGGAAATTCATGGCAAAAATAATTGAGCATAGTGTTGCCATGTGCTTATATATGATGTACACTGAAGAGTACACTGTGGGCTCAGAAATCAAGTTCTGTTCTTACAAAGGAATTGGTGGTAACCCAGGTGACTAAGCCAATGGCCTTGGTTGGGCTAGTTTGGTCCTGTGCTCCTTGTTCTTTTTCTTCTTGTCTGGATTTTGCTGGAGTGTCCACTTCTTGTTGGAGGGCTATTCCTGAAAAACTTTTATTTTTGCCTACAGAATTACTGAAAATGCAGAATCTTTATTGATCAACTGCTTTCACAATCTTTGTTTCCCTTCAATATCTGCAGCTGACATTGACAACAGCTTTCCAAGTTTCTCTAATATGAATGTTGCCTGTTTGTACCTGTGGTTTTTTTGGTAACTGTGTTCTGGTAAAAACCATTTACCGGCCTCCCTGGTGGTGCAAGGGGTTAAGTACCACACTATGAAGCAATCCGCAGCCTCTGCAGCATGAGTTCAATCCCTGGCCAGCCAGGGAGCAACCCACATGGCAAGCAGACCACTCCTAATTCGTCCACTGCTCCAGTCAATCTGCCTGTTCCGTTCACCTCTCTGTCTCTGGTGAATCCTCTCACAACCCCTCTGCCCCCGCATCTCTGGCCTGTACCCCAGCTCTTGTATGCATAAATAGGTAGATCTTTAAAAAAAATACACCATTTATTAGAATTTCTTTGCTTTTGGAGGGATGTTTGACTCAATGCAAATGACAAAAGCACTAGCTCAGAAGTTGTGCTGTCCATTTTAAGAGAAGGCCGAGAAATTCCTCTGAAACCTGTTTCTTTCTTATCCTCAACACCTTTTAAAACTAGCCATTCCTCCTTCTCCTTCTTTATAATCTGGAGTTCTTCCAGCCAGTGCTGCAGAGATCAATCAAACATTCTCTCCTGGTAAAAGCATGAGGTCAGTGCTAGCTTTGGAGCTGGAAGGCTTTATGGAGGTCAAGGCTGTTATTTGTGCTATTGTGTCAAACCATCATGCATAATCAGATGAGTGAGCAATGAACTCAATCTGCTGAGAAAATTGAACAGATGAGATTTAGGTGGAAAAAGGAGTAGTTGCTCTGAGCACATGAGGAAAGCTACTATGTCTTCATGACCCATGGTGGGGACAGAGGAGGTGCTTTGGGTTTACAGAAGATGGATTTCAGAACCATCTCAGGTGTGAAGCTGACGGGCCCCTATTTTATCCACAATAGTACTTTCCCTTGTCAGCCTGTGATTTCTCCAGCTAGTAAAATAGTGTCTCCTCTCTCCCTACATGTTCAAGGCCACCTCTCACCCCAGGTGTTTGACCTACATCCCTCAACAACGGGTTTCCCTCACTGTAGGGGCAGGAAGGGGACAGAGCAGGTTATCTATGATCCGAGCAGACAGGCAGGGTAAAGGAGAGTCCTGGAGCCCTCAGTGGCTTTCTCAGGCTTTTACTGAGCTGTGACATATAGAGCAGCAACCAGGTACATGGCAGGCAGGGGTGCCTGGGGGCCAGGAGGCCAGTAGGCCTCCAAGCCCCCAGCACATCTTCACTCTGGGCTTCCCTGGCTGTCTCTTCTCCCCTTCTCTCTCCTGCCTCTCTCCTGCTTCTGCTTCTCTTGGTGACTATCTCAACACCCCTCCCAAGGCCCTCAGAAGTAAGTAAGACAGTTTATAACAATGTAACAACTGCAGGTGCCCCATCAGGCAGGGCAATCCTAATGGTGAGAGGGCAGAAAAGCCTGAAAAACATTTACCTTACACTCACCTTCACCGCAGATTCCACTCTCAGATACATTCTGTATCCATCCATGGGTTGGGGAGGAATTGTGTAGCTTCATAGCACATTGGAGCCAAGAAGGTCTCCCATATGCTGTCAATTTAGTGTCACTGTCATCCTTTCTGAGTCTCATTCTGCAGACAGATAAGCTAGAACCTGTTTTAAAAAATCTTCTTTCTCTAAATGGTCCAGGGTAGAGTCCATTAGTGAGACACAGTCATGGGACATTTGACATTCGGAAGATGGATAAAGAGAGGATTATTCCCCAGGGGAAGTTGCAGCCAGATATGTGGGCAGATCTGCAATGTCTTATGCCCCCTAGTACCCTCTTGATAACCTCCTCATGTTAGTGTTCTAGGCTGGAATCTTTGGGGATGACTTCCTTCCCACACTTTTAGCTCTCCCAGTGTTAGTGTAAGACCCTATACAACAATCCCTCACACCCAAGATAAGAAGACTGGCTGTTTTCATGACCTAATCTTCACTGATACGTGGTGGCTCTTGCTAGAAACCCAACAGGAGAGCAGGTCAGCACTCTTCTGCTTTGGGTTTGCTACCCATCCTTCACATTTCCTCTCTCCCCACGAAATTTTGCTTGGAGGTGGAAGCTGTGTCACACATCTCACCATTTCTTTTCTCCTGGTGTTCTTCCTCTTTCCCTCACCATTGGGTAGTAAGGGGTGAGCTATTATTTACTATGTGTAATACTATGTAATTGTACTACGTAACTCTGCTCAATATTAAAAGATATTTAGATGGTCAACAGAATAGTCAATAGATTTGACTAGGAATAAATATATTGGGAATGAGGGAGAAGAGATGGGAAATGAAGAAGAGTAAAATTGTCATCTCTCAAAGCAGAGAGTAATGTCTACAACAGACAGATCAAGAAAGAGTAATATTTATAAATACTGAGGTACCTGCTGGGATCAACTAAATAAGTCAAAAGGTATTTGGCTGGAGAAGACTAAGTGAAGACTAAGTGGTATGGAAAAGTGGGGCAGAGAATGGCTATTTTACATCTTGAACCTTTTGATAAATTTTAATTTTTACTCATGTATGTGGATTGCCTCAATTAAAATGTTTTTGAAAATGAAAAGCAACAGATGGTGAGCAGTGGTAGAGAGAAAACAATATGGCAGTTCTGCAGAGGAAATGTGACTCCATTTACTGCCTTCCATGTCTAAACGTGTGCTGTGCACCAGCACCCAACCTCAGGAAACAAACTGAGAGGGTGACAGGGCACCACCACACTCACTCAAACAGGTGAACTTGAACCCACAATGCAAAGGAAGCAAACAGCCTTCTCCCAAGGTCACTCCCAGTAGCCTGGAGACCTTGCCTTATGATCCCAACTGAGAAAGCTTCCTCCGTTTGTCTCTTCTCTCTCACCACAAACAGATTTTAAATGAAGATGAACAGAAGAGGAAGGGTGTGGCTGGAGCTCAGGGAGGAGGCTATTGAAATTGTCTCGGCAAGGGCTAAAGAACACCATAATCAAGGGGCAGCAGGGTCAGAGAGTCTTGGGGACTGTGGATGATCTGTGAGGGGGGCAGAGTTGCAGAGATGCTGATCGTATGAGTGTGGGGTGGGTGCGCCATTCCAGACAGCCAGTGTAGCAACGGGTAGTGCAAAGAAAGGCTGAGTATGTCTGCAGCATGATTAAATAAAATAGTGACTCCTTGGACAAATGAGAAAGGAAAGTTGGCCAATTAGTTAGCCGAGGCTACAAAGTACCACCAACACTGGGTAGCTAAAACAACAGAAACTTATTGTCTCACAGTTTTGGAGCTAGAAGGCTGAGATAAAGATGTTAACAGGGTTGATTTCATCTGAGGCTCCTTTCCTTGGCTTGCAGAGGACTGATCAGCTTCTTTAAAAAAAAAAAAGATTTATTTATTTATACACACAAGAATTGGGGTACAGGCCAGAGGTGTGGGGGGTGAGAGGATTCACCAGAGACAGAGTGGGGAACAGAACAGGTGTACTGACTGAAATACACTGCTGAGGGGAGCAGTGGGCGAGTAAGGAGAGGTCTGCTGCACCATGTGGGTAGCTCCCTGGCTGGCCGGGGATCGAACTCGTGCTGCAGTGGCTGCGGAGAGCTTCATAGGTTGTGTCTTAACCCCATGAGCCACCAGGGAGGCCCTGATCAGCTTCTTGTGTTTTCACACAATCTTCCCTCTTTGCACAGCTGTCTCATCTTCTATTCTAATGGGGAGACTAGTCATTGGATGCCTCCTCTTCACCACAACAGCCATGGTGCCACATCAGATATGACATGACACTTTCTGACTTCCAGATTCCAGGTCTTCTATAAACATCCTAAGGTAGCTGTCTTTTTAGGCCCTGACTGTTTCAAATCCACACCACTACCAACACATTCCCATTACTAGGATTTTCTTTTGCACATAACATGTCTTCAGAGATGCAACATTACAAATGCACACTGCACAGTTCTTGCAGATCTGCACTTTCAGAAAACTTCTCCTAAAATAAAATCCATCCATGATAAATAATGAGATAATCCTTAGAAATGCATGTACATGTAATTTCGAAGTATAATGTGGTTGCTCACTGATAAAATCCTGGGTGTTGACAGGGCACTGCAGAAATCATAGTCCTGATGGTGAGAAAGATCATAGTTTGACTGCATCAACACTGCAAGAGCAGACAACAGCCACCTTTTCCATCTCTGCCCTTCACACATAACAATTAGTGAATTTCCTTTAAGTAATAGGCAACACATGGGTCAAGACATGTCTTACATGCTTCAAGGCTGAAAAGTAGTTGGTTCTTTTAAGCTGAGCATTTTATGTGCTGTGTGTTTTTGTATCCACTGAAAGCAAATTTCTACCATAAAAAATAGTGGAGTTTTCCAAAACATGGTCTTTTTGACTTATATTGTTTCCCAAAATACAAGGTATGCATGTATTAAAGTCATCCCCTGATAGCAGGAGGACTAGGATGATGGTCACAATTTGGACTGTCACCAAAGAATTGCCCCTCCACATCAGACTGGAAGTCTGCACTGTTAGCACCCAGACAGAACAGAGGCCTTCTGCAACCCCCCTTGCTGCTGACACCCTAGGGCATCTTCGTAAAAGCAATGCATAATTATGAGCCTGGAATTTGTACATTTTTAAATGAACTTCAAGGTGACAAAAGCACTATTTTTTAAGAAAAAATTACATGAAGCCAGATTGAGGAGAGGCAAGGAAAATTTCCCTTCTATCCTGGATCACTGCTTTGAAAATAGAACATGACCCTGGCCAGGACTGACTTACTGAAAAATTGAAATGCAGAGAAGAATCTACAAGATTCTACAAGAGCATAGAAAACACCACCCACATAGTACCTAAGCAAAAGCTCGATTTTTCCAAACTTTGCATAAAACTAATTGTTTTTGTCTTTTGTTGTTGGTTAGTCACACTTTCGACAGATAGAGAACAGATGTTTATAAATGATTTAATCTCTTGGCTTAAAAAAAAGTAAAGCATCAATGGGATGAATTTTATCTTAATATTATCTGACATTTATTTTAATTCTTACCTGACATTTTAGAATACAGACTTGTGAGGGGCTTCTCTGCATTTCAATTTTTCAGTAAGTCTGTCCTGGCCAGGGTCACGTCCTATTCTCAGAGGATTTTTTAAGGAAGGTAAATCTATCTTGAGGGTCTTTGGTTTTAAAGAACAGAACTATATAGAGCCTTTCCTAAAAGGGAAGCTATTATAAAGAAATGAAAATGTTACCCTTCCCAAGTGTGAAAAATACTGACTCAACCTCACCAGCCTGAGAATTGGATCTGAGATCAAATTAGAAAGATACTCCCCACGTGTCCCCGACACGACGACAAAACAGGGGGGGTCTCTGTCATCAAGTTGTCCCCAAGGAGAACTCAGAAGAAGTTAATTACTCAAAATTCACAAGCACAATTCCACTGAATTACAAGACTGTGGAAAATATTATCTCACTAGATAGCCACAGGAACCAAAGGGGGTGGCTTATCATCCAGGACATCAAAATGAGCACATCTTTGATAAAACACCAAATTAAAAAAAAAAATGACAAGTGGGAACAAGATCAAGTAGATCTTTTGAAGCAATAGGAAATTGCTCCTAAAGGCTTTTCCAATTAGATATCAAAACATTGTAATTTTATCACTGTCTATATACCTGGACCACTTGGCAGGCTGCCCTGCAAATAGGCAAGAGCATGCTGGAAATGGAAAAAGATAAGAGCTACCCACAAGCTTACAAAACCATGTTCCATCTAAGTGATAATTAAGAACTGCAGGTTTCAGTCGCACGTCTGGGTGACAGTTTTTCAATGAACAGCAAATGCTCTCAATTGAATTCAGAATTCCTTCAGCAGAATTCCAGATTTGGAAATTGATTCTAAAGAAACAAATAGAGAGGAGAGTAAATATTTAGCAGAGGAACGTATATCACAGCATTCTGCATAAAAGTAAAAAATTTATAGCCATCTAAATGAACCTGAGCAGAGAGTACCCAATAAGCCCACATAGTGAAATTCCATATAACCATTAAAAATGATGTTGGAGAAATGTTTTCTTTACATGAACAGATGTTCATAATGTATTTTGAGTGAAAAAATAGGCTATGAAATGAAATGTAATGTGATTCCATTCGTGTCTAAAATATATACGCAGTTGTGCACACAGGGAAAACCCTGGGAAGAGGTAGTGTTCACAGTGTATGACTCTGGGTGATGGGCGATAGGGAATTCATCCTATTTTGTTGAATTCTGTATTTTCTTTTTTTTTAAGCTTAAGCTTTATATTTTTTTTCAGATTTATTTATTTATGCATACAAGAACTGGGGTACAGGTCAGAGGTGTGGGAGGTGGGGGTGGGGCAAGACAGAGAGGTCTACTGTGCCATGTGGTAGCTCCCTGGCGAGGGATCGACCTGGTGCTACAGTGGCTGTGGATAGCTTCATAGTGCTGCAAATTAACCCCTTGCGCCACCAGGGAGGCCCCCTGTATTTTCAATTTCTTTTATATTGAATAAGTTAAATTTTAGAAAGGAAATAGCGAAACTTTCTATAAATGGAAGAATTCTTTTCCTTACTCATATTCCCCATTTCTTTATGGGGGGGTATTTGCTCCCTATCAAGGGCCCCTCATCTTCAGATGAAGAATTAACCATTTCTAATATTTCTACTAGAGGTTTTCACAAGTCTTTTATTCAAGGAGAGGTAAATTTTCTGTAAGTGGATTTTGTGTTTCCAAAATGGACAATGTTCACAAATCATTCAATTTCCTTCCATAATGCAACTGTGGGGACACAGCTTTGGGTTTTCTATTTTGAGAAGGTGTTTGAGCCTCCTTAGAGCGTGCCCAGGTTGAGGCATCAGCACATTGCAACATGCATTTGCCGGGTTCTGAGGTGGAGAATGCAGCCCAAATGAGCACAGACTCCTAAAGGGGTGTGGAGGATGGGGCTGGTACCTGCCGGCGCTCCACTCCCCAGCCTTCAGCATCTGCCCCTGCTGGCTGTATTTCTTCTCAATACTCGCAGACCCTGAAAAGATTACATTGGAAAAAATTCTTTATAGGTCAGTACTTCTATTTTTGACAGATGAACTTCTATTGACCTCCCCGGAATTCTGCCTTTGTAAGCTGGGCTAATGCTGCATTGTGCAAAAAATAAATAAAAAGAACTGTTTCATTAACTGGGCTGAAAGAGGTAGCACCCTAATTCTTGACGTGCTAATGATTGCTGGTTCTTGAAGGTGTTAATTTTCAAACTCTAGTGTGGAAAATGTGTTCACTCTCCCCAGAGATTCAGCATTAGCCTTTTTCTTTTGTTTTTCTTTGCCTAATCCTGATATTAGTTCCCATTTGAATTTTGGCGTAAATAAGATATAAATACATGTTTCCTATCCTCCTCTTTATTACCAAGCACATTTGCACAAAATAGTGTTTGATCTTTCAAAACAGTAGCCCCTCTTTCATCTGAGAATGGCAAGGGAATGAATAGCTTTTGTCATATGTCTCAAGGCCTTTCTATTTTAAGGAGACTTTAGCTTTAATTCCCAGTGTGTGTTGCTCTTCATTGCTTATGCTTCCCTATTTAAATTTTTTTTCATTCTTTATTTGTTTTAATGCAAAAGAAAGATAAAGATATGTAAATATGGGCCTTTCCCCTTCAATTCTGGAGCATACTGTGGTGTTTTGAGTTTTCCACTCTTGGTGGGAGTCATTCATAATATCACCTCTCTTTGCTAAGCATCTACTTTCCCAAAAGCTGTCTGTTGCTTAAAGTTCCTTTTATAACACTGACTTCAAAAATAAGAGGCAGGAGTGATTGTGTTACCACTTGCAGCAGGTAGCAGGGGGAAGGTTATTGGGACTAGGAATTTCGAGTCAGAGTAAGAGTGCAGAAGGAAGAAATTTTGACAGTACAGAATAATAAAGTTAGAAAGAATGTTGATGGTCAAGTGTAACTATGTCATTTTAGCATTTGGAAAGAAAGAGTAAAGGATTGGAGTCACTTGTTTGAGGTCTCCAAGTGTTGGTGAGTTTTTCCCACTACTTCAAATCTCAACTTCACCGCCAGCTCCCTCCCACCCCCTCAGCTTCTGGGTCTTTCTGCTGCCATGACGCAATCTAGTCCAATCCCATTTAACAATTGCAAACTGAATTTTATTGCATGCTGGCACTCTCCCCAGGGCTGGGTAGGGGTGTTGGATGTGGAATATGGCCTAGCAGAAAGAATCCAGGCTTCAGACCAGGCAGAATTTGCCAGTTCATATTCCAGTCCTCCAGCCGACCATTGAAGCTTGGCCACATTACAATCTCACCAAATCTCAGCCTCTCATCTGGAATATGGAAATGGTCATCATACTGTCTTGAAGGATTGCAGAGAGAATTAGATGGGACATAAGCAAAATGTGGATAAACAGTAGGTATTCCTAGTATTACCTCCATGTCTAACATAAATAAAACGTAGTCCCTGCCCTTAGGAAGCTGAGAGCTAAGTGAGAATTCTTTGGGAAATAGACCTTAGAATGTCTGCCACTGGGTTCCTGGATTAGTTACAAGTTAGTCTGCAACTGGATTAATTACAGTAATCTCAAATTAACCCCTACTGGGGTGAGGAAATTTGCTTAATTTCCCATTGCAGACTCCAGGAGTAGGGAAAGAAGAATGAAAGACCTACAAGTGGGGTAAATTAGACGTGATGTGCCCCAAATTTGCCTCATTAGCCTATAACCTGGTTGCTGGGAGGACTCACTTAGGAAACATTCTTCCTCCTAATTCAAGAGCAAACCTCAAAATGTCAAGGGATCAATTTGGAGCTTAGAGAGAATGTAACTACTTCCTCAAATAACCTGTGATTGTGTGCATAGGACTAGTTCTTCCTGCTGGGCAAACAACTTGTTGAAAAGCTTAAATTTTACAAATAAATTCTTTTACATGATATCTAGAACAATCCTTGATTTTGTTTTTTCATTGCTCTGTCCACATGATGGATAGAAACAAATAGTAACTTATTTACAGTGGTCAAACTGGTGTTGGATGAACACAAATTTCTCATAATAGCATAAAACAAAGAGAAATAATTTTTCTGTTACTATTTTGTCTTACCTACCATTTTTCCACTACTCTAAACCTGAATGTTAAATATCTGCAAGTGAACCAATCTGTGCTTGAGTTGAAACAACCTCCTCCAGGTCTTGAAATCTGCCTCCAGAGACCAAGGCCATTTAGTCAAAGCACAGTATTTACTAAAGTCTCCTAATTAACGTCTAGGAGCAACCTTCTGATTTCATGCCCCTTGCTCATGCAGGAGGGAAATTCTTGGACATTGGGAGGCACTGAGTTTGTGAGCCTGCTGAGCTATTTGTTTTCTGACTCAAGCTGTCTCCGTCCTTCTGGTTTGTTGAAATGTACAAAGATACCATTTTATTCAAATGTATTGAGTTAAAATATTGACTATTCTATAAGTTACAGTGGATTCAAAAGAATGAAAAAATAGGGCCTCCCTGGTGGCGCAGCAGTTGAGCGCTGGGTTGCGAAGCTGCCTGCAGCCTCTGTAGCGCTGGTTCAATCCCCGGCCGCTGGTGAGGGTCCCACATGGCGCACAGACCTCTCCTTCCACCCGCTGCTGCTCCCCTCAGCAGTGTACGTCATCAGTCTGCCTGTTCTGCTCCCTGCTCTGGCTCTGGTGAATTCTCTCACCTTCCCCCGCTTCTGACTGCACCCAGTGCTTGTAAGGGGAGTATGGGCACCGTTCAGGTTTTCTATGATCCAGCAGACTGGGTAAAGGAAGAATCAGAGTCCTGGAGCTTCAGTGGCTTTTTGCAGGTTTTTATTGGGATTTACTGGGTACACAGCAGGCAGGAGAGCTGGGGGTCCGGGAGGCTGGCAGGCCTCCCAGCCCCCAGCAAGTCTTCACTCTATCTGGGCTCTCCGGCGTTCTCTCGGCTTCTGCTTCTCTTGCTTCTCTCTTGGCTTCTGCTGGCGTCTCTGTGACGCCGCCCTTAAAAGGCCAGTCTCTTAGCCCAGGTGTACCCACTTCAGGGGTCCGCCATCAGGTATGCATTCAAGACCACAGAGTTCCCTCCTCTATCCTAATGGCGGGAGGGCAGAAAAGCCTGATACCTTATACCTACCCTATAGTGCTTGTATAAATAAATAAATAAATAAATAAATCTTTTTAAAAAATGAAAAAATACTATTCCTAGTCGTGTATTCCTAGTCTTGCAGGTGTTTGAAATCTGACTGGAGAAATAAGTGTAGTTCCAGGATGGGCACCCAGCAGGTTTCTATGATCCAAGCAGATGGGTTAAAGAAGAGTCCTGAAGCCCTCAGTGGCTTTCTTAGGCTTTTACTGAGCTTTACATGCATTGCAGCAACCAGGTGCACGGCAGGCAGGGGGTCAGAGGGCCAGAGGCCAGCAGGCCTCCTAGCCCTTGGCAAGTCTTCACTCTGGACTTTTCTCTCTCTCTCTTCTAGCTTTCTTTCTCCCCTTCTCTTTCCTGCCTCTGCTTCTATTGATGACTATCTCAATACTCCTCCCATGGCCCACAGAAATAAACAACACAACGATGTAACAACTGCAGGTGCCCCATCAGGCCCGGCAATCCTAATGGGCGGAGGGCAGAAAAGCCTGAAAACCATTTAACCTACACAAGTCATGGGGTAATTTAGTATACTCATTGAGAGCCTCTGTTGAAGGCAAGTATTTTGACTTTGCCTTCAACTCAGTTTGGGGCAATGAACTTAAACTGTCTGCCTCAGCTTTTCATTGCTAAAATGCCATTAAATGTATTGAACTCGTAGGGTGGGAAGATAAGAGACTTGAACAAGAGTATGTACTTAAAGCATTTAAAACAGTGTCTGAACTCACTAATATCAGCAATCAGGTCGAAATTGTTGGTGTTATTGTTGTTAATTGATAAGGATAGGGGTCTGTTGTGAAATAGGAAAGTGAGTGACAGCTGCCTTTGACTGCCTCAGGTATTAGAAATGGATGTGGCTGGGCCTTCCCGGTGGCGCTGCGGTTGAGCGCTGGGTTGCGAAGTTGCCCGCAGCCTCTGCAGCGCCGGTTCGATCCACGGCTGCTCCTCGGCCACTGGAGGAGGATCCCACATTGCCGCCCGCTGCTCTCCTCAGCAGTGTACTTCGGTCCTCCTGCCTGCTCTGCTCCCTGCTCTGCTCCCCTCTCTGGCTCTGGTGAATTCTCTCACCCTCCTATGCTTCTGACTGTACCCAGTGCTTGTATAAATAAATAAATAAATCTTTAAAAAAGAAAAAAGAAATGGATGTGGAGGCAGCAGCAATGTGTCAGGGTCTGTGGAAGTTGGGTAATAGCGGGTGTCTGAGAGGCTAGATGAATGATCGTGATACCAGTCCCAGTGCGCAGATAGGTTAATTAATTGAGCCAAATGCCTTGCTGTATGGTATTGAAATTCAAAGTATCAGTATAAGCTCCTGATTCTTGTTAAACATTAGTGTGTCTCAAAAACAATTTTATGTTTTAAGAGCTTCAGAAATGTAAATGCTGCATACTTTCAAAAATATAACTTGGAAGTTGAATTATTTAAAAAATTAATTTTTAATTTTTGATTATAATTAGAGTTTGTCATCTTAAATCAGAGTGACTTAATAGGAAGAATGTGTTGCTAAGGTTCACAAAATCAGATAAGCATAATGGAAATTGAAGTAAGAAAATTCTCAACTAGCATTTTATAAGTTTTGTAGTCTTTATTTCAAGTAATTAAGCTTAAATTGCATAAAGATGGTTGGGGCATGACTGATAACAAAATAGGCATAGATTGTGTATAGACAGGCATGTATATCTGTACATGTATACATATATTTCCTACCTCTGACCACGATGAGGGCCTAGAAGCAGGCACCCAAACTCCCAAAACAACAAACCCATGGGGTGGCCAGAATGTTCAAAATACTTCACTAAAAGGAACCAGGGTATCTTGGAGAAATGACCTGACCCAGGGGTGAGACAAACAACTAGAAGAGGACCCTGTAATCTTATGTTAGAATGTCAGGAAGAATTGAGAACAAAGGATACACATCTAAAGGGCACAAAAGTTGTCTTAAAGGATCCAATGTCCAAAATCAGGGACAATGTGAGTGTCAAAATTTGGGGTTGTTACCACATATCCAATAAGGAGCTCATACAATTAATAGCCAAACGTATAAAGCAAAAAAAAAGTAAAAATATAATAAAGTAAAAATCAAAATCAACAAGCAACTATAAACCAGAGACACATTACGGGAGGCGGGGAAGGGAGGAGCGATTAGGGTCAAAATACGGGGGGTGGGAATTGTATGGGGAATATATCCAAGATGAAAATGCATACATTGTGCAAAAATGACAAAGGATGTAGAAAATATGTAAAATAAAAAATTAAAAAATGGTTAAGAACCTGAATAGGTATTTTTCCAAAGGAGATATGCAGATGGTCAACAGGTACATGGGAAGATGCTCAAGACATAACGAATCATCAGGGAAATGCAAATCGAAACCTCTGCAAGATGGCAACTCATCTGCACTAGGCTGGCAGACAAGAGATAACAAATGCTGGCGAGGATGTAGAGGCAAAGGTACACTGTGGGAATGTAAACCGGTATAGCCACTCTGGAAAAGAGTAAGGAGATTCTTCAAGAAATTAAAAATAGAACCACCATATGATCTTGATCTAGCCATCCCACCTCTGGGTACACAGCCAAGGGAAACAGAATCTCTATCTCAAAGAGATATCTGTACATTCACGTTCAGTGCAGCATTATTTACAATAGCCAAGGTACAAAAACAACCAATGTGTCCATAGATGGATGAATGAGTCAAGAAAATAGGACATATAATATGAATCTATATGGATATAATTCATCCATGAGAAGGAAGGAAACCTCCCATCTGCAGCCACGTGGATTAGCCTGGAGGGCATTATGCTAAGTAAAATAAGCCAGACAAAGAAAGGCAAATACTGCATGGTTTTATTTACACACTGAATCATCTTTAAAAATAATAGATGAATTCACAGAAAAAGAGAGTAGAAAAGTGGTTGCCAAGGGCTGGGAGGATGGGGAAACAGGAAGAAGTCAGTGAAAGTACGAAAGTCCAGTTTTGAAATGAATAAGATCTGAGCATCTCATGTATGATATGGTGACGACAGTTGATAACACTATTACATAATTGAAATTTGCTAAGAGAGTAGAACTTAAATGTTCTCATCAAAAAAATGAAAAGGGTAGGTATGTGAGGTGACGGATATATTAATTAGCTCAATAGGGGGACACTTATCACAAGGTGTACATATATATTAAATCATTGCATTATGCACTTTAAATATCTTACCACTTTGTCAGTTATATCTCAATGAAGCTACAAAGATATAGGATTGTTCCCACATACTGATACAAATAATTAAATGAAGGAAGAGAAGGGAAAGAAGAAGGCCAGTTAATACATGTAGAAGCAGTGATGGATGTGAAAACTCACTCACTGGCAGCCCTCATCTTAGCAGGTGATTCAGACTCTGTTTGAATTTGACAGCTGTTCCAACCAAGTCTCTTAATCCTTTCTGATCTTATTTAGGAACACACAACACATTTATTTGTTGTGTCTCATCTCCTTCAATCTGGTATCATTCCTTGGTCTTTCCCTGTCTAGCACGTCTTTGGCTATTGAAAGAGTGTAAGCCCCTTATTTGCTAGGACAACTTTCACCACGAGTTCATCCAGTATGTCCCTGTGATCAGACCCTGCCATTATTCTTGGCAGTGATGCCACAATGTCCCTTCTGCTTTGATTTAGACTGAATCTTTGTGTCCCCCTAGAATTTCCTTATTGAAGTTCTAAACTCCAATGTGATGATATTAGGAGGTGGGGCATTTGAGAGATGACGAAATTTAGATGAGCTTATGAATAGAGACTCCTAGGATGGGATCAGTGCCCTTCTAAGAAGAGACTGGACACCCTGCTGCTTCTTTTTCTCCTTGTGAGGACACAGCATAAAGGCAGCTGTGAGCACACTAGGAAGGTGCTTTCACCAGGCTCTGAGTCTTCCAGCACTCTTGGACCTCCAGTTTCCAGAACTATTAGAAGAAATGTCCACTGTCTAAGCCACCCAGGGTATGGAATTTTAGTCATAGCAGCTGAACTCACTAAGACTTACTGTCATGAATTTTAGACTTCATCATGTTGGTGTCTCCCAGACTTCTCCCTCCTAAACTCCATATTCAGGCCATTTGTATTTTCCTAGTATTTTGTGGGAGATATTTTTCTGCTTACTTTCCTGCCTGCTTCCAAAGTCCATGTGCTGTGTATTACACTGGAGGTTGAGAGAAACATCCTGACCCCTGTGGTAGGGGTCTTGAAGTTATGACACGGTAGGTTTTAGGAACTCCAGCTGCAATCCTTTTGAACTTGAATGTGGCTGAGAGACACTTTTTCACTGTATTCCTGGGAAGAAAACTACCTAGTGTTGAATTCAGTGGACTTGTGCCCACGAGTTACTTTGAAGCCATCTGTTGGCCTTCCAGGAGGAGAGCGTGATGAAATGCAACCCAAGCTTTGAGGAGGATTTGTTTCGCTCTGCTCACTGGACTCTTCCTGTTTTTCACACTGGCTAGCTAGCCTCGAGCTACTGTCACTCATGGCTTCCCCAGGACTGGCTCTTGTCAGGAGATTGTTTTGCTTATCCTAATTCCTGACCTTTTGAATTGAGTTGAAGTTGTTTTCTTTCTCAATCTTGCAGCAACCCTCAGCTGTTTGAGGAGAGCTCACTAGGAAATGTTTGTTTTTCATTAACTTGTTTCTCTCTCTGAGAGCCAACAGAAAAACAGAACAGCAAAGGAGAAAGGGGTCCCTGTTCAATTAGCCTAATTCGACTTCCCACTTCAGAACTCTGTCCAGTTCTAGGAAACTCACCACAGTTGACCCTGGAAAAACCAAGTGTTTGTCAATGCCTCATTGGTTCATCTACTCAGTGCCTGTTAAGTTCTTAGGATGAGCCAGAAGTTCTCACATGGTATGTCTTAATTATTTTATAACACTGAAGATATGGGTTAGCCAACCCATTTCAAGACCAGGAAATTGAAGTTTAAGGAAGCTAAGCGACTTGTCCAAGATTCCCCCCTGGAAAATGGGGCACTCAATGTTGAACCTTTCACATCAAGTTGTTCTCTATTCTCACTGTCGACATTGAAGAAGTGGCTCAGGCTTTGGTTTGTGGCTACTTTGGCCTACATGGCACAGTCCTGGGGGTCTTCCCACATGCCCCAGCCTAGCTCAGGGGGATTTTACCTTGGGCGTGGGGGCTAACACAGGAGCTAAGCAGGATTTTCTACTTCTCTCTCCCTTTTCCCCGTGAATACACTTCCCTCCAGGGATTAGATGGGACAAAGCGATGGGTTACATCTGCGACATAACCATAGACACTAGTACAATATCATGTCAGTGAAATCCCCATTTATCAGCAGCTTCTGGTTGATCTGAGAATTTGGGGAGAATGAGAAGGATGTTGTGTCCCCAGTTATTGAGGCAAATTCCCCAGTTAATTATTGTCGGAGCAAGGATGTGAATCCAGGTCTCTTGACCCCTAACCACTTGAGTAGTTAAAAGTAGAACTAAAAGTCTACATAAGCCAGGGGGACAGTATGAGGAATAGGAAAATTTGGAAGCACAGGGATTTTTCTTCAACATTGTTTTCAGATACTTAATTCTTTTGCTATTGAAACAAATCATAGATATCCAAAGGGCTCAGAATTCTCAGGAAGAAAAAAATAAAAACTTATAAAATCAGCACATAAAATCAGTCTATTGGTAGTGTTGACATGTAATGACAACTAATATTTATTTCAAAACTAACTAGATTGAAATATGTCTTACAAATCATAAATATTACCTATTCAAATGTACAGTTCAGTGATTTATGGTGCATTCACAGCTATAAGCCAAATTTAGAATATTTTTATTACTCCAGTAAGATCCCTCATGCCCACTCACAGTAATTAATGGTCATTGAATGCTTAATACAAGTTCTGAGACGTTCTATTGCTACCCCCCACACACATACCCCATTTTGCCAATGAGGAAATTATATCATGAGGAGTTCAGGTAACTGCCAAGGTCACCCAGTTCCTGGACAAGTTATATGTCCAGAGTTTGAACTCACACTGTTTTGACTTCAAAGCCTATGCTTTTTGCTGCTATGTTCTTCTGCTTCTATATTAAGAAACTGAATAACTGAACCTCTAATGAGTATGCCACTCTTTAGAGATGGCACAGACCCAGTGATATTTCTTATCTATATTTGCACATATGTAAATATAATAACAATTCTCTTTACATAATCAGTTGGTAGGGAGAGCTGGTTGGCAATATTAAGTTTCATATTCAGATGCATTGCTTTTAAGAAAGGCATGGGCAGGGACTCCCCTGGTGGCACAGGCGGTTGAGCGCTGCGCTGTGAAGCTGTCCACAGCCTCTGCAGCACCGGTTCGATCCCGGCTGGCCGGTGAGGGTTTCACATGGGGTGGCAGACCTCTCCTGTCTTGTCCACTGCTTCCCTCAGCAGTGTATTTCGTCAGTCTGCCTGTTCTGTTCCCCTGCTCTGTCTTTGGTGAGTCCTCTCACCCTCCCTCGGATCTGGCCTTACCCCAGTTCTGTTATAAATAAATAAATAAATAAACAAACAAACAAACAAACAAATAAATCTTTAAAAAAAAAAGAAAGGCATGGGCAGTGTAAACAGGAGAAGAGAGCATTTACATTAACTCTGTCAGTAATGAATGCTGGGAGTGTGCTTTTATTTTTTTTTAACTTATCTAGTTTTTATTTATGATTAAGAAGCCTTTTAAAAAAGATTTATTTATTTATGCATACAAGAACTGGGGTACAGGCCAGAGGCGCAGGGGGTGGGAGGATTCACCAGAGACAGAGTGGGGAGTAGAACAGGTGGATTGACTGAAATACACTGCTGAGGGGAGCAGCAGGCGAGACAGGAGAGGTCTGCTGTGCCATGTGGGTAGCTCCCTGGCTGGCCAGGTATAGAACTCGGGCAGCAGTGGCTGCAGATAGCTTCACAGTGCTGTGCTTAACCCCTTGCGCCATCAGGGAGGCCCGGAGCTCGCTTTTAGATTTAGTATTAACACAATGAGGCATAGTACGTCTATTGTGAAGAAAGTAGGAGACCTACTGTCTCAGGGCACAGAGTTGGCCCCACATGAATGCCTCCTAAAGATGAGCTTATAGTGAGGATGCTTATGGAGACACCCTGAAAGAGAGAAAGGGACCTGTCTGAAACCAAGTTCAATCCATTGGACTGGGTAAATGTCTCCCTGTAATCTGTGTTGAGAGTTTAGCTAAGCTCACCCGTGGCACTGCTAGCGTGGCATCCATTGTGTTGGGCCAAGCAGCCCATTGGGGCCTTAAACTGCCCCTTGCCCCTCATGCATGCCCATGCCTTAGCAGCAACCTGCAGAGTCACAGAACTGTAAGTCCTTGACATGACTTCACTTACAGTCCTGATGGTCAACAGTCTCCCCCATCTCCCAGGGCCTTGGGCTTGTGGGACCCTCCGGAAAGAAGTATAACAAAACCCCATCTTTTTTGGTTTGAATCGATCCATCCAGCATTATCCTGGAAACCACAAAACATTCCACCCACAGACCCTACTACAGGCCTGTGCCTTAGGACCTGCCTCCCTCTGCCTTTATTCTGCCTTGACACCCCCCCCCACCCCATATGCCCCCGGGGGTATACTTCCTCCAGAAGTTGTGATTAAGAGACTTCTATATTTCAGTTTCTCTTGTGGTCTGATGTTGAATCACAGCCCACCATCTGGCACCCTGTGCTCCACTTAACAAATGTTAATTTAACAAAGTCATAACAGCCTCAGAAGAGCAGACCCCTGAAAATGATTTCCAGGATCCAGAAAAAAGTTTCTGGTATTAATATTTGGCAGAAATGGCAGAAAAAAAACACAAATTATTGACATGCTATATTTCCTTATAAATCAATAAGAGAAAAATAAATGAGTACCTGAATATAAAACAGCAAGGAATTGACTGACCCAGTAACTGACAATTATCCTGTAAAAAAGTTAACTTCATAAGTAATAGAAAATACAAATTAAAACAGCCATGTCTTGCTATATTAAACCCATCAAACTGGCAAACATTCAAAAGAATGATAATCCCTGGTGTTAGCCAGGATGGAGGGAGAGGACCCTTTAATACACTGCCAGTAGGAGTATAAATTGGTAAATTGGTACTCTTCTAGAGGGGAATTTGGCAGCATACATCAAAAGCTTTCTAAATGAGGATACTTTTTGACTCAAAAATTCCATTTCCAAAGGATGTACTCGGGGTGGCCGCAAAGATCCAACGCCTATGATGGAAGAGCTGTCCTCATACATGGGGTTCTCCTTTGAAATGGGGGAGCTACTCAAGCTAGAGCTAGAAAGAGGGCACTCGTGGAACTTTTCCACTGTTCGATTCACTGCTGGCATATGGCCCAGGGACTGCAGCTCCTGAGAGCCCCTCATGTCTGCTCCGCCTCGCCCCACATGTGCTTAGCCGGGTCTCTCTCTGGCTCATTCCCTGTTATTTCCCTGCAGCGTTTCAGGTCACCTCTACAGATCTCTAGCAATTCAGGGAATGGTGGGAAACTCTGAAGAACTAGGCTAGAGAAACAGTGGGTGGTGCAGGCGGCCAGCTGGTCAGAACTCGGTCACAGCACCCCATCCAGAAACCTGGGTGAGCACATCCTCACAGCTGGCCCTCGGCTCCACATGCCCCTCCTTGCACGGCTGCTTCTAGAGCAATATTGGCTGGAGCTGCCTTGGTTACCTCTGGGGGAGTGAATCGTCGTGCTCCCGAGTGTTTATGTCTCAGGCTCCCCTTCCTTGGAGAGGGCACAGGTGGCCAGTGTAGCTGGAGAGCACCACCCACTTGTGACCTTGCCTGATGGTTTCCAGCTTTCACACACAGCACACGGGGTGTGGAACTGTCCACTCGTGGAAGGGAGCTTAGGGGCTGGGAAGTTCCCCACCCTCCCAGGCCAATGGTTCCAAACCATTATAGATACTATTAATAGAAACGTACCCTGGGACCTGGAGGTGCCTCTCTCACCGCCCATCAATGCCCACCTAATGCTCTCCCTAACCCATTCATATGCACTGTAATCCACGAGCCTTTCTTTTACTGAACTTCACATCACTCAGGGAATTGATGAGCTCTTATAGACTTACCCCAGTAAGTAAGCTGTGTTTCTAGCATATGAGAGATTGCAAATGGGTTGGGTGACTTTAAAGGATGATTCTTTATATGACTAAGGGGGCGGGGAAGCCAAGTGCAGCTATCCAGGGGGACAATGCTACTTGTGCCTATTCGCTCCTTGCAGGGAGGGGCAGTTGCCACCACCACTTCTTAATCTAGTTCAGGCTGTCGCTTGATTCTTTTGTGATAACCAAAAGGCCTCTAGGACTCTAAGGTGACCTTCCCGCTCAGTCAAGAGATGACCTTACATCCAGACACAGGCAACTGTATAGAGCCCCTCCCACTAGAGGGTTAGTTTGGAGTGTGATATAATGAGCTGATAAGCTCATTAACAAGCTCAAGTTTGCTGGTTCAGCTCCAGGAGGGCCTGCCCAGTTCCCAGGGCCACAGGGGGCAGCCCGCTGGGCCAGCTGTCTCTCCTGCAGTGAGTGCAGGACCCTGGCCCTGGGAGAGCCAGGGATGGGAATGTGGTGAGTCAGCACAGACACGGACAGATCCACCTGGGTTGGCTCAATGTTGTGCTCATCCTGCCCCAGGAGGTCCACAGAGAAAATCATGTTGAAGCTTCAATAGTTGCTGTAGATGGAAAAGCACACATTCCTTTCCAGGATGCAAGGTGTGTTACTGTCTACTTCAAAATACCTAATGAGTATTTGAGTATCAGACAAGTCAAACCTGAGTTCTTGTTTTTTTCACCAAATGAAGTGGCAAAAGACACAACATATATGTTGCCAAATAACTTTGCTTCATTTTAGCAGATGAATTGCATTGCATACAAAACACATCCATTTCTACATTTTCTCAGGAGATTCCTTCTGCAATTTGCTGTGGATTGACTCAAGAGGCACCATCAGCCTCCTCAGGCCCCTCTTAGGGAGCAAAGGTCTCTGCCCACCCTCCCCCCAATACCAGGGCTCCTCACCATATGCCTGTTGGCCTTGTGGTCTCATAAGGGTGTGAACTAGAAATTCCATTTCTGCCTGGGATCCTTTAAGAGAAGGGGGGAGTGAACCAGAGTGTTTTCTATGGTTGTTCCTCTGGTTAAAAGTTTTAAAAACAGCAAATTTCTAAAGATCTGCTCTGCCTCCCGTGACTGTGGGAGGGAAACTTCATTCTGTTTGTGAAAGCAAGCCTTCTAGTTTTCTCTCCCTCTCTGTCCTTTTAAAGAACGTGAAAAGAAGTATTATGAGAAAATATAGATAATTCAAAGGAAGGGGAAAAGGCCATTAGGAATGTCACTGGCAATTTCTTTCTGACCTTCCCCTCCATGTTGTATGCAGACAGCAGGTGTATGCAGGGCAGAGGGTGTCCTGAGTGCACACATCTCTTGGTTGCAACCAACAATGTAGCTGGCAGGGCCACACATTTCCAACGGGCTGATTTTGCTTTGTGTCAGGCCCTACTGCTCCCCACCTACTTCCTGCTTTGTCCCCGCTCCCCTGAGTCTCATGTCAAGATTTGCTGGGCTCTCACCTACTTACCCCCCAGCCAGGGGGACATTTAGGCCACCAGCCACTTGTGCATGAGCTTTGCCTGCAAGTCCTCCTTTGTTAATTTCAAGTTGTTCCTTTCTGTGGTGGGCCCTTATAACAACAACAACAACAACAAAAAATTCTCAGAGAGAATTGTCTAATTCTGCTTTAAACAATCAAAAAAAGAAAAAAAAAATGAGAAAGCTCATCTGTAAGAAAGTTATCTGTTATTGTAAATGCTAGAGAGTCAGGAATACTACAACTGAGCAGAAACTGGTTCTGTGCAAACTTTATCTTAAAAGATAGGGTGGAAAGCATTTTCAGTGTGTGCCTGCTCAGATCTAATTGAGACCAAAGCTGGAGGGCAGCACAGTTCTCTCTGGAGGGTCGACCAGGCTGTGAACCGGGGAAAGTTACTGAAACCCCAGCCCTACTTCTCCATTTTTTTATTTATCTGTGTAGTACATTTCTGATGGAGTTCATCTATGGGCCAGACACTGTGCTGGGGACACAGCACTAAACAAGATGAGGGAGCCTCTGCCTTCATGTTGGGGTGAAGACACATATTCAGGGGAGGCCCTGAGGCACTGATGCTGGGTGGGGAGGTGGGGGAAGGGACATCACAGAAGAGTGGGAACTGGTTAAACAGCATGGAGACAAATTTCATGGGCACCTGGCATTCCTGCTAAACCCAAGAAGACCAGGGTGACTGCAAAAGGGGATCGCAGGAGCCTGTATGGGCTAGAGAGTGGTGTGGACAAGGCAGGACCTATTGAGATGATTTTGTTCTGGGCTTGGTGCTAAGGTCATGGTCCAAGGCCAAGAGAAGGTTTATTATATTTTTACTTTTAAAAAATGTGATAAAATGCACATAAACATAAAATTTAATATATTAACCATTCGTGAGTGTACAGTTCATTGGCATCAAGTACCACATTGTACCACCGCCACCACCATTGTACCATCTGCCACCACCATCCACTGCCTGAACTTTTTAATGACACCAAACTGAAACTCTGTGCCCACCACCCAAGGATTCTCTATGCACTCCTGCCCCCAGCCCCTTTTTTTTGTCTATGAATTTGACTATTTTAGGTCCCTCATATAAAAAAATGAATAATGTGATGATGTCACCATTCTGACAATATTTGTCTGTTTGTGTCTAGTTTCTTTCACCTAGCCTAATGCAGGGGAGAGATTTCAAGCCCACAAAGATATAGGTGAGATGCCTCGGGAAGAGACTGACACTGTAACCTCGAATGTCTGTCTTCTCCCATGCCCTCTTCTCATGCCAATCAGCTTTGTAAATATAGCAGCCCATCTGAAGGCCGGGCACCAGCTGTCTTCTGCAAACCTTCTTCTGTTGTTAGCAACCAGAGGGAGATTGTATCAGACTCTTAAAGGAAGCACTAGGTGATTAGTCAGAGGGAATTTTGAGATTCGGCTTTCTGGGTCTGCAGAAACCATAAGATGGATTGAATCAAAGAAACAAACACAACAAGTCAGGTGGGAGCTGCCAGGACTTGAGACACAAGAGCCACCTGGGTGCAGGACATGTTCTTTTTACTCTGGACCCTCCTGAGGCCAAGCACAAGGCGCAATGACCATGAGGCCCGACCAACAGGAGGGACAGGGAAGTGGTGGCATGCATGGCTGACTTTCATCTTCCCTTGACATCTTCCCTGAGCCTCCTGTTTTAACAAGAACACAGCTTTTATTGTTTAATTGATAGGAGCTTGAGACTGATTGATTAGTGTGGAAAATTTAGCCATCATAGTCAGGGTGTTACAGCGACATCTCCATAAAAGGGAGAGGAGCATCTCAGGGCAGGGCACCATCTTCCCCATGCCCACCTTGCCTGCAGCAGCCTCAGGTGATGAGTCCCAGGGTGTGGGGAACCAGACTTCCCCAGGAGAGGAAGCAGGGGCAGAGACAAGCAGCCAGGCAGGACATGTGCCTGAACACATGCAGATTCTGGCTGCTCCTGCTTCTGCAGCCCAACTTGCACTCTGGTATTTCTGGGACAGAGGCATGGATGGGAACACAGGGAGGAGAGGTGTGACACACGGTGAGAAGCTTGGGGAGGATGGTCTCCTGGTCCTTTGCAGACAGTGGCAGCCATTGTCCTGACTTCATGGTGCATCATTTAGTACCTTTTGGATCCTGACTTTCTCCTTTGTCCCAGCTCTCTAAGACCTCCCTTCTTGTGGCTCCCAGCCAGAAGGTGCCTTAGACTTGTGGCAGGCTCAGCAGACCTGCTTCGGGTAGACCTTGTTTGGGTGGGCATTTGCCCCTGAAGGGATGGGTCATTTGGAGAGTTATTAGAAAACTATTATTAGAAATATTCTTTCTTCTCATCTCTCTCTACACACAGTAATCTGTTAAAGACCTTTCACTAAGAGCCTGCTTTATCTTTGTCTTTGTGTGGTAGATGGTAGAAACCCTTTATAGCAGGCACCCCTTAATGGTTGGGGTCCCTGGGTGCTGCTTGGCAGCATGATAACAAGGGGGAGAAGGAAAGAGGTTAAATGTTTACAATTGAAGCTAATCTCTTCAAGTGCCTGTTCTCAAACTTGGGTGTGCAGCCTAGAATACTTTTTAAAATACAATTGTTGGGCCTCAGCCCCAGAATGTCCAATTCGGTCAATCTGGGTGGAGTTCTAGGGTGTGTGTTTCTAACTCGTTTCCAGGTGCTAATGATGCCGCTGGTACTGGGACGACATGTGGAAAAATGATTCTTTTAGAAACTGTAGGGAATAAAGAGAGAACTCTCCTGATTTTTAGATAGAGACCTCTCTAGAATGGACATCTTCTTTCCACATGTCTCAACTTGGTAAGGAACAGGGACTTCAAGGCCATTGAGCGGGTTTTTCAGTTTCAATTCACTCAAAGGAAGTGAAGTCACAAGGCTTATTGCTTACAGATCCCAGAGAGAGGATGGGGTGAGCAAGGGAGGGCAGTCTTCATCCCAGGTCACCAGCAAGCAGGAGATGGAGAGCAGGGTAGAAAGTACCTCTTGCTTAGAAGGTGGTTGGGGTAGAGGTCACTGACTTTTCATGGATTCAACTGTGGGTGGTTATTTTAAAAGGCAAAACAAAGGGGGAACCCAGGGAGGAGTCCTAAGCTCAGATCCTTATCTAGATATGCAGAGTGCATGTGAGAAAGGTTGTCAGACTGTAAAGGGCCAAGGCAGCAACTCAAAATGTCTGTTTCCTCGTGACAATGAGGTCTGTGAAGACCCACTAGTTGCACCAGCTGAAGCTCAGTCCCAGCACTGAAGACACCAAGTCTGTTGGCTCCAGGTCATTCATTACTAGAAAGCAGAGCCCCTGCTCCCTTGGCCAAACCATGTTTGCACCTCAGACTTCACAGATGGGGCAGCCGAGGGGAGGAAGTTTACATCCTTAATTGCAAATGATCTAAGTTGTTGGTCAATGAACTACAGTTTCTCCTGAGGAATGGAAAGGATATTTGACCTCTGGGCAGGGATGTAGGGTGTAATCACTTCATCCTGTTCCAGCTGTCATTTCTCTGAGTTATCCCAGAGTGCTGGTGGAAGAGTTTGTTTTCCTGAGGGACAACAGAGGAGGCCAGAGCATTCAGGACAGAGAATGCAGCCTGAGATAAAGAACCTCAATGAGCTTCTCTCTTCCATATTCAGAGATCTTGTCAACTGCAGACTGATGTTCTCAGTCAGGTTTCAGAAGTGAACAAGCAACACAAAAGCGATTTCCTCATTTCCTCTCCCATGCCCTCCCTTGCTGTGATAGCAGCTACAACAATAATTCCAGGAACAGGTACTGGGCAGCACTTAGAGCATGGGCCAGATCCCACTGTTCATGTTATAGTGTGGAGTAAATTAGAATTTATATCTTATTATGATGTACATGCTATAATGAGGAAACCCATTTATCCAGATTAAGCAATGTTGAAGTAAAATAGCACCAGGCACTTGTTAAAGTGGCAAGCCAGATTTTACTCAGACGACTGAAGTAGTGGGCAGAAATCACAGCTAAGAATAAGTTGGCTAAGGTTTTTGAATGGAGAACAGATAGGGAACAAAAAGGGACTGTGGGGAAGAATCTGCTGTGGGCTCCATTATTCCAGAACTCTTAGATCTATTTCCAGCCCATGTGCTTCAGGGGAGCTTAGGCTGCTACTTTGAGGGCAGGGAACAACGTCATTCAAACTTCAATATCCACTCAAGTCACCTGGAGATCTGGTTCAAATGCAGGCTCTGATCTGGGGATGTGGGTAGGTTAGGCTGAGATTTGGTGTTTCTAGAAGCATCCAAGTAATGCTCCTGGTATACCACAGCAGTAGGACACTTTGGTGCTCTCGTTTGTGCTGTCTTTATCTCTGGAGACACAGGAGTCTCTTGATGTCAGGACCAAGGTCTGTTCATCTTTATATTCCTGAATATAAGGATTACCACATGGGAGGGAGGAAGTAGAGCAAAAAGAGAGGAGAGAAGGGAAGCACCTTTTCCACTGACATTGACCTGTTTGAAAGGAGGAGAAAATGAAGTTCAATTCCAGAGCCTTGACACTCACTTCTTCCTCTTATTTCTCTCAGTGTGCCAAAACCAAACCAAACAAATCTTGAAACTTCATAATTTTTCAAAATCCAAACAGAGATAGATTGGGGAGGTTTGTGACTGCTGAAGCTCTGGCTTTTATCTGGCACACAGTTTCTGAATGTACAAATGAAGTGTGTGTGGCTATTTTATAATATGGAAAATATGTCAGGTTTGAGGCCTCAACCCCAGCAGAGCCCCTTCAAGACACTTCCCCAAAGCCAAAGCATCTGATTGGGTAGCTCTGGTGTCTGCCTAACATTAGCATTTAGGAGATAATCTCCTTAATGCCATAAATACTAAATCTAAGTACTTCAGCAGACAAGACTGCCTGGGATCTTGTAAAACAGATCTTAGCCATATGGCAGAAATGATTGGCATTGTCAGAAGGAAAGCGGAGATGGACAGTAACATGCGAGTCACTTTTACAATCCTCCCCATACAGAGCACAGTGTGTGGCTTGACAGCCCAGGAAATGGGCAGCCAAGACTCTGTCACTGTTTGGAAATCTTTAAAGACCCATGGAGAGGGCTTCTTTTGCATGCAGAAGAGAAACAGAGTTGTTGTTGGAGTGGTACCTGTAAGGGAGCAGGCGCGGGTGGAACCGCACAGAAGTGTGGGCAGCAGGGATGTGTGTGTTTCTGAGCTTCTCCAGTCCCAAGGACAGGACACCCTGGTTGCTCTACTGTTCACTGGGGAATCTATGTTTTCACTCGCCCTCTTTGTTGACCACACATGCTGCCCAGTCTATAGGATCACCCATGAAGCAAAGGCTGGGTCACTGTATCTAGGCCCCACCTGCACTTCTCGTCTCTTCCACTTGCTGATGTAATGAAACCTCCCCTCCAGCCTCTGCCGGGCATGTGCATGGCTGAACGTGCCTCCCCTTGGGCATGCTGTGCCTTGGTACATGTTATTCCTTCCACCTAGATGCCCCTACTTCCCTTTCCCTATCTGATAAGCCCTATTCCTCCTTCAAAACTCAGCCTATGCTGTGGACAGGAAGCCGATGAAGTTCTCTGCCATTAACGAAGACTCAGAGTCTAAATGAATTTGCAGTGGGGGGAGGTTGGGGAGAGCCATCGAGAGCAGCTCAGCCTTTCACTCTCCCAGCCCAAGCCTTTATTAAAGCTATATACAAAGGAACAAGAAAATAGCACACAATTGTGTTTTTGCTTATACAGATTAATAAGTTACTGCTGAAAACAAATTTTCCTGGTTAGTAGGGAACATGCGCAGAATCCAGCATGTCCTCAGAGAACAGGAGTCAATTCTGGGAAGAAGTTCTGATTGCAAGACTTCTAATGTCCTGGAACTCCATATGCAGATTTAATAGGTATTCTCCCAAAACTCCAGCTCCCTTAAGGGCAGCAGGCTCCCAACAAGCCTACACAACACTTAAGAGGTTCCTCTACCCACACCATCCTGTCGACACATTAGGTGAGTACTTTGCCTCTCCACCTGCTTCATAGTTTGATTTTGTTTGTCTCATCTACTAGATTCATCTCCTTTTCATTCTTTCATCTCAGTGCCTAATGGTGTTCTAGGCCCATAGTAGATGCTCAACAAATTTTAAAAATTTACCTGTGTCTCATAGACATTTATCTATAATCATACCCAGTGAAAGAGATGGCTTTGTTTCTCCAGGGGAAATGAAGTACACAACTCTTTCATTTCCAGTTTAAGCTTTTATGTGTCACAGGTACCAGGATAATAGGGAAGGGCTCCAAAGTCCTAGACGCAGAGGCAGATTTCCTTGTAGAACAAATCCTGCAAACTCCTGCTTCCACATGTCACCTTGGCACTTCATTATCATGACCAAAGCCACACGCCATTTGGAAAGTCACTGGGGAATCCCAACCACAGGTTTCCCTCCAGGGTAGTTATGGGATGAAGAATGCTTTGAAACCAAATCAAAACTCCCTGCCAAGCAGAACTGTCATGGACTGAATTGCCCCAGATCCTGGGACTAGGGTCTAAGTGCAAGTGGTTCATTTGGGTGTGATCCCGGACATGTTGGCAAAGGAGGGAGCATATGAGACAAAGGAGGAAAGAAAGCCAATGCAAGGTGAGCAGAGGAACAGGCTCCTGCTGCAGGAACCAGGCGCAGACCCCTGCAGACCAGTGGGGAGATGAGCAGAGCCCTTCAGCTTTGGGCCACAGGAACAGCAAGGAAGCGACTTATGCATTCTGCTCATTCGGGCTTCCATTCACCAGTTGGTAGACATTTGGCTGTTTCCAGAGTTGGACTATTATAAACAAAGCTGCTTTGAACGTCCATGCATTAGTGTGTGCATATGTTTTTATTTCTTCTGGGTAAATGCCTAGGAAAGGAATTGCTAGTTGGAATGGTAAGCGTGTGTTTAACTTTACAAGAAACGGACTAACTGTTTTCCAAAGCCCGTGATCCCATTTTACATTCTTACTAGCAATGTAGGAATGTCCAAATGTTCCTCAAAAAAAAAAAAAAATCAGTGTTTGCCTTTTCATTTTCTTAAGAATGTCTTTTGAAAAGTAAAACTTTTAAACTGAGGTCCAAGTTATCAGTGCATTTTATTATGGAGTTTGTGCTATAGCAAAGATTTTCTTACATTGTTTTTTCTAGGTTTCACTTTAGCTTTTGTTTTAGTTCTAAGATCCATTTTGAGCTACTTTAAAAGAATGGTTGAAGTAAGAGTTTTTATCTACTCATCCATCCATCTATCCACCCATCACTCTGTCCATCCATTTATCTATCAATCTACTTTTTCATTTATTGGCATATGTTTTGCTAATTATTCAATAATCTTATTGAAAAGAGTATTGTTCCCCAATGAATTACCTTAGTAAGTTTACTTATAATCAACTGGTCACCTATATTTGGGTCTAATTTTATACTCTCTCTTCTATTTCTCTGATCTATATTTTGACCCTTGGACCAATATCATTCTTTCTTGATTACTGTAGTTTGAGAGAAAATATTGAAATACGGTAGGATGTGTCAGTGTTGCTGTTTTCTGAGTTCTCTAGGCTGTTCTAGGTCTTTTGTATTTTAATATGAAATTAAAATCAGTATGTCAGTTTCTACAAAAAAATCCTGATATAATTTTGATTGGGATCACAAAAAGTCTTTGTATTAGCTTTGGGGTCATTGTTAGCTTAATAATATTGATCTTCTAATTTGTGTCTTCTTTGTTTTCTCTTGGCAGTGTTTTGTCATTTTAATGTAAAAAGTATTATTAATATTGTGTTAAATTTACCCCTTTTTCACAAGTTTTATGTTGTGTATGGCATTGTTCCTTAAGTGAATTTTAATTTGACAAATATATATTTTTAAATGTACCCTTCTTAGGTTGCCTGTGTTTTATGTACATACATAATAACATATGTTATATTACTTACTTATTATCTTAGTCCAGAAAGATTTTAAGGGAGCTTACAGGAATATAGAAAATAAAACCAAAACTTAGAACAAGACAGTAGAAAAGGGAGAAAGAAAAGCACACATAGCAGAGCCAGGCACAATCAGTTGAAGTAATACACATTTTATACACACGTGTTATACAGTCCTGGCTTTCTCAATACCAATGTGAAACATAAAATCTTATTATTACCTATTTTTGGCATCCTTAAGAGATTAAATCCAGTCTCTTCAGAGAAGCACAGCTATTTCTTTTATTTTTCTCCAGCAGCTCCTCACAATCAGAACAGAACATAATCTAACCTGACAAATACGATTCTTAGCAATGTCTCCACAAAAGTTATGCTGAGTTTGATATGTTGTATTTCATGTCAGGTGAAATATACACTAGCATTGTTACATGGGACTGTCTCCCAAGCAGGTATGGTGTCTGCTATCTCATGGAAGTCCCCAGATCACAAGGGCACAGCTAAGCTGGACCTGGGTTGCTTGTCCTCAGAAAACACCAGAGCTAATAAATGTTTGCTATCTTAAACTGCTAAATTTGGGTATTTATTATGTGACCATAGGTAGCTAACACTGATATTGTGTCCCAAATTAGCCTTTATTTATAAGTGCACATGTCAAGCTTTAATTGTCATGTAACACTATGAGGATGGAACCATTATTGGGCCATTTTACAAGCAAGGAAACCAAGGACTTACCCACAGAGGCAAAGTCAAACCCAGACATTCTGAACGCTGGACTTTTATCATCATGTTATTCTACCTCCTTCATGTCTTGCCCAAGACATCCTGCCAAGGAGCATTTTTTGGACTGTCTTCTCAGTGGGGATGACACAGCTCCTAAGAGGGTGAAAATTAACTCTTGGGAAATATGAACAAAATCTTAGATAGCACAGTGCTTTGTGGTCCTCCAAACCTCAACTCTGGCTGACAAATTTAGTCTTTACTACTTAATTTCTTTTGTTATGTTAAGGAGAACTTTAATTAAATTATTTTCTCTCTCTACGGGAACTTTAATAATGATAATAATAATAAATTGAGAAATACTGCTTTACAATAAAGACCATTTCAGACTTCTTCTCAAAGGGCCATAATCTTGTAGAAAAAAACAAAAACTAAACCCCAGACTTACTAGCGCCCAGCTGGTTCTTAGGGAACATTAGCAGATACATTTTCCCACATGAGGTTCAAATCTCTACTTTGAAAACAGTAGCTACAGATATCAATAAATGACGAAGCCAAAGTGGCCTTCTAGTACCCACAGAAAGCAAAACTGCAAAAACCAAAGATGTGGATCCCTGGGAACAATGCTCTCAGGAATGAGGGTGCATAGTCGGCTACTGGGAACCCCCTTCAGTAGCCATGATGGAAAGACTTGTTCACTTTCATCAGTTCCCTGATGACTGAACTTATTATGCCTGAGTGTCATGTCTTACTATACTGCTAATCTGTGGATTTCTAAAAGTAGATAAATAATCCAGACAGAGCACAAAATGAGATGAGCTTAAAGTTTTCAGGATCTATGGCAGGTGTCTGAGAAATGGATAGTTCAGACCTAGCCCACAGCTGTCGGAGCCTGTGGAGCAAGCTCAGCTCCTCAGTCTGACTGCTTTGGTAGCACATTCACCCATTTACGCCCACACCAAGGGCTGCTCCCCTAGTACTCCTCCAACCCAAGCTAAGGAGGGAAGATGGTGGTCATCACCTCCTCCTAAGCAGGTGGACAAGTTCAGGGTTATAAGTGCTGAGATGGACGCTAAAAGCTCAGCAGGTTGACTGGGCTGCTCAAGGTCACCCTGCTGGCCTGCAGCAGAGGGAGGCAGGGCCCCCAAGGCCTGACACTCCACCCAGGGCTCTCTCCCCCTGCCCACATGTCTCCTCATCATTTGCTCTTTCAGCTCAGCTCATCCCTCTGGGCACCAAGCATGAAGGAACCTAGCTGTTTTCTCCAGCAAAGTTCGTGGCTTCTCCCTCCATTCTCCCTCCCCTTCCCACCCATCTTCTGTCTGGTTTGAGTTTATTGTCAAAACACGCCCAGCCAAATTACTTGTCTGCAGACATTTTTGCTGGCCTTAGTGTATCCACAAGAGAGCTGCTAATGATTACCCTTCCTGCCCGTACTTAGCTCATCCTCAGAAGGGAACTGCTCATTATCATTCTCTGACTGCAGCCTGGACTGTCTGGAAACAGTCAGAGAGCCAGGATTCTGGTGCTGGAGTGAAGTCCCAGCATCTTCCGTTGGGTTGACTCTCTACCAGGAGCAATTTGCAGCTTTTGGGGGGCTGCGTGCCTGCGTTCCCTCAGGCCAGGCTCCTTGGAGCTTATGCAGGGGTGAGTAGGGGGGGGCCTTCTTTTAATAGTTGGCTTCCTGCATACCCCTTCATGGCTAACTACATCACTTTCAGGATCTGGTATACAGCAAAAATTGGGGGCCCTTTATTCAAAAAGCAGGGGAAAATGTGCTTTTTCCTTTTCCTGGAGGCTTCCTTGCAATGTATGTTTGCTATTTATGTTTTGCTAAGTCAAGAAAGTTAAAAATTTAATTATCAGCATAAATTTTATCTTTCGTCTAGATATTGCGCAATACCACTTTTAAATGCAAATATTTGGCTATTTAACTCCTAAGCAGAATCACCAGGACTGCACACACAGTATTTGGTAAGTCACTTGTGTACAGGTATTTTATCCTTAAGAGCCATGACAATGCTGCACAAAAGTGACTCAATTGCTTTTATTTCATTTCTTGATTCCTGCATATTCTGTCAACTCTCTCCACTGATTGGGAGGTAACAAGAAAGGGTATAATAGGGATTATTTGTTGTTCACATTACTTGCGATGCCATTGCCTTCTTTCTGCCTTTGAGGCAAGTTCACACAGAAAATGTGGCCTCTCTGGCTGCAGTGGCCTTGATCATTCAGTTGCAATTACTTTGTGCTCACTTTGAGTCTCACGGAATTCTGTGCATCCGGAGCATGCTGCATGCTGCCTGTACCTGAACACCCTCCAAACTGGTGTCTTCTCTGCTCCAGTGCTCACTCCAGTCCCACTGGACTCCACCAATCATTAGGAATTTCAAAATGATGGCATCCTAGTGTCAAGTCAGCATGTGGTCCTTCTGAGCAAGCACTCTCTAATGACAACACTGTTCCCAAGTCCACAGAGTTGTCCCTGGGCCCTACTCCAGTCCCTCAGATCCAGGCCTCACTCTGTTACCAAGGAGGAATTCTAGAAATGCTGGAATTAGAAATCAAAATGTAAAGCAGTTAGCAACTAAAAGTGCGTTTAGGTCCAGAGGTTCTCATTACTATTTTCCTGTTAGTATAACCTGGAGAGCTTAAGGAAAAAAATCCAGTGTCAACGTTGCAGGCTTGGCTGTTCTGACTTAAGGGGTCTGGGTGGGCTCCGGGTGCTAATGTATAGCCAGACTCTGAAGAGCCTTCCCCACACAACCCCCAGCTCTGTTCCTGTCCAGCCCAAATGTCTGTTTTTCTTTCTTGGATTTGTTTGTTTGTTTGTTTTTGGAACCATCCTATTAAATCGCTTTAATTTACAGTAATTGACACAAAATCACAATTTTTTTTCTCTTTTTTCAGGCTAAATCTGACATTTTCCTCCACATGTTTAAAATTCATGCAATGAACATAAAGACTTTTTTGAACCACTTATTAAAGACAAGTCATCATTTCAGTTCTTCCCAAATGCTAGAAGACATTCTTCCTCATTTGGGATTGTGATAAATGGCAACCGGCCTAAAGCTACCCCATGATTCCAGCTGGGTCTGCCTATACAGTTCAAGTTTTAGATAAACTCCTGAAAATATGGACAAATCAAATCCACCTATATATTAAAATAAATGTGGAACATCACTATTTAAAGAAATCTCATGCTAATTCTGTAATAGAAATATAATCATCTTCTAATTCGATGTTTAGGCAATATTTAAGGTTTTAGCAGATTTCATGTACATCAATTAACATTTATAAATTAAAAACCTTCTTTTTCCAAATTTTTTTTCATATCCCATTCTAGTACAAACACTCATGAAATACATAGAATGGACATTAAAACTATTTGAATCAGGGATGCCCCATTTTAATCAATCATTGGTTGATTGAGCAGCTGTTGTGAGGACTAATTCCAAGAATTCCCAACCTGTCCTACACACAGCCCAGAGAGATTTCCACAGTTCCAAAAGAAGACCCTCAGCACAGTCTCATACCCTGGTAAGGGAAAGTCACATAGAGCACACTGCAGCAGTAGGGCCACTGACAGAGCATCTTATAGACCAAATTCTCACCAGTCAGTTCTACTCATCTTTCTTGTTAAGGTTGCTCTGCTTTGCCAGTGATTCTTCAGGACAGTCTCAGTTCTAAATTTCTTTTTCAAAGAAGAGGAGTAGGAGGTGGAGCAGGAGGAGGCAGAGCAGAAGAAGGAGGAGCAGGAGGAGAAGGTAGAAGAAAAAGAAGTAAAGAAAGGGAATAAGATGTGTCACCTCCCTCTTCTGCTCTTTCTGGATTCCCTTCATTACCTGCAGGTTTAGAATGCTTACCTGTGGGAAAGAGCTGGTCCACACCCTCCCCTGATGAATTCTGAGCCCTGGCTCCCCTGCGCCATTCAGATTGTGGTTGTTCTAATTCCCCAGTGTTCCTGGCACAATCCTTACCATCTCCAGTATGTGGGAGCAACCCAGTTTCCTCAAAATAATTGGGGCTAATAGTCATTCCTCCTCTGCCTGTAGGTCTACTGGCATAAAAATCCCAAAGATAGCAGTCGTAGGTGTAAGTTTGGTGGGATGCTTCATGGACCCCCGTAGAGATACTCCTGCTGGGAACCAGAATCTCTGATCCACAAGTCCTGGCTATCCAGGGCAGGAACCCTTCCCTAGGTGGGTCCCAGAAAGGGCGGGGAAGTGGAGCCGCTCTGCTTCATCCCTGCCTCCTGCCCTGTGTATTTTGCCTGCTGGGGGTTGGGCACCATTCACTGTGAGTCGGGGTCACCAGACAGCTTATTAAAATATGGATCCCAGGCCCCCATGTTGGGGAGTCTGACATGTTGGGGAGTCTGATGTGAGGCACAGCTTAGTTGCATTCTAACAAGTTCCAGCTCTATATCCAGGGATCAATGAAGTATATGCTACATCTTGAAGGACAGGGCTCCCCACTTGCCTAAACATCATCTTTATCCTGGTGGTCCAGGCTGCCCACTCTTCCGGGGATGTGGCACATGACTCCACAGCCATCTGCCCACCTCACTCCTTTTGCTATAAAATGGGTCCCTGGGGGGCCTCCCGTGGTGGCACCGTGGTTGAGCGCTAGGCTGCAAAGCTGCCCGCAGCCTCTGCAGCACCGGTTGGATTCCTGCATCCCCCACCCCCACCCCCTGGCGAGGGTCCCACATGGCATGCAGACCTCTCCTGCCACACCTGCTGCTCCCCTCATCAGTCTGCCTGTTCTGCTCCCCGCTCTGGCTCTGGTGAATTCTCACACCCTCCCGCGCTTCTGACAGTACACTGGTTCTTGTATAAACAAATAAATAAATCTTAAAAAAAAAAATGGGTCTGAAATACCATCAGGACGCAGGACAACAAATAGGACATTCCGTGAGCCCTTGATTTGTGTTCCTGATGAGACATTGTAGGCAAAGTGACCTTCTGAGGTCCTGAGAAGAAGCCCTCAGGCGCAGACACAGAGAGGGGCAGCTGGAAGCTTACCAAAGGCTAAGAAAAAGGTAGGCACTGGCCGGTCACACCACATGCGTCCAGAGTCAGATCCTCTCCTATCTCCATTGCAACCACTTGGCCCAGACACCATTACCTTTCACGTGAACCATCGCAATAACCTCTAACAGGGCTCCTTGCTTCTGGCCTTTCCCCAGGCCCCTGTTAATCTCCTTCAGCGACACAGTGGAAGTGACACAGTATTAAATTAGAAGTCAGAACATGTCATTCTTTGATCAAAATCCTCAGTGGCTATTTCACTCAGAGGAAAACCCACAGGCTTGCAGTTACCTGTGTGGGCTATGTATACTTGTCTGGCCCCAGGCGACTTACCAATCTGACCCATCTCCTGCCTACTCTTCCCCTTTTCTTTACTGCTGCTACATTGGCCACCTTGCTGTTCCTTAGCTATGCCAGACTCCTCTCCAGAGCCCTGCCAGTGACCACGTGCTTGTCATAAGCCCCTTTCCCCACTCTTTACATACCTTTCACATCTTTGCTCAAATGCTTCTTCTCAGCAATGTCCAGTCTCTTTTGTAAAACTGCAGTATGCCAGCTCCTCAGCCACACCAGCCTTGGCCCCTAGGCCCCTAGGCTCACTACTTTACTATTTTCTAGAAGCACTGGTCACTTCCAACATTCAGCAGTCCCCTTCTTATCTGCAGGGAACACTTTTCAAGACCTCCATGGGATGCCTGACCCCCTAGATAGTACTGCCTCCTATGTCTGCTATGTTTTTGTTTTCCTATACATGTATGCATATGATAAAGTTTTATCTATAAATCAGGCCCAGGACAAGATGAACAATAACTAATAAAGTAGAACAATTATAACAATGTACTTTAATAAAAGTTATGTGAATGAGGTCTCTCTCTCTCTCTCAACATATCTTATCGCGCATGCAGTCTTTTCACACCGCAGTTGACAGCAGAAAGCTAAGCTGTGAACAAGGGGCCATTACTGTACCATCTAATTTATTTATTTATTTTGTTTATTATTTATTATCTGTTTCCTCCCATTGGAGTGCAAGCCCCATGGAGGCAGGAATTACCCCCAACACCTGCATGCCTGGTACACAATGAATCTTTATAATTAATAATGTGTCAGCAAACACTTGAAAGCTGCTGCTGTTAGACAACTGTGCAGGAAAAAAAAAAGATGTTGGAGGGTTAGTGGGAAAGTGTGCTGCTCTCTTGATTAAACTTGCCTCTGGGAAATCTGGCTACTCCACAGTCAAGGATAATTGATACGTCCCACTTCACTGGCTGAGGGTGCAACTTAAGATCGTATTTCTTATGTGTTCAGATTATGACTCCCAGGGCTTATTCCACAAAATGAAAGAAGTGCATTTTTTTTCCTCCCTCCTATGAGATTTCTAAAAACAATGAGGAAATTTGCCTGCTACGAAGGAGTTTGTGCAACTTACAATGGCCTCAATAGTAAGAAATCCATTGTCTGGCAGGTCCACCAAGCGGTCCTGTTTTCAGCTAATGCTTAATGTCACTATCAAGCTTTAAAGATAGGCTACACTCACTAAGGATGACCCCACAAAGTTGATGTGGCTTCCAATACCACAGCTCTCTTATAGTATATACATAAAGGCAAGCAAATGCAAAGAAAAGGTACATGTTTTCCCAAAGGTATATGCATTATTCCAGGGAATTATTCTGGGGAGCCTAGAGCAGAAGCTATTTCACCCTGAGGCCAGAACCAGCTGTTTTAGATGATTTGGGTCCAGACTATTAAGGCCAGGGCCACCAGACAAGAGTTCCATGACTCTTAAGATAATTTCCCTGCAGGGACCAATATGCTTATTTTCTGACAACTGGACTCAATTGGGAAATCTCAGTCCATCAAATGTGTTGTAATAACTTTGAACCACACATCAAAGGAGCCACGAGCTGCTCTCTCCCTTCCCAGAAGGTCCTGCTCCTAGGGGAGGATGGTCCTAGGCAACCCTAAGGATGGAACAGTTACTCCTCGTCTAATCAAACTATTCAGTAATTGATCATATGGTTATCTTGGGGACCTAGCCAGAACAAAAGGGTTTATCCAAAGTGTCTTAATATCTCCCCACCCTTAGAGGAGATATTATTTTCATAGGAAGGATGATCTCCCAGAAGAAATTAGCAGCCTCTTGAACTCTGGGATCATTACCCAAAGCCTATGACAGAGGTGTAAATACACATTAGGTTGTCAGCAACTAGAAGATACATTCCCCTGTATTGTGGGTTGTGACGGCTTCTTAAATAGCACAGGTATTTATATTTAATTCCTTTTTTTCAAAATAAATAAGAATTCTCTTAGTCTCTGTCAATTCTAAAAAAGCATCAATTACATCCAAAACACTATTTTCTCTCCATTACTTGGTGCACTTGCCAAATGAAAGATTTTCCCTCCCAAAGCCATTGTGCTCAATCATCTAGCTGGAAGCCACAGAGAGGAGCATTCCAGTGCAGCAATCCTTAAATCCCCTGAGAACCCCTCCAAGTGTGCCAGGACAGACTTTTGTGGGATCCGATGAGATCCTTACATACAATGTTCAGGCACTTTTAAACTCCCAAGTGAAATCATTTCATGCCAATAGGTTGTTTGTGTGATGTTTACAACATTGGCACTTCTAGGCACTACTTCCATGGCTAACCTCAGGCCTAGAACAAGCCAGAACCACATCCTCTCTCTCAGGAATACAGAAAAATTCCTTTTCAGCACTCCATTAAAGATAGATGAACACTACCCATCTAAAATTAAAAAGAAAAAAGTGACTTCTCACTGGTCTGTCTACAACTCTCCAATCCTGAAGGGGAGGAAGGGAAAGAGACAGAGCAAATTTGTGGGATCCCAGCGGGTGCTCCCCTCTTCAGCAAAAGGGACACCTTCCTCCCAAAAGCAATGGCTCTTCTTTTTTTAAACTTTTTTCTTTTTATTTATATGTTTTTTACATCATTGTTCATTTTTAAACAATATTTGCTTCCCCCCATCCCCTCAGGTGTAGTCCCCATAGAATTTCCTTCCCCAAGGCACCCGTGCACCATCACCTCAGTCCCCTGTGCTCCTCCCACCCTCCCTCTGCTCCCTCTCCCTCCTCCTCCCCTGCAGGATGTCTCTGGTTTATAATTGTCTGTTTTTGTTTTGTTTTGTGTTGCTATTATCTTTTCTCCTAATGTCTTATTTGGTTCCCCTATATTCCTACTATAAATGTGTTTCTTCTTGCTTCATCTTACAGCAAGCCTGACGTTGGTGTCCCTTCCTTCTGAAATCAAGTGAGATCAACTGCAGGGGCTGGCTGGGTAGACGCAGCCTTCATGGACCAGCAGCCAGCATTCTTTCTTCTCTTTAGGGAACAAAGAACATTCCACCTGTGGCTCATCCCTCACAACCCTGGATTTGGAATGATGCCAAGTGAATGAAGTTCAGGAATAGAGGCTACCTTTGTGGCAACAATATATGTCAGCAGTTCTATATGCCAAGGAAAAGATATTCAGGTAAGACCCTTTATTAGTAGAGCCTCGTGACGTCACAGAATTGTTCACTGAAACAAGCGAGACCCGGGGTCCAGCTCCAGCTGGACTATCTCCTAGCTGTGGCTGCTCAGGCTGCTTACCCCGTACAGTGAGAAAAATATAACTATTTCCCAGAACTTCTTTGACAATTAAGTGTTATTTGTAAACACAGAAACATTATAATATCTACAAATTTTTTTTAATCTTTTTTTATTTTTTTTGAATTTATTTATTTATTTATACAAGCACTGGGTACAGTCAGAGGTGTGGGAGGGTGAGAGGATTCACCAGAGCCAGAGCGGGGAGCAGAACAGGCAGAGTGAGGAAGTACACTGCTGAGGGGAGCAGCGGGCGGCAGGAGAGGTCTGCGCACCATGTGGGACCCTCGCCCTGTGGCCGGGGATCGAACCGGTGCTGCAGAGGCTGCGGGCAGTTTCGCAACCCAGCGCTCAGCTGCTGCGCCACCGGGGAGGCCCCTACAAATTGATAGCATTTTATAAAAGAGACACTGCATGAAGATCTTCACTCGATATTAAATCTCAATACAGGCCTGTGACAAGAACAGTATCTTCCTGTTTTTTAGAGTAATCAATGAATTTGTAGCACAATGCTGATGCTGCTTTTTACCCTCAGAGATTTTGATTTGACTGATCAGAAAGGTCTGATGGGTACCAGGTGTAGGGTAAATGAAGGTGGTCAGGCTTTCATGCCATTGGCCTCTGTAGCTATCACCTGAGGCCTCGATCTCGTTAATGTAAAGTGTGCATGGGTGTGGGGTACATATGCCTGACTACGGACACCTGAGCACAGGTGTGTGTGCATGTGTAAGTTGCACGCCTGTGTTCAGAAGGGAGTGGATAAAAGGGCAGCCTTGCTCAGAGATGGCTAAGGTGGATTGGCCATGATAGGACGAGGGTCAGCTGCGAGAGGAAAAGACTACAAGAACTCTGGAGAATGCCCAGAGGATAAAACATGTAGAGATTTGCAGGGGGCCCAAGTTGCTGTCTCCTGCTGGCTTGTTCCCCCTACATACTATTAAAAAAACCTGTGGGCATGATGCCCAGGGCTCCAAGATTCTCTTTTACCTGCCCAAACTGACAGTGAATCTACCTGGCCTAGGATGGTTGCAAAACATCAGGCATGAGAATCACCGGCTTAGGAAGCCTAACTCCACACTCCTCCAGTTTAGCTCAGATGCTGCCTGGAACTGCAGACCCGCGGGCCTCACCCCACCTGCTGAGATATTGTGATTTATAGAAAAGACATACATTTGATCATACAGATGACCAAAATGTATTTCTCCTACATATTTGGTCCTCATCCACAGTCCCTGGCTCACAGCTCTCAAAAGCTTTCGAATGTCCTAAGTGTGGAGAGTGTTAAAGATGTCTCTTATTACATTAATGAGGTGGTACTTTTGGAAGCACCTAAGGGTGGGGCTGGTTGCCAAGAGAACCAACTGTGTGATAAAAGAGTTGGAACTCCCAGTCCCAAGCCAGGACTTCCAGGTTGGGGAGATGGGCTAGGGGTTGAGTTCAATTGTCAATGGCCAATATTTAATCAATCACCCATATGTAATGAAGCCTCCATAAAAACCACTAAGGAGGGACCTTGGAGAGCTTCCCGGCTGGGGAGGCAGAGAGCTTCCATGTGCCACCTTGCAGGGCCGTGAGTGCCGCGAGACAGAAGCTCCCTTGTTCAGGCCCTCACCCTAATGATCCTTTTGTATCCTTTGTAAAGAGTTGGTGATCTAGGTAGTAAGTGGGTTTCCTGAGTTCTGCGAGTCATGCCAGCAAATAAGTTGACCTTGAGAAAGGTCCTGGGAACCACTGAGCTGTAGCCAGTTGGTCAGAAGCACAGGGAAGAGCCTGGGTCTGGCACCAGCATCTAAAGTGAAGGGTGGTTTTGGAAGACTGAACATTTAATGCTCTCTGCTGGTACTAGCATGAGAATTGACTGAAGCCTCAAATAACCTGCTGGTTTCTGGAAATTGCTTGTTGGCGTGGGGAAGCCTCCACACATTCCCAATGAAATTGGGTTGGAATTGGTTGCCTGCTGGATCAGAATCTGCAACTTAACATAAACCCCAGGTGATTTGCACACACGTTAACATTTGAGGAGCGTGGGACTAGGTCACTGCTAAATTGCAGAAACTGGATTTGAATCCATTGCTGACTTATTGCAAAGCCATATTCCTACTATCTGGCTTCTGCCCCTGCCCCACACAGCTGTTAATGTACTTTTTAATACCTATAACCTTCTCATTGGATCCTCACAGAAATCTTGTGAAGCAAATTTAGTGTTAACCTCCATATACTAGATGAGAAAGCTAAAGCACCAACATGGTGTGCCCCTGCCTAAGACATAAGCATAAGACAGGGGGAGTAAGAAAACCCCAGTTTCTGACAAACCATACATGATTCAGTGATGTATCTTCTTAAAAATGTTTTTGTAACTCTGAAAGATTTTTTTCCCCCTTAACCCTGACTGACATACAATCCCTTCTCTTTTCCCTGGGTTTTTACAACATTATTCCATCCCATGCTGCGTTGCAGAAGGGCTGTGCTGAAGCAAATTCAACTATGAAACATCCACTGCCACAAATCACAGCTGCTCACAAGGACTCCCACTGCCAACCCCCTCAGGACATCCCTAAAACAACATTCCATCTGCAGGACACTGCCAGGATGGTGCCAATCAAGAGTGGAGAGGAGCGCCCAGAAATGTTGGAGACGCGACAAAAAAGCAATCTGAAAGCAGGTGTTCCCACACATCCCCCGTGAGTCTGTGTTGAGGCATATCGGCTGGCCCAAGGAAAAACAAATGGGATAAAAGGTCATTTGTTGAAACCTGGTCATAATTCCCACGGGACAATGCCACATTGTCAGGCTGCCCCCTCATAACATTTCCCTGCCGATAATGCTGGTATGTGTGTGGCTTGGAGAAGCCCCAGGAGCAACAGAGAAGACAGCACTGGCATGTTGGAATATTGGGTGAGCTCAGTTTTACAAAGTCCATCATAACTAGGTGAGACCTAAAGGTCTAGAAATTTATTTTTTCTCCCCACAGACAGGATGGTATCTGCTTTAGTGTAAGTCTGGTAGCATATTTTGTGGTCTGATTTGAGGGGACCAAGAGATTCTTCCTACTCCTCTTCCATCTTCTCATGCCCTTAACTGATGGCAGAGTGAGGAAATGATTACAACCAGAGTTCCTATGAACATGAATACTCATGGAAGTTATCACAAAATAAAGTATCGGGGTTTGAAAAGACCTCAAAAGTTATCCACTTGGAACATTGTTAAGCACAGAGAAGCAAACAGACCCATGGCTGGTCCTCAGTGCCCCTCACCCCTTGGTTTCCATGCCCTTTGCTGACCCACTTAACTGATGGATGCTGCAGAAATGATGTGTGACCCCTGAGGATCAGTCACGAAAGGCATTAGAGCTTAGCCTGTTTTCCTGGGTCACTCACTCTAGAGGAAAGCAAAGCCACCTCGCGTGGACATGCAAGCAACCCTGCACAGCAGCACTGGGCAGGCCGCACCAACAACTGCCAACCCCTGATGAACCACCTGGGAAGTAGTCATTCCCCCCAGTCAGTCCTTCCGGAGAGAGCCTTAGGAGACCCTGAATGAGACTATCCAGCCAAGGTACTGAATTCCTGACCCACAGAATCTATGAGCTCATTTGTGATTATTGTATTTTAAAGCATGGAGTCTTGGGGCAATTTGTGACACAGCCTTAAACATTTAATCCACTGTAGACCACAATTTGAGTTTTCACCTTCCATAGTTTCAGTTACCTGCAGTCAACCTCAGGATCCAAAAACATTATGTACAGCAGGATATTGTGTGTATGTGTGTTGTATGAGAGAGAGAGAGAATTCACCTAATTTTTAATATGGCTCATTGTTATAATGTTTCTATTTTATTGTTGCTAATCTCTTATTGTGCCTAATAATTAAATGTCATCATTGGTGTGTGTCTAGGGAAAAATGTATATACTGGGTTTGGCACTGTCAAGTTTCAGTGCCACTGTGGGTGCTGGAATATGGGTCCTGTAGAAGGGACACTAGTGTAACACACAAAGGGGTGAAATGACAGAACCAAAATATCAAGAGTAGTTTTCTGATTAAATTAATGTTCAGAATCCTATTTAAATGGTTTCGGGTGGCTAGAAAGAGGATGTGCATACATGCAAAAAATCAGTGAACTACAGGCCCCAACATGCCTTGCATCCCATCCCTTGTTTCCGCTTCCTGTGGGTGTGACGGTGAGAGCTTCACAGAAGCTGGTGAGACTGGGGTTGAGGTAAGTGCACATGACTCCCGTTGTGTCCACACTATCCAATCTGCCCTCTATTCTGTACTGTTGCCAAATAAACCCTGTTTGTTGTCAAAATAACTAGTTGTTTTGTCTGAGGTCAACACTTGTTTTTGTGACCTACAAGACTTCACAAAGATGCAATTGGTCTCTAGACCCATCTGTCTAACCTCTGGCACAACATGTCCCAGTTGCTCTGGCCTTCTACTTATTTCCCAACTTGCTCTCCCAAGGATTTGTGTGCTCATTATATATTCTGCCTGCCCCGGGGCTTCACATAGAGGACCTTGTTTGTTGTTCAGCACTCAAGTCATATTTCAGCTCAGAGATGATTTTTTGGCTACAAGAAAGCCCCTTCTTCCTACTCCACCCACGCCCACCATCATGCATGATTTTACTCAGCTGATTCTCTTCTCTAAACTGATTTATTTCTGTGTTTACTTGGTTTATTTATTTATTTATACAAGCACTGGGTACAGTCAGAAGCGTGGGAGGGTGAGAGGATTCACCAGAGCCAGAGCGGGGAACAGAACAGGCAGAGTGAAGAAATACACTGCTGAGGGGAGCAGCAAGAGATCTGCACACCATGTGGGACCCTCCCCAGAGGCCGGCGGCGGGGATCGAACCGGTGCTGTAGAGGCTGTGTGCAGCTTTGCAGCCCAACGCTCAACCGCTGCGCCACCAGGGGAGGCCCTAAAGTGCAAGTTTTATAAAAGTATCTTGTTTGTCTTTCCTTTTCTGTATTTTTGGAAGCTAAAAATGTGCTTGCTATGGTATGGTGCTCAAAACTCTGAACAAAGGAATAAAGGATGGAGAGAAGGAAGGAGAACGGGAGGGAGGTTGGGAAATAAGGAAGAAAAAAGGAAAGGAAGAGAGGAAAAATAGGAAGGCAGACTTAGAAGGAATGGCCTGTCTGAAACACTACTGTTTAGCACATGCTGAATGAGCACCTACTTTGCTCAGCTAAGCCTCTCTGCAGGGGATGAAAAGTCATCCTATGCCTCCTCCCTCACTAGTGAGAAAGGGGGATGAAAGAGCTTTGTTTTCTGAGTCAAAGGTGAAGACTGGCTCAGGCAGCAGTGCCAGAGAGAGTTCAGGCCCTCAGTGCCCACCACCCTGGGACAGGTTACAGCTTAAACTCCATTGTGAAAGATAGGCTAAGTACAGTAGAAACATCGCAGTAATTATTCTGGTAATTTCCTTTCATCCTTAGGTATAGATAAGAGATAGGACAGTGTGTGCTAAATGGGTAGGAGGGGTTTGTGTGTGTGTGTTTGTGTGTGTGTGTGTTTACCTCTGTGGTCAGATGCAATCTATGTGTGAGAAATGCACGAACTTGGGTCATATAATCTTTTTCTTAAAGGATGTCTTTTTATGGATGTGTGTGTCTGATCAAGCATTCCATTGTGTATGTACTCTTTCAATGGTAGTAGCAGTGTGGGGGAGCTTGGAATAATGGAGTGCTGAGCCTCTGGGAGGAGGGCAGACCACAGGACATCCTTACAGTCCATGTGCTCTGTTAAGCTGAGTTGGGCTTCGGTACCTTTTCCTGTGTCCATGTGTTTATTATCACACCCCCAAGGAGAGGTGAATCTTGAATTAATTTATCAGAATTCTTTCTAATTACTTAGAAGTCAAGTGCCAAGGAGGAAAAAAACACCTAGAGAAGTGCTTGTGAACAGGAAATGTGGTAGAAAATTTGGGGATCTCTGAGGTGCCAAGGGTGGGAAGACAGGTTGGCATGAGGTGAGAAAGTACTGGCTGGCAGGAGAATTCAGAAAGAGTCCTGATCAAATTTTCAAATGGTGCTCCAATTTTGGGGAGAACCAGCCAGGCACACAGAATTGAGCTAGGGACCTACAATCTATTAACAAATCAATTTTCCATGGACATCTTTGAAAAATAAGACATTTTTTTCCTCATCACTGACTAGGGGAGTGAAAAAGCCAGATCTTGTGAAAACTCTTCTTTTTAGCACTTAAGAAACATGACCCCCTAAGAACTTTGGATTTCCTCTCACTGCCACCTTTACCCGTGGATGGAAGTAGGTGGTGTTGGTGCAGAAGATGGCTGTGACATGCAGCAGGGAATCGAGACGTGTTTTGAGTGGAGCTCCTCTGAATGGAACAGAATAATTTCTATGGTTTGAATCATAAAACAATCCAGAGAAATATTTAAATAGACTCTCTGACCCACAATGCCACAGGGATCTGGGTTAGCATTACTCTTTAGTCTGTTTCTATAATACTTTCCATTTGCACAAGGAAGAGAGGTTTGGTCCACTTGGACTTGTTTCTTATTCCAGGCAGGCTGGGCTCCCATGTCTTACTCAGAGCAACAGTTCTAAGAACTGTATCTTTAGGGTCTATCCCCCAAAAGGGAGAGGCTGCCATAAAGAGAGATCCAAAGAATGAAGTAATGAATTGAATTTAAAGAAAGGAAACTTTGGGCCAAAGATGAAAGAACTTCTTAGCTGTGAAAATCTATTAGAAAATGTAATACTCTCTCAAGAATAGAAGCCCGTTTCGTACATTATTTAACATATGGAAGAACAAAGAACTGGAGAACATACATTGACCCCGCTTTAGTCCCTGAGAGGGTAGGAAAAATGACCTACTGGTGACTTCCTATCTCTAATTTACATGATAATTTGAATGTGAAAACATTAGAAAATAATGAATCTGACTCTCCCAAGAGCAGGAGGGCAAGTGGGCTGTTGCCTTTGGCATCTCTCCACAGCTTTCTGAGGAGGGAGGAGAATTCCAGTCAGTTCCACTTGCCCCCACAGAGGTGGCTGCTGGACCGTGGCTCACACTTAGGCATGGCCAAGGGGTCTAGAAGAGTCACAAAGACCCAGACCCAGTACCAGACCATGGGCAAGTCAAGATCTACCTCCAACCAATGTTGAGCTGGGGGTGCCTAAGGGACCCCCAGAGATAATGCACAGGGAAAGTTTCTGAGTCATATAGTTGAATGGCGTAAGTTCAGTCACTGTTTCTATCCCTGGGGTTGAGCAAAAGTTGCAGACAACACCCAAGATACACACTGTGTGATTATACTAGAGCACCGCATTATTCCATGTTGGTGGAATCTCGGCCCTGGAAGGAACCTCAGCATTTACCTCATGCTCCTTGATCCCATGTTAAAGGGAGCTTTGTGCCCAGAAAGAGGGCATTAAATCCAAGGAAATTCTGGTAACAGCATCAGAGGGCGAGTATAGGGAGATCATATTCACCTGAGGCAAGAACAGCGCTCCCGGGATTTTAGCGAAAGAACAGGGCCTCGTAAAGTGTCTGGAAGGAAGAAGACAGAGTGGGAACTGGAAATATTGGTAAAACCTGAACAATGTGAGACTGTACTAGTGAACTTTCCTAATTTGTATGCAGGCTGCATTTCACTTTTTCTTTCATGAGAGTGAAATGTATGCACTTTGAAGGTCGAGTTGCTATGTAGGATGAGAGGAGCTGGCGGGGGGCAATATCAAAATTGGCGGGGGGCAATATCAATTTGGGGGGATAGGAAGACTATGCAGTTTCCTCTTTATACCTCACTGCCTAGGACAGTGGCTGAACCACAGTCCACTTGATGAAAAGGAAATATGAAAGTAAAGCATTTCCGTGACCTAGTTTGGGGACAGAAACCCTGATCTCCTGGATGGTGGAGGAAACTTAAGCCAAAACTTTCAGATATCTATCTTCTACTTTACATTCTCAGAGGGACAGGGCTCTGTCCCCAGGGGAAGGGACTTGCCTTAGGAGTAAGACCAAGTAATGTAGACCTGGGGTTTTATGTTGTCCTGCCCAGTTAGGTCTAATCAATTATAAATAAATGTGCCTCCTAGAGGCCCACGCTGGTAAGTCTAATCAGGTCTCAACAGTCCTGTGCCCACCAGGAAGGGCTGGCTTCGGTTTTCACCTAGGACCTGGGACACTTGACGTTTCCCTACAGCTCCTCAGCTCCAGCAGATCTCCCCCTGGGCATCCGGACACCCCTCTGGGAGCCATCTCCAGGACTGCTCACTGGGAAGTAAAATAGTGCCTGGCTGATTCATTCAGTGAAGGCGTTAGCAACGGGGGGAGGGGTGTGCATGAGGGCTTGCCCCCTCCCTTGCCTGGGGGGATTAAGGAGTTTCTTTGTCCCTGGCCGATGGCCCCCCGGTATTTGCATATATCAAGTCCCAGGGGCTGGGAATAGTGGAGCAGCTGCACCTGCCGCCTGGTTCCTAGTGCTGACCTCAGCCAGACCTTCCAGGTAATTCCATTTGCATCACCCAGATTCGGGGATCTAGGCTTGGGAGTGGAATAATGCCTGGAGAAGGGAGTGGGAGTCTTCCGTACATGCACAGTTCCGCGGACGGCTGAAAGTGGTCAGAGGTCTGGGAAAAGCAAGGGCTTTGAATCCTTGGCGTTCTTTTAAACGGGCCTTTATTTGGAGAGCCTTCCAACCTCCTAAGCCTCATTGAACTTGAAAAGCTACAAGCTTCCTTTCTTTCCGGAGACCCTCTGCCCTCTTCGCTTATCTCTTTCATCGAAGCCATTGTTCAGGGCTGCATTAGTGAGAACTGGGGACCCTTCAGAGGCAGCTCCGTGTCATATCGCTGATGTAAAAATGGTAGAACAAAGGATCTGAACAGTCTGGAGCAGGGTAGGGAGAGCCGGAGGAGGGGTGTGTCAAGGAGCATTTAGGACTGGGCTTTTTCCCTCATAAATAACATTTTTCAGTTTACAAATCGCTTCCAAATGCAGAAATAAATGTGCTTTATTGCTCAAAGCAACAACTAACATTTCCCTTTGACAGGTGTTGAAACGGAGACTTGCCAACTAGATGCTTAGGGACGTGGAGCATCAGTGACCTGCCTGGACTGAGCCCCAGAATTCAAATCCTGTTCCACGTTCTGGCACCAGGTGTGCACCAACACCACTGGAAGGAATTTTAGGACAAGGTTTTATCAGGCTTTTCACTTATGCAAGTCTTAGTTACAGGACTCCAGAGCTCTACTATGTATATTTTTTGGCCTTGGAATACTTTTCTGGCAAATCCAGCAAAATAATTTATTGAGCAGGGCGGGTATGAGGAGGCAGGGTCTTGGCACCCTTGTGCCTTGATAAGCTGCACCCTAAGACACATTTGCAAATGAATGGCTTTATTCAAGTGTGCCCAGATGAGTTGGAATGGGGCTGGTCTAAGTAACAAGAGGAAGCTTCTCCAGCTGGTCAGCTGACTATCTCCCCTGCAGCCTTTCTTCCCTTTCACAAACCCCAGCATTCCACATTTCTTAACATTTGTTCTCCAAAATCAGAAAGGGTCACAACACCTGTCTTGGCAATTGTTGGCTAATTGACCTCATTTTAATGTCATTGGGCATTTAACCCAGTATTATGTCACAGTTATTTGCACTCTAAACTTTTGTTTTTAATTGGGGTATAATTTACATCTAGCAAATTAATCCTTTTAAAAATGGGACAGTTCAGTGAGTTTTGAGAGAATCGTTTTGTAACGGCTACAAGATACAGAGCATCTATTGCCCCCCCCAAATTCCTTTATTCCCATATAAATAACCCCGTCCTACCCATTGGCCCCATCTTTTGCCTTTTCTGGAATGTCATAAAAATGGAGTTGTACAGTATGTGGCCTTTTCAGTTGGGTGTCTTTCACTTAACATAATGCTTTGGAGATACATCCATGTTGTGTATGGACTGGTACTTTGTTCCTTTTTGTGGGTGAATAAGACATTTGCATACCAGGTTTTGTGAGAACATATGTTTTTACTTCTTTTGGGTAAATGCCCAGGATTGGGGTTACTCATCATGTGGTAAGTGCATGTTGAAGTTTATAAGAAAGACCAAAATTGTTTTCCAAAGTGTCTGTGTGCAGCTTCTTCACATGTGTCTGCTCCATGTGTCTCCTCCAGTCCTCTCCTTCTTCCTTCCAGTCTCCTTCTAGTCTTTAGCTTATTCTCACTGCTCAGCTCACCCTTCCTTGGGTGGGGCAGGGAACGGAGAACCTCCCCCCCTGTATGGATATCACACTGTTACATTTTCACTGCCCTAAAAGTCCTCTGCCCTCCTACTCTTCCCTTCCTCCCCACTAATCCCTGGCAACCATCATCTTTTTACTATCTCCATAGTTTAATATTTTTTTCAGAAATATAAGCCAGTGCATAAACACGAAGGAAAAAAGCTTTCTTCTATATGATTCCAGTAATATTTTTTAGCTTTCTTGTTTTTGTCACCACAAGATGTCCCAACTTGTGTATTTCATGTCACTACAATACTGTGTGATAACTATAGCTTTTGCAATATAGTTTGAAATAAGTTAGTGTCATGCTTCCAACTTTGTCCTTCTTTCTTAAGATTGCTTTGTCTATTTGGGGACTTTTGTGAATACTATCATGTTATTGAATTTTAAGAACTGTTTGCATATTGTGGATAGGAGATACTAATCTTTTATTAGCTATGTCTTTTGCAAATATTTTCTCCCAGTCTGGCTTGTCTTTTTATTCTTTAGACAGTGGTGTTTTGTTTTGTTTTGTTTTGGCAAAACAGAAAATTTTAATTTTTATGAAGTCCATTTATCAAGTCTTTATTTCATAGATTGTGCCTGGTATTATAATCATCACCAAATCCAAGTTCATCTAGAATTTTCTCCTATGATATCTCTTAGGAGTTCTAGTTTTACATCTTACATTTAGGACTGTGATGTATTTTTAGTTAATGTAATGTTGAGTTTCAAACTTTTAATTTCCATTTGTGGATAAAAAGCTTGTTGTCTAGCTCAAGGAATTGTATCACCAAGAAATTATAGTTTTCAGAAATTTCCATGTGTTTGTTAAGTTAGATTTTTTTTTTCAGTCCCCTGGAGTGTCAGAGCACCTCAGTGATGACACTACAATCTATCCAATTGAACAATGCAGAAAATTGGGGTCTTTCTTGATGCCTCCCTCCCAAGCATACAGAGTTTCATATATATTTGCTTCCAAACACTCCTTGAATCTATCCAACCAAGGTTGGAAGCCTTGGGCTTGGGTTTGAACTGAAACATGAGTCTAGGTACAAGATGAAAGGTCTCTCAGTGCCTCTTTGTCCTGTTCACCTAACTCTACACCCTAGTCTTACCTTCCCATAACCTTCCACACCAGTGATGGTAACCAGTGAGAAGAAATATAAGCCAGTCCAAAAACATGAAGGAAGAAAGCTTTCTTCCTCAACTAGGAACTGCTTGTTTAAATTTACCATTCTTCCAGTTTTTTTTTTAATATTTTCTTTTTCTTAGTAAATTACTAAACACAGGCTCAAACCAGAAACAGTCTCTCTTTATTTTTTCATTTCCAAATTTTTATTTAAATTTTTTTAACATAAAAAAGTTGAAAGAATAGGACAATGAGCATTAGAAAAATTGTTGCTGAGTTTATTCCATCTGCCCTTTTATTTTCAGCTGAATCATTTTAAGGTAAGTCGCAGACATCATACACTGCACATTTAAATATATCAACATGAATCATCTAAAAATAAACTTTCTCCTCCATTCTACAAAATGATTATGCTACTTAAGAAAATGAATACAAATTCTCCAATATCATCTAACACCAAATTTTCCCAAATGTCACTTTTTTTTTAATGACCCAGGAGTTAAACTGCAGTTAATTTATGCATTTATTTGTAATATCTCTTCAATCTTTTTTAATCAAAAAGAGTCTCCCTTTTTATTTTCTTACTTTCCCTTTTGTGAAGAGAACAGGGCAATTGTCATAAAATGTTCCAACCCTGAATTTAATAGGTTGTTTCATTGTGGAGTCATCTAACATTTTTCTATCCATTTATTTCCTGCAAATTGGAATTTACATCTAGATGTTGCTTGATTGAAGTTGAGCCTTTTTGTAAGAACTCTATGAAATAGAGAAGATACGTTATATTTCATAGCACATCACACCAGAAGGCATATATGTAGTAATATATCCTACCATTAGTGATGCTAACGCTATATGGTGATATGTACTGCCTTGAGTGATGCTAAGTTTGATGCTCAAGTTGAATACCTTCCCCCTTTGCAATTAACATGCAATCTGTAAAGTAAATTTTGGTACCATATGATAATCCTGTTCCTTATCAGTCTAGACAACTCGATCATCTATCATTTATACATGCCTGAATCAGTTCTTTCACTTGGGGTTTCCAAATGCTGATTTTAAAATTATATTGTTTTTCCATAGTTATTTGATGCCATTTTTATATAAAAATATATTCATAGCTAATAAGCTACAGTTAATTCTAAAAGAGCAGGATAAATGCTTAATTTTTCCCTTTACTTAACAATTTTTAGAATAAGGAGTTGATAAAATAATCACTTTCAATGATGATATAAGAGTTTTATTAATTTTCTCTCTTCCAATAAGGACACATTGATTTTCGTTATTTGGTGTGTTTCAATCAATTATAGTCACTCTCTTGGATGCTTATCTTGACCAGTGATAACGTCTTCCATCTGGCTTCTGTGCCTTTTAACATACCCTGGTTATCTCTGAGTACTTGTTTTCTGGGACAAGATATTACAGACTCACTTCCTACTTTTCTTACACAACTCTGGATTAGCAGTTTCACGAAGAATCACTTTTGCTCCTCCTGGGTATTTACAAGGCAAAATTTAGGTTTTATTGGTGGTTATTGTTGCTTCCAGGCTCTTTGAGTGGAATGATACAAAGTATAACAGTGATATTCCCAATTCAGATTTAGCAATCCAGTTTTTTTTTTTATTTCACATGAAAAACCCTAGTTTCTACTAACATTGATGTATATACATGTGAGCTGTACACATGGTACATAAACATACTGTATAAAAGGTCATTCTATGTGATATATGGTTTTAATTTGATGGGACAATCCATTCTCCGCATTGCTCATCTTTATTCAGAGTTTTCTTGGCTTGTTTCTAATTTTTTAAAAATTTGCAAACATTTTCTTTAGCTCCTGGTGGGGAAGGGTTGCATGTATCTGGAAAATGCATTGGTAGTTTTATCGGCATCATTATATATGTATATGTCTATATATATATATGTATGTATATGTATTATGTATTATTAACTTGGGGAGAAATTAATATATTTATACTGTAGAGCCATTCTCCCTATGAACAAAGATACCTTTCTGTTTGTCCATGTCTACTTTTCTGTCTTTCAGAGGAATTTTTAATCTTTCCTAAAATAGTTCAAGCAAATTTCTTGTTTAATTTACCTATAGAAATTTTGTTGTTTGGTGTTTGAGTCAACTGTGGATCTCCATGTTGTCCTCTGGTCTTGCCTATATTCAAATGCTCAAACCAAACCTCTACTCCAGCTAATGTGCCATCTAAAGCCTATAATGTCAGTGTGCCTGAAACTCTACGTAGGAACTAGACTCCCATCTCACCTCTCATTCTCCCCCGCTCCCTCTAGACAGACTCAACCAACTTGAATATACACGTGCCCTTAGTTTTGCCTATTATACTCCCCATCACGTCACTACCACCTTTCCACTAGAGGCAGCTTGTGGTTGAGGCACCAGCTGTTGTAACAGGAAAGGAAAATTTGTCGTGATCAGGAAAGAGGTTGATGTCCTTACCGTAGATGAAAAGGGCCAATTCTTCTCCCTTTGTCCAAGTGTCTTTATGATGCTCCACAGCTTGTCCATCATCAAGAGCTCACAGCATTGTCAAAGCCAGATTAATTTAAATTTAAATTAGTAAATAAGTCCATACTTTCTATTACTTTGAGTGATACAGGGGAAGGCTGGAGATGAAGCAAGATAGCAAAACCCAGAGAATCCACAATGAATTATAAAAGCACCAAAAATGACTAGGAAGATTTATCAAGACAGAAGTGGTTTTAATTATAGGGACTTTTTCCTCCCTAATGTTTTCGTTGCATTTGGTTTTGGAGGTTATAAAACTGCATAAGATATGGCCCCAGGGGCGTGCAGTTGGTCTGGACATCTGACATAGGCATAAAGCAGAAGGAAGTCTGTTGAAGCAGAGAGTCATGACATCCGAGCATAGGGAGGGAAAGCTTGACCCCAACCCAGGCATACACAGAAGACAGAATCCAACTGCCAATCTTGCCTTCTTTGCTTACGTGTTTTCCATGTATGATTGCATCTAAAGCAATCCTCCAAACTCCCTTGTAGATTCAGGTATTCATAAGCTTATCATCTTCAGAGCTCTTTGTTGTGGCCTTTTGAGGTGAGAGATGAATTAAGGAAAGCAATGAGTCACCTGGCTGGCTGACCCTGAACATTTTATTTTTCTTGTGAAGCCTTGGACTCATACAAAAATAAGCCATATTATACCGTAAACCTGCTTCAATGATTTACCTATTTGACCATGACCTATGCAAGACAAAGAGAGAACAGAAAATTTAGTTCAGCTTTATATAGAATCTCCCCATTCAACAGGCCCCAGCACAGGGGATTTGCTCACCTTTTGTCTCCACGAATTTGCATGCTTTTAGCCTGTTCCTTGAAGTGTTCTAATGCTCCACCCACAGACACTAGGGATCCTGGCATTCCTAGACACCTCTTTCCCTTGTTTAGCATCAGAAACTCAGAAGGCCAATCTCTCAAATCATATAGCCTACACTACAGACAACAGCATAAAAAGTTAGGGTATGCTAGGTCAGAGGGAGAAGATCTCCCCTCTATGACCTGATCATAGCAAATGCAGATCAGCAAATGCAGCTTCTTGATCAGAATTTCAGACACCCTAATCTTGACTGAAGAGCTAAGGATATTCCCCCCACTTTGATGAATGGCACCCGAACGATATTCACTTCATGGATGAGAAAAATGAGGCACAGAGAGGTTAAGTGTTTTTTCCCCAGTCACACGGACTGTCTGACTTGGTCACTGCAGCATGCTGCTCCCCAGGAACAGTGGGGTCCCCTCAGGGCACAAGGCCTCTCAGCTCAGGTTTCTGTTGCTTTACTTGTTAATTCCTTTCCTCCTTCTTAACAACATCAAGCAATTACAATTACTAAGGTCATCAGTTCTCCAAAGTGTGTAATAAAATTATTGTGACTGTCTAGTATTCACTATGTCTCTGGGAAAATGTGGAGCAAAAGACTTACATACTGCTTGTGTGAATCTGTGCACACACCAGTATGCACCCTCCGTACATGCATACCCATTATCCACTGGGTGGGCTCTCGTCTGTTTCCAAGTCCTGCATCAGGCAGTGGGTCCTGCTCTGCCATCCATGTGACTTTTTCTTGGATGTCTTTTTTGCTTTTCCCAGGAAAGCTTACTCAAAGCCTCCTTTGTCTACTCACTGCAGCCCTACTTCAGCTCTTCCTTTTGCACCTGGAATCTTCCAGGACTGGTGTTTTCTCCTCTGTTAGCTGCTGTTGGAAGCATCACCTCCTCCAGGGAGTCTTCCTCTCCTGATCACCTGAATAATGTGTGTGCCCTGCCTTCACCCCTGCAGGAGCTTGTCCAAACTGGAACCTCCCATTCATTCTTTACAATTGCCTTGACTTTGCCTCACTGGACTTGCCTAGACTTCATAAACTTCTGTCACCAGTTAGAGAAATGAGGTGTCTGACATGTCCCTTTCAGCAAGAACTCAGGACTTATCAAAATCGAACCATTAAAAATGAGGTCTTTTAAAAAAACTCAGGTGTTGAAGCAAACGATTTCCGGCCACAAAAATAGCTACCCAGGTATAAATGATGCCAGATTTGGTTCAAACTCATGGAAATTTTTTATTCTGTCTTTTTTTTTTTTTTTTTGCAACTGGAGTTTGGGGGGTAGTGGGAGTGATGGGAGAAGAAAACACAGGAAATGTAAAGGATTCTGGAATTTGAAATGTATAGGGAGGACATGTAACTTCCCTGAATCAAAGCAGAAGGTAGTGGCTGGAAGTTAAATTAAATGGACCACCTGCAGAAAATAGGGACCAGAGGAAAAACACCCTGTTGGCACAAATAGAAACCACACATTTCTAAAAGCTTCCGTCAGTGGGTCGTTAAACCTGCAGTGCTGCTAGTTTCAGGTTTGGGTATTTTGGCAACCGTGGTGGGAGGAAAGCCAAGGCACATGCACCCTCGCTGAATGCTCACTTTGCAATTCCTGGCAGACACATTCCCTGCTACGTAAAAGATCTGGTGAGTGTTAAGGAAGAAAAGCACTTGTGTCAAAGCAAAGGAAACCAGTTGCCCTTCCATGGCTAAGCTGCACACACACACAGGTTAATTTTCTGAGAGCAAAGAGGAGTTTCCACACCAACGAAAATATTCTGCAGATGAAAGAGAACTGTGGCCAGCCATTAACAAAAATCATTTCTGTCTTGTGATTGATTGTATTTCTGAATTGTATTTACACTTTGGGATGGATAGTACCCTTATTTTACAAGGGAGGCAGTGGTCCCTGGGGGAGTCTAAATCAGTTTTTAATTAATTAATTATAATTAAAAATAATTAATGCCTAGGGTCTCCCTAGTGATACAGGGGTTAGGTCTCAGTGTTCTCAAGCTGTTGGCAGCCACTGTGGCATGAGTTCGATCCCCAGCCAGGTTGCTGACCCACATGGTGCTGCAGACTTCTGTCTCCCTGCTGCTCCCCTCAGCAGTGTATTTCAGTAGATCCGCCTGTTCTGCTCCACACTCTGTCTCTGGTGAATCTGCTCACCACCCCCCACCCTGCACCTCTGGCCTGTACCCCAGTTCTTGTATACATAAATAATAATAATAATAATAATCATGCCTAGACTTTATTCAAAATTTCCTATACACCAGACACTATGCTAAGAACATACACCTGCATGATCTTGTTTATTAGTCATGAAACTGTCTCTGCTGGCCCTACTATCAGAGTTCTGGATCCCCTTCCCCAGTTTCCTGTCATCCTTTGAGTCCTGTCTGACATCTTGGGTGGTTTCCCTTGTGCTTAAAATAAAATCCACAGCCCTTGGCACAGCACACAAGGCTTATCGTTATGGATTCTGGATGTCAAGCTCTTACCTGTTTTGGGGACTTCACATTGAGCACAGCTCTCTCTCCCCAGCCACAACCACAGCAGACATCGCACTCACCACTGGCAGCTACCCACACTGCGTGTCTGGGAGTCAGTGCCACTTCTCTAAAGTGCTCCTTCCTAGCCCGCCTGTCTAAACCAGGCCTCTGTGGCAAGCTCTCCAGATACCCTGTACTTTTCCTTTGGAGCTTTCATTCATTATAATGTTTTATTCATTTGCTTGATTTTACATTTCCCATCTTTCTTTTGAAGCCAGGAACTGGAAATCTTTTGCACATGCATGTATCCTTGCTGTACCTGGCATAGAGTGGGTGATTAACAACTGATAACAAAACAAACAACAGCACATTTTTTTAAAGATTTATTTATTTATTTATACAAGCACTGGGTACAGCCAGAAGTGCGGGAGGGTGAGAGAATTCACCAGAGCCAGAGAGGGGAACAGAACAGGCAGACTGACGAAATACACTGCTGAGGGGAGCAGCAAGAGATCTGCACGCCATGTGGGACCCTTGCTGGTGGCCGGGGATCAAACCGGCTCTGTGGAGGCTGTGGAGGCTGCAGGCAGTTTTGCAGCCCAGCGCTCAACCGCTGCGCCACCGGGGAGGCCCCAAAAGAACATTTTGTAGTATATTTTGAAAGTTGGAAAACATACACAGCATTTGCATTTTTGGGGTGTGTGTGTGTGTGTGTGCGCGTTATTTGGCTGTGAGTGTATGTGAGTGTATGCACACACACACACACACACTCACAGAGTAAGAGTAAAGGAGCAGTTGATGAAATTTAGGAAGTTAGGTAATCAAAATGCAGGATAAAGAAGGTGGTAGAACTATCCTAATCTCACTAAGTACTCTCTGAAGTTGATTTATTGAAAAATAGGATTAAATGTATTATTCTAAAATTAAATATAGCCAGTAATAGAGTGGGAAGTGGAAATATACATGTCAAGCATTGAAGGTTGAGGAGGGAATCATAAGTGACTAAATCTTTCATAATAGGCAGCCTATAGACAGAATCTAGAAAGGTTAAATTGAAAAACAGAAAAATCAGCATTTTATCTGCAGTTTTGAAGGCTCTGTAAAAAGAACTAAAACCTGAAGGGGTAAATAAAATTTGTCCTTGAGGAGTAGGACTTTGAAGAATAAATGGGATCCTTGGCTTTTATCACAGGTGATTCTGTGCTATTTAACTGTTATGTTTTAGATTGGATTGTCTCCCCCCACCCCCCAAGTATCTTGAACTTGGACTTGGAGACAAGTTGTCTCCTGGGAGGTGCAAGGAACACCTGCAAGGTCAGGCAGGGGGTGTTACAGGGAGGGGAGGGACCAACAAAGACTAGATTATTAAGGCAGCTACCACAGGGACCAACTAAAGCTATTTCCAAAGGGAAACTGGACAAAAGCATAATCCAAACACCTCACACTTACCTTACCTGAGAAGCAAGGGAGCTGGGGGTATTTATGAACTAGTCCCCAACTACTCCCAGTGTGTTGCTTATTTCCCAGCAGTTTTGGCCCGCTAAACAGGAGAGGGCAGAGCAGCTTGCTCTAGTTCTAGAAAAAAAAAAAAATACCCTCAGGCAGAGAGGTATAGATACTAGCAGCCAACAGTCATAGGGACCAGGGAAAGGGTGTGGACCCAGAGATACAGGTGGGGCGCTGACAGCATCTGTTATAGTTGCAATGCATGCATATAACTTTTATACAAAAATAAGCCCACATGACATGGCAAAATGTGTTTTAAAATTTCTTCTATCTATACCAGGAAATGAGCATTTATTAGGCTTCAATGATATACTAGAAAATGTGCTAAAGAGATCCATTTATATTGCCTCATTTAGTTCTGCTATTACTCTGTTGTGTATATCGTTATCTTTTTCAGATAAGATAAAGGAAGCTCATAGAAAGTTTATAAATATTAAAGGGAACTTAAGGGAAGTTAAAGGGACTATTAAAGGCATTATATACTAGAAGACATTATATACTATATATACAGCTATAGATATAGAATTGGAATTGACTCTTAGATTTCTAATGCAGAAAATTGTAAGAATGCCAAAAATAGGTCAGTAAGAATTACAGGAGAATTAAAAACTGATCATTTTTAGAATGATCTTCTATTCCTTGGAAGATGTTGAGTTGGAATTGATGGAAAGCTGTTCATCAGGGATGTCTTGTCAACAGCTGTGACTAGAGAGACAATGATTGGTGAAGGGTCTTGTCTTAACACAGATCCCCTCCCCCAGAATGCTTTATCCCTGGCTTTGTTTTCTTGCCTAGCTCCTACATTCACACTGTTCCGATTTATGTCAAAAATTTTTTCTCCTCAGAAAGATCTTCTCTGACTATGCCAAGTAGAAGAATACAGCCCAAGCCACATTTCCCCAGGGACCCAGGCCCCATTTAATACCTAGCATTTACATTGGTGGTCAATTCAGAGACGCCCTGCCAAAACTTTGGTCAATGTAAAAAGCCTGAGGAAGCCAGGAAACAAATTCACTATCTTTTGCTAATATCTTCCCTCTCTGAATTCCCAGTCAGAGTATATTGGACATGAGACTCCACTGAAGTAACCCATACTGGTCAGTGCCCCCCAGGAAAGAAATTAGACAGTGTAATTGTAGAGAAAATGTATCTGATGGGTTGTTGTTGATTGCTTATAAGAATGGTTCCAATTCTTGGGGCTTCCCTGGTGGCACAAGGGGTTAAGCACCACACTATGAAGCAATCCGCAGCCTCTTCAGCACGAGTTCGATCCCCAGCCGGCCAGGGAGAAACCCACATGGCACAGCAGACCTTTCCTGACTCATCCACTGCTCCCCTCAACAGTGTACTTTGGTCAAGTCAATCTGCCTGTTCCGTTCCCCACTCTGTATCTGGTGAATCCTCTCACCCCCCCACATCTCTGGCCTGTACCCCATCTCTTGTATGCATAAATAAATAAATCTTTTTTTAAAAAAAGAATGGTTCCAATTCTCTACCTTTCCATGTATTCATACTCTTTGCAACTTAATTTTGCAACTTCTGCAAAAAAATAGTTTTATTTCCATATTCCTTGAATCTGGGCTAATCTAACTTACTTTGACCACTAGAATATGATGAAAGAGATATACTATTTCCAAGCCCAAGAGACCTCACACACTCCTACATGTTCTCTTAGAACACTGCCTGCCAGTTTGAGAACTAGTCTTGCTATTCTGTTGGAAGATGAGAGAGTCTGTGGAGCAGAGATCTGCTCTGCCATTGGAGGCCATCATAGACTAGCCAGTCCCTAGCTGCCATAGCAACTGACAGCAGTTGCATAAGCAACCCCAGTCCAGACTAGAAGAGCTGCTCAGCTGAACCTCAGAATCATGTGCTAAAATACATGTATTGCTTAAACAGTGGGTATTGGATAATTTTATTTTTCAGCATTGTGATAGTAGATTACTAATAAGGAACACTGGCATAGTGCTCAGAGAATATTTGTTAAAATGAGTAAATGGACTTTTGGTGTCAGGAGAGGTCTGCTGCACTATGTGGGTTTCTTCCTGGCTGGCCAGGGATCAAACTCGGAACTCGTGCTGCAGAGGTTGCATATAGCTTCACAGGTGGGGCAAGGGGTGGCGTCTTAACCCCTTGCACCACCAGGGAGGCCCGAGTGTATTTATCTTGACATAATTTTATAATATCTACATCAAAACAAACATATTATTACTTCACAATATTTGTAACTGTTTTTATGAATATTTGAAAACTATGTCACATTTTCATTAGTTGCAATGAATGTGCTCTGCACCAGAACATGAAGATACCGCTTTGGAGTGTTGCCCAGTCAAGTTCATTCCCATCCTCCCATTATACTCATGTGAGTAGCTGAAGTTATATGAATAAATATATTTCTGAAAATATACGTAAGAAGATTTAAAGATAAGGAGAGGAGCCTTGAGCCATGACTTTGGCTAAGTAGGTAGAGAAGCAGAAAGAGAAATAACCGAAGGAGAGAGATTGTCTTCAGATGTTTGCTCTTTTTATCTGTTGCTTTGACCAACCTAGTGACTGAGCTGAAGTGAATCTGCTTGTTGATTTCATTAGTTATGACATTTTCTAGGAACCTAAAGCATATAGAGTAATGAATCTTCTATTTGGACTGAGAGGTCCAAGCCAAATAATTGAAGTGATGGCAGGAAGGCATCTTTGCCCTTCTTATCTATAAGAAGTCTGAGTGAGCTTTTGCCTGTGTATGGAAAAGAGCTCAACATACAAACTTTCCTCTTGGTCTTCACTTTATGTCCCCTCACTGTTGTAGGATTCTCTTCCAGGTCTGGAGAGAGAGGTTGCATCCAAACCAAGCCAAAATGTCTGGATGAAAAATGAAGCAATTTAGTCAATCACTCACATGCTAAGTCTCCATGCCAAACATCTGGACATTTGGAAGCATCTGGGCAATTAACCATTGTTCACTTTTCATCTAGAAATGTTGGCAGATGTAGCCCCAACCAAAAACACAGAGAAACCATGGATCATTTTGCCATTACAGTTTTATGGAGCTCAAAACCAAAACGTCTATGATTACATGAAATCTCCCACAACGTTAGAATTGTAAAAGGAACTCCTATGCAATCTGTTGTCACTCTTTCATTTTACAGATAAAGAGACTATGGTCAAGAGAAGAGATGTGTTTGGCTAAGGGTATAGGGCTACTTGATGAATTATCCAGGTTTAAATATTAGATAGCTTGACTTCCTTTATACTTAACTTCCATTTCTCTATTTTATACCTTGTTTAGAAGCAAGAGAAAAATTTTCAACGTGTGCATAAACTGAAATTAAATTACCCCACTTCCCATAAATTAGATAGAAATAACACTTGTTCTTACTGTCTTCAACTGAGTTCATTTGAACAATCTTCATAACCTATTCTATGCTTTAACAAACACTTTCATTTTGTATCATCCATCAGTATCTATAGCAAATAAACACAACAGTATCTATGGCAGTCAAATGTTTTCTTTAAATATACATGAAGTTAGGTGATGGTTTCGCAGCCTGCAAATGACAAAGCTGGCACTGAAAACCAGATCTTTTCCTTGCATTTACTCATTCTAGCATTTATTGAGTGCCAACTACATGCCAAATTCTACATGAAGTGCACGTTTTGTACCCATGTGTCTTATTTCCAGCAATAGATGCATTGTCCCTCTATCAATCAACTTTGGCGAGATCACTCTGCAACAGTAAACAAGTTCAAATGACTGTAGCTTAAGACATAAAGATTTCATTTTGATTCATGCTACAGAGCCTGGCTTTGCTCCCTGTCATGTCCTTTTCCTAGTCTCTCCAGGACCCAGGCTAATGAAATAACCAAGAGCAATGTGTCCAGAATGGTGTTTGCTCCACAGCCACTACACTAGTCTTAAGAGACCTGGGTTCTGGGAGAAAGAGGGAGGAAGAATAATAAGAAAAGGGCAACCCAGAGATAGAAAGGGAAGCCATTGTAAGAGCTCTGCAGAGATGATTGCATTAGTTACAACTGTAGGAACAGAAAAGTGACTGGTTTGCATTTCAAACAAGGGAAAAAAGAACCATTGTTTTGTATGTAAGTGTGAGCTGGATTGGGTATTGGATTCTGAATTCTTTGTTACATCCTCTGGCAAGAATTCAGCTGGCCTCTTACTTCTTCCTGTCAAACCCTGAAATGGACTACAGCCTTTGAACTAAAAAGCTGCACACCCACCCAAGACTCAGACAGCTCTGAAAATGTTCAACGCTCAGCAGCCGATTTTAAATCGCTCTTGCCCTTGGCTATTTTAAATCATCTCCCAACCATCACCCTGGAACACATTAGACAACTTTATTGCCACATTCCTTGCCAATTTAATTTTTGTAAATCATATTCCAGTGCTTTAGATTTCCTCATGTAAGAGATTTTTCAAGAGAACTGTTGAATCAAAGAGTCAAGACCAGGTCTTGCTGGGATCAGGGAGCAGTGGTAATTGTTAGCTGACACCCCCACGTTTTTTTGTTTTTGGATATTGCCCATAATTATCATGACCACTGTGATAACCTGACATGGGTGATTCTGTGGAATCTGAAATATTGCAGCCTCCATGTCAGTCTATACAAGAATAAAGAAACGGGCAGAAAAGTGTCAGATCATACTAGTTTTGCTCAGTGAGATAAGGTATTGAGATCGTTTGAATGAATTTATTTTTAATCCCCAAATTCAGAGTAAATGCTCCATAAATATCTCTCTCCAGTTTATGCTTTTATTTCAAAATGGCTTCCTTAAGTTATAAAAGTAATGTTAAATATGACATATAGAATATAAAAAGTGGTAAATACAGAAAAACACATGCACAATAAGAAAAAAAAGTCAATGCCTCATGATCCAGTATGAAATACAGTGCCTTGGGCCTCCCCGGTGGTGCAGCAGTTGAGCACTGGGTTGCGAAGCTGCCCGCAGCCTCTGCAGCGCTGGTTCGATTCCCTGCTGCTCCCCGGCCACCGGAGGAGGGTCCCACATGGCGCGCAGACCTCTCCTGCCGCCCACTGCTCCCCTCAGCAGTGTACTTCAGTCCTTCTGCCTGTTCTGTTCTCTGCTCTGACTCTGGTGAATTCTCTCACCCTCCCACGCTTCTGACTGTACCCAGTGCTTGTATAAATAAATAAATAAATCTGAAAAAAAAAAAAAAAAGAAAGAAATACAGTGCCTTTCTGGTGTAATTACTTCAAACAGTCACTTGCCTTCTGTATATGTGGGTGGGTGCATGTGTTATTTATTTCTTTTATTTAAACAACAGTAGAGTTTCTTTCATGCCAACAAAAATTTTTATTCAATATCACTTTGTGCAACTGTCATATAGATAAATTAATCAGCCCTCTGTTGTTACACATGAATGTTGAATTTTGTTTTTCTCTGTTATAAGCAACTGTTCAATAAACACTTTTAAATACATCTTTCTATTTAATGATTATTTTAAAACAAATTCTAAATTTCTGAACTAATAAAATGTAGACTTTAAGCCATAAGAAAAATATGAGAGAAGTTTGGGGATTATTAATCCACATGGCATAGAATCTTCTTTTTTCCAATTTTATTTTTGAAAAATAACATGTCTTTTTAATTACCTTTGTTTGAAAAGGCTGAACATTTTCATGCTTCACTAACACTTGTATTTTTCCTGTTGTGGGTATTCTTTATGCATCCTTGATGGTTTTATTACTGGAATGTTCATATTCTTCAATTAATTTTTTTAAGGACTCTGCAACATAAGTCAATGATCAATGATTCCACTGAGTAGAGAACTCTTGATTCACATTCAACTTCCTTCCAAAGTCTGTCAACCTTGCCTCCCAGGCTTTTGAGTTTAATGTTGTGCATGTTGTACACAGCCCAATTTTGTCATCTTGGTGACACACTTAATCTACTTCACAGGTGCTCAGTGGGGCCAATTTTGCTTTCTAGACATTTCGGGCTCTCACAACTTAGTATACTAGTGATGAGCATCTGATGTGCAGAGGCCAGAGATCCCACAATACACAGCACAACCCCCAACAAAGAATGATCTTGTCCAAAATGTAAACAATGCTGAAGCTGGGAAACCCCCAGGGAAGTCATTCTTAATATGAAATAAATGACCAAGGAATATCTTGGTTTCAGTCAGTCTTTTCAGTAACATTCTGTGTCGTTAAGACCTATCAATAAATTTTCAGAAAATCTATCTAATTGCCTTTGTGCCTTTTGTTTGTTTTAATCTGCATATTTCACATGATCCCATTTTTATGCCACTTAATTTATGCTCTTTACAATTTATGTCTCATAGAGACTTTCTTAATCTAGTACAATTCTTACTTTAGCTTTGTCAGTTCCTCTTCCCCTCTATGAAATACCTCCTCATCTCATTTTTCATTTCTTTATCATAAAGTTCATCAATTTTAATTGTATTGAAAAGTATTTAGTCCTTTAACCATTGTTATAGTTCTTGAAATGTTTTCTTTAGAAGTATACATTTCATGTAATTTTGCAGTGTTTTTTAAAAAAGATTTATTTGTTTATTCATCAAGAACTGGGGTACAGACCAGAAGTGCAGGTGGTGAGAGGATTCACCAGAGACAGAATAGGGAACAGAACAGGCAGACTGACTAAAATACACTGGTGAGGGGAGCAGCGGGCGAGAGAGGAGAGGTCTGCTGTGCCATGTGGGTTTCTCCCTGGCCCGCCAGGGATGGAACTTGTGCTGCAGAGGCTGCGGCTAGCTTCACAGTGCTGTGCTTAACCCCTTGTGCCAACAGGGAGGTCCTGCCATGTTTTACTTTTAATTGAAGTGACATTGTATTATAAGATCACACAAGTTTCAGGTGTGTATTAATCAACGTGTGTGTGTGTGTGTGTGTATAATATATAGTAAATTCAGTTTAAAGCTAAAAGGGCAAATCTATCCTTCACACTACCATTGTCCCCTATTTCCTGAGTTGACCACTCTCCTTACTCATTCCCTTCTGTTAACCAATAATTGGTCTTAGGGCCTGAAAGCTTATTTTTGTTTTATTTAGTTCATATGTTTATTTTCTCTACATACCACATTTGAATGAAATAATACAGTGTTTGTCCTTTTCTGTCTCTTATTTCACTAAGCAAAATGCCCTCTAGATCTATCCATGGTGAAAATTTCAGTATTTAGTCTTTTTTATAGCTGAATGGTGTTCCACTGTGTACACATATCACACATTCTTTATCCACTCATCAACTGATGGACACTTAGATAGTTTCCAGAGCTTCAAAATTGTTAGTAATGCTTCAATAAACATGGATTGCATGTGTATCTTAGAAAGAGTATTCATATATTATTCAGGCAAATATCCAGCAGTTGGTTAGCTGGATTGTATGGAATTTCTATTTTTAATGGGTTGAAGAATCTCCATGCTGCTTTCCACAATGGCTGCACTAATTTATATTGACTCCAACAGTATATAGAGTCTCTTCACATCCTCTCCAACACTTGGTTGCTCTTATCTTTTGGATAATAGCCATTCTCACAAGTGTGAGGTGATTTCTCATTATTGTTTTGATTTGCCTGTCTCTGTGGAAGAATTTGAGTAGTGCAGGTATTAATTCTCATTTAAAAGTTTGGTACAATTCACAAGGAAACCATCTGCTCCTTGACTCTTAGTCAAGAAGAAGCTTTTGATCACAATTTCAATTTCCTTAGTTATTATAAGTCTTCTCTTTTTTCCTGATTCAGTCCTGGAATATTGCCTTTTTCTATGAATTTGTCTATTTCTTCTAGGTTGTCCAATTTTTTGCCATATAATTTTAAGAGTCTCATATGATCCTTTGTATTTCTGTACTATTTATTGCAACTTCTCTTCATTTCTGAAGTAATTTATTTGTTTTCTTTGTCTTCTTTTTTTGTGAGCTTGGATAAAGATTTATCTCTTTTGCTAATCTTTTCAAGTAACCATCTGCTAGTTTCATTAATCTTTTGCATTTTTAAAATTTATATTGTCAATTTCTGCTCTAATTTTTATTATTTCCTTTCATCTGCTGACTTAAGGTTTTGCTTTTTCTTCTTTTTTGAGTTCCTTTAGGTGTGAACTTAAATTTCATATTTGTGTTTCTCCCCATTTCCTGGGTAAGCCTGAACTGCTATAAACTTTCCTCTTAGTCCTGATTTTGCTGCCTCCCATAGGCTCTAATATATTCTGTCTTTATTTTCATTCAAGTTAACTTTTTAGGTATTTCAGGTATATTTTTCCTTTGATTGGTTTATTGACCAGTAGTTCATGAGTATGGTGTTTATTCCACAAATGTATGTTTTCCACCTCTTTTATCTTTTTAGTATTTTCCAGTTTCATGTCATTATGATTGGAAAAGATGCTTGATATGATTTCAATCTTCATAAATTTATTGAGACTTCTCCTTTTTTTGCATCCCAGTATATGGTCTATCCTTGAGAATGCTCTATGAACTTTCAAAAAGAATGTGAATTCTGGTATTTTAGTGTAAAATATTCTAAGATATCTATTAAATTCCTCTCATTCAATTTGTCATTTAAATACAGTATTTCCTTCTTGTTTTTCTGTTTGGATGATCTGTCCATTGTTGTAAGTGGAGTAGTAAAGTCACCTACTATTATATGTTTCTGTAAATGTCTTCCTTTAGATCTGTTAATATTTGCTTTAAATAGTTTTGTGCTACAGTATTGGTATATATTGATAATTGTTATGCCATCCTGTTTTATTGCTCCCTTTATCATTATATAGAATACATTGTCTCTTGCTATCTCTGTCAAATGGAAGTCAATTTTATCTGATAAGTATAGTAGTTCCTGCCTTTTTTAAATTTTGCATTGGCATGGAGTACTAGTTTGAGGTCACCATTTAATCCTCCATTTGGTTTATCTACTTCCATAGCTTTCTCTAAAGTTCTTTTTCTCTTTTACTGAGTTCTTTACATCCCAAATCTCTGTTGTTTTCTCATTTAAAGCTTCAGTTTCTACCTTCTATTTGTAGTTTTATTTCTGAGCTCATAAATTTGTTTTTCTGAGTTTTGTTGTAAATGATGAGCCTTTTTTCTTAGTTCTCTTGTATCAATTTGACTTGCCTTTCTGGGCTTTCTTCTATCTCTTTGAATTTTTTTATTATAGCAATTTTGAACTCTCTATGGGAGATATATTCTCCCATGTCTTAGTGGTTGTATTCTGAACATATATTCCTCCCCTGGTGATGTTATATTCCCTTGTGGTCTCAAGTTTCCATGTAGCCTCTCTTTTGTCCACCTACCTTGCTACTTTAAATTTCCAAGTTTTTTTTTTAAAAAATACATATAGCTATAAGTAGATAGTGATCTACTTTTCCTTTTCCAGCATGTGTGCTGTGCTTGGACTTTATTTTATTTTATTTTATTTGGCCTTTGTTGGCTTCTATAGGTGAATGTGTTGGGTGGGTCATAAACTGGCTCATATTTGTGGCACCACTGAAATCCCTCCTCCCTGAGGTCCTATATCTTAAATTTGGCAGACAGCTATCAGTGTACTTACTTCACAAGGTAGTGCCATCTAAAAGAAAGGAGATGGATTATATTCTTGAGTGCATTCTCTGTTCTTTTCCTGTGTGGAGGAAATGTGTGGCACAGTGTGTCTCCACACTGCTTCCATTCTTCCCTCCTTGGGCCTCTGGCTGAGCTTGGAAGTCATGCTACTGGTCACCCTCACCCCTGATTGCTATCTCAAGGTATTTCTCCACCCCTCCTGTTTGATGAAGTGTGAATCTCTCCTCTGATGCAGTCTTTGTTGGTCTCTGAAGTGCAAGGAGTAATTCAGTCTCATCCTGAACCACAGGACCCTCTTGATGTATTTCCCCACTGTCAGTTGTTAGATGATCTGTTTGAACATCTAAGTAAAGCAAGGAATCACCTCTATTACCATCTATTGACATCCTCTCCCAAAAGTTGCATTTTTAATCATAAATTTATTTTGAAAATAATAACCATCAGGTACACTGATGAAAACTAAAAGAACAAAAATGCAAATTATCAATATCAAAAGGTAATGAAGAATACTGCCACAGATCCTACAGACACTGAAAGGTAATAATGAGACATTGTAAGCACAATTATGCTAATAAATTGAACAAGCTTGATGAAATAGAAAAATCCCCTAGTAAATAAAATATATCAAACTGACAAAGAAATGGAAAATCTAAATAGTTCCATATTTATTGAAGGAACAGAATTTTTTATGAAAAAAACTTCCATACCAAGGTTTTTAAAAAAAAAACCTGAAGGTTTATGTGGATTCATTTGTGAATCTTACCAGTTTCTTAAGGAAGAAAATACCAATTGCATATGAACTCTTAAAAAATAGATGATGAAGAAAACTTCAAAATTCCTTTCACTAGGGCAGCATTTAGCCTGACTTCAAAACATTTTATAAGAAAGGGCAATTAGAGACTAATTTTCTTCATAGACACAGATTAAACAACCCTAATACATATATATGAGACATTATCAAAGTAGCAAAGGATATAAAAACTGAACTGAGATTTGACTTGGTTACTCAACAGAGAGTTTACAGAGTGAGTTCAATCAAGTTAATTGCTAATAAAAGCCAAAAAAATTTTCTGATTTTATTGATATATAATTAACGTATGTCACTATACATATTTAAGGAGCATAGCATATGATTTGACTTACATGTGTTGTGAAATGTTTACCACAATCAGTTTGTTTCACATCCAACATCTCATCTAGATATAAAAATAAATATGAAAAGACAATATTTTTCTCCTTGTGATGAGAATTCTTAGGATCTACCCTCTTAACAGCTTTCACATATATTATAGAATAGTGTTTACTATGGTTACCATTTTGTTCATCATATCACTAATATTTATCTTATAACAGGAAGTTAATACCTTTAATCACCTTTTTCCACATTTTATTTTTATAAAACATGTATAAAACATATGTTTGTACACACACACACACACACACACACACACAAGAGTTTTCATAGAAGCATTATTGATAGCCAAGAGTGGGAATTTTCTGAATATCCACCACAGGAAAGTGTATGAACAAATTGTGGTGTATTTATAAAATGAATTATCTCCCAGCAGTGATATATGCAACAACATGACTAAATCTCCATGATATGATTTGACCCAAAGATGTCAGACACAAAAAAATCACAAAACTGTGACATCCAAGAATAGGGAAAGCTAATTTTTGGTAGTAAACTGTGGAAAATTTCTCAGGAAAATGCTAAAATGTTCTTCATGTTGATTTTAAAATTCATCCAAAAAAAATCTGTACATTTCACTGTTTGTTAATTATAACTTCTAAAAAATCCTTAGTAAGGTGAAAAATGGCAGCTCATTTTTCTTTCCTACCATACCACTATGGTCCCGCCCAACCTCCAACCCTCAATCTTTCAATGTGGGGTAGTGTAGTGATTTTCCAGAATAATTTCCATTTGCTTCTTACAACATTACATTGTTCTCTTGGGAATTAGGGGAGGAGATTTTCTAAAAATTCTTTTATCTTTCTTTGGCTTTGGTTCAAATTTCCTTGTATTTGGCAGAATTTCCTTATGTCATCTGGTTACCAAATTGCTCTGATTTTTCACATTTATTTATTTATTTATCTATCTTTTTTGCTTTCTGCTTAAGATAAGGGGAAATATGCTAGCATCTCCTCTTAATGTATCTGCTGGTTTGTATACCCCTATATCATTTAAACCATATACGACAATTGCTTGGAGGGTTCAACCCAAGTTCATTTTTTGGGCCAGTAGTCTCAGTTTCTTGCTCTGGTGAGAAATTTTTAACTATTCCTTTCCCCGTACTGTCAACTTTATTGGTAAAGAATTTCTTTGGAGACCCCTATGAAATGCCAGTAGCTACTTCATTTGACACCTACAATAATCTTGAAATGCTAGGAGAAGCATGTGACAAATACAGTAAATAGCAGAGGATTGAAAGAAAAGCAATAAAGACAATTAAGTGACTGTGAGTATTGATTTATGACGGACAATTGAAGATATTAATACAAACCACATTTCTTTTCCTGAACACCAAGTGAAAGAGGGGGATTGATGAGGCAATAACTGCTAATAGAATAAACAACAACAGTAGAAAGACATCTGTGGGTAGTATCAAGGGTATAATTCCAAATTTTCAGAAGGAATTTAATGAAGAAACATGTAAGCTGAATATCAAGAGAAATTTCCAGTTAATGGGAGGCCTGGAGCCTGTCATATTACTCGTAAGGAGATGGGTTGGCTGCCACATACCTGAAATTCTGGAGTCAAATAAAGCCTAAGGATGCATGTGATAGCACATCCTGCAGAGATCAGGCATGTGCAATATGTTCTCTCCACCAAGCTCTGTTTTTTATTCACAGTGACTATGGATAAAGAAAGAAGGAATGATAATGAATCTTTCTGATGCATATAAACAATGTCAACCCCTTGACTTTGAGTTAAAAAAAAAGAATCAGTCTAGAATGAATTCTAGACTTCCTCTAGAATTCCTCTAGTGTTCTAGAGGAATAGAGACTAAGTTAGGGTTGGGGGAGTTAGGAGAGGTTGTTCAAAAGGTACAAGTCTCAAGTTATCAGATGAATCATTTCTGTAAACCTAAGATACAGCATGGTGATCATAGTTAATAATACTGTGTCATATACTTGAAAGTTGTTAAGTGAGTAGATCTTAAATGTTCTCCCCACAAAAAAGAGGTGTGCTAATTATATAATGAAATAGAAGTGTTAGCTAATGCCATGATGGTAATAATTTTTGTAATAGGTAAGTATATCAATCAACATCTTGTGTACCTTAAACTTATGCTATGTTATATGTCAAGTGCATCACAATAAATCTGAAGGTGAAAATAAACTAAACTAGTGATGAATTGCCCTATATTGATAATTTAATCTGTTTGTATTGTTAAATGTAGATAAAGTCCCAGCATCTCTTCCATTCAACATGATAAGGCTAAAAAATAAACATTTTTAATGAAAAACAGGTTATTATAACTTTTGTGAGTGAAACTGAGTGTTAGCCAAACAGCTGGCTACAGCTCCTTTCACCCCATGGCATGGCTTGTGAACATGTTTCAGTATCTGTGGGATCCACATTAGGCCAGGAACATAAGAGACTGAAACCTGCTCCTGAATTTGTTCTGGCTTTTGTTGATGGCATTTCCATTCTTTGTCCTCTAGATTGTGACCTTCTTGAGGACAAGGTTCTGTCCTCCATTTTTGCATCCCCAGTGCAAGGCATGAAATAAACAAGTTCAATTCTATTTCTAAATTATATATGATATGTATGTACCTTTATCTCTAAGACGGGGTATCAAATAGCCTGATCAATGACAACTTACTATACCCAACACTTGTTCCAGTAAATTGACCAAGGATGGACATGCCCAGCCTCTTCAGCCAATTTAATCTTTTGATCGTCTAATAGTGCCTTTCTTCAAGGCCCCCCACAGATCCTTCTCCCATCTATGTAACTATTATAGAGCATCTCATTAAGTTAGTCATTCAGTTAGTTATCATTTATTGAGTTTCTACTTCCTGCCAGACTACTGGCTAACTTCTGGGAATATAAATATGAGTGAGATGAGCTCCCTGCCTTCTAGGAACACACTAGTATACACCAGTGATTCACAAATCTGACTGATCTGCAGACTTACTTGGATACTTCAAAAAAAAAAACTTGACAGATGCCCAGCGTATCAGTTTGACCCTGTTTTGTTCCCAATCCATGTCTCACCTTTCCCCTGTTCTCTTCTGTAGCTCAGAGGGTTGATACCTGCAGGCAGTTGTTTCCAGGTTCTTTAGTCAGCCAGAAATAAGAAAGGAAATTGGAGGACAGGAAGAAAGAAGAAGCTGGAGGGTCCCCCATCCACCTCCAACTTGGGTGTTGCCCCCTGCAGTGACTGTGACAGTGGTGTGACTTCAGGTCCCTCTGGGTCAACCCATTCTGGTTGCAGCTTCCACAGGTGGGAGGCCAGTCAGTCCCTGTACCAGATACACTACTGCATCCACTGTCTTCCCATCTGGGTGAGAACTTCCTGCTCTTGCTCCTCTCTGGGCATCTTCCCCATGATTTCATGTCTCAGCTATTATAAATGTGAGTAATGAAGTCCCTGTATTCAGTTCCCTTTGTTTTAAATATGCAGAATGTTTTCCACTTTCCTAGTTGGACACTGACTACTCTAGTTATTGGGATCAGAAGGGACCTCAATTTGATCAAATTCTTAGGACACAATGCTGGGTGGGGTGCTAGTGTCTCAATGTGGTGAGATCCTTGCAGGAGGACAGGGGACTATGAGTGTTGCATGGCAGATGGTAGGGCCACAATTACTTAAGTGTGTCATCTCTGCTTGTTTGCGGTAAAGTGTCTTGTGCCTCATTATGTTCTTTCCTTCATCTCACCCTCCCAAGAGCTTCTGACCTAAGGACACATTTCACAGAGAAAGAAGTGCAGAGACTGATTTTTATGTGTTCTCCATTACCTAAGAATGAATGGGGATACATATAAAAGAAAATGGGTGACAGTGTTGTTTTTAAAGCAAGTAAGACCTCAGTATTCATCAGAAGAAGAAGTGATAAATTGTGTTATATGCACAGAATACTTCTAAGCTGTCAAGATGAATAAACTGGATCCTCATGTAGGAACCTGATTCAGTTCTATAAAGATGGTGTGAGATGGAGAGAGCAATTTGTGGGAGAATAAATACAAGACAGCAACTTTATAGTTATTTAAAATACAAGTAACAATAGAATATTCTATAGACAGGTATTTTCACATACGGTAACATGAAAGAGTAGGAGAGTAACTGTGTCTGGTGAAGGGGCAATGGAAAATGTTATGCAAGTACAGTAGAGGGTCCAACTGTATTTATAATATTTTATTTCTTGAAAGTAATAGCATGACAAGTGTGACAAGATAGCAGTCCATTAATTTGGGGTATTGAATATGTGCTTGTTATGCCATTCTTTGTTTTTTTTTCCATATTGCATAAATATAAAAATATATTTGCCAAAAATGGTGTCATTGTTTTCCATTTTCCCCTAAAGCATGTCAATCTAAAACTCGTATCTATAGAAAATTTAATATGCCTTCTAGAAGTTGTTTTTTTCTCTCTGCCTCATCCCTTCTCTGTTCTCATTAGGATACTGCATTCACGTGGTTGCCAAATGACTCATAAAGTTTGGAAAATCAACAAATGTTAATGTGGGTCTGACAAAACTTGCAATGACACTGTGCTTGCACACACCTTCCAGTCCACAAAGGACTGATTATCGCCAAGTGCTTAATCATTATGTAAATTAACAGCTATGCTGTTAAACAAAGTGTGTGTGTGTGTTTCATTTATACAAAACTTATTTCTATGTTTGTAAACCCACTTAATACAATTCAGTGAACATTTTATTCAGTGCCTGCCTTGCTAGACCATTGAATGAGAGACATGTAAATATATGATTGTTAAACGGTCTAGTTTTACATGCTCCCAAAGGATGGATAAATACTGATAAATCTGTTTTATTTCCTAATGTAAAAATGGGTGTTTTTATTTACTTATTTTTAATTACATTATTTTTTATCATGGTAACACTGGTTTACAGCACCGTGTATGACTCAGAGGTATAAGTTCACATCTCTTCAGATGAATATTACCACCAAGGCACCCACAGTCCTCTGCTATAGTTTATTCAGTCCTATCCACATCTTGCTCTATACCCTAACCCTTCTCATCTGGTAGCCTCCATTCTACAGTCAGATTTATGAGGTTTGGTCTTATTTGATTTTATTCCATTGTTTTGTTTCTCTATATTCCACATATGAATGAAATATCTGCTATTTTTCTTTCTCCTTCTGACTTATCTTGCTTAGCATAATTCCCTCCAATTCCATCCATGTTGCCACAAATGGCAAGAGTTTATCTATTTTCATAGCTGAGTAGTATTCGCTGCATATAAAAGCATGTAGATTTTGATTAGCAGTTTCTTGTGCAATATCTTAGCTCCTGTTGGATAGTACTTTGTACATCTATCCTCTCTCTCAGCCTCCCTTTTTTAGATATAAACCAGGGAAATTCCCCCCACACTTGGGTTTTGAATGAAGCCCTCTTGTACTCTCTCACATCAACCCCATACTTCTGCCAATGAGTCCCTTGTAGAATTTTCTATGCAATCATTTCCAGGTTCAATAACAAAATTTTGGCCTTAAATTAAGCTAGTTAACATTTTGCTTTTGTAGTTGTTCATTAAACTATGCATTTAAATCATTATGAAGGCATGAAGCAGGAAGCTCTTGAGCATTGCTTCCCTTCCCCATTTGGCTCAAAGTGGAAAGATACTCTTCAAAGTAGATTTTGCTCTAAATTTTATTTCTAATGACTATTTTCTTAACAGATTTTAAAAGGCTCTCTACTTACTATATTTTTCTCATCCTTTTGGAAAGTTGAATCCACAAAATAAGAAAGCGTTTTCATTTGGTTTAATCTCAAGAAACTTGCAAGAATTTGGAGGTTCTTTCTTAAAATTGTATATCTTAAAAATATCTTTCCCAAATGTTATGCCAAACATTAAAAATAATTCTCCATTTATGGCACAATAATGCTCAACCCAGCAAATTTGGAAAAGCCAAAAAAAAATCTGTAGGAAGAGCTATCTAGTGTTAATAATTTTGGTGCATTCTTTACATTTTAAAATATTTTTAAAATATAAGTTAGGTCATCTAATATATATCTCAGTTAAATCAGTAATTTTAAAGTTTTATTTTCTGTCTATAAAAGTAATGCAAACAAATTTCCTAAATATGGAAAAAAATAATCATAATTACTCATCTATCTACTAAACAGAAATAATCACCTAATTGGAAATTTTGGAAAGTTTTGCATAGTCTATGTATCTTTTTTTGACAGTTGTGAGAGTGTGTTTGTGTACACATGTATGTGTATTTCTTTTTGTGAGTTTTTGTGTATGCTAATTCCTATGTATAGATAACAGAAACAGTTTCTACACTGAAGATATGTAAAGAAAGCTTTATTAACAGATAATATCTGCCTTTGAAGATTTATGACTCATTCCTAATTTTTAAAAATCCCGGTGATTCAATATGGGGTTTTTTTTGATTAACTGCATTTAATTAAAAATGAATATTGCATGTAGAAAAAAATTCAAGCATGAAAAGTATACAGTCTTCTACATGAATTCCCTTTATTCCTTCCCCCAAAAGTAACTACTGTGGTCAACTTAACCTCCCAGAAATATTCTTCACATATGGTAGGACAGATTTATATTATTAATCATTTACATTATTATTCATTTACTATATAGATATGTTATTGTTCTAATCAAATATATATTATAGTTCAATTTTTCCAAAATGGGACTATATTATATATGCTTAATTATTTTATTAAAATAAAAATAATATTTAATTTTTTTTTCAGTTTAGCTATTTGGAGACTTTTATGTATCAGTTTGTAATTATTAACCTTACTTTGCATATCTGATTACAGATAACTATTTGTCCAGTAATGGGCAAATATCTTGTCTCCTATATTTTGCTCTAACAAGCAATGTGGTAATGAGCATTCAAGTATATATCTCTCCAAAGCCACATGCAGGCTGAATTATGAGATGTAGGACTGCTGGGTCAATGAGCATGTCCACTTAAAGTTTATGTATATTGCCAAATTGGTCTCCAAACTCGTTACAACCTCCCTGCCATGTGGGAGAGTGATCATTTCTTAAAACCAGTCTACACACTGTACATTAAAAAAAAAAAATCCATATGCATTTGCCAACACCTTAAGTACAAAATAATTCTCACTTTAAAACTGGATTTTAAAATTGTTTCTGAGTAAGAGCAATTATCTTTTCATCTCTCAGTTATTAGTCTTTTTCTTGTGTGAACTTCCTGCTTATATACTCTCCTTATGTTTTTCTATTGACAGATTGATATTTTTATTTTGTATGAATTTTTATGTATTTAAGAAATTAGCCTTGGTTTATAGTACTTGTCACAAAAAAAAAATCTTTATAGGAGTTGACTTTGTCCATGGTAATTTTTCACTCACAAATATTAGTTGTTATGTATCTAATTTTATTAATTTTTTATAAAGCTATGGACTTCACTTTAAAACAGTCCTTTATTACATCAAGAATATTTTTTAAATAACCCTTTTTCCTTCCTATAGTACTTTTTTGAAACATTGTTTAATTATTGACACAGTTGGAATTTATTTTGGTTTAAGGGGTGAGATAATGACCTATATTTATTTAATTTTTTCTAAATGGTTATCATATTCTTCGATCATTATTATAAACTATCATCTTTTAGTCACTGGTATAAGATGATTTAACAGTTGTACTAGTTCCCCATTGCTACTGAAACAAATTATCACAAATTAGTGACTTAAAGCAACGCAAATATATTCTCTTATGATCCCACAGGTCAGAAGCCTCAAATGGGTCATCAGGCCTGCCGTCTGTGTAGCAGACCTAGGGGGGTGCATTTTCTCCCACCTTCCAGCTCTGGGAACTCTCCAACTTCCTTGACTCATTGACTTGGGTCATCCTGACCTCTGCTTCTGGGACCCCAGCCCTGACTTTGTTCATCTTGGGCTCCCCAACCATTATAAGAACTCTTGTAATTACAGTGGGCCGATCCAGATAACAGGATAATCTCCCTACTCCAGATTCTAACTTAATCACAGTTACAAAGTCCCTGTTCCCATGTAAGGTAACTTATTCGCAGGCTCAGGGGACTAGATCATGGGTATCTTTTTGGGGGATTATTCAGCCTACCTCAACTGTGAAATGTTTCCAACACATGGGTGTGTAGAAAAGAATGTAACACCTAGTGACTGCCACAACCTTTAGAGAAGGTAACTGTCTCTGTCTTTAGGTATCGCTCTGCCTTTAGGTTTCTGAAAAATAAGTACTACATTACAGATAAACATAAAGCCCCCAAGTCTTTTTGTCTCTCTCCACTCAGAGATGAACTGTTTCATGTCCATGCTCATCTCTTCACTTCCATTACATGTATAAAAATTGAGAAACAATATTTTCTCTATTTTAGTGCCACTTTATCAGCGATTTTGTTTTCTGCAGTTTGTTACCCACGGTCAACTATGGTCCAAAAATATTAAGTACAATAAGATATTTTGAGAGAGAAAGAGAAATCACATTCACATAACTTTTATTACAGTGCATGATTATACCTGTCATATTTTATCATTAGTTATTATTGTTCATCTTTTACTGGACCTAATTTATAAATTAAACTTTGTCATAGGTAGGTATATACTTTATCATGGTATATATCAGGTTTAGTACTATCTTCAGTTTCAGGCATCCACTGGGAGTCTTAGAATGTATCCCCCATAGATAGGAGGGACTACTGTACTGCTTTATAATTTTACATTTTATGTAAGTGCACATATGTATTATTTTCTTCAAACCGCTCTCTACAACGCATCATCTATTTTACTTACATCCATCTACTTATAGGTCTCATTTAATTTAATTGGTGTGTAATGTCCCATTATCTGGAAAAACACAGTTTGTTTATTAGTATCTCTCTGAAGCATTTCTCCACCTCAATTTTCCCCTTTCCTCCATGCTGTTGTCAGGATGAAATACTTCTTGAAGCATCCTTACACATGTTTCTTATTTATATGTATTAGAGATTCTATAAAGTAAATGGAATTACAGGGATGTACATTCTTGGCATTTCTTTCATCCCATTGGTTGCACAAACTTATACTCACAACAATATTTTATATGAAATGGTTCATTTTAGTTTTGTTTTTATTGATTCCCTGCAGTTCTGGTTTGTTTTGTTGTTGTTACTAATTGCAAGAATAGATAGAGATGAGCATAAATGTAACAGGTTGACTAATTTTGACATGTTCTCTCAGGACTAATTCTCCTAATTATGGAAGTCAGTCTCTAAGATGGCCCCCAGCAGCCCCTAACTTCTTGTGCCCATGTCTCTATGTGCCCCTCTCCTAGTGAATAGTTGAATAGGGCTGACACACGTAATCCATAGGGTATTGTAGAGAAGTCAGAATGTGACTTTTAGACAAAATAGTTTGCATCTTCTGTCTTACTGTCTTGAGTTGCTTGCTGTGGAGGAATCTAATCACACAACCAAGCAGCCCTATGGAGAGGCCCACATGGCAAGGAAGGGAAGAATCCTGCCTGTGGCCATCAGAGAAATCACCTGGGAAGTCTCCTCCAGCCCCAGCCAAGTCTTCGGATGAATGCAGCCTGGCTGTTGGCTTGACTACAACTCCACAAGAGAGCTTGAAATGCAGCCACCCAGCTAGGTCATTTCTGGGTTCCTAACTCACACACATTGTATGAGATAATAAATGTTTATTTCTGTCTTTAGTCACTAAATTCTTGGATACATGTTTTTCAGTGATAGGTAACTAACACAAATTTCATTTTGTTTCAAGAGGATGCCTCTTCCAGTCTGGTGGGCCCTGGTTTTCAGTGAAGCCCTTTGTCTCAGAAGATGTATCTTTTATTTCTCTTTAGTTGGCCAAACTCAACAGTTATGGAGAGGTTTACGACTTCTGGTGGTTCATTTTATGTGTTGACTTGACTGGGCCATGGGTTACCCAGATATTCTGTTAAACATTTTACTGGGTGTTTTGTAGGGGTTTTTTTGATGAGATTAGCATTTGAAACAGTAGATATGGTGAAACAGATTACCCTTCCAATCTGTAGGATCTCATCCAAACCATTGAGGGTGTCAGTAGAACAAAAGTCTCTGAGTAAGGGAAAAATCTTCTCTCTATATATGATTATATTCAACCCTAAACATCCATCTTCTCCTGCCTTTGGATATAGACTTGGGCAAAAACTATGCCATTTGGTTGTTCTAGTTTTCTAGTTTGTCCATACCCACATGAGCCCATTCTTTGTAGTAACTCTCTTTCTCCACATAGAACCTACTAGTTCTGTTTCTCTAAAGAACCTTGATGTGATATTATAATTAATAGGAAATATGTATTTATGCATTCAGATGACCAAGATATATTTCTTGTGCATATTTGGTCTTTATCCACAGTCCCTAGCTCACAGTTCCCAAAAACCCTGGAATTTCCTAAGTGTGGAGAATGCTTAAAGTATCTTTTGTTATGTAAATAAGGTGACTTTTGGGGCACTGGGTGGTAAGGCACTGGTTGCCAGGGAAACCATCCATTAATTAAAGGTTTGGCACTTCCAGTCCCACCTCTAGGGAGGAGAGAGAAGTTAGGCAGACACTGAATCAATTATCAGTGGACAATGAGTTAAACAGTCATACCTATGTAATAAAGCTTCCATAAAAATCCAATAGGAGTGGCTTTGGATAGTCTTTGGGTTGGTGATCATGGGAAGAATTGGGAAGAACAGTGCACCTGGAGAGGGCATGGGAGTTACAGCCTTTCCTCCACACCTTTTCCTGTGCATCTCCTCAACATGGCAATTCCTGGGTAAATAAATCAGTAACAAAGTGAGTAAACTGGTTTCCTAAATTCCATGAGTCATTCTCTAGTTGAATCTTAGGAGGGTATCTGGGAATTTCCAATCTATAGTCAGTCTGTCAGAAGTGCAGGTAAGTATTTGGGCTTCAGATGGGCACTCAAGGTCTGAGGAAGGGCCTTGTGGGAAACTCCAATCTATAGTTAGTTGGCCAGAAGCACAGGTAACAGCCTGGGCTTGTGACCAGCATCTGAAGTGGAAGGTGGTCTTTAGAGACACAGTCCTGAACCTGTGGAATCTGATGCCATCTCCTGGTGGATAGCATCAGATCTGAGCAGAACTGAATTGAGTTCACAGACATCCTGCTCTTACTGAGGATTGCATGTTGGTGAGGCAAGTCTCTACACACTTACATGGAGACTGGGATTAGGAACTGGTGCATTCTTGACTGATACGAATTACTCTTAAAAAGAGAATGGGCATTTCCTTGTTCGTTCCTCCTCTGCCTCTTTACAAGGTGAGATTTAAGGAAAAAGTCCTGCCTGGAGCCCATGTACCCCAATCATAACAACATTTTGAGCAGAGTCATTCTCTGCCGTGCCTTCCAATCCTTGGTCCATTCCTGGGGTACCCAATGCCACAATATTTGTAGATAGTACTCAAGAACTGCTTTGTTTGCGGAGGTAAAGTCAGTGTACTATTATAAACTGCTTAGCAAAACCATCTAGAGAAGGAGGGGGAGATGTATCCTGTTCTTTTCTTTTTATTCTCTTTATAATAATAAAAATATTATTATTTATTGAAGACTTGCCATTTACCAGAGTAAAAAGAACTTAACTAAAACTGAGTTGCCTGAGTGATAAAGTCATGTTGATAAAGTTGTGGGCACAGCCTGTTTGTCAGGAAAAGATTAGAGATGATTGTTAACAAACCCTGAGTTATTAAGGCAGAAACATGGGGGGACGTTGTGGAAAAATGAATTGTGAAAGCTTGGTGGCTGTTTTCTTTGGAGGGTGTGTGTGTGTGTACATGTTGATTTATCTTTCTCAGTAGAGTGTACTTACAACTCTAAAGATGTTTCAGGATATGTGATGCCTGTACTTTCTCACAATTCGCTATTGCAAGCTGCATGCTGTGTGGGTGGCCCTCAAGACATGGATCATTGTGCTTAGCAGTGCCCCAAAGGCCCCAAACAGAGCTGAAACTCCAGTAAGGCCCCATATCCACCACCACTAGCTTCTTGCTCATAAGTTTAGTCCCAGAAGTTTACATCAGATCTACCCTTTGGGCATGAACTTCATCTGTACAGAGCTTCCAGTCTTCTCAGCAATGCTAGTGACAAGTTGCGTGTGTCCCTTTCGCCACAGTGAGGCTTGTGCAGTGATTCCTTTGAGCTATGGCTGGTAAATGGTGGAATTAATATATAAACTGTAGTCTTTTGACTTCAAAAACCACACCTTCCACTAAAATACATTAGCCATAATTTAAGTAGTACTGATTTCTACTCTTCCGTGCTGAGTCTGTAAGTAGGGTAGAGTTGAGAGCTAGCCTTCTCTTCCTTGGGGACACTCCTTTAGGCAGAAATTAAATGACCTAAAATAAAATGTTGTTCTTGCCATGGAATCTTCACAGATGAAAGGCATCCTCTGACTTTGACTCATGAATTTGACCCTGACAGACCAAGCTGCCTGTCCTTAGGCGAGGGCTGGGCTGCAAATTACTCTCTAAATTCCCTCACAGCCACAGCCCTTGATCAGATTCAGAAGCACACTGCTTACCCAGAAATGAGGTCCAGCTGTGTGTCCTGCGTCTGGACTAATTAGCTCAATCATGTAAGCTCATTGCTAAAAGAATCCCAGTGTAGAGATTCAATACCTGGGAAGGCCAATAATACCAAAAACATTGGCCCTTCAACTTTGAAGCAGTGGTTCTCAAAGGGTGGTCCCTGGACCAGCAGCATCAACATTACCTGGGAACTTGTGAGAAATGTAGGCCCTGCACTCCAACTCAGAGCTGCTAACCATATGTTCTGGGGAATGGGGCTCAGCCAGGAATATGAGTGAGCCTGACATATTCCCAAGTTTGAGAACTTCTGGCTTTGAATATTTGTGATAGTATTTGATTACTCAACAGAGACAAGGAAGTGATATTGGTTATGTTCAGTCTTTATCATAGGCAAAATAGCCCACTGATGTCCCAAATATACAGTCTGCTCATGTAGTCTCATCCTTGAACACAAGTCAACACACTTCTTTCTGTTTTTAATGTTTACTTATTCAAAGGGAGACAAATCAACTTACACTGATTAGGAGGTCATTTAACCCAATGTGGGTTTCCTGAGAGAAGTTCTATAGTGATGTAAAGTCACCCCAAAATGGAAAGCAACTGACCCATCTTATTTCAGGAATTGCTGGAGGGTGCTGAGAGCTTGTCACCCATTGCTTTCTGGACCATAGATATAGACATAAGAATATGTGGTCGGAGGGAGCCTGGGGTCCATTTCAATAGGGATTGTGACCACATAAAACTAGCAAATTCAGCACTTTGTCCCCTATCTGGTTCATCATTTCCAGAGAGCCAGCCTCCAGGACACCCACACATTTCCCCCAGGGAAGACAAAACAAGAGCAGCCTGCCTGGCTCTTGTCAATAGTGGAGCTGACAGTTTTATATCTGCTGTGGAGGGGAGAATCGAAAGGAGGTGCCTTAAGAGTACATCTCTGTGTCAGGGAGGGAAGATGGATATTTTTATAGAGGAAGAAATACACTGAATAAGGGAAATTACATGGAAGAACCAAAAAGGTCTCAGCTTGGCAAAACCAATTAGTAGATGTTTACAGAAGATAACCGCTGAGGTCAGAGAGGACTCGCTTTGATGTCAATATTTGTGAGTTTAAAAAATGGATTAGCATCCTCCACAGCATTGTGTAGTGGAAGGAGATTCGTGTCTCTCTGCTGGAGCCTCTAACCAGCTGTGCACCCTCAGGCAGGTGACTTAAAGTCTTGCACATCCCTTTCCTCACCCATTAAAGGAGCCGATTATGTGGCATCGCCCTAAAGTTTTCTTCCAGCTCTGACACGCCAGATGATCCTCTTTGACTACTGGAAATTTGGGGGGGAGGGCATTTCAGGGTTCTATCACCCATAATTTGGCTCCTTGGGATGTTCTGGGAGTCTATGACTTTACCAAATTTGAAGGGAAAGAGTTTTTCAGTTTTTCATCTTTTCTACCCCAATCACTTTGAAATAGGAATCATTTAAATCTAATTGAGACTAAATCACACTCAGGGGTATTACCAGATGCCTGATGCAGTTTGCCTTAAAGTGAGCCATTGGTTCAAAAGCCCAGCTCCAAAAGCTGTGGTGTCAGGTTCAGATAGGCCAAGTAAAGTTATAAGATGGCGTAGGGTAAGTGAATTGGTCAGGTTTTTATACCAATAATCTCTGTGGCTATCACTTGCGGCCTTGAATGCAGGAGGCACTTGGGAGTGTGGCCGCAGGGCACGCAGGCCTGATGGTGGACACCGGGAGTCAGGTGTGAGCATGCGTATGTGGACACACCTGAGCCTGGAGGCTGGACTATAAGGGCGGCGTCACTCAGACAAGAGACCAGCTCTGGGGGAACAGAGACTACAAAGTGGCAAGACCACGAGATGACTCCAGAGCAAGCCCAGAGGAAAGAGCATATAGTCTAGAGATTCACAGGGGGCCCATGTGGCTGTCTCCCTGCTGGCTGTTTCCCCCTTGAACTATTAAAAATCCTGTGGGGATGATGCCAAGGACTCCAAGCTTCCCTTTTAAGCTGCCTGAACCTTGGAGAAGTTTTGTGTGCATTCTCATGGAGACTCATGTTCAGAGTACAGTAAGGAGAGATTTCAGGACATCTGAAGAGACATAAGGGATTCTGAATGAGACAGAGGACAAAGAATTGGTATCTCACATCCCTCCACAAAGTGGAGTCCAGGTAAATCAATATAGTAAGAAGTAGAGAGAGAAGTAAATGTACTTAAAGTGACACAGAAGTGGAAGCAGGATCTGGCCCTAATTCTGTGTCAGAAGAAAGGAAGGAATGATTAATATTCTATTATTATTAAAGCCAGAAGCTCCCATTAATTGAATTCCTTCCATGTCTCAGCCACTATGGCAGTTAGTGATATAAAATTTTAATTAATGTCGCCAACAATTATGGAAGGATTTATAGTGATTGTAAATATTTAAGAGTCAGCATCCCATATATATTTGTATATAAACATGTAAACTGAAAAAATCCCCACTCTAGCCTTGTAGGTTTTTCCAATTTCCGTAGTATAAATATTCTCCCACAGGGTCAGTTTCCAGCTACCAATATTATATCACTGAATGTTGAGTTGGGAAAAGATTGTCACGGGCAGTATAAGCTGATTCCAGCACATTCCTGGTTCTTATCCCCATTTCAAAGATAAAGACCAAGAGAGTAAGTTAGCCAAGACTCATAGAATCTAATGGTTAGGGTCAGACTTGCACCCCACAGCCTTCCTCCAGAGCTTGTGCTCCTGCTCCAGAAACTTCACTGTCTATCTCTAAGGAGCTGCTGTCTGACATTCGGCCGGGAAAGTGCCTTAATGTAATTATGCCCCTCCACTGACTGAGTCTGAACACCCATTACAAGTTTGTTTGGCCCATTCACTATCATGTTTCTACAGACTCTGAGTACTTAGAAAGAACTCTCTCTCCCAGGACACCCCCTGCTGCTCTCGAAGTTCCACCAATACCTAATTACTCCATTGAAATAGGATTCTTCCTTCATCTTCCTTGAATCCCAAGAGTAATTAGGAAATATTCTCAACACTTTAAAACCATATCTGGCAAATTTTATAACAGGCATCTCCATAGAAAGGGGAGATTCCAGTTTCCCTACCCCACATAAGGAGGAGCAGAGCTGGGCAGCTAAGTGAGATTGTAGCAGACTTGGAGAAGACACCAGAAGGGAGATATGTGGGACAGAGAGGCATGAGAAGGAGGGTGCACTTGCTTCTCAGCTTTGGACTAACACCAGGTACTTGGGGGGCATGGGAGAGACACCTGGAGTCCAGACTGGGAGAGATACATGGGTGAGACGTGGGGAGGCAGACAATGGCGGCTGTTACCTTGTACTTTGATTTTGTTTCTTTGGGCCCAGACTTGCCTGGTCCCTTCTTCCCCTTGCCTATGATTCCCCACCGAAGGTGCCTTAGCTTGGGGCAAGCTTTGGGGTCTCAGTGCCCCTGCTTTGGGCCAAGCCTATTTGGCTGGGCATTTACCCACAAGGAGATGAGTAATTTGGGGTGTTTTATTGGGAAAATATCCCCCTCATACACTAATCCTATTAAATTTCTTTGACACTAAGTCTGCTTTGTCTTCGTATGCACAGATGGCCAGACCCCTTTAGAGCATGCAAGTTTGCAAACGCTGGAGTGCCACTCAGTCAGCCCACTAACACTTTCACCAAATTCCCAAGAAATAATTTTATTTAGTATTTTTTTTAACAGTGAGTCGAAAACCATTGGATTAATGTCCATACATAATGGGGACAGTTACATCAAGCAAGCTATGTAGCGAGGAAGTCGGTACTGCATTTCTATTCCTCACTCTTGACTGTTAAGAGCTGCTGAGCATCCTCAGCTGTCCCACGAGGTTGTGTTTCATGGAGTGTCAGGGAACTCTAGTGAGAACTGAGGAAGTGACAGTCCCAGTTCTAAAGATGGGAGTCAACTTTTTTAATTTTTTTTAATTCTCACATAACAAAAGGAACAGTGATACCATCACTGCTTATCTCCCAAGAGAGCTCAGCAGGTCTACATGAAAGAGTTTGAAGACAATGAGACACGAGACAAATACAAAGTGGTTTCAGCATCACAGAGGAATACTGAGCAAAGGGCACTACACTTACCCCAGAATTCAAAATCCTTTGGGAACAATCAAAGTAAGCTATTTATATACATAATTCTTCTCAGATCTCCAAAGAGATCAATCTCTTGATGCTTGGGAAGCATATCTCATACTTAAATATCTAGTGTACACTGAAGAGCTACAAAGAACACCATGTTGCTGGAAACCACAGAACATAACGTTTTAAACTTATGTCAATCTGGATATTATTTATATAAAATTTCAAACCATCTCATATTTTTTTAAAAGAAGAGGTACTTTTATTTAAATATCAGAATTTTTGAGGAGAATGACATCACCAAGATGGCGACAGGAGGTTCCTGGCTTTGCTCGTGAGAGGAACACCTAACAGTTAACCAGATGTGCCAGGCATCGTCCAAAATGTTTGGCTCTGAGTAAGAAAATCTCACTGAATTTTCGCAGTAGCTCCGTGAAGAGACCGCTCTTCTTTCCCCATTGACGAAGTGAAGAAACCATGGAAGCTCAGCAAATAGCCAAGGTTACGCAGTGGATAAGCAGCAACCTGGGGATTTGAATCCAGCTACTGAGTCCAACACTTATGCTCTTAACCACCACCCTCTGAGCCTTGTGTATTAGGTTAAACAACCTTGTCTACTTAAAATCCTGCTGCACACTAGATTTGCCTGGGACTGTAGTGTGCAGCCAAGACTGAGAGTAACTGTGCACATTGTCAAATGACCCAGCATACTTGCTTTTCTGTGGAGGCAGTGGAGAGGACAATATCATGGAAGGTTGCACTATATACTCTGAGGAGGGGAGTACTAAAATGGATGATGCTTTTTTACAGGGACGTTGCTCCAAGAAAAGCAGGATCAAGAAAGAAGCAGGAAGCAGGTGAATTCTATCGAAACATTGGCTTAACCTATGTGTGGCTTTGGGCTGTGGTTGACTACACTTGTACCTGACAGATGTACTCTTCTGAAGCTTTATTTGGTACTCTTGTGTCATTCACAAAGATCTAATTTATCACACACCCCTTGATTTTTGTTACCGCGGGACTTCTGACCTAAACCCTCCTGCCTAAACTCTGGGACCGTGTATGTTACTTAGCCATTGACTGTGCAGGCAGTGGATTTCAGGGGAAACATCAGACATCAATGGCATGACCAGCCAAGCCTGGTAAGGTCTTGGGACTCACCTCCAGGATGAACTGTGGTTGATGCTCTCATGAGGAAATGCCTGGCCTCAGGGTTATATAATTTCCCTTTGGAAATCCTTTCCGTTTCTTGTCAGCGTGCAGTGGCACCAGATCAGCATTAAAACAAATGTAACCACAAGGCTTTAATACCAATTAAATGAGATTAAAGAGGAAATGATTACTAAGAATTAAGTAGCCAAGAAAAGATAGTAATACTAATAGTGTAGTCAAAGGAATATGGAAGCTAAGGAACTTTCTCTAGTACATGGCACTAGTGAGACAGAGTGGGGATTTAAACTCAATTTGAAACATTTTAAATATAAAAGTTTAAATTTAAACTTAGTTTTATTGCTGAGTCAGGACGAGATATCTAACTTTTAGCCCCCAATGAAAATGTGGGGCCTCTTGTTCAAAAAATGATATTTTGAAATTATTTTTTAACAGCACATGCACGTTCTTTCTGAGTAGAGTGTCGGTGTGACTGCACCAATCACAGGCTGGGAAAGCTCTTGCTACTCAAGGGCCGGTCAGCAAACTCTGGGAGCAGATGAGAAATACAGAATCTGGAGCTTCACCCCAAACCTGCTACCTCAGAGTCTGCATCTTGACAAGTCTCCCGGGGTGGTGGGGGTTATTTGTGTATCCATTATGTTTGGAGAGACACATCTCTGAGGCCTGCATCCTGACATGCCATGCTTGCCCTCACCAGGTGGATGCTCAGAGCCAGGGATCTGGACTGTCATCACCCCCATCACCACCCTGGGCTGCAAATAGGGCTCAGTCTTATTTCTGAGGTATTAGCACATGTATCATCTGCACATATAAGCAGAAGGTCATATTGTAGCAGGGTAATCCCCAGGGAAAGGGGAGTTTCCAGGTTGCCTGTCCCACCCTAAGGAAGGATGGAGCTGGGCAGGGAGGAAAATCTAGAGACAATGAAAAGGAAGAAAGGAGATCAAGGAGAGGACACCTGGAGCAGGGACATGAGCAGAGAGACATGTGAAGAAGCTGTACTTGCTTCCTGGCCTTGAACTTGCACCAGGGACTTTGGAGACATGGACGGAGACACTTGAAATAGACGAGGGTGAGAGACCCATGGGGAGGCTGACAATGGCAGCCTTTATCTTGATTTTGCTCTTTTCCTTCCAGACTTACATGGCTCCTTCTTCCCCTTTCCTGTGGGTCCCCACCAGAAGGTGCCTTAGACTTGTAGCAATATTTTGGGCCTTAGCAGTCCTACTTTGGGCCAAGCCTGTTTGGCTGAGCATTTACCCATGAGGGGATGGGTAACACTGGGAACTTGATTTGGAAACTTGATTATTTCTTTTTCTCTTTCCCTATTGCACACTGATTGCATGAAAGTTCTTTTCTATTGAAGGTCTTATGTACTAGTGTTTTTGTCTTGATGTGGCAGATGGAGTATAAGGAACCCATATAAAGCAGGCAGGATTGGGGTGCCCAGGGTACCCCTCATCCTGCCAATACAATGTCTTTCTTCACCAGTCCTTCCTTCTCCCCTGTCAGAAAAACTTGACCAACCCTTGCAGAGACTCTTGGGCAGAAGGATCGTAAATCTGCTGGTAGATGCAGGTCCACAGCTGCAGGGAAGCTCTTGTTGGCATAGATCCCTAACAAACCCAGAGCTGGGCTCCACTAAATTGTTCTTTTTGTTCCTACTCATATCCCAGGACAGCCATTGTTCCCAAAGCATGACTGTGCCTGAGTGGTCAGGACTGCTGGCTCCCAACCCAGCTTCTGCCTAAGGAGAAGCACCAGGCCACCCACGCAGACGCCTCACTCTCCACGGGCGGTGCTCTGGGCAGAGCTCTTAAGCACCCAGGCTTGATTCATTGGCAGTGGGATTATATGGGGCATCACAATCCACTAGTGGGACTCGGGTAACATTAATATCAGACTGTGAAGTGTCTTGCTCAGCTTCCTCCCAGTAATTTCCCATGCTAGCAGAGCAATGCCTCCTCAAGACATCCTCATCCCACTCCCTAAAGCCATGACTGTGCTACCTCACACAGGAAAAATGACTTTTCACATGTGATTGAGGATCTCTAGACAGGGAGATCATCCAGGGAGATTATCCAGGCAAGTCTCGTGTCATCACAAGGGTCCTTGTAAGAGAGTGGCGGGGGGTGGGGTCAGAATCAGAGAAGGAGAGGTGACAATACAAGTAGAGGTTGGAATGATGTGCGGCTACAAACCAAGGAGCTTTGGCAGATTCTAGACGTTGAGAAAGACAAGGAAACAGATTCTTCCCTGGAGCCTCCAGAAGGAACGTGGAGCTGCCAACTCATTTTAGACTTCTGACCTAAGAAGAAAATTAATCTGTGTTGCTTAAAGTCACTGAGTTCATTGTAATTTAGAGCATTGGGCAATGAATACAGTTCCTAAGTAAATTGTTGCTCCTCCTGAAGTAACCAGCTTAGTGTACGAAGGGATCCTGACAAGTATGGCCCTCAGTAGGCTGCCAGGTGCCCACCACCCACTCTCTGTACAACAGGTGCTCAGTACATACCCAAGAGAGGCTTCTTGTGGTTTTTCACCCCCTGATAATGGTTTCAAGGAGGGATTTATTGCCCTAGAACAATTTACTTCCAGTAACTCACATTCCTAGGAGCATTAGCAGAAAAGGCTGACATAATTTTAAATTTGTACCTCATCAGTCATGACATTACCCTACATGTTACAAAAGGAGTGGGGGGTCCCCATTCAATCACTCCTCAAATCACTCCAAGCTCTCTTCCCCTCCACTTCCCACCTATTCTACACCATGTGTCTTCTCATCCCACATATGCTCCCTGTCCACACAGCTTGTTCCATCCAGGGACACATGGAAGTTCCCACTTACTTCACAAATTTCCCTGAAACACTTTTTATTTTTTTATTTTTAATTTTTTAAAAGATGTATTTTATTTATACAAGAGCTGGGGTACAGTCCAGATGTGTGGGAGGGTGAGAGGATTCACCAGAGACAGAGTGGGGAACAGAACAGTCAGACTGACGAAATACACTGCTGAGGGGAGCAGCAGGCGCAACAGGAGAGGTCTGTTTACCATGTGGGTTGCTCTGAGGCCAGCAGGGATCAAACCAGCACTGCAGAGGCTGCGGACAGCTTCACAGGTTGCAGACAGCTTCGCAGTTCTGAGCCTGCACCACCAGGGAGGCCCAGTAACTTTTTAGAAAAGATTTATTTATTTATGCATATAAGTGGGGAGCAGAACAGGCAGATTGACTGAAATACACTGCTGAGGGGAGCAGCAGGAGAGACAGGAGAGGTCTGCCACGCCATTTGGGTAACTCCCTGTCCAGCCTGGGAGCTATGTGGGGAGCTATGTGGGGAGCTATGTGGGGGGCTATGTTGGGAGCTATTTGGGGAGCTAAATGGGGAGCTATGTGGGTAGCCTGGGAGCTATGTGGGTAGCTCCCTGGCCAGTTGCTGTGGCTGTGGATTGCTTCATAGCACTGAGACTTAACACCTTATGCCACCAGGGAGGCCCCCTCTTTAGAGACTTATTTCTGGTCACGGGGTGCCGTGCACAGGTGGCAGGAAAGAGTGTAGGGTGACAGACGTCCCACCTGATGAGGGGGTGTGCTGCCAAACAAACAAGAAGCACTGAGATGCTAGCTGCATATTTGGATCCCCCAGAGGACTTAAAAAAAACAGTCTACCTTGAACCAATTCAGTGAGATTCTCTTGTGTGACCTGGACATCTGTATTTTAAATTAATCTTTCAAAGTGTAGTCAATTTCTGACTCAGATGATGATCCACTCAGATCACTGGTGAATCCTTCTGGTAAGCAATCCTCCATTACAGGTGATGGGCTAACCCTGCAGAATCCACCACAAACATTTCACACCAGAGACATATCTAAAATTGAGGGTAACTCACCCATAGGACTTGTGACTTAGTAGATACTTAAAACCTGCAAGTGGGTACCTTTGATAGTCCTCCTCAGACTTTTTTTTTTTTTTTAATAAATGACAATGGTCAAGTTTTTGTTTGTTTGTTTGTTTGTTTAAAAAGATTTATTTATTTATTTATACAAGCACTGGGTACAGTCAGAACCGCAGGAGGGTGAGAGAATTCACCAGAGCCAGAGCTGAGAGCAGAACAGGCAGACTGACGAAATACACTGCTGAGGGGAGCAGGGGGCGGCAGGAGAGGTCTGCGCACCATGTGGGACCCTTGCCCGGTGGCCGGGAATCGAACCGGCGCTGCAGAGGCTGCAGGCGCTTCACAACCCAGCGCTCAACCACTGTGCCACTGGGGAGGCCCCTCCTCAGACTTTTATTAGATAAGTCATCTCACCTCGCTTAGCCTCACTTTCCTCATCTGCAGAATGGAACAAGAGTCCTCCTTTGGGCGCGTGGAAGAGTCAAATCATATACTGGGGCCTACTGTGTGATTATACTAAGCAGCCAGTAATGAACTTATATGTCTCTGTGATTTGGGGGGAGCTTGGGGCTCAGGGACTATGTAGGAAAGCAGCACCCCACATCTCCACTGCTTGGCCATCCTGCCAGGGGCAGGGTGTCTGCTCAGTAGAACAAGAAGTGCTTCCCCATATCTGCTCTGTCCCACTCTTGATACTATGCCCCTGTGGTCCCTGGACATTGATGGGGTTCCTGGAGGCAGTGCAATAACCAGGTTTGAAGGCGCCAGGACTTAGTCTTTCATGGTGTGTGTGCTTAAGCTCTTTGCAGGGGCATCTGTTGCTCTGGGGTCTGTCTGCAGAGAAGACCAGTCACTCACACCTTCCGTACAAGGACAGTTGGAAATGCACCACGCTGTACCTGGATTTCATATTCGTTGGTTGAAATGGCTCTGGCATTTGGCTTCAGATCCAGTTCCAAAGGCAGTAAAACTTACCTGGCAGGCAAGCAGCTTGTTATAAAACAGCCGTGGATAGCACCTCTTCACAACCACCTTCCCCAGTGGCTTAGGGCCATTTGTGAGTGGATAGGCACGTGGGCGTGTGAAAGGGCAGAGCACACATAAACGTCTGCTCTCCTCAGAGCCTAGCCTCCTCTCTCAGGTCTCCCAGCCTGCTCCTGTATCCACTCTGCTCTGAAAAAATGGCAAGTCACAGGGCAGTGTGAGTCCAGTGGCACTGGTCACCTTTGCACTCACAGCACCTCTGCAAGGATAGACCAGCTCCTGCACAGTCAGGCTCACACGAGGCAGGGGTGGGAGTCGGCAGCCTCCTCAGGACCCCAGCAGGGGGACCGCACCCTATGGACCTCATGTCCAGGAGACTCAGTGAGGAGATAGATTTAGGAGTGGAGTCAAGAGAGAGACTGGGGGCCAGACAGGAAGGGCAGGAGCATGTCATCTAGCTGCCAGTCTCCGCAAAGCTCAGCGAGATCCCACGGGACAGGTCATGACAGGCTGCCGGGAGCTCTGCTATTATTTCATTTCTCAGGCTTGTGTGCTGGGGGCAGGAAAAATGCCCAGAGAACAGTGAGCCGGCCTGAGCCTCTCCTGCAGGGGATGGTATTAAAATCTTCAGAGGCTGGAGAGCTCAGTAAGGAGTAGCCAAAAAAGAAGAGACAGAGCGGGGAACAGAACAGGCAGGCTGACTGAAATACACTGCTGAGGGGAGCGGCCGGTGAGTCAGGAGAGGTCTGCTGTGCCATGTGGGTAGTTCCCTGGCCAAGGATCGAACTCGTGCTGCAGTGGCTGCAGAAAGCGTCATAGTGCTGCATCTTAACCCCTTATGCCACCAGTAGAAAACTTCTGCAAAAGTCTGGGAATTGAGACTGGGGGGTCTTGTGGCAGGACATGACTCCCTCATCATAAACAACTATGTGTGTATGGTGGGAAAAGCCCAGCTTTTAAAAAACACATGTTAATACAGGTGCTAGAAATGAGCAGAATCTGATTGTCCATACCTAAAGTCTTTTTCCTTTTTTTCAGATAATTTTGTCTTTTAAAAAAAAAATTAATCTCCTATCTTGTTTAGTCTGCATGAAACTCAGATACTTCCTAATTTCACTAGTGTTCATTTTAGGGCTAAAAGGATGACTGCTTACATGGAGAGCTGAAGGAATGTTCTGAGAGACTCTTATTTCCTGGAGGAAATTTATTTTTTTTCATGCCTTGCTGGATCCTTTCTCTCTCTTTGCAGGAAAGATCACATTAGCAACCTATCAGTGACCATGCAATGCTCAGGGCAACAGGGTTAAAGACTTTGAAATGAAATACTTTGAGGATATTCTAGAATTGTTGAGAAATTAGGTCTTCACCACTTTGTTCATCTTCCTCCCTTCCCCTTCTCCCTGGGCCCTCCCCGCTTTTCATGCCACAGGCAACACCCTCTTCTTATTATTGGGTATTGAGTACCAAGCAGAAAAACAGTCTAGTTATTATTTAGCTCATGCCTTGAATCTAATACACTGACCCTGCTTCCTTCCAAAAAGTGGTCACGCTTTCTGTGATAAACCTGGGATCCTTCCTCAAATTGGATGTGTCCCTGGTGCCTGGTCATTTTGTTTAAAAAAAAATGTATCTTAAATTACTGTTTAAATGAACAGTTATTGTGTTTGCTAAACCACTCCTCTTCATTTTCTGGTATAAGCCCATTTTTCCATCAGAAGTAAGTTACTCAATCAGTTCTTCCAGTGTCGCCAGCCAATGTTCCCTGTGACAGGAGGAAGGAGGCTGTTCCACACTCAGCAGCATCAATTGTCAGGAAAGGACAGGAGATCTTACAACTGATACCCAATGGTACTCTAATTTATTAACAATGAAAAGTCTATTTTTCATAGTTTTGACATCCTAATAAGGATAAACAAGTAATATATGATCGAAGCCTAGATGTTTCTAGAAGTTGAGAACAAACTGCTAAGAAAGGCCTTTGTATTTTATTTATTTATTTATGTTTGCTTTTTTCCTGATAACATGTTGTCCTGAATTTTTGTCTTCTCCCAGGAGATTCCAAAATAGACATTCAGGGTAAGTCGAAAAGAAGCAGCATTCAGATCAACTCTAGATTTAAACATCAAGATTAGATGAAGTGTTGATAAATGTCAAATATGTAAATGATAAGAAGGTGCCTAACTCATTCCCCAGCATAACCATAAAGTGCATCTCTAATTAAAATTGACATTTACCAGTTGCTTTAAAAAAAAAAAAATCCCTAAGGAACCATGTGGAAAAGCTCATGGTTGTTGAGACTGGCACATGTTGACATGACTTCCTCAAATTTGAAGGGGGGGGCAAGGCCTCAGAATAAAAAAAGCTCTTAAAAAGGGAACAAATAAGATTCAAAGTGACTAGATTGTCAGAGTTTTTGGTGGCTGTGTCAATAACCTGCACCATTCTTGACTTCTCTCTCCTGGAATTCCTGTCTTCTTGGTCCTTTGTCATCTGAGAATATCCATTTCCCTGGTTCCTATTGGCTTTCACCTTGATTCCCACACTTCAGATATTCTCAAAGTCTCAAGTCTTTGCTCACCTTTGTGCAGGTTTTCCTTGGGAAAACTCTTTTAATCCTTCAGCCATTTCCTTAATTTCCTTGGCTTAGAAATCCATCTTTCACCAAAATCTCATTTCTGTTTTCTATTCCAGATATCTTTAAGATGGTTCTCATTGGATATGGTCTGCTCTACCATCAGACATTACCCCCAACACGAACTTGGAAATTAGATTGGTTTCAATTAATGTTGTGAAATTGATACATAATGAATCCAATCGGTCAGAGAGCTGCTAAGAAAGAGAAGCAGAAGGACCCCAGGCATTTTCCTTTAACCCATTTGTCTAGGGCAAAATGTGTCACTCTGAAAGAGATGTGTGGTGGTTTCAGTGAAGTACAGAGAGGACTGGTGTCCCTAAAGACCTTTGGCACAGGCTCAGAGGGAGACAGGGTGGTAGCATGTGGCTTCCATGCCCATTGGAAACCCATGTTATCATGGAGACATCTTGCATCAGGCATTCTTAGCCAGCTCATTAAAGAGTAACTTTAGCTGCATCTTCTTTTGATTTCCTTCCCAAAGAGAAGATTTGTGATTATGAATTGGCTTCATATGGAGGTTTGCCTATAAGGAAGGAATGTGTTGGTCCTGCTGAGAGGCGTATTCCAGGCAGGTGACATCTCTCATAAATTATTGTTAGACGCTGATTTTATAAGTTAGTCTTTTGAACTTGATTAATGCATTTGCTCCACAGTCCCAATGCTGAAAGAACATGTTTCTGAACCTGCAAGGCTGGAAGCCAAACTTTGAACGTAGTAAAGTCACCAGGTAATGCCACCTGACAAAGCCTCATTGGAGATTGCCACTCTGCATGCCACAGACAATGCTTTGACCTCAACAAATATTTTCTCTTTGAACATCTATAGATGTCTTATGTTTGCTATGTGTCAGATGTCTTTCATTAGAGAAACACTCAGTAAATTCAGATTGACTTGAACTTGACTCAACCTGTTAGTGATGGAAGGTTTTTCCTATACCAGTTTCCCAATTTTCCCATTTCTATCAAGAGTACCAAGGACTTTTACCATAAACTGAGCTCAGAGGTTCAGCAACATTACTCTCAACTGCATCATTCCTTTTAGGTCAGAAAATGTGTCCTGCAGATTTTTTTAACTCCTTGACTATTCCATTTCTGTCTTTCCACCATCCTGTACCTAATGCTGGATCTCACTAGTTTCTGCTGGAGTAAATGCAGTGGCCTCCTAACCACCACTTTTGCCTCTAATGTCATTTCTTATCTCCTTCATCTGGCATATCTTTTATAGTTAACATTGCCAATTAGCTCACAATCCCCTCATAAGCATAGTCCAACATCACTTATACATTTTATCTTCATTGCTCAAATACTTACCTAACACTTACTGACGTGTAGTCTATCAGTTATCTGTTGCTGAGTAACAAGCCATCCCAAATTTTCATGCTTAAAACAACAGTCATTTGTTTTACTTACGAAACTACAATTTGGGAAGAGCTATGTGGAGACAACTAGTACATCCTAAAAGTAGCATCCACTGGAAATAGTTAACTAGGGGGTAGAGAATCTGAGTTCAAGATGGTGCAATCACATAATTGACAAGCTGGTCTGGCCCAGGATTGTGGGATGAGGGTCTCTTTGGATCTACACACTGTTTGGACCACTTCAGAGCATGGCAGTTGGGTTGGGTTCTGCATCCCATGAGAACTGAGAGGAAAATGTATCATATTGGATGACCTAACTTCAAAAGTCAAATAGTGTCACTTCTACTGTAGTCACAAGGTGACCCAGATTCAAGTAGCAGGAACATAGACACCATCAGTCAATGATGATATCAAGATGTGTTAAATCACACTGCAGAAATCATGTGGGACGGGAAATATTGCAGTCATATCTTTGCTTTTGAAAATGTAATCCTGCCCATGTAGGGGTGACTGGGTTAGGAGTAGAGCCAAATGACACTTTAAGCAAGATACCATGTAATCACATTCTCAGATCTTGGACTTTTCCATCTCATCTTAGAGCTGAAAAAAAAAAAAAAAAAAACCAAGACAAAAGTAGTGACTTTCCCAAGTCATGGTTACTGGCAGAGCTGGGACTAACTGGCAGAATTTTATCCAGTAGGTGTTGATGAGGGCTAGTAAATGTATATGTTTAATAAGTAGCCAAGATAATGTATATGTTTAATAAGTAGCCAAGATAATGCTTACATACAGGCAACTTTGGGAAATAGTTTACTGCTCACCGGACTTGAAGTTACAGAACGATACATGGATGTTTGTTACCAGAAATTTAGAAGGGTGTGGTTGCATAGCCTGACTAGTTAAGGCCCTCTCCAAATGCAAGCCATTATTATTAGTCCATAGCCTGGGTGCACAAACTAATCTCCCTGGATAATTAGGAGAATGACGAGTCAAGTTCCCCATCCTGCCCTCGAGAAACAGGAATCAGGCACTGACTTGTTGGGGATAATTTAATCCATGCTGGTGTACTGGCTTGCTGCCTTCCCCCTCAAATAATGCAAGAAGAAACTAACCTGTTGCCACAAGCAGAAGGTGTTCAGGTACCAGCTGCAACTGTGAACTGGCAGAGGCAAGAGCGCCCTTCATTATGCAATTATCCATAATTAGGTGCTCATTACTACTTTATCATCGGGGAGCCAGCACCCACCTGTGCAGGGCTGTCGTGGGGACTGGCAAACAAGTGGAACAGAGCCTTGCTTGTTCTCTAGGAACGTGACAGCTAAAATCGGTGGTTCCAACCTGCTCATGGGTGAGGCCACACTGACATGCAGACAGATGCAGACACACAGAGGCCAACTATGCAAATTATACAGATGTCACAATCCTGTGTTCCTTTCAGGCTTGGTTTGTGGCAGAGGGATGATACCGAATGAGGCTGGAAGAGGGAATGGCTACTTTATCCTTATCCTCAGAGGGTGGAAAATAGTCTCTATTCAGAGCAAGTGTCCTTAAGTTAGAAGTGAAGATTGCAAGGATTTATAGGCAGAGATTCCATCCAGTAAATCAAGTGCCTTGAAAGTGCTTTTACCAAAGTAAAAATATTTTGGTTACTTGTGTCCCCCCAAATGATTAATGGTATGCAGAATAACCCATTCTTCCTTTCCAGAAAGAAAGATGTTTAAGAGTAAAAGTATTGACTTATCTATTAAAATATATTGGCAAATGCTAGTAGTTAAAGGACTCTGGTGCCAACACAAATAAACACAAGTACTTTTAATTGACAAGTTCAGAACTAGCCTCAAAATAAGCAGGGTTTCTGGAATTAGTGGTAATGGTTACACAACTCTGACTATACTAAAAGCCACTCAATTTTATGCTAGCTACACATATATAAATATGAATTAAGGCTATCATGAAAGTGTCACTTTTGAATTATTTCATTGATGATGTTGGTTGAAATAGATTGATACTGAGGGAAAAAATGTAACATACTTTACTTATTACACCAAATTGACTGAAAATCTAAATGCTGAAAAGAATCAACCCTTAAGTATGGAGACAACTTGAGCAAACAATTTTTTGATTGTCTTGCTGTGGAAGGGCCTTTTAAAACATGGAAATCCTCCAAACCAAAATTGACAAGTTTAACCACATATTTTAAAACTCACAGTGCATAGCAAAAACTTTTTGCAATGTCATGTACATCAAGACATATAGGAGAGAAAAAGTTGCAACATGTGAAGGACGCATTTTTGTGATACTCAGAATTCACAAAAATCAATTTTAAAATAACGCACTAGAAAAACAAAAAGGGGCATGAATGAGCTGTGTACAGAAATAAGTATCAATAGTGAGTGAATATATGTCTTCTCATTCATAATTAAAGAAATGCATATTAAATCAAAATTCAACACCAGTATTTACCTTACAGATGGGCAAATGTTAAGATTTATAGTGGATAAATACCATAGTCTCCCAATTCAGAATACCTGGGTTGAAATCCTGGTTTCACCACTACAGCAGCTGAACTTCAGGTAAATTACTCAATTTCTCTGTGTTTTTCCTCCTCTGTGAAACAGAAATAATAGTGCCCAACTCAAAAACTTACAAGAAAGATACCATGAGAATATATAAAAACTTCTAGAACAGAGTCTGGCATGTAAGATTGTAGGGTAAAGAAAATATCAGGCTTTTCTGCCCTTCTGCCATCAGGATAGATGATGGATCCTTGTCCTGAATGCATGCCTGATGGCGGGCACCTGGAATAGGGTGTGGGCATAGGTAGATGGGATTCAGCTGAGCTAAGACTGTGCTTTTAAGGGCGGGGTCACGGGGACGCCAGAAGCAGCAGCAGAAGCCGAAGCAGAAGCCGAAAGAGAAGCTGAGAAACAGCAGAACGAACGCCAGAGAGCCCAGATAGAGTAAAGACTTGCTGGGGGCTGGGAGGCCTGCCAGGCTCCCAGCCCCCCAGCCAGCACCCCTGCCTGCCATATGCCTGGTGAACCTCAATATAAGACCTGCAAAAAACCACTGAGGACTCTGACTCCTCCTTTATCTGGTCTGCATGGGATCAGAAAACCTGCTCTGTGTCCAGTCCTGCCTTTACAAAGATGCACTCTATAAATGTTAGACTTACCAATGGCTGTGGAGAAATAGATGCAATCTTGATGTGTTGGGAACACAAACCAGAACAATTTTTTTGGAGGTCAGTTTTAGAAATCTACCCATATTTAAAATTACATACCCTGAGCAATGACTCAGCCATTCCACTAGCAGCATTCAGATACATGGGTCTGTCACATGTGAGCCTCATTCACTGCAGCTTAGTCAGTAACCAGTCACAAAATGGGAAGCTATCATGTCTGTCAATCTGGAAGTGTTTATGGGACTATGATGTCTCTCTCAAAGAGAACAAGATGGTTATGCAAGAGCTGATAGAAAAAAGGTTTCAGATGGAGTTTGAGTGAGACCAAACAATGTGTAGGATTCACATATAGGATGAGGATGAAGCTGTTGATGAAATTTTAAAAGATGTATCTACCTAGATAAACCTTTTCTTTCTTCTTAAAATATTTCAATATATGTTTCCCTTCATAATATATACATATGTAAATAACATATACATATTTATTACTAAAGAAAATGAGCCAAACGATATTTCCCTCCTTTCCCTCCCTCACCCAAATGCAAAGAATTAAAACTGTGTGTCTAAAGGTCTGTGCTTTCCTCATATTCTCCTCTGCAAGACAGTATATAACCTGTTTGAGTGTCAGACTCATAGAGGATGATTTTACTAGGGAGTCCAAATGGATGGGAAAGAAACCCAGTGCAGAAATTTGAGGGCAGAAGGGGCCAGTCCTAGACATTGGGAAGTTTGCAGGACCCTCCACAGACAGAAACCTAGGCCGGTGAGGGTTTGCAGTTTCTGTGAGCAGTGAAGGGTCACTACTGCTCTCTTGCGCAGAATTCCTAGGAAAGGGCCCTTCTTGGGTGGGATTGGCTGTCACAGTGCCAGGAGCAGATGAGCCGAGGACCAGGGAGGCTACCAGGCTTGTATGGGGCCCGGGAGCCTGCAGTGAGACTAGTCCTCTTGCTTACAGAATAAAACAAGGAAACTTGAGTTATGACAACATCAGAGTAAACAGGGTGAACTGAAGACCAGAATCTTTTCTCAAAGATTCTGTCCTGTAGAGGGCTCTGAAGACTCCAACAAAGAAGGGGAGCAGGAAGGGCCCCCAAAACATGACTGAAATGTAATGTCCCTGCCACCAAGAAGATGGCTTCAGTTTACAAAAATCCAAGTTTTATAACCAAAGGTAAAGGTTATACTGGTAAACAAACGTGGTCACTGAGGTTTGAGTTTATTTCTGTTTTACATATCTTAAATGCAACATTGCAGAGGAACCGTCATGAGTTCATTCATGTGTGTAACTTTTCTGGAAAGATATACAATATATAGTGCTTACTTTTGGAGAGACGAACCAAGTGTTAGGAAATGGGAATTTTATTTTATAGTCCCCTGTTCTTTAGGGCATTGATAAATCGTCATCATCATAACAATGTGGAATATATCTAATCTGCATAAGTGCGTAGATGAATATATAGAATTTTTAAAGAGACAATCTTAGTTTGGAAAGAAGTGTTACAGGGCTATAAAGTGAAATCCTTGGGGCAGGTGATTTCTCTTCCATGAATTTTGGTGTCATGCGTGGTTGTGAGGTTGTTGTGAGGTTAAATGAGATGTCTATTCCTGGCATGTGGAAGATGATAAAATGCTGCTAGTCATATTCTGTGAAGCCACAAACAATTGCTAATAGGGTGAGGTCCTACTAGAAGCAGTGGTGAATACTTCATGTGTCTTTTTTCTACTTTTCGGAAAATTGAACACATGGTCTTATCACTATGAGAAGGACAGAGGCAGTTGCATTTTAAGGAAAATTTTTATTATGTCAACATTTGCCCTGACTATTTATTCTGTTTGGGAAACTTGTCCTCTAAATATCCATTCAGGTAATTCCTTCACTTTTAAATATTTGCTATAATGTCGGTTCAACCCACCCTGATCACCTGAATCAAAACTGTAGTGCCTTTGGGATTCCTGATTCCTACCATCCTGTCTAACTTTCATGTCCCTCCAAATGTTTGCATTTCCTTATCACAAATTATCCAAGTTATATTCTATGCTAATTTTTTGTCTTGTCCTCTCTATACACACACACACACACACACACAAATGCTCCCATTGGTCTACAAGCTTCACACAGAAAGGGGATTTTCCTCTGCTCATTAATGAATTCTAAGCACTTATAAATGTATCTAAAATGGCTCATGCTCAAAAATTTGTGGAATAAAGAAAATGATTATTGCTCCCTATACACTCCTATCTGATATTTTTTAATGTTAGAATTTTTCTGCCTGTGTTGCCATTATACAAGAACAATTAGTGATTTCAAACTTATTGTGGCAAAGAGTTCAGATTGACCATAGTGATGGATAGAGCCTAACGTTTTGTCCACACTCCTGTGGACCATAAGTAGTCTGTGTGACTTTGGAAGTCAAAGTCACTTCACCCTGTGGGGTTGCAAGAGAAAACTAAGACCTTTATCTTTATTTTTTTTTTTTAAGATTTTTTATTTATGCTTACAAGAACAGGGGTACAGGCCAGAGGTGGGGAGGGGAGTGAGAGGACTCACCAGAGACAGAGTGGGAAACAGAACAGGCAGACTGAAATACACTGCTGAGGGGAGCAGCAGGCAAGTCAAGAGAGGTCTGCTGCACCATGTGGGTCACCTCCCTGGAGGGGATTGAACTCGTGCTGCAGTGGCTGCAGATTGCTTTGTAGTGCTGAGACTCAACCCCTTGCACCACCAGGGAGACCCAGACCTTTATCTTTAATATCTCCCACTCAATAGTTCATTATCGAAGTGGAGCTGTCAGGTGCTGGCTATGTTGTTTAGGTGTGTTTATTGAATGAATAAATTGAGATGAGTAGAACAATCATCTTTCCTTGGGAAAGAGAGACACTGGACACCAAAGAATTGATGAGAAGCAATATATGTGGACAGTGGGAACAAAGAGAATGGAGACAGTGAGAATGGGAAAGAGCAAACAATCACTGAAATGGTCAGGCCTTAAAACTCCAGGGTGTTCCATTTGCCCTTTGCCATAAAAATGACAGAGTTGGGTTAAGGATTCTGCACCCTTATTAACCATTAGCATTAACAACAAAGATGAAAGACCTCAAAGGCAATTTTTGTCACTGAGATCTGAATTTATTTCCCTTTGCTGAATCTTAAATTAGTAGTTAACTGATGGCAAGACCAGTATCAAGGAGGTCATGTTTCCAGCCCACATTTCCTAAAGTCATTAGATATCAGCATTTCCCCCCATAAATTTGGAAGTTGAAGTCTGACAAGACTAAGGAGGGAAATCTACACTCAATCACACTATCTTAAGTTTATCTTTTAGAAACAGATGTAGGCTCCTAGCTCATCTCTTGTAACTACCCAACAGAATGCAATATAAGAAGAGAACATATATGGGCGTTTTAGTGGAGAAAATCCTTTTAGTTTTTGATCTTTTCCTTTTCCAGAAATACTGACAGTTACTGGAAACCATTATCTACTTACCAGGGTTTAAGTGTTGCTTAGATCTCCCAGATTACTTTAAACTTAAGATCCAGTTGAAAAGAGAGAACAAAGGAAGTTTGTTTGTTTGTTCCAAAGAAATTGGGTGAAGTAGTCTTACAAGACCCTGTATTCCATTTCGGTCAAGGAAAGCCCTTTGATTCTACCTCCTGCTTCTAACAGTCTCAGTATAGATAATACTTTTCTAAACAGTCTGTTTATTTTTCTGTCTTTGATAGCATAGCAGTAGTTTCTGGAGGGCAATAGAGATGGGAGATGAATACTAACATTTGTTGAGTGCCAACTGTTTATGGGTACCCTGCTTTTTCATGTATTGCTGCACTTTAATTCTCTTACAACCCTGTTTGGCAGAAATTATTCCCATTTTACCGATTAAACTCTTGCCTACAAGCAGTGCAGTAAACTGATCTGGAGACTCCAATTTCAGAGTCACTGATTTAGACTTTGCCCAAGTCTTTGATATTTCTGCTTGGTATGCCATTATATCTGGCATGGTTTAGTCACTCAACAAATACTTGTTAAGTTTCAACTATATTTTAAGCATAAGCTGGGTTCCAACTGCAGAGGTCATCAACAAGTCCTTCCCTTGATGTGATAAGAGCATTTACTCTATCGAGTAAGACATGTATTAAACATATTTATATGAAAATGTAGGATTTTAAAGTTATGCTAAGTGCTATGAGGAATATTCCAGGGTGTAATGAGACTAAATTAAAAAGAAATTTAATTCAGACCCTCAAAATTAAGAAGTGAGTGTGAAGAGGGATGGCAGGGAGACAAAAGATCTGGCCCAAAGTACAGCTTCTATAGAGGCCCCGAGCAGAAAGGGCATGTGTGAGGAAAGAGAGGCTAGGGTGGCTGGAGACTATTATTAGATTGTTTGGGAGAAAAGGCTATAAAGGAGCAGAAGCCAAATCATGGAAATAATTTTGGACTTTTTCATTAAGTCATGGCAGAGTTATTGGGCAAGTTTAAGCAGAGGAGTATGATTTAACTGATTTGCATTATTTTAGATCATGTGGTTGTTAGAAAATACAGTGGAGAGGGCCTAGGGAGGGTGTGGGGAAACTAGTTATCCAGGTGAGAGATAAATTAAGTTTGGAAAGAACTAACTGTCTCTCCATCTCCCTGTATGTGTGTGTAAGCATGTTTTGTGTGTACATGTATTCCCAGGCTTTGGATAAATGATGATGGAAAATGTCATCAATGAATCCAGGTTCGAGTGGAAGGATGGGGTGTTACCTGCTGAGATGAATAAGTCAAGGCTGAAGCAGATTTACAAGAGGTTTAAGGGATGATACAGCTCAGAGTTCAGCTCGCAGCTTGTGAGGCAGACATGTTTCAGTGAAGCAGTTGGCATATTGGTAGTTGATTGTGTGATTTCTGAAATTCAGAGGAGGGACTGGGCCTGGAGATTTTAATTCAAATTTGACATGTGAACTTGGGAGCCTAGTAATACAGTGTAATGAAGAAAAGTAAGGTTTTGGAGTCAGGGAGACTGGGTTTGGACCCTAGATCCACACGTTGTTGTACAACCTTGAGCAAATTACCTTATTATCTGTGTCTTTCCTCTTTAACATAATGAAGAGTGTGTCAGTATAGGATTTTTACAAAAGGAGACGGATGAACTAATATGTACAAAGAGCTTGATTAGTCTTATTATTAGTTTTATTGTTGCTAGTAATATGAATAATAGTATTTTTTTAAATAGAGTATATTTAAATGCAAAATACGTAAATTTGTGTACAGAGGGTCTAAAACAAGAAGTAAGACAAGGCCCAGTTTCTAAGGATTGAATAGAATCAAATGAGTCAGAAATATCCAGTAGACACCTAAAAATTTGAAGAAAATTAGGAGGTTGTGATGTCATGAAAACCAAGAGAGTAGAATGTTCTAAAAGTCACTAAGAGCACTAACAGAGATTGAAAAATATCTCCAGTATCAGACACAATACGTTGCTTACAGTGTCCAAGGCAACTTCAGTGGAATGGTGGGGTGCAGGGCTGAATGGAGGGGAAGTGGAGATGGTGTGAATATGTGACTCTAGGAAAAGTCAGGGAGCAGGTCACAATGAGTCATCCAAGTGGGAGAAATGGAAACACATTCGTTGAATGCAATAATTTAGAGGGCGAGAAAAAAGACAGCAGCCAGAAAGGAAGGCTCCACAAGCATGAGAATGAGAGAAATCAAGAGTCACTGAGCAGGGGAAGCAGCTAAAGCAGGTCTCAAATCAAAGGTGAGGAAGGGTTCCACTTTAACTGGAGAGAGAAAATAAGCAGGAGGCGGTTCTATCACGCAGTTCTGGTGATAGAAACTGGTGCTTGGTTGAGATGGAAGTTAAAAGTGTGAATAGCAAAGTTATGAAAACACAAATTGCCAAGAAATATATAGTGATTCCTGGTCGATTTGTTACTTATGGATGTCAGGAATATCCTGAGCAGGTTTTATTAGGCTCTCTGGGGTCTGGGAATTTCCTGGTTAGGTGAGATGGAAGAACAAAGGCACAGGGATGCATGGAATTTGTAAGATTTCAAGGCCTCCTGGCCCATGTAACTCCTGTGCTGCCACCAGGTAGGGAAGGCTAAGGAGCTATTCTATAAAAAGATAAGGAAGTTTGTTTACTACGGGACAAAGGAGCATAGGGCACAGCACATATAAGTGGGAGGAAATGAAGCTGTGGGGGTTAAGACAGAGATAACAGCCCAGAGCTGTTGGGAGAGAACAAAAAAATGAGTGGGCATCTCACTTTTAGCAACGGGCTGTGAGGGGTGTGGCATTAATCTCCTTCAGAGTTTCAAATGGATTTGGCTACAAAGTATCATTTGTTTGGGGGCACTGAGGCCAGGGAAATTCAGAGTATGTGGGTGAAGTCGGAAGCCTAATTTGTAGCTACAGAGGCAGATGTAGAAAGAAGCCCTTGGTGATATGGACTCATACACTCAATTCAAAATATTTAGTACATGGGGTGGGGGGGGCCTCTCTGGTGGCACAAGGGGTTAAGACTCAATTTATGAAGCTATCCACAGCCACTGCAGCACAAGTTCAATCCCGGGCCAGGGAGCTGACCCACATGGCGCAGCAGACCTCTCCTGACTCGCCCACTGCTCCCCTCAGCAGTGTATTTCAGTGGATCTGCCTGTTCTGTTCCCCACTGTGTCTCTGGTGAATCCTCTCACTGCCCCCCAGCTCTTGTATAAATAAATAAAATCTTTTTTAAAAAATTTTTAAAAAGTTAGAATATTCTTCCATGAGAACAGGACCTCATTTGTACGACTCTTTCCCCAGAGTAAGTCCATTGCCTGCCACCAATAGGTACTCAGTTTTTAGGAAGAAGTGAGCTGCATCTCTACTTACCCATAGTCCCTCATCGCTGGTGCCTTCCTACTGCTGCAGATCCCATAGTCATGGCGCAGAGCCTGAGAGAATTTGTGGGGAATGTCTGTGGTAGCTATGACCCTTCCTGAAACACAGGCATCTTTTCTGACATGCATCCTCTGCAGGGAGGCTTGTAATGTGTTGAATACAAAACAGAAGAGCAGGGCATGAAAAACATTGCCCCCCATCCTAAGATGCCAGCCAGAGTCTCTTTTTCTGGAGAACAGACAGTTCTGATTCCAGTCATTGTGCTCCTCCTCATACTACACCTGTCTGATTAACACCCTCGCTCCCAAACCCCCTCTCCTTTCTGCTCATCTACCTGGCCATAACTTAACAGTCAGGTGAGACTCATATCCCATTAATGGAGGTTTTCACATCATCCCTTACATGTAGGTCTCCACAGAAAGAACTTACAATCGCCCAGTGTTTGGAGAAATCAAATGAGCCTTTGATGGTTAAACATTCCTGCATCCTACAGCAGCTGCCCCCCTACCAGGAGCCGCCTGCACACCCAGCACGTCCTGTGGTAACTGCCCTCACTGACTGAACACCTCCTGGTAGGTCACTGCATCTAGCACTTTGTGATGTGGTTTTTGGAATTAGTGTGGGGTCCTTGGGTTCACTCTGGGAAAGGTTTCACCAGAGCTTCCCTTTCAGCGCCACACAGCAAGTTTCCCGGCGAGTTCCTCCACGAGACAGACTTTGGTTATATTTAAAGGGCAGGTTTACTAGGAAAGGGATCAGAAAAGTAAAGGACACTTGCATAGACACAAGCAGGCAGAAAGAGCTGCCCCAAAGGGACAGGGTTGCTGAGAGAGGCCTGCATGGTTGCAGGCGGGCGGCCTTGAGGAGAGCAGCCTCTGCTGAGAGAGATCAGCGAAGAGAAGCCCCGCCATGGGGCAGGTCAAGGGCAGGCAGGAAGCTGCTGCCCTGCAGAGGGAGGGAGTTGGTGAAAAGAAGCACCTGCACAGGCACAGGTGGGCAGTGGGAGTGCTGCCCTGAGCCTGTGCAGAGACTGCCCTGATACAGTCTTCTTCTGTATGGGAGGGGGCACTCCTTGTGAGCCTTCGGGTTAGTTGCTGATTTTGAATAACTAGGTAGAATCTGAAAGGGACCAGAGATTCCACAGTGGACTCAATCTCCATATCTTTCCCTTTGGATGAGCCCTGGGGTACCTGCTTGGATGTTATGCTTTGTAATCAAGGCCTCGGCACCTAAGGATCATAGTCTGCACCTAAGGAGTCTAGTTTCCACAACTGTGACAACTGTGTGGTCTGTGCTTAAGGATCTTAGTTTAAGGATCTTAGCTTAAGGATCTCTTAGTATCCATAACTGTGTCGTCTGCGCCTAAGGATCTTGGTTTCAATAGCGGTGTCAATGGCTATGCTAATCTCTTCTACCCCACCTCCTTGTATGAGCCAGGTTTCTGGTCTTCTGGCACACCTCCTTATCAGTTTTTTTTCCTATTCTTGTCCTCCATCACTTTGCATATATTGTTTTTTTTTAATATTCACAATCTTGTAAGGAAGGTATTATTGTTGTCCTAGATTTTTAAAATTTACAGAGCTTAAGACTTTGCCCAAGTCCACAAGAGGGGAAGTGGCAGAACATGATTCTGAGCCAAGAAGTCTGACTTCAGTATCCACTCTCCTTTCCACTGTGTTGGGACAGTCCCTTGTCACAGAGTCACTGCCCATATAAATGGAGGCAGGTACCTGCTGCAGGGGAATGTTTGGGAATAAAAGTCCTTAATACTATTTCCAGGACAGCTTTATGCATAGCCCCATAGATGTGCTTTATTTTGAACACAGACCTAGTATACTATTTCACAGAAATTCTATATTTTATTTCAACTATCCCTTATTTATGTACATCTAGATATCCCTCTCCTTTTTTCCTATTAATTTGTGTTTCTAGTACCCCTTCTGGCTCATATATTTGAGGTATGCACAGAGTTCTCTCAGCAAGATTACCCTGACGGGAGTCGCTGAGTCAAAAGATACATGCATTTTCCATTTGAGAAGTAGCCACAGTGCTGTCCAAAAATATGTACTCCTGCCGGAATTATAAGAACATATCCATTTCCTCATGGGAGCTTATAAATTTCTACCAGTCAGGCAGGAAAATGTGATCACTCATTGTTTAATATCATATTTAATTACCTGAGTGGCACCATTTCATTTCATTGACCACCTTTTTTTTTTTTTCTGTAAGCTGCTGCTTTAGACATCTTGCCCTTTTTCCCACAAGGTAATTATTCATCTTCTTACTGGACTCAAAGAATATTTTATGTATTGAGGAAATTCATTTTTTATGGTGTCTATTTCCCAGTTTGCTATTTGTCTAGCATAAAGAAACCCACAAACCAGTAGGTATGTGTTCCTTTGTAAAAGTTGACTCTATGCTGTATATGCTGAGAAATTTTCTTGAAGCACCTAGAGAAATTTAACAGTAGTTATCAACATATAAGAAGAGATGATAATTAACTTTCACTTCGCATCATTCTGTACTGCCATTTTTAAACATTATAACTGTATTGCTCTCGTAATTAAAAAGGCCAGGCCCCCCTCTCCCTCTCTTTGGATAGTTTAAGCCAGTGAATGGAAAATACACAATTTTTAAACAGAAATATTCACTCTCTTGTTGCTTTAAGCTCCCAATTTGCGGATTGAGAGCTCTTTTGAGGCTGGAGAACCATAGGCAAATTCTTCTGTGGGCCTTGCTGATGTTAATGGGTAACATTTGGGGCAAAGGTCTCCTCCAATTCCACATCTGCAGCTTTGTACAAGCCTCACCTCTGAGATGCCTGAAAGTGTGAAGCCAGCCAAGGCATAATGTGTATTAGCAAGACAAAGAGCGCACGAGGGGAGAAGCGGGGGATGAGCTTTAATTTACTGAAGATTTATTAGACCTCATGAAATCTGCCCGAACCACCCATTTTCTATCTCATCTTCCCGCGTCTAAATAGGATGGCTTTGTTAGTCGGCGATGGTCATTTAGAATTATCCAGCAACAAATCTCACTGGTTAAAAAGGCGTCTGGATGGGAGCAGAACATTTGAGAGAGTTCATGCTCTGAACACAGAACCCCAAATCTGGAAATATGGAAATGTGGGAACGCTTCATCCTCTCTGGGGGCCTCCCCCTTGACTTTTGTTTGTGGCCTAAATCCTTTGGCGTGGCTTGTTTACTTGAGCATGTGAGTAGGGCTTGTGAGAAGGCAATGCTAAAGCACTTTCACAGGACAGCCTAGAGCTGGCAAGGGGAATTTTTGGAGAAATGTGTTAAATGTTCTGCCTTTCAGAAAAACACTGCCCAAACCTTCAGACTCAATGGAGCATGTCCAATAATAGTTTAAAGCTCAGCTCACGAGCACAAGATCTCTCCAGGGCTATACAAATGTCAAAATAGCTTCTCCCTAATTTGAATGAAAGGTGAAAGTTACTGGGCTTTGATTTTCCATTTGGCGTTAGGCTAGCAGCTCGTGAGTAGGTGTTGGAAAATTCTCCCGGACTTTATTACTGGAACGTCCCTTTGGGTTGCCTTGTGTTGCTGTTCTTACAAGTCTCTGTTTGCCCATCTATGCAATGGGCAGATGTTGAAAATTTCTTGACAGTGTAAGGCGCTGGGAAAATGACTGATTTCTCCCAGTGGAAAATGATCTCAACTCACGCAACTCAATTTCGGAACTTTAAGGAAGGAAAGGGAGGGCTTTGTCCACCCTCATAAAGTCCTCATCGTGCTATTGCTGACATAATGTGAAAAAAAAAAGTATGTTTCTAAAATTAACAAGAAGAAGGGTGAATTATTCCCTGTGCTGGTCATAAAAGTAGTAAGCAGGACGAATGGATTGCCGTCAAACGAGGGAGAACACAGAGAGAATATCCATAATTGTGCCCTTAAAATATATAACCAGGCAGTGGCTGAAGAGAAATATAGGGATATGGGGGAAGACCCTGGGGCCGAGAGCGCCTCATGTCAAGGGTTCTGCATTCGTGGCCTTTGATAAAGGTTAGAGAAAGCGGGAAGTCAGTGAGGCACTCTGCCTTAAGCCACGCTTGGTGATTCTGGTGACTATCTAGAGCCAAAAATGAATAACTACAAATCAACATTTAAGCTATTTGTTTTCCCATCGATGTAATAATCATCTGTTTGACTGTGGGTTATAGATGTACATCAGTCTTAATCTGTCATTGCTGAAATCTCCTTCTACACAATGGGATAGTCCTCAATTAATGCAAATTAAACCACAGTTGTCTTGTCTGTAATTGTCTAAACTAGCAAAGCGCCTTTCTTTGGTGAAAAGAGCCATCCAAAACTCCTTGCGCTGTCTACCCCTAAGGGCCCACTACATGCTCCATGCTTTATCTCTTTCTTGTGGCTTTTATCCACACAACATTAAAGAGACTCTCTTTCCTTTATGCAGGCAAATAAAAAGTAGATTTAGAGAACAAAGATGAAAAGAACACATTCCACTGATGGCGTATTTCAGAATCCAGTGGCCTGGCTTTCAGACGTAGGCCAAGTTAAAAGTTGCACTGGGTTCCTTTACATCAGAAATTCAGAAGAAAAAATGAAATCAAGCATGTGCCCGTAAGGACTTGTAGCACATTAAAATGAAGTTGTGTCATTGGCAGCTCTTGAAAAAGGATTTCCAGGGCTGCCTTTCAGCCTTGGTTAATGCGGAAGAGGAGCCCAAGAGCTACAGGTTTGCCTCTCGCCCGCTCCATCTGTTCCCGTTTAAAGAGTATTTTTTCTAAAGCTCAAAGCAGGTAACAGGGCCTCCACTGCACCATTACTGCTAAAGGATCCGCTTCCCTACCAGCTCAGCAGCTCTCAGCAGGGATGTTCCATGGGAAACTTCAGGGGCCGGTGCTACTTTTCCCAAGCAGATAATCATCAAACAAATCACAATTAAAATTCACTTAGCTCTGCAAATGAGAAACATCAGAAGAGAGGAATTGAGTTATTTCCAGAACAAACCTAACTTCAGAAGAGGACAGACACAGAAAAGAGGTCATGGGTTTGTTTCAAGGTTGGCTCATGCGACGGGCTTTGGGTCTTCTGATGCACAATCACTGTGTCCATCACACTCTGGACAGCATTGGCACTGCACCTTTAACTGTTATCGGGTACACAAACATGCCTGGGATCAGGTGATAACCCTACCCTAGCCCCACTTTAATCTTATTGTTTTAAAGATTTATTTATTTATTTATACAAGTACTGGGTACAGTCAGAAGCACCGGAGGATGAGAGTCAGGACAGAGAGCAGAACAGGCAGACTGACGAAGTACACTGTTGAGGGGAGCAGCAGGAGGCAGGAGAGGTCTGCATGCCATGTGGGACCCTCACCTTGTGGCCGGGGATCGAACCGGCGTTGTGGAGGCTGCAGGCAGTTTCGCAACCCAATGCTCAATCGCTGCGACACTGGGGAGGCCCCCCACTTTAATCTTAAACACAATCAGATTGAAACTACTTTCCTCATGACTGCCATCTATCCACCTATAATCCTGTAACCACAGGTCCTACCTTCTAGTACAGTTACCCTAGACTGGCCAAGTGGACTATCTGGCTCTTTGCTCCAACACGTTTAATCATTTCTGCTTTACTCCCAGTCACTCTTTCCTGCCCACCAACACACAGCTCATTCCAAGTCATCTGCTCAGACAGATGACTTTCCTCCCTTCCTCTATGGTCTCAAGCCATAAACAGAAACTGACTAGCTTTGGTAGTAGACCCATTTATTAACCCTGAGAAGACAAAGTACACTGAATGCCTTCTGTCTCATGCCATTTCTCCAAAGTCCCAGCTGATGTCGAGCAGCCACTTTCCCCAAAGCTCACTCTGTCATGGGCATGGCTTGGACTTTGATGCAGCTGTTCCTGAGTCTAAATCCTGACTCTGTTACTGGGCTTTATTTTTCCCACATATCCCCAGCTTCTGGGCTTTATTTTTCCCACATATCCCCAGAAGGTAGGTGGCAATAAAAAGAAATACTGCAAAGGATGTGACTTGGTCTAGCCACAGGCTCCAAGATGGGATCCAATATTCTTTACCTAGAATTCAAGTTCTTGTATAATATCCTCCAACAATGAAGGATGTGATGGTCCATGACTTCTAAGGGTAGGTATTTGCAGTGTCTGTCGTTTTCTCAGGAACTAACACTATGTCAAGAGTATACTCAAGTATCCTTGTGAGTATTCTTCCTAAGTAACCATAAGGAAAACAGAGCAGACCATGCAGACTTCCTATGTCCTTCCCAAAGGTCCAGCCATATGAGTCAGTTAGCTTTGGAAAGGATTAATCCTCTGGCTCCATTAAAGTCATCACATGATGCAGCCCCAACTGATAACAAACTGTAATCTCAGGAGAGCTCCCAAGCCAGGACCACCCAGCCAAGCTGTTCCTGAACTCGTGATCCACGGAAACTGTGTGAGATGATAAATATTTATTGATGTGCTAAGCCTCAAGTTTTGGGGCCATTCATTATGCACTAATATATGACTAATCCACAACACAAGCTGTTGGAGCTTAGATGTTTGTGCTTCATTCTCTTCTATTATGAGGCTGAAAGCTGTCCTTTACCACCCCAGGAGGCCTGTCTTACCCACCTCAGTGGCACAGCAATTATTCTGGGCTCTGTGTCCCATAAGCTCCCTTATATAACGAACCCTTCGAAGGGTTTCACCCTTGCAGCACTTTTTTTTTTCTCTTCCTTCTCTGAGTTGTGCTTGGCTCAGAGGGACATAATATATTCTACTTCTCATTGTGAGACTATTCTAGAAAAGTGAAGCATTCTACAAGGAGTGGAAGGAAAGACGCAGGGCCTAGTTGTGCATCTAAGATGCATGCCAGCTGTTGCTAAACTTCAACTCTTCCTTAATTTTTGTCAAAAAAAAAAAACCCAAACACAAAAAAAACTATGAAGAACATCAAATTCTCCACAAAGGAGTCCTGAAGTTTCAAAGAACTGGTATTAATGACAGGACACAAAGATAGATTAAGAAAAGTCCCACTCAGCCTTCAGCTCCGGGTTCCAATCAGAGAAAAGAGTGAGGTGGATTTCTGCACAAGTAATCCAATAACACTAGATCATTTCAACAAGGTCTCTGAGTGTTCCTTTCATGCCCACACAAGCCCTCATTCACGCTAGATGTCCATCTATGTAAAGAATAGACTTGTCTACATTTCTATTATAAATGCTAATCAAATGGCATCATCAGAATGCAAGGTAAGTTCCAATGTGAGGAAATGATTATGACAATCGCTGCTGTAGCCACAACGCAAGCCTCCATAGGACGGTCCTTCTGGACACTTCGCTGTTAACAATTGAGTAGCCCCCTGAGTGATTGCTAAGGGTCTCTGCCAATGAGTTCCATATTTGGCCTTCCAGAAAACTGTCACGTAAACATTCATGAATCCTAGTGAGCAGTAAATCATACGAGATACATTACTGCACCTACACTATCTGTCTGAAATTCTTTATAATTTACAATACAAAGTGAAAACTTCTCTTTGTAGAAATGTCTCCAGTCAGTAATGCCTTTCAATTTATCTTTAGAAATAAGATGGTTTGTGTTTAAAACCTACGTCTGGATTAGGAAGAATGCTTTTAGCAATGATAGGAAAACACCACCATTTCACATTTTTGAAATGAAATGTTTTGAGACAATTTTGAAAGCCATTTCTGTCTCCCAGACATGCATGTATGTGCACAACCGCAAGCTCCTGATCAATTTCTGGCACATAATAAGGGGTCAATACATGTTGAATTGAGGGACTAGAGTGAAGCAGCAGCAGCTAACACTGCAAATTTATTTCACCCCCAAATCGAATACAGCATCTTCCCAACTCATTCTCCTTCCATGTCCACTTCCTTCCTCAAACATCCATAGCTCTCCACACAACTGTCCTCTTCCTGTTAACAAGTGAGTTGAAAAGATGGAAACAGCCTTTTGTAGGATTTTAGAAAACTTCTTTCTCACACACAGATGACCTAGACTAAGTCATTTACATTTGAAGCCTCAGGTGCGGTATCTGAAATAAAGAGAAAAGAAATCTGCCCTTTTATCTATACTATTGTGAAGATTTAAGAGAACACAAGTGAAATGCTTCATGTTATAAATCCCAGAGAAGTCTGATGTTCTTGTTTACCCAATGAGATCTGTAGCCAACCCTGCCAATGCTTCTGTCTATAAAACTTCTGTCATCCTATTGCACAAAGCAAGGTTAGTCGTGACTGGTGGTGATACTCAATCTGCAAGGATTTTATATTTCACATTTTATCAGGGTCTCCACCCAGTCTCCCTTAAACTCTTCCACCCCTTCCCTCCCTGCCTTTCCTTCGCAGCTGTCCTAGCTGTCGTTCAGAGGCAGACAATGACCCATCCATCATTCAGGAAGCCTCTCCCCATCTAGAGCTGGCACCTCCTCATTTTTGTTGGTTTAGATGCATTGTTCAGCGTTGATTCGGTTGCAGTCCAAACAATGGGCACCACAGTATAAAGCAACAGACTCAAGTCACTAAGCATTTGAGCAAGCAGAGAATTATCCAGTAGACTGCCTTTCCTATTTTTTCTTTGAGCTTGAAGGGCCACTCAGGAAGAGAATAAATAGTTCTCTTGACACAGTGAATAAAGTCCAAACCAAACAAATTCCTCCCTCAGTCAGGTCTGGCAACTGACACTTTTTTTTTTTTTTTTTTTGGACTGGGATAGATTGTAGTGGATCCTTGGGATTGGCCCCTCAAAACCAGCTGCTTAATCTGCACCTGGTCCACCTTTGCCTAAATGACATTTCGTCCATTTTTATCTAATTTACAAATTTTTATTTTTTTGCATTTAAAAATAAACAGGAAAAAGGGCCTCCCTGGTGGCACAAGGAGTTAAATCTCAGCACTATGAAGCTATCCACAGCCTCTGCAGCATGAGTTCAATCCCCTGCCAGGGAGCTACCCACATGGCCCAGTAGACCTCTCCTGTCTTGCCCACTGCTCCCCTCAGCAGTGTATTTCAGTAGATCCGCCTATTCTGCTCCCCACTTTGTCTTTGGTGAATCTTCTCATCCCCCCACACCTCTGGCCTGTACCCCAGCTCTTGTATGCATAAATAAATAAATCTTTTTAAAAAATAAACAGGAAAAATATGTCACCAATGCTATGTTAACATTGCTGGGCATTCATATGCATGTGTGTATAAAGCAATGTTTTAAGATGGATTTTGAATTTATCACGGAACTCCTCTTTGAACAGCAAATATTCACCTGCCATCTCATAATGACTCCTTGATACTTATATGGGTGTTCCCTAACCTCTTAAGTCAGTTCATATTATTGGGAATGTAAATGGTTTCCAAATTTTCACTGCGCAAATCACACTACACTTGAGTAAGTGGACGTTGCTGTAACCAAACCTGCACTACATAGTGATGATTCCATTTACCAAAGTGGAATTACTGGGTGAGGGTAAGGGCATTTTAAAGACTTCTGGGATATAGCTCTCCTTCCCACCTGAGACTATGCAGGTGCCTCTTTTTCTTTCTCCTTTTCCTAATAACCCTGTCCTTTTTTTTTTTTTTTTTTAATGATAATAAAGATGAATATTTTATTATTTATTTATTTATTTATTTATTTTTTGGAAAGGGGACAATTTTTAGTTTTTATTTTTTTTATTTTTTTTTTTAATAAATTTTATTGTTATATTCCCCATACAATTGCAGCCCCCCCATTCTGACCCCAATCCCTCCCCTCCCGCCCCCGCCCCCCTAAAAGTGTCTCTGGTTCATAGTTTTTTGTTGATTTTGATTTTCACTTTCTTATAGTTATTCATTTTCCTGGTCCCTTATTTAAGTTTTCTAGATTCCTGCTATGAGTGAGACCATCCGGTATTTTTCTTTTTCTTTTTGGCTTATTTCGCTGAGCATGATCCCTTCCAGCGCCATCCATGTTGCTGCAAATTGCATGTGTTTATCTTTTTTGAATGCTGAGTAATATTCCATGGTATATATGTACCACATCTTCTTGATCCAGTCATCTATTTTTGGGCATTTGGGTTGTTTCCAAAGCTTAGCTATTGTAAACAGAGCTGCTATAAACATAGGGGTGCAGGTGTTCTTTGGAATTGATGTTTCTGTGTCCTTTGGGTAAATACCTAGGAGTGGAATTGCTGGATCATATGGAAGCTCTATGTTTAGTAGGTCCAGAAATCTCCACACAGCTTTCCACAGTGGTTGGACCAGTTTGCACTCCCACCAACAGTGCAGAAGAGTTCCTTTTTCACCACACCCTCGCCAACATTTGTTGTTGCTAGTTTTTTTAATATGTGCCATTCTCACTGGTGTAAGATGGTATCTCATGGTAGTTTTGATTTGCATTTCCCTGATGACAAGTGATGTTGAACATTTTTTCATATGCCTGTTGGCCATTTGCATTTCCTCTTCAGAGAAGTTTCTTTTAAGCTCTTCTGCCCATTTTTTGTAACCCTGTCCTTTTAAAATGTAAAAAAAAAAAGAAAGAAAGACTTCTGAGATATTTGTCAAACTGCCCTCCAGGTAAGTTGTTTAAATTTTTCCTTCACCTGCCACATATATATATATATTTATTTTTAAATTTCTTTTACAACTGGGTTGAAAGCCAGAGGCAGAGGTGTGGGGGGGGGGTAAGAGGACACAACAGAGACAGAGTGGGGAGCAGAACAGGCAGATCTACTGAAATACACTGCTGAGGAAAGCAGTGGGCAACACAGGAGAGGTCTGCTTCACCATGTGGGTAGCTCCCTGCCCAGGGATGGAACTCAGGCTGTAGGGGTGATAGCGCTAAGACTTAACCCCTAGGCTACCAGGGAGGCCCTGTCACATGTATGTTGTTTACAGTATTTTAATATTTAAATTATGTGCCAAATGACAGGCTAAAAGAATTTCCATGTTTACACTTAAATATCTTTGCTTACAAGTGAAGGACACTCTTTTCACATATTGGTCCTTGTGTATATTGAATGTGTGTGTGTGTGTATGTTTATTGCATAAAGATGTAGATAGCAATCTGCTTATATAAACCAACCCATTTTTAAAAAAGATTTATTTATTTATGCATACAAGAGCTGGGGTACAGGCCAGAGATGTGGGAGGTGAGAGGATTCACCAGAGACAGAGCAGGGAACAGAACAGGCAGACTGAATGGAATACAGTGCTGAGGGGAGCAGTGGGCGAGACAGGAGAGGTCTTCTGCGCTATGTGGGTTGTTCCCTTATTGGCCGGAGATCAAACTTGTGTGCAGAGGCTGCAGATTGCTTCATAGTGCAGTGCTTAACCCCTTGTGCCACCAGGGAGGCCCCTAAACCAACCCATTTTATAGAGATCTGCTTATGTAAACAGATCCATTTTTACTGGATGATCTTTTAATTCATTTGCAAGGAGTCGTTGCCTATTAATATTGATAATATCAGCTCTACTTTAAATTGTGTTGTAAATATATTCAGCATGTCATTTATCATTTTGCTTATGGTTACTTTTTTATGTCTTCACATAAATGTCCTTTTCAATGTGAGTTCCATCTATGGAAGACCAAAACCTCTGTTTTAGAGAAAGTGCCAAATGCTCAAGGGAGTTATGGGTCACTTGGGGAGAGACCCACAGGGACATGTGGCCCCATCATCTTTGCTCTCAGGTCTGTGGGACAGCTGCTATCCCTGAAAATATTTATCTGCAGAGAAAATGGGGCTCTCTAGACAGAGGGGCCCCACTCTCTATTTGCTGCCAGGACTAGCATCTCCAAGTTAGAAGTTGTTAGTGGCCTTCCAGGATCTCCTCAGCTTATTTCCCAAGCTATCATATACACTTCTCTCTAGAAAAGAAGACTTGTAACTCAGCTTTTGTAAATTCTTAAAATGTAGTCTGATCTGCTCTGTTGTATGGAAAATTCTGCCAAGACTGAGGCCTGTGTTTGACGAGTCTCTCAGCTTCAGTGCTGATAAAGGTTTTGTGTTATTTAACTTAGCTTGGACCATTTAGACAGGTATTAGTACCAGTACTCACATCTCCCTCTTTCACAGAATATTATTTTGTTTGTCATGTCACCCATTATAAATGCATTTGGTCATTGTTTTCTCCCTTTTTTATATGGTTAACATATGGAAGAAGTATTCTATTTTGTATTTGAAGAGGAGCTCTTACTCTGGCAGTTTCCCAGTTGACCCTTGGCTTATAGGGATAGATAATTAACATGTGAAAATTATACTTTTGTTTCCTTTTCCAATATTTACACATTCCTTTCATGTGTAATTGCATGTTTTGAGATTTTTCAGAACAATATTTAATAAGGGCTAGTGAAAATGATTTTAATAAAATGACTCTAGTGCTTTAGTGCTAAGTAAAATACTTAGATGTTTTCAGTATTATAATGTGTATAATTATTATAAATGTAAATTTGACCAAATATCTCTTTATCATATATATTAAAATCTTTTTCCTTTTACTCATACAAATAAAAGATAATATTAGTAAAAAAAAAAAAAGACAAAGCTAGTAAGTTTTCTTACTATTCTAGCATCCTGAGTCCTAGTGTATTATGCTTTTGAAACACTATTGTATCTGATTTTCTAGTGTAGGATATTGCTTATAATGTGGCTCATGTAAATTAGGTGGTTGTATTTTTTTTATTCATCCTCAAATATTCACCCTGTCAGTATCAGGCATGAGTCTGGATTGAGTTCATGCCATTTAAACTAATCTCAAAGAAACCCAATGGAACGACTGAGTTAAAAATTTCACAACACGTCTCAATAGACATAGAAAAAGCATTGACATAATGCTTCTTCTTGATAAAAATACTAAATGAACTAGGAATAGCAGGTAACTTCTTGAACTTAAGGTGAATATATGAAAAACTTACAGGTAACATCACACTTAAGGATGGAAGGCTGAGTCCTTCCCCCGAAATTAGTAATGTGTGACAATTTATACTCACCAATTTTATTTAACATTGTACCAGATATGCTAACCAAGACAATTTCATTCAAAAATGAAATAAAAAGCATCTAGATTGTCAAGAAGGAAGTAAAACATTATTCTCAGAAGAAATGATTTTGTAAATAGGAAGCCCTAAGCAATCCACTAAAAATCTATTATAAATTATAAAAAAAAACTTAACAAGGTTGCAGAATACAAGATGTATATATAATACAAGATATATATGTATATTTATATACTTTACTTAATTATATGCATACTTTTATTCATATGTAGATACCAAAGCAATCTATATAGTAGCAATGAATAAACTGAAAATAAAATTAAGAAAAACATTTCTATTTATAGTAAGCATTAAAATAAATAAAATACTTTGGAGTAAATTTAACAGAAAAAATACAAAAAAGTATCTTGCTAACTGCAAACTACAAAAACATGGTTAAAAAAATGAAAGACCTCAATAAATAGAAAACCACCCATGTTTAGAAATCAGAGACTTGAAGTAGCATTACTTCCCAACTTGAACTATAAATTGATTGGATGCAATCCCTATCAAATTCCCATCTGACAGTGTTATAGAAATGGATAAACTAATCCTAAAATTCATTCATAAATTCAAAAAATGAAGAGGAGTAAGGTTGGAGTGCTCATATTTCTCAATTCTGAGTTTTACTTAAAAGCTAGTCAGGACACTGTTACTGCTGTAAGCACATAGATCAATGGAGTAAAATTGTAAGTCTATAAACTAACCCTCATACTTATGGTCAATTGATTTTTTTCAAGATTTGTTTATTTATGCATACAAGAACTGGGTATAGGCCAGAGGTGTTGGGGGTGGGGGTGGGGTGGAGGTGAGAGGATTCACCAGAGACAAAGTAGGGAGCAGAACAGGTGGATTGACTGAAATACACTGCTGAGGGGAGGAGCAGGAGAAACAGGAGAGGTCTGCTGCACCATGTGCGTAGCTCCCTGGCCAGGGATCGAACTCATGCTGCAGCTTCATAGGTTGCATCTTGACCCCTTGTGCCACCAGGGAGGCCCTCAACTGATTTTTGACAAGAGTGCCACAGCAATTAAATGGGAAGGGGGGAGTGGAAGAAGCAATTTCTGTTGGGACAGAGAGCCACTTCAAAAGTATGGAGTTGGGCCTTCACAAAACATATAGGACATATAAAAATGAATGCATAGTGGGCCAAAGACCTGTATATTAGAGCTAAAACTATAAAACTGTCAGAAGAGAGAGTCCAGCAACACTGGGCAAGAGTGAAGACACTGGACCTGCCTTCTTCATACACTCATGATTAAATTGCAGCAGAACAAAGTCAATGACTCCTGAGAGATAAGAGGACAACTACAGCACACATCAGGAGCAAAGGCCCAACAAAAACAGGGAGGAAAAACTCTAAGTGAACTGTGTCTAAGTGGGGCTGGGCTGATCCAGGAGCAGGAGGAAAAGCTTCTATGTGGAGCACAACTACCAGTTGTGGGTGCGGGGGCACATACTCACATCAGGGACTTTGAAAATCTAGCACTGTGCTAGATAAGGGGTGCACAGACTTGAAGTTTAGGACTGAGAGTGTATTATTGGAGAATTATGAAAGCAGGGGTCAGAGTGATGATTAGTAGCCTGTACCAAAATCTCTCAATATGGAACACTGGAGCCCAAATTAGTGGGAAAGAGCTGAGTTGAATCACCTGCATCTCCTCCCACAAGAGGTGACTACTTGCATCCTAAGACTGGGATAACCAAAGTACCTGGCACCACCCCACACCCAAGAGCACAATTGAACATCTTCACTAACTAGAGTTTTGGCAAGCACCACAAAATAAAGACTCTATACTGGAAAACAAAAAGAAAATCTTTTTCCTCCACTTCTCCCTTTTTTTTTTCTTTCATTGTAGCTAACTACAATGAATTTAAACAGACTTTGGTCTAGATTCTAGATTCTTCACAATTTGGGTCACAGGCTACAATAATTCCCCAAACTTACCATATTCTATGCAGGTTTGCAACTATTACTAAAGAATTGGGATCATTTTGCAGCAACATGGATGGAATTGGAAGGGATCAGTCTCAGTAAAATAAGCCAGAAAGAAAAAGAAAAATACTGGATGGTCTCACTCATAGCAGGAATCTAGAAAATATAAATAAAGGATCAGGAAAAAGACTAATTATAAAAAAGTAAAAATCAAAATCAACAGGCAACTATAAACCAGAGACATACTACGGGGGCAAGAAGGGAGTAGGATCAAAACAAGGGGGGGGGGGAATTTTACAGGGAATATAACCAAGATGAAAATACATACATTGCACAAAAAGGAAAAATGATGTAAAGGTATATAAAATTAAAAAAGTAAAATAAAAGAATGAACACCTGAAAAAAAATTGACTATAAAAAAAAAGAATTGGGATCATTCCAGATAAATCTACAATGTAGATGTTGAAATGGTTTATCCATTGGGGGGAGAATGAGTCATAGCTTACACAATGTCCTTTTAAATACGTTTCCCCTCTCCACCTTACCAACTGGCTTTCATAAAACTTAGAATAGAATTAATAAATAGGATTAAGTCCTATGCTCTTTTGCATGTAGGAAAATTAAAGTTAAATTTATAGCTGGAAAGTTTTTCTCATTAAACCTCTGTAAACATGTGTTTCCTAGGCATTAGATGAAAGCAAAAGATCTTAATGTAGTTCATAGAGCCTTACTCGACTGAAAACACCTTTCTTGTTTCATCTTGATCTTCCCTCCACTCTCACTCTGCAAGCCACTCATTTATTTCATTTGTCACCCCAACATGACATTTTCCTTCTAAACTCAGAATGTGCATGTGCCAGTCCCTCTGCCTGGACTTCTCCATGCTCCCCTCCTCAGCAACCCTCACCCTAGTAACCCGACTCCCTTAAGATCCCTATTTAAGTGGCACATCGCTTTAGACCAAATGTTTAAATGTTTATGTCCCAACTGAAGTCATTTGTCAAATCCTAACACCCAACGTGATGGTATTAGGTGGTAGGGTTTTTGAGAGGTGATAGGTCATGAGGCTGGAATCTTCCTGAATGGGGTTAGTGCTTAGCAAGAGACAGGAGGCTCCCTTCCCGCTCCTGCCATGTGAGGACACCATAAGAAGGCTGGGAAGACAGTAGGTTCTTATGAGGCACTGAATCTGCTGGCAATTTGATCTTGGGCCTCCCCGCCTCCAGAACTGTAAGAAACAAATGTCTGTTGTGCATAAGCCTCTCAGTTTATGGTACTCTTTAAAGCAGCTTGCAAGAACTTGCATTTCTATGCAGGTCTTCTCTGACCTGCCTTCTAAGTTCCACTCCCTGCAACCCCCCAGACCTCCATAATGCTTGTGCTGCTCTCACAGCTTGCTCATCACAACTATGACTAGTTGTTCCTGTTTATTTGTGTGATTGGTTACTATCAAGATCATATCTGATTCTAGATCCCCCATATTTAGAAATTTCCTTGTCATAGAGATAATCAAATATTTTTTGAAAGAGAGAAAAACAAGTCATTTGACAATATTAGAAACAATCAATTCTTTGCATTTAGAATTTTGGGGTCTCTGGAATTGTGGAAAAACACAAATTTGACTATTTTCCAATAATGATTCAGCTGCTAGGGTTTTATTATTGCTTTTAATGTATATAAAGATAAATATCTGGCATGAATAATATTGCTTTGAATTTTCAAACACCTTCATGAGTTTTTTGTCCATGTTTTTTTTTCACTCACCAGTTACTTTGATATCTTAGTGACCTAAATTATTTATTTCCAAAGATTTATATCTTTTAAAGAGTTTCAGAAAGTAGTAAAACTTCCGATTTTTCATTTTGACTCTTGGAATTCTCAGAAATTTTTAGCCCTGTTCTAAATTTTGCATCTTTACAAATGTACATTTATCTATCAAGAAGAGATACACTCCCTTCAGAAACCAAACTACCTGTTTGTGGAACCCAAATGAAAAGAAGAAAGGAAAGGAAAATATTGCTGGAAAGGTCAGATGTTGTTGTAATATCTGTAAGTTAGAAACCAAAATTCTTACAGCTGATTCCTTAAAGTCTGATTCAATAGATCCCACTTAAAATGATGACATGAAGCATTTTTTTTTGTTGCTGTTTTTAAGCAGCCTATGGACACCTATAGTAGATACTTGTCATAGATTTTTATCAAGCGATAGATAAAGAAGGCCTGATCCTTCTTGAAAGCTCTACAGTACATAACATGCCAGCCAGAGCCAGCAGATGGGAGAAAACTCTGAGCCACCACTCTGGGTCCATAGACTGTAAGTGAGAAAGTGTAGCGTGGCTTGTGTCTGGTGTTGGCACAAGGGGTTATTCATTCACTTCTTCTTAAACATATTCACCCCCTTACATTGAGCTATAAATGAACTCCCTCTCAGGATGTATGTCTGCACACCCTCACCTCCCCTGTGTTCTGACCCATGCCTCATGCCTACATTCACATCACTGCCTGCTTTGCTACCTCGTAATACCCACTGGATACATTCTGGTATAGTACTACCCTTGCATCCATCATCCCTAAGTCAAATATTAACCTTTCCCTTCAAGGGATGCATTGCCCTAAGGTAAACCTCTGAGAGAAGTGCTTTTCAAGAACTGTGTGTGCTCAATTGTCAGCACAAACCTTGACCTGGGTCACTAACTGTTCTGGCCAAATGGCAGGCAGGTCCTGAGATCTGACTATTTCAGTCCTCCCATAAAAAGGATAATAAAATGAATGTTTGGTGAGAAAAATGCTTTTATGGAAACTTGTGTAATTCAAACTTTTTGGTGGTGGTTTAACGTCAGATTTTACAACAAGGTAGTTAAAAGTTGGCTGAATTTTTTAAAGGTCTCGGGAATTTAAAGGCAGAAAGTATATCCTTTGTAGTTTTGTCGGTGCGGGGAACAAGATTGGAAGATATGATACTTGAGGTTCGGGTTGCCCACTGCAGAGCTTCTGGGTTTTTCTTTCTCTGGACAATGTCCTACTCTAATCAGTTGTGCCTTAAACAAAAGATGAGGAAAGTAGCTCATGGTTGGGAGGTGCTGTTCGCTTTCCAAAAGAGGAACAAGTTAGTCCTGAGTCCTCCAAACCCTGGCAATGTCAATTATAGTAATAAACTTGAGACAAAGCCTGAGCTATGGGTTGTGAACAAAATTGTTTACAGAGCAAAACTCATCCTTAAGGCTCAAATTCACAGTCCTCATTGTTCAATGTCAGAAACCACTGATCTTGCCAATGACCATTCCTTCATGAATGAGTAGTTCAGGCCACTTCCTTATTAAGAGCTACTCCATTAGGACACTCTGGACTATAGAAAAGAGAGAAGTGAGGGATGTTTACTGTTCTACTGTCTGAAACGGATGGGCATAAAGCATGTCAGATAAAAGTATCCATGAGAAAAATGGTCACATATCTACCCCACACCATAGGGGAATGATGAGTTATCATTACCCAGAAAATCAATTCTGGATCAAACAAAAAAAATTAAGAAATGAAGTAATGGTCCTTAAAATAGAAGATATTTTTGTTTCTGCTGTAGTATTCTACCTGACATTTTTCACTGTACTGTATTTCTGTGTTAGCTCTTGCTTGGTAAATTGTTACAACTCTAGGATTATTATTTGCAGCTCCATGGACTATATAATTCCAGTTTAGAACACACAAAAAAATGGCACAACATCATTTCAGAGGTAATACCACTGTCCACTTTCAGAAAAACAAAGGATTTATGCTTTAAGTTAATCTTCTGGAAGTGGAAGGATAGATCCTTTCACATGGATGAGGTATGTGTTGGTGATATGCTTGGTTTGAGATGGGAGTAAAGCAGGAGCCTAGGGCCAGAGAAAAGTCCAGAGAAAGGGAAATGAAACTTGGACCTCCCCCTGCCTGACCAAGTAAATAGCACATCCTAATCCGTCAAACACAAACTTGTCATCAATTGTGTGTTTAAGATAGAAATCTCTGGATGAAGAGAAAACTAAGAGTAGCATTCTATTATTCTTTTTACTAAACAACATGTGTTCTTTTCCATTTGTAGCAGTTATGTGGCCAAATCATAAAATTGTAATTGTGAGATCAAAGCATATGTAAATTTGTAAACTTTGACTGTATTTCCAAAACAGCTGTACAGTGGGTTGTTCAGTTTATACTTTCCCCTGGCCAAATACAAGTGCACTTGCTTCTCTAGCCATCAACCTACACACACACACACACACACACACACACACTTTTAAGAAACATATCTATGTAATAAATTCACAAAGATTTCCAGTTAAGCAAATTCATCCATAGCTTCTGTCACATTATCCAAATCTCTCCTCAGAAGATATATATATATATATATATATATATATATATATAGTTACACTCATGTATATTTTGATTTTCATGTCTTTGATAAGTAGTGAGAAATACCTTTATATTTTTCATAGTTTGGACCATTACAAATTGTCATATTTCTATTGGAGAGTACATATTTTCTTATTTTTTGAATTGTACCGTTTTAAAAGAAAATTAATACTTTATATATCATAAGTAAAATCTATTTTCCCCAATTTGTGATTTAGTGCTTTTAACCAGGAAGAGACGTCTATGTTTTAATTAAAAATTTAGAGTGAAAAGAGTGTTGAGGAGCTGGGAATATGGCAGGGGCAGGATCATAATTTTTTTTTAAAGATTTATTTATTTGTTTATACAAGTACTGGGTACAGTCAGAAGCACGGAAGGGTGAGAGAATTCACCAGAGCCAGAGCGGGGAGCAGAGCAGGCAGAAGGACTGAAGTACACTGCTGAGGGGAGCAGCGGGTGTGGCAGGAGAGGTCTATGCGCCATGTGGGACCCTCACCAGCAGCCGGGGATTGAACTGGCGCTGCAGAGGCTGCGGGCAGCTTCACAACCCAGCGCTCAACTGCTGCGCCACCAGGGAGGCCCCAGGATCATAATTTTGAATGTCTCTGAATACCTACATAAAAATAACTCAGCTGCCAAAGCAAAAACCCATGGACAACATTTTCATAAAACTAAGTGGCAAGGATTCCCCTCGGAGTCCCAAATACAAAGATCTGAGTACAAACAATAAGCAAATGCAAGATCTTTCCAGAATGGTGTATGTGCCCAAAGAAAGGGGAAGCAACAGACTCGGGTATGAAGGACCTGGGCTCAGAAGGACCTCAAGAACCCAGCAGAGACTGGACACATCCCAGGCTTCCACAACAGAGTACCATAGAGTATGACTTGAACAGTTATATCTATCTCTTCTTAGAGCCAAAAAAAAAAAACAGAGCATAATGCCTAGCAGACCTCTGGAGGCAATGTATTCCTCACGTGGGTGTGTTACTCTGGGTCACATAAGCTGCTAGTTCAGCTCACTGAAGACTGCTAGTTTTGAGTCACCCAGATCAAAAGAACACTCTGTAGTAAGTCTAGCAGGTGCCCAAGCTGCTTTTCCATATGGTCCATGTGGTCCAACTGATCCTCTGTTGCTTGAAGTGTTAGTGACAGCTAGGAATACTGTTTGAGCCTTTGACAGGGCTCTAGAGGTGAATCCCAGTGTAGAACCTTAGGCTTTTGGAGCAATCATATTGCACCAGCTTTATTAGATTGACAGATTTCACAGCATATCTTCTATCTGCTTTTTCCTCTTATCTTACCCTTGTTTTTATATTTAAATTTTGCCTTTTGAGACATTCTAGTTAGGTTTTCCTTTTTCATTCATTTGTTCAATATCTGTCTTTTAATTGGGGAAATTTAATACATTTACACTTAATGTAGTTATTGGTGTGTGAATTTATTGGTGTGTGAATTTAAGTCTACCATCTTGCTATTTCCCTTCCACTTGTGCTTTCTTCTTTTAATTCTTTTTGTTGTTTTTTGTTTATTTGGTGTTTTCTTTTGCTTTTTTTCTTTTGGGTTAATTAAATAAATTTTAATGTTAAATTGTACTTCCTTTACTGCTATCTTTGGTACACTTCTTTTTGTATTTATTACTCTAGTGCTAACTATAGGCATTATCATCTTAGCTTCTATTTAGAATGACTATTGTACCTCTTCACACTTTATTCTTGACACTTCGTGCCTCCTCCTTAATTCTTTTGTTTGTTCAGTTAACCTAAGACACTTCGGACTTTATGCTTTCAATTGTCACTTCACAAATGTAATATATTCATACATTCCTTTACATTCCCCCATTTTGGTAAAATCATATAAATTTTATTTATATATAACAGTTAATATATGCACATAGTATATATGTGTATATATATTTATATAATAACTTTATAGAATATTTTAATTTAACCAGTTATTTAAGGAAATTAAGAGGAAAATGGTATTTTATATTGCTATACTCATGTAAATTTCCAGTACTTTCCATCATTTTTTGTATAGTTTCCAATTTCAATATATTTCCCTTCAGTTTGAAAGACATAGTTTAGCTTCTCATGAAGCATATTTACTTTAAGTAATGCTCTCAGATTTCACTTATCTAAAAACGTGTCCATTTTACTCATTTTAAAGAGTTTTTTTCTGGATATCTAATTCTAGGTTGATAATTACTTTTCTTCAGTGTGAAATATATGCTATACCATTGTCTTCCAATCTCCTTGCATTTGGTCAGAAGTCAATGGTTATATTTATCATTATTCCTTTGTGTGTAGAATGTTCCACACCTCCATTATCACTCTACTACTTCCAAAGTATTTCCTTTACCTTTGGTTTTTTGTAGAATAACCAAGATAAGGTATGTGCCAATACTTTTACATTTCTTGGACTTTGCTGAATTTCTTAGATCTATAAATTGGTGTTTTTCATCAATTTTTTAAAGTGTTTGTCCATTGTTTCTTAAAATTTTTCAATATTTTCCAGTACATTTGAAAGTATTTTTCAAACCCTACTCTCACTTTTTTTTTTCCAGATGGCCCATTACTCTTGCATCAAATCATCCTATGTTCTCTAATTTGCTCAGGTTTGCCCATCGCTCGTAATTTTTTTTTCTTCAGATTGAATAATTTCTGTTGCTCTGCCTTCAGGTTTACTGTTTATTTTTCCATCTTTAATGTACTATTAAGTCCATCCAGTATGTTTAAAATTTCTTTTGTACTTTTCAATTCTAGAATTTCCAAGTGGTTTTTATGGTTTTTGTATTTTCCACCTTTTTTTTTTCTAGAATGCCCTATCTTTTTCATTCTTTGATACCATGTTTTCTTTTAATTCTTTGAACATATTTGTCTCTATTATTTTAACAATATTTTCCTTTTGTAAAAAATAATCAAAAATTTTTAATGAAATACTGGCTATCATGGATGATAAAGTACTCTGAAAAAAGTACTCTAAAAGATGTAACTTGGTAAGATCACTCATCAGATTCTGTTTGGATTTGATGGTAGGTTTTGTTAGGGTGGATCCAGAATAACTTTTGTTTTAAAACTTAATTTTTATGCTTGAAGCATAGTGTTTTTTGGCATTTCAGCTCCATGCCAAGATATTCATGAATTATTAAAGAAATCACTCTACTTTGTTAGAGCCACAACTCTCACATACGCTGGCACTGCTCTTCCCCCAGTATTACTTAACCTCCAGAATCTGTTCTAGCTCAGCCCCAAAGGATCCATTGAGCCCTGGAAGGACTCACTATCGTAAGTGTAGGATGACATTCAGCCACAGATTCAAGGGAAAGTCCTCTGCACAGACTTCTGGGACTGCTTCTCTATGAAGCTTCTTCCCTCTGTTGTCCTATCCCACAGACTCCAACCACTTCATCTGTTCTAAATGCTAATATCTTCCTGTTCAGCTCATAATAATACTAGGTTCTGTTCAGAATCCAGCTCTCTGTGCTTTAGTCAGGAAATTGTCCAAAAGAAAAAAGTCAGGCAATTATAGGGTACATCCTATTGGTTTCCCTTTTCTTAGCAATTGCCTCTTTTCACTGCCTCAAAACAGTTGCCTCATGTATTTTGTAACAATTTTATAGTTGTTTAATTGTAGGGAGACTAGTCCAGTACTAGTTACTAAATTGTGTCTGGAAGCAGAAACCATCCCACAAAAATTTATTACAAGATGAAAGATAATAAGGACTCAAATAATATCCCTACAGACAATGAAATTGTGCCAAAAGACATGCCTTAAAACATATCAAAACTGTAATAGCTCCATTTCAAAAGAAAAAATGAAAGGTATTAAGCACATTGTATAAGACCATGAAAGAATAAGGTAAACCAGAAATAGATGTATTCAGAATTGAGGTGCCAAAACTCAGACTAGATTTATAAACTTTAAAAAAATCAAAATTTAAGATAATAGGAACCCAGAGAGAACAAACGGATAAACAAAACATAGTGTTCAGATGATGAAACAGAAGGGGAAAGAAGGAGGTTTTTAAAAATCAAAAACTCAGTGAAAGAACAGAAATAGTAAATATTTGTGCAAATATAATAGAGGATTTTTCTCTTCTTGAGTTCTTTAAAATATGTTTGACAGTTAAAAGCAAAAATCAAAGTATCACCTGATGGGGTTTTCAATGAATGGTGTAATGATGATGCAGAATGAATGATGTAGCAGATAGGTACACCATAAAGACAGGCAGAGAAAGAGACCTATGTAGTGATAAAATTTCTATATTATACTTGAAGTGATAAGATATTGATTTGAAATAGACTGTAAAATGCCCATTTAACTCATTTCTGACACTATATATCTAGAGGTGGCAGCATCACATTAACAGGTGAAGAGCTCACTCTCCCAAGCCCATGCTTCACTTCAGACACCAACCACAAGTCCAGGCTACCACCTGGGCTTTTAACCAACTAGATGCAGACTGAGTTTTCCCATGACATCCCCTCAGAATTCACGTGTCAGTCACAAGCCCAGGTTGTTACTTGTGCTTCTGACCGACTGGCTATTTATCAATGTTTCCCAGGAACCCTCCTCAAGTATGGTAAATGTACTAGAGAGGCTCACAGAACTCAGGGAACCCATTTACTTACCAGATAACTTATTTATTACAAAGGAACAACTTATTTATTACCTTCAGGAACAGCTAGATAGAAGAGATATATGAGGAAAGGTATGGGAGAAGGCGTGGCACTTCCATGTCCTCTCCAGGCACTCGATTCTCCCCAAATCTCCACACATTCACCAACTCAGAAGCTTTCTGAAGCCCTCTTCTCTTGGGTTTTTATACAGACTTCATTGCACAGGCATAGTGATTAACTGATTGCCCGTTGGCTATTGATCTCAACCTCCAGCACCTCTCCCATCCCTCCAGGTCAAGGATGGGAGTGGGCAGTGGAACTGGAAATTCCAAACCTCTAATCACAAAGCTGGTTCCCCTGACAACCAGCCTCCATTCTTAGGTGCTTCCCAAAAAGTTGCCTCATTACATAACAAAAGGCACATTTAACACTCTTCACTCTTAGAAAATTCCAAGACTTTTGGGAGCTATGAGTCAGAAACTACGGATGAAGACCAAATATGTATGGGAAACATATTTTGGTCATCTGAATGACAATATATATAGTCATATACATCACAAGATTGCACAGAGCACTCTGGGAAGGTGAGTTTCAGTGGCCTGGAGATTTTAACAAGTGAATGATAAGGGAAAGAAAGGGATGAAAGGAAACCTCAAAAGGAGATTTAAGACATATCTTTTTTAATGGGCAAAATTAAGCTATTGTGTTTAAGATGCATACTTGGGTGATAAAACTATAAATTTACTCAAAGAAGGAACTTACATAAAAATCAGGAGAGCAGCTATATTATGTAGGAAGGAGGGACTTGGAGTGAATGGCAAAGTTCTGTTTCTATACCTAAATATGGTGGTTGTAAGTATGTTCACCTTATAGTAACTCAACAAGCTGTATATTTATTGGGTTTGAGTATTTATGGGTTTTTTGCAGAAAAAGAGAGGAAAATCTCTATTACTTATTTCCCTTTGTGAACTTTGTCAAAAGTGGTTCATGGTGAAATATCTTCCTGAGCACAAGATTGTATATATAAATATATACGTAATATATCATAATATATATCATATATTATATATATATCTTCTTCTACACACTTTACAAGGTTCATTTTATACTTAAATTATTAATCCATCGAGGATTTCTGTTTAGTATATGGTGTGATACAGGGATTTCATTTACCATTCTTTCATTCTCCACAAATATTTTCAAACTTTTTTATTATGAAAAAGTAATGGAAAACAAAACTATAAATGGGATGTAAATAATAGTTTTAAGTTATTGTTATTTTGTATCTGCAGTGGACAATTATGTTTGCTACTCAACTTCTGTAATAATTTTGCTTTGCATAATATACCTTGATATTGACTTTGCATTTCTTTTATGTGAATTTAACTTCAGCCCTGAGCTTATGTATTTGCCTAGTCACATAAATTGCATCAGAAGGCTCAAGTGAGTCACACCCTATACACACACTCCAGTTTGCTCTGCTTTTTCCTTCCTTGCAAGGTGGCATAGACCTGAACTGAGCTCATCAGTCATGGAAGGCTTGTTGAAATACCAGGAAAAGTCCATTCTCTTTCCAACTTAAACTGGCAACATTTAAGTCAAAACTGCCCATGATCATCTTTGTGGATGCCCTGAAAGAATTTTAAGAATGAAGACAACACAGAGCAGGATAGAGAAAGATGTGGTTCTATCATCACAATTGGAGCCTGGACACAGCCTCACCTAAAGCTCAATGCTCCTCTACATTTCCATTTTCCCAACCCGAAAAATTTCCTAATTACTTAAACCAACTTTGTCTGAAATTTCCTGTCAGCCCAGGAAATCTTAATTAAATTAGAAAACAACTTTGGTCTCTGCAAAAATGAATACTGGTCAAATATATACTCAGCCAAGTAGCTTAATGCTGATTACTTTGCTAAAAATACATGTAGCAGAGACAGAAGAAAAATTCACCACTGGAGTATTTTCTCTCTTAGTCGTTGAGGTTTTGTGGTCTGAACAGAGAAAATCTTGCAGATTTTTCTAATATGGCATAAGGTATTGCTAGAGGATACATTTTGACAAGACACATTGCAACATGAACCCAATTCACAGCAAAATCAATGGTGCCAAGGTTATCATTGTCCCAATATCACTGGATCTCAAAAATTTCACAGAAGCCCCAGTGCTTTCAGAGTAAAAACATCAATCATCCATGCAGTAATGCAAGATTAATTCACATGTTCAAAAGCATCTGGTCATGACAAAGTCTTTGCCTTCTGAGTACGACTGCTTGTTTGAAGCTCATCCTCCAGCAAGGCTTATTGACATCAGTAAATGTTCCAAAGCACCAAGGACTCACAAGTTTCTTTCATGTGTTCCTTTGCATAATGACAAAAACAAATCTGGGGGCATTTGGAGCAGTTGTCTCTACATAAAAATAGCCTTTTGGGGGTCATATCAGTAAATGCTTTTAATAGGTCTGTTTTAAATGTCCAGAAGAGGAAATAACTTTCATTTTAAGGATCATATACTAAAAGTGTGAGCCAGAGAGAGAAAAATTCATTCATTTAAAGATAATTGAAAGAAAACCTTTGGAGGAAAAAAAATCTCAGACAATGGAAACACTATGCTTTTAGCAATTCAGCTTGAGTAGATCTTATTTTTCTCAAAATAATGCATCTAAACATTTTCATTAGCCAGTCAAAATACAAAATCAATCAAGTTTTTGTTTGAAATGATTTATTCTCTAAGTAAATTGATCAGATATGTACACACTCTGTGGGTGTTTGTGTGTGTGTGTGTGTGTTCATGCAACAATGCTATGAAGGTAGTTTGTAAACCTTGCGTGGTTAACAAAATTTCTTTGAAACATCAAGTAAATATACAACTTTGGAATCATTTAGAGACATATTTCACTTCATCCACATCATAATTTTGCATTAGTAAATATAGATGGAGATTTTTATACCAAGAGAAATAGATTTTTTTTAATGTTTGCTTTGTTGCTCACAGTGAATCACCAGAACCAAAAACAGAAAAGTGTGTTCCTAGAAGTAACTCTGTGCACAAGGCTTTAGAGAACCATTTCCTCTGTAACCTTCAGTCCTATGAGGTAAAATAAACTTTTTATAATGAGGTTAAAGGCTGAACACTTCATGGAAGTCCACAATAAAAGCCTACAGCTTCATGAAAGACTGAGTTGAACTGAGCCAAACCTTGGAATAGATGTATTCCTGCACCCACACTTCAGTTCTGCTAAAATTCCAGAGCCTTGCTATGATAATCTACAGTGTACAACTTCAGACAGTCCATATATATATAAAACTTATGCCAAGGAAGAGGGAAAAAGTAGTTGATTCAGAAAGACAACAATGTTGAGAATGAATTAGTAATTGTACTTAATCTTTTGTGGATTTTATGTTTTCAAGCCAGTTTGAACTCATTCCTTTAAATTCTTCAAGGATTGTCTTTCTCACTCAAACTCATCTAATGTCATGCCTTTCATTATAGAGAATAAAGTATCTGAATTCTTACATAAGACACCTTACATTCTGTATGAGAACTAGAGACTTTGCAACTTTCTCTAAATTACAATAAAACTGGGAATATAGAAGAGAGTATGTTTTGGGATTATTATTTTATTTTTGCTAGGTGTTGTTGTTTAGGTGTCTGAGTTTTGGGGAATTCCAACCCTGTGGCTGACCCGTGACTGGCAGTGGGCTCAGAGATTTGCTCATTACGCACCATGAATAACAACGTCCCTGGTTATTGCAATCAGTGTCCATCAGTTGGAGAACCAAGCAGATGTAATGGCTGATGAATTACATTTTATGATGCAAATGGCCCTGGGAGGAATTGTGCTCCATGTATCCCAGATTCTTTCTCCTTTTAAAAATCTCATTTTCAATGTCTTGCATGTAACATTTTAAAAGTTATTTTTATTGTTTTTTGTTTCTTTAGAGAAAAGCCTTATTGTAGGAGTAAAGAAGCTTGCATGACCAAACCACAAAAGAAATTTAGTTCTAAAAAGTAACAAAAGAAAATGAGGGAATCTTTCTTTTTTTTCAAATTTACCATTGGTTTGGAGGAGAAAGAAATACAAAAGATTTCATTAGGCTACATGATCCAAAAGGTCTTCAAAAAGGAAAAAAGTTCTTTGAACACTGTTCAAGAAACTAATTTAATATTTCAAAAACTTATAGTGCTTATAATTTATGAGAAGCAACTAATTATGAGACTGCAGATGTGAAGAGAAATTGACAAACTGACAACTTAGGGGAGGAAGACATAGTAGATTGACTTTTATTTTCACTTAAAATAATAGGGAAAAATTTCTTTTTTATTTTGTCTAATTATCCTGATGCTATTGATTTTTTGATAAGCTCTCTGGTTTGTTTATTTATTTCATGAGAAAAATTCACAGAATAAAATGCAAGACTAGCTATATTGTCTTGATCAGGATTATCTCCTTACATTCTCCTATAACCTGTATATTTCAATGCATGATATAGAGTGAGCATCATTGGGCACCAAGCATTTTACATTGTCCCCAAGTGCTGAGATACTCAACAGGTCCTTCAAGAATACTCTCATTTCTATATCTATATCTCCATCTCTATTTTCCATCTCTATGACCCCAGTGGATGCAAAATTGTGTATAGAAGGTTTACTTCTCTATCTCCCCATTTTCCTGTCTTTAGGATCATTGTTATTAAGCTTCTCCATCATAGCCTCACTTTATTGTTTGAAAAACTACCCTCTCACCATTTTTAAGTACCTCTCTCTGTCATAAAATAAGCTACTATAAAACTGAAGAACTCGGTCATGGGTGTCCTGATTTTGAGCAGCAAAATCTCACTATCTGGCTCCTTCGCCTTTCCAGAATTTTTTTATACTATAGCTATTCCTGGCAATTCTTTCTTTAGCCCAAAGCTAACAGAAATTAGTCAGCTTTGCACCATCTGAAATTTTCTGTGTAATTTACAGATATGCTGTTTGCCCCATACACTCACCTGCCCCTTACCTCATGTAGATCTTCAATATTCAGCACCTTCCAGGAATAGCTGTGTATTTTCAGAAATTCTAACAACATAGTCAAAGTAGCAAGGAACTGGGCTTGGTAATGTCCATCACTTTAATTAATAACTAAAACCTTCTTTCTCTGATTTCAATGTCAATACTATGAGCTCATCCAAGCCCAGATTCTCCATAATTTTGACTGCTCATAGTCTAGCCAGGAGTGAATTTTACCATTCCTCCTCCATTTATTAGGGAATGGAGGAGCAAATGCATGATAGCTAAGAACTGTGAAGATATTTGATGCAGTTGTATCTTGGCATCATGAGTTTGAGGCTTAGCATGTATGTTTGGTTTCCCAATTGAAGCTGACTCCAGCTGCCCTCACTAGCTGCATTCATGAGCTCAGAGCCTGTGTCTCTTCTGTCTTGATTCCTAATCACTCTGCATCCAAGTTAGCGATGTTTTATTTTATTTTTGTGTTTAAGGATTTAACAATTTACATTTTCCTGGGGCTACTTCCATTATTCCAAAAAGCAGACTATACCTTTTTAGTCCTACAAATTCCAAACACAAGATAAACATAATCCGGGATTGAATGTCTGAAATTTTATTCCATAAATAATTCCTAATTTACACATTCTTATCCTAAAGAGAGATATTAGGCTCTTCCTAGGTTTTTATATGCCTTTATTCCCTAGCACAGTGTTTTATACAGAGTAGACAATAATATGTTGGACTTATTTTTAACTGGGGGCCCTGGTTTCCCTTCATTACTGGTTTCTTCTATATGCAGTCCAAAAATCTAGGGCTTATTTTATATGAACAAAAGTAGCCACCATCATTTCCTGAAGGCCGAGTCAGAACAGTTCTGCATATAAGAGATGGAGAATGCCTCTTACATCATATAATGAGACAAGTTTTTGAAGTTCACTCCTCCATTCTTCACTCTACTTTCCTCCTCCACTCTACTTTTCACCGTTATCCTTCTGTTGTTTGGTTTCCTACAAGATCTACTTTCATGGATCCCTCTAGAAATGCATGTGTGAACTGGAAAGGGGAGGAAAGGCTGGCTACCAGCCTTCTACTATTTACATTCCAACCATCATCAAAACCTGCATAGTCTGGGCACTATTGTGGGTAACAGAGAAAGTTACATTGTTTGAAATATAAATTTATATTAGCTAATGCTATAGTTGGAAAAGTAATATGTTAAGTAGGAATGGATACTCTATATTAGCACCAGGGCAAAAGTAGATGGGGGATAATAGAGAAGAAACAGGCAATAGTAGCACATGGTGGGAAACAAAGACCAATGAGGAGAGATAAATCTGTAGAATGGTGGAAAAGGAGGACCCAGTGAATGAGATGGGTTTGTAAAATCAAAGTCTGGAAGGAAGAAGACAGAAAAAGAAAAGAGTTCAAGACAAGATGTGATATGATCTGTATAGAAAAGCTCAATGGGGACACAGACATTCAAGGGCCCAGATAGTCAAAATGAGAAAACCTGGAAGGATGAACAGTCACTTTGGCTACTGAGATGGCTTCAGGGAAACCATTTGCAAATAAAACCCTGTCTACATGAGTCCAGTCACACAGTTTCTCTTATTCCCTTTCAAGGACCAAGAGCTAGCAGAAAAGAACAGACCAGCCAGGGATAAAGTTATGAATCAAATTCTGACTGAGAAAAAAATTGTAGGTATTTAGTTGAGCAAAAAAAAATTTTAAAAAGATTATCACGTGGCATAGTATCTATAATTTTCCACCTGGATATGAATTATAACCTGATTTGAGACATAATAGGTGTAATAAAATAGTCTGTGCACTCTAAATGGTGAATGAAATGTGAAAAGCATGAATAAACAGATTTTCTAAGAGTGTGAAAAGCTAGGCCATTATGTCATCATCTTAAAAATTCTCCTTTTTATGACCTGGGTTGACAACAAAAACTGGAAATCTTGTGAGACAACATGGACTCACTAGTCAGGTTAGGAATTTATTGCTTGAAAAACCTATAACAAGGCACAGGTGTATCTTGATGAGTTGGGATGGGGATATAAATGTGAGACACATAAATGAGCTCAAGCAAGTAGACCATACAGGGCCCCTTTGGGCAGTAGACCGAAGACTTGGGGTTAATGTGAGGACAGAGTTCAGAGGAAGATGACCCCATGAGGAAGTTTCCTGAAGTCACTGTCACAAGAACTATGTGAAATTCTGGTTATGAATATATAGACTTACTCACTGACTTTATTTTATAAGGACAAATGCTTTTCATCTGTGGCACATTTTTAAGAAGACAAATTCTGATTTCTGCCAAACACAGAGCAAAAGGAAAGTAGGAAGAGATTCACCAAAGGCATTTCTTTAACAAATAGCACATCTATTGTATGTGATTTCTTAAATTGGCTATGAACTGAATTTCACTTTTGGCATTAAATAGAAATATTTATTTTCACTATCCCCATTGCTTTAATGTGTGCAGAAAATAGAAATAATGAGGCAATATCTATTACAAAACCAGTAAAACAACAACTTAGATTGATCCAGAGAAACCAATTCCAGATTGGTGGGAGTTACAAGTTTCAGGAGTTCACTACATATATGAATCTAAGGATCTAATTATTTATGGATGAGAATATGGAAGTAGGGGCTTCCTTGGAAAGCTGTTATAATTTAATTGATCTGACATCTTCGATGCTGCCCTCTACTTAAGGATTGTTCATGTAGATTGTTTCAACTTCTGTCACCAGAAGTAAGAAAAAAAAAAAAAAAACTACACAGGTGGCTATATATATATATACATATATATATATATATATATATATATATACAACCTGTCCAAACAGAAGCTACCATGACAGAGAACCTTGGAAGAAAGCCTACCTTGAGAGATGGGAGGATTAATTAATAAAAGCAAAAATGATTCACTGATCCTTATGAGAACAGAACAGTCACAAGTGATATAAATCAGCCCCCTTGAAATTTATTACCGATCAACTTTTATAGTTAAAACAAACAGGACGCCTATTAAGAGTCAACAAGTCATGGAACAGACTTTTGGAAAATATGCTAGCTGAGTATACATATTTAATTCCTCTCCATACCAACCTCTTGTTTAAATGACCAAAGGGAATATTATACTGCCATGAAAATTATTGTGGAAGATCTATACATAGCGACATGGAAAAAATGTACAAAATATAGCAAAATTAGTAAAGCAAGTTATAGATTGACATCCCATTTTTTATAAAATAAATGCAATTATGGAATTGTAATAAACATGAAAGTTAATAAGTATATGAACATTTTATATAGTTAATGCATCAGTTAATAAATAAGTAATTTAATATATAGAAGACATAACTATAGAAGTCACACTGAAATTTGACACTTTAATTAAAAATTCTTTTATGTATATTTATTTTCAGTTTCAAAAGTAAATTTGGAGAAATTTTTATAAAACTTAGGCACTGTAAGTTCATAAAAGGAAACATATTTGTCTTTCCACCTACCTTTCCATACTAACATTCACTTTCTAGATCACACTTTAGGAAATGTTTGCATTATTTGCACTTTACTCTTTAAACCAAAGAAAATAGAAGTTAAAAACAGTAAACAAAAATATATAATTAAAGTTCTATCAGAATCAGGAACTATGGAAAAGTTCTATCCAAAAGCAGAAATCTAAAGGAGTGTGGCCAAATGAAAATTCACTGCATGTTAAGACAAAACTATAAAACTATCCTGGAAACTAAGTGGGAAAAAACTGGACAAGTCCCACTACAATCCCTAAGGCAACAGTAGTGGGTAGTGGGGAGGTCCTGTGGAGCAGGCAGCCGTGAGTGATGCATGGTTATGTAGGCTACATCCTGCTGGGTGAACTTCCTTCTGATTTTTAGTTCAAACAGTCCAGCTGGACAAAATATCCAGTCAGAGGGAAGGAATCACTTTGATGACAGTAAGGTGAAAAGATTTTTTGATCTGATTATTGATCATTTGCATTTCTTTTGTGAATTGTCTGGAGAGAATTAAATATCCCTGTGGCAATTAGCTTGGATATTGGCATCATCCCTATTTGGGCCAGCTATTTCCCCACTCCTTGAAAGCTGTGGATCTCTGAGTTAGTTGAAAGAAACTGTAATCAACCTAAATGGTTCACTTGTCACATCATCAAGTCCTGAAAAACTCAAAAGGGATCCACATGATCCACAATAGAATCCACCTCAATTTCCAATATTGAACAAGTAAAGATTTCTCTCTCCAAATCTCAGGAGATAGCATTAAACTTCTAGACACCGGAACCAAGTGAAACGAGCACAAATCTGATATATCAGATTCCTGTTGAGAGAAATCTTTAATTTATCAAAGTGATATTCTGTCTCCAAACTAAAACAAATCATCTCGATGTGGGGAATGCCTCACATGGTGCTAATCAAATATTCTGCATGCTTTCCAGGTTGAAACAAATAATTGGTTTGGGCCAGTGAGCAGAAGTGATGTGTAAAAGATTGAAAGTTCTTTGTATTCTCACTTTACCCTCTATAGTCATTCCAGAAATAACAATTGTGGCAGAACCACAAAATGAAAGCTGTTTGGAATATCTGAATATTTGCTGTGAAGCAACCATCCTGGAGAAGCTCCCGAAGATACCAGGCTTCATGTGAGCAACAAGTAAATCTTAAGTCATTGAAATTTTGAAGTTTATATAGTTGTAGCATAGCTTGGCTATGACTATATAACAGACCTCAGACTTTTAAAATATTTTTATAATATATTTTTTTATAATTGTATATATATATATATATACACATAGAATTACTAAAATAAAGAATACAATAGGAGTAATTGGGGAAACAAATGAAGAAAATTTATTTGCAGTCAGAGCAGTCACTAATTCCCAGGTAGGAGTAACAGATCCAAATTTAGTCATATTTGCACTCAAGTTTTTTTCTAATTTTGAGATAAAACAAACAAGGTTAAGGATGGCAACAATAAAACTTAACTATAAACACAGTGCCCAGAAGAAAAATCAGTTTGGCATAAGAGTTCTCTTCTGTAATACTAAGTAGTACGATGTACAAGGTTTTGAAGAAAAGAAGAAAGTATGAGAACAATATCTATAATTAGTGTAAGAAGAACAGAAACATAGTCTTAGACACATAACATAGAACATATAACTCATAGCTCTAATCTTTCTTGAAATTTTTGACATATAAGAATGTTAAGTTTCATCAAATATTATACACTTTTCCAAACCCATAGAATGTATAACACCAAGAGTGAACTATAAACTATGAATGTTGGGTAATTGTGATGTGTTGATGGAGTTTCATTTATTTTAACAAAGATATCACACTGGCAGGAAGTACTGACTTTGGGGGAGAATATTCATATATGGAGGCAGGGGTTATATAGAAAATCTTTATACCTTTTCTTCAATTTTACTGTGAACCCAAAAGTTCTCTGAAAAAAAATCAAGTATAGAAATACTAATATCAGATAAAATAGAAAATATTCTCATTGAGTGGTTAACAGTTATGGAGTCCCAGGGAGAGAAGAGAGTTATGAAAGGGAGGGCAAAGAGTGATGGTCAAAAGCACTGCAAATTTGATGAAATATATGAACCTATACAACAAAAGTTATAATAAACTTCAAGTTGGATAAATCAAGAAGATCTACACCAAGACACATTATAATCAAACTGTCAAAGTCATCTATAGAGGTTGCTCAATAAGATCAGCAGCCAATATCACATCAGGAATCACTTCCAGAAGGTGGTAAGATGCCATATTGAAAGTATTAAAAGAAAATATCAACCAAGAATCTATATCCAACAAAACTATCTTTTTAAAAAATGAAGGAGAAATTAAGACATTCCCAGATAAATAAAAGCTAAAGGAGTTTATCACTGGTTGGCCTGCCTTACAAAAAAATGCCTCAGGCTGAAAGGAAGAGGACATTAAAGTTATTTGAAATCATATGAAGAAATGAAGAACCCCAGTTCTAGTTTGCAATTAAAAGGCTTATATACCATGACCAAGAGGGATTTATGCCAGGAATTCAAGGATATTTCAACACAATTTCTACTGAAGATTAATCAGTGTGACATTCCACATAAGTAGAACAAAAAAAAGAAAACACAAACGAGTGTCTCAATTGACATAACAAGAGCATTTAATAAAATGCCTTTCATGATAAAACACTCAGAAAACTAAGAATAAAAGATAATGCCCTCAATACAATTAGAATAATTTATCTTAAAAAATAAAAACTCAGAGTTAACATACTCGATGATGAAAGGATGAAAGCTCTACTCTAAAATCAGAAACAAGACAGGAATGCTGGAAAGGTTTCCCGTTTTAACTAGTGCTATTCAACTTTGTACTAAAAGTTCTAGCCGCAACAATTAAGCCAGAGAAAAAAGTAACAGTATCCAAATTAGCAAGTAAAAAGTGAAACTATTTCTATTTTCAGAAGACATGGTCATGTATAAGCAGGTTCCAAAAAATACATGCACACACATTTAAATAACTGCAGAAACTAATGAAGAAATTCAGCAAAGTTTCAGAGTACCAGATTAATACACAAAAGTATATTTGAAAGGAATATACTTCAACAAAGAGAAAGTAAAATAATGTATAAAAGAATAAAATTCCTATGAAGAAATTCAACCACAGATAAAAGACTTAAACAGCAAAAACTGCAAATGTTGCTGATGGAAATTAAAGAAATAGAATGTCATTCCAAGTCCATAGGTTGGAAGACCATGAACCCATGATCAAAAGCAGTCTACATGCAGATTTGATCTAATCTCTTTCAAAATGTCAATTGTCTTCTTTTGCATGAATGGAAAAACCAATCCTTAAATTCATTTGTCTTCGTTTGCATGAATGGAAAAACCAATCCTTAAATTCATTTGTAATTTGCAAAGAAGACTGATAGCTAAGACAGTACTGAAGGAAAACAAACAAAGCTGGAAAATTCATACTTGCTGAATTTAAAACTTAATACAAAGTTATGACAATTAAAACAGTTGGCACTAACATAAGGATAGACATGTAAAACAATAGAATGGAATCAAAGGTGCAGAAATATTTATCTATGGTTCACTGATTTTCAGCAAAGGTGCCAAGACAGAGCAACAAAAGAAAAAATAGGTAAATTGTACTTTATCAAAGTTAAAAACTTTTTGTGCACAAGAAAAAATTTTTATGAAAAAAGTGAAAACAAACCCTGCAGAATGAAATACTTCAAAATAAGACAAAAGATGCCTGAAAGAGTCTAATATCCAGAACTCATAAAGAATTCTTAGAACTCAACAGGAAAATGACAAATAACTCTATGAAGAAATGAACAATGACATAAATAGACATGTCTTAAAAAAAGACATACAAATGGTCAATGAACACATGAAAAGATTCTCAACACTGCTGCTCACTAGGAAGATGTACATCAAAATTACGAGTTACTCCTTACCGCCACAAGGATGTCATTTGGGGGAAAAAAAAAGGAAAATGAGGAAAATGACAATGGAAGATGCAGGAAAATAGGATTCCCCTACATTGTTAGTGGGAATATACAGTAGTTCAACCTTGTGGACGCCAGTTTGGCAGGTCTTCAAAAAGTTAAACATAGAATCACACTATGATGCAGCAATTCCGCTCTTAGGTATGTATCCTACATCCCAAAATAGATACTCGAACAAATGTTCATACAGAAATGTTCATAGTATCACAATATATGCTATTCACAATTGTGTAAAACAAAAGTCAAAGGGAGAAACAACCCAAACGTCTATTAATAGATGAATAGATACACAAATTATGGAATATTATTTGGCTATAAAAAGGAATAAAATATAGATATATTCTCCAATATGAATACATCTCAAAAACATGATGTTAACTGAAAGAAACCAGACACAAAAGGTCATACATTTTATAAATGATCATATATATATATATGAAATATTCAGATTTGATGAAGCCATAGAAATAGTAATCAGATTCATGATTGCCAGAATCTCAGGGGGCTTTTGTGAGATTTTATTTTGGCATGATGATAATATTTTGGAACTAGATAGAAGTGGTGAGTGTACACTAACGGGAATGTGCTATATGTCACTGAATGGTTGTTTTTAAAATGGTTAAGTTTGTCATGTGAATTTACACTGGATTAAACATACAAACAAAACATCTCTGTTAACCAAGCAGTCTTCAACCTATAACTCATATCTTCTGCAAATGCACCAGAATGTCACAAATCCTCACTATTGCAGTAACTGTTAGGGGGAAAAGGCTGTCCTAAAGCTAATTCCATACAGGCTTTGTGGACTCCACCCCCACCCCAGGCCAAAGCCAAAGACACTGGGAACTCCAAATCCCATCACCACCAAAGGGAAGGTGGCTGGGACCCGAGGGTGGGGTTAAGCAGCCAAGTTGGTATAAAGGCAGACACGTGGACTTTGGGGGGTCCCCCATTTTGTCTCTCCACCAGCTCGCAGCGTCTGGCCAGCTCTGAGAGGGACTTTGGTTTTCCAGGTCGGCGGATCGGGTAGGACGCATTAAAGACTTTATTTCCCTATTTTCTCTCTGAGTTGTACATTTTCCTTATTTCCCTTTCCCTTGTAAATAAACCTTTTATTAACCTTTTGTGTGTGCCTGTAGTGGAGTATTAATAAGTCCCTTTTAAGCGTGCGGGTGAGGACCCACAGCCAGGCAGCCCATTTTCGCCATGAACGTCCGTCCCTCGTCTGGCGCGGCTTAGGCCTGGCCCAGGAGAGCACGACATCACCACATCGATCAGCAGTAGGCAGCCCATTTTATATCGGGGCTGCTCCGTAACATTACTATGATGGCTCCAGAAGTGATCAGTAGGTTGAAGGACTATTGAGATTAATGCATGATGGGAGATTAAAGTGAACCCACCTAGGTTCACTTATGAATGTTAATGAGGTAAAGCATTTATTGAGCTAATTTTTTTCCTCACTGAGACATGTGGAAACACACAAATGTGCCTTCAGAGGTCTTTATTTGCTTTTTCTCTACTCAGGGGAGAGTTCTTGTTACATCAGATTTGAGGAGATAAAGCTAATAACAGAAAGGAAAATAAGAGGCTGACTAGAGTAAACTTTTTTTTTTTTTTTTGCAATAAGTCAATTCATCCCAAACTTGTAGGCATTTCCATTTCTGTTGGGCGAACAGCGGAGAACGTGATATGTAAAAGATGAGGAAAAACATATATTTGTTTCATAGCCAGTTGATCTCATTCTGGCTTGCAATGTTGCCTCAGCGGATCAAAGATAAACAACCAGGGAAGGAGAAGGAACTTGGAGAGACAGAATAAAACACACTCTTCAAAGCTAGAGGCATCCTTCCCCCACCCTCTGAAGGCCAGCGTCTTCCATTTGGAATATCAATGTTTTTAAAACTTTTGATAATTACGAATGTAAAGAAGAGAAAAGAACTTTCTTCACAGTAGGATTTCTTATCTATGCTGACCTATCAGCTCCTTCATGTGGGGATGTGGGCCCCAATTCTCAGGATTTTAGAAAAGAATGTGTTAAAATGGGGCTGGGGTGGATGAGAGGAAGCTGAGATGTGTGCGGATGGTTTAACATGCAAATGTCTCCATTTCTTTTAGGTGGAGGATCAAGGTTTGGCTATTTTCAACTTTTTTCCACCCCCCCTCCCTTCCCATCCCAGTTTAGTTTCAAGAGGACTGTAGATGTGACAAGGGCTTTGTGTAGGGAATTCAGCCGAATGAAAGGGCCAAGGAGACCCAGTTGAGGGAACAAACTTTTGGGGGTCAGTGGGGTCAGCACAGAATAAATGTGTGGTATTGTTGTTATTAAGGACATGCTCTCAGCAGGGTGTCCTGAGCCGGGCACACAACGTGCAGGCCTGTTTATTCAACACTGAAATACCTATAGAGGGGTGTTGGGGAGAAAAGGGAAACTTCAGCAGCAAAGGCCTGCACCTTCCAGTATCAGAACATTCTCCCAGAGCACAAAGACCTGCTTTTTTCTAATTACAGAGATGCAAGTCCTTGTGCATAACCCAAAATTAATTGATTAATTAACCAATGGATTAAAAGAAGAGCTTCTCTTGGCATTTTTTTTCCCTTCCTTTTTTACTCCCTCGCTCTCTCGTTCTCTCACTTTCTTTTTCCCCCTTCCACACATTGGCAATCCAGGTTATTGAAAGCCTAAGATAGAAACAGTTTCTTAACAGTGTTTGAAAACAGCTTTTGTTTTCATAGAAGTGGCTCAGGCCCTCTGTGGTTTCCTTCCAGAAAACATTTACCTACCTCAGAGGGGTATTTTTGTGAGGATTAAATGAGAGAAAGTGCTTAACACTGTCTGAGCACACAGTGAGAGCTAAATAAATATTAGTAGTTGTTATATGTTTGTTGTTGTGTTACTCAGTCATCAAGAGGTCAGGGAGAAAGATCAGAGGGTGCAAACAGAGGCCATCTCAGCCCAAGTAGAAATCAGGGGTGAGGTTGGCTGAGATCACCTGTGAGAATACAATCCTTCAGGTAATAGAAACACAGAGAGGCAGCATTTCCAAAACCAGAGTTAGAGAGTATCTTAAAAGATTAAAATAAGGAATGAATTTACCTATAAGGTCCTCTGTTCTGAATTTTTAAAAAGTCATATGAATTTGCCTAGATCTGTCTCAAAGCAATAAAACTAAGATATGTGAAATATTGACAAACTCCAATGTTAGATTATGTTTTACAAACTGCTGGAATATTAGGGCACCAGGCAGGTGATGGGCAAGATGAACATGTGAACACCGTACCCAAACCAGTAAGAGCAAGATAGAGACATAATGTCAATAGGATTTCAATGAAAGGAGCAGTTACCAATGGCACCCTGGTCTTGAAATAGAACCACAAGGAGGAGGTTCTTGATAGAGGAAATCAGGTAGGCAAGAAAGAATTGGGTAATACCTTAGGAGATTTAGTGCTGAATATAAATTTAAGAAAGCAAGGTTTGGGGAAATTAAATTTGGGGGGTAGAATACATAATGGTTTGGCACATTAAGAATGTTATGGCCATACAGGCAGATGCCCACATGGCACAGCACAACTCTCCTGTCTCGCCCACTGCTCCCCTCAGCTATGTATTTCGTCAGTCTGCCTGTTCTGCTCCCTGCTCTGTCTCTGGTAAATCCTCTCACCCTCCTGCGACTCTGGCCTGTAATATTGTATAAATAAAAAAATAAATTAAAAAAAAAGAATGTTATGGCCATAGCGGAGGTATAAGGCTGTTGTTATGGAGTGATGGCAGTGGTGTGATGTGTGGATATGTGTGTTCATGAGGTAGAGAGATTAGTGTTGGAGAAAGAAGTCAAACCCAGTGAAATATGTGACAGAGGAAATATATGACAGAGAAGGTGAGTGGTTGGAACTGGGGGGTGGAGGAAAAGAAAGATTAGACAACTCTAAGTTTACTATCAAAAGAAACTGTAGAGTATTAGTATTGGAAAAAAAGTGGAATTTGGGGACATTTCCCATATTGAAGATGAAGAAAAAATTAATTTAACTCATGGAATTAAATGTTAAATGGTTGATATTGTGTAGAAGAGAATTGTATATTAGAGGAAGGAAAACTATCAAGATTTGGGTAATGGAAGTAAAATAACTGTTGGTAAATTAGGAGGAACAGTATAGGTTATTAATTACCTTCATAGACATGTCAAAAATAGAGGAGAAATCTGCCAAAAAAAATTCCATTCTTGTGATGTTGAGTGCAAGAATATTGGAAACAATTGGAGTACAAACATTTGACCCTGTGCTTCTTGCAACAGCCCCTCCTCTTGTGCCACTCTGGGGTACCCTTTCAATATGGCGCCACTATCTGTGATGACAAGAGCCACAGCAAACGCAGTAAATGTGATGAGACCCGTGACAGTCCAACTTGTTCTACCGGAGGGGGAGCGGGGTAGTGATAGAAAAAATTGTACCACATACTAAAGATGAGATTGTTAGGAGGAAGATTTGAATTTTCTAACCAGAAAGGGAAAAGTGGGTCTAACTTATCAGACTTAAGATAGATTTATATTGAGTTGCTATATTTCCTGTTAACTTTAATTATGGCTACTCTAGACAATAAACTCATATAATTTTGTATCTGTTAGGCCTCATTTGATGCTATCTCTTCATGGGAAAAAACCCTAGAATGGGGGGTGAACAGATTAAGTTGAAGGGCCATGTTTGAAGGAACTATAGAGGAGCTAAGTCAGAAGCTCAGTTTGATGCCCTTGATGACCGAAAGCAAGTCCATCAGTTGCGCTAAGGAATGATTTTAGCACATCCATATGGCTGAATCAGAACCCAGAGTTCTCTACAAACTGTTTCCAGGCCATAAGAAGCCTGCTCCTATGTTCTTCCCTTGGCTAGTGGGGGTTGAATAGGTGAGCAGGGTGGAGGAAGTATAAGAGTACAAGATAGATGGTGAGTTAGGATCAGAGGAGGTATTCATTGCAACCACCATCTCTGTCCAGAATACTGGGTCAAACAAACAAGGAACCAGCATCAATTAAAAAAAAAAAAAAAAACCCACTGTGACTTAAGTTGCTTACCCTCATGTATTCCCCTATAATTCCCTTACCTTGCATCAATTTGTTCATTTATTTAGCAAAAATGAGTTGCACTCCTATGTGCTAGGAATATGGTGTTAGTGTTGCAATACAAGTTAAATGTGGAATGTTGCTGATTAAGAGACACCAACAATTAGACAGGCTATGTGGCAAAGGCTCTGACTAAAAATTATAAGGTGCTATGAGAGCTCATTGTACAGGCAGACATCAGTCACTCACTCTTTTGTTCTTCCCATTTTTATCGCTGCATCTTAAAAACGCTGCTGCGAGGTGGTGATGTCTGTTCGCCTGTCAGTGGGATAGGAGAACCAGGGAATGACAGATCTGCTATCGGTCCTCTTCTGAGAAAAAGTGAAGGCAAAGGATCGTGGCATGAAAAATTCCTCATTCTGAATGATCTCCCTTGGCTAAAAACCCAGAAAGAAAAGCAGCATCACTATTTGCAGGGTAACCTTCTGCTAACAATACAGCTGCTGGGCTTCCGCCAAGTCCTGGCAAGATTGTCCAGCCAAGTCCATGATTAATGATGTCATTGCAAGCAAGATGAGACCTCTATTGAATGAGCCTTGGCTTTAACAAAAGCCTCAACTGAGTATAAACTGACCAGAGGGATGACCAACTGCAGAGTGTCCCAAATATCACTCACATGAAGTATGAACAGAGAATCCAAAAAGAACACTACTGCAGAGTAGCAGGAGGGAGCAGAATCTGGTGGAAGAGAAGCAGCACTATCATGCGGCGAAGTTTAAGGGTATTTCTTCACTGTACACAGAAAGCCTATAGCTGGGGGGAAGGGGGAGGCATTTTTCTGTATCATTTTTCAGATGCATAAAGTAAGACCCAGACATGAAGCAACTCACTCTTGGACACAAGTAAATTAAGGCTAGGACCAGAATGGGATCCAAGGCACTCTCCCGCCATTATGCGGAACAATTTTCATAAAACTCAGATGGTCTCACATCCAGGCAACGACAATCATTTCCTAAATCTGGAAACTCGGCAGAGACATGGTAGCGTTCAGCATCTCCATTTGTCATCAGTTGCTGAACTTCATCAAGGAAGATTTGTTTTTTCAAGGGGAACTCATGGGCACAACTAGCCTAAGTTCTCTCATTCGGAGAAAGACTGCTTGATGACTTTTGTTTTACTTATATATATTTTTTAAGATTTATTTAAGCATACAAGAACTGGGGTACAGGCCAGAGGTGTGGGGGGGATGTGAGAGGATTCACCAGAGACAGAGTGGGGAACAGAACAGGCAGACTGACGAAATACACTGCTGAGGGGAGCAGCAGGCAAGACAGGAGAGGTCTGCTGCACCATGTGGGTATCTCCCTGGCTGGGAATCAAACTTGTGCTGCAGTAGCTGTGGATAGCTTCATAGGTTACATCTTAACCCCTTGTGCCACCAGGGAGGCCCTTATTTATCTTTTCCTGCTCATCGTTGGTTACATCATCACTACCTTTACTCTTAACAACTTAGTAAGATAGAGTATAGCTGGATGACACCCTTCTCATAGACTTGTAGAACACTTGTTTTCTTACACTGTTAAATGTTATTTGTGGAGATCTTTGAGGCCAGCAAGATAATAAGCTGCTTTACAGATGGTATAATATTTTTCCTAGATACATTTTACTTCTAGATAGTTTTATTTTTCCTTTAGCATTAGTTTCATTAGCATAACCTGAGCATATAGTGTTGACTGTTTATGTCCATTTTGTCCTTACAGTGATTTCCACAACAGCAGACTAAATTATTTAGGTAACTGTCCATCCTCTACTCGCACTCCCGTCTTTCTCCCTGACCTCTTCTTAACTGAGCATTTGCATATATTTTTGCTTCTGTTGCTCGGGCTGTGTCCTTCAGGAGCAGTAGTGATCCCCTTTCAACCCATGTGAGAGAGAGAGGTACTTCACAATTTTCAAGTTTTTGCAGATATCAAGGACCTCACTCACAGCAAGTCAATAATTAGAAGGATCTCTCTTAAGAACTCTTACAGAATCTTACAGAAAGTGCAGGGGGTGATTAACTCTGTCTTGAGGAGCTCAGGGGGTTGACTTGTGCTCTATAGAAAGCGCATTTAGCATTATCTAGTAATGGAAGAAACAACATTATGAAGGAGCAAATTTTTATCAGTGGGAATATTCGAGAATAGACAGGCTTACTACCGTCCTGTGACCTTACAATTGAACTAAGTGGTCACAAGGTTCCCCTCCAGTTTTGAAGCCCTAAGAGGAATTGCATATTGGGAGGGAAGGGAGGGGAAAGACATGATTGTCTTTGTAAAGTGTGGACGGCAGGGCTGGTGTGTAAGTAATCCATTTGCCTTCCTCTCTGTCAGAGGCTGCCCCACAGTGGAACGTTTTATTCTGAATCTGGATCTCATGATTGATACCAGAAACAAGTCAAAGAACAGAAGGGCCATGGCCAGTCTGACAGCAAAAGCCATTTTTTTTAGTTGTTTTTGCTAAGGATGAGATCGTTTTCCAGCAACTCAAAAAAAAAAAAAAAAAAGCAGGCAATGGAAGTTATGGAATACTTTCTCTTTATTTCTTTTTCTCCAGTGAGGATTCTAAGCTGTAAATTCCCTAAAAGAACAAAGCAGTACTGATCTTATCTATTACTTATCACCAGCATCCAGCATTTGATTTGGTTCCCAATCTCAACAGCTGTTATTTGCTAAATAACTAAACAAATAAAAGGAGTGAAAAAGTTGAACTGATGAGTTTTCAAGCTAGATTTTTCTTTTTTACATGTCTCCTATCACCACGAAACCTGTGTCACCAAACTTCTGAGCAGCATGGAAACTTTAGTCTGGATGACTTAAGTGTTTTTGTTTGTTTTGCACTAGTAGCCCTCTAAGATGAGATTCCTTGGCTTTATGGAAACCCCTAAAGACACAGTGTGTAGAAAGAGATGCTCTGGTGGCCACAGTGGTGCAACATGGGAAGAGACTGGACTATTGGATGGAGTGCGCACATCAGGTCCAAGTTTGAATTGTGGCTTTACCATCTAAGTGGTGTGTAATATGTACCTTAAATTTCTCTGAGGTTTAGTGTTACCTGCAAAATGGTAAACTAATATTTCATAGGATTGTTGGGACAGTTAGGTAAAATCAGATATCGGAAGCATTTAGGATGGCATAAAACTGAACAGGTTATTGGGGAACTTGACCTGCCCATTGCCCTTATCCTCCTCTTACCTAGAACCTCCAGTTCTATCTCCCCTAAATGAGGGATGGGGTGGGAGAGGGCAGTGATCTTGACAACTAGAGATGTGCAATAGAATTTCTTCTTCCAAAACTGCTCCCTGACACCTAGTTTAGCCATGATTTATTAAAGCTTCTCTCCCAAAAAAGCTAATTTATTTTTTTTAATAGAGGCATGTTTTATTTATTTATTTATTTGTTTGTTTGTTTGTTTGTTTGTCTTGTTTATACATGCACTGGGTACAGTCAGAAGCACGGGAGGGTGAGAGAATTCACCGGAGCCAGAGCGGGGAGCAGAGCAGGCAGAAGGACTGGAGTACACTGCTGAGGGGAGCAGCGGGAGGCAGGAGAGGTCTGCGCACCATGTGGGACCCTCCTCCGGTGGCTGGGGAGCAGCCGGGGATCGAACCGGTGCCGCAGAGGCTGCAGGCAGCTTCTCAACCCAGCACTCAACCTCTGCGCCACCGGGGAGGCCCAAAGAAGCTAATTTAGATCCTGGTTGCCTGGGTCTTAACGAAGCGGCAGACCTCCTCACATACCTTGGGTGTCCCATTAGACTAATGTTTAAGTTGCTTTTGCTTAAAATCAATTTCCAGAATCCAAAGTGTCTGAAGTCCAGTATCCAGCACATTACCCACAACTTGTCTGTGCCCTCAGTGTGATTTCCTGATCAATGTATTAATGGGTGGGCTCGGGGTATGGTTAGCAGGAGGATTTTGATACTTGTTCCTCTCTTAGCTAATTGAAGCAACTCAGTCAAAGCCTTTGCATCTTCAAGCATTGATCTTCTCATCTGTACGCTAACCACCATGTACTAAATGATCTCCAAATTCCCTGCTAATAGTCTGAGGGTGTATGATTCCATGACATCTGGTGTAAGCTCATATGGACAAGTTAAAGAAAATGAAATACATTTGATCTCTTCATATACAAGGCCTTATAAATAGCTGAGAAAGCCACATGACAGTGGCTTAATTGTTAGAGATGAATGAGCTAAACACCATGTCAGGATTAACAACATCCTGCGTATAATTCATTCCAATACTTGATGTACAGGGAAAGCCCTGTTTTCTTCTGTCATACATCACCCCCCCAAGTTCCACCACCACCCCTAAGTCTTACAGGGAGGCATTCTCATTTCCACAATATAAGACACATGTAAAATAAAGAGAAAATGGGTTTGCACATTCTGCTACTAATTGACAACTCAAAAGTGAAGGATAATAAAATGCCTGGACCCGTTAGGGAAGTTTCTGAGACTATTGGTGATGGTTAGGCGCCCTCTACTGGTAGATGCAACAGGAACAGGACAGTAACATTTTTTATTCTGGGACGCTACTTCCTTAGAGGACCAAGAAGGCAGGTGTTTGTCTTCAGGGATTTCCAAATGGAAAATGAGTTTAAACCAGGCCATACCTCATTCAAGAGAAATCCTTTAATGCCTTTACATATCCTAGAGGTTGTCTTACAAAATTTCTAATTGCAAGTGAACACAGAGCACCCTAGGTTCAGAGACTGGAAATACCGTTTATAGAAGTGTTTCAGATGGAATGTGAATATCTATTAAAAACTAATGCCTATTACAATTTAATAATGTTCATTTTTAAGTTATGGACTTTGGGGTTGTATGGAAGAACAGAGGGCTGGCATTCTATGATAGAAATGGAAAGCATCCTTGACTTAAGGAACAGTTAAGCAATTACTACCTGATTTATGGTTTTGAACTGAGCCTGAAATGTGGTACTGCATGGTGGATATGGGCACAGAATTCAGTCACACCTAGCTTTACACCCCATTTTCTGACCCTTTTTGGAGAAGTGACTTAAAACCCCTGACTTTTTTTTATATGATACTTCTAAGTGTTTGAACACAGTATTCAGATCCACTAAATTCAGTCTCACTCTATCAGAATCATGGTACCCATTCAACAGAGACACAGGTGAAATGTCAAGACTACGATGTGGATTAGTTAATTTATTCATTCCATTATTTGTATTTATTGGTGGTCTCTCACTAGGCACTATACTGAGTACCTAGACAAGACAAAAAAGATGTATTTACAAATAACTATGATAAGGTAGAAATGTGTGAGTAATATATAAAATCATGGGGCTTCTAAAAAGAGAAAGCACTTCCAATTCTGAGGAATCAGAAAAGGCTTTTTATTCAGTACCCAAGCACCAATCCTAGATTGTGTGGAAAAATAAGATGCAGAGTATTTTAGTAATCCTGTTAGAGAGTTTGGGAAGTATTAGTAGTAACTATATATTTAAAAATACAAGGACAAATAAGACAATTATGAACTCGTACTACAAAAAAAAACCTATTGTACAAGAAGGAAAATATCATTGTATACTACTTCGCTCAGCAATGTCTAATAATTACATTTTTATATTAACATAAATTCAAAGTAGTGCATTAACCAAAAAGTATGATTTATCTATACTGGGGATAGAAGAAGGCCATAAGAGAATTGGGTACATAAGAGAATTGAATGTTCATTTTCAACAAAAAAAATTAATCGAAAGTGTCTACAACTATGATATGAAGATATCGAGCAGTATAAATTCAATATTTGGTAACTAGAGGTACAGGTGAGAAGCAATTAGGAATTTAAGGTGGTTTTCTTGATTATAAGGCCAAGGAAAGGGTGGGAATGAGGACTGCTGATTTTTATTATGACCTCTGCAACAATTTACCTCTTTAAACTGTGTATCTATATGTAATTGAATGAATTTTTAATTTAGGAGAGATCATTTGGGGGGTGCACACTTGCTTGGTTTTTGGTGTTTTGTCTGTCCATCTTTGCACACTTATTCTGGGAATGCAGTCTTTGTTTTTTCAAAGTGTTTTTACTCAGCTACTTTTGAACCATGGTTCCTATGGAAGATTACATTTTCTCACATATCACATATTACACATCTCCTGGCTGCAAATGATTGGTTCAGATTTGGGAGAAGAAAGAGGTGAGGAGAGAAAGAGAGAGTGAGAGAAACAAAATGGCACACGGGACAGAGAATGAAGGAAGTTAGAGCAATGCTGGTCCATTGATTCCTGAGGACTGACTCCATTCTTGCCTTTCTAGAAATTTGGTTATAAATTTTATTGCAAATTAATAAAATGTATACATTTTTCTACATAGTGTGAGGTTGTTTTCTTTTCTGCAAGAGACAGTGACCGTATGCCTCATCTAACATGACGTGTGAGTAACAGTACCTGTGAGGTGTCTCCACAGTTTTCAGGGGACGCCTCTGGTGGCACAGTGGGGCTTTCCTGTGACTGGCAGCAACCTCATGTGCCAGACTGGGAGCAATCCTTGAATTACAAGGCAGGTGAAGATGAGCTGAGAAAAAGCTTCCTATGGTGAGAAGGAACCACTGGGAGGCAGAGAGCAACGCCGTTAGCAGGCCTGGATCAGTGTAAACCAAACCTGCTCTGCTGTGTGGCTTACCTGAGAGGTGATTTTTGCAGCAATGAGTACTGCTATCCATACCTCCTCTCCACCTGACCAACGGTCTTTCTGAAGTCTAGTTGGAGATTACATCACCACAAGTGTTGGGCTAAAGTAATAGGGATGACTGGTTATGGTGTGAAGTATTCAAAAAGAAAGAATCTGGCTAAGAAAAGGAGTGGTTGGCAGGGCATAGAGATGGTAAGAGCCAGGTATTGCAAATTCTATTACTTTGTGAGGCTCCAATATTGTGGCAGAGGAAAAAGATGTCAAATTTGTAGAATAAAACTCCAGTGGATGAGAACTTGCTAGAAATGACATTTTGAGGAACAAAAGCCAGATAAAGAAGAGATACATAATTAATGCTGCCAAAGAAATTAAACCCATGGATAGAATGCAGAGGGCAAGTTCCAAATGGAAATGATGAGAAAACAAATCATAGATATGGAATATCATGAGTGAAGAGCAAAGGAAGAAAAGCATAAGCAATTCTCAAAGTACAAATCAACACACAATTCTCCAGTGTTACAAAATCATCTCTAGAAAGATTACAAATTCCCATGTTACCCTAGACAAAACAACATGAGTGTCTTCATTTAATTGTGGAAGAATACTTAAATTTAAAGGATTAATAGGCCTTAACTTCAGCAAAAGAAAACATGATGTATGAAAGAGAAAAAAATTAAGTCTAGCCTGTAACTTCTCATCTACAGCATTAATGCAACAAGACCTGGGCAAAACCTACAGAGTCTGAGGAAAAGCTATTGAGATACAAGTCGTCTTTTTATAAATGGAGGCAATAGAAAGATGTTTTTATTACACAAATGCATGAATAAAGATCATTGCAAAACAATTATTGGGAAGTTATCTCCAACCAACTGGGAATACTAAAGTATCACAAGTTCAGAAATGGAAACACAACTCAGTAAATGTGATGGGGGTCAGCATTAAAAATAAGGAAACATGGCCCATATTTACCCAGTTCTCTCCAGGATAAACATAAATGTAGTTGTAAAAATTAATCTAAAATCAAAATATCTGTTCCCCTTAAAATAATGTAAAATTCATGATTTCATGAAAAAAGATCTGAATTTAACCTGTCAGCTTGTCTTAACAAAGACTGAGAAATGTGAGGGGAAGGGCACGTTGAGAATTGTGTACTCAAAAGATTGTTTCCTTTTGACTCTGAGAATTAGTTCATGTAAAGCAAAAGAGGGTTTTTGAAATATTAAAAGATAAACATCAAAGAAAGTAAAAGCAAAGAAAACATGGTCTGCAGAGCAAATAGTGGTAACAAGTGAAACAGCATAAAACAATATTTAAAAAGTATAAAACACTATGTCAGAACATGAAATAGGCCTTTTGTACCAGCGAAGGTTGATATGAAACACTGCTCTTAAAAGGCAAAGACTCTCAACGTGTTCTCAAATCCAACCAATTTTTGTCTATAAGAGAACACTCAAAACAAAGCTATGCAGAATGTTAAGAGAAAATATTGGACAAAGATACACTAGCAAAATCAAAGAAAAGGGAGGAAACATCTTTATGTGTGAACATAAATATCAGACATTAACTTTCAGCCCAAAATGCTGGAGGTAGCGAAAGTTCACTTCTTTTGATGAATGGTACAGACATTTACACGATTAATAAAATAGCAAGACAAATTCAACAAAACCTCTAAGAAATGGTTACACAGGTATTGGAAATATTAATATATTTCTCTATTTATGACAAATCAAATGAGCAGAAATGAACAGAGACAAGATTCATTCACTAAGATACCACAACCACCTCTTCCAAATGAACAATTAAACTGAATATTCAACATCCATAGGCTACTTAGGTCACAAAAAGAATCTCAAATTCTAAAATGTGTATCTTCTATAGGAAAAATTATTGGTAGGAAAGATACCTTTGCGGTAAGATACACATCAAAGTTGCCATAACTTTAGAGTCAGCAGCAACAGAATGAAGCTAAATGGTGGCAGGAGAAGGAGGATGGAGACAATCACAAGTGTGAACCACTAGCCACAAGAACTTGCAGCAGCTGAGAGATGGGTTCACATGAAAGAAAAGGGAACTGTGCTATGAGTAAGACCATCTTGTATTTTTCTTTTTCTTTCTGGCTTATTTTGCTGAGCATGATCCCTTCCAACTCCATTCATGTTGCTGCAAATTACATGAGTTTATCTTTTTTGATTGCTGAGTAATATTCCATTGTGTATATGGACCACACCTTCTTGATCCAGTCATCTATTTTTGGGCTTTTGGGTTGTTTCCATAGCTTAGCTATTGTAAATAGTGCTGCTATAAACTTAGGGGTGCAGGTGCCCTTTTGAATTAATGTTTCTGTGTCCTTTGGGTAAATACCTAGGAGTGGAATTGCTGGATCCTATGGAAGCTCCATCTTTAGCAGGTTGAGGAATCTCCACACAGTGCAAAAATGAAAATGATGTAAAAATATATAAAAATTAAAAAATAAATAAATAAAATAGATGAAATGTGGAAGACTTTACAAAAAAAAAAAAAAAGTAAAGGGAACCTAGGCTAGCACCAATAGCAACCCCTACAGTCCACCCCTTTCAAGTCTCAACTCCATTTGTTTCTGACTCTAACTTCTCTCCATCTGGACACAGCTTCTCTAGGACCGTGGTGAGTCTGGGTAATGTTTAAGAATAGCATGAATTATACCCTCTGCTCCTGTCCTGGATCTCATTTCATTCTTTTCTATTTCCAATGTATAGGTATAAATAAGAATAAGGGATAATTCATCTCCCTGCTCACCTCCTTGATTGTCTTATTTAGTAGCAATTTTGTCTCCTCATGGTGATTAGTACACATCAATATGCATGACAGCTACAGGTCTACTGGCATGTGGAATCCCAAGTGACTTTGTGGCAGCTGTAGCTTTAAACTTAGTGGGACTTGTAGTGTATTCTTTGATGGAATTGCAAGGTTTCCAGGAGCCAGGACCGTTGAGACTCACAGACTCAGGAGCAAGAAGCATAAATTCTCCCAAAAGGTCATTCCTAAAGGAATGATAATGACAGATATTGCTCCTCCTTCCACTACTTGGTTCCTGGACCCACATCTTCTATCTATTGGAGACCCAGCACCAACAGCAATGTCCTGACTTAAAGGGTGTGATCCCAAATCTGAAGCCTCAGCTATAATTTCAAAAAGCCATACTACTATTGTCAGGCTGACAGCTTCTGAATAGTATAGCATATGTTAAGCCCAGAATATCTCATGCTATATGCCCACTGGCATGCCTCCTCTGACTATCTTTGGACTGAAGAGATGTTGCACAAGATTCCACACTAGAAGATCAAGCCTTCTGTGAACCAATAAAGTAATCATATTGACTGAGGGACTATAGACAAGAAATGTAGATTGTTAGCTAAAATACATGCCATTCCTGGTTACGATGAATTGCTCAGAGTATAAAGACTTCAATATAATTGAATGGCCAATAATAGCTTGCTGTTTTTAATCAATGGGGCAGGACCATACAGATACTTACCTTTGGTGTCTTCTCCTGGCAGGTTGCAGTTAGCAATAGAAGTCCAACGTGATATGTCTTAATAATAGTGAGAGGGCCGGTGTTGTGTCCATGCATAGCTTCCACTTACATTATCATGGCAACCCCAATCTAGGCTGATGATTATCTAAACAATGACCATCATTAACTGGCTGAGTCAACATATCCAGTTAGGTGTCCACTGCCTCTTCTTCAGTGGGTGTTTTGTGATGGGAATGAAATACAATATAAAATCATCACACTTGATACTCACACATATCCTTCCACATGCCTCTTCCCCAGATTTCCTTATCTCCTCTTCCAACTTTGCTTCTTCCCAGGCCATTGACCAACTGCTATACCACTAGTCATTGACCATGAGTCTGTGTCTGTTCTAACCTCAGACCAATGATCTTTCCATACAAAGTGAATGGCCATGAGTACTACCTGAAACTCTGCCCACTGGGAAATTTCTTCTCATTTCCATTTTCCAGGGACACCCCTGATCATGGTTATAGTGTAGAACTTCATTTCCAATTCACACAAACCTACTGAGGTGATCCCATTTATATATCAAGCATAGAAGTTGATCTCCTCTGCCAATAAACATAGAGATTGATCCATGAGACTAAAGGTGCAAGCTGAGAGAAGTATCATTGTAACGGAGGAAGATTACATGAGATTCTGGTTCCTAGGTCACCTGCGCTCTCTGAACCACCTCAATTTAGAATGCATCATTTCTATCTTGCAATAACCTCCCAAACCTTAGGACTTGAGGGATCTGACAAGACTTAGCTCAGAGTTTGAAGCCCTGGCTTTGTGGTCATTTGATATACCATGGTTAGATGTTCTGTTTCAATATCAGATGTTCCTGGATCATGGGTATACATGTGTGTACATCCATGAGTGTGTGCATGTGTGTACATGTATGTGTGTGTTCAATGGTATATAGTTCTATGTTGCAGAAGGCATGACTTCACTCCAGTGCTCACAGGAGGTCCTATGAGTTTATTCATGGAGCTTGTTAAAAATTTCACAAATCATCCCAAGTGGCAGGACTGCTTACACGGCTGCTTAAATTTTTTTCAGAGCCTCTTCTTGCTCTGGACCCCCTTGAGACTGTCAGTGTTGAGCATTACCAAATAAATGGGTCAAGGAAGTCTTCCCAAGTTTGCAATTTGAGTCTTCTAAAACCTGAAGATGCCAACTGAGCTCTGTGTTGCTTTCTTAGACATAGAGGGGCAATGGCTTGTCCTTTACTTCAGAAGAGATAACTCCTTTGCCCCAGCACACTGAACTTCTAAATATTTAACTAATGTATCATGCTTTAAAACTTGGTAGAATATAACTCCCTCTTTCTAGAGGCCTTCCCACTTCTTACTGACCAGGTCCAGCTTATGTAATGTCAGCAGTATGGGTGATTATGGTGTTCTACAGAATGTCCAGATGGCCCAGATCCTTTAAACAATATAGTGACAGAGAGAAAGAGAATTAACATATCTCTGGGGCAAGACCATGAATGTATACTGCTATTCATCCCATATGAATGCAAATTGCTTCTGTCTTCCTAGTTGATGGGTATTGAAAAGAATGCATTTGCCAAATCAATAGCTTCATGCCACTTACCAGGGTCTCTAATAAAGATACCACTTCTAGCACAGCAGCTGCAGTTGGTTGTACTATTGGTACAGTTGATACTATTAGTTAAGTTTAAAGTGCTAAACCATTTCCATGAGCCCTCTGGTTTTAGTAGAGCCACCACTCCTGCATTATTTAAATCATTGAGGATAACACAATTTGCCATTTTCCCCAATGATATGACAACTATCTTCCAGGTACCATGGTGGCTGTGGTGGGAGTGGTGCAGGGACATCTATCTGGCCTGTTTCAGTATAATAATTCTGAGTTTACAGGACAAGAAACAAAGGTAAGGATTTTGCCAACATCTTAATATGTCAACTTCTATTACATGTTCAAGAACAGGGAAAATGACCATTGGATCTACCTGAATCCAGCAATCATCAGGAAATGCCCGTTTATTACACAAGTCATTTATTCCCTTGTTCTTTGAGGCAGCGGGATGGTACCTTGGTTTTCATGCCAACTTGGAAATTGTATCCAGCCACCCTCAAACAGTGTGGGTATTCCTTTTTCCCCAGTATGTTATAACTTGAGCAATGCCAATGATCCCTTTAGTGAAGAACTAGGGGAATCAATACCATGTATTATTTTTACAATGATATTGGACAGTTTTAGCTTATTGGAGTTTGACTTCTTCATTCAATGGATCCTGTTACTGAGAACTAACTTAGTTCTGGAAACCAGGGAAGAGAGAATGACTTTCCTTTGGGGCAACTGACACAAGTATTCTGTTTATTTATTCTTGATGTCTTTTGCTTATATTTATTACATGATACCCTTATCTTGCTTATCTTTCTTGCCCTTAGGAATACCATGATCTGTGAACTATCTCCTGAATTGATGTTCTTTCCTGGCTGCCCTTTTGGTGATTGGGTCCTAGTTGATTCTGATGATTAAGAGCTCATTTCTGGTATTTGCTATTTTAGAAGCCTGTCATCTCCACAGCTACAGGGAGCCAGAAGACAGCCACTGAGCTCTTCAACAATCCCAGTTCTGTGGAGCAGGGCATTCCTTATTACCTCAATAAGTAGATTGTTCTCCAGGCCTTCTTAAGTAGCATAGTCAGAGCTGCCAATGTATTTTCTGGGCTAATTTAGCAGGCCCATTCTAACATACCCACTTCTCTAAGCCTTTGATCCCTTCCTCTACAGTCAGCTGTGGCAGACTATTTTATTTAAAGTAAGCCATCATTTTTTCCAAGCTTACAAGAGTCATCCATCCAAGCAGTATATTAAAACTTGCCCCCAGTGCCTGACAAATTCTCCTTTATTTAGCTTTATATCCTTCCTCTCTTAATCCAACACTCTCAAGATTTACTACCAGGCGTATCTCCCAGTTCCTGCCAGTAACGCATAGCTAGGTCCCAAAGCAACTTTGGCATCTATGCCCTTTACTACTTTAGAAGGCTAGCACTTCCTCAATTAGGTCATAGTGAGATTACATCTTAGTTATTGGTCTGGTTGGCAGAATGGGCTATAGAGGCACATTCTGAGGTGCCAGTATTATCTATTGTCTCACTGAAGTGCTGAGTCTCCAGGAAAAGGGGCTGGGGGCTGGGGAAGGGGGCACAGTCCTTTAACATGAAGGAGAAACCCCTTCCACAAGCCCGAGGATGCTAGACTCTCCAGTGCCTCCACCCAGAGATGCCCTCTCAACCTCAGTGTGCCACTCCATTACCATCAAGAGCAAAGGCTTACTGGGGCTGAGACTTCCAACATTTTCCTCAGTTCTGCCACCCTGATAAATACACCCTGGATGTGATTCTCAGGATAAGCCTCCAAACACAGGAAGCCAGAGTCTCTTTAGATGATGTCATAAAGTACACTGCTTTGAATTGGTGACTTAACACCTCAGGTCTCTCATTTTCTCTCTTCAAAGTATCAGTGACACCAGTATTATATCAAATCTCCCCCAGGTGATTTGGCCCAGGTAATCCAGATGCTTGGGGAAGGTTGAAAACCACTGACTGGATAATCTCTATGTATGGACATTTTGTACTCCAACATGGCAGATATCTGGGGGCTTTGACATATATACTGTGGGCCTCATCCCCAAATTAAGGACAAAAAAATTCACCCTCTAAAGTTGTCTTATCCTTTCAATGGTAAGTTTACAGCTTGAGTGCACAGCTGAGTGAAAGAACAAAATCTAATCTGTGCAATCAGTTGAAAAATAAAACTACTTTGTTCTGAGCTGGAGGCTGGTGGGACCAATGGAATGTCTTATATTCTTAGCCATGTGGTACTTTATTCAAAGGTGCTCTGTTAACATCAAGGCTGAAATGTGCTGTTGAAATCCTATTTCAGAATGATGAAATGCTTGTTCCCTGGGATGATGGAATTTATGATTATTTTTTAGTTCTCTGATACAAATTCTCCTCAAAAAATACTGTGATTTGTCAATAGAAATTAGAACCATGTGCTCTTTAGACATCACCCTGATTACCCACCAGTCCAGAGTTCGAGTGTTTCTTGGGTGAGAAGGGAATCTTCATCCCTACACACCTCCTGACTTCCTGTGGAATAGCTTTTCTATCTGGGTTTAGCTGAAGAGATTGGGTTTTTAAGCTAACAACATGAGATGTCACGGTCATTTAAGGCAAATCACTGCTAATAATAACAGAATTAGAAATCTTAACTGATTCATTTTCTGGTAACATCTACTTTATGGCAAAATCATGTGAGTACCAAGGCTATTTTCATTAACAAAATTATTTCAAACTGTTCTCTTTTATTTTTATCAAAATATAGAGATATAGGTTTAAAACTCTATTGTCAGCAGTCATCATGTGTATAGATGTGCCAAGTGTTTGTATAGAAGTTTGTATAGAATTACTTTGATAATTCTATTATTTTTCTTCAGACCAATCAAGTTGTATAAATACCATGGATTTGTATCCAGGTAGCTCAGTCTATACTGACTTGGCCTCTATCTGGGGAAAAAAAAAGTCTTATAAAGGACCAGAGAGCAGGCAAAGAGCTTTAGGAAGAGAAAGCATAAGCAGAACACAAAACTAAAAATAACCCAATTTAATTAATATTTAACACTTGGGCATTTTCATGCAGTGGGTTAAAAATTTAAAATCCATCAGTGGTCAAGAACGTCAACAATATTTCTTTACTATTTTAGAACTTGAAACCACTTAGCAGTAAATGAAAGTTCACCTGTTATGAAATGCTTCTCACTGAGGAGAATAAGGCCAAATTTCCCCTGTAGGAAAACAGGAATCCTTTGGCTATAAACAGGTCAAAATAGCAGACTCAGAGTAAAGCTTGAAGGAATAATGAGTCTCTTTACCTCTACTTTCCTGGTCTTATTTTCATCCTAGGAGCTTCTTAATTCTTGAAGACTGAACTTATGTAGTTAAAATATCACTTCTGGGGCCACAATCACTGCTAATAGATATTCAGGATTTGTAGGAGGGGCCCTCCTCTCCCTGTATAAGTGGGTTCCCATCTGCTGTCCCCTCTGCTCCATCACAACCCACCTTTCTGGCACCTGTTCTGCTCCCTCCCAAACAGCTACCTAACTCTAAATTCCGTGTCTAGCAATACTTAGATCCTTGGATGGATCTGAATTATTTAACTCTTAACCCCTCCAAAATGGTTAAGACTAACAAGACTTTAGAACTCCATATGCATTCTACATTGTGCTTCATCCTGTTTTTCCCTGAGTTTTTAACACTTAAACCATAACAAACAGATAGATAGATAGATAGATAGATAGATAGATAGATAGATAGATAGACAGTTAGACAGATAGATAGAATCTTTTAGAATGTTCCTGGCACAGGTCACCTAGAACTCTTGAAACTTCCTGAGTGATAGCAGCATCTTTTACTATTCATAACAAACCCCTTTTGACCATACCTAAGTTTATATTAATGGGGTGAGTCAAGGTGGCCCCCTAGATAGCTTCAGAATGGAGACTGGTCTCTCCAGAGAGACCAATCATGTGATTAAAGGGTTAGAATTATGAGTCCCTACATCAAGGGTAGGGTAGTGATCAGCGATGGGTGATTATCTAATCAATCATGTCAATATAATGAAAGTGCCACGAAAAGTTCAGAATGACAAGGTTTTGATAGCTTCCAGGTTGGTAAACATAGGTGTCATGGGGAGGTGGGGAATGGCATGTCTAGAGAAGGCTTGGAAGCTCTGTAGCACCAATCTGCCTGTACCATGCCTTTTGTATCTCTTCCATCTGTCTGCTCTTGAGTTGTATGCTTTATAATCAACTGGTAATCCTAAATAAAGCGCTTTTCTGATTCTGTGAGTCATTCTAGTAAATTGTCAAACCTAGGGACAGTCATAAGATCCCTGAGCTATAATCATCTGCACAGAGTATAGGTAACCTGGAGATCCCTTTTATGGAGGGCATCTGAACTAGGGGGCAGTTTTGTGGCACTACACCCTTAATCTTGCGAGTCTGTGTTATTTCAGTGTCTGCATTGAATTGAACTCTAGGGTACCCAGTTGGTGTGGGGATTGGAGAACTGGTAGTGGAATAAAGTATTTGAATCATTGGAAAACACCACACATCAGCTGAGAAAAGACTCTTGTCCCTGTCTAAGAAGTAGGAGAATCGGAAGATTTCCGCTGCCTGGAATAGTTGTCATTTCAGAAAACAAGAAAAGAGGATGGGGAGCAAGGGAGGCGAGGTTGGTGGCACTGCTGAGTTAGAGGAGGGAACATGAGCTCTTTAGCCATCTAAGGAAAAGCGCACATAATATGTGCTACTTGACCAAGTCTTTGCCTTAGTATATCTGTTTTGTGGGAAACCAACCTAAGTACCAAGTCACTGCCACAATGCCCACATTCTTGGCTTTCTTACAAAGAAAAATTATGCCTTAGAACAATGTCTGGCATGTTCAGGCTGAGGTTAAGGGAGACTTGGTTATGCCTCGAGGGCCTTGTCACTGCTTTGATGCTGATTCATTCATTGATCTTAGTCAGTTCAACTATTTATATGCTAGTGTCAAAGTCTCACCCAGAATAACCACAAGAGGCTTCTGGCCTCCATCTATAAAACAGACATTGAAGGATCAAGCTGCGCTTTGGGGGGAGAAAGATAGAGACATGAAGAGAACTTCTTGGTATGGTCCCTACTGATAGGCCCCTATCCTGCAGACAGAGGGTGTGTTCAGCTTGGAGTGCTGCAGTCTGTGGTTTACAAAAACTACAATGCTTTCCATTTTCTCTAGTTCCCAAGTTCTTACATATTTGTGATGCTCTTGGCTTCTAGCTCCTAACACATTCTTTATTTTATTCTGCCCTTCTAGACCCAGAACTCTGCCTTAGCCGAGAGAAAGAGAAAGAGAGAGAGAGAGAGAGAAGTTTGTATTGTTAATGCTGAAAATGATATGTTATGGGATACAGCCACTGCATAATTTTGGGTGTCATTGAGGATTGAGAGTATCAGTGTGGTTGAAAGAATATGCTTATGGAAGATGAACAAGGTTTAAAAATCCTGTAGTTTTTAATTTAGATTGGAAATATTACCCTGAACTTGGGATATGTTTTAAAGAATTCATATTTTCTGCCTCTGTCCATAACAAGGCCTAGAAACAATGGCCAATCCTTTAACTATGAACACCCAGCATGAGAGCTTTGCACACCATTGCCCACTAACAGATACTTAGAGAAATGGCTGATTTCAGGACTGAGGCAGAAAAAAAATACAAGACCACCAAGACCAGCCTGGAGTAGTTGTCATTTCAGAAAGCAAAGAAGTTACCAAAGTCAACTCAGCTTGTGTCAGAAGGTCTCAGTCTAGAGCCTCGGTTCCCAATGGCTAAGGAAGATCAGCTTGCACGACTATAAGGACAGTCACAAGTATGATGTTTTGAAACACACAAAGTTTATTTAAGTTCATGAGTTTATAATAATTTTCAAACAAAACAAAAATAAACAAGAGACAGCCTTACTGGGCACCTTGGAGGAAGCTAGGAAACAACATTACTTTTTTAAAAAACAAGAAAAGGGAAAGAATCAAATGTAATATATCCTGTCTTTCCTACATAATCTGTCATAGCCAACAGAACTTCTTTTATACAAGCGTTGAAACTAATAAGTGAAAAATATCAAAATTTGAATGTCACTATTTTATATTTCTTAATAATATAAGCAAACGAAATCAGGGGTTAGCAAACATTTTCTGTAAAGATTTTAGGCTTTGTGGGACATATGGTCTCTGTCACAACAGCTCAGCTTTGCTGTTTTAGTGCAAAAGCAGCCAAAGACAATATGTCAACTGATGGGTGTGGCCATGTTCCAATAAAACTTGACTTGCAAAAACCCGCAGCAGATTGAATTTGCCCCTTGGATTTGCCAAGACTTGATCTGTGTAATGATTATCAGTGACTGTTAGCATCACCCATAGAGGGACAGTACTGCATGCACCTCCTGATGGAAGCAGGCACCACCACCTTCCAGGTAGGCTTGAAAGGGAGGAAATCAAACCTGAATCTTACGAAGCCTCCGTATCTAACTACTAAGCTTCAAGGAATTCAGGAGCTGTTATCCAACATCAGAAAGAGGTGAAGAGAGAAATCTAGACTGTGGGAAGTCCTATAGGACCGAGAACACAGTGTCCTCGACCTCTAACTGCAAGGGAAAAAGGCATGGAATGATAATTTATAGATTAAGAGAGATTTAAGGGACAGAGCAGCCAATCAAAATACAAATAAAAAGGAACTGCCCTCAAACACTCCAAATCCTTTCCAAACTCATGTAGAGCAGTTTAACTCACATAATTCTACTCCTGGTCTTGAATTCCCAGGCCCATCAAGGGAAACAGGCTTCCATGTTCTGTAGAGGCAACCGAAAGCAATATTTTATTTAGTTTCTACAAGAAATAAAAATTACCCGGGAGATAGCAAAGAGGTAATCCAATGAGATAGGGTCAGACTCTGACCCCGTTTTCTAAGTAACGTTCTACTGTTTGTCTTATATAACACACAGGTCTCTACTAGAACACATACCAAAAAATAACTTTAGAGGAAAGACGCACGTTTTAACAAACTCTCACTTAACTATTGAGAACACTGAAAATCATCTGAAGAGGCCTTATGTTGTGTATAGCATTTGGTAAATTGACTACTTAACTATAATTTTCTCTTTGGCTCTATTTTCCCATAAAACAATCATTGCCATCTAGAATGCACAATCATGTTTACGTAGGATGCACAATTCGGAGAGCTGTTAACTCCTTGGGGAAAAAAATGGCTACTAATATACACTTTTTTTCTTGTTTAGATTTATTTCCCACCAGAGAACCATAAAATATCCCAATTAACTATGAATCTTAGTCTGTGGTAAAAGGAATATCCACAGTCCCCTTCAAGCTTGAAACATATTTTAGTCCTCTGCCAGTTAGAACTAAATTACTGTGTCAGTAATGAAAATAAATTTGCTAATTAGTTCACTTAATCAAATTTGACTGAACTCTGTTCCTAGCAGCTTCCACCTGAGAGCTCTTACACATCTGTTTCTTAGAGCTCATCACCTACAGACGACTTTTTCCATTTTTTGTCAGAGAACAATTATTGAGCTTCCTCCTGAAACCTTCAAAGGGAGTCTCTGTGTAGTTAATAGTAACAAATAGTTTATGGTGCTAGAAATTAAGAATAATCACTGTAAATCCCAATTGGATGGATGCTAGTTTAGGTCAGCAACTAGTTAAGTTTGAAAAATAAAAATCAGGGAGAAGAAATAGATTGACATGAACTTACATTCCTCTGTCTCAATCATCAATGAAAATTAGAAAGATGAATAGTTGTTTGACTTTGGCCAAAATGTGATGACTTGACTCAGTCATTTTTCCCATTAATGCTTTCTATTGTAAATTAAGCCTCAGAAACTAATACATTGGAGTTCTGGTGCTAAATTGGTACCTGCTAAAGATATGTAGATTTTATTATAATGCACAAAAGTTGCAAGGACCATGTAGATATTCCCTGCTGACTCTCTTCAGGACAACTCTTTGACAATAATTCCAGCAAAAGGATTATGGTAAAGTGGATAAGCAGATGAGAGATTGAATCCAACAGATGAGTATTAAAAGTCTGCCTTTTATGCTTTGCAATGTATCAACTTAGCTACTGGGTTAGGTTCCATAACCTCTCTGATCCTTAGTTTCTTTATCTGTAAAATGAAAATAGAATTAGTACCATCAGTGGTATCATAGTGGTTGCTGACAGAGCTCCTAAAACCCTTGGTACTTGCTGAGTGAGAAGAGTGATAGGAAGATATTTGCTCTAATGAAGTGACTTTTGTTGGACCTTTAGTAAGCTTCAGGATTGGGAACGGTCTCTAGAAAGACCAAGGCTTGTTTAGAAACTTGGAACTTTAAGCCCCACTCCCCAACCTCCCAGGAGGTGAGAGGGTCAGGAGATTGAGTCATTCACCCATGCTCAGTGTTTGGATCCATCATGCCTCTGTGGTAAAACTTCCATGCAAATCCCCAAACAGTGGGGTGTGGAGAGTTTCTGGGTTGGTGACTATGTGGAAGGGCTAGGAGAGTGCTCAGTGAGGGCATGGAAGCTGCATGACCCTTCCCCACAGTTCTTGTCCTCGTTATCTCTTCCATTTGCTTGTTCCTACATTGTATCCTTTACAATAAACTAGTAACAGTAAGTAAGGCACTTTCCTTAGTTCTGCATGTTTTTCTGGAGAATTATTAAACCTCAGGAGAGGATTGTGAATGTATGACTCATTGATCAGAAGTGCCATGACAACTTGGACTTGGGGCTGGCATCCGAAGTGGGGGCAGTCTTGAGGCCTGAGCCATTTACTTGTGGTTACTGATACGAACGCCAGGTAGTGTCAGAATTAAATGAACCATAGGACTCCCAGCTGGTGTCAGAGAGGTGAAGAAGCGGTGTTGGAAAGTCACTGTGTCTGATGTCAGAAGTGTTGTGAACCCTATAGTTCATTTCCACCTCATAGAATTACTATGGAAATGCAATTAAATAATGTACATAAAATGCTTAGAGCAGTACCTAGACTTGGTAATTATTCTATAAATAGAAACAATTGTTTATTATGATTATTATGATGATGATTATTACTGTTTTTATTATTATTGTTTAAGGTTGACATTGTTTTGTATAGATCAGAGAACCTGACCTGATACAGATGTAAATGTTTAGTCACCCTTACCACTAAGATTTTTTGTAGAACTTTGGGTTCTGTTTGGTCATTTGTTCATATATTAAAATTAGATTATTTCTAAATCATATGCTTGCTATTTATTAAAAATACAAGTAAGTTTAAGGCAATAGTAAATAAAAGTAAAATGTTTTTTAAGCTGGAACCCTGAGAAAATATATTTTTGTTTACAAATTATGTATATGAACCATGTCAATCACAAGAGCAAATAGTAGCAATTCCTGTATAAATTATTTAGTTGCAAAATTCAAAAGTTCTACTAGCTTCTTCTTTCATCAAAATGGATTGTCTATTCCCTTGAGAGGGAGTACATCCCATTTGGAGACTACTACTAGAAGGGCTCTCCAGTCGGTGCTGTTGGGGATGTCGCAGATGAGCCTGAACTGGGCTCAGAGGCCAACACTGTTCAATGGCCTGGGTCACTGACAACTATCAGTTGTTTGTTTAAATGAGTTTACTTGCATAAGCAGTGGCCCACAAGGAGGAAATGTATGTCTGGTTCCTTGGAGAGTAGATAGGAAAATAGAGAGGATAGTGTGAATTCTATTGACTGATATGACCCCAAAAAGTAGATCTCATGTCCAAGATAGAGGGGTACAGGGGGAAACTAAGGGGGATTTCCATGAGAGCTTGGAAGGCAGAAGACACTGCTAAATGTTGGGACCTTCTTTCTCTGTTTGGGCAGCATGGAAGACCACGGGGAATTCTTTATTTCCTCAAAGGTTGGAGGTTTTTGGAAACTTGGGGGACAATCCCCAAACAGACTTGGGATTATTGCAAAGAGTGCCAGGGGGCCCACCAAGTGGCTCCAGGGGAAATTTACTTCTATAAGTGGACTGGATTGGGAGGACTGCTGGTGAATAAATTCCCAAGGTGTACCTAGAGCATTCTTAAACTAACTTGGTTGGGGATTTAGAATTCCCATCTTGGGTAAATGGAACACAGTAAGCCAGTTAGATTTACACAGTCACTAGGGACCCCACACCTTCTTCATAAATGTCTCTCTTCCCTCACACGGGCCCTAGGGCAGGGTTCTCAGGGAGTACGGCACATCTATGTCCTTGATGAACATGAAAGGAAGCATCTGGAGACATTATGTCACGGAGATATTAACTGTTCTCAAAGCCTCTGGTTTCCAAAGGGCAAGGTCAAGTGATATAAGGTACAGACTCTGTAAAAGCACCATTTCCTTTGCTAAGAAAATCAACACTGAGTTTCTGATGTGATCATACCATAGCTCACACACTGGCCAGATGTGCCCTGCCTGGATATTGTGTGTGAAACACAGTGTTTCAAAACTTTGAATGGGAGTATCTTTACATGGGGCACGGGACTTGTTCTCCACCAAAACCCAAACTACACCTCTTAAATTCAATTTGTCTCCCTTCAGTGGTTTACCTGGTTCCTAAAGTCATTGGAACTTTCAGAAACTGCTTCTTTCTTGTCCCCATTTCACCATCATAGAAATACAAACTGTTTGGTCAAGAAGGACAGTTCAATGGCCGGTGAAGAGAGAGAATACCAGACTGTGGCTGTGAAAATGTCCAAGTGTTAGTTCTTTTACCTGAAACAAGTTGTTCTGAATCTTTGTGTCCGGGTTTATGGAAGTGTATGGTGGGAGAATCAGACCAACTGTTCTTCCAACCTCCTCACCCCACCAACCTTTTATCCCTACTGTGCTGAATGAAACCTCAGAGTTCTTCAATTGGTGGACTGATGGGCAAAATGAGACTATATTGGAGCAGGGGTGAGGACCCCTCGCTCCGTTTTATACTTTATAACTAGTTCACATTATTACCCTGGATGCAACGCTTTCCTTCTTCAAATCATAAAGAAAAAGAGAAAGGCTGTGTTGAATGATCTTCAAAGAACCTTCCAGTTCTTTCCTTCAGTGATTCCATTTCCCTACATATGAAGGAGAACACATTTTGCTAGTGAAGACAGTAGCGTCTGAGGAGAATTACTCTACCATGACCCTGGTCTGGAATTTATTCTGTTTACAGATTTTGAAATTCTTCAGCTGGACTTATGCTCTTTTTCTGTCCTGAGAATGTCTGTGAAAAGCGATCACTTGGTGGGATCTTATACAATCTACCCAGCATGTCTGGAGAAACTTTGGAATCTAGGATCCTCCACAAAGTTAGCTTCCTTGAACCAGGAGCCATAATAGCTCAATAAAATCAGGACAGCAGCAACTTGTATGTTCTCTAGAAGGACCACAGCAGGAAGCTTGTGGCGGGGCAAGCTATCAGTTTTCTCAACGAGCTACCTCCAGAAAAACTCTGCTGCCAGGTGGTTAGCAGGCAGGATGCTGACCATCACCCCTCTGCAGATGGCGTCTCAGCCTGAACACAGAAAATATTGATCTCTCTCTCCCATCAAAATATCTGGTCCCAAAGGAAGCACAATGCAATTTATAAAGCCCTATTATGACAACACGATGTATAAAAAGTGTGTGATACTATGAGCCCGGAATCCTGATTCCATAGTGAAAGTAATAAAAGAAAATAGATTTCCCCATCACATGGGAAATGAAGGTTGGATTAGAGGTTTATTGTAAGGACAAAGAGTAGCTATTACCGAGGTTACAGCTCACACACTCACACGCAGGCCTCCAGCTCTGCTCTCATAAAAGGATGCTGAATCCCCAAGAGCACACTTCTCTGTGTTTTAGGAGGAGGGAGAGCCAGAATGTCTGGGGTCCTCTCCCTGGGGCTCCTAATGCAGTAGGCCATGTCACCCCTTCTGACTTACAAAAGCTGTGTGGAAAAAGTTGGGCCATCCAGTAAATAAAGCAACATATGTAAATGAAGCTTAAAGGACACTGTGTATGTGTGTGTGTGTGTGTGTCTATAAATACTAAACCCTTTTCAACAGGTTTTTCTAAAAGAAGATAGTGGGAGTGGGGACATTTAATTTTCTGTTAGCCAGGAAATTCCATTGCCAACACTAAATAGTTCAACTGGCTGATTCAAGTGTCCCTGGGTGAGGAAGGAAGGCTTGGTTTCAAAGACTTCTTGGGACATAAGCACCACTATTGCTTCAACTTGATAATCACACAGGAGGTGGACTCAGAATAGGAGACAGAGAAAGAAAGGAGAAAAAGAAAACAGAGATGGATTCTGAATTTTGAATTCTGAACGATCACTGTTAGGTTTGGGGAAAGCCACTTGTCATCCCACGGGATTTAACATAACATATCCTCAGTAAAGCAAAGTCACACCAGTGAATCTGGAAACTTGACATAGAGGGAAGTGCGACTTCCTAGGCAAGGGTAAGCAACTTAAAGTCACACACAGAAAGGTTAGGATGTGAAGAGGGACTTGGCCAAGAGTCAGAGGCCAGGCATAACCTTGGGAAAGGTAGGGCAGCTTCCAAAATCAGGAGTTGTCACAGGAGGGAACCCCCCTCCATCCTACGCCACCTGACAGTTGTTCTATTGCTCAAACTAGAGAACAGACACAACCTGTGTGTTTCATATAATAATTATTTACTGAATACATGCAGTATATGACTCTGTTCTAGATTTTAGGAAACCAAGATTTTAAACAAGATGAGTAATGTCTCTATTCTCAAGGATTTTGCTTTCTACCAGAAAACAGAGACAAATGTCAAAGATTGTTTGGAACATCAGCAAGTGCTATGATGATGTCAAAATGCAGTCATGTGATGGAGAGAGACTAAGGGAGGGAAGCGGCCTCCATCTTGACCAATGACACCATTTACCAACTACACGGCATTGATAAGCTCCATAACTCTGTGACTCCACATCCCTGCCTAAAATCATATTAGCAAATAGTGTATATCTCAAAGAAATGATATGAGATTAACTGAGCTCATTTGTATGCATGGCATGTTACCTTCAGTTCTGTGTTACGAGGCTCCAGCAAGCCTGACAGTGACTATGTCATCTGAGGCCAGGACTTCCCATCTGAATCCTGCTTGGCTTCCTGACCCACAAAAACCACAGGATAATAAATAAGCATTGTTGTTTTAATACCCTAGTACTTAGAGTAATTTTATCTGGGCCAATAGATAACTAGAATAAATTCATTCTTATAGAAAGAGCTTTGCTTTAATTGTTTTTCCCTGGGAGAAAAAACTCCACCAGATGGGTTTGTTGCCCACAGAACCTGTTCTAAAATATTATGTATTCATAGGAAATTTGAAGTTCAGGAAAGCTAACATGTCAGGAAACATTTGCATTGAAAAAAATGATTTGTTGCTCACAATTTCCAAGAGGAAGCAGGCACCATGCAGGGAGGGCCGCAGGGGGTGCACCAGGGGCCAGGGGGAGGAGAGGGAGCTGTGGGCAGGAGTCCTGATTGTGGTTTCTGTGGGAAGACCAGATAAGGCAGGGCAAGCAACTTTTGGGATTGGCTAATTTGAAATATTTCATACTCTGGAGTACAGAGTCCGTCCCAAACTGTCTGGGATCTGGCCTTAGGTGATTAGGGCAGGGAAATAGTGGCGAGAGTGTGAAAGTTTCATCAAAAATATGGCTGCCATGGGGGTTCTGGATTGGTTGGCTGGCAGTGGAAAGGTAAGTGAATTGTTTGGTGTTTCTAGGAGTTGGTTAACCTGGAAGGGCTGTTCTTCCAGGGTCAGTTAGATCCCAGATGTCAGAATTCAGAAAATAAAACACATAGCTAAGACAGAGCATACCCCTGATACAGAAGAAGACAATATCTGAATTTCTCATTTATGAGCTCCTCTGTGGCTGGGGTGTGGATTTATGATTCCAATTGTGGCTTCTGAAGGCCGAGAGGTCTGCGAGGAGAAGGAGGGGGCTTCGGTTCTAAGAAAGGTTTTCTGTCTTCATAAAAGAGAGAGACTTGCACAAAGAGAAGCCCCTCCCCCTTCCCACTCTGAACATTGTCAGATGAGGATTCCAAGCTTGGAGCTGCCACCTCATTTTGTGATGACCGAGAGAGAAGCCCAAGGAATCCCAGAGAAAGGGACCCAGCGCTCAGAGTTGTAAACCCCCAAGCAACCCTGATTGTTTAAGCACCATTTCTCCTGGTGTTTTGTTACCTGTAATCAGAGCATAACTGACAAGCTCTGTTGTACCAACAATGCTGGGCATCACAACAAAATCACTTGCTTCTAATTCCTAGACTCGACTATCCACCATGCTTGGAAGATAGAAATTTCTTTACCTTGCTCTCATAGTCAAAAACTACTTACGATGTCATGGTTGAGAATTGCCAATTTGCAAAGTATGAGGTAGAGCTTGCTTAAGTGGGGGTTTATTGAAGTGGGGAGAAGACAGATGGGGAACAAAAGTAAGTGCCAGGAATCCTGAAGATAGGATACCACTTCAGCATGCTGCCTCGGGCCGGGCGGCTGGTGCTCAGGCCTGGTGTTCTCTGTATTCAGACATATGGAAGCCGTGAGGAGGTGTTTCATGTGGTCCATGATGCATTTCACACAGCCCAGAAGGAGCATATAAGATGCGTGGGGGCATGCTTCTGACGGGCCCAACTGCATCCGCCGGAAAAATGGGGAGGAGTCGGAATAACATGAAATAAGAACAAAAAGAAATAAGATGATTAATGTGTCCTTTTAATTGGTGAAATAAGGATGTGCAATGCTTGATTTCAGTCTACTGAAAAAAGGTGGGATATGTGTTGTCTCAACTCTCTAGACTTTGCTGAGTGCGGTTGTTTTTTTTTTTTTTTTTAAATACAACATCTCTAATCTCATGGATTTATTTAAAGCTGGTGTTTTATGTTAAGTGAAATGCCATTATCTTGAAGCTGCTGTGTGTTGGCTAGTGGAAAATTGTTATAAAAGGAAAAATAAAATCAGAATCGGTAAGGATCCTGGATCATTAGGATTCTCAAGTCTAGACCATGGTCAGAATTCTTCCTGAATCAAGGTAAAATTACCTTACATGGAGGCAGTTGGGATGGTGGGTTTGTCTAACCCTCACGCTGGAGGACTTCCTTCCCTTCCCTTCCCTTGTAATGTTACGACTGTTTTGTTATTACACTCATTCCTGTATCTGTCCTGTTCTTTCTCTTTCTCCATGTTAGCCTCATTCATACCTATACTCCGCACATGTATGGCTAATATGTGCCAGGCACAGGTACTAGGTATATAGCAGTGACTAAATCAGGTATTATGCCAATATGAAAGTGTGTTTTTGGTCCCAAGTGTCCTGTTGTTCATTGATGCTGCGAAGATAAACACAAACTCCAAAAGACTCCCCCAGTCACTATTTCCATTTCCAGCTGCTTTGGAGGTGGCCCTGCAGCCCCAGGCCCCTGGTGGGCTATTTGGTTGTTATTCTATTTGGTAGTTACTCTTGGGAGGAAGAGGAAATGTCCCCCCACTCCTCTGGGTTAGCTGGATGAATGATCAAATTAATACCAGACTGATTAGTAGCAGAAAATGACCATGTTTAATGGCACACATCATGGGTGTGGATTTTGCTTGCAGCGGGGGAAATGAAGACGTATACATATATTTGAGCTAAGGAAAGGGAGGGGCTTGGGGGTTCAAGGAGGGAGGAGGAGACTCACATGATGAGGAGAGGCCGACCCCTATGATGAATTACAGATGTTCTGTTTGCTCTGCCATAAAGATATATTTTTCCAAAAGAAATGTTATTTTGGATAAAACCTAGTCCTGGGTGATACCCTCATTTTCATTCTTCTAGGCAATTGAAGGAGTGGTCAAAGTTTATCCTGAGCCTGCAAGGTCTTGATTGACATCAACGTAGAGTTATCCACCTGCCAGGAGACATGTCTTGGGAAGGCCTGTCTGAGCATCTTGGAGAGGCCACATCTTCGGTACCATATCATTCATTTCCACTTTGACAAGGAAGTCCTGGGAGCAGGGACGCTCAGAGAAACTGGAACCTCAACATACCCTGCACCTGTAAGCAAATACCATCAAGATTTTGAATTCTTTTCAGTACCCTCATCCCACCATACCTTTTGTCCCCCTACATTCATTTTGCCCCGTGGCCTAGGAATTTAGTTGGATAACAGCTAGCTCAAGAATTTGTCACAGGCCTCCCACAGGAGAGGTGAAGGAAGTCCTTGGTAAGGGGTAGGGGCATGGATCACAGTGAGAGGGATGAAGACATAAAATGCCAGTGCTCTTGCTATCCTTCCTAAGAGGGTGGGCAGGAAATGTGGAGGAAATATCTAGATAAGCAGTGTAAGTATTTTGGCATAGCCGGGGCACTGTCACAGGTCCCCAGGGGACCACATGGGCTCCTCCTGCCAACAGAGCATGGCCATGACAGTCACAAAGACAAGGCTGAACATGTGTGCTGGAAGAGAAAGGTGGGAGCAGAAAATCTGGGGTGGAGCTGTCACAAGACCAGAAACTGGGAGTGTACCTTGTTTCGTTGTGATTTCACTTACTGTGGTGGTCTAGAGCCAAACCTGCAATATCTCTGAGGTACCTGTATTTCTGAGTGTATTTATGAGGGTGTTTCCAGAAGTAATTAGAACATTAGTCAGTATATCAAGTAAACATTGAGCTCACCAATGTGATATTATTCAATTCCTTGAGAGCCTGAATAGAACAAAAATGTACAAGGAGGGTGAATTTGCTCTGTTTGGAATGGAACGTCCTTGTTCTTCTTCCTTGAAATACTGGTTTTCAAGCCTTCAGAATCAGAGTAAATTGTATCTTCAGCTTTCATGGTTCTCCAGCATGCAGACAGCAGATAGCGGGACTTCCCTATCTTCATAATTTCATGAGCCATTTCCTAGAATAAATTTCCTTTTAAATCTTTCCACTTCTCTGTCTGTCTATCTATCTATCTATGTATCTATCTATCTATCTATCTATCTGGCCATCCATCCATTCATCTGTCCATCCATTCTTTTGGTTTTGTTCCTCTGGAGAACCTGGCTAATACAAAAAGTGTCTTGAGGTTTTTTTCACTAACAACTTCCCAAGCACACATATTAAACTTGAGGTGGGGGTAGAGGGTAATGGTGAAGAATCACACATTACATTTGTCTGGACCTTAAATTGGCCATATCTCTACTTAAATTGAAGAATAACTAAGTCATTTAACAGAATTAATGAGGAGATAAGACCTTTGGGAATCAGATGATAAAGATGCACCTCACTTTCTGTATACAAAGATGGTGTGATTTACTCTGGAAGGATCAAATAATTGGAAAAGGCTGTGCTAATTTCAGGCTTCCTTAGAAACACTAGGGGGTGAATTGCCTCAGTAGGTAAAATCTGTAGAATATGAACACTTTGGTGAAGGGAATGAGTGATACAGGGAAATTTAGTTGATATTATCTACAGGCAGGTGGGAAGGGGAACGTTTTAAATATGAGGCAATTAGTCAGAAAGTGAAGCTGACCATGATGGATGATTTTTTCTCTCATAAGTAAACTATTGTTTAAGACAAACACTATTTTCCCCTGGAGATACAAATTGAGGTGGGATTCACTTTAAAGATGATATACTGATGGTTTAAAAAATATGCAAAGCATCAAGAGCTGCACTGGATCTGTCAAAGTGGATCTAGCATCCAAATAAATAAAAATAGGTTGTACATATACAATGGGAAGAGTGAATTGGCCATTCACATAACTTTGATTATTTGTTTTGCTTTAAATGATATTGCAGTTAAATTTGAAGGTAATGGAGCAAATCGTTGATCAGTTGACTTGGTCTCATCAATTAGGATATTTGAAATAACAAATTGGTCATTAGCTATTTGGTATGCTCATCAACTTAATATCCAATTGGATCAATGTTCATTAACCCAATTCATTGTTCAGAACTCTAAAAATAAATAGCTAAATGGGTACCCCATCTTCCATTACGCTCCAATTTTTCCAATTCCATGAGGAAATGTGGGTCTAATGAAATCCATAGAGTTGTACAATATGTGTGAGGACTATTTGGTAGAGATGTTTACCTCATTTACCAGGATTATAGTGTCAAATGTCTAGTCATAATTGTTATCATTAGCCCACAAAATTAATTTCAAGGTTAAGCTCATCCATTAGACTAAGAAATAATTTATCTAATGAGCCCTTACTTACAAGAAAGAGAAAAAGACAGTCCCTGGTATCCAGGAGTAGCCTGGACTCCTTAGGTCTTGAGGGAGTTAGAAACTTGCCTGGCAACCAGAAATAACCCAACCTATTCATCTGTAGATGTGTGTCTAGTGCTCAATGTTATAGAAAATGGTCAGATAGAAAATAAGGAAAAAATGCATCCCAAGTGCCAAATATTTCTAAATAACTGCTTAAGACCTTAGAAGAAAAAAGTCTGACTTTGTAGGAGGATGTTTACTGTGGTATTAATGAGGAATGATTGTCCTAGCTCACTCTTTCAGACTTTATAGTCATCTTTATAGCAGTCTCTACTTTTGATTAGATTTTCATGGCCATTCCAAATGGATTTTTTGTATGACTATTCAAAAGCACTCTAAAGGTCAAGATAGATGTGTGGCTCTATCCTAAAGTTGACTCAGGTCACATCCTACTGAAGTAATTTATTAATCTGTTCACCTGTCTGTCTGTCTGTCTATCTATCCATCCATACATACATACATACATTCACCATCCATCTGTCCTATCAGTTTTGTTCCTCTGGAGAACCTTACTAATACAAAAAGTATATTAGCAAATTCTTAAAGTTCTTTAAGGAAACTCAAATGTCATTTCATCCAACCAACTTATTCTATTCAAGATAGAAGGTCAAATATATCATCTGAAGTTGCCCACCTAGTTAATAGCATATCAGGATCTAAACCCATTTCTCTTGAGCTATTAATTCTCTCCGCTGAAATAGTCATTCAGCTGGTCAAATTTAGGTTACAAAGTAGCACTTTTTATGGAACAAGTCCTTAGAGCAGCATTATTTGATACATGACACTAATTTTCATAAAGCCATATGTTGAGAAATTTCATTCATTAATATTCTAATCAGGGCCTCCCTGGTGGCGCAAGGGGTTAAGACACAACCTATGAGTCTATACGCAGCCACTGCAGCAAAAGTTCAATCCCTAGCCAGGGAGCTAACCACATGGTGCAGCAGACCTCTCCTGCCTCACCTGCTGCTCCCCTCAGCAGTGTATTTCAGTCAGTCTGCCTGTTCTGTTCTCCATTCTGTCGCTGGTGAATCCTCTCACCCCCCCACACACACACACACCTCTGGCCTGTACCTCTGTTCTTACATGCATAAATAAATAAATAAATCTTTTTTTTTTTTTTTTTAAAAGGACTCCAGAATCTTGTTTAAAAATATATATATTTTAATGACATTATTTGTGTGGTCAACAGATTTTTTTTTTAATTTTCTTCTACATTTTTATTTCTTCCTAAGGTTTTTGACTTCCTATATATTTTTCAATATATAATCCTCTTTTAAAGAGATAACAGTCTAGAAGGAAACTCAGATGTACATAAATAATGATTCTAAATAAGAATGTTAAGAAATACCATTAAATGGTACAGAACAAGCAGGGTGGGAGTCAGGGCAGTTGGGAAAGGAAAGGTCATCTCTACCTGTGAAGATAAGAGACCCCTCAAATGACAGAGATGACATTTGCCCTGAAGTGACAGGGATTTTGATACTAAAAGGAGGAAAGAGCTATTATTGAGCAGGAGAAAAGAGTGCCAGTAGAGGCAAATCACTCTAAAAGTATATTAGCTGCACTATAAACACTGGGAGCTGGAAAGTTCAGGCCTCACCCCCATCTTTTTACTACTTTGCTCAGCGAACTTTGCAGGATTTTAGTTTTGCAAATATTCCTAGTCGACACCTTGCCCTTTCTTAAACTCTTGGGAATCATTGAAATACCGCAGGATTGTTATGAATTTAAATTTACATAAAGTGTCAAAACACTTGGGCAATTCAGTTACAGAAATGCTGAGACTTCAATTACAGAATTCTGGTCAACCTCAAGCCCAAGAAAAAATGAAAGGAAAGGAAACCCGTTCACCTCACTTAGGACCACTGGTACGTTATCACTTCCCTTGAAAGGGCTGGCTGAGGGGCCCTGAGAACAAGAGGCACCCTAGTTCTTTGTTCAAACATGAATCTTTTACAGGCTGCTGACAAGATACTTTCGGGGCTTCCTCTAGTTCCAGATACCTCTGCCCACCTCCCGACAGCTGACCCACCCCAGGGAGCACCAAGGCAAGAAAGAATCAAGCGTTGATTACCTGAACTGTCCCCAGCATGCATATCTCAGATGTCTATCTGGCCCCTGTCTTCGGGGTTTGTTTCCTTACCCTACTACATGTTGCTGGAACCCTCTCCAGTCTCACTGGCAGAAAAACAAGACTAGCAATTGCCATCTTGTTTCTCCTGCACCCTTGACTTGTTTTCTCTCTGAATCACATCTGCTGTGGGTCACCATCATCTTCTTTGGTTGAGCTTAATCTTTCCCAGGCTGGAGGCTTTCTCATCAGTGGGCCCTCTATTTTGTTGCCACTGCAATGGTCTGATTCCCTCTGCTGACCTGCTGTGATTATCAGTATGTAGTAGCTTCCTTTTCTAATTCTTCTCAGTTTGCCTCTCCTTCTCCAAGTCTCTTCCCACCTTGGAAGGTGAATGTAAAGGGTGGGCATTTCATATATAAATAGAAATGTTCAGGAAGCATTGTGCTAGGCCTGCCCAGTGGTCTTATCTGGGATCTGTGAATGTTCTATGATCATCAAGAAAAGGACCCTGCCCTGAGCTTCTCTTTCTGTAGGTTCATTCCACTTTTCTGAACTAGCTTAACAGTTACAAATGAATCCTCTTACTTTTTCAGTTTTGACCATATTATTAAATCAAAAGAAATATGTGATCCTTTACAGAGATGCAGGACTGCACAAATCCAGCATGGGGATGGAGGGGGAAAGATTTTACAAACTTTGAAGATTCAAAAAAACAATTCTCCCCCTTCACTGGAGTTCCTTGCCCAGTGGCACAGAGATTGAGGAAACTGCTGAGGAAAGGACTGAGATGATTTCTCTTAAACCATTCCTGTGTTAGCATTTAAACTCTGCAGTCATGTCGAGATTTTTGCATCGTATGCCTTCTTTCCCTTTTTGGTTTTATAAGATAAAGCATAAAAGCATCTAAAATAGTTCCAGGAAGCAATACATGTTAGCTGCTAGTGAATTCTGCACTGCTGTTTAGATGGAGATGCAAGACTTAGAAATGGTTCCCTTCTTGTGTTGACATTGTTCCTAGAAGAAATTAAGCATCATCTACACAAGGATCAGGAAGTGTCACAGGGAGAGCAGTGCTCATTGGTTTTTATTTTTCAGCAGCTTCATGTTCAGGCAACAAGATGAGTGAGAGGAGTCCTGTCCCCTGGCTTGGTGTCTTCTCTCAGAAATATGAAAGACCCCATGATTCAGATCTACTACCCTCCAAGGTCACCGAACAGGAACTGGGACAAAGGTCAGAAACATCAACACCAGCATTTAAGGAGCTTTTCAAATCAATGCTTGTCACTTGAATCCCTGCCCAGCAGTCTTCTAGTTATAAGAGAAGTCCCTCAAAGGGACCACTTTTTTGGATTTGTGTAAGGGCAGAACTGGCCACAATGCAGGTTTTCTGATCCAGCAGACTGGGTAAAGGAGGAGTCAGAGTCCTCAGTGGTTTTTTGCAGGTCTTTTATTGGGGTTCAGTGGGAACATGGCAGGCAGGGGTGCTGGAGGGCTGGGAGGCTGGCAGTCCTCCCAGCCCCCAGCAAATCTTCACTCTATCTGGGCTCTCTGGCCTTCTCTGGTTCTGCTTCGGGCTTCTTTTCTTTCGGCTTCTGCTGCTGCTGGCGTCCCCGTGATGCCGCCCCCAAAAGGACAGTCTTAACCCAGGTGAATCCCGTCTACCGATGCCCACACCCTATTCCAGGTGCCCACCATCAGGCATGCATTCAGGACCGCAAGGATCCATCATCTATCCTGATGGCGGGAGGGCAGAAAAGCCTGACATTTTTCCTTACCCTACAATCTGACACTGCCCACCCGTTCAAGGGTGAGTATGTGCCTCATGGACTAAGTCAGACTAAACAGTAATTTAATTTGGGGTCTAATTTTCGGTCAATGGGGCCTAATTTTCAGTCAATGGGGTTGTTTGCACCTGGATGTTGCAAAGGAATTGGCCACTTGATTTCATTTCTTTTTTTTTTAAAGATTTATTTATTTATGCACACAAGAGCTGGGGTACAGGCCAGAGGTGCGGGAGGGTGAGAGGATTCACTAGAGACAGAGTGGGAAACAGAACAGGCAGACTGAGTGAAACACACTGCTGAGGGGAGCAGCGGGCGAGACAGGAGCGGTCTGCTGTGCCATGTGGGTTGCTCTCTGGCCAGCCAGGAATCAAACCCATGCTGCAGAGGCTGTGGATTGCTTCGTAGTGCTGTGCTTAACCCCTTGCACCACCAGGGACGCCCTTGATTGCATTTCTTAAAACACCTGTTGTTCCCACTGCCCCTTATGCTCCCTGCCCTTAGTAAAAGGGCGGGCAATGAACATGTGACCTAGAGGTGGATGAGAGGCACCTCATACAGGCAGAGGCCATGTGGAAGCATTCGGTCAGTTTGCATGGTTTAAATATATTAAACCAGTGGTAATATACTAGATATTTAGTATCACACCAGTTTCCATTTTCTGTGTGATTATAACAATGGAGTACTATGCACTGAAGACTGAGGAGGCACAGTTCTTTAATTGCTCTAGTGCAGAATGGCATGACTCTGGACAGTGCCAGGGGCCCAGGTGCCAACCTCGGTCCTCCCCTGAGTACCTCATTACCCTAGACCACAGAGCATGCAGCTCCCTCCCCCCCCACACACACAATGACAAGTATTTCCCTAAGTATTGGTGTTACAGGAGATGCCACCAGAAGCAGGCAGGAGTTTTCCATTCACACCTAAGGGGTCTCCAGAAATAAGGTTCAGGCAGCCAGTGTTCCCTGAAATTCTAGCAACAGCAAACGACACAATCAAGGGGGAGGATTGCCAGTCACCTCTGCTCTTTGTCCAGCTGTTTTGGTGCTTTGCCACCATCCCTTTTGCAAAAGCTACATTTCAAACCACGGCCCAGAGCATTTTTAGCTCAGTTTCACAATTTCTTTAAAAAAAAAAAAAAACTATTATTATACCCCCACTCCCTCTTCCCTTTAGACTCAAGACTCTTTCCCCACCCCACCCCACCCCCTTGGCTGCTGCTGCACTGAGATAAGGCAGTGGTATTTTCCCATCATCCCCCAATCATACATTATCATAAGAAAGTGCCAGGCATCCATCAGTCCACAGCCCCTGATTTATGCTCAAAGTTCGGATTATCTATTCTGCTCCAAATCCCTTCAAACGGCCAACCTGATCAAAGAGAATCACATCCACCAGATAAAATTCGAATATCGCTCCCTGCAATAGAATGACAGGAAGGGCTTTTTACTTCTTCTTCTCTCTCTCTCTCTTTTTTTTTTTTTTTTTTTTTGTTAATCTCCAAATTGCTTCAACCTCCTCATTTTGTCAGGAATTGTTCTTTCTCCATAGCTCAGGACCTGCCAAGTAACCTTATTGTCATTCTTGCATCTTTCCTGCTGGGTTCTGCATGGGGAGCCATTTGTGGAGTTTGCTCCTGGGTAAGGTGTCTTTGTCCCACAGCAATTCTCTGTTCGCACATGCAGTAGTAACCAGGCCTAGTTCAGCCTTGAGTCAGGAAGATGTGAAGCATTACAGTACATAAATTAGTCTTACTTAACAACCAGTTTCTAACTTTGTGTGTAACCAGGAGAAAGCCAAGATTGAAAAGCTGTGTCTTCAATGTGGGGGCCATCTCTGTGTTGACAGTCAATTAAATACTCTTTAAATCCAATCATTCAGTTCATTCCCTCAGCAAATATTTATCAACTGCCTTACGTGCAAGACTCTGATGAATCAGAGAAGTATATAATCAAGGAACGTAATATTTAAAAAGAACAGATGCACCTGGGAATTAAAAATGTAGCAGAGAGCTCAATCCATGAGGGGAATCTGAGTCCACTAATTTCACTGGAGTGCACTCTCCTCCCACCTCTTATTCCAAATTCCAAGTGAATTGACCAAAGATTCTAGCACAGATTCTAAGGGGAAATCCACATCTCTGCTGGAAACTAAGAAAGGATTGTATCTACTGCTAGAAACTGGGGCTCTGGAAAATATGAAGCAGGTAGGGTTAAATGGAAATAAGACCTTCTTAACCAGCAGGACGCCACCCTTGATGAGTATCTAGAGAGAGTAAAGAGAAAAGGAAACCCAAAATGTTGAAGCAGCAGGGACTTTGGCAAACATAAGCCACAATAACTTGACTGGAGGTAGAGAGGAATGCAAATGCAGAAGGCTGAGGACACCACTGCCAACATGCTGAGATCAGATATCTGTGTGCAACTGGGACCCACCTCAGAGACCTTGGCTGCCGTGGGCGTGGTGATATAATAAGTAAAGACAAGACAGTGAGTCTGGCTCCCTTTCCACAGGCTACAGCTCATGAAGACTAGGTCTCCCCAAGATGCTCAGACAGGCCTTCCCAAGACAAGTCACTTTGGCAGGTGGATTATCTTGAGCTTTGGTCAACTGAGACCCTGCAGTCTCCGGAGGAACTTTTGCCACTCCCTTAACTACCTAAAAGAAGGGAAACTAGAGTTATCATCCAGACTTAGGATTTTTACCAGAAATAAGCTTCCTATTGGTAGGAGAGTGGATGCTCGTGGGTCCGGATGTTTACACCAGTTGAACGATAACAGGCGCCATGCTTAATGTGAGAGTAAGCAAGTGTGGATTTATTGAAGCAAGAGGAACAAACTCCATCCTCCAAGCGGGGTCCAAGGGAGGATGCCCATTTACTCCCGCCTGTCTATAACTATATACTGTCAGACTTCCTGTTGCCCAACGTGCCAGACCATCGATTAGGCACTAGGGGATTTTCCTGGTGGTGGTTTTACTGTTCCCTAATTATTCTGTAACCTGATCTTATCTAGGTGGTGGCTAGCTCAGCAACATTTCAGTAAAACACTTCTATTTTCCTGGGAGCTGTTTTGTTCCTTCTGTTCCTGTATTGTTTAAAATCACTGTCTTGGGGCCTCCCTGGTGGCGCAGCGGTTGATCGCTGGGCTGCAAAGCTGCCCGCAGCCTCTGCAGCGCTGGTTCGATCCCCAGCTGCTCCCCAGCCACCGGAGGAGGGTCCCACATGGCGCGCAGACCTCTCCTGCCGCCCGCTGCTCCCCTCAGCAGTGTCCTTCTGTCCTTCTGCCTGCTCTGCTCCCCGCTCTGGCTCTGGTGAATTCTCTCACTCTCCCGCGCTTCTGACTGCACCCAGTTCTTATATAAATCAATAAATAAATCTTTAAAAAAATAAAATAAAATAAAATTTTAAAAAATAAAAAATAAAATAAATAAAATAAAATCACTGTCTTGTGTCTCAGCCTTTCCTGTTCCCCAAGTTCTCCTGGTCTCAGTTCCTCTCACCATCAGAGAAACTTATCTATATGCAGAACAAGCATCTAACTTTGGAGCATTTGATGCTTGTCATGTGAGTCAGCCTCTCTGACCATGCAAGTCCCCTCCTCTCTCCTTGAAACCTCAGGTCTCTGGCCCATCCCTTAGCTCAGGATATATGCATATTTTTTTACACCTTTGGCTTTAGAATCCACTTCCAGGACCTCCCTGATGGCGCAAGGGGTTAAGTCTCCGCACTACAAAGCAATCTGCAGCCACTGCAGCATGAGTTGTATCCCCCCCCAGGAAGCTACCCACATGGCGCAGCAGACCTCTCCTGTCTCACCCGCTGCTCCCCTCAGCAGTGTATTTCAGTCAATCTGCCTTTTCTGCTCCCCAGTCTGTCTCTGGTGACTCCTCTCACCCCCCACCCCCAAAAACACACCTCTGGCCTATACCCCAGTGTTTGCATGCATACAATAAATCTTTGGAGAAAAAAAAAAAGAATCCACATCTATATGGATTCTCTGTACATATGTAACTAAATTTGGCTTTCCTCCTATTAATCCATCTGATGTCAGGTGATTGCTTGAACACCCCAAGAAGAATCCAAAGGGATGGGGAACACTTTCCTCTTCACCCTTACTTTAATAATGATGAGGTAGCATTTCCTACTATTTCTGGCCATTTCTAGCTGCAGCTTCCTCACTGATCACCTCTATCTCCATCCGCAGCCTGACAAAGTAAACCTGGAGAAAATCCATTTGTCCCTTCCTCCAGTTTCTGGAGATTTAGACACAACCCAATACACAGAGCCCATTTTCCGGTAGCAGAGAAAACCTATAATGCTTGGATAAAAACTTCTAGGCAGCAAGAAGGATGCAGGAGTATTTGAAAGCTAGTGAGCAAGCAGAGGTTTCAGTCTAGGGTTTCCTTTGAAACACATTTCCTGAAAAATACAGCAAAACTCCACATTTTCAAAGCTGTATGCTTCTAATAGCACTTTAGCAGAAAGTATGTCTGACTCAGAGGCACGCATATAAATTCTTTCACCTCCCAGATGTCTATATTGTAGATGCTGACACAGAAAGATAAATGCAATTATTTTTGTTCTTTGTATTTGAAGGTCACCCATTCAAGAATGAAAACATTTCCTAATCATTTGTCGGCTTAAATTAAATTTTCATACGCCGTGTCCCACTCACCAGCATCATCCAGAATGACCATCAGAGTCTGTATACTGGACTATCCATCCTCTCTCACAGTTTCCACTGATGTTGACCAAATAGATGGCATAAGGGAAACTGGATGTTACCACTACTGCATAAGAAACAATTTGCTCCTTTGCTAGAATTCCATAGTGTTTCAGCAACAAAAGTAAAGGTGGGCGATCATGGAGTAGAAAAACCAAACCAACCACTCTTCAGAAAAAGTGGAAGAGAAGCCCACTGAGGGGGAGAGTGAGACTCCACTGGGCACCCACTGACCACATCTGAGGCTGACGAGCAGCCATTAGAGGTCTAGTTCATGGGATCACAATTGTGCTGAGGGACCACAACTCACAATGACACACACTGAGGGGGCTGACTGCAGACGGGTCATTGCGCAGTGATCATAGTTCTCATGGGGCCAAAGCTCAGTCCCGACTGGTTTGGGACTGCCTTTGGGCTAAGTTGCTCCTGGACAAAGAATTATGGACAGTGTCATAATTCAATGTTGGTGAAAGGAAGTTGAAAATGAATTAAAGGGCTGCCTTTCAAAAAAAATAAGCTCATAGGGTTTCGTGGGTACGTTTTTTTCCAAAGCTTCAAGCACCAGATAATTCACATGCTATTTAAATTGTACCCGAACATATTATATGAAAGGAAGCTTCATGATTCCTTTCTAAATCTAATATAACTCTGACTTGACAATTTATCAAGGCAGAGAGAGAGAGAGAAGCTTTCCATCAGTCTCAATTTTGAGTACATATATAAGCATTCTAAATTAAACAAACTGACTCTAGGGGTGTACTAATAGAAATATACATCACAATCAGGCAAAAATAACTCCAGGATTATAAGGATATTAGGGATTCTAGTAATTGAATCATCCCATCATTAGAAGGAGAAAGGCATATTCCATCTCCTCAGAGGCTGAGGCACATGTGATAAAATGCAAAATCCATTTGCAATAGAATAAAACAAAGCTCCTAATAAATTTATATGATTGAGAATAAATGAAAATATATACTATCATCAAGATCACACTTGGAGGTAAAACATTGACCACATTTCCACAAACAGAGGCACAACATGTGCCTGGAATCATCTCTATTTCATTACTTTGGCAGCAATAGAAAACACCAGACAAGAAAGGAAATAAAATGAGGAATTAGGAGTCAAAAAATCACACCAGATAATGTTTATTCTTATATGCACATAATTGAATGTCCCTCTTAAGAGATTTGTCTCAGGGTCTCAAATCTTATGAGCATTAGCTTGTAGCATGTTTCATTTCCTCCAGTTTTCAGCAATTTGAGAGAAATTGGGAAATACACATGAGAGGAAGACTAGGTAAGTATAGAAAAGTCCAGGATGGTTAAATGCATTCACTGAATCTTTACTCAAGACTTTGTAAAACAGAAGCTATTTCCCACTTCCTTCAGACTGTCATCCATGTGTCGCTTTACCAGCTAGCCCTTCGCAGATCACCCCGTCTCCAATAGCATCACCCTACCCCCTAGCATTCTCAAGCCCCTTGCCCTATATTATATTTTTCTGCTCAGCAATATCCTTACCTGACACAAATTATATTTCTTTTTATTTGTTGACTGTATTGCCCAGCAAGCCTTATACATGCCACCACCAGTTCCCAGCACTTTAGAAGCTGAGCTTTCTAAGGACAGTGAGTGAGACCTGCAGACATCTAAGAGAAGATGGCCACATTTTCTTACAGGAAACAGAACAGGCCAGTGCCCACAGAGATGGAGAGACCCTCTCAGGGGCAGGAAGAACAGAGCCAGAGAGAGATTTCGGGGACTTGAGGTCACAGAGGGTGCCAGCACCAAGTGTCAGTAGAACTTAGGAACCATTTATAAGAGACTTAGAATTTAACATAAATAAGATGGGAAGCCTTTCTTCACACAAAAGAGTGATGTTATCTGGCAGGCACTGATGCTAGAGGAAAGGGAAGAGGAACAGTTGCAGAAGAAATGCTGCTAAGCAGCCTAGAGATACTGAGATTCAATATTCAGATGGGAAGGGAAACCTCTGATCAAAAGCAGAGTTGGTGGGCCTCCCTGGTGGCGCAGGCAGTTGATCACAGCGCAGCTTCTGCAGCATGGGCTCGATTCCCGGCTGGCCAGGGAGCTACACACATGGCACAGCAGACCTCTCCTGTCTCGCCCGCTGCTCCCCTCAGCAGTGTATTTAGTCAGTCTGCCTGTTCTGTTCCCCACTCTGTCTCTGGTGAATCTTCTCACCCTCCCACACATCTGGCCTGTACCCCTGTTCTTATATGAATAAATAAATCTTAAAAAAAAAAAAGCAGTGTTGGTAGGAGCTGCCTTGTACATAGTGATGAGGAGAGAGGAACACAAATGAATGTGCTGATCTCCGTTTTGTTGGTTTTGGCATAAAATAGTTTTGAACTGAAGGAAGGTTTTTTTCAATTGTTTTGAAAATAAATAGTTAAAAAAAAAACATCATACACTTTCAAAATAAGCTGAGGAACTTTCGGGAGGAGGCTTTCAGGAATAGACTTGATACCCCAAGGGTAGAATCATCTCAAATGATGTGAATTGGGGGTGGTCTCGCCACTAAGTGGTATAGAGAAATTCACATTTCACTCTTTTGTGAAATACCTGACTTGTGCAGCTATGCAGAAGAGTAAATCAAAGATGTGCGAGGAAACTGTCATTCCAATCTGAAGTTCTCCAGGAAAATAAAGACGTAGGCAAGATTCATGAGAAAAAGTTCATAAATAAATAAAATTGTTTTTTTTTTAAAGGTGGGACTTTAAGGAAATGTTCTTGAGTGCATTTGATTGAACTGATAATGCCCAGGGCTCCAGGGAGTAGACAGCCAGAACCAGGCTCTCATCTTATCCTAACACAATAATTCTGCATGGACAGAACCTCAGAGCTTGGGTCTGTGAGTCATCATTGGATGGACATGCGCCAACGCTAGTGCTGGGAACACCAGAGGTGTCAATGACACCACCCAATTCTGCACGTGTGCTAGAGGGCCAGTCCCCTGACCAGGGCAGCTAGCCTCCCACTCATATCACGACATCAGTCACCAAACCTGTTTGGTTTTTGCATGGTTCTTGACAGAAACACTTGTTCATGCATTCACTCATTCTGTTGTTCATTCCTTAGTTATGCTTTGTGTCTGCATAGTTCTAGGCACTTAGGATACAGAAGTGAACCAAACAGAAAAATCCCTGTCCTCATAGAAGAAGACAGACAACCAAACAAATGAAAAATACAGCTTGTCATATGGAGATAAGTACCAGGGAGCAAAATAAAGCAGAGACAGGGGTTAGGGGTGCTGAGAGGGTGCTCGGGGAAGGCTGGAAGATGAATAGAGGAGGCTGGTACTTCATCAAGCTGGAATCTATTTAACTTGGCAAATTACCCCCATCTGGCTGCCTCTAAGAAAACCAATAAACAAGTTTATAGAAAAGTATAACTCTTTCTGTGTTGTCTCATTTAAAGATATTGGCTTATATTCAGGCAGATTCTGCCCACAGGAATTGACTCAACCCACAGTGTGAATCTAAGGTGCAGATTCTCCAGAGTCAAGGGGTCCAGCGCAGCTCACATTCAGCCATCCACGCCTTTTCTGCATTTTTCAAACTAAGGATTTCAGCTTTGTGTACAATATTCTGATGTCAAAGGCCATCCTGCAAAAAGTAAAGATCTCAACCCATTGATCAATGCTTGGTAAGCCCTGCATTTTCACTCGGTGCTCAGGAGGATCCTGATCCTTGCTCTCATACAGTCACTCTTGTGACAATAAGAACAACAGTTGGGGCCTCTCTGATGGTGCAGGGATTAAATATCAGCACTATGAAGCTATCACCAGCCAGTGCAGCTTGAGTTCAATCCCTGGCCAGAGAGCTGGCCCACATGGCGCAGCAGACCTCTCCTGTCTTGCCTGCTGCTCCCCTCAGCAGTGTATTTCAGTCGATCTGCCTGTTCTGTTCCTCACCCTCCTCCCCCGCCCCACACTTCTGGCCTACACCCCAGCTCTTGTATACATAAATAAATAAAATAAATCTTAAAAAAAATGAACAACACTCAAAAAAATATTAAATGACATGAGAGAGAGCTTTGTGCTTTTTATTTGACATCCATTATGTGCTAAGTGATTTGAAAGGGAGCTTATATAATGAAGATTTCACAATACTGCTGGATTAGGAAGAGGCTCTTTAGGATTTTGCTATGTATCTGCCTATTTTGTTGTGTGTGGCAATGAATCGGGTTGGCACAGATGGAGACAGGGAGGCAGGCCACCCAGTTAAGATGGTTTCTACTGGAGAAAGTTGGCATAAATTGGGTTATGTTTTGATGACTCTTGAGAAGCCACTCAACATTCATTCAACAAACCACAGTGGAGCACCTGGCATACAGCCAGCTCCATGCTGGGATATGGGGAAACATAAGGCCAGGAGGAGGGCCTGCTCCAGGTGGGAGTGGAGGAGAGATGCAGGAGTGGATGTGGGGTTGAGAGAACAGGGAGTCTGAGGTGAGTCTGAGGTGAGATTGGGGTGAGATGGAAGCTCAAAGTGTAGCAGTAAGAATAGGGAAAAAATATTCATTGTTTTACGTAAAAAAAGAAATCAACAGGATTGGGGAGCCAGATAGTGTGTGGGAGTTGAAGGAGAGATAGACTGACGAGAGTTAGTGTTTCCTCAAGCCGGGGCAAACATTTGCACATAGTAGAAAAGTGAAGGGCATAATAAACGGTGCATGTTTTTTTTGGAGGTCACCAAACCTGTTTGTTTCAGAAACAAAATCACTTCTGGAATAACTCAGAACAAAATGAACATGCATTCCTTTGAAGTTACACCTTCTGGAGATAACATTTGTAGCAGACACTTAGGTGAGCACTTCAGGTAAATTATAAAATAATCTCACACCCAAGAGAAGTTTGCTGTTGTTATCTCCATTTTACAGATGTGGAAACTTGCAATTTAGGAAGTATTGGTCAGCTCCCTGGGCCAGGCAAAGTGGATTCTACAATGATTTCTCTCTCTCTCTCTCTCTCTCTCTCTCTCTCTCTCTCTCTCTCATACACACACACACACACACACACACACACAGAGCAGATTTACAGACTTTTCTCTTTGTCCTTGGCCTTATTCCACTTACATAGGTGAAACCTACTCTTAAAATTTGAAGACATGCTTATTTTTAATTTGGGAAAATTATTGCCCCCTGATGCTTAAAAGTTTCTTTTTCTACCATTTTGATAGTCCCTCCATCTGAAATTATTAGAAGGACCTTCTGGACCTATCTTTTCTGTTTTCAGTAAACATTTTACCCTTTTGGACTTGTATCTGATCTGTTTGAATTATTTGACTATTCTCCATTTGGACTAATTCTGCTTTCCAGGTCATCTATGCTATGGAGGAATCTTGTTTTGTTTTTTCAGTTTTGACAACCGAACTTTCAGCACCAAGATCTTCAGTGAACAGAATATCTTCTTGCATTTCTCTGGGGCCAAGGTCCTCTTCGCCTTCAATTAGCTTTGTTTTCTCAGGGCAGTTGTACTAGGTAGCTGTCTTTTGGGGTGCTAGCTTTCCTTAGTGTGTAGTGCTCCCTGAAACCATGTGCAGATGCCAGATTTCTGCTTTCTCAGTGGAAGAAAATGGGGAGGGGAGTGCTCTGCCCAGTGGGAGCTACCAGGACCATTCTTCACACGAAAGGGCTGTTTGTTGTGGGTGTTACTGTTACGGAGCAGCCCCGATATAAAAAAGGATTGCCTGGCTGTGGGTCTTCACCCATGAGCTTAAAAGGGACTTATTAATACTCCACTACAGGCACACACAAAAGGTTAATAAAAGGTTTATTTACAAGGGAAAGGGAAATGAGGAAATGTACAACTCAGGGAGAAAATAGGGAAATAAAGTCTTTAATGCGTCCTACCCGATCTGCGGACCTAGAAACCCAAAGCACTCCTAGAGCTGGACGAGCTGCTGCAAGCTGGTGGAGAGCCTAAAAAGGGAACCCCCCATAGCCCACGTGTCTGGTTTTATACCAAACCTGGCTGCTTAACCACCCCCTCAGGTCCCAGCCACCTTCCCTATGGTGGTGATGGGAATTGTCTTTCCCAATGTCTTTTGGCTTTGGTCTGCAGTGGGGGTGGAGTCCACAAAGCCTGTATGGAATTAGCTTTAGGACATCCTTTCTCCCTAACATTACCACCACCTAGGCACAGAGTGCCCCTCTCCTAGACAGTCCTGGGGTACACTGTACTCACTGCATGACCCAAAACTCTGTGTGTTAGGGGTGGGGTGTCTGCGTGATACTGAAGAGCCACCCACCTGGCTGTTCCAAGACCCCTCACACTTCTGATGTCCACACCCCCACATTGGTCCCTTTACATATAGCTGCTTCACTATGTTTTTTTTTTAATATTAAATTTTATTTTTATATTCCCCCATACAATTGCAAACGCCCCATTCTGACCCCAATCCTTCCCCTCCCGCCCCCCACCCCCCAAAAAGTGTCTCTGGTTCATAGATTTTTGTTGATTTTGATTTTCACTTTCTTATATTCATTTTCCTGGTCCCTTATTTAAGTTTTCTAGATTCCTGCTATGAGTGAGACCATCCGGTATTTTTCTTTTTCTTTTTGGCTTATTTCGCTGAGCATGATCCCTTCCAGCGCCATCCATGTTGCTGCAAATTGCATGTGTTTATCTTTTTTGAATGCTGAGTATTATTCCATGGTATATATGTACCACATCTTCTTGATCCAGTCATCTATTTTTGGGCATTTGGGCTGTTTCCAAAGCTTAGCTATTGTAAACAGTGCTGCTATAAACATAGGGGTGCAGGTGCTCTTTGGAATTGATGTTTCTGTGTCCTTTGGGTAAATACCTAGGAGTGGAATTGCTGGATCCTGTGGAAGCTCTATGTTTAGTAGGTCCAGAAATCTCCACACAGCTCTCCATAGTGGTTGGACCAGTTTGCACTCCCACCAACAGTGCAGAAGAGTTCCTTTTTCTCCACACCCTCGCCAACATTTGTTGTTGCTAGTTTTTTTAATATGTGCCATTCTCACTGGTGTGAGATGGTATCTCATGGTAGTTTTGATTTGCATTTCCCTGATTACAAGTGATGTTGAACATTTTTTCATATGTCTGTTGGCCATTTGCATTTCCTCTTCAGAGAAGTTTCTTTTTAGCTCTTCTGCCCATTTTTTGACTGGATTATTTTCTTTGTTGTTGCTGAGTCTCATCAGCTCTTTGCAGATTTTTGTGATCAGTCCTTTATCATTAGTGTTGGGTGCAAAAATGTTCTCCCAGTCGGTGGGGTTTCTCTTTGTTTTTGTTATTGTCTCTTTTACTGTGCAGAAGCTCTTTAATTTGATGTAGTCCCAGCTGTTGATCTTTGTCTTCACTATCACTGCTTTGGGTGATGTGTCTGTAAAGATGTCTTTGATGTGCAACTCCTGTAGTGTTTTGCCTATATTTCCTTCTATGTATTTTATGGTTTCAGGTCTTATGTCTAGTTCTTTAATCCATTTTGAGTTGATTTTTGTGTATGGTGTGAGGTAGTGGTCAAGCTTCATTCTTTTGCATGTAGCGACCCAGTTTTCCCAGCACCATTTATTGAACAAACTTTCTTTGCTCCAATGCATAGTCTTTGCTCCTTTGTCAAAGATTAGTTGACCATAAATATGTGGGTTTATTTCTGGATTTTCTATTCGATTCCATTGGTCTGTATATCTGTTCTTGTTCCAATACCATGTAGTTTTGATGATTATGGCTTTGTAGTATAGTTTGAAGTCTGGGAGTGTGATGCCTCCATTTCCTTCTTTTTTTCTCAGTAGAGCTTTGGCTATTCGGGTTTTTTGGTGATTCCATATGAATTTCATCAATAATTGTTCTATTTCTTTGAAGAATGCCATTGAGATTTTGATTGGAATAGCATTGAATCTGTATATTGCTTTTGGTAGGATGGCCATTTTAATAATGTTTATTCTTCCAATCCATGAGCAGGGGATGTCTTTCCATTTCTTTGTGTCTTCTTCTATTTCTTTTAACAGTGTTTTATAGTTTTCTTTGTATAGGTCCTTTACCTCTTTTGTTAGATTTATTCCCAAATATTTGATTTTTTTTGTTTCGATAATAAAAGGGGTGGTTTTTTTGATTTCTTCTTCTTCAGATTTATTGTTTGTGTATAGGAAGGCTACTGACTTTTGCGTGTTGATTTTGTATCCTGCCACTTTACTGAATTGATTGATGAGTTGAATTAGTTTTTCTGTGGAGATTTTGGGGTTCTCTATGTATATTATCATATCATCTGCAAATAGTGATAGTTTGACTTCTTCTTTTCCTATTTGGATTCCTTGGATGTCTTTCTCTTGTCTTATTGCTCTGGCTAGGACTTCCAGTATTATATTGAAAAGCAGTGGTGAGAGTGGACATCCTTGTCTTGTTCCAGATCGTAATGGAATTGCTTTCAGCTTTTCACCATTGAGAATGATACTGGCTGTTGGCTTGTCATAGATGGCCTTTATGATGTTGAGGTATGTTCCTTGTATCCCAAGAATTTCAAGGGCTTTTATCATGAATGGGTGTTGCACTTTGTTGAAAGCTTTCTCAGCATCTATTGATATTATCATATGGTTTTTATATTTCTTTTTGTTGATGTGTTGGATAACGTTGATTGATTTTCGGATGTTAAACCATCCTTGTACCCCTGGAATGAATCCAACTTGGTCGTGGTGAATTATCTTATGGATACATTGTTGGATTCTGATAGCTAAAATTTTATTGAGGATTTTTGCATCAGTGTTCATTAGGGAGATTGGCCTATAGTTTTCCTTTTTTGTGTTGTCCTTATTCGGTTTTGGTATTAGTGTAATATTGGCTTCATAGAACGTGTTTGGTATTGTCCCTTCCTTCTCAATTTTTTGGAAGAGTTTGTGCTTCACTATGTTTTGATGTGTGGCTTCTTACCCAAACCAAACTCATCTAATTTTTTCCCATTTTTCAGGGATTAACCTGGTTTATGGTAAAAAGGACTTTGCTTTTAGGTTTGCTTTCCAAACTCTAAGAACTTGTTTGGTGCCCTTCTCCCCAATTTTTTCAATGTCTGGGGATTGGGACAGAAAGGGGAGAACCAAAGCATGTGCTTATCTGTCTTTTTGAGGTTTTTCTTATTTTTTAAAATTCTTTTTAATAATAAAGTACCATTGTTTTACATCTTTGTTAGCATTTTGACAATATAGGATTTCTCTCATTAGGTGTGGTCATATTAGCTCCCCACCACCAGAGCACCCATAGTCCTTACCTGTCATTTTGAAACATAATTATACACATCGATTTTATAAATGGCCCATTAACAAATCAACATTTTAGAGTTAATATGCTTTTTACTGAATTATTTTAGCATTCCCAAGTGATGAATGTCTATACGTGCATGTACCTGTGTATACATTTGAATCTTTCACATTTCCCAGTTAGCACTCCCAGAACTATTTCAAATAGCATCGGTCATAGTGGGGGACCTGTCCAGTTCCCCCCTTTATAACATCATCTCCCCTGTACCATCTACAAGAAAACAGGGAGGCTCCCAACAGCCATAGGATTCCCTGCAGGTGTCTTTGCCTCTGAAAACAGCTGGTTAGATGAGGGAGATGACACAGGGTACATGAATCATAGCCTCTTTTCCAGAAATATGAAAAAACAAACAATCACATAATACATTTTTTTTTAAAGCTGCAGTTGGTAAAATGAAGATCACTGCTGAGGTGCTGTAAGAGAATGAATTCTTTTTTTTTTTTTTTATAGAGGCATGTTTTTATTTATTTATTTTATTTGTTTGTTTGTTTTGTTTATACATGCACTGGGCACAGTCAGAAGCGCGGGAGGGTGAGAGAATTCACCAGAGCGGGGAGCAGAGCAGGCAGAAGGACCGAAGTACACTGCTGAGGGGAGCAGCGGGGGGCAGGAGAGGTCTGCCCACCATGTGGTATCCTCCTCTGGTGGCGGGGGAGCAGCCGGGGATCGAACCGGCGCCGCAGAGGCCACGGGCAGCTTCGCAACCCAGCGCTCAACCGCTGCGCCACCAGGGAGGCCCAAGAATGAATTCTTAAGGACGTCACCTAAATGAAGATTGGAGACATGTTCTAGGCTGGAAGGAGAAAAGTGAGGACCCCTGAGTGGGAGGGGCTGCAAGAAGCACAGTGGTCTAAAGGGTAGAACTGTGACTCATTTAGGAAAGGAGGAGAGAGGTGAGGGCCACACTCTAAGGACTTTGAAGTCATTGTAAAGATTTTGATTCTCTTCCCAAGAACCAAAGGCAGTAATTAAGTTATAAAGAACAATGGCATGGCTAGATTTATAGATTTAAGGAAGAGTCTGACCCTACAGCAGAGAATGGGAAGAAATTGGGTGAGATTGGAAGCAGGGAGACTAGATGGGGGCGGGGCTCTTCCAGGGCACATATCTTTTTTTTCAAATAGTGTTTTTTTAAAAAATATTTATTTATTATTTATGATAGAAGAACTGGGGTGCAGGCCAGAGGTGCAGAGGGTGAGAGGATTCACCAGAGACAGAGTGAGGAGCAGAACAGGAAGATCCACTGAAATTCACTTCAAAGGGGAGCAGGTGGTGAGACAGGAGAGGTCTACTGTGCCATTTGTGGGGGTGCTGTAAGAGAGGTCAGCTCCCTGGCTGGGGATCTAACTCAGACCTTCGAGGTGGTAGGGCTGAGACTTAATCCCTAAGCCACCAGGGAGGTCCAGGGCACATGTCTTAATCTTATTTCCAACTTCACTGGGAATACTGTAGTGTTGTTCAGTGTGATGGTGGTTGGTCACTTCAGATAATTCTGTTAATTCTCTGAATAAAGGGCACATAGTACTAGATGAATTAATGTTCTTTGTTGTTTTTTTATTTTTATTTATTTATTTATACATGCACTGGGTACAGTCAGAAGCGCAGGAGAGAAGAGAATTCACCAGAGCCAGAGTGGGGAATAAAACAGGCAGACTGACTGAAATACACTGCTGAGGGGAGCAGCAGGTGGCAGGAGAGGTCTGCGCACCATGTGGGACCCTCGCCGGCGGCCAGGGATTGAACCAGCGCTGCAGAGGCAGCTTTGCAGCCCAGAGCTCAACCGCTGCGTCACCGGGGAGGCCCAACTTTCTTTGTTTTTGTCATTAATTTCTATTAAAATGTCTTATGGAAATTTATTGACATAAATTTTTTTCTCTTTTGGTTATTAATATGTTAAAATATGTTAATATGTAAAACTCAGGCAACACCTACTTTGTCCTGTGATGTATATCACTTACTGATATGAGTGGACTTTTTTCTATTTATGTTGATAAGAGATGATATGCTTTCTTTTTAAAAAAAAAAAAGATTTATTTATTTATTATTTATACAAGTACTGGGTACAGTCAGATGTGCGGGAGGGTGAAAGAATTCATCAGAGCCAGAGTGGGGAACAGAACAGGCAGACTGACTGAAATACACTGCTGAGGGGAACAGTGGGCACAGCAGGAGAGGTCTGCGTGCCATGTGGGACCCTCTCTGGCAGCCGGGCATCAAACCAGCGCTGCAGAGGCTGCGGGCAGCTTTGCAGCCCAGCGCTCAACCGCTATGCCACCAGGGGAGGCCCAGAGATGATATGCTTTCTTTTGAAAGATACTGTCTCTCCACTTTCTCATTTAAGGTAATCCTAACCTTTTAAAACAGATTAGGCAGTTTTCCTTCTTTCTTTCTGCCCAAAGTGATTAAATAATAAAGATGTTTTGTAGAGCCCTGAAAAGAATTTATCCATGAATCTGCCTAGGCATAGAGGCTTTGGAGTATAGGGATGGTTCCTTGACAACTTTGCTAATTTTTCTTTTCATTATTTATCTAATTTTTCTTTGGTAAGGCTTGTAGTCTTTATAAGTTGTCCAATTCCACATTCTAAAGATTATTAATATAAACTGAAAAAGGACTCATCACAAAGATCTACAAAGAGCTGACTCCACTCAACAAAAACAAAGTAAACAATTCACCTCAAAAAAAGGGCAGAAGGCTGAAAGATAGCCTCCCATTTCTTAATCTGCTCTGTAAATGTGAATTCCCTCCCTCCTGCTTAATTTGCATTTGTCCTTTTCCTCTTGACTGATTTTTCCAGACTAATGTCTTATTAATGGCTTCGAAGAAGCCAGTTCTTGTAAGTACTAGTCAACAATGAAGATTTTTGACTTGAATATAGTAATTTCTACCTGCCCTCCTCTAATTTCCTTATTGAATTTTCTGTCATCCTGAGTTGAATATCTATCAATATTCTTTATCTTTCAAGTTAATTCATTTAAACCTCTACATTTTTCCCATGATTACAGCCTTGACCATGTCTCATATTTTAATACACACTATATTTGATAGCTTTTAAAAACCCCATGTGCTTGTTGCTTTTTTTAATATGGTGCACAACATCAATGCTATTACTCTGACTTATTTCTTGATTTCTAGTAGAGTTTTGACACAGGCTTAAAATGCCATGTACACAAGGCCCTCAGAAATTTTCTTTTGAGAATGAAGCAGAATGTTTTTCTTGTCTTCATTGTCTTCCCTTCTTTATTTTCATTACATTAGGCAGATCACATCTTGGTGTCCACTTCACAATGTATCAGTTAGGAATCATCATGCCCTCATCTTACAGCTCAGAGGTAAAACATGCCCTGTAGAGGAATACTGATAAACACACCTTTTTCTCATCAGTTGCTTTTAAAGTGTGCTGAAACCCATGATTAAAATAGGTACTCTCTTTTTTTTTTAGGTTCAATACTCAATATTCTAAGAATGAAGTGACATCAGAAAAGTAATTGCTATAGTGCAAGATGTTGAAAAGGTGAATAATAAAAATCAGATGGATTTCTTGGATGAGAAATCGGTTTACAGTTAAAACACAGGACCTGGGTGGAGACAATTTCTTCCAAGAGGAAGAAATTAAAACAAAGGTAATGGTTCAGAACAACTTCAGAAAATGAGTCTGAAGGAGCAGGCAAGCATAAGAGTCCAGCAAGATGGAATGACCAAAAGGACAGTTTCACACTGGGCTTGGTCCATTGAAAGTCTTTATTTTGCCTGATGCTAGGAGAAGATTTGAGAGTTCTTGATGTATCCAGTTAAACCTATTGGGGTTTTATGTGTTTTATCATTTTTAAAATATTATTCCTTGGTAGTTTTTGGTTTCTATATGCATCCATTGCTGCTGAATAAACTTAAAATCATGAAAGTTGTGACTACAAATTCCCCAAAGGAACAAGAGCATAGTCTTCAGCCCACAGAATAGGTCACCATGTCCCTAGCCAGAAAATGTTCTTCCTTAAATGGACTCTGCAAAGTTGATTATTTCACTTTCCACTTTTGTAATAGCTCTGTCAAGGAGAGTCTCCACCAATACACCCCATTCTTATACATGCATACTGCTTCTCCCATGAAGAGGTAGATTCTAACTCTCCTTGAATCATGGTTGACTTTAGTGACTCTTACCCAAGAAAATGCAACACAAGTGGCACAACTCTTAAGACTTTCTAGGCTAAGCTACAAGTCTTGCAGTTTCCACTTTGGTCTCTTGGATAGCTCACTCTTAGAACCCATCTACCATGCTGTAAGAAAGCCATGTCACTTGGAAAAACCACACATATGTGATAGTCATCAACCTCAGCTGTGTTCCTAGTAGGCATCAACTGTCAGCCTTTAAATGAGGCTTCTTGGCCTTTCAGTGCAATTACCTTTAATTGACCACAGCCTCATCAAATATCTATCTGCAACTATCTAAGAGACCTCAAATGAGAAACCAGCTGAGCCCAGTAAACCCACAGAACAATAAGAAATAACAATAATTTTTTTCATGCCACAAAGTTCTACAATTTTTTTAATACAGATACCAGCATAGATACCAGAATAATATTCTGTTTCATTGACCCAAATAAATGCCCTTTTGTGGAATGCATGCATTGCTTACATTTTTTAGACATATAAAGCCTTCTTTCAAGTTAAAGTCAAGTCATGCTTATTAGAAGAAAACATACCTTGAATATGTCTGCTTTGATCCAATATTGCTCTATTTATTGGTCAAAGAGCAACATCATGTCCATGTTTTTAACTGAAGATAGAGACACCAACTTTTGTCCCCATAATCACCTAATAGTAATAATGGTGAATTTCAGACTGATTTCAGTACACCGCTGAGTACTCTTCAGTTGAGTTGCTTTTCAACTCAGCAGATATTTATCAACTGTCATTTTTATGTGATAGAGGTCATGGGGCTACAAAATAAGTGGGTTCCTGACCTTAAGAATCCTCTTGTTCAAGAACTAAGAAAACCACAACATAAAAGTATTGTAATTTAAGGAAGAATGTGGTGGGAGTCAAAGATAAAAGGCACATAAAAGTCCTGTTAGGGCCTCAAAAGAAGGAGAAGGTGAGATAATTCAAGAGTCAACACGGGGCAGGAGAGAGTAGAAGCAGACATACCTTGAATACTAGATCTGCCACTAACATAGGCAAGTTAACCTGCCTTCTGCATTTTTAATATAAATATAAACTCACTTCATTAAGCAACATTCTTTTAATAAGTTTTTTATCAATTACTTTATAGGGTTATAAATATTAGATTAAATGAGAAAAAGGATCTAGTGCTTCTCATAGGAGGTGCTTTATTGATACCTGGTGTTATTATCATCATCATTATTACTGTCATCATCATTGAGTTAATGGAATTAGAAATGACTGGATGGAAATACAGCATTTGAGCTGGGACTTGAAAAAATAATGTTCTTGGGCCTCCCTGGTGGCGCAGCAGTTGAGCGCTGGGTTGCAAAGCTGCACGCGGCCTCTGCAGCACCGGTTCGATCCCCGACTGCTCCCCGGCCACTGGAGGAGGGTCCCACATGGTGCGCAGACCTTTCCTGCCGCCCGCTGCTCCCCTCAGCAATGTACTTCGGTCCTTCTGCCTGCTCTGCTCCCCGCTCTGGCTTTGGTGAATTCTCTCACCCTCCTGCGCTTCTGACTGTACCCAGTGTATGTATAAACAAAAACAAACAAACAAATAAATAAAAAACATGCCTCCATTAAAAAAAAATAATGTTCTTATCATCTACAATTTATAAAAATTAACTCAAAATTGATCAAAGACATAAATTTAAGAACAAAAGTATAAATCTCTGAGCAAAAAAAAAAAGGCATAAATATGTGGCTTTTGATTTTGCACAAATTCTTAGATATAATGCTAAAACATAAACAACAGAAGAAAATATAGATATATTGAGCTTCACAAAAATTAAAAACTTTTGTGTTTCTGTGGATATTATCAAAAGAAAGTAAAAAAAAAAAACACTCAGAGAATACAAGACATATTTGCAGGTTGTAAGTTTGACAAGGAACTTATATATGGACTATAAGAAATAATTCTTACTACTCAATAAAAAAAAGGTAAATAAGTTTATAATAAAAAACAAAGTATCCAAATAGATTTTATTCCAAAGAAGCTATAAAAAATAATCAACAAGTAGATGAAAAGATGCTCATCATCATTAGCTTCCAGGAAAATGCAAATCAAAACCACAAGGAGTTACTTATTGACACCCACTAGGATAATTCTAATCAAAGTCAAATGATAACATGTGTTGGTGAGGATGTGAAGGAATTAGAAGCCTCAAACACTGCTGGTAGGGGTGTAAAACTGCAGACATTTTGGGGAAAAGTCTGGCTTGTTCTAAAATGCTTAAACAAAGTTACCAGATGACTCAACAATTCTACTCTCATGGATATACCAAAAAAATTGAAAACATGTATTCTAATAAATATTTGCATAGGCAGGGTCATGGAAACACTCTTCACATAGCAAGATGTTCATCAACTGATGAATGGATAAGCAAAACTGGCATATCCATACAATGGAATATTATTGAACTACAAAAGGGAACTAAATACTGATAATTGCTGCAATATGGATAAACTTTGAAAACATTATGCTAATAAGAGAAGCCAATCAAAAGACCAAAAATTACATAATTTGCTTATATGAAATGTCCAAAATAGACACCTCAGTAGAAACAGAAAGTAAGTTTGGTGGTTGCCTGGAGCTTGGGAATGGAGAAAGCGTTGGATGATAACAAAAATGGGCAGAGTTTCTTTCCGGGGTGATGGAAATGTTCTATCATTGATTATGGTGATGGAGGCTTACCTCCGAATATTCCAAAGCCACAGAATGAATCATAACTTTGTGGTCCCTATCTCAATGTTTTAACCAAAACATGATGTTCAATATGTCAACATATGGATGTGAAGAGTAGCAGGGAGAGGAGGCACAGGGGAAATTTGGGAGGAAGACAGATGAGAAATTGTGCAGTGATGGGTGGGGCATCATCAAAGCATAAGCTCTCTGTAGGCAACACAGTTGGGAATTAGCCTTGGATGAAGCCAGATTGTGGTGGTGGTGAGAATCATTCAGTTCACACCTACAAATGGCCTGCCAAAAATACGTTGGGGATCGGAACTAAGGACATGAAGGACCGGGGTGAAGTGAAGAAACATTGTGCTTAGATTAGTTTTGTCTTTTAAATGGGGAGCTTGTGTATATGAAGGACTGAAGTATGATGGTTTTGAATATGAGAATAGAAACAGATATGTTCAGCTGATAGAAATCAGTCATGAGCCAATATGGCCATGAAGGATGGTTGCTGAGGTTTGGATTTTTTTTTTAAAGATTTATTTATTTATTTATTTATACAAGCACTGGGTACAGTCAGAAGCGTGGGAGGGTGAGAGATTTCACCAGAGCCAGAGCGGGGAGCAGAACAGGCAGACTGACTGAAATACACTGCTGAGGGGAGCAGCGGGCAGCAGGAGAGGTCTGCACACCATGTGGGACCCTTGCTGGCGGCCTGGGATCGAACGGGCACTGCAGAGGCTGCGGGCAGCTTCCCAACCAAGTGCTCAACCGCCGCACCACCTGGGAGGCCCTGAGGTTTGGATTTAAGGGCCAGAGATGGAAAAAGGACAGAGAGCTGGGCAAAGGCAGAACCCTGGGGGAAAATTTCCGATCTGTGAAATGGGTCTAATGATACTTACCTCATTCTACTCAAATTTTGGATTCGTTGTTATTTGGTTTCATGGGTAGATAAGGCTGTGAGAGGCTGATGTGTATTGAGTGTTTACTGTACATCAGGCACTTTTAAGTTTTTCTTAACATGCACTGTCTTGTTTTCCCCCCACAACTCCATGGAGTCCATATTCCTTCTACTATCCTCAGAATTTGAAATCAGATCTTTTTGACAAATGATTATGTAAACTTCCCTTGTTGTAAAGTATAAATGAGGCAATGTCTCAAAGGGGCACCTCAGCCAGAGTCTGGCACTCATGCATACTTGGCAAACATTAATGTTCTTCCCCCACCTATAGCCACCTGCTCACTCTGAGTGCTTACCTCGTCTCAAAGCCGGGATCTGAGGACTATCCAGCCTCTCTCCCGTCCTCACCCAACTTCTTTGCCCTGGTGCAATTGGTATTTTAAAGCTTCATTTCTCTGCCACAGGTGACCCCCATATATCTGATGACTCCATTCCTTCAACATTGCACCTCCCCCAGCTTCCCTCATTTGCTCCCACATAACCCCTATCCTGTTAGGCCTTTGCTGACCTAGTGGGGTTGAATAATGACAAATGTGCATTGGTTCTGAGGCTACGGTTAAATGCTCTTTGGGAATTTGGTGGAGGCCCACACGCATCTCATTTGTAACTTACGTCACTGGAATCAAAACAGCTAAAAACAGAAAGATTATGATCCACACCACCCTCTCCAACTAATCTCAAACACAAGAGATGAAAACTGCAGAAGGCTCATCTCTGTGAGTTTTTACAACACTAGATTGTAGCTCATCAGAGCCAATTCCTCAAGCCATTTGCTTTAATCTAAACCAGAATTTCTCATCTCCCCTTTTATGATCCCATTTCGGGCTCTATGAAGAGATGGAGCAGCTTGTCCATATGTTATCATTCTAATGAAAACAATAAGAGTCTGGTGATTATTAATCACCTGGCCTTATCAGCCATTAAAGGAAAGTCTTATTAACCAAAAGGCATATGTTTTGTTTCTGAATTCCAGAGATAAAAATCCAAAGGAGAGGAGAGAAGTGAACTAAGAATTCAGTTGCATTGGCATTTGGAAAAATGAATATCTTGACAGTAGTTTCTTTAATTAAGCACTTATACAGAGTTGGAAATAAAATAGTCAACCCTCGATATGGTTCTCTGAATTTCCTTTTTATTATTGTAATTTTCATAGCTTAATATGAGTTTTGGGATCCTAGAAACATCAGAGTAGCTTTAATCAGCTTTGTAAATAGTGTTCAGAAATCATTACCCCCCCTAAATGAGAATCAGTGTCCATATCTGAATTGTACACTGTGAGGAGCCCTGCATAGCACCATTTAAACACTTACCAGCACACAGTTGAAAGTTGTCCATTAAAGAAAAATGATGCATAAGCCATTTGAAGAATATAGCAGAAGACTGGTAGACTAGTTATGGAATCACTGTAAGCAGTTTTGCAATGGTCATTTCCAAAGGCAGGGAATTAAAAGGAAGGGAAATGGATCTCAGGGCAGGGAACCCCCCTACACACACCCCAAAAGGGACTGATCCTCAGGACAAAGCCAAGGTCATCAAGCACTTCTGCTACCTCTAGTTCTCCAGCAACAAAAATGGACAGGTGGCTGGAGGGAAGTTACACAGAAACTAATTTGAGTATCCATGTCTTACTCTGTCTTGCTTATTTTAGTGGAGAGTATTGTATTGGAATCAGCGTTTATTGAAGTGAGTTCTGCAGAGCCCCCCAAAGAGTGTGATAATCCCCAGGAAAATGCTGGGGACAATCTGTAGCAGAAAATGTTTGAGAAACTACTACATTCTTTCTCTCTCTTGACTTACCTCTCACACTCTCATGGTAGGAACTTTGAAAAATCTTTTAATACTGTGAACTCCCAAGCTTTGCTTTTAACCAAAGCATTCTCACACTTATTTGACAGGGGAAATTGTTGTTCTTATAATATCTATTAAGATTGTCTGGAACTTGTGAGTGTTCCACACTCACGTGGAGCGGGGAGAGAGACACCAGCTGGGTGAGCTGGCCCAGGAAAGGCTCAGAAGTGGGTCCGGGTAGCTGGACCATGGTCCCTGCTATATAGCACCTCTCCTCATGCTGCAGCAGTGACCTTTATTGTCAGGCAGAGTTCCTTAGGCTGTCCCCTTAGGTAGGCACATAATAAATACTTGTTTGATGGATTAAATACAAATTAACAAAAGTATTTAAATGAACCAGACTACTAACTGGTCCCAGCCAGGCTGTTGCATTCTCTGCAACATATGTAAACTGTTTGATAGATGGTCTGGCTACTGTACAATGAGAGAGGGCTTTGTCCCCAGATCCCTGGGACTAAAAGCAATCGCTCCCTCCTTACCTTCCTTCCTTCCTTTCTCCCTCAACAAATGTTTACAACCTCTAAGCACATGGCTAGGCTCTGTGTCTATATCACAAAAATGCATAAAATCCTTCCCCTTATAGAGCTTACAGCAGATGGGGAAAAAACAACAATAAACATAGTCAATATGCAAATGATATCTTATGATAGACACGTGTCATGAAGAATCCGCATGGCAAGGGAGATTGAGACATGCAGTCAGCGGGAGAGTAAGCAGAGTCCTCCCTAAAGGTGACAGCTGAGCAAAGATGTGGAATGATGAACGTAAGCCATGAAGGCAGCACGACAGAAACCCTGGCAGTTAGAGGGCATGCCAGTTATCTAGGATCCAGACTAAAGAGGGGTATAGCTCAGGTCAGACTAAAGAGGGGTACAACTCAAAGGAACAAGAAAGTCCACGCCATCAGTCCCAATGACATGTCTTATCTGACCATACTGTAACACCCCTCCCAGTGTAGGAGGACAGAGGGGTGAGGAAGGGAGCAGAAAAACACCAGGTCCTATAAATCCCAACAGCCAACAGATGTGGACAGCGGTGCCTCTGCAGACCAAGGAGACTCTCTGGAACATGGGCACTGAGTTTGGGGCTCGATGTGCCATGTGAAGCTGAAATCAGATGGGCCTCAGGGCAGCCCTGCGTTATGAAGGTCGCCAGCCTCAGACAGCAAACCCGCGCTTGTCGATGACTCTTTGCCATGCTTTGCTCTCCCTCCTGAACTAGGCACACCAAACCCCTGCTTACAATTTGGAAACATTTAAAACCCCTGGCATGGAGATTAGATCATAATTCTGGGATAACAAAAGTTCATTTTCTACAAAGCTCCACTAGGAAAGAAAACGTACTCCAGGTGGAGCTATGTGTCCACACCCTGTGTTCCAGGCCTGGCCCTCACCCGCCACCTCCTCTCTGCTCCACTATTCACATCTCACCCTTCGCTGGAAGGCTTTTGACTTAAGTAGAGAGGAATTTAGTATATTATGGAAGAGCCAAAGACTTTATGTTTTAGTTTCTCTGGCTCTAAACAATTCCCATAACTGAGATATCCAAAATTACACTTTCTGTGGTTCTCTGGCTATGTTTGAATTCACAACATCACTCAGCAGCCCTTGCTTAATATCTGGGTGACAATCCGTTTCTCAACACTTAGAAATAATCCTCCACGGCCCTTCCAAGGATGAAATATGACTGCGCATAGTGAGCCATGCAGTTTTTCCAGGCTCTTGCAAAACATCAAAATTTGCCATTGCCAGAAACTGTTGGTAGAAAGAAATGTGCAAAAGAGCCTCAGATGCAGTGCATAACTGAGGAATGGTGAGGGGGCCGGATTTATGAACTGTGAGCCGTGGTCCCTGGTTGCCTGCATGCCAGGAGTGAGGTCAGCAGGAAGCAGGTGTGCAGCTCCCCAACAGGTGTGTCCAAAGGGCCCTTTCAGCTCTGGCTTTGCTGCTACCTGGAATTCAGGGGTGCGGCTGCCAGACAGAGGAATCCTGGGGAACAGTGTTAAATCAACCCAACTGTTCCCCTAAAGGAAATTGCTCAGGCCAAAAATAATCATTACAAGATCAGAAAAGTTACTTTAGAAAACCTACATAAAGTTCAGTGTGTGCAAAGTCTGAAGTCTATGAGGATGGAGTGGAAATTAGGAGAGTTCTTCAAACTTCAAGGAACATACTCCTAATGATGAGGACCTTCGTTAATCTCACCTTCGCTCCACCTGAATGTGCATGTAGGGAATGCGAAAGCTAAAAGTACTGGGTGTGCCACCCAGGAAGAGAGCTGGTTCATCTGCCTAGACCATCTCTGACCACCTGCACACTCCTGTTCTCAGTGTGTGGCAATTTGAAGGGCAGAGCTTACCTCCCTGCTCCAGGCTTGGACATTAACCTGCTATCCCACCTGTGGTCTTTGTTTGGTTATTGGGAAAGGTGTGTGCTACCTATCAGGTTGGTGAGCCGCTCAGAAGTGAAATTCTTTGAAGTGGGCCCATCTTTGATACCATGTGAAGAAGGCCAAGCAGGACAAAGGCAGCACAAAGAACGGAGAAAATGACAAAGACAGAGCAGCACGGTCCTGAGAGCTCTGTTTGCACTGCTGATCCTGGCTATCACTACCGTCGCCCCTGGTTTAATTCATTTGAAACCCCCTGGATTTCCTTCTCTGCAAAAGGCACTGTTTGTGAACAGAAGATGCAGGTTACATCACGTCTATACCAAACAGAAATATATCCTAGTGATTCATTAAAAGTAATGCTACCATGTGCTATAGAAATAAGCCAGGAAGAACCTCCCTGGTGGCGCAAGGGGTTAAGATGCAACCTATGAAGCTATCTGCAGCCACTGCAGCATGAGTTTGATCCCCGGCCAGGGAGGTGACCCACACGGCACAGCAGACCTCTCCTGACTCGCCCACTGCTCCCCTCAGCAGTGTATTTCAGCCAGTCTGCCTGTTCTGTTCCCCACTCTGTCTCTGGTGAATCCTCTCACCCCCCACATCTCTGGCCTGTACCCCAGCTCTTGTATGCATAAATAAAATAAACTATTTTTAAAAGGAAAGAAAGAGAGAGAAAGAGAAAGAGAATGAGAGAGAAAGAGAGAAAGGGAAGGAAGGAAGGAAGAGAGAGAGAAAGAGAGAAAGAAAGGAAAGAAAGGAAAGAAAGGAAAGAAAGGAAAGAAAGGAAAGAAAGGAAAGAAAGGAAAGAAAGGAAAGAAAGGAAAGAAAGGAAAGAAAGGAAAGAAAGGAAAGAAAGGAAAGAAAGGAAAGAAAGGAAAGAAAGGAAAGAAAGGAAAGAAAGGAAAGAAAGGAAAGAAAGGAAAGAAAGAAAGAAAGAAAGAAAGAAAGAAAGAAAGAAAGAAAGAAAGAAAGAAAGAAAGAAAGAAAGAAAGAAAGAAAGAAAGAGAAAAGAAAGAAAAGAAAGAAACCAGGAATCTAGAAATCCAGAAGCTGGGAAGTCTGGCTTTGGGGCTACCTATAGCATACCTGAAAAGCTACTTCGATTTGGAATGCATCAGGTTTTCTCATCTTATATCAGGAGGTGGACCAAGGTCAATTCTCAGTTCTTCAACTGTATTATCTTATGATAAACTTGACAATCTTATAACCTAACACCGTTGGTACATTAATTGCCCAATTCTATTGCCCACTTTAAATTTATCTTCAAGAAGGAATAAAATGTCAAACTTTTAGCAGGCATTGTTGTCGATGATTAATTTGGTTTCTGCGTGGTCAATAGGAGCAAAGCAAGTGTGAATGCGAAGACATTCCATCAGCGGAAAGAGACATATTGTCAGTATACCTCAAGTGCCCTTGGAGATGTTTCCCGGGACGCTTCTTCCGGTGCTACATTACAGCTTCTGTCTCATAACCCTGCCTTCAATCTTAGCCTTGTCTTTGAGCCAAGTCGGGACAAGAATTCTCTGCAGACAAGCCCAGTATTTCCAGGAGCTTTTCTGACTGCCTCTCACCCGGCTCCTGCATTCAGAGCAAAAAGATACCTTGTCTTTACAAAGGATTAATGTCTACACATTTCTCCAAACACTGTCTCAAACCCTCGAATCCTAGAAGCATTTCCTTATTGGATTAGTGGTAGCTAAATGTCTCATAACTAATACAGTTACCCTAATAAGAATTGTGGAGATGTAATTTGTGAAATAAAGATGCCCTGACATCGTAGCTCCTGTAATTAGACATCTAGAGAGACAGGTTCTGGTTTTTGTTTTATTAACAAATAAAGCTTGATTCTCCTTAACACCCTCAGAGGAGGAACCCATTCAGCCTGTGGGCCAGCGATCAATGTGGACTCCCTTTGTCCCAACTATAAATCAGAGATAACAAAATTCCCCTTGTTTTTGCTCTAAGCTCTAAATGGGGGTAGAGTCGTGGGTCAAGAAGTAAATTGCTGTATAAATGCAATTCAGTGATTCATAAGCCTTTCAGATTTAGTTGAGGGAGGGAAAAGAGGGTTAATTCAATTTTGTACTAAGTGTTTTCTTTCTGCTCCAAGTGGGTCATTGGAAATGCTGAACATTTCCAAGCAAAGATTTGGTTGCTCTGAAAGAAACACTGGGAACACAAGATAAGGAATCATGGGGTTCAGATGAAGTTATATCTGCTAACTGGAAGTAACAAACACTTGAGGTCAGCATATTTATCACACTCACCCCAGCTCTTCCCCCCAGGTTGTGGTTTGGCATTGACTGTGCAAACCTACCTGCACTCTCCATCCAGTCAGTGCACCCCTCCCACATCAGCCCCCTCCCTTGCTTTGCCCTTTTGTGTCCAGGGGGGCCTCTAATGACATTCTGCTGCTAGTGGTCCCTCGAGCCTTCCTCTCCTTTATTGGTTCACCCTGCTCACACAGGTCCTTTATCAAACCCTTTCTCGACATTTGGACCTCCACATCACACATATTAACAACACTGATAATCTTTCTGACAGACACTAAGATGTAAGATTCAAAGGAGCTGTCAAATTGTATTTTCACCACTGCCAGAGCAAGGCAGAAATATATCTCTTCTTTAGTCTTCTGTATCTGTAGTCAATACTATCAATGATAGTTTTTCTTCATCCCATGTGGCTTTATTTCCATTATACCTGGCAGCACAGGAGCACATAATTGCATATTTCTTTTGCAAGCTGACTCCCAGCACCAGGATTTTCTGTGAGTCTGCCCACCTCATCTGTTCCCCATAATCCCACTAACGTGAAAGAGCAAAGACTATCTATTCCTAATCTTCCCAAACTTCAGGTAATCTGAGAACCTACCCAAGTTTCTCTATGCGCCTTCCTCTTCCTAGGAAGACCAAGCCGAGGGTCTCAGGATCCAAAGGATCTGGGGCAGTGGACTATGGCACAGTTTACAATGCATCCAGGTGCATGAACAGTAAGTAAGTGAGGTAGGAGCCAAAGACAACTAACAGAGAGTAGTAGCCCCAAGAATGTGCTCTATGAGAATTACAAAGGATGAAGGTAATGTCATAAAATACAGCATCCAGGTAGAAGCACTATTGGAGGCCAGGGAATCAGATGATGCCCATAAGTTGTGGGAGGGATAGGATGAGAAAGGCAAGGGGGGATGTCAGAGCTGTATCAGAATCAGGATACAGGATTTGGAAATAAGCTTTTTCTCCATCTCCTATAATTTTTAGGCTTATATTCCTATGCTTAAAATATCTTCCTGCTTTTACATTGGTGATGCTTTATTTGTTTCTAGTGGCCTCATCAGCCCATTCCTTCAAGAACCAATGCACGATGGAATCATTCCAATGGGCAGATTTTAAAACACAGATGCCTGGGTCTCAACCTGCCTACCTCAAATTTAAACTTAACTGATCTAGGATATATCTTTGGACTTTCAGTTTCAAAATTGAAAATCAGCCAAAGTTGAAAATCACCACTATAGAAAATGTCCACCAGACTTACCTGGACTAAAGGAATAAGGTTTCTTAGCAACCTTTGGTAGGTGAGAATGAAAATGGGCAATACAATAACCCTGAAGTTGGACATGATGACATGGGATCAAAATGAGCCTGTACCACAGAGGAAATATAAAAGTAACTTCTGCAGAACTTCTGGTGATGCTTTTTCTCATCAACCCAAACTGTGTTCCTTTATAGCAACAGTTCTCAAACGTTGGCAACATCAGAACCATCTGGAGGGTTAGACTTTATTAAAAAACACAGACTGCAGGGCCCACTCCGTTTCTGATTAGGTAGGTTGGGTGGAGCCCTAGAATTCACATTTCTGACGCATTCCCAGATGGTGGTGATCCTGCTGAGCCAGAGCTGTACTTTGAGAAGCATTGCTCTAAAGAAAGTTCTTCATCCATGCCTTGGTCTTCCTAGATTTTGTGTGATTAAAAGAGTGGTTTCTTTATAGCCCCATGGAGAGCCTCCCCACTCTGTGACCACACACAGGGTAACATCTATCACCCTGGGCCAGAAAGGGCAGCAAATGGTTATTTACTCTCCACAAGGTGTTTGCAGGCTCAGGCACCACTGCAAAAACTCCCTGGGAATGTGGGTTTTATGTGACTGTCTTTAAAAAGTTTGGACTATATACCATAAGGAACACCCACTTGTCAGCAAGAATATTTCCTTATATGATCACAAATGTTTCCAGTCGTGAAGAAAAGCATGAGACAGGTGAAAGAAAAATTCCTAAGTCCATGTCTACAGTCTCAGTTCATCCCAAAATCAAATTGAAGGGAGAACTAGAGAAATGGTTTGACTTCTCTCTGCCCATTCTGTACTGCTCTTTGGAGTAAATCGGTTTTTCTTATATTGCCCATTGGCAGTGTTTGCAAAGACAATTGCCCTTTAGAAGCAAGTGGACTCTCTAGAAGAGATTTCAAACATTTTATTACTATCTGAGTAGTCCATTTCTTTTTCCTTTCCTCATAAACACAAACATCTCATTGTTCATTTTTAATGACTGCCTTTTGCTGTTTTACTTTGAAACACATTTTGGAAATGGAAAAATCAGTGCTACTAATTTTCCCCAGTCTTAGCATAAGAAAGCGTAATAGCTGGCACAAAGATCCACTGGGCACAAAGATCCACAATCATCTCTTTTCAAAGGCTCAAGTTACACCAAAACCTCTGTCCAGGTAAGGACCCACCTCCTAATTTCAAGTAGAAGCTTTGAGACCACAGTGGCTTGAATTTGAAAGTTCTGACTTTACATTGATGTGAGGTTGCTTCCCAGGCATATGCAGAACCCTGTTGCATATGCAGACACCCCTGGGATGCCTTGATCCGGGCTCAAGGGCAAAGGCCCATTAGTGATGGGCATCTTCCCTACTGCCACTTGACTTGACATCAGTGGGCATGATAGACTAGCCTCTAATATATCCTGAAATCTGTTGCACAGGACACTGCATCCCGGAATGTTAGCTGTTGCTGGACACAAATTTTGGGAAATATAGAAAGTCGATCATGTCAGTTTCATTATTTTAGGACTTCTCAGGACTTTTAATCTACTATAACATGATTTTTCCATAAGGGGGTTTATTGGACCATAGGAGACATATTTGATCACAGAGGTAAAATTCTGGGGAGTTTCTCTTGGGACATATGTGAAGAATTGCTTTGGGGAATAATAGTTAGACAACGTCTGGTTTCTTCTCACATAAATTCTGCATCCAGGTCTGAAATCTCTATCTGTGGAAATGAGTCTTAGCTAATCAACAAGACTCAGAGGTGAGGTTTGAGCCAAGCATAGCCATGTACCTCTGACCTACGAAGCAAAGCAGGGGAAGCCTTTTGAATATCCCTCCTACTCCCTCTCCACCACCTCACTGGGATAAGAAAGTGATTCTGGTGAAAAAGAAAAACCAAGGGAGGACTTTAAAACACTAAGTTTCAACTTTTATAGGCATATTTTAAACATTTTCTTTCACTACCTTATATAGAAAATATTTGGATCAGAATATTCTTGCCAAGGGAGTGCTGCTTAGCCTAAATACATGGCCATGAGGACAAAGCATTTTTGGTAGAAAATGCTGTTTTTCTTAACCCCAGTCACTAAATATGTAAATGACATTCAAACAATTAGTCCAGAATCAGAGACTGTTCTTACCTCTCCTACTAACTCCCCTCACTTGCTTCTTATTCTGTGATAATACACGATTTAGTTTGACATCTAATCAGATGCATTAGTGGCAATGTGGTGGCTGTTAGTGAAGCTCTGTTCTAATATTATAAATGTTTCAATGTTCAGAAGCTTATTATATTACGTTACATTAAATATATATTACTATGTATCATATGATTTAGTTAAATAATTGCATCATTTTATGTTCACAGTAATGTTTTGTCAAAAGTTTCCCTTTTATAAGTGAGGAAACCAAGTCTGGATGATCCTAAGGAATTATCCTAGGTTACATAATAATGAAAGACCCCAGCCAAGACTAGAACCAAAATCCATCTGAAACCAAAGCCTTCAGTTGCCTTCCATAATTACCAGAATAAGTTTGAAAAGGGGGAAAATGGAATGTTTAAGATAATGTCTGAAAACCTCAAAATGCTTTTTAACTACCCATGATTCTAAACTGGAAAGAAATGGATTCTCACACTACCAATCACATGGTAAACACACCAGGAACAGCTTACAAAAATCCAGAGTTTTTGTGATCTGCAAATAATCACTTCTCACTGATAATAGATTTTACAGCAAATAATCAGTTTCACAGATAAAATCTCACACAGTGGGGCTATAACTGTTCAAATGCATCCTTTTAAAGATGTATTCCAAACTCTCAGAATCAAGAGATTTGTTTAAAAAAAAAAGAACTGCAAAAAATCTTTAACAATGTTTATTTCTAGGCCACCAAATTGATGAAAAAGAGAGAATTTTATGGTCAACAAAATGCAATTAATCTTTAACTATCATTGTAAAGCATGCTCATTTGTACCGATTAACTTAATTATTCTATCTGGCAGATTTCTCTCCCTCTCTGTATCCCAACTTTCTTTTAAGTTTTAAGTCTGAGGAATCTTTACTGCTTGATTTCTACTTAAGATTGCAATAATTTGTCATTGGTGTGCAGACACTTTCTTAACTATTCCTGTGTTACAAATAAAAGAACCGGTATTGCTCGGGAGGTTATCTCCAGGGCCCTGCAAAGCCAAGCACTATAAAATGGTTAGACATTAAAGATGCGAAGAAAACCCTATAAAACAACACATAAAAATGTGTCCCGCCTTGCCATTTATATGGAAAGATGGTGCAGTTCAATCTTTCAAGCCAAAGACTATTTTAGAATTAAAGTTTCAATCAGAACAGGAACGGAGAGAGGTTTCGTTCTTTCTCTTTGACCCTCTGTTTTTTTTTTCTTTTTGCTTGTAAAACTGCCAAAGTAAAATCATGTGCTATATTGCCTTTCCCATTGGCCTTTTGATCTCTCTCTCTCTCTTTCTCTCTCTCTCTCTCTCTCTCTCTCTCTCTCACACACACACACACACACACTGAAAGCAAAAATCTGGTTTTTTTTTCCTAGCTCAGGTTATTTCAGGGGGGAAAAAAAATTTGCTAACTCAGACCTTTCACTCATAAAGAAAGAAACAACCTCTGCTTGTTTAAGCAGACTTAAATTATTAGAAAACAAAATCTGAAAAATGCAACTTTGTCCATTCTCCCTAGAAGAGCTATTGATTTAACCATTCGTAGAGTCTTTCCTTTTCTAAACAACTGCATTTCACTGAGGACATAACAGATGTTCATGAAATAATTTTGACCAGAAGGATGGCTTTAGTTCTGCCAGTGTCAGGAGGAACTGTGACCACTTGTTGTAGCAGGCAACACCACACGGATAAAGAAATGGGAGTTGTAGAGCAGGCTATATAATGCAGGATGCTGCTGAAGAGCAAGATTCTGACCTTTTTATTGATAGAAGAATTAGGCAGAATCATTTGTGAGAGGAAGGAGGACAAAGAGAAAAAGGAGGGGTGAAACTAGAGAATGTGCTCTGGGGCTGTGAGTCTGCCCTCCAGGCACTTCTCATCTGCTTGATGACTTGGTATTGTAATTGAGATCAAGCTCAAGATCCCAGCCATTGTTTCAATCTTATCTATAAGGCTTTCCACTGATCAGCTTCTGGGGTCCCTTGTCATACATCAGTCCTCAGCACCCTGGGTGTTCCCGGTCATACCTTGTGATGCATAGCCTTCTCTTGGTTGAGTTAAAAGGCATCTTGTAAGGTTTGGCTCTGACTGATTAACTGGGCAGTTCTGACCTTGTATAGGAATGCAGAACTGCAGGTAACAAAATGGTGGCTGAGGGCCTCCCTGGTGGCTCAGGGGTTGAAGACAGCACTATCACGCTATCACCAGTCACTACAGCACAAGTCCGATTATTCGGCCGGCCAGGGAGCAACCCATGTCATGCAGCAGACCTCTCCTGCCTCGCCTGCTGCTCCCCTCAGCAGTGCATCTCAGTCATTCTGCCTGTTCTATTCTCCACTCTGTCGCTGGTGAATCCTCTCAACGCCCCCCTCCCCTGCCCTGCCCCCCCCACACACACCTCTGGCCTGTACCCCAGCTCTTTTATGCATGAATAAATAAATCTTTAAAAAAAATGGTGGCCAAACAGGCTGCTTAGGATTAGCAGACCCTCAACCACAACCTTAACTACCAAGAATGAAGATCAGAATCCAGAATTAGGATTCTTACCAGAAATAATCCATTTAGCAGAGAAGCCTGTCTATACAGCAGGACAAACATGGCATTACAGAGCATCTGATTTTCCTCATGTGAGTCTCTTTCCTTCCTCCCTGAAGTCCCAGGCCCCATTCCTCAGCTCAGTGTGCAGATACATACACATTAGCCTCATCGACTGTAGAATCTATATCCATTTAGATTCTACATGTGTATGAAATTAAATTTGCTTTTTTCCTCATCTTTCTGTTGCTAATTTGATATCTTGACCAACCCAACCGACAGGAGTAGAAGGACATTTCCTCTCCCCACACCCTTGCAGTTCTCACGGTGTTTGGGGAGCAGGTTGGAGGGACAGAAGACATAACCTGGAGCCAATGTAATTTGGGGACCTAGAGTCTCTGGAATCTGAGAAAATCTCAGCTGGTACTAGGCTTTTGACTGAGATCTCAGCAGTGTCCATGTAAACCTCCAAGTGGTTCCTTAAGTGGACACTTGCCTGGACAAATCTTCATTGGTGCATATATGAAGGATTGAAAAGCTCCTTGGAACATCTGTTCCTGCTTCCTGAAGACTTACTTTTTCCACATCTGTTATTGCGAGGGGATGTACCAACCCTGTCTTTAAATCTCTAGAAAAGTAGATTCACATGTTTTGCCTTATAGGACAGAGTCTTCATTTTATATTTATAGAAACTTTGCCATTACCCAGTGCCACCCAGAAATACATAACCCCCAGCTCAAGCTCCACCTTTCACAAATCCCTGCACATACCCTACCACATCACTCACTATCTTCTTTATTTAATTATCTCAAATTTGTCAGGAGTTTTATTATCTGCAATGATCAACACAAATTGAGTCAGCTTCCTGGCTCCACTGAATCTCCCACTTGTGAGTTATGCTTCCTGCATACTCTCCCTTATGTAAAAAATTCTGTTTCCTGGTCCCCGGTGATAAGACTGATACCTGAACTGAGCCATCAGTGTGTCCCACCCGTGGTCGTGGTCTCCTGCCACAGGTCAAGGGATAAATGAAGGATTCAATCCTGGCCAATCAGAGCTCCTAGGATGTTTTCTAGTTAAACAGATGTTTAACTAGATGTTTTCCTTGGATGTTTTCCTAGTTAAACAGAAAGAAAGATGCCTTTTCCCGGCTCCAGACACAGAGGTGTTAAGATATGCATCTGTAGCTGCCCGAGGCATGTCACCCACCTTGCAAGTGTGTGGCTTCCTGACAAGGTAGCTGCCAGCAGAGATGAGAAACTGACAGCTTCCTGATGGAATCTCAGCCCCCTCCTCCAAGTTTGTTCTTAGAAGTCACTAAATTTTTCTTGCTTCTTTAAATTGCTTTTAATCCTGACTAGATCCAATTTTTCCTGGAATATCAAAAAATAAATAAATTAAAGGGAAAGTAGAAAGAAACATCTTCATGTGATGAGGCACCACAACCATAGATGTGACAATTTATAATCTGTCACCACGGGACATCACAGGAGAGAACAGAAGGGTATACCCTCTACAGCACTGTGCTGGGTGTTTATAAAACCATCCTGAATCTTGGCCAAAATTTTAAGTTCAATAAACTCTGTTTAAGTAAGGGATAAAATAATATATTTTAGAAATATTTAAATAGAACTGATGATTTTTTTTTAAATCTCAAGTGTTTGAAGAACTTAATTTGGTTTTTAAGAACCATGAACTGAATTCCAGATAAAGTATTTTTAAAAAGATTTGCCATATCAAGTTTATTTCTTCCAGCTCTCTAAAATTATTTTCTTCTGCAGACACTTGCCTATTCCAAATGCAAACACTCCTATACAGATGGATTTCCATTCTTTCCTTTTCCTTTCTCTTCTGCCCCTGTCATGATTCTTTGCTCTTTCCATCTTTTGTGTTACCTGTCTGCCACTTACCCTCCCCTCAGCACTAGCATATCCTGGACTTTCAGAAAAGAGAGTTTTGTCAAAAGGGCTTTGGTTCAAAAAGCAGAGACTCTATCTTCTAACAGATTATCTCTTGTGCTTTCTCTAAAGCCAAAACCCCAGCCTGCACCCTAGGAACTGTTATAGAGCAGCCCCGATATTGAACGGGTTGCCTGGCTGTGGGTCCTCACCCGCGCGCTTACAAGGGACTTATGAATACTCCACTACAGGCACACACAAAAGGTTAATAAAAGGTTTATTTACAAGGGAAAAGGAAATAAGGAAATGTACAACTCGGGGAGAAAATAGGGAAATAAAGTCTTTAATGCGTCCTACCCGATCCAACGACCTGGAAACCCAAAGTCACTCTCAGAGCTGGCCGGACACTGCTAACTGGCGGAGAGCCAAAATGGGGGAACACCCCCCCAAGCCCACATGTCTGGCTTTATATCAACCTGGCTGCTTAACCCCACCCTCAGGTCCCAGCCACCTTCCCTTTGGTGGTGATGGGATTTGGAGTTCCCAGTGTCTTTGGCTTTGGCCTGGGGTGGGGGTGGAGTCCACAAAGCCTGTATGGAATTAGCTTTAGGACATCCTTTTCTCCCTAACAGAACTATGAGTCAGTAGAGTCTCACATGAGTCTGGATCATAACCAACGCTTGGTGCTCCTAAATGAAGGTTCTACCATGATTTTCCACCCTCCTATAGGACAGGACTCTCTATGGTAAACTTCAGTTCAGCAGCTGGAACCTTGGTAGGAGACTCCCCTGTGCCAACTCCATAGCTCTCTGACTATTGCCTTCTCCAGGTGGGTTCCCTTCCACAGCCACATCACCTTAGTGCATCTTCCCCACCTGTCCTCTCCCACCATGCCCTGAGATGTCTACTTACTCATGATCAGTGTCCTTACTTCTATGGCTCTCTGCTCTCTGCTAACTCCTGCCTGGCCCACCTGGGTTCAGATCATGACTCCTGTGCACCTAGATTGCCCTGACTTTATCTGCCCTGTGCTCTCAATCCCATCCTCAGTTTTGCTAAACTGTGCATTTCTACCATTCCCAATCCAAAACTAGCAATATCCCTCGGGTATTCCTAATCTAGTATCTAGTTTCTTGTCTTCATTTATAATTGGTATTGTGGACTCCTTTTTTACTAGCCTAATTCCCTAAGTCAGCATGTGACTCTCCAAATTTTTTCCCAATTCTTCTAAAATTTACATTGAACTTTACCAATGACTTATAATTTATCTCACATTATATCTATCCATCCAATGCCATCGCTAGTTTAGGATCTTCTTGTAGTTTCCGTTCATCACTTGCATTTTTAAACATTTTTGAGTTGTACACATTCATAGGATAGAGACAAATTAAAAAGTTAATTAGTGGCTATCTCTGCGTGGTCAGATTAGGAGAAATTTTATTTTCTCTTGTGTGCTTTTTTTTTTTTAAAGATTTATTTATTTATACAAGCACTGGGTACAGTCAGAAGCGCGGGAGGGTGAGAGAATTCACCAGAGCCAGAGCGGAGAGCAGAGCAGGCAGACTGATGAAGCACACTGCTGAGGGGAGCAGCGGGCAGCAGGAGAGGTCTGCGCGCCATGTGGGACCCTCACCCCACGGCTGGGGATCAAACCGGTGCTGTAGAGGCTGCAGGCAGCTTCGCAGCCCAGCGCTCAACCACTGGGCCACTGGAGAGGCCCTTGTGTGCTTTTCTTGTTCAAATTATTTATTCTAAATAAACCTAACTCTTTAAAAAAGTAAACTTTTGGAATCATTTAAGATATCCCATAATCCACTACTGGTGCCTATTTCCACTCTTCCTTTAATCTATCTTATTTTACCCAAACAGCAATAACAATCGGTGGAGGTGAGGAAGAAATAACATCTACATTTTTTCCAAACCATGTTTTGTCATTAACATTCCACTATTATTGTTTTATGTTCAGTGAATGATGAGCCAATGGCTGAAATAGAATCAGTACCTCTTGCCAATCACTTAAACCAGTAATACTAATAGGAAACAATTACGTGGTGGTCACAGGGTTCGGAACTATTCTAAGGGGACGCGTGTGATTCTCATACAACAACTCTATGAAATAGATGGTCACATTATCCCCTTTTATGGATTAGGTGACTTGCCCTAAGTCATACAGCTAGTGGATTCAATCAAGTGCAGCCAGTCTCTCCCAGATGCTGTGCCTATAATCACCATGAGGTATGTCCTCACTGAAGGGCACCAAGAGATAAGTGATGAGTACTGCATGGTCCTTGTTCTCTGCTCTTTGCACTCGTAGTATTTCAGCCAATGTATGGTTAAGAATACGGGGGCCAGCCTGGGTCCTCAACTGCCACCTATAAATATTATTCCTGTGGAGAGAAATCACTGTGCATTCCAAACAACTGACCTACAAATGAAATTTCTGAATAGTCTATTTGCAAGTAGGGGGTTGCCTGTATATCTCACAAGGAAATTATTGCCAAGGGAAACACATGTGTTTCCATCCAAAATAAATGTCTGGAAATTATTTGGCCTTTGAATAAACTCAGCCCATCCATCTTTAGCCAGGAGATTACTCTGAGGACTCTTCATCAAGTGCTTACAACATGAATAAAGACTTTTCAGAATGCTAACATCAATTCACAGACGTGGTTCTGGAAGCCTGAGGATTTTCACATGGGCACACACATGCTCCTGGAAGAGACTCCTTCTTGGCTGTCAGCCCTTCCAGAAGAGGCGGCAGAAAGCACGAAAGCTGAGCATTTCCTAACCCTTTCAGAAATAAATATACGCTGTTCTCTACATGTCCATGAAAATAAGGTATCTCTATGGAGAAAAGACTGACGGTCTGGAGAGCTATACATTTGCATAATTGTTATTGTTTTAAAAACTTATTCTATTGTATGTTTGGATTTACCTGTTAGAAGTACACCACATTATTAACCAGTCGCAACAATTGCTCAGCAACTCTCTCAATTCGAGTTTTAACAGGAATAGACAGAATCTGATTTTATTTCATTTTATTTTCCAAAAGGTAATGTTGCCATGGAATTTTATAACTTTGTAAAAGCAATAGTATATGATAGCCTTAGAAAGACACATATCTGAGTATATACATATCCACCTTCTTTAATAAGAGAATGTGGGACAGCTTAGATGTAATAGCAGAAATCTTCCTAGCTGAGAACAAAATGAGAAAATAAACTAAAGTTACATTTTATAATTGTATTGTGAAAAACTTTTTCATTTGGGATAGTCAAAATAAGCAACAAACTCTCCCAAACTGCAAGGACACCAAGCCACATTGTGGAAAAATGGAAATTTTACAAGATTAGGGAAAAAAATCAAAATCAAGATTTATATTATTGTCAACAAAGTTCCACAAAGAACACTGTCCAGCTTTATTACCATAAGGAAAACTTTTAAATTAGAAAGTGGAGACCTTTACAGTAATGACTTATAAACTCTAAGTAATCAACTCCATTATTTTGTTACCTCAAAATTCTTATTTTGTAATCTTAACCTTTAATATCAGGGCATTAAAAGGTAAAGTCTTTGCACGTGATTAGGTCATGAGGGTGGAACCCTCTTGAATGGAATCAGTGCCCTTATAAAACAGTCCTTCTGTAAGGTAAAGACCCCTGGAGAAGATTATCATCTGTTATCCGCAAATCAGGAAGCAGGCACTGGACCTGGCAGCCTCTGATCTTGAACTTACCTGTCTTTAAAACTGTGAGAAGTAAGTATTTGTTAATTAAATCACCCAATCTATGGCACTTTTGTTATAGCAGCCTGAGGAACTGAGATATTCATTCTTTCCACACTACATACATTCAATACACGTTTGGGGAACGGATCGGTCTAATAGGCACATAATCGTAATACATGTGTTTGTCACTAACTTTACTTTTTACACTTAACAGATTTGTAGTTACATCTGGTTCTTGAATTTAAGAGGTCCATGGATAATCTGCATGTCAAGTTATCTTAATAAATGGTAGCTGGTTCCTTTTGTTGTGCTTTCTGCAAAGGAGTGTCTTTTTTAAGAATGGAAAAAATTTTTTGGCCATTCATCAATTCTGTTAATAAGCACTCAAAGTCCCAGAACTAAGTTTTTTTGGACATCTTGAAGGCTCTGATGCATATCCTCATATAACTATTCTTCACTTGTGCACAATATTACTATATTTATGATTTTTTGTTTAAGTATTTAAGTTCAATGATACTGACATCAGGTTAGAACAACATTCTCTAATGTGATGCCACTGGCCACATGTGGCTATTCAGCCCCAGAAACAAACATGTCTGGTGCGAATTGAGATGTGCTGAGGATGAAATACACACTGGATTTGAAAATGTGGTGCCAAAAATAACTCAAAGTATCACAATAATTTTATCTCATTCGCATGTTGAAATGATAATGTTTTGGTTATTACTCATATTTTGAGTAGTCCTCAGTAAAAATATATTTGTAAAATTGATTTCATTCATTCTCTGCTGTTCTGTGTTACCATGAGTCTCCAGTCTTCCATGCTGGCAGGTTTCTCTTTGCATCCATCCAGTGGGTGTCCCCAACAGAAGGTCTGAGGATGAGAGGAAGGAGATATTGGCATATTCTCTCCTTTTCTCCTCTGCCTTATTGAGAGCTCAGTTTGCTGGAGAAGTTGGGTGTCTCCAAGACTGCAGCTCCCACTGCCCCTCCTTGGCTCCATCCTCCCTTGGGCTCTAGTAACACAATGCCCTCCCTATGTCACTTCAACCCAGGGAAGACAAGGGTTCCCACTGTTACTAGTCTCTGTATGCTTCATCATCCCTTGTAGGTCCTCTTTGTCCTATCCACACATTAGGTCATCCCCTCATTGATGCACATTCACCTGAAGCACCTGGGTAAATTCTGTTTCCTGCAGAGATCCTGTTAGTCCAATAGCCCATTCTTTTCCTCTACATGCCAATAGGAAGAGCCCAAATCCAGGGCCCACAGACAAATGTCCCATATTATGTTAAGATGAATTAGATGCATGAAATCAGTTTACTCTTCTTCCCAGTTATCCAAGTGCTCCTTGGCTACACCTCCGATTCAATACATTTAAAACTCTACAGACAGTGGCCAAGGCACTTGCTGAGCTCCCTAGTGACAATAAAGTTTCAAGTCCCAGTCTCACATCCAGTGTGCAAACAAAGGCTCACAGAAAACAAGAGTATGCATCTGAAGGTGTCAGTGCCCACAGAACTACAAATACAGCGTTTCAGAGTAGAGAGGAAGAACTGTGTATGTGGTCCACTCAGTCTTGCCGTTATTTCTCTAGCAAACAATAAGAAATGTAAAAATTGACGGGGTAAGAATAGGCCAGATCCTCAAATAATATTTTGTTCCATATATTTTGATTCTTACATTGATAAGGAAAAATATCAATTCCTGGCCAGGGCCATCGTCTTTGTGTAGTTGCATGTTCTCTCCATGTCTACATGGAATTTCTCTGGGCATGCTAGGTTCTTCCCCCATCCCAGAGGCATGTACATGAGGTTCATTGGTGGGTCTCAGTTGGCCCAATCTGAGTGACTGAGGGTGTGTGTGATATGTCCTCAATGGAAGGTCATCCTGTCCAGGCTTATGGTACAGGCAAAGATCCAGTCACCCATAACCCTGAACTGGAATAAGTGTATTGGAAAATGAATGAATGAATGCACAAATACATACATTGATGAATGCAAATGACTGTTTAATATTAGAAGACTTTGAGGTCTTTATTTAAAAGTTTGCTGATGTTTTTGTGACCAGAAACTCACCATAGGAACTTAAATCTTATTTATATCAGCCTATTGTTAAATGGGTTCCTTTATATGTCATTTGGCTTAAAGTTAGTTTCTAAGAACATATTGACAACATTAAGTGATGATTTACTCTTATAGGGTGCTGGAGCCAGCTCTCACGGACTTTAAAGAGTTGATTTCATGGACCTCTTCCCAACTCTGATTTCAGTAACTGTCCCGACCCGCGGGATTCGGAGGCACGGGAAGAGAAGGGCTGAGGATTAAAATGAGGGGCTTGACAACTTAACGCTAGCGTTTGCTTCTTTATTTTTCCTTTATCCTACATTTACATATCTTTCTTTTCCCTGACTTTCTTACTTCCCTGGCCTTCTCTCTGCTCCTCTCACAGTAACCCTTGCCGTATCTCCTTACAGTCTCCTCGCAGTCCCTCCTCGCAGTCCCTAGTCTCTCTCTTGCGGTTCCTTTCTTATACCCTCGTAGCTCCTCCCCCTGTACCTCCCAGTCTTCTGTGCTTTAACAGGAAAAACCTGTGGTTCTCCAATAGGCGAAACAGTAAAGCGGACTCATGGCAAACGAACTCATGGCAAGAATATGCAACATGGCACATATTCCGGACGGCTCCGGACATCTCCCCATTTTTTCTTTTAAATGAGACACCTGGCCTGTCTTAGGTTGGCACATCCCATAACCAGCCTTACCCGTCATCGCTAATCCGGCGCACTTGGTCCGGACCGCTGTCTTAGGTTGGTCTGGACGGGCTACGCCCTTACCCGTCTTTGGCTCACAGGTTCTCTAAGACTAAGGTAACCCATCCAGGTGCCACTGGGGAGTCCTGGTCAAGTACCATGGTGCCAAGTACTTGCCTGATCGCAATAGCACAATAGCTCTTTGTTTCGCCTCCGTAGCCAACGGAGAAACCATACACTGAAAGCACAGTCAGGAGTTAAGGCTACCACCCTGCCCCAAGCTTACAACTCTGAGAGGAGTCCTCTAAACCAGGCAATGAGACCCTCACCCGTAACAGGGGTAACACAAATAAAACTGTACAGAGGGTTACAAGGTATGTGAGCAATTAACAAAAGTGTGTCTATCCCTTTTTACATTAAAAACTGTCTGTTGATCAAACATAAAAGTCCATTCTGCAAATGTCCATTCATATATTACTGTGTTGACAACGCAGAAGCAACACCGGCAGCTAAATTGTCCACAGTGTCCGTATTTACAGCAATTTAAGTGACAGTAATGGCGGCAGCAGCCACGGCCACTGCTATTGAAACGGCAACAATAGCTGCAGTGATGCTAAAATCACGTCTCCTCCTAGATAGAACAGGGGAAAGGTGTGCAGAAACATCCACGGACATGACTAAAATAGAAGGTAGACGAACGATCACTGCTCTCTCCGCACTCCGGGCCCAGGAGGCAAAGAGGGCGCAGGTCTCTGTTGAACAACTCAACACAGTGGCATCTCCTGCATTATTGGAAAGGACAAGAAAGAAGGGAGGGGACAGACAGACAGCAGCAGACAAACTCTCCGACCCATTATTCTGGACGCTAACAGATTGTTCAAAGGTAGAACTAATATTTACGGAATAAATGGCATTAAATAATTTCACCTGACCCTGGCCTACCAGGGCAAAAGGGCACCAGTCCAGACATGAACGATTATTACATACACAAATATCCTAAACAAAGTCTCACATAACCATACAAACTAGCCCGAGCTTTCCAGGGTCTGATAGCCTCCTACCACCACTTATTAGCAAACATTTCAAAATGCAAACTGTTTAACTATCGGTAGGGAAGCCTCAGTATTACCTAGATTTCGGCCAGCTGCAGTCATCAATTTTACTAAGAACTTCGCATATGGTTCTATCGACCCTTGAATGACCTTTGTTAATTGAATGTTGGCTTCTCCTCCATCTTGCCTTATTCCAAATGGCACTAGCGACCTGATACTGCTCCAGAAACCACTTACTAGTGATACTAAGGGTCTCTACAAATCTTTTAAGAATTTTTCTTACTAAGAGGAACCCCAAACTATTTTAGGAGAGCTTCCAGGGAAATAACTAACCGCCCCTTGGACAATGAATTGCCCATGAATCCCAGCTACCTTACTTTACTTTACTTTACTTGCCGGCTCACCACAGCTGGTCCTTCAGCGGTTCCTTCGTTTTTTTCCGTGCCCCACGCTGGGCGCCACCTGTCCCGACCCGCGGGATTCAGAGGCATGGGAAGAGAAGGGCTGAGGATTAAAATGAGGGGCTTGACAACTTAACGCTAGCGTTTGCTTCTTTATTTTTCCTTTATCCTACATTTACATATCTTTCTTTTCCCTGACTTTCTTACTTCCCTGGCCTTCTCTCTGCTCCTCTCACAGTAACCCTTGCCGTATCTCCTTACAGTCTCCTCGCAGTCCCTCCTCGCAGTCCCTAGTCTCTCTCTTGCGGTTCCTTTCTTATACCCTCGTAGCTCCTCCCCCTGTACCTCCCAGTCTTCTGTGCTTTAACAGGAAAAACCTGTGGTTCTCCAATAGGCGAAACAGTAAAGCGGACTCATGGCAAACGAACTCATGGCAAGAATATGCAACATGGCACATATTCCGGACGGCTCTGGACAAGTAACATCACATTAATAGTTTGAAATCAGAGTGTTGATGTCATCATAAGTAAATATAATGGCTTTTTCTCCTTTTTGTTTTCTTTCTCTTTTGCTTTCTTGAGAGAGAGCATATGCCAGTTGTTAAATACTCACCTGCACATTATGGAATTGGCATCACCTAATTCAGCTCCATTTGACCTGAGGAAATCCTTAATCAGGCTTTTGGGAAACCATTGTTGAAGATTCTGTTCTTCTGAATAGAGACATGAGATCTCAGACTACTAAAGCTATTTTGGCCACCATGAGATGACCCAACCAGAGGATAAAGTCAATTCATAGAAAAGGATCCAAGAGATCAGGAGTAGAGCCCTAAGGCATGGCCTTCTGAATAAATGTCCCTGAAACCTGTTTGCCTCTTAACTCATCAGTTAAATCAGACACTTGAGTCTCTGTTCTAAGTCAAGTTTGAATTGGGATTTTTTTTTTTAGCATCATCAGCTGAAATACCTTGAATTGATATAGAATTATGACTTACAAGAAAGGCCACCCATATTACACAACGCCAGGGGGACCATTCACATTGAAGTCACTCTAAAGGGTGGTCCTTGGAGCTGAACAAGGCACAGCCTGGGTGTGCGTAAGAAATAAGTTTACCCATTCGCTACCATTCAGCAAGAACCCTGCTGGCTCCCCATTGATTCCTTTTATTTCATTCTCCATTTTCATTAATCTCTTCTTATTACCCTGTCACAAATAAGACATCCAGTGCCTTATTTTTATTTCCTCACTTCTTCAACAGCCAACTTTACGGCCTTCTACCCTTATTTCATGTTTTCTATGGCCTCCGGGAATTCCTAAAAAGAATGAATAGACTCTTTAATGCTGGCCAGCTCCATCGATTAATCAAAGTTTTCCCACCAGTATTGCAAATGTATGTCCTCTTATTTTGCTTTCTGTTTCCTCCATATTGGCCAAAGTGACCTATTCATCATCCTCCAAAAATGTCCAACAAATATGTGTATCAGCACCGCTGTGTGTGATGCTCTTTTTGCCTGAATTCCATGGTCCCTTTATCTTTCCCCCACTGAAATCTTATGTTTCCAGCAACTCTCAATTCAAATCCCTTCCCCTGTGATTGCTTTAGTCCAATATTATTATAAGAAACAGACTTCTTTAGCCAATACAGTTAATCTGTTGGATAAAAATTAGAGGACTAACTCGCAGAATCTAGGGCACAAAATGCAGCCAGGTCTCACATGAGACTGGAGTCAGATGTACCAGAAAATTGGGAAACGAAGCTATTCTCTACATTTCTGGGGCCCCAGGTCCCTACTTGTCTGCTTCTCTATTGATGTCTAGTTCAAAATTGTCACTCTTTCATACCAGTTCTCTGTACTTTGGATGTCTGATGCTTTATTTTCCATATCAATTTCAAAGCCCTCTAGAAACTGAAAATATTTTCAATATGTTGCAACTTCCCAATTTCCTGGAGAGAAACTTTAATAGGCACAGCTTAGCCTATGGATTGACTCCCATGAATCTGATGTCCATCCCTTAGCCAGTCAATAGTGAAGACAGGAAAAAAGTAAGGTGCATAATTGCAAGGCACTTTGGACTATTTCTTCCAGGGATTGGGACTATCTGACTCTAAATTGGTGGTATATGACCCCACATAAAAAAATGAAATTGGCCTCCTCAGTGGCACAGAGAGTTGAGCGCAGAGCTGTGAAGCTGTCCGCAGCCTCTGTAGTGTGGGTTTGACTCCCGGCCGGCCGGCCAGGGAAATTCCCACATGGTGCGGCAGCTGCTCCCCTCAGCAGTGCTTTCCAACTGTCTGCCTTTCCTGCTCCCCACTCTGTCTCTGGTGAATCCTCTCACCCCCCCCACTTCTCTGGACTATACCCCAGCTATTCTATAAATAAAAATAAATAAATAAATCTTTTAAAAAATGAAATTGGATCACCCTCTAACTTCAAAGTAACAAAAATAAATTAACAAAATTAACAAAAACAAATTCCAAATGGATTAAAAACAGACACAAGACCTGCAATGATAAAATATATAGAATTAATATTGGTGATATTTTCCATGACATCGATGATAAAGATGTTTTTGGAAGCTTGACACTTTATAGCAAGGGAAATAAGAGAAAAAATAAACAATAGGGATTATCTTACCTTAAAAGTCTTTTCCCTAGCAATATATATATATATATATATGTACATGTATATATATATAAAGAAAATTATATATATAAAGAAAATTTAAAAGACATCCTGCTGATTTAAAAAAATCTACACAATATATAATCAACAAGGGGATAGTATCTAAGATATATTTTAAAATGTACAGGGTTCAACAATAGAGAAACAAACAACCCAATTAATAAATGGACAGAAGAGGGGCCTCCCCGGTGGCGCAGGGGTTGAGCGCTGGGTTGCAAAGCTGCCCGCAGCCTCTGCTGCACCCATTCGATCCCCAGCTGCTCCCAGGCCACCAGAGGAGGGTCCCACATGGCACGCAGACCTCTCCTGCTGCCCGCTGCTCCCCTCAGCAGTGTACTTCGGTCCTTCTGCCTGCTCTACTCCCTGCTCTGGCTCTGGTGAATTCACTCACCCTCCCGCGCTTCTGACTGTACCCAGTGCTTGTATAAATAAATAAACAAATAAATCTTTAAAAATAAATAAATAAATGGACAGAAGATGTGAACAGACAATTCATCAAAGAAGACATCCAGAAGGCCAATAGACATATGAAAAAGTGCTCAACATCTCTTCTAATAGAGAGATGCAGGTTAAAACCGTAATGACATACCACCTTATACCCATGAGAACATTACATGTTAAAAAGACCCTCTTACAGCAAGTACTGGAGAAGATGTGGAGAAAAAGTGTTACTACACTGTTGGTGGGAATGTTAGCTGGTACAACTATTATGAAAAACCATCTGCATTCATCTTAAAAATCTAAAAATGGAAATACCATATGACCCAGCAATCCTATTTTTGGGCATCTATCAAAAAAACACAAAATCAAGACAAAATATGTAAGCTCTGCAGTGTTTATTTCAGCACTATTTACAATGAGTAAGTCATGGCAGCAGCTTAATTGCCCATCAACACATTACTGAATCAAGAAAATGGTCTCTCCACACTATGGGTTTCTATTCGCCCATTAGGAAAGATGAAATATAGCTTCTTAGAGCAAAATGGAGGGAGTTCAAGTGGTTTATATGCAGTAAAGTATGTCACGATGGCAAAAAAAAAAAAAAAAAGACTGGACATTACATAACGGATGAGTTGACAAAATAAGTACTTTTAAAAATTATCAGAAATTAATAAGCAGGGAAGAAGTGGTAAGAGATATAGGAATGGAGGTGGAGGAAAAGTGAAAACAAAATCCCAGATTTGTATATAAGTCCTACATGTCATTTGATATCTAAGGCTGAATTCATTAGAAGTTTAAATAAATAAAAAACATGGAGATTTGGGAGCCTCCCCGGTGGTGCAGCGGGTTGAGCACGGCACTGTGAAGCAGCCTCTGCAGCATAGATTCAATTCCCAGCCAGCCAGGGAGATTCCCACATGGCGCAGCAGACCACTCCTGCCTCTCCCGCTGTTCCCCTCAGTAGTGTTTTCAGTCGTTCTGCTCCCTGCTCTGTCACTGGTGAATCCTCTGATCCTCCCAGGCCTCTGGCCTGTACCCCAGCTCTTATATAAATAAATAAAATCTTTAAAAAAAAAAAAGAATCTCAAGTAAATAAATTTAAATTAAAAAAAGTGGAGATTTGGCAGGGGGCATGGAAAAAGTGACCAGCATCTCTAATATATTAATCATCACACAGAGAGTGATTAGAACCTCCACATCCCTTGCTTCTTAGTGCATGTATCGTATACTACTCTAAGTGTATTCAGCTGTCATGTCCCCCACTAGGGGAGAGGAAATAGACTTTACTATTTTATCTGTATCTTATATAAGTACCACCACTGTAGTTGGGTTTCCCCAAACACACACTGAAATATGGCTCACATGCAGTATAGAGAAAGAAAGCCCATGGTAGCAGACGTGGAAGGAAGAAGGAAGCAGGCAGTCCTTCTTGGAAGACAATGAACAACAGTGAAGTTCAAACAATAACCTTAACCCTTCAACAAGGAGCTCTGGAGCTTGAATGCAACTTCACCATTGCCCTAATTAGGTTGAAAGAGTCAGGCTTCCGTACCTGCATCTGTCAGCCATTGGATGTGAGCCTCCCCAGGAAGGGGCATGTGTCCATGCAGTCCTGGAGGGACTAACAGCTGGAGGTTGTATGATGACTGCATGGCCAGCAGCTGCAGAAATAAGTCCTTTATTGAAGGGGGCTCTGGATGGCACAGCAGTCACCTCTGTGCACTACACAACATATGTGTTCGCATAGCTGTTAGCTACGTCAGAGAAGAGAGACAGGAGGAATAGGGAGAAAAGAAAGAGAATAATTATAAAACTATAATTATAAACTATATGCATATTTGTCCGTGATATTTGACCTGCAAAGAGAATACAAATGGAGGTCCCTGACCTCTGTGAGTAGACACCTCAACCATACCATCAAGCCCTGTCCACACTCCTTCCCTACACTGTTGTTAGCAGTAGCCCCTCGGATACTCACAGACCTAGAGGAACAGACTCAAAAGAGGCCCTCAAAGGCTCTGAGTGGCACTATCCTTAGCCCCACAATCTCCTCATTTTGCAAGGAGGGGGCTGGAATGAGAAAGGGAAAACATGTCACTCTGAAGTGTTAACTGGTTTAAATCATTAAGCAACTGTCAATGGCTTTGCTTGGTTCTAACAGTTCTCCACTGACTTCATAAGTTTCTCAATATTTTGCAAGGTTTTCTTTTTTTTTTTAAGATTTATTTTATTTATTTATACAAACACTGGGTACAATCAGAAGCGTGGGAGGGTGAGAGAATTCACCAGAGCCAGAGCAGGGAACAGAACAGGCAGACTGATGAAGCACACTGCTGAGGGGAGCAGCGGGCGCCAGGAGAGGTCTGTCGCACCATGTGGGACCCTCACCGGTGGCCGGGGATCGAACTGGCACTGCAGAGGCTGCGGGCAGCCTCGCAGCCCAGCGCTCAACTGCTGCACCACCAGTGGAGGCCCTATTTTGCAAGCTTTTCAACTTTGCTTTGCAATATGTATGCAGTGTATATGAGTACCCTAGATCTGATGACTGGCCTCAATGAGTGGTGGAGACAGGGTTGGTTCCCAATATACTAGTTAAACTAGGGGATGTTGAAAGAGGAATTGATATGTGCTCTTGGTAGTAACTTGGTGGATATTCCTATGTTGTGATCATGTTGCTTTCCTCTGAGCACCCTACATGTAGGAACTTGAGTAATTTATCCTCAGACAACGAATACCTTTGAGTATTTAATGCTGCTTTTATATGGATGTACTGGCTGTTGAACCATGACGCTTATTGGACAGACTGAAAAGTGAAGCTTCTTGGGTTAACTCCATGCATCTGTCTTGTGATCTGAGATGACAGGAGAAATAGATAGAAGCCCAAAAAAGGGATTAAACAAATAAACAAAACAAAACAAAAAAGTCTTGTATTTCATGCAAAGAGAAAGTAGCCACACATTCCACTTGCATCACCAGCAGGTCTAGTGAGTCCTACTGCTTGAGATTGAAGATAGTCTTGGTCTGAACTACCAGCTTTCTTGTCCCTAGAAGATGTCTTGCACTTAAAAAAAAAAAAAAAAAAAAAAAGCACTGTCACATCCAACACTTGCTTTGGTTATCAATGATCTCAGTTAAATGGAAATGCAATATAGTAAAGTAATGGGGAAAAGTAAAGAAAAAATTAACAGCATTTAAATTCCAACCCCTCACCTTCCATGCTGCCTTCTGGTGCCTCAATCTTCAAAGCAATGGCCATGACAAAGGATCGTGACTACCTGGAATGGAGAGTGCAGCTCCCTAGCAGACACAAAGAAAGTAGCTGCTGGTCTAAACTCTCAAACAGGAGGGCCTCCCTGGTGGCGCAAGGGGTTAAGCACAGCACTATGAAGCAATCCACAGCAGCCTCTGCAGCAGGAGTTGGATCCCCGGCCAGCCAGGGAGCTAACCCACATGGCGCAGCAGACCTCTCATGTCTCGCCCGCTGCTCCCCTCAGCAGTGTGTTTCAGTAGATCTGCCTGTTCTGCTCCCCACTCTGTCTCTGGTGAATCCTCTCACCCTCTCACCCCCGCACCTGTTGCCTGTACCCCAGATTGTGTATGCATAAATAAATAAATCTTAAAAAACATAAAATAAACTCTCAAACAGGAAACTCAACAATTCATTTCTAAATGAGTAGTTGTGAATTTGTAGAAGGATAGAGTGAACTCCTTTCCTTGCCTTGTCCCTTCTCATCACTCCAAGTCAAGACTTGTTCCTGTTAAATGAAGTCATTTTCCATTTTTCTATGGACAAGCCAAATTGTAGAGTCTATTCATGCCTGATTGCCAACTTAATCCACAGCCTAAGGGTCCAAGTCTGAATTGAGTTCTTGGCTCTTTACTGCCTGTTTGATCTTAGTCAAGCTACCAGTTTTTCAGCCTCAGTTTTCTCATCTTAAAAATGGAGAAAATATCAGTACTTCTTTACGTGGTTGCTGTAGCAAACAAGTGAAAATATATATAATATAATAAATGAAGCATAGAATTTAGAATAATAGACTAGATAATAATAGAATAATAGAATGAGATAATACGTGGGAAAGGGAGAATATGTAGTGCATAAGACAAGAGAGATATAGAAAAAGTTGGTTACACATCATTTTGGACCTGTTTCCTTCACTGTGGGTCTAAATACCAACTTCACGGGATAATTGTAATGCTGAATTTTATGTTGAAATAAGATCATAAATAAAAGGCACTTAAATGTGCCCACCCTTACTAAATGTTCAGGAAGTTAAGAACACGGCTTTTGTTTCATTTTATGGTTCTAGAATATGGGATTTTGAACATGATTGTTTCTCTGCACTTTCTTACCATCCCAAGAGGCTGGGGAACTAGAAATTCTAGTGGTCTTCAGGCGCTGTTGTGCTGTACCCAATCTTCCATGGCATAACTGGGTTTTGTTACAAATAAATCCGTGTCTCCTCAGCCCTTCTCCCCATTCTGTGCTCCACACCCCCAGGAGTGTGACCAGGCTGGGCTCATGCCTAAAGCCTCCAGCTCAGGAGTTCAGGCTTAGTCCTTCCAGACAGAGAACTCAGTGTAGCCTCGGGCCTGGAGGCTGAAGGGGCAGTGAGCAGAAAGAACAGTCACTATCTCTTTATCCTAATGATGGAGATTCAAAAATGGAAGAGAGAAAAGAATTCAGTGTTTGTTGAATGTTACTTGTCAGAATGGGCAAAGCTACTACTTTTAGAGTGGAAGATCATGCTGCTGAATTAGGGGATCTGGCAGATCCAAGTTTCAGTTCTGGCTTAGTCAACTGACCTGGGATAAGTCACACAGGGCAGGCCCTTAACCTTCATTTCCATATTTGTAAGATGAGCTAAATCATCCCTTTCCAACTATCATATGATAAGTGTTTCCAAAACACTTTCCAAAAGTGTTACGCTGGTATTTCAAGAAAAGAAAATGTTGTAGGCTGGGGAAGAAAGGAGGACCATAATTATTCTGTCTCAAATAAAATAAAATAAAATAAAATAAAATAAAATAAAATAAAATAAAATAAAATAAAATAAAATAAAATAAAATGTGTTTCTTTAGAGAAGAATTTTTGAAGGGATAAAGGCTTATCCTTCCCCCCAAATTATTTTGCCACATCTATTAACATCTTGAAAATGTCCATTAAGAATACTTTGGGAAAGGGTCTCCCTGTTGACACAAGGGGTTAAGTCTCAGCACTATGAAACTATCAGCAGTCACTGCAACATGAGTTTGATCCCCAGCCAGGAAGCTACCCACCTGGCACAGCAGACCTCTGCTGCCTCGCCTGCTGCTCCCTTCAATAGCTATTTCAGTAGATGTGCCTGTTCTGCTCCCCACTCTGTCTCTGGTGAATCCTCTCACCACCCCCACACCCCTCTGGCCTACACTCCAGCTCTTGTATGCATAAATAAATAAAATAAATCTTTAAAAAAAAAAAGAATACTGGGCATCCCTGGTGGCCAGGCGGTTGAGCGCAGCACTGTGAAGCTGTCAGCAGCCTCTGCAGTGCATGTTCAATCCTGGCCAGCCAGGGACATACCCACATGGCGCGGCAAACCTCTCCTGTCTCGCCCGCTGCTCCCCTCAGCAGTGTATTTCAATCAATATGGCTGTTCTGTTCCCCACTCTGTCTCTGGTGAATCCTCTCACCTTCCCGCACATCTGGCCTGTAGCCTGGTTCTTGTATGCATAAATAAATAAATTAAAAAAAAAAAAAGAAAACTCTGGACACGTACGAATTACATATCCATAAGACCCCACCTCTTCTAGGTTTAGATTGCTTCTCAATATCAGAAGAATAACTGAAAAAAGAAACTAAGTATTGATTTATTTGAACCATCATTATATTAATAACAGTGACTTGTGAAACCTACTTATGACCTGTTGAATAAACATGTTTATCATTCAGTGGGTCAAATGAATTATTTTGGAAAATAATTTTATAGAATAGTTTTCATATTTTGCATCACTATAGTATTATATCATTAGACTAATGACTTAGACAAATTAGAAGAAAAATGGATAAAACAAAAGACATGTTAAGTAGTAAAAAGAGCACCTTATGGCTATATTTGTTCCAAAGCTAATCTGATTTATTGTTTTTACTAATAGCTCTTAGCAAGCTAAAGAAGTTTTTATTACTTGACAGTAATACAAATAAAGAATTTCTAAATTACAGATTTAAGAGTCAAGCCAGACTAGGTTCCTAGAACCCTAAGAAAACTTTAACTGCAACAGTGGCTCATGAACAAGACTGTCTACCTAATAGCTCTACATGAATTTTCTGCCGGTCATTTTAAACTCATGATCAAGTTTAAACTCCACAGGTGGCTCTCACTAAACTCCTCTTGCTTCTCTGGACTCTGGAACAAAATCCAGCTGCATGAGCCCCAAACCCAGGGAATACACATCCCTGCATTTTCCCTGCACCCTCCCCCACAGACCCATACCCAGGAAATCACATGACCAGGAAGTCCCACCTCCCAGTTCCTCTCCAGTCTGTCAGGGTCTCTTTATCATCCCAGCCATTTCCTTTGTTCCAGTCACCATGAACTTTGCCCCGAAATACTTGAGCAGCCATTTCAATGATGGTTCTGCCTCCAGTTTCACCCACATCTAATCCATTTGCCCTTTCTGACAAGAAAATGTAATCATGTTATTTTCTTGCCTAAGGCTCCCACCGCCCTCAAGATAAAGTCTGATCTCCTCAGCACAACACAAAAGTTCTTTCATTTTTGCCTCCTACTTAAAATTGATGGCTTTGAAGAAATACAGCTCACAAACACACATTTATTTGTACAGTATAGTTCACATACAACTATGTGATAGATGCGTCTCTATATGTGCATATGTAGAATATATATTCCACAGATATAATGTATATACACACATGTGTGTGGAGTATTTCCTCATACACTTAAGCACAAAGAAAATATAAGACAGACATGAATTTATGACTTACTTTTAACAAATATTACCATTTTGTCATATTTACTAATATAGCTTTAGATTCTATCTTAAAGAAATAAAATATTACAGATAGAGTTGAAAGTGTATAGTCCAGTTCCAAATCACACCCATTCCCAGGCCAGACTTAGCTACGTAGACTTTACCTTTGCATTTTTGAGTTAGTCATGAGTTAGTCACTTAAACCCAGCATCTTTTAATGAATTGCCTGTACTTCGTGCATACGCGCACGTGTGTGCACACTCACACACACAGTGTTTATTACTATAGCTCTAAAATATGTCTTGCTATCTTTCAAGGCAAATCCCTCATTCTCTTTAGAAGATGGCTTACTTATTCTTTGCCCTTTGTTTTTGCTAGATTTTTTAAGTAAATTCAGTTACTAATTTCTTCGTAAGTTATAGCTATGTTTGTTCAGTCTTTCATTTTCTTGAGAAAATAGGTATATAGAATATGTGCAACATATTTACTATATATTATAACATAACTATCAGATGATGCTACATTATTATAGTACATTACTATAGTGTATACTATACTACTATATACTATTATAATATGCTATATAATATATAAGTACTTTATGATATATAATTGTAAATATAGGCAATATTTATATATAGTCATATGTGTAATATATAAATATATTATAGTAACAATAATTGATAATTAAAATATATTAGTTGTATATTATTAATAATGAACTGCTAATTAATCATATATAATATGTAAATTTACTCTGTGATCATATATAATAGAAAAGTATATATAATAGATGGCCAAGTTTTTCTGTATTTTCATATTTATTAACACCATTTACTTATGCTTTTATCTTTTTTATTACCATTCTTTTACTTTCAAAGAATTATCTTTCTAATTTCTTGAGATAAATGCCTACCTTGTTATTTTTCAGTTTCCTGTTTGCCTTAATACATGCATTTAGGGTATTTAGGATTATAAGTACCCTTATAAATATCATTTTCACTGTTTATCAGAAGTTGTACTGTGAAATGTTTTTATTATCTACTTTTCTAATTTCATGATTATAATCTCTTTCCTTTTTGACCCAATAATTTATTGGAAAATGGTTTTTTAAGTTTCTTAATGAATATAACTTTTAAAATTACCTTTTGTTTGCTATGATGCTATTTCATATTTTTAAGAACACATGGCTTGAATTGTTTTGTTTATTTGATATTTATTTATACTTGCATGAGCAAGTATGAGGACAATATTTATAATTGTCTTATAGTCACTTGAAAATATGTGTATTCCTTTTTCTTTGATGCAGGATTCTAAATATACCCATTATATTAAATTTTATACTTCTGTTATTTGAGGCATCTATAGTCTTATGAAATTTTGGTCTCTGTATATCAGTAACTCAGAAATACATTAATTCCCACTATAATCATGGATTCTACTATTTAGGCAATTTTTGCATTACATATTTTGAGGCCTTGTAACTCAAAACTATTAGATCTTTCAAGTGATTTAAGCTTATGTCTAAGAAAAAGTCTCTTGTTCCTAATGAAGCTGGTTTTGTCTGACATTAAAGTAGCAGCACCAGCTTTGTTTTCATTAATTTTTGCCTCATGGATCTTTGTGGCTTTACTTTAAACCTTCATGAATCATTATTTTTTAGAAATATCTCTTGGGAATTGCTTATAAATGAATGGTATTCATTTGATTATTTTATTCTAATTTGTAAACCTATGGCTTTTAACAAGGAGGTTTGACACATTTACATTTATTACAATTACTAGTATATCTAAATTCTGTTCTACCTTTTTGTTTTTTTATGTACCATTCTCCATTTTCTTCCTTTCTTGCCTTCTATTGAATGATTTGGGTTACATTCATATTTTTCTTCAACTTGTCTACAAGACTTTTTTTTTGCATTCCTTTCTATTCTTTGGTTGGTTCATTTTAGGTTTTAAGCAAACATAGTTCATCAACATCTCTGCCTTCTTCAAAATCACAAGGATCTTAGATTTTTCTGTATAATCTCTTTCAGTTGGTTTTGTTTCTGTGTTTCTATTTCTGGAGGCGATCTCCCAGAAGATTATGCTGCCTTGATGATTATCCTTCATGGCTTTTTGTTTTCTTGTTTGCATTGTAATATTTTTATTAAGTTCTTCCTTAATAGGGTGGTCTTTGCTGAGCATATTCTGTATGACCCTACAGAATAGTGTTCTGCTTGCTTCTTCCAGAAACACAATGAATCTAGGTCCTCTTTGTGTTAATTTTTTAGTTTGGGATTATCACACCATGCATATATCTAGAACTTATGCCTGTTTGTTGTATATTTGGAGTTTAGATTTCTCAAAGGATGTGTTTTTCTGGTTTTTAAAAATCTACTCAGAACCTCTATTTCCTTGCTTTACCTCCAAGTGAGGAGATGGAATTTTAGATAACTTTTAGTTATCTAAAAGTGATCCTCCATTTCTTGCAGGGCCAAAGCCACATCTCCTTCCCTCCATTTCCATTAGGGAAATAAAATCGCAGCCATAGATCACTGTCCCATGCCCAGGCTTGATGGCACCAGCTATCAACAAAACTGCCACAGCATCTGCTGAAGGTATAGCACTGACTGGGACTATTTCTCATTTCTGCATCAAGGAACTTCCATTTACATTTCTTATTAATCTTTCTTTGTAGATTTCACTATATGCTTCTATATGTTTAACAAAGGAAGAAAATCTGTATCAGCCAACTGCCACATGGAGAGATCCAGATTCCAAATGCACTTTTCAGTTTTCCTTACTTCCTCTGTCTTTCTCCCTTCACATTCCTAACTTCCAATTAACTGCTCTCTCAACTCCCAGGTTTCCCCCTAGATGCTAAGTGAAGCAGCAGCTCTAAGTTGAGAAAAACACTTGGGGGCTTACTCACTCAAAGTGGCTTTGAGTGGGGAAAAAAAAAGATTGAAACTTACAGGAGGGTGAGAGATCATAATAACAATAACTCAAAGAAATGTTGATATTGTCCAATGCATTTTTGATGAGTCCTCAGCTATATCTCTCAATAATATTTCAGAAATTAAGAATGCATCATCTGTAGACTCTTTCAATGAGAATGCTAAAGAAACCAGGGAATCACTCCAAATTAACTTTGCTTTTTTTTTTAGTTAGAAGGAAAAAAAGACATTCAATTTAAGGTTCCCTCTCACCAAGAGCAAAGAAACAGAAAGCATTCATGAGTAGGTGCAAATTCCCCAAATGTTCTTAAATTTCATGGACAGATAATTAAACATTTTCTCTAATTTTCTACATAAACATTTCTTTGACATTTCCTCCTACTGAGACAATTTCCTTTCAGTTATTCTTAGGCTATAACTTTAAGAAGCAATCTCCAAAAGGCTCAACTGGATGTGACTTTGCTTCTTGGGCTGATGCTTTGCCAGTGGCAGCTGCATTCCAAACGCCCTTAGTGACCCCCTGGCCTGCCCTGTGTCCCTTAGACTAAATACTCCAACTCTCCCCCAGGGAGGAAATTTTTTTCCATTTTTAATTTTTAAATCTCTTCATCCGGCTGTATTACTTTGACTATCAAGTCAAGGGGAGATTGACAGATGTTGACAGCTGTTACAGCTGTTGCTCAGCAATGGTTACCTTAGAAATGGGAGGAAAATAAACATAGGAATTCCAAGGAGCCACACTAGATACCCCCACTTCCAGGTTTCTGAAAAATGGTAGAATAAATGAATCCCAAATCCTATGCACATCTATCAGGCTGACATTGTGGCTGCCTTCACAAGAGTCAGAGTAAAGTGAGGGAGACAGTAGCTGGAGAGAAACAAAAGTTGATTGTTACCCACGGTTCTGAGGCAGAGAGTGCTGCTCTTCTTTTAAGCAGTTTGATTTATAGCTCATGATATTATGTGCCAGAGCCCCCGCAACCCAAAGTGTTTTGTGACTTGACCTGTAAAAATAAGTCTATTAACCCTAATCAATCTCCCATTATGCAGAGGTGCCTGAAATTTAGCAAGGAAGGGGTGACGAGGTCTTGCAGCTCAGGAACTGGCCATTGTCTTGGGCAATCTGCAGCGCCTGCAAAAGCAGAGCTGGTCTTTGCAGTAGCAAAATTATCATTCGGAGTAAAATGGTGGGGGAGGGGCTTTCATCTTCTAATGAGAAAATGGAGGGTTGTTTTCATTTTTAATTGCTGGGGCTAATTAAGGCCTGGGGCTCTTGTGCGGACCTGGACCCTTGTGGGTGCGTGTTCCCAGACACCTCCGCAGAGCCTCACCCCAGCTGTGGGTGAACCGCCTGCCCCGACTTCCTGCTGTAATTAGTAAGGGCTTCTATTCCGATTAAGTACTTTATTACAGAAGCTAATTATGAAGTCTGTAACTGGTTCACTGTGCCTTAGGAGGGATTTCCTTGTGCTTTGTGAGGGGAATTCTAAGGATGGGTGTTGTTTCAACCTTTGAAGGGCAAACTAGGAATTGGCACATCACACGGATGGTCAAATGTTAATATGTCCATGGAAAATGGAAATATTTTAAATCCACACCAGGAAAACCAAGCACACAAAGCTTCTTTTTAAGTGAGATTTGGAGAGGAGGTTGGAGAGGAAATAAATGCTGTCCTCTAACAGCACCCACAAACTGTTATAACAAAAGGCCCATCCCGATAGCCACATAAGCCCTGAGGTGAGGAATCTGTCCTTTGTCTAACACATTAATCCAGGATAAAATAATGCAGTGAGAGGTTTTCAAAAGTATCTACATATTTTTCCCTGCAATATTCAGTTTGTTAATGTTTTCTGAGAATTCACTGTGGTTTTTGGAGAAAAGGTGAAAAAGCATGGGGGTGGTGTGTAAAGGACGAAACTGGGAAAGACTGGGAATTTGCAACACTCTAGTTGCTTAATGATGACTCATCTTAAAGCCCTTTTTAAAAAGAGAATTAAAAAAAATACATGTTCTTTCTTCATTATATATGTCTTTATAATTCTATGTAGTCTCATATGTCTAGATGTAGAGTTTTACATAGACATCTTTTGAGAAGGATAGAAAATGGATGAGTGGAGCCTCCCCCGTGGCGCAGCGGATGAGTGCCGGGCTGCGAGCTGCTCACAGCCTCTACAGCGCCGGTTTGATCCCCGGCCGCTGGGGTGGGTCCCATATGGCAGGCAGACCTCTCCTGCCATGCCCACTGCTCCCCTCAGCAGTGTATTTCATCAGTCTGCCTGTTCTGTTCCCCACTCTGGCTCTGGTGAATTCTCTCACCCTCCTGCGCTTCTGACTGTACCCAGTGTTTGTATAAATAAATAAATAAATCTTTTTAAAAAAGAAAATGGATGGATGGATGGATAGATGTTGTTCGGGGGTTGGTATTTTATGGTGTGTGTGTGTGTGTGTGTGTGTGTGTGTGTTTTAACAGGCACTGAGGTTTTTTTAGAGGAATTAAATGATTACTTGAGTGTATTTGGGGCTCAGGTACAGAGAGACTAAGTAATTGAAATAACCCAGCCTGTCCTGACATTTACCAGACTTGGGTTCAAGAGTGAAATAGAGACTCTTCCACCCTGTCTCCCTACTGTCTCCACTCCACTCCCAGTAGCAGCAACTTCTTGGCCATCTCCTGGACTAAACGATGGACACACCTATAATCCACTCCTCTTCATGAAGGAATCCAGGAAAGAGATGGACGTAAACCCAAAAAAAAGGTTTAAGACTCTTTGGGCAGGTAGTTCCCCAATCTCAGAAACCTAGAAATTTATGGGTTGGGAATGAGAGGAAACTTCTCCGGATGCCTCTGGGGAGTCCTTACTCCACAAGGAGACTCTCAGCTGGAGTGAGAATAAGGACAGTTATTTATATCTTGGGGGGTTTGGGGTAGGGTCCTAGGTTCCCAATTCTATGAATGACACCAGACATTAAAATTTATGTGACATGCTCATTCATTTATTCAACAATTACATTTTGACTTTCTGTAATATCTACCCCTTCTCTTTACAGATGAAGACACTGAAGTTCTGCAATGGTAGCTTGGTGACCCAAAGGGTGCTGCTGTATTATGATGAATTCCAAGCTTCCAGTAAGCCCATTGACTACAGAATTGACTAATTCATTTGAATTTCTTGATTGTTTAAGTATTATGGCTGATTCTAACAATTTGCACTAAACTTGCCATGATCTTACAAACTGTCTTGCAAATTTAGTTGTATTCAAGGCAACCAAGTACAAATCAGAATCTCTACAAGGCTGTGAGTTGACTATCTAGGTCTAGGAATTGCATGCCTGAGCAGTTTATATCTTCAACTATCTCAAGATTCCAATCTCCCATAAATACTCATGAAAACTATTTTTCCAGGATGTGTGAGAGAGGATTTTCTTTAAAAATCAAACATATAGGCCTTGGCACATCTTTGCAAGATGGGGAGAAAGCATTAATAAATAAATCTAGCTTCACAGATTACCTGGATATTGGAAGTGACCTACACAAACACTTTCATTGAAAAAAATGGATAAAACTAGGAAAAATTGCTGCCAGATTCAGAGTCTGATTTGAAGAAGCACATTTTTGTTGATTTTGACCCTTCTTTCCAGCAGAAAGTAGAGTGACTTTCAAACTGTGGAAATCATGTCAAAACTTCACTAATCCAGGCCTCCCTGTTGGCACAAGGGGTTAAGCACCACCCTATGAAGCAATCCACAGCCTCTGCAGCATGAGTTCAATCCCCGGCCGGCCAGGGAACAACCCACATGGTGCAGCAGACCTCTCTTGTCTCACCCACTACTACCCTCAGCAGTTTATTTCCGTCATTCCGCCTGTTTTGTTCCTCACTCTGTTTCTGGCGAATCCTCTCACCCCCCACATCTCTGGCCTGTACCCCAGCTCTTGTATGCATGTGATCTAGCCATTCCACTCCTAGGTATTTACCCAAAGGACACAGAAACATTCATTCCAAGAAGCACCTGCACCCCTATGTTTATAGCAGCACAATTTATAATAGCTAAGCTTTGGAAACAATCCAAATGCCCAAAAATAGATGACTGGATCAAGAAGATGTGGTACATATACACAATGGAATATTACTCAGCATTCAAAAAAGATAAACACATGCAATTTGCAGCAACATGGATGGCGCTGGAAGGGATCATGCTCAGCGAAATAAGCCAGATGGTCTCACTCATAACAGGAATCTAGAAAACCTAAATATGGACCAGGAAAAAGAATAACTATAAGAAAGGAAAAAATCAAAATCAACAAACAACTATGAACCAGAGACACTCTTTGTGGGGGTGGGGGGGAAGGGATTGGGGTCAAATCGGGGTTGCAATTGTGTGGGGAAAATAAAAATAAAAAAATAAACAAATAATGAATAAATAAATAAATCTTTAAAAAAAAACTTCACTAATCCATCCTACCTTAGAAAGGAAGGGTGTGTAGTGGGCTTGGGGTCTCAACACACAAAGTGAGGGCCAGTGGTCTCACCCCACCTTTTCTAACCCATCATGGATGGGTACATTAGCTTCAAGCAAAACCAATAGATACCTTTTCACACAATGGAGAATTTCCCAGTTGTGAATCTCTTAATGTCATCTCTCAGCATCCATTCATACCCTCAAGCTATTGAATTGCTAATAAAAATGAATACAAAAGTAAAATATTTTGTTTCTTCCTTATAGAGAACTGTGAAATTTGAATAGGACTCCCCTCCCCACCAATTTTTGACAGAATATCATCATTCTTATTGTAGAAACAAACTAAGAACTTCATCTAAAAGAATAATCCTGAAACAGAGACACCAGTATATCTAGAAGATAATCTGTTATTCAATAATGGGGGCCCCTACTGAAAACTTTGAGAAAAAGTCTCTCTATTAAATTAATTTACTATAAGAAACAACAACTTTTTTAAAAAACTGGTAATCTATGGATTGAACTTTCAAGTGGATATTGCACTGATTAATCCCCAGTAAGTAACTCTAAGGATAAAATCATCTGTAAAACAGAGAGGTGGGTATTTAAAAGCATGACTGTTGAATTAAAATCACTCTATGATGACTACCGAGGATTGGATTCTATAAAAATTTGAATTAAGAAGATGACAAATCCTAGATATTCATCCAATGCTCATAGTAAAAGATGCAAAAAATTAAAATTGATGAGAGAGAAGGTGAGACATGTGAAGAAGATAGATCTATGACATCCTACTGGGAATATCAGAATAGACTGAGAAAATTGATAGGCATATAATACAGCTTTCCCTTGCTATCTGAAAATAGAATATTCCTATTTGGTATGATTTAGTAGGTTATTTTGGAGGTCTGGGAATTCTATTACCATTAATTTATATAAAAATATTTTATACACAAAATCATACCAACTAGTAACTTTCTACTTTTGGATAATGAGGGAAATCTGGATTATATAGCTGCTTAGAAGCAAACTTCAAGTTTTCCTGAATCCATCACTTCTCACCATTTCTGATGTCATATTTCCTCATACTTCATCTTTGTTTCATTTGACTGTTGGCTAACATACTTTTTTTTCTAATAGTTCCTGGATATGTTAGAAAGCTTTCGCATTTCAGTATAAACTTCTGTAACAATTCCATTTCTTGCCACTGTTATATTGGACACCATACCAGGATTCGGAGTTACTATCATCAGTAATTCTTGGGCACCCATTTCAAGATATGATTTGAATCCCTGATTTTAATTCCCTCTTCTGCCTCCATCCTGAACCCTAACTGACTTTCCCCAGAAAAGTATGAAAATAAGACAATGTGTAAGAATGTGTTGGGATAAGATGCATGCCCTCAAGATAGCAGGACTGAGATGAACTTCTGTGATTTGTCAGTAAAAAGAAATCAGACTTGGGTGCCTAATGGTCAAACATGGCAGTAAATAACCACCTGGAGAATGAGTAGATGGCAGCTGCTCCCCACCAAATCTATCCAGCAAATGTGAAAACACTAATGTGTTCATTGCAACACTATTTATAGTAACCAAGTTATGGAAACAGCCTAAGCGCCCCACAACAGATACATATATAAGAAGATGTGATAAATCTGTACACAATGGAGTACTACTCAGGTATTAAGAAAAATGAATAAATCATGCCATGTGCAACAACATGGATGGAACTGGAGGAGAAAATGCTAAGTGAAGTAAGTCAGAAGGAGAAAGAGCAAATATCAAGTGATGGCCGTCAGACATGGAATATTGAGAAACAAAAGAAAGGATCAGGCAAAACTAAACCAAACAAACCTAGAAATCTGACTGGAAAATTGAGTCTACTAGACAGGGAGTGTAGGGGCATAATGACTGTAAGGAAGGACTGCAGGTGCTTTGGTGGTGGGTGTGGTGTGGTAACATACATCTGAAGAGCTGGAAACCTGTACCCCTAAATCACAGACAGTGTTATAAAACAAAGCTACCTCAATAAAAAATTATACAATTAAAAAAACTCTACAATAATAATATCTCTGTGTTATTATATTAATAATCAATTAATACTATCTAGTAGTATTATTATTTTTCATTTTTCTACAAGTTTTTATTAGTATAATAATGTTTTAAATCCTCGTTCAATCCATATCTCCCATCAGGGAACAATTTGCGATTCCTTCCCTTGTAATATTAGCTTAGAAAAATAAAATACCAGCCTCCCCGGTGGCGCAGCTGTTGAGCGCTGGGTTGCCAAGCTGCCTGCAGCCTCTGCAGTGCCGGTTCGATCCCCGGCTGCTCCCCGGCCACCAGAAGAGGGTCCCACATGGCACACAGACCTCTCCTGCCGCCCGCTGCTCCCCTCAGCAGTGTACTTCGGTCCTTCTGCCTGCTGTGCTCCGTGCTCTGGCTCTGGTGAATTCTCTCACCCTCCCCGCGCTTCTGACTGGACCCAGTGCTTGTATAAATAAATAAATAAATAAATCTTTAAAAAAGAAAAAAAAAAAAAAGAAAAAGAAAATACCCTCAACTCAATTATTTGCTAGTCACTGCTCTAGCCATATCAAACCAGACATTATATTGACTATAATATTGTGGGAATAAAATTTAGCCTTCCCCACCAGACCAGAGCTTTTTGGAAAATTTTCTGAGAAATTGAAAAAGAAGTGATTTAATGAAATTTTAAGGTTCCCGCATTCCTATGAGAGGGCATGGAGGAGAGTTCAGGCACAGCAGTCATACTGTGGATTAATTGCTGGTGGGAAGGGGCAGCCATGAGCAACTCTTACGTCATGATGGGGATGAGGTCAAGGCATGGAAGATTGGTCACGTCTACCTACAGCTCCCGTGTCAATCCAGGCAGGAATTTCCAACAGAGATTGGTGTAAATTAGGGAAGGAGCTCACTGTCATGCATGGATATGCTTTAAGTGAATATCCTTTTTGTCTCTTTTCTGAAACACAAGCTGTTGTTGGACTTTCTGAATGAAATGATAACAAAAGAGGCAGATGGGTCCAACTGGATCTCAGAGGGCAGAGTGTCACAACAAGATCTTCATTGATTTGCCAGCCGTGTTTAGTGACAGGCCCTCCAGCAACCAATCGGGATGAGAAATGGAACCTATTAGTGGGGCTGTTAAGCATCCCTGGTCTCTTCGGATGACAGCCGACTATCTGCCTTTCTCTACACACATTAAATCATTGTCATGAGAGACAGAGGTAGGGGTGGTCTGGGGTGGGAGAATACTCCTAATACTAGAATACTACAAACAGTGATTGCTTTATTTTGGAGATGACATTGAGAGCACCAGAAGTTCCAGTGAGAAACACATGGAGATTTATTTTTATGAGTTTTAACTCTCAGGAATTATTTATAGGGCAACTCCTGAAACAAAGCAATAATTCAGCATAGACCAGGGGCTGAGTCTGTATTCCAGAGCCTTGGGAATAAAATATTCATCTTTTAGTATGTCTATGTTTGTGAAAATGAATGCTAAAAGTTAGTGATCATTTGGAAGTCTGTCATCCTGATATACAGGCTTGCCAGTTCCAAAATTAACACTCCTTCACCTGAGTGCACAGAGCTCCTGCATTCTCCTCTCTTAACTTTCCAGCATTGCTAGTCCTTGTACCATGTATCACATCCAGTTGAAAACATAATTTTGTATTGGATGAAAAAGAAGAATATGGTACTTCCAGTAATTAACTTAGTGCCAGTGATCCTTGTAACAAACCAGAGTGATGAACATGCCTCATCAGTACATTAGGCTCACAGGCAATCAGTAATCCACAGAGTTAGTCATGCTGAGATGGTATTTGACTATGACTGAGAAACCTCTACCACAGACAAAGACAAATGCATTTATCACTTGTCAGTGCTTCGGTCTCCAAACCCTTGCTATCTTCAGGCACATGTGCTTATTATAACCTTCTAGATCTGTGTCTCTTAAAGTATAGTTGTGATGCCTGGCAAGGTAATTTATCCAGTAGTCCTTGGATCATTCAGGTTTTCTAGATAAAATATAAATAAATTACACCATTTGGGTCACAGAGATTTCGCAAATATATTTCACAAATATAACTGTCATATTGTGATTTCCTCCAAACCCCTTCATATTAATGATCATCGTTTTTATAAAGGTTGCTGCATGGGCAGCTCCTCCTGGCTACCATTCTGGGAGCAGTGCCCCTTCCTTCATTTGCATGTTATTACTGGTTTTTGTTAAATTGGCACTTCCAGCTCTTATTGTTGGGTTGCATTATGGTCTCCATCCACAGAAATGAGAGGGGAGAGTCCACCATCCATCCTAAAAGAAATGATGAGAAGTGTGCTGCGCACCAAAGTACCAGTCCCTGCCTTTAAAGATTACTTGGGTCACATAAAAGAATTCATTTTGCTACTAAGCCTGGATTCCAAATTTCTCTAACAAGGAGCTTTTTATTTTTACCCCTCAATATGGTCAGCTACACTTACAATTTGAGGCTCCAAATACTGCTCGGATCTCAGAAAGTAATCTGTTATCCCTGGTCATAGATCTGTACTTGCACAGGAGGATTTTACTCTAAGAGTCTTCATCCAATGCAAAAGTGGTGTGCCCACTACTGAGGAGAGAAAGGGCACATGGGTGGTGTGAAGGTGGGTTTATAAATGCAGTGAAAAACATTTGAAAGACAGATTAAATCAAATTATTAACACGGATACCATTGAGGAGTGGGGCTGGAGGAAGGTACCCTTTGCAGAACCCTGCTATGCGCTGGGCAGGTTTAGTCACAGATAAGAAAGTCCATGTGGCACCCTGTTCTCAGGGAACTTACCTTCTAGTAGGAAACACGAACCAATAATCACACAACAAATAAGCTAGATAAATGCACACGGTAGTAGCACGGTGAGGAAAATAAACGGTCCACAGGGACCTGCTTTGGAGACGAGACCCTCTCGCAGAAGTAATATGTAAGCTGATTTTGTTAGATGAGGAGGCATCACTGTTCCCGGAGCAGGAAAGACCCACAGACAGGGAAGAAGGATGCACAGACAGCAGGGCAGGCGCAGAGTATCGCGAGCTGGGACCTGCGGAAGCAGAAGCTGGAGGCTGGAGCGACCAGGAGAGAGACAAACTGGACCTGGGTTTCCAGGAGCCCTTGACACATGCCCTTTGGACACACATAAACAGTTGGGATTACACTCAAGGAACAGGAGTGTGCTTTCAAGGAATGTTTTTGAAGGGTGCAATCACCACCACCACCACCAACAACAATCCAGCAAAGCAAGCCACAGCCCTCCATCTGACTTTGGACTTGAAATGTTTGCATAGGGGTCCCTCTCCAGCGAGGGTGGACTTGGGGGCAGCAGCCTTAGGGTCCTAACAAAGGCTTCACTGAAGCAGAAACTCAGCTCTGTCAAAGGCAAAGACTCCCAAAAGGGAGAAAACTGTGTCTCCCTGGCGAGCAATTGGGCCTCCATCCGCGCTTGCCCTGTAATCACCACTGGCCCGGACAGCAGTAGGGATTAATAATTGTTGCCTGAATGAAATGTGAATGGTCCTGGTACTTTCTGAGCTACTTAGTGATATGAAGAGGTCCATCATGACGCAGGCCTCAGTTGGAAAGTGAATACTTTCATCTGTTTTTGCAAAAAATTCCTGAGCGTCTGGGTTTTATAATCAATCAACTGATTATACCCCTCTTCCTTGTGAATGTCCATGGAGACACCGCCTAGCTATACCATTTTCCTGGATGATCCCTCACTGAGTGACTGCAGAGCTAAGTGGGAAAACCAAATGCCAGTCGTATCTTAGGAGCCGGGAAGGTGCAGAGGTCTGAGTGTGGCACTGGCCACTGTGTGACATGACCTGATTCCCACTGGGTTCGGGAGGCTGCAGCAAGCTTAATGGTCTCTGCTCCACTCCACCTCAACCAGGTGAAGGCTGAAATGCCCCCAGATCCTGCGACTGCCCCCACAAAGGAACACTGGTTTGTCCCAGCAAGCAGAGTGAGGTTTCTTCTTCATACAATGGAGAGCACTAATCCAGATAGGACCAGTGGGTCAACCAGGAGTCTCACGCAGCCAAGTCAATAACAGTGACCTGAGTAAAGAACATTTCCTTTTCTCTACACTGAAGCTGTAAAATTCAAGAGGTAATGTCAACTCTTCTGAACAAACTGGGAAGAATTATAGACTTTGCTCCACCATCACTGCATGTGTGCATGCTTGGCTAAGCTTTATGTCACTGTGAACTTCTGTCTGGTGTGAATTTATGCAAGTCACTGAAACACTGGGAGCATCAGTCTTCAGTAGGAAAACAAAAAAAATTAAATTGCCCATCCCTCTCGTCTTGTTGGGGTCATTTTCCAGTAGGCAAAATGACAGCTAGTTTCCTGGAACTCACAGAGGGTGGCTTGACCCAGGTGTATCTCTCAGGTGACAAAAGGAAGCAGAGTCATATGGCATCCCTTGTTCCTTAGGATGCACGCAGGGAAGGGGGCCACTGCAGACTGTACCCTCTTTTGAGTACATGGGGACAACTGTGTCAGCATTGACAGATGTGCACCATATACCGTGGGTCTGCTCAAGGCAAAGAGATAGAGTCTTTAGTTCCTAGGCAGCCACTGTTTGATGGGCACGCAGGACATGTAAACGAAGGGATAAATAACAAGACAGGGGTTCCTGTTCCAAGGGCCTCAGAAATGCAGAGAAGGGGCAGGGATCCGAATTAGGCTGATAGGGGAACAGAATGTGTGCAGGGGTGTGGAGAGAGCCTGGGATGGAGACAAGAACTACCAGGATGGAGGTGAAACTCAGAGGAGGAGAAAAATCTCAGAGAAACAACAGTTTAAAAGAGCTGAGGTTGGAGATGACTGCAAGAGCCAGGTTGCGGAGGGTATTGAAGGCTACAGCAAAATGGGGGTTGGGGGAAGGCTTGTTTTATTTTTTTAAGCTTATAATAATTTTTTAATGGTACACAGGGGTTTCCTTTTCTCCACATCCTTGCCAGCACTTGTTTTTTCTTGTCTTTTGGATGAGTGCCTTTCTAACAGGTGTGAGGTAAGAAATAGCTCATTGATTTTGATTTACATTTCTTTGATGATTACTGATGAGAGACATTTTTTCTGTACCTGTTGGTCATCTGTATGCCTTCGCTAGAAAAATGTCTATTCAGATCTTCTGCCTATTTTTCAAATTGGATTATTTGAGTCTTCTGCTATTGAATCATATAAGTTCTTTATATATTTACAGAGTAAGATGTTTCCATTTTAGTCAGTGCATAAACGGAAATAACTGAAGGCTTTTTTAATCAGGGAGGGTGACCCCTGTAAAATCAAGTTTTGCATTTGGAGGAGAAAAATCTATTATCTTATTAGGAGACTTTTAAAATAATTCAGTCTGAAAGTAGATAAAGGCTTTAATCAGAAAGGAGTGAACTGGAATTGGAAAAGGAAAAACAAATGCAGACCTTATGATGGCAGGATCATCTCCACTTACTGACAAGTTAGGATAAAATAAGAGCCCTGGCTGAGTGTCGGGAGGGAACATGAGATCAAAGACAGCCCTGAAGTTTCAAGCCTGAGTAACTAAAAGTGTTGACACCTATAGGCAGGAAACAGAGAGAAAGATGCCTCAGGAGACATGTCTGAAATAAGGAACACACCAACTACCAGGTCAAAGAGAGACATGAGAGGATCTCTCCAATTTTTGTGCAGAGGAAACATGTATTTCCACCAGAGTGAAGAAGACTGGGCTGTGAAGTTAGAGACCATCCCATGCTGCGTGGTTACTGTGTGTTAAAAATAAACACACATATACAAACAGTCCTGGCCCTGCGGAGAGTCCCATCTAATAAGAGAAAACACAGACTATGAAAAGTGAGTCATGGCAAAGCAGTGTGAAGGCAGGGCCCCAGGACATCTGCTAGAATGTAAGCCCCATAAAGGCAGGGACCTGCACCTGCTTACTGCTGTGTCACCATGCATGCATGGAAGAGTGTCTGGCCTGGACATGGCACTTCACGAATCACTGCAAATGAATTGTACAGCTAAGACCCCAGGGTAACTGGGCCAGAGTTGTGAATAAAGAAGAGGCTTTCAAAAGGCTATGAAAGCTCTTGAAGGGAAACACTAGAGTCAGGTGTTAGAGAAAAGACAGAATGTTCCAAGTGAGCGTAATGACTTAGGAGAAGGCACAAGAATAGACTGTCATAAGCAGCAAGAAGAGGAAGAGAAGAGAGAAGGGACACGGCATGTTCCGAGCAGAGGGAGTTACTGCCACCAAAGGCAAGTTCTTTCTTGTCTTGATTAAGGGAACCTATTGTCATTTTGAGGACACGAGTATTTTAAAGCCTCCCTAAATACAAAGAGCACTACGCAGAGGGAAAAACTGTGCTTGAAATTGTTCTCCACTTCATTGATTGCTCAGGAATCCCTCTATGAATGTACCAATTGATTTTGCATCTTAATAAAAACTTGACCCCAAAAAACAACTCCTGAAATCACGAAGTCCCTTTGCCCCTCTTTTTCCCAGAAGTCTCATATGTAAAGAGAACATCAGATCAGATGGCCCCTAAGGTTCCTTCCAGCTCTGCCCTGTCACCCTAAATGGAAAGACCTAGCAATGCCTTTGTCCATTTTCCAGTCCAGCCCTTATTCTCACAACCAAGGAGCCAGTATGTGGGAGGTCCCTGGGAGGAAAAACTCCAACTGCCATTCTTCTTACAGTGTTATGTTTGGAAAAGAGATTCTGTGAAGAAGATCCCGTCCATTTTTCCCTATTTATTTTTTCCTCAAAGGCCTTCATATCAAATTTTCTCTCTCTCCAGATAAACATGTCTGTGGGAACCAATGCTTAGAAAAAGCAGTTTCAGAAGTCTGACTCCCTGAAGAGTTGTGCTCTGGTTTGCAGAGGCCACCTGAAAAGGAAGAAAGACGTCACTCGGCCAATGAACTGACCTTCCCTCAAACCCCCCAGGACATCAGCCCAGGCCAAAGGAAGCTCTTCAGCAGACTCATCTTCAAAATGTTTTAAGTTAGAGCAAAGTGATTTTGGGTGGGAAACAATTTTATCAATTTGGTAGCATTTTTGACCCTCCCGTACATCAGATCATCCTTTTGCTGTAACCATGCAAAAGGACAGAGGGGAAACTATACACTCCCAATTACAATTTGCCTCTCAATGCCTGAGGTTCTAGAGAGAAGAAAAGTTGTAACTACAAAAACATGGTAGAAAATGGAACATTACTATTCTTTTTTTTAAAGATTTATTTTTATTTATGCATAGAAGAACTGGGGTACAATGTATGGGGGGTGAGAGGATTCACCAGAGACAGAGTGGGGAACAGACAAGCTGACTGACTGAAATACACTGCTGAGGGGAGCAGCGGGCAAGTCGGGAGAGGTCTGCTGCACCATGTGGGTAGCTCCCTGGCAGGGAATCAAACTCGTGCTGCAATGGCTGCGAATAGTTTCATAGTGCTGCATCTTAACCATTTGTGCCACCAGCAAGGCCCAGAACATTACTATTCTTAAAATCTATCATGCTGATGGGAAAGCTTAAGTTGAGGTTCTATTTATTCCATAAAAGGTTGGTTTGTTAAAATTTTGTTTTGCTTCATCAAAACAGGAACCATAAACAAATAAAAACAGACCACACATACCATAACCTCTGGCCTCCTCTGTCTGGCCGCACCCCATCACTACAGCTGTGGGTCTCTCATCTCTGATCTTGCTTCACCTTGCCATGTGTGGCTGAAGGGATTTTGGAGCTTCAGAATGAGCAGGATGCTAAGTCCTTGTCTTGGTTCATCCTCTTCCAGTCAAGGTGCTACTGAGCTGTGAGTTTTCCATCTCTGGCTGACCCGCATTTTGCCTAGAAAGTGATTGGATCACTGAGGTGTGAAAGGATTAAAGGATCAAGGTGTGACTATCACACATACTGTGTAAATGCGAAGGTTAGCCAAGCAGTCAAGTCAGGAGAGCTGATGGAATTCATCTCCTGCTATGGCCAGCACAAGGCGCCTGGCCTGGAGACATAAGTAAGAAAATGATGCAAATGCTTGACTGGGAATTTTTAACGAGAAGGTTTGACACTAGAGTGTTAGAACTACAGGTGCAAGATTGCAGCTTTACAGCTCTCCGGTTATTGGTGCAGAAGCAGTAAATGGACTTACCTTGACAGCAGCTTGGCACTTCACCATTCTCTGCATGGATCCAACAGTGTACGAGGTATGAACCACTGCCATGAGGAGTCCGAGGAATTAGGCTTTTCACCCGTTACATACCCCCTCGACACCAGGCTTAAATGAAAGGGTATACATGCCATTGGACAGATGCAACTCACAAGCATTATGTCACCACACTTAAATGTGCCTTCTGTGAACCCACTAACAACTTACAGCTTCTGATTTTGTAGCTCTGTATTTCCAAACTTGGATCAACACTATAAGACCAAATGAGTTGGTACCCAATAGGAAGGGGGAAAAGGAGTGGTTATATCGGGTGAAAGGGGTCAAATGTTTGGTGATGGATAGAATTGGACTTTTAGTGGTGAACTTAATGTAGTATATACAGATGTTGATTTACAATGATGCACACCATGGAGACAGTCTAAGGAACTTCTGTCCAGGAACAATATGGAAGCCACAAATACAAGACACTGAAGTCACTTTTTAGCTTTTAGTGGGTAAATTAAGAATGTTAAAAATGGAACAGGTAAAATTCACTTTAGAAGCATATTTCATTTAATATAATGTGTCCAAAATATTATTTTAATATGTAACTAATAAAAATATAATTAAAAATATTCTTTTCTTTATTAAATTTTCAAACCCAGTGTGTATTTTCCACTTACAGCACATCTCACTCAGGACTAGATGCAATCTCAGGACCCAGTATCTTGTGCACCTGTAGCCACCACATTGGACAGTGTAGTTCTAATCTGCTCTTGTTATCATTTCACTTAAAAACTGAAAGAAAAGAATTGTCAATGCAATACAGTGATATGGTGAAGAATAACAGTATAAGATTATGCCATCAGTGTCTTCAGGGGAGCCAAACCCAATTTCTGGGTTTCAAAATTTATTAACAGAGCTGATTACTAATGAAAAGTCTTTTCCTCATTTTGACAAAATAAAGGGCACATTTTCTTTTTCGAAAGTAGAATTAAAAGAATGAATTAAGGGTCATTTGTTAAGGTAGCTTATAGTATCAGCTATCCCTGGAGACCTCAACTTTAAGAAATATAACTGTAAAGCTATGCTATATGTAAGAGCAAAGTCAGGCCAAAGCAATCAAAATCATGTGCCCATTATATAATCTGTCTCCAAATACTCCTTAAATGCACAGATCTCGTGAAAAATGAGTTTCTTAGTCATCACCGGTAAAGGTCACTATTTTCTAATTCAGAACTAGAAAATGACTCCCCAAGTGCCCCTTTTGGAAGAGACAAAAGATGAAAGCAGAAATTCCCTGGAGCCAGGCAATCACAGGCAAAGAATCAGAAAGGACTAAAGCACATTGTGCCCTCCCCTTCCAGCTCATTGTGGACAAGCAGACAGGGGGAGACCATATTCCAAGGGGAGGGACCCAGATGGGCCAGAGAAGATTGTACAAGGCTGCGGAAATGCAGCACCAAGCGTGACTAGGCGATACCAATCACCAGGTCAAAACACTACCAGTGATACTTTTACAGCTTTGGAAACACTCATTTATGCTAATGCAATCAATGAATGGCTAATCCAGTGCCCCAAAAATGTCATTTAATTGCATGAAAAAAAAGATGGTTCAGTTTAAAAAGTGATTGATTGGAAGACCAAAGAAATACAGCTTAGTAGTATATAAATATTTGCAGGTAAATGACAAATGGTTTTGTGTGTATAGACTGACTTCTCTGGTCTCATGGAAAGCTCTTTTTTCGGTCAAGCCTCATTTGATTTTTCTTAAACCTAATAGAGGCCCCTATCAGGTCCCACTGTACAATCCCTTCTGTGGAGATGGAATTTTTTTATTATTATTATTCTTTTGCCTTCTTATCAGTTGCTTCTGATAAGAATACTGAATCTTAAGAGGAAAAAGATGAAATTCAAAAGGCACTGGGAAGTGAAAACACTTAAGTATTATGAAAATCTCAAATCTCAATTGGCTTAAAGTTGCATACACTTTTGAGCTAAACCTCTAACTTGATCAGGAAAATAAGGGATTGAAAATGACTCTGTCATGTAGATTTTCAAGAGGATAATCTAGAAGAAGAGGCACTGAGAAGATAACTGAGAGAAGTTTTGGGGTCCATTTCTCTAAAACTCACTGTGCCTTAGAGGGGGATATTAAGTAAGAGTGTGGTAAACAAAAATATGATTGATTTACAATGAGATACAGTTTATGGATTCAGATAAGGTGGGAGAAGCAGTAGTATAACAAGGTGAATTCATACCTAAATAAAATTCATTTGTATAAAACAAGAAACTGGGTCTTGAATAAAATGAGCAACATCAAGAGCAGATATGCTTTATAACATGTTGAAAATGTTTGAGCAGTTACCATTTTTGTTACTTTTTTTGCCAAGTTATCAGGGCCCATAAATACAGTAGGAAAAGTAGATGATGCCCCAAGACACAGTGCTTCCATGGAGCTCAATCTACAGACACTGCTCTGTTCTTGGGGAGTGGGATTTGGAGAGAAGGCCAATCCTTATAATCACCTGGTGCCAAGTTTATAATTCATTTAACCTGTGAACAGAGGCCCTTGGAATGGAGATCTCAAAATTTGTGGATTCCCTATCTCTTTTGACCATGCTGACACAGAGGGTCTCTACTTGTAGCTTGACATGTGTGTGATGAATATTTTTGCTAGTCATTCATTCAACAGCTACGCATTATAGGTCTTCTCTTGACTCAGGTTCACCTTCTCCACTTAACTGTTGTCCTGTACTTTCCTAAGCATACAGGACAGATGTTATACTCGTGCAAGTCTCACCCACTCTGCCTCTGCCCCAGGGCTCCCAAGAGGACACACCACCCACTGCCACATGTTGAAGATATATCACTTTTCTAATCTCCTTTATATCAGTTGTCTCTTCATATATCTAAAAACTTTCATCACTCTCAGTGAACAGTCATTCATTCATTCAATATATATTTAGTAAGAATATATTAAGTGCCTATTATGTTGTTCCAGGAATACAAAAATGTGTGATGTACTCTCCTACCCCTGCATGAAGACCATGACCCAACCTGCCCATGTCTCTTTGAAACACATGAAATTGTCATCTGTGAAGCACTTACTGTGTGTAGCATACACTGAGATAAGCATTTAATGTATACTTGCTCATTAGGTCCAAAAATCTCATCCATGAGTCAGTAAAACTCACGAGGTAGTTTTGTCTGGTCTGCAACATATTAGAAATGCATTTTTCAAAAATCCAAATATATTTAACTTAGAGGACTGTTTTGTATTCCATAAGTATGTCACTTCTACTTTTATTATTAATAAAATGCCCCTTTACTAAACAAAAGTAGCAGATTTGGCCTAAGGCATTTTATTATGATTTTTACATTCTTAGTTAACATACTATTTGGATTTCCCATAGTAATAAGGTTACTTTGTGTGCAAGTTATAGAGAACCCAACAAACAGACACACAGAACTAAATGCAGTGGAGATGGTCTTCAGGTATTGTTTGATACAGAAGCTCCTGATACGCCTGAAGCTCTATTTTTTTATGTTTTCTCCCTTTGGCCATTTTATCCTCAGGCTGGTTTCTATTGTCAAAACAAAGAACTACAGTCATTCCAAGCCTCAAAACACCCTGAAGCACTGGTCAAGAGGAAGATATTATGTTGGTGTGGTCCAAGCAAAAGTTTCAAGATTCACTCTAAAATCTGGGTCACTTGTCACCTGTAAATAAATCACTGGTCATGGGAGCATTGAAGGATGGAATATTCTTTTGTTGTAACTTCTGGGAGAGATGCAGACACTCTATCCTACTGGAGCTGAAGCAGGAAAAATAAAAACAACAGCTATCAGATCGTACTAGGTGCCAGGACCCTTCAAGTGCTTTACATACATTTTCAAACTTAAATCTCACAGCCATTAAAAGAGATAGATTTTATTAGGAGCCCTTTTCACAGATGAGGACACTGAGGTTTGTGAACGAAAGGTAACTTGTGTAAAGTTACCAAATTAGTAAGATTAGAATCCATCTGCACCTAACCCAGAACCCATGTTCCTGCCCACGGTGCATCTGCTATGCACTGCTTCATAGGCTGAAGCTTCTGCAGAGATGCTGTGACTAGAAAGAAAGAAAGAGTCTGCCTGAGAAAATAAAATCAACCAAGCCAAAGTCAAAAAACAAAAACACAAGAAAGGAAAGAAATCAAGACTTGACCACTTTTTTTAACCCATCGATCAAGCCATACAGCAGACTAAAATCACCTCTGCATGAGGCTAACCATGCATGAAGCTAAAACCATTCATGAAGCTAAGCCATGCATGCAGGAAGCTAACCATGCAATAAAACTAACCATGTGTGAATCTACAAACACCTCTGGACTAAGGGATATACAAGTACCCCTCTCCCCCCCTTTCTCTCTCTCTCTCTCTCTCCCCTAAACTTTACCTATTACTTGCAACAGAAGAAAACAACAAATAAAGTCACAAAATACAAATATTTCAAACTAGGACTTTAGAAATTCTATGCCATAATAAATTAAAGTGTTAACAATCAATATTGTATGGATCAATGCCAACACAAAGTAATTTCATGTATGTGAGCTTGGTGTTTTCTTTTTAACATTATCTAAGTTATGTTAGAATCCAAAGCCAATTTTTTTTTTAAATATTATAAGTAACAATCAACCAATACAATCAACAAATATGTACAGTTATCAGGTGAAATTCATTCCCCATACTCTAGGGGCGCTCCTGTGTTTTGGTGAAGGACATCAGAAATCATATTGTGAGGCAGTATGATCCCTTCATGCTTATAAATTACAGCAAAGATCAGGATTCCTTGGTAAACTGTGATCCTTCTTTTTTTAAGATTTATTTATTCATACAAGAACTGGGTTACAAGCCAGAGGCGCGGGGGCAGGGGGTGAGAGGATTCACCAGAGACAGAGCAGGGAACAGAACAGGCAGACTGACTGAAATACACTGCTGAGGGAAGCAGCGGGCGAGACAAGAGAGGTCTGCTGTGCCATGTGGGTAGCTCCCTGACCGTCTGTGGATCGAACTCTTGCTGCAGAGGCTGCAGATAGCTTCATAATGCTGTGCTTAACCTCTTGCGCCACTGTTATACTTCTAAACAGAGATGACCTCCTTAAAAGTACTCTGCAGTGGCAAAGCCCTCACAAAAATGTAAGTGCTTAGACATCATTGTTAGTGTCAGCACACAAGGGAAAGTTCTCTCCCGCATCATCTCTTGTTCTAAGACTGGAGAGAAGGACAAATTAACTTTAGACAGGTTAGTAGGAGAAAAGGCCAAAATTTAATAACAAATGTATGGAAAATGTACAAGGTTGTTAACTCTAAAATAATAATGGAAGAGGCCAAGCACATTAATCCTGCATTAAGGAATCTGGGGCATCAAAGAGAGGAGAGAGGACCTTCCATGACAGACAAGAAAGATTTAGCTCCTCCTTACTCTGAGAGTAAAGATTAGAGTCTTAGAGTGGACATGTTTTTTGATAATTTTATGAGACCCCAAACTACAGTCTTCTAGGTCATGAAAGGGGGAGCAGTGATTGTTTCTCTGATTAGAAAAAAGACAGATGATTCGGCCTCCCTTGTGATGCAAGGGGTTAAGACGCAACCTATGAAGCTATCCTAAGCCACTGCAGCAATAGAGTTCAATCCCTGGCCAGGGAGCTACCCACCTGGTGCAGCAGACCTCTCCTGCCTCTCCCGTTGCTCCCCTCAGCAGTGTATTTCAGTCAATCTGCCTGTTTTGTTCCCCACTCTGTCTCTGGTGAATCCTCTCACCCACCACACCTCTGGCCTGTACCCCAGTTCTTGTATGCATGAATAATAAATCTTTAAAAAAAAAAAAAAAAGAAGAAAGACAGAAGATTTCTTCCTGGGTTAAAGTACAGTGAAGGACTTAGACAAGGACAAAAGCTTCTTCTCACTCTCAAGGGACTGCATTGCTCTTACCTCAAAATACTCTGCATGCCAGAGCCAGATGTCTTGAGAAGGCCAGCTCTGAGAGTCTTGGGCTGGTCTGACGAGCATCTTCATTGGTATAAACTTAATTGCCTCCAGATATTATAAGACGTCCGGTTGAAAAACCAAGCCTTTATTATTACTTTGTGAAAACAAAATAATTAATAGTAAAATCAGTCAGTGAGACACAAATCTAAGACAAATCCCAGTTTTTCAAACAATTCAGCATTTGGTCCGAATTGTTGACTAACTGTGACATCACATTCTTGCTAACCTGCCACCTAGGGTTTTCCCCTAATTTCAATTCCCTGGAGGTGGACTTGGACACTATAGTAGGGACCAAGATAGGCCACTGGCAAAGAAATCCCAATGGTGATCCCATTTGGTTCTGGGTCTTATTGTCCTGAATGGTGAATTGATGTTCAGGGGCAGGGGAATTATGCATGAGGGAACTATAGTAATTATGCTAATTGAGGAGACCTCTTTGTTGTGAGATTTCCAAAGCAGGAAGCAGCTTGTGTCAGAGATTTACAGTAGAAGGACTAAAAATAGGACCCCCAGGTGTGCCCCAGGGGGTGATGACAGAGGTAGCTGGGAGGTTAATCTGGGAACAAAGAAAATGTGCTGGAACCAAACATTAACAAGCACCAACATAAGGTCTAAGAATTTGAACCTCATAAATAAGAGGGAGTGGGGGCAATGTTGAGAAAGGGGCAGCAAGAAGGCAAAAAACTGTGCAGAGAAGCATCCTCTCTGGAAATTCACACATGGACTAAAGGCCAAGACAAAAATTAATTTTAAAAACAGAAGGAGAAAAAGGCTGCACAGTTGCTGATTAGAAATGAGGTCGAGGTAGACGGAGATGGAGCAGGTTGGTTAGGCAAGGCCATTGTGTCCCCATGCAGGAGATGGATCTGCAAGAAGAGTTTGAGCAGGTCCTGTCTGTAGAAAAAGCTGGGGCCCCAGAGGGATGAAGGGAACACCCTCTCTAAGTGCACCTTCCAGTGGTCCAAATTGGGCACATAGCAAAATGCAGTCAAGCCTAGTGATACAGAATCGTCTAAGACATTTCCCCAACACTCATTCTGACCAGTGGAAGAAAATCATTTCCAACTTCTTTTCTCTGAAGTGTTTTCTTTTGCTACTTGGGGATGGGGGAGAAATGGAACTATTTGCTTCCCTAAATTAACTTTTAGTTGAAAGGACATCTCCTCCTGACCCGGAAAATGAGGAATCACTTTTTATTTCTAAGACCACCCTTTTTTTCTACGCAGGAACTTCTCCCTGTCTCCATCCCTGTTAAGGAATCATCTGTTCCTAAAAGGAAAGAAAAAAAAAATCTTCTTCGCATGACTTTATTAGTTGCTTCAAGCTTCAACTCCAGTTTTCTGCCTCCTTTCATGACCATGGAGCTGCAACTAACACATCACACCTGCTCCTATCCCTTTCTGATTATTAGGGGGAAAGGATGTCCTGAGCTAATTCCATGCAGGCTTTGTGGACCCCACCCCCACTCCAGACCAAAGCCATCAAGACATTGGGAAAGACAAATCCCGTCACCACCAAAGGGAAGGTGGCTGGGACCTGAGGGTGGAGCTAAGCAGCCAGGTTTAGTATAAAAACCAAACACTTGGGCCTGGGGGGGGGGGGGGCTCGCTCTCTCGCTCGCCTCCTGGCTTCACGGCTCCTGGCTTGCAACCAGCTCTCAGAGTGCCATTTGGGATTCCAGATCCTTGGATCAGGTAGGACCCATTTAAAACTTTGTCTCCCACTTTTCTCCCTGAGTTGTACGTTTCTTCATTTGCCCTTCCCTTGTAAATAAACCTTTTATTAACCTTTCGTGTGTGCCTGCAGTAGAGTATTGATAAGTCCTTTTAAGCACGTGGGTGAGGACCCACAGTCAGGCACCCCTTTTTGTATCGGGGCTGCCCTATAACATTACCACCCCTTTTCCCTTTGCCCTGAGAATTCCACCCTCGCAACTCGACTGGAATTCTTTGGGCTGCCTCTGAAGCCTTAGTCAACTGAAGTCGAAGTCCTTCCTTGGATGCACTTCATTCTCTTACAGACATGCCATGAAGGGGAGGTGCCATTTTCCCACCTCCACTTACATGCAGCCACCTTGGGTTAAAAACCCAGTAGCCATGAACCAGACCTCCAAGCCAGAGGGACACATCCCCCTGCAGTGTAGCAGTCTGAACCACCCCTGAAGTCACGACAGAGGGTGCTGCTGGGAAGGGGTGGAGCAGAGTGGCCATTTTGTGGAGAGCCTTTATAAGGAAACAAGGCATATGACCTTGCTCTCTTTTTGTCAGAGCTGCTGAGGAAGGCAGCTGCTCTACTGGACAGCATAACTTTGGCCCCCACCCCAGCAGGGGGAGGGACGCCCCTAACATCAGCAGTGGCAAACTTCGCCCACACCCGCTAGCTCCTGTAACTGCCACTCCACTGTGCACCTTTAGAGGGTTACTGGACGCTCTCCCTCTCCCCGGCTAGTTCTTAGAACGTGTGTGTGTGTGTGTGTGTGTGTGTGTGTGTGTGTGAGAGAGAGAGAGAGAGAGAGAGAGAGAGAGAGAGAAAGAGAGAGAGAGAGAGAAAGAGACCAAAGTCCCTTTTGTTTGCATTTGTGGTGGTAGGTGACCAGACCCAGGACTGCTGAGAGGTTCTGACCTGGTGACAGTTTTTAGACCCTTTGCCCAATAACAAGATGACTCCATTCTTTTCTTATTTCCTTGTCTCCTTCCTTCCCTAGTTCTTCTTTGTGATGTCAGCCTCTGTGATGATGGTGTGCCAGACTTAGTCCCTTCAATATGGACCCTTCAAACTTGGTATTCTTTCCTACCAGGTAGGGAATTATGAGGCCTGCTTTAAAGCAGTGACTGGAGAAAAAGACAAGGTCATTTCTGAGATATCTTTGGGATCTAGAAATAAATCTACTTAATGATCAATGAAATATGGGCACTGGAAAACCAAATAATTCACTTATTTAATGATATATATAAAAATAATTTGCAGCTTTTTTCAAGTCCAGGGAAGACTGCAGTCAACATCCACCACTCCAATAGTTTTACATAAATATTAAGCCAAAACTTGTGTCTAACAGATGAATATAGTTTTCTCTTCTACTCAGGGATCAGAAGGCATAACTCTTCCTGGTACTTTGCCAAAAAAGTAATTAAGACTAGATGGAAACAAGACTTTGTTTATGTTCTGTTTGTTTCACATTTTTGGAGGTGATTTCTTTTCTTTCCTGAAAAATGGAAACTTCAATAAGAATACTACATTTGCTATTCATACTTTGGTATCTATATTTTTCTTGTCTTAAATATTCTTGCAGCCTTTTTCTTCTTTTCCTTTTATTATCTTTCCCTCTTTGCTTTCAAAACAGTCATGATTTCCAGGAATGCAAAATGAATCAATATTAAAACATTTATCCATAAAATTCATTACAATAACAAATTAAATATATGGGCAGTGAAAAGGCATTTGATAAATTTTAGCAATCACAATTATTGCTGAAATAAATGGAAATGCCCTGAACATAATCAAAGTCTAAAAGAAAACATCATATTAAATATAAAATAGTAAGCAATCTCATTAAAACCAAAAAAGCAAATGGGGATGCCTTCAAGCATCATTTGTAATCAACATTATTTTGGCAACTTTAGTCAATGTAATAATAATAATAAAAAAAGAAAAAGAGAGGTAGAAATTTATAAGTGAAAAGTGCATTATCTTTATTTATTGATTATATAACCATATGCCTAGATGTGATATTATGATTTTATAATAAGTATATATTTTGATCATTCAGATTCAAAATTTGTTTCTCATATATATTTGGACTTTATCCAAAGTTCCTGACTCTTAGCTCCCCCCAAATCCTTGAGCTTTCCGAAGCATTAAGAATGTTAAAGGGCCTCCCCTGGTGGCGCAGCAGTTGAGCACTGCGGGCGAGGGTCCCACATGGCACAACAGTCCTCTCCTGCCATGCTTGTTGCTCTCCTCAGCAGTGTATTTCATCAGTCTGCCTGCTCTGCTCTCCCTTCTGGCTTTGACGAATTCTCTCACCCTTCTGCACTTCTGACTATACCCAGTGCTTATATAAATAAATAAATAATTTTTTTAAAAATGTTAAAAAGGTTATTATTTTTTTACACTGATGTCTTATTTGGTTCCCCTATATTCCTGCTCTAAATGAAACCATGAGATATTTTTCTTTTTCTTTCTGGCTTATTTCACTGAGCATAATTCCTTCTAGCTCCATCCACGTTGCTGCAAATGGCATGATTTTATCTTTTTTGATTGCTAAATAATATTCCATTGTGTATATACACCACATTTTCTTGACCCAGTCATCTATTTTTGGGCATTTGGGTTGTTTCCAGTTTTTACGTATTGTAAATAGAGCTGCAATAAACATAGGGGTACAGGTGTAACAGCACAAAACACAACAAAGCAAAAACAGACAATTACAAATCAGAGACATCCTGCAGGGGAGGAGGAGTGAGAGGGATCAGAGGGAGGGAGGGAGGGAGGGAGGATCACAGGGACTGAGGTGATGGTGCACAGGTGTATTGGTGAAGGAAACTCTATGGGGACTACACCTGAGGGGGTGGGGTGAAGCAACTATTGTTTAAAAATGAACAATGATGTAAAAACTAAAATATAAGTTAAAAAGAATGTTAAAAATGTGATCTTTGCTACATTAATGGACATAGCCTTTGGAAAGCACCTGAAAATGGGAGCTGGCTGCCAGGGAAGCCAACCTAAATAAAGGGTAGAACTTTCAGCCCCACCTCTTGGGAGGGAAGTGGGCTAGAGGTTGAATCAATTGCCAGTAGTGAATGAGTTCATTAATTATGCCTATTTCATGAAGCCCCCATAAATGCCCAAGGGGAAGAAGCTTCAGAGAACTTCCTCTTTTTTCTTTTTTTTTTTTTCTTTTTTGGTGAACATGAGAATAGAGGGAAAATGTCGAGCCTAGAAAGAACCAGAACTTTCTTGCCCTTTCCCCAGACCTTGCCCTACACATTTCTGCCATCTAGTTCATACTGAGTAATCCCTTTTGTAGTGAATTGGCAATCTAGTGATAAATGGGTTTCCTGAGTTCTATGTGCCACTCTGAGTTCTGTGTTCTATAAATGGAACCCTAAGAGGCTATCCCAAGTAGCCCTGCTTTATAGCCAGTGAGCACTGCTTGTTGGTGTTGGGGTGGCCTCCAAGTACCCCTGTTGGAAATCAGTCTTCAGGACATCAGTGATGTACTAGGACACCCAAGAAAACATAGCCATAATTTTTTAACTACTAAATTTAAATTATTAGGTTTTTATTAGATTAGAGGAATAATTGGCTTTCTTTAAAAATTTTTTAAATACACAGACATTCGATTAGAGAAAAACAAAGACTCCCGGAGACCTACAAACAGCCCCAGGCCAGCCGGTAAGCTTGTGCAGAAAAGCGGGGTGCTTGAAAAGCAAACGCGGATCGCAGCTGCCCAGGTCCCCACACTTGCGACCTAGGCTTGTGGGGAGACGCGTGGGGGCCCTCACTGAGGTGAATGTCCCTCACTGAGTAATCAGAAACCAGGCGCCCGGACATGGGAGCGGGGTGCAAAAGGCGCCATTTCTGCGGACACTGAACTGGGCTACAGCCCGCTTCCTGGACCTGAGGGCTTTGGAACTGAGACCCGGGGCACGAAATTTGGGGTATGGGTACCCCACGATAGTGGGGCACAAGGCAGACACAGCACCTCAAAGCCGTTGAGGCATTCCTCACCACTCCCACTCTGTTCCCCATCCCATGGGGTGAAAAAAACAGCTCCCCAAGGACACTAGGAGAGATATCTGGCGCCACCTAGCGACCAGAAAAAAAATCACCAACACCCCATAGAACAGGGACCTTTCTTCAGTAAAGACTGCTTGAAACCAGCAGAAGGCTCCCGGAGGAGCCAGTGGTGAGTTGGGAAGTTTGCCCACGCCAGGCCCCTTCTGACCAGCAGTCCGAGCCCAGAGGGGGAGCGGGCACACACGGCCGGGGCAGACCGGGTGCGCAGAAGAGTGTGCCTGACCGGGCATGCAGGGAGTGCATCCCGCATCGCCATTTTAGAATGGGGACATTTCTTCAATAAAGACTGCCTGAAACCAGCAGAAATCTCCCTGAGGAGCCAGAGGTGAGCTGGGAAGTTTGCCCACACCAAACCCCTTCTGGCCTCCAGTCCCAGCCCAGAGGGGGAGCAGGAACCCACCGCTGGGGCAGACCGGGTGTGCAGGGAGTGCGTCCCGCATCGCCATTTTAGAACAGGGACATTTCTTCAGTAAAGACTGCTTGAAACCAGCAGAAGGCTCCCGGAGGAGCCAGAGGTGAGCTGGGAAGTTTGCCCACGCCAAGCCCCTTCTGGCCTGCACTCCAAGCCCAGAGAGGGAGTGGGAACACACCGCCGGGGAAGAACAGGCACGCAGGGGAGTGTGTCTCCACATCGGCATTTTAGAACAGGGACCTTTCTTCAGTAAAGACTGCTTGAAACCAACAGATGGCTCCCGGAGGAGCCAAAGGGGAGCAGAGAAGTTCACCCAAGATGCCGGCCAGTCCCAGCAACACAGTGTCCCAATGCATACGGCAAATTAGAAAACAGACAGTAGGGAGTAGAAGAACTACATGCAACCTAGCAACTCCTCAGGAAAAAATCACACCACAAAAATAAAACCAACCCCAGATTGCAACGACAGTAACTTGGAAGAATTTCTGAGCCTTCCAGAAAGAGAATTAAAAATTGCCATGATGAAAAAAATGACAGAAATCATAAAGGAAAACAATGATAAGGGAAAAATAATCAACAATCAGAAGAATGAAATTGAGTCCCTAAAGAGGGAAGTAAAAGAAATGCAGGAGATCAAAGAATTAATGGAGGCACTAAAGAACTCTGGGAAAAGCAATGAAAGCAGAATAGATGAAATGGAAGAACGAATAAGTACTCTTGAAGACACAGAAATAAAACCAACCAAAACAGAAAAGGAAAGAGAAGTAAGAAGGAAAAAGACCGAAGAAAGACTTTGGGAACTATCTGACTCCATGAGGAAAGGAAATATAAGAATTAATAGGAATACCAGAAGGAGAGGAGAGAGATGTAGGAACAGAGAAAATATTCAAGGAGATAATTGAAGAGAACTTTCCAAACATTAAGAAGGAGCTGAAAATTGATATACAAGAAGCAAGAAGAAAACCAAACTTCCACAATGAAAGGAAAAATACAGCAAGACACATAATAGTAAAGCTCCCAAGAATCCAGGACAAGGAAAAAATAATGAAGCTGACAAGAGGGAAGAAACAGATAACATTCAAAGGAAAACCAATCAGGCTGACATCAGACTTCTCCAAAGAAACACTATGGGCAAGGAGAGAGTGGAGGGACATAGTCAACAGACTCCAAGAAAACAGATGCCAACCAAGAATACTCTATCCCACAAAGCTCTCCTTCCTCTATGAAGAAAGAATAAGGACCTTCCAAGACAAACAGAAACTCTGGAATTTCATTACGACTAAACCCCCACTCCAAAAAATACTACAAGGAGTCCTAAAGCCAGAACCTCAGAGGGATGAATAACAACAAACGAAGGCCAAAAAAAAAATTATTAAAAGAATAAATAAATAAAATCAAAGGAAAGACAAACACAATGGCAAATACAGATGCTAACATATCAATATTAACTCTAAATGTAAATGGACTAAACTCTTCAATAAAAAGACACAGAGTCGCAGGCTGGGTTAAGAAACAAAACCCAACATTTTGCTGTCTTCAGGAAACACATTTAGCTACAAAAGATAAAAATAGACTCAAAGTTAAACAATGGAAAACAATCCTACAAGCAAAGGGACCAAAAAAGAAAGCAGGAACAGCTATACTTATATCAGATAAAACAGATTTCAAACTCAAAAAGATAAAAAGAGACCCCAACGGTCACTACATTATGATTAAGGGGACAATATTTCAAGCAGAAATAACACTCATTGACATATATTCACCAAACGAAGGAGCACCAAAATATATGAGACAACTATGGTCATCTCTGAAAACAGACATCAGAGAAAACACATACATAGTGGGAGACTTCAACACACCACTATCAACAATGGATAGATCAACGAGACAAAAAATAAGTAAAGACACTAAAGCTCTAAATAAAGACCTAGAGCGCTTGGGCTTAACAGACATCTATAGAACACTAAACCCCAACAAAATGGAGTACACATTTTTCTCAAGTGCACACGGATCATTCTCCAGGATCAATCACATACTGGGACATAAGACAAACATCAACAGATACATCAAGATTAAAATCATACCAAACATCTTTCCTGACCATGAAGGCATCAAACTAGAAATAAACCATAAAAAGAAGGCAAGGAACTCTCCTACCTCATGGAGATTGAAAACCACACTACTGGAAGACCACTGGACTAATGAGGAGATCAAGGAAGAAATTAAAAAACAGTTTGAATTGAATGACAAAGAGGACACCAATTTCCTAAATGTATGGGATGCAGCAAAAGCAGTAATAAGAGGAAAATATATAGCAATAGAGGCTTACATCAAGAAACAAGAAAGAACTCAAAGAAACAACCTAAACTTGAAGCTCAAAGATCTAGAAAAAGAACAACAACAAAAAAAACCAAAACCAGTAGAAGAAAAGAAATAATAAAAACCAAAACAGAAATAAATGAAATTGAAACTAAAAAAACAATCCAAAAGATCAATGAAACCAAGAGATGGTTCTTCGAAAAAAATCAATAAAATGGACAAACCCCTAGCCAGGCTCACAAAGGAAAAAAGGAGAAAGCACAAATAAACAGGACCATAAATGAAAGAGGAGAAATCACAACGGACACAGCAGAAATCAAAAGAATAATCAGTAATTACTATGAACAGTTATATGGAAACAAGTTCAACAATCTAGAGGAGATGGACAAATTCCTACAATTCTACAATCACCCAAAGCTAGATAAAGAAAAAATAGAACACCTAAACAGACCAATTACAAGCAGCGAAATTGAAATGGTAATCAAAAACCTCCCCAAAAACAAAAGCCCAGGACCTGATGGATTTACAAATGAATTCTACCAAACATTCAGAGACGAATTAGTGCCTATCCTTCACAAACTCTTCCAAAAAATTGAGAAGGAAGGGACAATACCAAACATGTTCTATGAAGCCAACATTACACTAATACCAAAACCGAACAAGGACAACACAAAAAAGGAAAATTACAGGCCAATCTCCCTAATGAACACTGATGCAAAAATCCTCAATAAAATTTTAGCTATCAGAATCCAACAATGTATCCATAAAATAATTCACCACGACCAAGTAGGATTCATTCCAGGGACACAAGGATGGTTCAACATCTGAAAATCAATCAATGTTATCCAACACATCAACAAAAAGAAATATAAAAACCATATGATAATACCAATAGATGCCAAGAAAGCTTTCGACAAAGTGCAACACCCATTCATGATAAAAGCCCTTGAAATTCTTGGGATACAAGGAACATACCTCAACATCATAAAGGCCATCTATGACAAGCCAACAGCCAGTATCATTCTCAAAGGTGAAAAGCTAAAAGCATTTCCATTAAGATCTGGAACAAGACAAGGATGTCCACTCTCACCACTGCTTTTCAATATCATACTGGAAGTCCTAGCCAGAGCAATAAGACAAGAGATGGACATACAAGGAATCCAAATAGGAAAAGAAGAAGTCAAACTATCACTATTTGCAGATGATATGATAATATACATAGAGAACCCCAAAAACTCCACAGAAAAACTAATTCAACTCATCAATCAGTTCAGTAAAGTGGCAGGATACAAAATCAACACGCAAAAGTCAGTAGCCTTCCTATACACAAACAATGAATCTGAAGAAGAAGAAATCAAAAAAACCATCCCTTTTATTATCGAAACAAAAAAAAATCAAATACCTGGAATAAATCTAACAAAAGAGGTAAAGGACCTATACAAAGAAAACTATAAAACACTGTTAAAAGAAATAGAAGAAGACACAAAAAAATGGAAAGACATCCCCTGCTCATGGATTAGAAGAATAAACATTATTAAAATGGCCATCCTACCAAAAGCAATATACAGATTCAGTGCTATTCCAATCAAAATTTCAATGTCATTCTTCAAAGAAATAGAACAATTATTGATGAAATTCATATGGAATCACCAAAAACCTCGAATAGCCAAAGCTCTCCTGAAAAAAAAAAGAAGGGAATGGAGGCATCACACTCCCAGACTTCAAACTCTACTACAAAGCCATAATCATCAAAACTGCATGGTATTGGAACCAGAACAGATACACAGACCAATGGAATCCAATAGAAAATCCAGAAATAAACCCACAGACTTATGGTCAACTAATCTTTCACAAAGGAGCAAAGACTATGCATTGGAGCAAAGAAAGTTTGCTCAATAAATGGTGCTGGGAAAACTGGGTCACTACATGCAAAAGAATGAAGCTTGACCACTACCTCACACCATACACAAAAATCAACTCAAAATGGGTTAAAGAACTAGACATAAGACCTGAAACCATAAAACACATAGAAGGAAATATAGGCGAAACACTATGTGATATGCACATCAAAGACATCTTTACAGACACATCACCCAAAGCAGTGAAAGTGAAGGCAAAGATAAACAGCTGGAACTACATCAAATTAAGGAGCTTCTGCACAGCAAAAGAGACAATAACCAAAACAAAGAGAAACCCCACCGACTGGGAGAACATTTTTGCACACAACGCTAATGATAAACGACTGATCACAAAAATCTGCAAAGAGCTGATGAGACTCAACGACATCAAAGAAAATAATCCTGTCAAAAAATGGGCAGAAGAGCTAAAAAGAAACTTCTCTGAAGAGGAAATGCAAATGGCCAACAGGCATATGAAAAAAAATGTTCAACATCACTTGTAATCAGGGAAATGCAAATCAAAACTACCATGAGATACCATCTTACACCAATGAGAATGGCACATATTAAAAAAAACTAGCAACAACAAATGTTGGTGAGGATGTGGAGAAAAAGAAACTCTCCTGCACTGTTGGTGGGAGTGCAAACTGGTCCAACCACTATCGAGAGCTGTGTGGAGATTTCTGGACCTACTAAACATAGAGCTTCCATATGATTCAGCAATTCCACTCCTAGGTATTTACCCAAAGGACACAGAAACATCAATTCCAAAGAGCACCTGCACCCCTATGTTTATAGCAGCACTATTTACAATAGCTAAGCTTTGGAAACAACCCAAATGCCCAAATATAGATGACTGGATCAAGAAGATGCAGTACATATATACCATGGAATATTACTCAGCATTCAAAAAAGATAAACACATGCAATTTGCAGCAAGATGGATGGTGCTGGAAGGGATCATGCTCAGCAAAATAAGCCAGAAAGAAAAAGAAAAATACCAGATGGTCTCACTCATAGCAGGAATCTAGAAAACCTAAATAAGGGACCAGGAAAAAGAATAACTATAAGAAAGTGAAAATCAAAACCAACAAACAACTATGAACCAGAGACACTCTATGGGGGGTGGGGGACAGGGATGGGGAGGGACTGGGGTCAAAATAAGGGGTTGCAATTGTATGGGGAATATAAAAATAAAATTTATTTTTTAAAAAAATCCAGTTACATATATCATTTAAAAAATTAAAAAATAAAGATTTGTTTATTAAAAAAATAAATAAATAAATACACAGAAATTCATAATCACTTTTGTACCAGCAGGAGTTGTTCAGAAGTAAAAGGGAATTTAAAAATTCATTAATGATGACTTCTTTAAGTTGTGAAGTGTTCAGCTTTACAAGGAAAGGTCTATGTAAAGAATCAAAGACTTAAAATAAGATGTAAATAAATGAGTAGAAAAATATCACCCAAAATGTAAATCCTTCTTAATATAAATTAAACATCCCACAGAAATCATAAGGGATTCTTTAATGAAAATGGACAACATGAATTTAAATTTGATATTAAAAAATCAATTTGGAAGATTTGCTAAGATAATGTAGAATTGATACAATCAAAATAACATGGTTCTGGTCAAAGAAATAGGTGGAAAAAAGATCAGAAATAAGTCCAAGTATATAGAGAAACTTAATATATGATAAGAGTGGTATTTAAATTCAGTCAGGAAAGAATGGTTTATTTTATAAATGCAACTGAAATAATTGGCTATTCATCTGGAATAAAATAATGTTAATCTCTTACTTCAGGCCATATACAAAAATAAACTTCAGCTGGATTAAAGATCTAATGTGGAGACCTAAAGGAATAATGATTATTGGGAAAAACATTAAGAGAATATTTATATGGCTTTGGGTGAGGAAGTTCTTACTAAGCAAGTAGTGAACCCAAAAACAATTTTTAAAAACCTAAATAATTGTATTTTAAAAACCAACAATGTCTAAATGGCAAAGTGTACCATAAATAAAGTGGAGGAGCCTCTGACACATTGGAAAATATTTTTTTCAGTATCTGAAAATCAAAAGTTAATATCCCTGCTGCACAGAGTAAGACAAAATAAAATCTTAAATAACAAAATAAAAAAAAAAAGCATGGAATGAAAGAGAGGAAATGTATCCAAGGGGAACTACAAAAGGTCAGTAAAAGAAAATATGCTCCATAACACTAGCGCACAATCAAATGCAGATCAAAACACAAATAAGATGCCTTTCTCAACCCTCTATTAGGAAAAATTGTCAAGACTAGTGAGGATGAGGTAGTGATAATGATGATGGCAACGTATTAAAATTATCCTTACCAGGTGCCTGCCACTCTTCTAAGTACTTGTAACTTTATTTCATCCTATTAACAACTGATGAGGCAGGTATCATTGTCCTCATCTTATAGATGAGGAAACTATACATATCTGAAATGAAACTTTCATGAAACAATGCCTATCTTTACCACAATCAAAGCTCCCTGATGATTGCTATTCTATTCTATGTTTACTTTGCTTAAAAATTGCTGGTCAGGACCCAGTAAATTGATTTTATAATACATAAATAGGCAAATCCACAGTTTTAAAAGCTCTCAGGTGTTCATGAAATATTAAATTAGAACAATAAGTTTCTGAGTACTGTGTATGCTTAGACCTCATTTATAGTCGAGATAAAGAGGAAGGGAGGATACATCCCAGATATGACGATGTGCTTTGTAGAAATGTGTTTGTGTATTTGTGAGTACAGTAAAAGGAAAGAGCCACATCTGACCATAGTGATGCCTTGATTTGTGATGGAATAACTCCTCAAAAAGCCCATAGTAAATTAAAAATATCATAATTCAAAACCCCATTTAATACATCAAACTTACTAAACAGTTAGCCTAGCCTACCTTAAACATGCTCAGAACACTTAAATTAGCCCACAGTGGGAAAAAGTGAAAGGTTTCCCCTCCTGTTCATGTGAGGTAGGGAGCCACTGCTCCCTGTTTTTGCTCCCCATAGAGAAAGAGAATCCTCCCACACACCGCCAATCCAGGAAGTGATAGAAATTCAAAATCCAAAGTATGATTTCTATCTTCATCCTGGTTACCTCAGGATTTGGGGCCTGGTAGGAGAGAGATTTTCAGCTTTCACTTGCATATCTCTGCTTTGTCTGTCAATTTGCAAAAAGAATGCTTTGCTTTTGAAGTTTTAAGGAATAATTGAAAAACTAGGACAGAAGAGTTGCACCATCTGTAAACTTCCATGCTCTGTGATAAAATCTGTTTTTCTAATTTTATTGCCTCTCATGCTTAACTAGCCCCTATTCAACATTTGGCTCCCATTTATTAAAAAATAAATAAATGTTCCAGTTCCATCTATAAAACCTAATGGGAGAAGATAAATCTGATTATTGTGCCTTCTTCTCAAAGGAGTAAAAAAAATGATTATTCTCACCTATAGTAATAATGCAACTGAATGCAAGTGATGGAATCTTCATGACTAAGATACCTAAAAAGAGCAACTAAAGATATTTACAGGGGAGAGCTATAATTCCATTTGAATGAAGTTTTGTCCACTCATTCACTCATTCATCCATCCATCCATTCATTCAACACATATCTAATTTGATTTATTTTACTTTTTGCCATAACAAAACTGCCGCCTCTATTTAATCATGCGAGAGATTACTAGAAGTCTCCCCTATAAATCACAATGTTTAGTAACTCCTTTCAGCCCTCCTGCAACTGAATTGTTAAAGATCTTGGGGGCTGATTTAGTTCAAGCATCACACAAATCTAGTTCCTTCTTCCAAAGGCTAAAAAATAATTAGAATTTTCAATCAACCTCTGTGGTTGTTGGTGCTGTTTGCCAGCTCCATCTTCTGGGCAAATGCTAGGATTGCACTACCTTAGCCACTGAGAGGTTAGATGCAGCTTTAAGTCTTGCTTTGGCCAATGAGCAGAAATGATACTCATTTAAGAGCCACAGTGTGAATCTGCCACGTATTTTTCTTCCAGCAATGATGGAAGCAGATATCAAAGCAGCAGCCTTCATCAGCCTGAGCCCTCGTGATGGACAGAGTGAGTGAAAATTAACCTTGTGCTGTGTTCAGTTACTAAAATGTCAGCACTGCTTGTCGCCACAGCACAACTTAGCCTATCCTGACTGATGTGCACCAGTGACACTTAAGTTGTAACTGCAAAGGCTTGGTGCCTGTTACTGTTAAGACGTGTAATTTGTCAGCAAAGGAATGTGTGTCCACTGCTGTGGTGATATTTTTGCTCTCTGGAAACTTTCCAGAGCCCAGAGCACTATTTCTAATTACACTCTAATTCTTTACCAGTGCTCTCTGAAGCACAGCACCCTTGCCTGGGTGGATGAGCCCAAAGTCTCTTCTAGCCTCAGTCATCAACTGCATATGAATGTGGTTGCTACACCTAGGTCAGCAGGCCAAATACTCCCTTCATGGGGAGCTCCTCTTTAGAATTCTGTAAGGGCAGGACTGGGCACAGTGCAGGTTTTCTGATCCCATGCAGACCGGGTAAAGGAGGAGTCAGAGTCCTCAGTAGTTTTGCAGGTTTTTTATTTGGGGTTCACCAGGCATATGGCAGGCAGGGGTGCTGGCTGGGGGGCTGGGAGGCTGGCAGCAAGTCTTCACTCTATCTGGGCTCTCTGGCGTTCTCTGCTTCTGCTTCGGCTTCTCCTTCAGGTTCTGCTGCTGCTGGCTGGGGCTGCTGCTGCTGCTGCTGCTGCTGCTGCTGCTGCTGCTGCTGCTGCTGCTGCTGCTGCTGCTGCTGCTGCTGGCGTCCCCCTGTGACGCCGCCCTTAAAAGCACAGTCTTAGCTCAGCTGAATCCCATCTACCTATGCCCACACCCTATTCCAGGTGCCCGCCATCAGGCATGCATTCAGGACAAGGATCCATCATCTATCCTGATGGCGGAAGGGCAGAAAAGCCTGACATTTTCTTTACCCTACAAATTCTTAGGGCCCTTTTATGATTCATAATCTTGGCCAAGGTCACTCTGGGCTACTTACTTATATCCAACATCAAATACTGGATACAGGGTTTAGGTTTTGACCTCTTATTCCCAGAAAACCCTGAGTTCTATAAGCAATTGATGAACCCCTCCCAAGGAGTTCACACATCAGTGTCTCCGAGAGAAGTAGTCTCCATTAGTCTACAGAAGCCTGGTCACACTCAGTGCAGGCCTGAAGCAAATTCCCACAGGCTCCCGAGAATCAGCTGTGTGCATTTCTCCCCAACTCTGCCTTTAGTAACTCTTGTGGATAGCTTGAAATTAACCACAGAGAAGTATTTACAAAACAGGAATTAGAAATTGCTACAAATCAGGATTCTTTTCCTTGTAGAATTGTTAAGTATTTACAATACACCATGGGTCACATCCACCCTCCAATAAGGAAGATTTTTCTGCCTTTTCTTGATGTTTGCTCATAATATAGTATTCACTGCTCCACTGTTCTAAATTTTTCCTTACTTGAAACTATATTAAATATCTACTGTGTACCAAATACTAAAAATACAATGAAAAGCAAAAAAAAAATCTCCCTTTCCTATTAGATTATCACTTTAAAAACCTGTAATCAAGAACACCTACTACTGGTATAAGACATTTTTTATTATATCATACGTCTCATTTACATTTTGTTTACGTTAGTTTCCTCTGTTAATGAATTAATTAGAGTGATTATTTCAAATCCAGAAGTTGTAGTAACCAACTATTTCATTTGGTTTATAACATTACTGGGCAAAGGCTCTAGAAATTGTCATCATAACAAAACCTTTCTCAACAGATTGGAGGTACAACCACTCCCTGCCACAAATGTAAACAAAAAGACTTTGGTGTCATAAGCAATTTTTTTTTTTAATTTAAAAACAGTGTAGAAGGGGAAAGATAACTAGCATGGTAAGGGAGAAGAAGATCCAGTTACTGACTGATGGTGCCAGGTGGAGCTGCAGTTACAGGTGTCAGCAGGATGCAGCACAATCTGCTGCTGCTGAGCTGAGCCTCCTCTCCCCATGAAGGGGCTGGCCAAGGCCCACCACACTACCAGCTGGAGTGGCAACTGCCTGCCTTCTGCACCAGCTCCTATGAAAGAAGTAGCTTTCAAAAGGGATTCAAAGTCAATCTATAAAGGGAAACACTTAATTAGGATGTGGAGAAGACAGACACATGCATTGCTCCCTTTTAAAGGCTCACAAAATGGCCACTCAGCACATCCCTTTCCCAGCAATCCCCTCACTCAGGATGTCAGGGGTGGATGCAGATCATATACTGCACAGGTGTTATCCCATTCATCTTGGGCAATGTCCAGACATCAGGTGGAGGAGTTTGGCCCCTCTCTGCACTGGGTCTTTCTAACAACAGCACTTTCTTTTAAGGAATGCTCTGCTCCACACCATATAATTTTAGTACAAATATCAATTAAGGTGTTAGTATCCCCACTCCTAAAGATAGATATATGACTGAGGTTAGTAAGCATATCCTACTCTCCTAGAAATAGAGACTGTTCTAGAAGAGATATGTGGCCACATTAGAATCAATCAGAAATCATTTTTCAGAAACTAATAGGCATTCTGGAAGCTTAAAAACAGTTATCAATCCATACATATATATAAAATATATATATATTATATATATTAAATTTAAACTTCCAGAATCCATTTAAACTTCCAGAATCCATATATGTATGGATTCTGAGACACACATTCAGAGACACACTCACTGAGCTAGATATCTACAGAGAATAACAACCAACACCCGATGACAAAAAAACAAAAAAGAGGGAAGATTCTCCAAAAGCAGGGCTACTAATAAAATCTTTCCAAGCAAGTCTTTGCTCTCTTTCCATTCTTTTCTCGATGATCCTTAGTAGAAGTAATAAGGACAACCCACCTGCTCTTCTGAATGTAAGACTGTCAGTGTCGCTTTCTCTTGTCCTTGGTCTCTGCTTCCTTCTTCTGTCCTCTCTTCTCAGTCCAGGACATTTGGTTATCTTCTCAAGTGTAGGGAAACTCATCATGTGATTATGTAGCTGATTTGCTTGCCCCATGGCTTTTTGGCTTGAGAATTGTTTTCTCCTTTTGTTTCTGGTTTTTCAGCATGCAATCATCTCTAGTTGTTCAACCTGGGGAAGAAACTAGAACACAGAGCAATAGTGAAGGAATTTGGTGAACAAACTGTGGAGGTAAGAATATTGTGAGAGTAGAATCCAGCTGAAGGAGGTTTGAGGAGTGACAAGGAGTTAGAATAATGTAGATATCAGTGATGCTTGTGCATAGTGGGAAGGAAAGATGTCAATAGCCAAAAGGGTGATGAATACTTTAAATATTTTTTTTACTCATTTTGGAGAAAGGTGAATCTCCTCTAATTTCAACAATGGAAGGAATCTAAGAGGCCAAATCCCTGGACTTTTTCAGTCATTACTGTCTTCCATTCTGGAGTAGCCAGTCTAAGATTTTTTCAGATGTCTTCACAAAAGGGCAGCCAGAAATCTGCCAAGTTGGACATTAGGGTTGATTAACTATACAGAGTATGGGTTCCCCCTGTGATTAATCTGCTAGATTCTGAGCTGATTGGAATGTTCTCCTAATTTGGTCTGTTGAAGTCAGAACTCCAGCAATAATAATAATAAAAAAAAAACCCACAAAATATACCTAAGGAAAAATTCACTATGCAGATATACTTGATCCTTGGTTATCCATGAAAATAATCTCACTTCCGGTGCACAGGAAGTTTACAAGTAGCAAAGCCTGTGTGTCATCCCATGAACCTAGATAAGGAAAAGTCAAGATAAATCAGATCAATCATTTGCTTATCCATTCATGTATTCAACAGTCTCTCCAGGCAGAGTATAGAGCATCAGAGACACACATACTTAACAAAAAACAATTCAAAGGCAGTCTTTCATTTCAGATTCTAATGCAAGAGATAATCTCAATATATTGTAATGACAGAGGCATACACAACATGCAGAAGAGAAGAAAATACCAAAAATTGGGTTCATGAAGCTGTTAAGAAACAGGGTAAAGAGGGCCTCCCCGGTTGCCCAGCTGTTGAGTGCTGGGTTGCGAAGCTGCCCACAGCCTCTGCAGCACCAGTTCATCCCCGGCTGCTCCCCGGCCACTGAAGGAGGGTCCCACATGGCGCACAGACCTCTCCTGCCGCCCGCTGCTCCCCTCAGCAGTGTACTTCGGTCCTTCTGCCTGCTCTGCTCCCCGCTCTGGCTATGGTGAATTCTCTCACCCTCCCGCGCTTCTGACTGTACCCAGTGCTTGTATAAATAAATAAAAATAAATCTTTAAAAAAAAAAAAAGAAACAGGGTAAAGAGCTGATCTCAGTATGATGAGACAAGGACAGAGTTAAGACACCAAGCACCGGGCCCATGTGTTACTGACTAATTGCATGATATTGGTGAAACTGGCTTCAGTTTCAGTTTCTTCAACAGAAAATTGAGATGTGACTGTAGTGTTGTGTGGTTGTTCGTATGTGTGTGTGTGTTTTAACTAACAATGTATCTGCTAGACTCAAAGGATTTGCACCCAGAGTCAAATGAAAAGACTGCTGAGAAAAGGAAAAATACATAGGTTCTTTATCTTTTTTTGTCCATGTTTCCAAATACGATGCAATTTCCTTGTCTTGTCTGATTAAGCTGATCTTAAACAGACTGTGATTTAAAGAGGAAAAAAGAAAACCAAGTATTACTAACAGTTTCAAACCATTTATCTTGATTAAAAGGACAGCTTTTATATCCAAACAAGTCTGTCTTATTTAAACCTGCATGGAGAAAAGGCCTTCATCCTAAGTAATGGATGAGCAGTATTTTCTATAATCCTTTATAAAATCTTAGTTGAAAGGGTATCTTAGAAACACACAGAAAGATCTAGAAATGGACCAATTTCTGTGTTAAAAAAAAAAACAAGCAACCAAAAAATTACCCTACAGATCCTCTATTTACTACTCTCCTTCACTATGTACTTGAAGGTCATATTGCCTCCATTTTTCTCATCTCCTGCTTTGCCTAAAGCCCACCTCCAGTCAGAGTCCATTCCCACTGCCCCTTCAAAAGTGTACCTTTCCAGGTCGACAATGAGGCTTTTCATTCTCATTCCACAGAGTAAGTTTCAGATTTGGGCATTATTCTTTTTTCCCTGGACTTCTGGGACACTAAATCCCTCTGAGTCTTTCTCCTTTAAAACATTATTTAGTTATTTATCATGCACCAAGAATTTTGAAAGGACTTTACAAATGTCCTTATTTACATATCACAACATCCCTATGAAATGTTTGTTATGATTGTCTTTTTTGCAGCAGAGAAAACAGGCTTGGAGAACCTCCTCCGAGATCACACAGCTGGAATGTGGCTGTCTGCACAGGGCTGCTCCCCAAGGTCACATACTTTCTGTCATAACCATGAGGATAGAAAGAACAAGCCCACACTGACCTCACCAGATTTTTGTCTTTATTCTGAATTTTTCCTTTTTAAATGACTTCATCTAAGGCTAACATCTCCCGAAGGTTGCACCTCCAAATACTAGTAACTTGGGGGGGGGGGGCAGCATCATAGGAATTGAGGGGAGAGAGGAACAGAGTTCAGTCCACACAACGCTGTCAAATATTTGGCATGCTATCTTCCAGTCCTTTCTATAAACCAAGGAAGGTGGTGGAGGTGGGATGAGGAAGAGAGAGAATGAGAGGCTATAACTCTTCCTTAAAATTGGCCATTCTGGGCCTCCCCTGGTGGCCCAGGCGGTTGAGCACTGCACTGTGAAGCTGTCTGCAGCCTCAGCAGCTCCGGTTCAATCCCGGCCAGCGGGCGAGGGTCCCACATGGCACGGCAGACCTCTCCTGTTGCACCTGCTGCTCCCCTCAGCAGTGTATTTCAGTCTACCTGTTCTGTTCCCTGCTCTGTCTCTGGTGAATACTCTCACCCTCCCGCACATCTGGCCTGTACCCCGGTTCTTGTATAAAAATAAAATAAATCTTTTAAAAAAAATGGCTATTCTAAATACTTAATTCATAGATATTTCTATGAATAGATATAGAATATTTCTATAGCTTTCTTTTCTTGTCAGTACATAAAGATGCAGCTTATTCTTTTTAGTAACTTCAGAATACGCAATATGGAGTATATCATTAAACAATAAAATAAGATTTTGATCAAAATACAGATTGAATAAATACATGTATATATACTCCCTTATAAATATCCCACTGAAACTACATATATTTGAAATATATACATTGAACTCTATACATTTGAATGTACTATGTGCTTGAATTATAATTTGAAATCATATATATTACATATAACATAATATATAACTTGAATATTACATACAAAAATCATAACATCCCTAAACCTCTAAAAAACACAATAATATCAGCAGCAAAATAGATATTTTGAATAATTCCTGGTAAATTTAAAACAAAGGGGAATGTATAAAAATTGACAGAGAAATCCAAAGAGCCAGGTTTTCCCAACACAACAAATAACAATAGGAATGATCCCCAACTATCATGGTTTATTTCACTTACAAAGGACCCTTTTGCCCCTCTTTTCCTCCCACCCTAAATAGAAAAGTTGACATTAGCAGTTGAACTTTTGCCTCCACAATGAAGCCAGAGAGGGATGCTCCAAGGAGGGCCACAATGACAACACTGGAGCCCATTCCAACAACACAGCAGCTGCAGCAACTCCAGATATCCACAACAGGCATGGAAAAGTTTGGGGTACGAAAGGGAAGAAAGACAAGACTTCCCAGAAATGCACTAAACCAAAGACTTCCACCTCCAGAATGAAGTTCACTTGATTATGGCAACTGCCTATTCATACCTTGCTCTCCGTCCATACCTGAAGAGCATCTTGCCTCTGAGCAGGTCCAACATGGACACAGAGCTACCAGTGGAACCTGGTTCCACTCAAGGAACCTATAAGCAAGAAAACACCCCAGTAAAAATCAAAATGGCACATTATTAACAGAAAAGACAGGTTCAATAACCTCCCATGCAAAAACCCCTGGCAGAAGTGGGGTCAGCGAACTACCCACCAGGGGTAGCAGATGCTCTAGGCACCCTGCCCAAGCCTCTCTACAGGAGCTCACCCTCCTGATCAGCTTAATGGCCTCCTCCTGCAAGTTCCTGTATGTAGGGTAAGGAAAAATGTGAGGCTTTTCTGCCCTCCCGCCATCAGGACAGATGATGGATCCTTGCGGTCCTGAATGCATGCCTGATGGCGGGCACCTGGAGTAGGGTGTGGGCCTAGGTAGATGGGATTCACCTGGGCTGAGACTGTGCTTTTTTTTAAGGGCGGCGTCACGGGGACGCCAGCAGAAGCCGAGAAGCAGCAGAGCGAACAGAAGAGCAGCAGAATCCGAAAGAGAAGCCGAGAAAGAAGCAGCAGAAGCCGAGAGAGAAGCAGAGAAGGCCGGAGAGCCCAGATAGAGGGAAGACTTGCTGGGGGCTGGGAGGCCTGCCAGCATCCCGGACCCCCAGCACCCTTGCCTGCTGTGTACCGGGTAAATCCTAATAAAAGACCTGCAAATACCACTGAGGGCTCTGACTCCTCCTTTACCCAGTCTGCTGGATCAGAAAACCTGCACTGTGTCCATTCCTGCCTCTACACTGTAATATCTGACTTTGTCTGACTGCACGTAGTGCCCAGCGTGGACAGGTCAGATGCATGGGCCAGCAGCAAACTTCAACCAATCACAAATAAGCATTAATGAGAGAAACCAGCTTCCTTTTCCATCAGGTGCCAGGTGTTTTCTGCGTACTTTTGCAGAGGCCCGCAGGGGGGCTGTGTCTCAGTTGCGCATTGAAGTAACCTGCTCATCAACCAGCCTGTACCAGTTTCCTTCTCTTCAGTTCCCCCTAAGCCCTATTAGTGCGTCCTGGGAAACCTACAAAGTATACTTCTTGCCCTTGAATCCTTGTCTGAGGGTTTCCTTCTGGGGAATGGAACCTAAGTGGTTGACCTCAAGGTCATCTCTGCTATTTGCAATTTTTGTATGTTTGCTAATATCTAAAAGTCAGAGAAGCTTGCTTTAGGAAGCTTTTCATTTTTAGAGGTCTTTACAAATGTTAAAAAATATAAAAATAAACAAAAGTACAATTCACTTTTTAAAAGCACCTCACTCTGAAAGTGACTCACTTAATCTTCTTAGCAGACAAATTGGTAACAAAGATTTTCTTCTCAATTAACCGATGGAGACCTCATTGTTCATGTTATCAAATCCAGGATCTCCTTTCGAAGGTTGCCTGCCCTTTCCCCAACTTCAAGAGGAGGTTGTTCCAAAACCCCAGCAGAGGGAGAAGTGGCAAGTGTGACAGGTCCCTGCAGAGCACCCAGGAGCAGTACTTCCATGTGACCAAAAACCACACACTTACACAACGCAACATGCACACAACACATACACAATAGTTCTCAGTGGTGCTTCAGAGAAGCACTTAGAAGACAAGGAGATAAATCTGTCTATTGCATAGAGTCTTAATGAGACACCATGGGAAACCCTAAAAATCATTATAAAGAAATGAGCTTAGGTAGATCAACTAGAACACTGGCTGTAAAACAATTGCTTCAAAATTCTTAAAGAAAACACCGCTGCTACAATTTAACCCAAAGCATCCATCTTCTAAACGTGGCGGGGCGGAACCCCTCTCTCTCTCAGGCTTGGGAAATAGAAAATGGCCGCTCAAACCAGCCCTCTGGTTCCACTAAAACAACCAATGAGATGAACCAAACCAAAGTGAGCACTCAGTAAAGTCAGGCTTCCATGAGCCAAAGCTGAAAGCAGATAAAAACAAAGATAAAAAGGCCTATGGACAGAAAGTACCAAGTCGATCCATTAACTCTGCGCCAAATTATTCATCAGAGCATCTTCTTTACTTCCACTATATGCAGTTCTAATTAAATTGATTATCTAGTTTTCCAACCCATAGTAGATTAGAAGAGGCAGATAAGAAAATGGACAAGGATGCTGTAGAAGCAAGAACATTGTTTAAAAAACCCAAAATGGCACATGCAAGCAAAGGAGCAGGTGTCGGTTAGAGAATAGATTCAATTTATGTTCAAAAGCAAGCATGAACCCTCCAAACTAAGCCATATAGGCTCATTTGCGGGAGAAATAAAACATTCTGCTCCTTTCACCCACTTCTAAAGATACCACAATAACTGACATTCACAATGACGTCTCAGGAATCAACAGCAAATACAATTAACATTCACCTTCTCACTGAACAAAGGGAAGGGAGTGTTTTCAGATAACTTCCCATCAAATAAGATTACATAGGGGTAGCTGACTGCAGAGGGGCACAGAAAAATCTGGGAGTGTTGGAAATGACCTATACCTGCATTAGCTAGCTATAGGTAGATGGGAATTACATGGCTATATACATTTATCACTTCATCAAACTCTGCACTCAAAGGAATATATCTTAGTGTAAGTAAATTGTAGCTCAGTGAAATTGATTTATAAGGTAAAAGTAACTTCCGGCTAAAACATGGCACTTACAGGGCAAGACTCAATCATTCAGAAATTCAATGATGTATGCGTTGCCTACTTCCCTAGTGATACAGGCTACTTGCATTAAGTCAAGATGTAGATATTGGGTCAGCCATTGTGGTGAGTCCTGAGGATACAAAGATTTAGGAAGTATAATCTCTGCCTTAGAAAGTTTCATAGGTTGATGAATTTAGTAGCTAAAGCATTTTACTTTAAAACTGCATGTACAATTGAATATGGTGTTAGGGAAATTAAGGACCAGAGAGAATCTCTAATCCAAGTCATACCTGTCCCTCACCTTTTCTCTCAGGTATTTCTGACCTACACAATTTCCTGCACTTGGCAGAAAGCTCTCTTATTCAAGCATCATTTTAAATGGGAATCATTATCATACCCTCACCAAGCAAATATCCAAGGGAACTGCAGGCAGAGTGGAATTCTTTGAGATTTCCCAGCAATAAACAGGACTTGTCATAAGCTGTCAGAATCTAGTTACTTCAAAACCTCCTATTTGGTGAGAGAGGAGACATGCGCTGAAAAAGCCTGCTGTAATTCCCAGACCTGGCCAGGAAAAATGGTCTCAACAATAAATAGTCTGGAACTGCCTAAAAATCAATCAAATTGACAAATGCAAATGTAGAAACAGTAAAAAACTTGAAAAGAAGAGCATCTTGGCCAGAACCCGGTCCATCGCAGTTTCAATATGTATCTAGCAAATGAACAAAGAAATACCAACTTGGCTCTCAGGCTACTTTATGATGGAATTGGGTTGTGAAGCTATTGTGAGATGCGAACAAGGTGAAGGGATTCAATCCCTGGGTGTGGCAGGTCTACAAGCTTTCCCTCAGATCAATCCTCCCCACCCTCAGCTTCAGCCTCATTCCAAAAAGGTAGCCATGCTCACTCAGAGGGCACCAGAAAGTTCTTTTTGTCTTGGACCTATATTCCTGGAAGTAATCCCTTGCCCAGTGCTAACCTTGGCCTATTACTTATAGGAGGTGTCCCAGCAGGAAACAGTATCTAGCCCAGACTGTAATTATGTTAATGGAGGGAATGCTTGAAAAGTTGTGGACACATTTCAGGGAACCAAGGAGGGGTAATGAGGCACCCTGAGACTGGCAATAATGAGAGGCTGTTATCACCCTCAGGCTTAGGCTCATCACATTCAAATAAAAATGTGGGACATGTTAATTTTGGATTTCAGATAAACAATAAGTAATTTTCCAGTATGAGTATCACCCATCACATACTTACATTTAAAAATTAATGGTTGGGGGCCTCCCCGGTGGCGCAGCGGTTGAGCGCTGGGTTGCGAAGCTGCCCGCAGCCTCTGCAGTGCCAGTTTGATCCCCGGCTGCTCCCCGGCCACCAGAGGAGGGTCCCACATGGCGCACAGACCTCTCCTGCTACCCGCTGCTCCCCTCAGCAGTGTACTTCGGTCCTTCTGCCTGCTCTGCTCCCCGCTCTGGCTCTGGTGAATTCTCTCACCCTCCCGTGCTTCTGACTGTACCCAGTGCTTGTATAAATAAATTAAATAAATCTTTAAAAAAAAAAACAAAAAATGTTTTAAAAAAAAATTAATGGTTGGTTGCACTATGGAAAGCTGTGTGGAGATTCCTCAACCTACTAAAGATAAAGATTCCATAGGATCCAGCAATTGCACTCCTAGGTATTTACCCAAAGGACTCAGAAACATTAATTTAAAAGGGCACCTGCACCCCTATGTTTATAGCAGCACTATTTACAATAGCTAAGCTTTGGAAACAACCCAAATGCCCAAAAAAATAGATGACTGGATCAAGAAGATGTGGTACATATACACCATGGAATATTACTCAGCAATCAAAAAAGATAAACTCATGCAATTTGCAGTAACATGGATGGAGCCGGAAGGGATCATGCTCAGCAAAATAAGCCAGAAAGAAAAAGAAAAATACCGGATGGTCTCACTCATAGCAGGAATCTAGAAAACCTAAATAAGAGACCAGGAAAAAGAATAACTATAATAGGGCATCCCTAGTGGTGCAAGGGGTTAAGCACCGCACTATGAAGAAATCTGCACCCTCTGCAGCACGAGTTTGATCCCTGGCCCACCAGGGAGGAACCCACATGGCGTGGCAGACCTCTCCTGTCTTGCCCATTGTTCCCCTCAGCAGTGTACTTCAGTCAATCTGCCTGTTCTGTTCCCCACTCCGTCTCTGGTGAATCCTCTCACCCCCCCCCACATCTCTGGCCTGTACCCCAGCTCTTGTATGCATAAATAAATAAATCTTTAAAAAAAAAAAAAGAATAACTATAATAAAGAAAAAATCAAAATCAGCAAGCAACTATAAACCATAGATACACTATGGGGGGGGTGGGGAGAGGAGGGATTGGGGTCAAAATAAGGGGGGGTGCAATTGTATGGGGAATATAAAAAATATAAATCTTAAAAAAAAATTAATGGTTGCAACCTGAAAGGTAGGTGGAACTGGATGTCTTGAATTTTATCTGGCAGTCCTACCCAGGTCTGAAGGACAACACAGCATTATAGAACTGAGGAGGAAGGACGCCCTAAGGCAATGGTCAGGGAGGCACACAGGCCAGAAATGGAAGCCATGGTCCTTATGAACAAAGGAGGAAGATGGGGCCTGTCTCTCCTGCCCAGTGATCTCCCTCAGGCATCTGCCATTGGTTGACTATAATCACAGACCAGTGAACAAGAAAGACCAGTTATATGCCCCTAGGCACTGGTATCCTGGAGCAAAGGGGAGGGTAAAGAAAGCAGAAACATATATGGAGGTGGAGATCAAAAATAACCAACACAGGTGCACACTAGTTCCTACTGGAAGCATTTTCTATAACCCTTCTAGAAGGATTTGGGGATTACTTTTCTTTTTGGCTTAATGCCACCTGTAAAATCAGATTCCTCAGAAGCAAATATTTGCAAACAGCAGTCTCCAAACAATTAAACAATTAAAAGAGACCAAATTTCGTATGACATGTTTCCACATACAAGAGAAGACACTTCTTTCTAAATGTGGGTGTATTCAGTGCACAGGGAGGTATTATGAGTAGGGTGACAAAAAGCTTCTTGGATGGGTGAAAATTTTCAGAAACTCTCTCAAGATAAAAGTAATTCCATTGGCCATATTTTTGTCAGTTTTTATAAACCAAACATTGTGTGAGTTTTACCTTACAGTTATAGTTGAATCACTCTTTTCAGCACTTACATCTTTCTTTTCAGTAGCAATTATAACCAAATCCTTTTGTCATTTCCAACCTCTGCACCTCCAAGATCAAGTTACAGAATTAGAGACAGTGAAATTAAAGTCAGGGGAGCAAAGTGTACAGTGACATATAGGCCCCTTGCAATGTTGGGTTTTGTTGTAAGAAATATATATATATATATATATATATATATATATATATTTCTCTCTCTCTCTGGTCCTTAATACAGATACTGGTAAATTCCTAAATGATAAGACAAGTAGAAACATCTTTTGTTCTAAGAGGCATTTCTGGGTGGGCTCCTGAATGACAGCTGATCACCACAAAGATTAAGTTATGATTAGAAACTTGGGATTTGCAGCCCTAATTCCTCCTTCTCTAGAGAAGGGAGAGAGGCTGGAAATGGAGTTGATAATTGATCAGGCCTATGTGAGGAAGCCTTCATAAAATCCCAGTAGTATGGGACTTGGACTGCTTCCAGGTTGGTAGGACAACCGCAAACCCAGAGGGTGACACACCCCAATTCCAAAGGAACAGAGCCTCCTCTGTTTGGGACCTTCCCACACTGCATCCTCTTTATCTAATTATTCATCTGTATCCTTTATCCTTTATCACATCCTTTCATGAGCTGATAAAAGTGAGTGTTTCCCTGAGTCTTGTGAGCTGCTCTAGCAAATTAATTGAACCCAGGAGGCGGAAGTCATGAGGCCCTCCTATTTGTAGCCAAGTGGGGCAGTTTTGCAAAGAGCCTTGGAATCTGCTACTTGTGATTGGCCTCTAAAGTGGAGGGTTGTCTTATGGAACCAAGCCTCAATCTATGGGGTCTGACATAGGTGTCAGATGCTGTCAGAATTGAGTAAAATTGTAGGACACCCAGCCATGTGTTAGATCATTTCTTGGTTGGGGACCCCTTCACACATTTGGGGGCCAGGAATATCAGAAGTAAAGTGTTCTGTGTGAGAAGTAAAGGAAAAAGACATACAAGAGTAGGAAAACTGAATGTTTTTCCAAACACCCTTAATTGAAGAAAGAAGGTGGGGGCAGAGAGTCAGGCAGAACACTGGGGAAAGAGCCATTTTACTCTTAGCTCCACCTCCTGATTACCTTTCACTCTTCCTGCAGGTAATTTACCACTGGACCTTGTCATGTGTATAATAAAGGGCTGAATTTGAGGCACTTTCCTTTTCCTGACCTAAACATCTCTGAATCCAATGTATACTTTGGAAACTCAATTCTCCATAATCCAAAGGGGGGAAGTAAGTAAAAATCTTACCCAACTGCATTATCCAAGGTGGCTTTACTATTCAGAATTAACCAAGGAGCCTGGCTGAGTCCATTGGAGTCAGTTCCCATTGGGTAAGCTCTCCCATTGTGGCTTCAGGAAGAAAGTGTCACTATTATAAGGTGATAAGATAGAAATGCTTCCAAAATATCCATAACAGGATAAAGAAGCAGATTTTCTTACTCCTCACAGACTCAAAAGGGATTTATTTCATCAAATGTACAAAAGCCCCAATTTTTAATTCCCAGAGAATTCACTCAGAGCCAAAGAAAGAGAACAACATGGAAAAATCCCTCCAATAAATGGATGACCTCTATGAAAGCTTACATTCTTAATTTTAGCTCATTTTTCATCTCCTGACTTCCTCCATGGACTTTTTATCCCTAAGTTTCAGTGGTCACAAAACAAAGCAAGTCATCTTCAATAAATTTCACAAGAATATTAGATTCTATCTCTATCCTTGCTGGAACAACAGAAGGAAGCATTGAATCTTCTGGGACATTTGAAGAAGCATCCTCACGCTTCTTTTTTTAATACTTTTTATTGGCATACCATTGCTTTACATCATCATTAGTGTTCTGAAAGTACAGGATGTCCCCCTTCAGGCATGGTCAATATAGCACACCCACCACCAAAGAACCCATAGTCCTCTACCATAGTCCATTATTCTCTCTCCCCACCCTCTCTTCACCCCTCCCCCCTCTCTACCCCTCTGGCTGCCAAGGTTCTGTGGTCAGCCTTCATGGTTGTCTTTGTCTGACCCTTTGTTTGGTTTCTCTATATTCCACCTATGAGTGACACCATCTGGTATTTATATTTTTCCTTTGGCTTATTTCACTCAGCATAATCCCTTCCGGCTCTATCCATGTTGCTGCAAATGGCATGAGTTTACCTTTTTGATTGCCAAATAGTATTCCATTGCGTATATGTACCACATCATCTTGATCAACTCATTTATTTTAGGCACCTAGATGTTTCTATTGCTTGGCTATTGAAAATAGTGAGAGTGCAAGTTTCCTTTTGAATTGGTATTTTTGTGCTCTTTGGGCGATTTGTTCAGCTCAAAGGAGCAAAAGGGAAGCATGAGTGACTATCTTGGTTGTCCTACATCTGAACTGCACTGTTTCAAGATGGAAACTGAGCCTTGTTTTTCTGTCCTAGCTGAAGAGTTTCAAACACCTAGGTTGTCCATCTAGGTCTGAAATTGCCCAGCCTAGAAAGATCTCACAAGTAGGAGTTTATCCTGATTATGGGTTGCAGAGAAAGTAGCCTCACATTAATTCTTCCTTAGTAAAGAGAGACCAACAAAAATTCTTATGCATAAAGCAGTTCTCAGATGACCCCATGGAAAGACCTCATTTGAAGAAAAAGTGTTCCAAATTATAATGAGCCAACAGCATTCCACTGAGATGGTTAATGTTCTCCAGTCTCTGAAGTTTGCAAGGAATGCGAGACGCCAACTGGCCATTCACAGTGCCACGGAGAGGGCCCCCAAGACTGTGCAAACGGGGCTCCTATGGGCTTTTGACTGTGGTTCCCATCTATAAAATCACCAAATTTAAACAGACAGCTGCTGTTCAGCTCTTAAAATGATATCTTGAGGGAGATGTGGGGCTTGCCTCAAGCCTGCTAGCCCAGCAGTCAATCTGATGAGAAATGCAGTTGAAAGAACAGACTAGAAAGCCAAATACCTGTCAGGCTCTTTCACACTCCAGTGTTGCCAGAAGGTCTATAAAAATGTCATTGTCTCTCAGCTGCCGGCGATTATATTACCCTTTACATTGGCTGTTGGTAATAAAAAAAAAAAAAAGCAAATATCATTTTTGCACAGGTCTGGCCCTCCTCTGGCCTTTTTCAAACAATAATAGACTAAATATAAAGAGACAGAAGTCATTACTTGGCTCTTTAACTAGTGCCAAGGAAAATGAATAATTAAGGAAACATTACTTGAAAGAAATTTACACTGTTGCTTTTAAGTTAGAACCAAATAAGAGCTCTTTAAAAATACATCATTTCCCCTTTATCTTAACATAGCATTCATGCTCTGGCATAATATATTATGGTTGCTACTGTTTAGATCTTACTAGAAAAAAAAAATGCTTTTAGTTTCCATTATCCTCTTATAGGTTCCAAGTCAAAGAGAGGCACAGAGGAGAGATAAAGAAGGCGGAGAGAGAGGGGTCCTGAGCTGTCTCCTCCACATCTAGTTCAGCAGCTGCTACTTGATTTTGTTCACCTCAGCCAGCAGGCCTCCCAACATGGGTCTCTGACTCCCTTGAACTTCCACCTCCATCATCGAGGAAACCTCATTAACTTTTCAAGCACATCAATCTGTTCTTTCATGTTGCCAAGAAGGGCCTTGCATGGTAACCCTGCACATTCGCAGGTTTGGAACTAGTGCTGGGAAGACAGTTCTTAGAGGGCCACAGCTGTCTCGCTCACTCTCCTTGCTCTCTCTCCCTCTCCCTCCTTCTCTCCTTCCCCACCCCCATTTGGAGTTGCAGCCTCCCTCAGGCAAGGAAGGATGGTCAGAGCTGGCACTAGACTCAGTGCAACACCCTGTGCACAGCCTCTGCCCAGGTAACTACATGGCACAGGTAGAGCGAACGTCATAGGAAGTCCTAGGTTTGTACTTTGCACACTAACACCCTCTACAAAGGTCAATCTTTCCCTCCTTCCTGAAAAGTTACTGTATTCATTTCCTAGGGCTGCCATAACAAAGTACCCCCATCTGGGTGACTTAGAAAAAAAAAAAACTTAGTGTCTCACAGTTCTGGAGGTTACAAGTCCACAAGCAAGATCTGGGCAGGGTTGGCTTCTTCTAAGGGCTGGGGAATCTGTCCCATCCTCTCTCCTAACTCCTGGTGGTTTGGGACAATGTTTGTTGTTCCTCACATTGCAGATGCCTCACTCCAATGTCTGCCTTCATCCTCACATGGCATTCTCCCTGTGGGCTTATTTGTTTCTGTGTCCAAATTTTCTTCTCTGTACATAGACATCAGTACAGCAATGGAATGGGGGCCTTCCTAATGACCATCTGCAAAGATCCAGTTTCCAAACAATGTCCCACCCACAGACACTGGGGGTTGATCTTCCACATCTTTTTAGAGGATTTCTCTCAGTCCACAGCAGCTACATATGGCAGCAACACACCTACCTCCAGGGTGTCGATGCCAGACAGTTATTTATATGTGAGCGTAGGTGAAGCTACCTTCCTCTCTGCTCCCAAATCTTCCCAACCTATTCATTGAGTTGTCTTATCAGAGAAAAGGACTTTTCTGGGTCCAATAAAAAAGAAGTCTTCAACCTGAGAGCCCCTCTGAAAATCCTTACCACAACATCCATAGCCTGGCAGAGTTTTTCCTGGCCTAATCTGTCATTACGAGGCAGGTGCAAAACAAACTTAAGGACTGTGGCATAAAGGACCCCATGGCTGTGTGCAGCTAGAAGAGGAAGCAAAGAGGGGACTGAAATAGGCTGAGAGCTGCAGGGATTTCTCTGTGTGTTCTGCAAACCATTGCATGTTTTCATCAGGGTGTCTGTTGAGGGTAGATTTGCCCTTTTTATCCAGAGGAGAGAACAGAGGTTCAAAGGATCCTCTGATGACACTGAATTGATCACATTAGACTGGGAGTGGAGGAAATCAGAGGCAAGCAGCAGATTCTTCTGACAAGAACAAGACAGGAAGAGAGGAAGAAAGACTGACAGAGTCTTTAAAAGCCACCTTGACTTGTTTACCTTGCCTGGAGGTGATTAATTATACATCACCACAGGAAAGGCACATGTTTCGGAAATGCTCTTCAGTGAACTACATCCATTTGTGCTTTTACAGAGTCAATCCAGGTGATTAAGGCAGAAGGGAGGACTTGAATAAAGAGAAAACCTACAAAGCAATTTCATTCCACACGTATTTGCTCTTTCAAAGCAAATTCAGCAGGAAATCCAAATCACTGATGCAAACCTTCGCAGTTAATTTGTTCCCAGGGGCATATTTGGGGCCATTATCCCAGAAGCATATACATGAAAATCCCATTATTTGAAATATACTCATTGTATTTCTGTTTAATTCTTGGCTGTACACTGAGAAGCTATCAGTAAATAGGAAGAAAGTCAAGAAAGATAAGAAGTAACTTTGGGGTACTCGGTGCCAACGGAAGGAAACAGCTCGACAGCACCAGCAGATTATCGTTGCGAGAGCTTCTTTAAAAATCACAGGTAGCAACACATCCTGTGCTGGGTGGGGTATGTGCATGTGCATGTGTGTGTGCGTGTGCATGTGTGTGCATGTGTACGTAAAATGTGAAAATACAGTCTAGGTGAGTTATGTGCCTGGGTGCTTTGTAAAGTATCAGCCCAGAAAGTCATCTGCACAATTCCAAAGTCCCCTTTTTCAGGAGATCTCATTGTTTATGACACCACAAATGTTTGAAGTCTAACAAGTAAAGCACTTTAAAGTACATAACTACTTTGCTGGAAAAAGAGATAAAATATCAAAGTAAATGATTTATGAAGCATTCTGGAATCATTTCCCTCCAACACAACCCTCTTCAACGAAGCCTTGGTATCCAAAGCTACCTGCCCTACAATTTTTTCTGGTATCGGTTCACTCCAGACATGCCTGTGCCATGCCTGTGGGTCTCCCCTACTTGAGTTAGCGCTATTTGTCTGCTCCATGATTGGGAGGGTCACACACACCACCCCTCCCTGCTTCTTCCTTCCTGCTTCAACAGAGGACCTCAGGGTAGTAGGAGTGCTCCATCCCCCACACACAATGAGTGTTGGAGCCCAGAAAGTTTTCCATCTCACTGCAGTCAGTTCTCCATGAGCTCAGCATCTGCTGCCCATTACTGCAAATGGCACCATGGACCAGCCTGCTTTCCCTCCAGTTGCTGGACCCCCAGGGCCCCCTTCACTCTCCCTGGGAATCTCTGCTCTGGCAGAACTAGAATTTGGGGACTGCATTGTTCCTTTCCTTTGAATTAGGCTGGGCCCCGGCCTTTTTATCCACTGTTCTTCATACTTGAAAATATAGGGAGAGAAACAGACCCAGATATCATCATTGTCATTATCATCACCGACACCATCACCATCATCAGCTTCATCACCATCATCCATCATTATCTTCATCTTCACGTGACCCAGCTGGCCCTTCCTCACAAAGCCATTTCCTGGTTAATTCATTCACTAGCTATTTTAGTAATACACAGACAGCTTTCTGGGAAGCAACGTGCCAACATGTTGGAATACCAGAAAGCACCAGCTCTTTGGGGGAACACAAAAGAAGCAGAAGACTGAATTCACTACAACTTAAGTGTATTTCAATAGGAATGTTGTTTTTAAAAAATGGACTACCCATACAATGGAATCAACATGCTGGTTTAAAAGAAAGAATTCTATCTCTATCACTATCGTGCATTTACCTTTAAGATATGTTGCACAGTAGGGGTGCAAATTAAAGAAATATATATAATATATATGATGTGTGTATTATATATATATATAATACACACATCGTGAGCCCACATATGTTAAAATAAATATCCAAAACTACTTTGAGCACAGGAGAGAAAACCCTCATTGCCATGTTCGTGCAGTTAAAAAAAAAAAGATTATAGCAAAGTAAGTCAAAACAATAAAAACAAATATCAGATACTTTACAAAAATAGTAGAGGGCCTCCCTGGAGGTGCAAGGGGTTAAGCACAGCACTGTGAAGCTATCCGCAGCCTCTGAAGCACGAGCCAGCCAGGGAGAAACCCACATGGCAGGACAGGCCTCTCCCGTCTCGCCCGCTGCTCCCCTCAGCAGTGTATTTCAGTGGATCTGCCTGTTCCGTTCCCCGCTCTGTCTCTGGTGAATCCTCTCACCCCCAGGTCTGTACCCCAGTTCTTGTATGCATAAATAAATAAATCTTTTTAAAAATAGTGAACATCAACAAACACCCTGAGGGCTCTGAGGTCAAGAGGGAGGGAAAGGGACAGGGGACAGGTGGGAAGGTGCAGGGGAGGAGAGAGGAAGGAAACTGGTAAACTAAAAAAAAAAAAGATTAGGGTTAGACTAAGAGTTTGGGTTAGGGTTACCTTCTTCTTTGAGAAATTCCAGACAATAGGGAAAGTGATATCAACAATACAACTCTTTGGAGTAGCTGTCCTGTGGGACATAAGCTATTTGACAGCTAACTAGAGAAAGGGGAGTAGAATGAAATGCAGAAACAGACAACAGAAGGAAGGAGAAAGAGCCCCATTGCTGTCCCAGCAGTGAAGCAAGGAGCACCTATCCCCTCTCTTTATCCCCACCGCCCCAAAGGAGTCTTGTGCATTTTCTCCCAGTGATAAAGCCACTGCAGAGGTTTGTTCTCTGGCAGTTCATAAAAACATAGGGAACCGCATTTGTGGAAGTAATAAAAATACACATTACACTTTTAAAACTAAGCAAACATTGAATTTTCTTTAATGTAAATAAAAATCAATATCAAGCCTAGCCAAAAAAATAAAAGTCTAGGTACAGTAGGGTATTTTAGCTCATAATTGGCTTGTTATTTTTTGAAAATCCATTCATTCACTCCTCTATTTATAACCGGTTTTAAAAAGAAGCCTATTCATCCTCTATTAACATGCTTTTCTAATTAAAAAAAAATAGATCAAGAATCGCCTTTCTAATTGCCCTAGCCTGACTCCTTCCAGCCGTAGCAAGAGGCCCAAGTGTCCTACTTAGAGTCTTTCCAGATTCCAACCGCTTCCAAGTGCCTCTCAGCGGCTTCCTCATTGGAATAAAGGCGCATGTGCAGGAACCTCAGCTGCTCACAATTAATCCTATCCAGGATGATGCTGGATGAATGATTCAGCAACCTTTCAAAGGGCCTGCTAATCTTCATGCACAAACAACATTTGCTCCAACAAAGTTAATCCAACATGTAACAGCAAGAAATTAAGCAGATTTATTTACAGGGGGAGGCGGGGAAGAAAGCACATAGGTAAACAGAGGAAGGCAGGTAGGAAAGGACACATTCAACAAGGAGTCTAACCCCACCCTGCCCAGGAAGAGTGTCTCTGTCCTCAAGGTCTGGCCAGCACAGCCTGTGATTAAGCCACTGAAGTCTACTGCTTTTAAATGTAATGTAAATAAAAATCATGGCCAAAAAAGCTTGAGAACCAGTGACTTAATAGGAATTAAACAGAGGTTGTTTCTTACTGCAGGATTGAGGACTTTTTTTTTTTAAGATTTATTTATCTATTCATACAAGACCTGGGGTACAGGCCAGATGTGCGGGGGGGTGAGAGGATTCAGCAGAGACATAGCGGGGAACAGTACAGGCAGACTGACGAAATATACTGCTGAGGGGAGCAGCGGGCGACACAGGAGAGGTCTGAGGTGCTGCACCATGTGGGACCCTTGCTGGCCGGCCAGCTGGCCGGGATCGAACCGGCGCTGCAGAGGGTGCGGACAGCTTTGTAGCACAGCGCTCAACCACTGCGCCACCAGGGGAGGTCCAGGACTTTATTATCAAGATGTACACAGCCATCACCAAGAGGGCTGCCAGCCCTCGGCTTTTCTCAAAACTTCCTCAATCCAGTATCCTGGTCCTGCATATTCATCAGTACAGACTTTAGTTCTGATCAGTGAGTATTTTTCTTGGGGAAATGTATTTCCTGAGAAAGTGGGTAAATGCGCCCAAGAACTGAGAACAACTACAATTAGTTACTTAAAGTTACCAATGGGCAAACCCCACTGAGCAATTACATATTTTTATGGGTAAAGTATGGTCCTCCCTTTTCAGGATCAGTTTCTTGATTGTTGCTGTTAGGCCTCTACAGCCTCTTTCTTCCAAATGTGAGCTGTGAGCCAGAAGCATGGAGATGTCTGGGTGTTTGCCAAAAATACAGCATCTGATGGCCCCGCCCAGACCTCCTGAATCAGAATCTGCTTTTGGACAGGTCCCAGTTAGTGTCCACGCCTTGGAGTCAAGGAAGCCTTCTCTGCTCAGCATCATGTACAGCAGGATGAGCTGAGGCAGGGAATCAGGATGTTTTGATGCAGCCTCTTTGACATGGCTGTTTGACATCGCTTTTAAGCTTGGGCAGTGCCAGAAGTCAGGGGGCGAAGTTTGGCTCTCATCAGTGGGAGGCTGCTCCAATATTTTCATATTCTTTGGATAAATACCCAGAAGTGGGATTGCTGGGCCACACAGTATTTATATTTTTAATTATTTGAAGAATTTCCATACTGATTGCCATAGTGACTGCATCAATTTAGATTCTCAGCAGCAACCTATAGGATTCCCACATCCTGTAACACTTGTTTCTTGACCCTGAATTTGATAAATGCTGAAAACAAGCCACCTTTAATGTACAAAGCAGACATCTTCAGCTCACATTACCGATTGCTCCAGCTTGTCTTTGAAGTTCAGACCATCTCTCAGTCTCAGCTGATCCCCCAAGGAGATGGAATAGGCATGCAGATGGGTGAAGGATGGCCTCAGGGGCTCTATGCACAACAGTTGGTAACAACTGGTAAGACTTACAGTTTGTATATTTTGATGTGACTCTTGTTCTGTAAGGCCCATGACCATGGCCCTGATATCAATTGAATCAGAGTCTCCTGCCACTCTTATGACCTCATGTGCGTTACCAGCAAGAAGTATTCTTTGAATTTTGCAAGTAGAGGAAGTAGATCATAGAGAATTATGCATTTCTCTGCCCTGTGGATTTAAGCATGTGTGCACTGCATGGTTAAGAGTACAGGGGTAGATTTGCACCTGGGATTAGATTGCAAAGCTCTTGTCCAAGTTTAGGAATTCAGGGAGTGGTCACAGGACAGTTTTCCTCCAAGTGTGCTGACTGAGGAGCAATCCAGCAGCCTTGATCAGATTAACACTTGGCTCTGGTGAACCTGTCCAACTAGGTGGAGGGAAGCAAACACCTAGGGGAGCCAAAAAAGCACATAGATGGCTAGCAAGTAGAGGGGGTTTCCCTTCTAAAACAAAAAGGAAAGAAAGGAAAAGGAACACAGCTACATGGTACTGATAGGAAGCAAAGTCTATAGTTTGTCTTGGCCACTCCATCTGGACGATTAGAACTGAAAGGGGAGGGGACCAAACATGTAAAACATTACTGTTTGAAGTATGACCCTGTAGTTTTTCAAAGCGAGTTTTTCCAGAAGCCTAACTGATTGGCACAGTCTCAAACCTCTGTAGGTCATTGAAAGGCCTGGGCTAAAGCTGCAGCCTTGCCAAGGAACTGCACATGCAAATCATATTATTATTAATAATAACTTTGGAGTTCTTCCTGTATGGAGTGCTGTGAAGTACTTGGAGAAAATCCTGTGTGACGGGAAGGATTCTCTATTTCTCTGGAAGGAGGGGCATCAGACTATCCTCTCTTCCCTCTCATTTGAAAACTCCCACTTTCCCATATCCCCATGGCCCATGGTCACCCACAAAAGAATAATGTTGCAGTGTGAGCTCTGCCTCTGTGAGCATTGCTACATTTAAGGAATCCCAGAGACCCAGTCAACTCAAATGTCAATATGTCCATGACATAAAAGCAGCACTTTTTCTTGATAAACCAAGGAACAGGTGCTTTATAAAAGCTTATTGGAGAGGCTGTGTGTGTGTATGTGTACGTGTGTGTGTGTGTATGTTTCCTCATCTAATCCCATAGTAACACCTAAGGAAGGAAAGAGGACCATCCTTAAGCTCTGCCCTTAATTTCTTTTTAGCATCCCTTAGCATCCCTTCTTTATAGAGGGTCCTCTGAATCACTGCATCCCCAGCCAGCAATTTAGAATGCAATGAGTCCTTTTACTATTGTTAGAGAAACCTTGGGATACAAACTCTGTGCAGTAGATCTCATGAATACAGGATGAACATGAACTCTCAATCACCACCACAGACCAAGAAGTTCACAGATGATAAGACAGTGGGGTTGATGTCAAGATCAAGGTTTACTCGTGATGCTGATGAAGCACCTATCTGACCTAATCGGAGAAATATTTTTAGGAGAGGAAGCGCTTTAGATTTAAGCTTAAGAACAATAATGAGTCACCTAGGAAATCAAGGAGGAAAGGATATTCCAGATCAAGGACAAAGCCTTTGGGAGAGCAAGAATAGAAAAGCTCAGCACAGTCAGAGACTATTAGCTCAGCGGCCTGGAGAAAAGGCTGTGTGGGGATGTTGGGGGGTAAAGGGAGAGAACCAGACATTCCAGTGGGGGCTAAAAGTCCAGAGACTAGTGAGTCAAGCTGGGGAGTTAGAATCTCATCACAAGATTCCTGGAAGATGCAAAGCATTTGCCATGGCCAGAGTAACCCCTGACACCCATCATTCTACCAACAGTTTGGAGAATGCATTGGAAGGAAATGAGACTAGAGAGAAAGAAGCCAGTAAGAAAGTTACTACACTGGTCTGAAAGGACCGTGAGGCTAGTGAGTGTGGAGAGAGGGGAAGATGGACCTAGGAGTGAATCCCTGGGAACTTTCTGCTCTAATTTAGGGAGGGGAACAACCCCTGCTGGCCCCTGGTACTCACGCTCACTGGGGACAGTCTTAGCGGATTCAGGGAGCATGGATGGGAATGTGGATTCAGGCACAGCCACTCTAACTCAAATTGGCCCAGTAATCATGCAGACCTCCACCCTGAGGGACCCCTGTCTATTTAAGGCATCTGGCCAAATTGCTGGCTAAGGTGCCAAGTTCCGTACTGTTGACCTCAAACAAAAAGCAACCAGTTTTTTCACCAACAAAATGTGCTTATTCAGAAACAACAACAAAAAGGCAGTCTGGAAATTATCATCTTATGGCAAAACATCCCTGCACTTCACAGAACAAATGCCAGCTCCCCTTGTATAGCCTTCACAGGGGAAGTTACAGGCCACCAAGACATGCCTCCTTCTGCCTTTTCGTGGAAGAAATGTCACTTCCTATAATTCGCGGATTGTGCACATGTAGGAACTCTCCTCTTGGAACCTCAGCACCTCATTTAATTAGGGTTTCTTTGTGTTAATTTTTTTAAAGATTTATTTATTTATGAATTCAAGAAGTGGGGTACAGGCCAGAGGTGCGGGGGGTGAGAGGATTCACCAGAGACAGAGTGGGGAGCAGAACAGGCAGATCTACTGAAATACACTGCTGAGGGGAGCAGCGGGCGAGACAGGAGAGGTCTGCTGTGCCATGTGGGTCACCTCCCTGGCCAGGGATCGAACTCATGCTGCACTGGCTGCAGAAAGCTTCATAGTGCTGTGACTTAACCCCTTGTGCCACCAGGGAGGCCCCTCTGTGTATTAATTTTCATACTACAATTCAGGGTCTCATCAGCCACTTGCTTTCTTCTGACCACAGCACTCATTCCCCAATTCCTGCCTCTGCGGGTGGAAGATCCTCAAAAAGGAATGTTTCCCATCCCTGAGAACCTCCCATGTTAGAGATTTCCCATCAAAGGGTTTAGAGTTTAATCCCCTCTCCCTGTGTCCCTAGAGCCTTTGAGGGCTGGTCTTTGAGGCCAGCAACCCTAATCACTGCCAGCAAGGACTTTGGGGCAACCGTAGAACAGCCGGTCAGAGTAAAAGCCTGTCTCTGGTGGACACTTGAGCTGTGCCTCACAGGCTGTGGTGTTTCCTAGGGAACCCCACTCAACCCCTCCCTACCACCACTGCCAGCACCACCCATGTGTAGACAAGTGTTCTGGGATCAGTGGAAGATTGTAACAGAAACACGAGACAAATCCCTATCCTAGAAAACGTCTCATCTAGCTGAGACAAGCAGAGCATGCACATATGTACAGAAAAACTTAGAAACACATTGACAGAAAAACATAATTGAAAGCATAAGTGCAAGAAACCACTTCCAGAATGGACTCAGAGCCCGGATGCACACTGGGCACAGCAAAGCAAACCTCCCTTTCAGAGTGAGTCATCTCTCTAGTTCTCTGATACTCAGTGCATGTTAAGCATGAGTGGACAGGTAGAAGGAGTCAGGGGTGGGGAAGACCGATATTACAAACATAATCCTTGTCAGGAGGGAGGAGCACAGGGGACTGAGGTGATGGTGCACGGGTGCCTTGGGGAAGGAAACTCTATGGGGACTACACCTGAGGGGGGTGGGGAAGCAAATATTGTTTAAAAATAAACAACGATGTAAAAATTTTTAAAAAAATTAATATTAAAAAATGTATAATCCTTGTTAGTGCTGTGAAAATAGTAGCCAATATACTTAAATAGCACAAAGTTTATTACAAATAGGTCACAAATGAAATGCAGAAGAAATGGAAAACTACAGCAGTTTTGAGGGATTTTTGCAGAGTAATGCAGAGTTTTCAAAAACACTTTTCACTCATAGTCATCTTTGAACTTACAGTGTGAGAATGGCAAAATTCATTTAGCAGTTTCAAAACTACACAAATACCTGCACATGTAGATATTTACATGGGTTAGCATGCATCTATCATTTTTCTATATGTAAACAGAATAGTAGTGCATTTGCATATTTTTCTTTAAAGAAACTGTAGATTTGGTTCCCATCAGGATGTCAGTGTCCTCAAGATATTTGGGAGTAACCTGCTTTTCTAGAACTTCTGGAGCAGGCATGCATATCCTCCACATATACTTAGAATCATTTTACTCCCTTACTTTAGACAAGGGAAATGGTAAAAGTGCACTTTCAAAGAAGAACCCCGATAGGCCTAAAAAATATTTAGTCACATTTTTAGTGATTTAACATACAACTCTTATTAATGTGATTTTGATGGCAGAAGATCCTCTCCCTCTTCAATTTGAAAGTGCACATTTTTTTCTGAATATATACATATGTAATAGGAAAACTATCTAGACCCCACATCAGGGCTTTGTCAAACAGAAAATTTGCTCATAAACGTGATGTCATCTTGATATCACACGAAAGAAAATAAAGTGAGGTCTGTCTCCCCAACCTCAGCTATATATTCACAGCTGAAAAATTGACAGTGAATTATTAATCGTCTATTTTTGTTTATATTTCACCCTACTTTAGAAAGACTTTGAGAAAATGTATAAGAATATGCTAGTGAATTAAAAACAGAAAGTTAATGCCAAGAAAAATCAGAACACAAAAATGCCGACCATTTTGACACAAACATTCGACATATGAAAATCTTGACAGTTGCACAAGGAATGTGCATTTATAAGTCTCTCAGATTATCTTTATGTTACCAGTAAAGCACCACTAATAAATAGTGAGCATGGTTCTCTAATGACTTGGCAATGTCAAGCACCAAACAACAGACAGAGCTAAAACCGCTTCTCCTGATTTCAAAAGAGTGGATTGAGGCTCAGAATTTAGCATGAGATTTATTCACCAACTAATACAAGGAGAGAAAGAAAGGCTGAGTAACTGGGGATTGTTGAAGCCAAGTTCCCCTGAACACACAAGCTTGATCGCAAGTATTCTCCAAAAATGATTTCTGATTTTATCAAGTGTTGCACTGTGTTTTTGTTTAGTCCTCCTACGAAAAACAAGGGCTCAATAAACTATTATTGGTAAAAGCTATTATTTTAAAGTGTCTAACATTACTTTTTAACACTTGGTCTAATTCAAAACTAAGGCATAGTTTTGAAAAGCATTTTTCACTCATTCACATTTGAACTAATTGCCTCAGAATGGCAAAATTCATTTGTTCATATTTGCTCTTAATCACAGTTTCTAGTTCAGCATAATATGAGTGCACAATGGAATCGTCTGAGGAGCTTTAAAATATATTGATGCCTTGTCGTCATCCATAGGGATTTTTATTTCAATGATGTGGGATGTGGCTGAAGCATTAGGAGTTTAAAAAAAAAATCTCTAATGTGCAGGAGAAACACTGCCAAATTCTAATCAGTAATGTCATTGAATTTGGTCAACTGCTGTGCTTACTTTATTTAAGATGAAAATTGTGTTCTTTTTGAATAGATAATACAATTCCAAGTTTCATAAATAAAAGCAATATTAAAAATTTGTAGTGAGAAGTCTTGCTCCCATCCCTGTTCCATTTCCCCCACCTACCTGCTCACACACTCATACCTACACACTAACACAGGTATTTCCTTCCTATCTCTTCATGAAAATTCCATATATACAAATATATGTCTGTAATATATTCTTATATGTATAAATGAATTCCAAGAGAAAAAAATAAGGCTCTAATTATACATATAGATACATAATACATTGTCTACATAAAAATATACATATGAGTACATATGTGTGATGTGCATTCATAGTTGCATCAATAAAATCCAAGAAGACAATAAAAGATTATAAATATATATACAGATATACAACATAATGTATATATAATATATTATACATATGTATCTTTACAGACTTACATTGTCTCCCTGGAATTTACTTTTAATAATAACTGGATGATGTGTTTATAGTTGCTCTTACATGAATTTAGCCCACACAGTCACATCCTGGAACAGATAAACATCGCAGTTGCAGATAAATTATAATAATATAATCATAGTGCAGAGAACTTGCAAATATCATAGAGCGTGTGTGAATGTATGTGTATATGTATGAATACAGTTTGGTTGCCTTAGCTCAGAACAAACTGATAAAATTAAGCCTCTGAGTCTGGAAATCAGAGGAACCAGCTGCACCTATTTCATTGATCTGACAGATGCTTGGAAAATATCTACCACCCCATGAGTTCCCACCTAAGACAAGACTCATCGGTTTGCTCCACATTTTCACAACATCTCTCAGTAACAGTGAGAAAATCATTTCCCCTGAGTCAAAATCCATTCTTCCTGACCCCTCTGTAAGAGCTATCAGCAGTCGTAAGTCAGACCAATTACTGTTCCCAAGCAAATTTGGTAATACCCACACGATGTCCTTTTTCTTTTTTCTGAAAGCAGCCAGCATTTCTGAAGTCCACACTCCCTGGTGACAGTGGCCTGGGGCACAGTGGTGTCCTCCAGACAGACCCTTGTGCTCTCAGAGATCCCCCCCATTCACCCACAGTTGTGCTGTTCTAATACACTAATTTCTCTTACCCCACACTCATTTCTCTTACCCCTTGGGGGGGTTCAGGCCTCTGTGCTGCCTCCATTATTCATGGGAACTTTTGTGTAGAATCCACCTTTTACATAACTTGTGAAAGCCAAGGGGTCTGCAAATACCAGGTTTAAAATAATTTTCCCCAAATTTGCGCCTTTTCAAAGCCAGATCAGCATTGACCCTACCAGCCTGTTCTGGATTCCTCCATGCTGACAACTCCCAAAGGGTCAAATCCCTGTGGTCGTGACAAACTCCAATAGCTGGAACAGTTTTTAAAATTTACTTTGAGGAGGCTTACATGTGCCACTCGGGGCTTGATTTAACACCAGACCTTGGCATCTAATGGCCCTTCATGATTAATACCAGTCATTTGTTCAAAGTTAACAGCCCCAGAGTGACAGCCATAGATAAATTAACAACATTAGAAAAACACTAAAGCAAGCATTTATAGAGTGGGTCATTGAAGAATATGATAGTAATATAGATCGGCTCTGCTTACGATATGCTATTAATGAATTTTATATGTTGAAGTCATTTTTACCCAGTACCTTTTTAATTGTTTTGAAGTTGTCCATATTTATCTTGATTAAAAAACAAGCCAACTCCTAGAGACATTAATGGGTTTTATGTGCTTAGAAGTGAATATTATAAGCAGATGGAGGAAGCGAGTGGGGGTAGGGGTGGAGGGCCTGGCATTATATTTCCATCAGTACAGTTTGTTACAATGAATCCAAGGTGTTGAGTAATGGGCTGCTATAAATTAGAGGACTGTTTACCTCACAGTGTCTGCCAAAGAAATGCGGCCAAATTTGGGTTTTGCTTTCCTCTATGCCTGTGCCTTGTTAAAGAATCACTCTGTGCAGAAGTAAATATGGCTGCAGATTTGCTTTAAACCCTGCTCTGGGTGCTGCAAGGCCATTTATAAAAAGACAGAGATTAAGTCCTTATTGGACTTTGTTGTTTTAGCGTGAATATTAAAACTTCTGTGAGAGAAAATGGACTGCAGATCTCCTCCCCCAAGAGCAAATGCAGATATGTTCCATTCAATTGGGGTAAAGCAATCCTATCACTCACTTATAAAACTGGGAGGGATCTTACCCCCACTTTTTATGGATGAGGAAATTGTGACCTGAAGGGTTAAAATATACTGCTTGAGAGATGGGACATAGGGTGTCAGGGCCACTTTTAAGGGTCACACCCCAGCGCCTAACCCTTTTCTCCTTTCTCACACTTCCAACATTCACTATGTCAGAAGAAGGAATCGACAGAATCACCTTTATGGTGACCATTTGGCAGTTATCAGATACAGAAAAGCAGGAGAATATATCATACATTTTATAACCAACTCAGGGGCTCATCACGTTCTCCCTGCAATACATCTCCTTCCCCAAGAGAGAAGCCAGGTATTTCGGCTGTATTTATTGTGACTTTCCGAAGCAGTTGTTTTGAGAACTGGCAAGTTGAGGTGAGCCCATGTTTTTTCCCATTATGATAAACTCCATGATCTAAGAATACAACCAGTGTCTGAATTACTAAAGAGAGGGCTCTTCCTGTCTTGTTGCTCAGATTTCAAGTATCGCCTAGCACATCTTCTATTGCTTACTTGTTCTGTGACTTTGAGATGTAAATTTCCGGGTCTGTTTAAAGAATGATGGATTTAGCTTAGGAGATCTTTGTGGTGACTGAGCTCTCCCAATTGGGGACCACCCATGAGCCCTGATGGCAGCTGTCATGGGGAGGAAGCAGTGAAAATGGGCCACTAGTGGGGTGGAGGAGAATCTTCTAAGCACTTGACCAAGGCCACACTATGCATTGGCAGTCTGGACCACCAGGCCTTCTGAGCATTTCACACGGGCTCCAACAGAGGTCCCTGAGCGCTTTGAGAGCAGTTACTCCCACTGGCAGGCAGCAGCAGGGAATCATAGAGGGAAAGTCAGAAGACCCACTTCCCACAGTCTGTTGCTTTGTGCCATGGGGCACTGGGCATACCTTCTGCCCTCTCAGGAAGGTGAGTGGCTGCCCAAGACCACATGTGAGCACCCACAGTCCCAAAGACCCTCCCGCAACCTCAGAGACACACAGGGGCATGAAGCAGCCTGCTGGGAGACATCTGATGTGAGTCCAGACAGCAGCCAATTCGAGCTCTTATTTAGGGTGAATATTAATGTTAAGAACCTTATTTAAATTAGAGCCAGAGACCAGAAAGTGCCCAAGCATGTGCAAATCAGCCAACTTCTGGGTCCAGCATGCCTTGCAGCACCCACTATTTTCCCCTGGGGTGCATCTAAGGGGGTGGTCCGCCAGAGATTATAAAGGGGTTGATGGACTTAGGTTTAAGAGTGTACATATGTCTCACTGTGAACTCACATTCTGAATCTGCCCTCTCCCCTCTGTTGTTTGTTAACCAAAAAATGCTCTTTGTGATCAAACAACCTGGTTGCTTTTATTGGAAGTCAACATTAGCTACCTGTCTTTGACACAGCAAAGGGCATAATAAAAATGTACAGGAAACATGTCAGGGGATTCTTGGAACACCAGCATGGCTCTCCCATGAAGTCCTGGATTGTTGAAGGAGGAAAGCAGGTTGGTTTTGAGTCCGAGGGCATATGGGAGATGAGCATCCTCCATCCTCAAGCCCCTTTCTCACTGGGGTCTCCCCAGAGCACTGAAAGGAAGAGTTGAACAGTGAGTGTGTGCCTGCAGCTAGTAGAAGGCCAGAACCTGCAGGGGCCACACCTTGCCCCCCAACCCCCCACTAGACAGACTGGTGTGGAGACATTAGTGAAAACAGAAAAAGGGGCAGGGCTGGGTACCTCATTACCTGGACATCAGACACTCAACCAGCATTTTATAGCAGATAGGTGTGGATAATGTCCACATGGTTTAGACACCCAACCCCCTTGGCTGGAGGAGGGCAAGAACATGGCTTCCATTGTCATGTGTCACATCACTCATGTCTACTTTCTTCATGACCTGGCCATAGAGAAAGTGGCCACAGGGAAAAAGTCAGGAGAATTCATATTTACAATTTTTTAATAGCAGCTACAATCAAAATGTGCCACTAAAACAGTAGGTTTTGTTCTACTCTTGGCATCTCCAAAATCATGATAATCTCAATAGATGCAGGAAAAAACACTTGACAAGGTTCAAATCCAGTTATGATTAAAGCTCTCAACACAATGGGTTTGGAAGGAATTACTTCAATATAATAAAGACCATATACCGCAAAGCCATAGCTAATACACTCAGGGTGAAAAATTGAAAGTGTTTCCACTAAAATCAAGAACAAAACAAGGATGTTCACTCTCACCACTATTATTCTACGTAGTACTGGACATCCTAGCCAGATCAATTAGAAGAATGAAGGAAATGAAAGTATTCAAACTGGAAAAGAGTAAGACAAACTACAACTATCTGCAGATGGCAGTGTACAAAATCAACAGACAAATATCTAGTACATATATATGGATCCCCTCTTCCCACTTCAGTACTAAATAGACTGAGAAATAGAAAAAAAAATGAAGCCTTAGTTTCTATCTTGAATGGGTGAGTGTGCATGGAGGGAGGAGATTTGCATGCATACACACACTCAGGACTTGATTTACTCTTGATGACTGGCTGTACTTTCATAATTTGAAAATGATTTGTAGCTGAAACATGCATATCGACTTTGTTTTAAAATGTGCAGAAAGTAAAACTCAACCAAATATTATTCTTTCATAGGTCTATAAAAACAGTCATCTGCCTCTGAGATGCAAGGATTTATCAGAATCTAGGAAATGTGATTGGAAAAAATCACATACCTACCAAAAAGGGGAATGAGTTTCAAATGATTGAAAAATAACCACTTCACCTGAAATGGCTAACTAAACATTTTTTAGGAAATTGACTTTTTTCATGACTTGCATGAGAGTATGTCTCTAACCTTTGACAAGTTTTCACATACTATTCCAGCTGCTTGGGGAATATTTCACTCTTTCACCAACATCCATTTTGACCCAATTGCATATGCCTTCTAAACCACCACTGTTAAACTGGGTACTAAGGACTCTTCCTACTTGTTTCCAGAGGGTTAATATATATTGGTTTCTTGGATGGTACAGAAGGAGGAAAGATGGGCATGTAGGGTCCTTTTAATTGTTTTGGAAAAGTCTGGAACCCAGGCTGGGATCCTCTGTTGCACAATGCACAGTAAATGTTCTGGCATCTGTTGAGAAAGGCCCAACCCATGGCAACAAGCACTTGGCAGCCGATGGCAACAAGGCCAGAGTATGGTGACTCCTCAACAGGAGTTGAATACAGTGCCATATTCACTGGCATGGTGAGGAGTGGACTGTGAGAGATGTCTCCCCTTCTTCTGGGCTCAGGGTACTACTCATAGTCACCAGACCATCCCACGGGTCACACAAATAGTTCATTACATACTAACCTCAGCAGATCCTTCAAACAAAAATTAATAGCAGTAAAACATAAGACCACAGAAATGCAGCCTGTATGAAACATAAAAGGAAGAATTCAAGACAATAAAAAGACAAGATAATCCAAAACCAACAACACCATAACAAAATGGCAATGCACACTTACATCTCAATAAATGCTTTAAGAGTAAATATTCTGAATTCACCAGTCAAAATTCACCAGCTGAAAGAATTCAAAATAAAATTCAAGAAATGAACTTGACTCCTATTGCAAAAGAAACAAAAATTAAATAAACAATTGGGATTACCTCAAGTTAAAAAGGTTTTACAATGCAAAGAAAATACAATACAAGAAAATTAAAGATACCCTTTTGGATGCAATAATTCCCACCCCATCTGGCACTTATCAAAAAAACTAGCAACAACAAATGTTGGCAAGGATGTGGTAAAAAAGGAACACTCCTGCACTGCTGGTGGGAGTGTAAACTGGTCCAACCACTATGGAAAACTGTCTGGAGGTACCTCAGTCTACTAAAAATGGAGCTACCATATGACCCAGCAATTCCACTGCTAGGGATCTACCCAAAGAACAAACACATTGATTAAAAAAACACCTGTACATCCGTGTTTATTCCAGCACTATTTATAATAGGTAACACCTGGAAACAACCCAAATGCCCCAAAATACATGACTGGATCAAGAATAGGTGTTATGTATACACAATGGAATATTATTCAGCAATCAAAAAAGATAAACTTATGCCATTCGCAGCAACATGGATGGAGCTAGAAGGAATTATGCTCAGTGAAATAAGCCAGAAGGAAAAGGAAAAATATCAATGGTTTCACTTATAGGAGGAATATAGGGGAACCAAATAAGACATCAGAGGAAAAAAATAACAGTACAAAACAGAACAAAAACAAAGAGACAATTATAAACCAGAGACATCCTGCAGGGGAGGAGGAGGGAGAGGGATCAGAGGGAGGGAAGGAGGAGCACAGGGGACTGAGTTGATTGTGCACGGGTGCCTTGGGGAAGGAGATTCTATGGGGACTACACCTGAGGGGGTGGGGAAAGCAAATATTGTTTTAAAATTAACAATGATGTAAAGTACATACAAATTTTTTTAAAAATTCCCCACCCCCAAGGCCATGCACTCCAGCCTTCCTTTCTCCTATTTGTTTGTTTGTTTCCCTTCTGGAAATTGCTTCTTTAAGAATTGCGAAATTCTCTATCTACACAGTAAATAGACGCTTCCCCAGGTTCAGAGTGTGGGGTAAAACATGAAATATCCCCCTACCTTTGTTTCGGTGGAAATATAATTCATGATGAGGTAAAGTCTGTTTGCCGGGAGGGAAACAGGTTCCATCTACCTTGCTCCAGGGGCTGGCACTGAGTTGCTCATCAGACTTAGTTTTAATCTCTCTCTGTCTTCAGAAATACTTTAGTGGGATCGGAAAGCTATCCATAAAGAGCTGTTAGTCAGATGCCATTCTAAGCCTTTTGAACTGCAAAATGAAGTCATATCACATATAGCTCAAGCTAACTTGTAAATTTCTAAACTCTCGTCACCAAAGCCATTATGCTAAAGTCAACAGAGAAATTCCAAACAGTTGATAGTAAGTTTCCTCTCTCAAATCCCTGAACATTTTATAAACTATCTCATTTATCTCTGCAGCTACAAATAACAACCAGTTCACTCATGGGATTTAGCTCACCATGTGGGAAAGTTTGTACATATTTTCCCAACATAGTATAAATCCCATAGCCAGAAAAAAAAAAAGTATTTTTTTCAATTCCTAAATATACGCATAAATATCCAATACAGGCAGCCTAATATTAGAACATGCAAATAGTTAAGGAGATTTGGTCTCTACCCTATTATTTCCCTTCCATCTGTACCCCCACCACAGTAATTAACATTTACTGGGATCATATGTTATCTGTAGCTAAGATGTCTACAGCATTGGCCCCCTCTTCATTCCCTCAGCTAGGAGAAAGCAGAATGCTCTTCTATCACCCCTTCCTGAGCTGTGGCTACTAGAAGGAAAAAAAGGAAGGAAGTCATATTCACACGTTATGATACAATACACTGCTCATACATTACAATTTTTTCTACAGAATGCAAACTAAGCCCCATATTTAAGGGACTGATGGGAATTAGTGATTGGAATTCACACTCAATCAGAGACTTGCTAGAGGTGTTCAGGAACTCTGTGCAGGCTGCTTGAGCAGAAATCACCATTTGTAAGAATTTATAGGTGAGATATATAGTAACAAAACAAAATAAAAGCAAGGTCAGGGCAACATGAAGGTCGGAGTAAAATTCAGAGTACAGATGTAAATCTGTCTTCCTTTTAGTTGCCAAGAGTTTTACTTCTTTTGAAAACTTTCTCTTACTTCTGTAACAATGCTCTCCCCCAACATAAATTTCAGGAGGCCTCCTGGAAGTCCAGCATGATAGATTGCACACAGTAGTCTTCTGTAAATATTTGTTGAACAGAATGGAATTGTGGTGTTCTGGGCTAGCACCCATGTGCGCACCCATGTGGTTAAGTCTTGTCCAATAATGCTTAAGTTGCAGCAACAAGAGCAGGTTTGACATGGGATTTGGTGGAAGACTTGAGTTATTGGACATGATGTAAGACATCTCAGAAATGGTTGATTTCACTAGAGGAAACTGAAGGAAGATAACTTCAGAGGATGAAAAAGGGACAGGGGGAGGGGAGGGTGGTGCCCTGTGTCACAAGGGGTTAAGCATCAGCACTATGAAGCTATCCACAGCCAGTGCAGCATGAGTTCGATCTCCAGCCAGGGAGGTGACCCACATGGTATAGCAGACCTCTCCTGTCTTGCCCGCTGCTCCCCTCAGCAATGTATTTCAGTAGATTCACCTGTTCTGTTCCCCACTCTATCTGGTGAATCCTCTCACCCCCTGCACCTCTGGCCTGTACCCCAGTTCTTCTATGCATAAATAAATCTTAAAAAAAAAAAGGATAGAGGGGAAAAGAAGACTTGGCATGGTAAGGACAAGGAAGACACTGAAGATGGAAAGTTTGTAAGAAGAGAAAGAAAGTTCAGAAATAAGAACCTCAGAGGTGTTCAAAGTTCAAGTTGTGATGAGACCTACTGTGAGCAAGTCCTGGGAGTAACCACACACCCCCTGAAGTACCTGGACTCGGCAAAAGCACTGGCCAGAAGGGCACCGCAATGGAGACAGAAGTTGTAAGATAGGAGGAGTTAAGACAAGCATGTAAATGGGATGGGAGTAACTGGGGATCATGGTAGGTGGTAGGAGAGAAAGATAGCAATATTAATATCCATTGTTAACTTATTGAACCAAATAATGGTCTGTAACAAGCCATTAGAAACTTCCAAGTCCCCAGGCCCTACATTTTAAAATCTTTCCTTGGCTTAGTTAATCAAACAAGGATATAGAATGGAAGCTGCTGCTTGGGCCCAACTGGGGGGGAGAGGAATTCTTAAATCTTATCTATTCTAAAAATAAGGAATAATAGACACTTGTCAAAAGGAGTACAATCAGAATTATGGTAAAAACAGTAATTCTAAAAAAGAACTACCAAGAGTAACGCTTGTTAGTCCCAGCTTTACTATAAACTGCCTGGTAGGCTATTTATGAAAGTAAGGTTTTTCCAAAAGAATCCTCAGAATAGAAGGCCCAGACTTTCTCACATTAGTGACACTTCATGTTTGTGCATTAACTTGCGCAAACTTGACCAACCAGAGACACCACAGCGCTCCACCTTGCCTGTGATTTTCTGCAGGAAAAGAATGCTAAATTTTTGCTTGGAGATGAGACCCATAAATTACTCCTGTGCCAGAGGTGATACTAGCACATGACCAAGGGACACCGAGGGACACCCAAACTTGCCTGTTCTAAAATAACGTTCTGCCATTTGCCTCGTAAAGACAAAGGGATCTCTTAATGCAATAGATCTTTTACAGAATTAGGTGCATAGAGGGGGGAGAGAAGAGAGGATATTTTTCCCCAAAAATTACCCAACATATCCCCTCATGGGTAAATGCCCAACCAAACAAGGTCCCCCTGAAGCAGGACCACTGCGACCCAAGATCTTACCACAAGTCTAAGTCACCTTCCAGCAAGGAACCACAAGCAGGAGGTGAAAGAGGCCTCCTTGTCTCCTTTCCAGCAGTACCAGGGTGCAAGTCAGGCCCCAGGAACATCTCTATCCTTGAGCCCACCTGCCTTCCATGTGATACAGCCTCACCTGACTACTCAGCTCCGCCCCTCATTCTCAGTAGCTAGTCCACTGCAGGGAATGTGGGACCTCCCTTCACAATGAGAAGGAATGATTCTCTTTAACCACAGCTGTTCGCCTGAGACAAGAAGAGCTTGACTTTATGGATTGCACTCACAGTGTGTGTGTCTTTCGGCCACTGATATGCTGAGAATCTTTCTTCACAGCTAAAAGCTTGTATAGGTTTTTGCCTAGGAGTATTTATCTGAGTAGAAGTCACTGTTGGGAAACTGGGACAGTCTGGCACCAGGAAGTCATACTCCTTCTCCAGCCAAGCAAGCTCTTGGGTCAAGAATTGCAGAGGGGGATGCATCGTTTCCTGCCCTGGCTGTGGTGGGACATTTGGGGAACTGTGATGCAGAGACAGCAGTGAGAAGAGCCAGATGAATGAGTCAGCAATGAGTCAGCAACAGCGAGCAACACATTCCTCCCAAGTCAGAGGAGCACCAGTAGATGCAAACCCAAGAAGCCGGCTGTTCTTGCATCCTTACTCTCCTTGGTGACTTCTTCTCCCTCCCCATGAGCCTGAAGCTTGAGCTTTTTCAGCTTCCTCCTCTCTCTACATTTAAATATCTTTCTATAGTTCATCACTCTTCCTTCCTTGTGCCAGGTGTTCATCAGGCATTGATATGATCAGCATCTTTAGAAGGAACAAACTGTCTCCTTAAGCATTCAACAATCCATGATGGGGCCCTGAGACATGTGACACGGTGCAGCTCAACTGAACGAATGAGCAGGAGTGGCCCTCAGTGCCTGAATTCCCACACTCTGGAAACGTCCATTTCTCTATTTCTTTAAGTGGAATAAAATCCAACCTGGAGCACTGTACCACTAAGCTGGTACAATAGTCACTCATTTTGGGTGTCCTCACTGCTCCAAGAACTGCGACAGAATAGAAGTCTGTGAAATATTGCAATGGCAAAACGGACTTCTAGTCACCTGTTTATTGTAAACCTGCTGAAACACAGCCCTCTACGCCCGGGTTTAAAGTGACTTGAGGCCCGCAGGCTCTTTGCTGCAGGGCCACCTGTGGGTGAAGATAGGGACCTGGTCTGGGAAGGAAGCTTGAAGACCTGGGTCCAGCCTAGGTAAGCATCCTGAGCAGGACTCCTCTTATTCTCCACTTATTCTCTACCGTTGCATCGGGCAACTCCACACTGATGAAGAAACAGGAGTCGTGGAGCAGGCTACATAATGCAGGATGCTGCTGAAGAGCAAGAGCGTGGCCTTTTTATTTATTTTTTTTTTAAATAATAGATTTTATTTTTATATTCCCCATACAATTGCAACCCCCCCCATTTTGACCCCAATCCCTCCCCTCCCACCCCCCCACCCCCCAAAAAGTGTCTCTGGCTCATAGTTTTTTGTTGATTTTGATTTTCACTTTCTTATAGTTATTCATTTTCCTGGTCCCTTATTTAAGTTTTCTAGATTCCTGCTATGAGTGAGACCATCCGGTATTTTTCTTTTTCTTTCTGGCTTATTTCGCTGAGCATGATCACTTCCAGCGCCATCCAAGCGTGGCCTTTTTATTAATAGAATTGTACAGCATCAGTTGTGAGAGGAAGGAGGAAAAAAGGAAAAGGGGAAGAAAGTAACTAGGAAACAGGCTGACATCTATAGTATCAGGATTGTGAGTCTGCCCTCCAGGCACTTCTCATCTGCTTCATGACTCAGTAATGTAATTGATATCCAGCCCCAGTTCCCCAACCATGGTTTCAATCTTATCAACAAGGCTTTCCACTGATCAGCTTCTGGGGTCCTTGTTATACATCAGTCCTCGGCCCCCACCCCCGGCATTCCCGGTCATACCTCGTGATGTATAAATGGGGAGTACGTTTTATGCATAGGTCATCAGCCCCCCGGGCATTCCCTCTCATACCTGGTGACACGTAGCCTTCCCAGCGTGATCCAGCTTTGTGCTCTTGATTGATTTGAAAGGCAACTTGCAGGGTTGGGCTGTACCTAACTGACCAGGTCATTCTGACCTTGCTTAGGATTTAGAACTGTAGGTAACAAAATGGTGGCCGAACGGGCAGCTTAGGATTAGCAGACCCACACTACTAGAAAGTCGACTGTGACTTTGTGATGATACCTACCCTGGCTTCTGTTTTCTTTTTTTTATTATAGGCTCAAGCTGAAAATTTCATTCCCTTCTGCTTTCTCTATGATACCAGGGATGGGAATCCCAGTATCCTTTAAAGGGGATTCCTTCAGTGGAATTTCATCAGTGAGTTCAGCAGTTAATAAAAGAGAAGCTGGGAAGAGAAGTGACTTGCAAGCAACTTCTGCTATGATTAAAATTCTTTTCCAAACCGAAGAAATATAAAGGGCTGTTTCCTCTGCAAAAGGTGCAAAGGGTATGGGGAAGGGATAAAGAAGGAAAACCAAAATCACCTGTATCCTCACTAATATTTCATGAAGCCTCACAAGAACCTAACAACTTAATGACTCAAGTCTTTCTAATTTTTGGTTGAAAAACCTGAAATTAAGAAGCCTTAAGTAACTTACCCAAACTCACTCAGCTGGTAGGTGACCAAGAAAAGATTCAAGTTTAAAATTTGACTAACCTCAGATGCAGTCTCTTTCTAATATGGTAGCTTTGGGGGAATGAAAAGGAAGAGGGTAGAGGGGTACAGCTTGGTATTATCATGACCTGTGGCACAACTGGCCAGTCCTTCATGAGATAGAACTGGTTTTCTCACCGAGATGGTGAGTCTGAACAGGAATTACCCTCATAAAGAAAAAAGGACAGTAGGAAGAATTTGTTTGAGAAACAAAAACAAAAAAATTATCACATAATTTAGAAAGGAAAGTGACGATGACCTAGGTGCTTTGAGTCATGGGCTGGATGCTTTGAGTCTTGGATTTTCTGTTGTGAGTCATTCAATTTGCTCTAAAAGGCAAGACATATTTGCAGCAATATTTCTGAGATGGGATTCTTTTTTAATGGATTTCAAATGAAAACCTTGTCTTCTGCATCAGACAATCCCTTGTTTTAATGTCAAAGTTTTACTGTTTGATGGCAGAAATATTGTCAAAATATGGTCCCCTTTCCATTCTCATCAGAAAACACCTGGGAGGGATATATAAACGCGCACACACACATACACCCCACTTTCCAAAATAATTTGATGATAGCATTTGGAATTGATCTCATACACATTAAACACTCTGAAAAGTCCCTATCTATGAAGACAGACTTAAGCTTCTTTACCTACAATAGTTAAATACACCCTCTTGTGGTAAAATGACATATTTAATTTTCAGATGATTTCTACAATAGAGCTCACAAGAGGAGTTTGAAGAATGAGTGCTTGAAAACAATAAAACTTAAGAATGCTTTTATGCTGCAACATCAAAGTCCTTTAAAACTATCAACAATATCCATCTTATGAACCCTCATGATCTATAATTTTGAGATGAGAAAACTGAGACATAGAAGCCTTGCTTCATTTGTCCATGGTGACCCAACTAAGAGTAAAAAAAGTAAAGCTAAACAAAGAGTTTGAATGCTCTGCCACTCTGTTATAACAGATAGACCACGAAGAAAACTGATGTCCTATAATTATGAGGATTAAGGCTGAGGAACTAGGGGCATTGCCAAATGCAATCGTATAATGGAGCAAGTCATAACCCAGGGAATGGTGAGACCAGGAAGGTGGAAACTCTTATTTTCACTGTCCATTAGTCAATCACTTTCAGAGCCACTCCAGCAAAACATGTTTGGGGCACCTGCTACCTGCTCGGGTGCCTGTCTTCAGGGCTAGTGACAGCCCAACCAGAGCAGACCCGACCCCGACCCAACTCACAAAGTTTACCTTTGTGGTAATAGTTAATAGTTTCCTGTCACTATAAAATAAATTACTATAAACTTAGAGGTTTAAAAATAACACCAATTTAGAGCATACAGTTCTTTAGGTCAGATGTCTGGAAAGGATAAGCTGTAAGTCCTGCTGAAGGGCAACAGCAAGGTGTCAGCCACACTGGGCTTTCCTGAAGGAAGCATCCACTTTCCCACCATCCCCTTCAGACTGCTGGCGGAATTTAGCACCTTACTGTTGTAAGGCTGAGGTCCCCAGTGCCTTGCTGGCTGGCTATTGGGGTCCTCTTTCGGCTCCTCGGTATTCCTTACATTCCCTCTTGCTTGGCCCAGGACACATCCAACCCTTCCCCTGCTTTGAATTGCTTGGCCTCCCCTTTTTGCCAACAGCCAGAGAAAATGCTCTGCTTTTAAAGGGCATGTGTGATTAGACTAGGTCTACCTTTGGCTACAGAACAACACATAATCATGGCAATGACACTTCATCATATTCCCACCTCCTGCCCAGATTCAAAAAGGAAAGGATCATGCAAAGGTGAGGAGAATTGAGAGTCATTAGAAATGTGCCTCCCTCCAAGGGCAAGAGTCTAATGAAGACAAAAAAAAAAAAAAAAATTGTGTTTATAAGGTCTAAGGGATGAGATAACTGGGTGCTGTGCTAGGGAGATCTGCGTAATGTAACACAACAGCCAACCAGAAGGGGATTTCAGACCAAGAGGAAGATTTTACAGAGAGGCCCCAAGACAGGAAAAAATATGGGGTTTTCTAAGACTGGACAGAAGGCCAGCAAGGGAGAGAGTGGTACAAGATAAGACAAGAGAGATGAGTCAAATAAGTTAGTGGATCGTTTTGCAGGCATTTGTATTTCACTTTTAATGTGCTTAACAGCCTATGATTCAGTTGACACTAAAGAAACATGATTTGACTTGCATTTTTTAAGAATGTCTTTAGATGCTGAGCAGGGAAGGGATTCTAAGGGGAGAGGAGTAGAAGCGGAGAGAGCAGTAGGGGCCCTTGGTGGTGGGTTCAGGGAGGAGATGTGATGGTGGGGGCTGCTGCAGAAGCAGCAGAGGGTGATTCAAGAGGGCTGGCCTAAAGGTAATTGGAGCTATGATTGACAAAACTGCCTGACCAGCTGATACATTCTTTGATACATATTATTATACAAAATTGGGACTTCGCATCTTTTAACAAGTGCAAATATAATGTGCTCTGTGGAGAAAGTATTTATGCATGCAAGGAGAACATGCAAAGACCCCAGCAGGGGTGAGAAGATGGGTCACTGCACTCAGAATCTGACCCAGGGACACCCTCCCCACCCCACACACACACACACAGCCTCAGCTCTCCAAAGTGGGAGTGCGTAAGGAAAATGGAGCCATTCTAGTTCTTTTTCTCTTCCCACCAGTAGCCTCTATGGCTGCCACCTGTGGCCTTGTTTTCCTCCTAGGTTTTGTCACCTACATGTGATAACAGGTTATTGTAAAAAAGTGCTTGGGAGTGTGAGCATGGGGCATGCAAGCCTGTGATTGTGGACAATGGGTTCAAGAAAGGAGATCATTGCAAGAGAAGCCAGAGAGGGGCAATCTTAAGGGCTGGGAGGCTTGGTTGCTGCCTGTCTCCCAGCCTCCCTGCCTCCCTGCCTGCTCCTCTGCCTGTATCTGTTCCCCTGCTTTAGCGTTAAACACCTGTCAAATGTACCAAGATTCTTTTCCATTTGCCCGAATCAACAATGAGCCTTCCCAACCTAGGATGGTTTCTATAACTTAAAAGTTATAGAAAATGCCTATTTTCTATAAATATTGTTTGAAACATTAGTGGCAGGCTGCCTTGATGAGGCAAGATGAGCCCCCCTCCGCCACACTACCACTTGGAAGCCTTCTTCAAGGGGCAAAGGGAACTTAAAATGTAAATTCACCACCCCTTCTGTCTGCTCCTGACCAGTTCTTACAGAATCTGTGCAAACATCTCAATAATGGGTTGGCACAGATTCTTCTCAGAATGAATAGTTTAAAAGAGGATCAATTAAGAGATCAAAGCAAATTCCTTCATTCCAAACAAACTCTGTAATTAGGAGAAGAAAACTTTTTGAAGAACTTTATATTCTCAAAGATTGTTAAGATGTTCCTTAATAAAGAGACAGGCAATCATAAAATAGAACAAGCATCTATTCTTGCCTTTTGTTATTTAAAATATCACATAGGGCCTCCCTGGTGGCACAGGCGATTAAGCACAGTGCTGTGAAGCTATCCGCAGCCTCTGCAGCACGGGTTCGATCCAGGCCGGCCAGCAAGAATCCCACATGGCGAGGCAGACCTCTCCTGTCTTGCCCGCTGCTCCCCTCAGCAGTGTATTTCAGTCAGTCTGCCTGTTCTGTTTCCAGCTCTGTCTCTGGTAAATCTCTCACCCTCCCGCATATCTGGCCCCAGTTCTTGTATAAATAAACACATCTTTAAAATAAATAAAAAGGCCTCCCTGGTAGCACAAGGGGTTAAGCACCGCATATGAAGTAATCCACAGGACGAGTTCGATCCCCAGATCCCCGGCCGGCCAGGGAGCAACCCACATGGCACAGCAGACCTCTCCTGTCTCACCCGCTCCTTCCCCCAGCAGTGTATTTCAGTCAGTCTGCCTGTGTTCTATTCCCCACTCTGTCTCTGGTGACTCCTCTCACCCGCCCACATCTCTGGCCTGTAGCCAGCTCTTGTATACATAAATAAATAAACCTTTAATAAATAAATAAATAAATTTTACATATACATGTAAATAGGAAGTGTTATACATACACTAAGTTTTCTCTCTCCTCTTCAGCCTGTGATCATTCAGTATACCAGCGTTGTCTATTTTACTATACCCATCTTAGCTTTAAAACTACTTAAGCCTAGTTCTTTTATTCAATTGCAGTTCAGTCATCACTGCATCAGTTTATTCTGCATTTGTTCTAACTCCTCTAGGGTCTATTTCAGAAGTTTCTATTTTAGTAAACAACTACCTGTGTTCCTACGATTTTTAAATGCGTTGCCATTTTGTTACTGACAATACTCTCTAATATTTCTCTTAATTCCTTATTTGTGTCTCCTTTCTTTTTGCTAACATTGACATGGTGTTGTTCCATTTCTTTTCTTTTACTCAGAATAAGCAGGGAAATCTCTGCTTCATTCATCTTTTTTTAGACATCAACTTTGGGTTTCTTTTATCTTTGCAACTTTTCCTTTGTTTTCTAGTGAATCAGCATAAGCTTTTATCTTTATTAACACTCACCTCCTGCTTTCATTTGGTTTATTTAGCTTTTCTTATTCTGATTTCTGGGGTTATATACATTAATCATTCTGTTTTTGGACTTTTTTCAGCATTAAATTTACTATCATCTACAGCTATACAATTTCTATAAACATTAGTTTGATCCCTTAGGTTTTGTTCAGGAAATATTTTCTTTGTTATTACATTTGAGAAAATTTGTTTTTTAATATGGTTTCCAATTTGATTAAGGGGTTATTTATGAGAATGTTCCTCAATTTATTAAAAAAAAATTTGGGTTTACTTTTCACTGTTGAACCATGTTTTATTGGATTCTGTTGAAAGAATACAACTTACAAACTCTCAAGTTTTGGTAAATTATTAAAGTTTTCTTTTGACCAAATACATTTTTAAACTTTTGTAATGTTCCACAGACATTGTAATAAATCATGTTTTATCCTCATGGAGTATTACATGTGTACATGCTTATGTATGTGCCAAATAACCAATTTTGATTGTATGTCACATTATAGATTGTGTTATTTATATACACAATTTTATATCTTGCTATTTGGTTTGCTAAACTTTTTAAATTTCTCATCATAATTGCATTCTTATATAAACTTCTCAATGGATTTTTAGGAGTTCTGCAGATATTATCATATTTAATAAATAGTAGTAGCATGGGGGCCTCCCTGGTGGCACATGGGATTAAGATGCAACCTATGAAGACATCCACAGCCACTGCAGCACGAATTCAATCCCCAGCCAGCCAGGGAGCTACCCACACGGCACAACAGACCTCTCCTGACTCGCCTGCTGCTCCCCTCAGCAGTGTATTTCAGTCAGTCTGCCTGTTCTGTTCCCCACTCTGTCTCTGGTGAATCCTCTCACCCCACACACCTTTGGCCTATACCCCGGTTCTTGTATGCAGGAATAAATCTTTAAAAAATAAATAAGTAAATAAGTAGTAGTAGCATGATTTGCCCTCCATTTATGGCTAAACAAAATTGTTAACATTTTATATGGTAAATAAAAACACTATACATAAAGTTAAAGGCAAATGAAAATGAGTATAATGGCAAAGGCTCCTAGAAAATCCCTTTAGAGACCTAGACCCTCCCTACATAGCTCTCCTGGTCACTGAATTGCCTCTTAAATTAGTTGAAGTTGTTAGGTCATAAGCATAGACCAGCCTTGTACATCTTGGTTAGCAGTGTTTAAATTTACATATTCATACCACGTTTGAAATTTAATAGAGGAGTTGACTTACAGAGTCTTTTCAAAGAAATGGTGGGTTAATGGCGGGCAGGCCAGTCTTAGAATGCCTAGTGGTCTCAAAAGAATGACATGCAACTTAAAATTAGGAAGTCCCACAGAAGGAGGGTCCTGGACCCCATTCTCAAGAGGAGACAGGCACAGGCCCACACACACCAAGTTCCTCCTTAGGCCATTTGTAGCTGCTGGCAGAACCAACAGGGGTAAATTCCATTGTGTGGGATACACACACTCACATCCATGTTTGCACCCTTCTCTCTATCATGGTGGGGACAACTGGGAACTCTACTCCAGCTGAGTTGGGATCGCCCCCTTTCTACCTCCCTGGAGCTTGGGGAGAGAAGACAGCTTGCTGCTCTTGCACTCATACTCCTGAGTTTATTTTCTTTGTGTGTGAGTCACTCACAGGAAAAATACAAACTGCTCTTAGACGTTGGAACTAGGCAGCATGTCTTTAATTAAACCAACAGAAAAAATAAAACATGTTGGCACTCAAATGACTAATGGTTAATATCCTCAAGATCAAAAGAGCACCTGTGGTTAGTAATATTGTATATTTGAACATTGCTGAGAGTGAACCTTAAAATTTCTAATCACAAAATGAAATTCATAATGATGTTTAGTGATGGATGTTAACTAGATTTATTGTGACCATCACTTCATAATAGATGTCGATACCGAATCATTGTGTTATACACATGAAACTAACGCCAGGTGTCAATTATATCTCATTTAAAAGAGCACCTATAAAACAAAAAGGAAAAGAGGAGATATAAATGGTCAATGAGAATATTAAAAGAGTCTCAATCTCACTAGTAGTCAAGGAATGGGAAGATAAGTGATAATCTGTTGCCATTTTTCTCAAAATTCACAAAAGTTAAATAAGTCAAAATATCCAGTGCTGGAAAAAATATGAATAAATAAGCATTTACTCTCGTTGCTTATATGAGGGTAAGTTAATACACTATCTTGGCAAAATATTCTGGCAATCCCCACTAATACTTAGAATACATAGACATTTGATTCCACAATCTCACCTAGGGAAATATAACCTATAAAAGTGAAAGTAGGGCCTTCCCTGGTGGCACAGCGGTTGAGTGCTGGGTTGTGAGGCTGCCCGCAGCCTCTGCAGCGCCAGTTCAATCCCCAGCCACCGGCGAGGGTCCCACCAAAAAAAAAAAAAGGTGAAAGTACCAGTGAGATTAGAGATACAGTGTCATTAATTGCAACATCTTCCAAAAATACCTGAAATAACCTCAGTGTCCTTAATTCAAGGCAGGCTTTCATCAGCTGTGATTGGGTGGTAATGGGAATGCTGCTGAGGTATTAGAAAGAGGGGAGCCAGATTTGTATCTATTGGTCACATGGCTTTCCAATAACAGTTGATGGATCATACTTATTAAAGGAAAAGGCTAGTAAATCAAATATAAAAGAGAAGACTAAGCAGATAAATAACATTAAGGGAAAAAGGAGATATAATAATAATGAGGAAGAATAAATTTATGATATATATACACATATTAACAATAGTACACACACACACACGTGTGTGTGTGTGTGTGTGTGTGTGTGTGTACATATACACTCTTTGAGAAGTTGATTTCTCCAAAAATATAAATTTCATAGATTCACTTTTCAGTGTTGGAAAGCCTGACAGAAAAATCTGAATACAAGGGTCTTTTAAAAAGTTATTCAACACTACCCTCAAAACATGCTGGAGCAGATGGAATCCTAGCAGAATTTTAACAAGCTTTGCAAAACAGATTCTATCTCTGCTTGTAAATTGCTGTGGTGCAGAGGGCAGGAATCCCATTTGGGGAAGCTCGCGTGACTGTTACAAAAATCTGGCAAAAAGCACAAAATATGAACACAACATAACCTGCTCAATACTGATAATTATAAAAATCTGACAGCTACAAAATTGGGTTAAATAACAGAAGAACAAACCATGTACAAATACACCATTGTTTTGTGTGTGAAGGTAATTCTGTGACTATTCCAATTCTAAATTAAGTTCATAACGTTTTGTATTACCAATGAAAATCTAAGTGCCTTTTGTATTTGGTTGTTTGTTGCTTTGTTTTGTGAGGAGGAGATGAACAGGAGGAGAGTCTCACCAGAATTCTGGAGTTCATCAGAAGAATAAAGACTTAGGAGAAATAGATAAGGAAAAGGAATGTAACCAGAGTGAAGGAAACACTTCACCAGCAAACAAACTATGCTTAAAGAAATCAAAACCAATGTGGTGTCAGTATAAGGATAGACAGGCAGATGAAGAAGGGGGAAAAATCCAAAATGGGCAAGATAAACAATTTGAGTAACACCTGTCAATTTTTAGTTCAGAGGACAATTGACATCCTTACAATACTAAATCTTCCTGTGTAGGATGATAAGTAGGAATTAACTGCCGTAGTTTTTGTTATGGGCTTGCATACTTCATATATTTTGTTGATTTGGTTCATTATATCTGTTTCCCATTTTAACCTGTGAGACTGGTTGTTGCAGGAAGGAGGCTGAATCAATGTATTTCTGGGGGACTGGCTGTCAGGAGGAAAGTTCTGGTTTTGTCATTAACTTTGGTGTCTTGCCATTAAGAATGGTGCTAGTGGTTTATTTCAGAAAGATGTTCTTTTTATTGGTCAAAACATCCTGTGGTTGCTAATTTGCCAATTTTTTTTTCAGGAATCTTTCAAATACATTTTCAAAAACATTTCAAATATATTCAAATCAGGGAATACAGAGATTTTTCTGATGGTCATTTCCTCCAAACTATGAGTCCTTAGTATCAGTCTAAGACTGAATTATCTCTGGGTTTAGGAGAAAGAAAGAAAAATCCCACCTCTTCAAAGAATGGTATTCTTTTATCATGCTATTTCTCTTAGTACATTGCTGTAATATTAATCTATAAATGGTATTTGTGTGTGGCTTTCTACTTTCATATGCTACATTTGTTAACGTCTAACTTCCCAGAATGAATTGTAAAATTTTCCATTATTTTCTCTGCTTTCAAGTGCTTCAGTGATACAGACATTGGTTCAAAAGAGCTGATAAATTCTGAGTCACAGTGCTGTCCAAACATTTTACAATTAACATTCTGGATTATTTTTATAATCAAATAAGGTGAATGCTTTCATGTACAACATATATTGAGGAATGCCTAGACAAGATGAAATGCCACAATAAATTAAATGAAAACAGAACTGTAGAAATCATCTATATGGACTCATCCCATGCAGCTATAAACACATCCACTGAAATGAGCTGCAGAGAAATATAACAAAAAGTTAATAGAGGTTACTTTTGGAAGACAGAATGGCCACAGTTTTTCTTCTCTGAGTTTTCTTATGTAATTCCACATTCCCACCGTTCACATATAATGTGCTTGCAATTAAAAAGAAATTAATCACTTGTTAAAGATGTTGATCTCTTGAAAGGAGGAGCTGAGACTCCCAAACATCAGTGACACTCACAAATGCTTTTGCACACATTTAAACACCAATAAAGGAGTGAGGTGATGGAGTTCTGTGCAGGAAGATTCAACTATGCTTTCCCACTCTGGTCAGTGATGATGTCTACCAGGAAACTCGCAAGGAGTGGGGAGCAAACTTGACGCATCCCAGCATTAGGCATCATGGAAGGAGAGGGCCAACCAGGGCCCACTCAGCAGTCACTGCCAGGAAAGTGTCCCAGGCCCTCAGATTAGCACATTTTGGAGACATTCCAAAGAAAAAGTCAAAAATTTGGAAAAATACTTCCTCAACTTTTTACGACAGCCCCACCAGGATGCTGGTCGCCGGTGGTGCTCACTCATTACAGAAGTGACATAACAGATTTCTCAGAGACTTTGAGGGCAGATTTCCGAGTCTTGTGATTCCATCTGAGCCAGGTACCCTCAAGCATATCAGCTTCACTTACAGCTCAACCAATGCGTCCCTCTGCCTTCTCATTACGTATAACCATGTGTGAGGCTTTATAGCTTTCAGCTGAGGTCCTCGCCCTTCGCCCATTCCAGTTGCCCACTGCTCTTGAGGTATCGCAGAGGAGAGGAACTGCCATCAATCTCTTTTAGGTTGTTTTTCCCAGATTTCCAAACATCATTAACCCAGTGAAAATTCAGAACCACCAGCTGCAAGGCTTCACGTGGACACAGAATTAAACTCATCTTCCTAGGAGCCAGAGCAGCTGTGGGTCTCTGTCCACTCCACGCACCTCCAGTGAGGCCCACACCACTCACATGTGAATGGAAGCCAATCGCACCAAGTGCTGCAGGTGCCCACTTATCTTGGTGCAGGAACATGCAGATAAGACACCCTGAGCTTCCCCAGCTCCCCTGGCTTGGCCCTTACAGTTTCTTCTGCAAGGAATGAATGTGCTTTTGCCCCCTCTTTGCTCCTCATCTATTTTTTTTGCAAAGATGGCAGAGGAGGTAACTGTCATATTTCTGAACTCAGGAGTCATTTCCTTTCCAAGACTGTCCCTAAATTCTATTCCAGGTGTTTAATCTTTCTGCAGCTATTTCCCTTCTAGAAGTTTGTACAAATATCAGAGTGCCTCCCACAAAAGATTGTGAGCTCATAGAAAGATGAATAATTACAAAAATAGGTAACATTTTGTGCTTCTAGTGCTCTAATCATTGTGTTAAGCACTTAATATTTAGTATATATTATACTTAAATGAGTTACAATATTTGCATCATTATACATGCTTTTGACTTATGTATCATTGTAAGTACATTACATTTAAAATATATCATTCCTTACAATAATGTATAAGTAGATTCTATCATTCCCATTAGACGGGTGTGTAAAATGAGATTTGAAGAAACAATGAGCTTGCTCAAGGTCACTAGCCAAAGGTGGTAGGCGGTGGGCGGCAGAGCTTAAGCATCTGCTATAGCCCAGTGCTGGTTGCAGCTACTTGTTCATCTCTCCAGCTCCCGGACGCGGGGCCTGCCTCAGGCAGGATGGAGACTTGAGACGGACCTACGGTCGATTATTTTTTTACACATAACGGACACATTTAACAGCAAAGCAAGACAAAGACCATCTGGACATGGAAGCAGAAAAGCTTTCAGGAAGCTTCAGTTTAAATACTACATCCTAGTGACTTCCCTGACCAAACGCTTCTTCATTTCGCTCCTAGAAGCATCACAGTGCAGGCCACACGCTCAAGTGCGAATCTATCATCTGCGTGTTCATTAGTTCGCTTGTCTGCCTCCCCCACGAGGCTGTAAAAATCCAGAGGAGACCAGTTACCACAGCACCCCTGGGGCCTCTCATCTCTCCAACAAAAATGATGAATGAATCGATGCATCAACTCCCCTCCCGATGCAACAACTTTTCCGTTCTTTACAGCTTTTAAATTAATAAAGCTGAAGGTTTTCCCCAACATTTTGGCTCAACAGCAACTACTCACTGAACATGATAGATGTTTTTGCTTGCTTATTTTTTGTTTTTGCTTTTGTTTGGTTTGTTTGTTTTTTGTCGTTCCTTGCATCTCCCTATTACAGGGCAATTCAAAGGACGTGCCTGCTCTATGGTTTGACAACTGAGAAATTCACCCCAACTGCTCTTCTGGGGAGTGGGTCCTCCACGAAAAAGCAGGCTCCTGAAAGCCTTCTCCTCCTCAAGGGCCTTGCCTCCTGAGGGTCTGGCCTAATGTGACTTTAAAAAAAGAAAGTAAGAAACGTGACACTTATTTATGTTCAAGTCTCCTGAAGCAATCATCTTTTACAATTTTTTATCCTTTCCTACCACGACAATATTGTTTCAGACACTTGCCCCACAAGACTATGTAAATAACACCCTTACTACAAATAAGAGGATTTCCGGTGGAAGGAAATTGGAGACCTGATCAATCACAAGCCTTCCACCCCTCCCTCCTTATTTCATCTGAGAAGACACCAAGGCCCAAAGCATAAAGTGACTTAGGCGATGCCAGAGCCACACCCAGAGGCCAGGCACCGGCCACCGGCTTCCATTTGTAGGGACTTCATTGAGCTGCTTTCAGGGGAACCTCATGCTTGAGTTCACTCTCTCACCTCTGAAGACCCTTTGATATTCTGTCTCTTTTCCATGTGAATAAGCAGGAGTGGGCTGCTTCAAGAATATAGGACATTGAACCAAAATGAAAATGCATACATTGTGCAAAAATGAAAAATGACGTAAGAATTATATAAAATAAAGTACATTATAAAAAAAAGAATATAGGACATTGCACATTTGAAAACATCCGGTCGCTTGTGAGTTGTGTTGGACTCTATGTTACATCCCTTCTAAGTTTGATTTCAGTCAGTACCCACCAGGCCAATGGTGCTCATTTAGCGGCCACTCCCGCCACCATGTGGACACAGGCTGGTACTGCACACATAAGACAAAAAGGATTCCACAAACATCTGGCTGGAATTTGCTGAAGGATATTTTTATCTTGACCCGCGTTCTCATCTATGTCTGTGAGCTGAGCTATCAGTCTGACTTGAGCAGTATTGCCACTGAAATATGAAGGAATTCAGAGGAAAAGGAAAATGGTGTTCAAGCTCAGGACTGTTCATTTCCCTTTAAAATGTAGAACAGGAGGGAAGTCTTTAGAAATGGCAATGACAACTGTCCTAAGAACTTGAGCACTAATAACTATTTACAATCTACTTTGGAATGACCTATCCTCCCACCTACCTCTGAGTTCCACATCTGGAACATCTTCTCAAGCTACATGATCTTCATACACATTTCACCATTTCCCTGAGCCAGATTTTTATAATGCAGCCAATGTTTCTGATTCTCAGCTAGGTTATCAGAGAAAAAGTGACTTTGAAAAGCTCCCACTGCCTCATAGAATCTCAGAAATACCTGGTAATATACACAGGCCCTCACAATGGCTCTAACCTCACAGTGGCTCTAGAATCTTCTAGGAAGTAATGAAAGTTAATTAGCAGATGTTGTCAAAATATGAAAAATGAAAATGTATCCTAAATGAATGCCCTTATCTGCTTTTCCAGCTAGGAGCAATAATTATGAATTATGAACAATAAATCAGAGGCAGAACATTTATGATTACATTTAAAAGTCTCCCTTAACTCACACAAGTTACCTACTGATACACACAATTTTTCTTTTGCTAGTGAGAAATGGCCATTGGTTAATGTCAATAGCTATAATAATTCATTAGTGAGGATAATCTCTTTCAAAATGGCTGGGGTAAAAAAGACCATTTTTTATTTAAATAACAGGGAGTCCAGAGGCAGAACTTTTTTCAAAGCTGTCTCAAGATGGTCATCAGACGTGAGATAACAGAAAGAATTTATACTGGGCTCTGCCTCTGGCTCCTGGCACAGAGCTCCTAAACCATTGTAATTTCCTGAGTGGTAAGAATACTGGGAGCATCCCTTGTTCTAATATTTGCTCTTTGACACTGGGGTCCTGACCCAATCCTGTGGAATTTCCTGGGTGATAGCTGTGCCATTGGAACAACTGAGGTGCCTCCTGGTAGGGATTAGTCACCAGAAATATCAAGTGATTGTTAAAAACTTAGAATTTTCAGCCCCATTCTCATTTTCCATAGAATGGAGAGGAGCTAGAAAAAGAGTTAACAAGGCCTCCCTGGGGGTGCAAGGGCTTAAACACAGCACTAAGAAGCTATCTGCAGCCACTGCAGCACAAGTTCGATCCCTGGCCAAGGAGCTACCCACATGGCGCAGCAGACCTCTCCTGTCTTGCCTGCTGCTCCCCTCAGCAGTGTATTTCAGTAGATCTGCCTGTTCTGCTCCCCACTCCAGTGCTGGTGAATCATCTCACCCTCCACACCTCTGGCCTACACCCCAGTTCTTGTATGCATAAATAAATAAATCTTTAAATTAAAAAAAAAAAAAAAAGGAGTTAAGGATTGTTCATGCCTACATGAGGATGCCTGTATAAAATCCCCAAAAGTAGAATATTTGGGGAGTTCCCAGTTTGGCAAACATATCCATAAACCAGGAAGGTGAAAACCCCTGATTCAGTGGGGACAGAGCCCTCCTGGTCCTTGCCTGATGTCTGTCTCCTTCAGTATCCTCTGTCATGGCAGACGGGCTTCCTCAGTGCAGGGGGTGGGTCAGAACCCTCAAGCCGCTGATCTGCTGTCATTTCCAGGGAGATGGTGACAGAATTGAGTTAAATTTTGGGACACACAACTATTGTCACGAAACACGCACACATGCATCTGGTATCAGAAGTGTTATGACTGGGGTAGGGGTGTGAGAGTAAAGGAGAAACAGCAGGAGTTTCCTTATTAGTTTTTCTCCATCAACCTCCATTCTCAATGTTTTAGCTTGTCCGTCACAGTCACGAGACAGTTGCTGTTCCAAGTATCTCTTGCAGACATAATATTCTGCTGAAAAGATCCCTCTTTTTATTAGAAGCGAACAGCTCTCCAGAAGCCGCCAGCAAGCTTCTCATGGCTCATTTGCTGAGACCGGGTCATGTGACCTGTGCAGCGGCAAGGGAAGCCTGGAAAATTCTCAACAGGTATCACATTCAGCTCTGTTGTGGGAGGGGGTCCTGCCAATAGGAATAGGGAGATGGATTGTGCAATGACCATAGGGTAGACCCCCCCCCAATTATGCTACAAATATTAGCTTTATATAGCCCAAGTAAATGGTTATGGTTTTTCCTTTCCTTTTTTGTCCACAAGTGAGTGACTTTATACAGTACTACAGGGTCAAAGACATCTGACCGTTGTTAGGCTAGGTTGGATGAAAAGTGGAAAGTTGCTGTAAAATGTGACAGGCCAGAGTGAGTGCTAAGTGTAGTAACTAGAGAGGACTTCTCAAGGCCTGTCCCCAACCGCCCCACATCATCCCCATCTTCTGAGATAAGGGTGCTCCTTCCAGCGGGTGACAGGAAAGCACCAAGCACAAGCTTCAGGAAGGAGAATGTCAGAAAGTCCTCCCTGCACCTGTTGTTAGTCAGATCCCTCAATGAACAATATTCAATAACCAAGAAGCCATATTTTGGGACGCCATATCCCCAAACTTGCCTGCTTGTCCATAGTAAGAGATCAGAACCATTCATCCCCATTGTTTGGCTGCGTTTGTCTGGGCTTCACTGATTTTTTTATTTTAAGATTTATTTATTTATGCATACAAGAGCTGGGGAACAGGCCAGAGATGTGGGGGGTGAGAGGATTTGCCAGAGACAGAGTGGGGAACAGAACAGGCAGACTGACTGAAATACACTGCTGAGGGAAGCAGCGGGCGAGACAGGAGAGGTCTGCTGCGCCATGTGGGTTTCTTCCTGGCCGGCTGGGGGTCGAACTCGTGCTGCATTGGCTGTGGATTGCTTCATGTGATGAGACTTAACCCCTTGCATCACCAGGGAGGCCCTTCACTGAAATTTTACCTGAGGAAATTATTTAACTTCTCTGCACCTCAGTTCCTTCTCAAAAACGGGCTGTGCATGTTCGCTTTACAGATCATGTGTGTGAGACCCAGGTGTCTGCTCGTGTACACACAGGGTGTGCATGTGGCATGAAGCCCCTATTCCTGCAGGGGTCGGGGGTCTGCTCCTGTCACTGCTGCCACTGTAAGAACGTGGAACTTCCTTCTTAGACCAAGTGCCTCCTTTTTCGTTTGTTTGTTTTTGTGGACAACTCTGGAACTTTCGCTTATTTCTCCTGGGCTCAAAATCTCTCTACTGGGTCTCTACTAAGGATTACCCCAAAGAGCTTCTTTGTCTTAGTGGCGTGTGATCCTTCTCCTCACACTTGTCAGCTCTCTCCTGACACACTGAGCAGTTTCCCCTGTCTCTTTCTTGAAGAAGAAATAAGGTTTTCACATTCACCTGAATGTGAACAGGGGCAGATCAGATCCCCAGGGAACTCCCTAATTGGCAGCTCAGGCTCTATGCGCACCACTCACCTCCCCCCTTGGGACCACAGCCCATCTGCTCCTACATCTTCCTGAGGCAGCTGAGCTTGCTTCCCCAGGTCCATACTATAGCTTCAGACAAAATGTCTTTCCTAAAGCAGATTGTTTATCTAGTACCTTCATCTAGGAGAGGGCTTCCCAATTCTTTTGATAAATGCACGCTGTTTTATGTGTAATTATATAATGGTATTAATAGAGTGTTCCATGCTTTTTGATGAATGAATTATGTAATATACTTTAGAGATATATATAATTGCATGACATTTAGTTATATAATAGATATAGTTAACAGTTAACTCTATATCTCCCCACAAGAAAGTTCCTTGAGGACAAAGGGTGTGTTTATTCCATCTCTTTATGCCTTATAGCTAAGACTTTAATGCTAATTAAATGAAGCAATCTGTTTCAAACTTGCTGTAGAAATATATACCTATTATAAATGTTTTCCTAATTTTAAAATGCTTTTAGAAGTAATAAAAACATCAATTCTCTCTTAAAAGCAGGAAAGAATTGAGTTATAATTTTGAAGTTTTTTCTTAACAGATCACAAATTCTAGGCTCATAAAGAGAAAGGCTAATTAATTTGAACACAAAAAGGCATTTTTTAATCTCTGTATTATTAGAAAAGTAAGCTCATAAACAAAATCAAAGGCAACAAACTGAGCAAAAGTAAGAACAATACACAGGAGAGCCAGATGGTTAATTCCCTTCATTTGCAAAGCATTTACACAAATCAATAGAAAAAGGTGCACAAGCAAATAGAATAATGAGCAAGAGCCACAAGCTGCTAAAAGAGAAGAAGAAATACTGGAATAATCATATTAAAAAGATCAATCTCATTTACAATTATAGGAATGCAAATACAACTCTACAGAATCATCACTATTCAGATTGGCTTTAGTTAGTTAGTTAGTTAGTTAGTTAGTTAGTTAGTTAGTTAGATACCCCATATGGCTTAGATTGTGAGAAAAGGAGCACTTTCTTACAGAGCTGATGGCAGAGGTGGGGAGCGCAACTTCTTGGAGGGCAGTGTGGCCCTATCCATAAGGGTTTAAATCACACATGATTTTTGATTCAGATTCTACTGCTGAAAGTGTTCCTTATGGTTTTATATTTTTCAATACCATCAAATATAGAAAATTTGGGATTCTTCCTGCAAGGTTTTTTAAGAGCAATGAAAGGAAAATCTGTTTTCCTTTTTTTATAACTTTCATTGAAGAAGCTAATGAATTTCATCAAATTAAAGAAAACTATTTACAATAGCTAAGCTTTGGAAACAACCCAAATGCCCAAAAATAGATGACTGGATCAAGAAGATGTGGTCCATATATACCATGGAATATTACTCAGCATTCAAAAAAGATAAACACATGCAATTTGCAGCAACATGGATGGTGCTGGAAGGGATCATACTCAGCAAAATAAGCCAGAAAGAAAAAGAAAAATACCGGATGGTCTCACTCATAGCAGGAATCTAGAAAACTTAAATAAGGGACCAGGAAAAAGAATAACTATAAGAAAGAAAATATCAAAATCAACAAACAACTATGAACCAAAGACACTCTATGGGGGGTGGGGGCAGGGAAAGGAGGGCTTGGGGTCAAAATAAGGGGGTTGTAATTGTATGGGGAATATAAAAATAAAATTTAAATAAAAAAATTAAAGAAAACTGTGGTGTTACCTGTGCTGGAAAACCTGGAGGCTGATGTACACATTGCTGGCAATATTGACACTTGTTATTAAAAAATAATAATAACCATAGAGATGAAGAGGTAACATTCCAGTGCCCATCAACATGAAAACTATACTCAAAATTCTGAAAACAATGTGTCTTCATCATTGCTTTGAAGGCTAGGTTTCCCAAGGTGTCAGGAGCAGACCTTCCCAAGATGCATCACTTGGCATGTGGCTGTTTCAAGCTAAGGTCAAAGGAGGTCCTGCAGACTCAGAAGAAACTTTTTCTACTCCCTTAACTACCTAGAAGAATGAAAATTGGGAGCCTCTCCTGGTGGCACAGGCAGTTGAGCACAGCACTGTGAAGCTGTCCATAGCCTCTGCTGCACGGGTTCGATCCTGGCTGGCCAGCAAGATACCCACATGGCGTGGCAGACCTCTCCTGCCTCGCCCGCTGCTCCCCTCAGCAGTCAATTGGTCAATCTGCCTGTTGTGTTCCCCGCTCTGTCTCTGGTGAATCCTTTCACCCTCCCGCGCATCTGACCTGTACCCAGGTTCTTGTTTGCATGAATAAATAAATCTTTAAAAAAAGAATGAAAATTGGAAGGATTACCCAGAATTAGGGTTATCTTCAGAAATAATCTTTTTATCTGAGAAATCAATCTACATGGCAGGGCAAACATAACTATAGAACAGCCAGCCTTCATCACATGAGTCCCTATCCCATTCCTTAGCTCAGGATAAATACTCTCATTTTGTCCCATTTACTTTAGGATTTACATCCCTGTCAATTTCCATGAGTCCATAATTAAATTTGTTCTTTTCTCTTGCTCACATGTCTGATGTTAGTTCGGCTCCACCAGTCAGAGAAGAACCCGGAGGGGTAGCAGGAAATTTCCTTTCTACCCCACAACCTTCATGAATTGCAAACTCTTTGAGCAAAAATCACTCTCCACCCCTCCCCAGAACTCACCCCCATTTCTGTTCCATCGACAACCGATTTGTTCCTTCCGTTTAAGTGCGCTTTGTCTCTCTCCTTCTCATGCTCCCATTGCTCAGTTAGTTGAAATCCTACTCTGTTCTTCAAAGAGCAGCACATAAGCCACCTCTTACATGCTGATCTTCAAGCCTTTACAGTACATGGCAGCTAGTGCTCACTTAATATGCCTCAGTCCACAGTTAATTGATTGACCGTGGTTGACAACACTCTCTCTCTGTCCAAAGAATTCTCCATAGTATTCAGCACAGCTTTGCAGAGTGGATAGTGAATAAATAAAAATAATCACTCTGCTTTTCCCTGAACTGATACAAGGAGGGAAAGCAATGAGAATAGAAAGATTCCTGCAAGCAATTTGGTGGCAGAAGTCCATGTGGGTAATACAGTGCTATAAATATATCTGTTCTATCTAGAAAGTCACCCAGTCTCAGGGAGGACAGAAGCTTTGATTTGTAGTGGTAATTTACGTGGTGTAAATATTCCAGTTGTGACTGAGCTCACATTACCAACCTGAAGTCACAGAACTGAGTTGAAAAGGGTAGCGCATAAGCCCTTCTGGGGCAAGCGGTTTCAGCTCTTCAGTGATTTAGTCCCCAAATTAAAAGTCTCATCAGTCATTTGCATAGTGAAACACAGCCCACAGATCAATGCATTTTAACTTTGAAGAAAATAATGGAGTAACTTTATTTCTATACATTTTATAGCTTCCTATATATTTTAAACAATTGTTTGGGAGGGGGGTTGGTCCATTCAATAAAAGCAAGATAACAGATTCAAAATGGAGTCATCTGTGCTAAGCCCCAAGTCTCCAAACCCACCACCTAACTTAATTACATTTTCAGCTCTCCTGAAAATGAACTCTTCAACCAGTCAATCAAGAATCACCTGATCTGCATAGCTAGGTAATTTGTCTGATAGCCCCTGCAATGCATTCCCTAAAGACAAGTAACCTTGCCATAACCAACCTGCTTTTATGCCTGGTATACTTCCCCTGTTCCTGGTCCCCACTGCAGATAATAGTCTTTTATTTAATCCTGTTATAGGGCAGCCCAGATACTGAGCGGGTTGCCTGGCTGTGGGTCCTCACCCGCGCGCTTAAAAAGGACTTATTAATACTCCACTATAGGCACACACAAAAGGTTAATAAAAGGTTTATTTACAAGGGAAAGGGAATTAAGGAAATGTACAACTCAGGGAGAAAATAGGGAAATAAAGTCTTTAATGCATCCTACCCAATCCACCGACCTGGAAACCCAAAGGCACTCTCAGAGCTGGCCAGACGCTGCGAGCTGGTGGAGAGTCAAAATGGGGGACCCCCCCAAGCCCACGTGTCTGCCTTTATACCAACTTGGCTGCTTAACCCCACCCTCGGGTCCCAGCCACCTTCCCTTTGGTGGTGATGGGATTTGGAGTTCCCAGTGTCTTTGGCTTTGGCCTGGGGTGGGGGTGGAGTCCACAAAGCCTGTATGGAATTAGCTTTAGGACATCCTTTTCCCCCTAACAATTCGACTCATCAAAATGCCTTTCTATCTGCTGAAGTGCATTGCTCCCAATTCATGAATCACTGAATAGAGCCAATAAGACCTCCAAAATTTTCTCAGTTGAATTTTGTTTTTTAAGTTTTTTCCCTTCACTCCATGTATAACTTTTTCCCATTCCTAGAACTGTTTTGAACCTGTCCAGTTCACAGTTATGTGGCTGGGAAAAAAACAAAAGACAAAATGTCCTGGTGAAAACAAAAAAAAACTTGGTTTTTATTCATTTGGGATGCCTTGAAGCTATATGCTCAAATTCACATTTCACTTTCCTCGTCCTGGCTCTGCCATCCACTTGCCCTATGGCTCAGTTGGGGAACTAGTCAGGGAAAGGGATGGAACAGAAGACAGGCAGAGATATTTACAAGGAGATCATTTCTCTGTGCTGATGCTGAATTGGTGTCTAATGTAGGAGAGATGAAACTTTCAGAATGCCCTGGAATAATAATAATGTTGTTATTATTATTATTATTATTATTATTAGATCATTATTTTCACTACAAACTGCTTTTTACTCCTCTTCCACTAACCACTATGTAGTTATTGCTAATCCCACTCATACTAGCTATAGGACCATTCTTTAGTGGATTTATTCAAGTATTTAGCACATTATTGCTCACAAACTCTTCAGAATGAAATAACAGGATGCTTAGCACATTCTGTTCGTGGAGTATGTATTTAGAATCAATATTTGACCTTTTCTAAGCTTGCTGTTTTCAGAGCCCCAAGTTCAAGACAGCTAATAAGAATGACTGTAAATACACAAAGCATGTATAGTAACTTTCTTTTTGTGTGATCTCAGCAGCCAGACATAATGCTTATGACAGATACACATGATTTGAATAAACTCACTGAAAACTCAGAGCCCCTTAATCTAGGAACAGTTCTATCAGCCTGTGACTATATCCACATCTGGGTCTTTGAGAAAATATCGTAAAAAATGAGGTCAAGCTGGGATTTCCAACCTAAGTTAGCAGCTCTAAATGAAGGCATATGAATCTCTGCCTTTCAGTTGTGTGAAAAACCTGCCAGGGGCTAAACTTTGTTGTTTGATTGGCCTCGACAAGCAAGACTGGGTAGCTGGGTAGGAAAGTGGGAAGGAAGAAAGGGAAGAAAAATGTGGCTTCCTGTGGTTTTATGAGGGTCACATCAGTCTTAGGAAGTAGGGACACTGGGAGCAACTAAACATATGCAAATGAAATGCAACTTTTCAGAGGGAATTTGTTAAGTTGCTTCATTAGCACTGAGGCCAAGGGCAGTCCAGAGCTAATGCAAACTAGATCTGAGGGTTTCCTTTTGTTTGCTTCCTGGTCTACAGGGCGGTGGGAGTGGAGGGGTGAAAAGGCAGACAGCAATGTCCTTGAAAGGGAGCAGAACCTGTGAGCTCTCCCAAGCCCTTTTGGCTTGAATACCAGCTTTTGTCTCTGAAGGGCCATTGCTCAGCTCCCCAAGAGGCTCAGTAATGAAGCACTGGATTAAGACCTCATTAAAAGTTCATTGACATTCATCATGACTAGGGCCATCACTGCAGCCCAGTGAGATGGAGGGAGGATGGGACCAGCCTAGAAGCATAAAACCTGGGCCTGAATGCCCTTTCTGCCACTTCACAGCTTTGTTTCCTTGTGCAGATATTTTATTTATTTTTTTAAAGATTTATTTATTTATACAAGAACAGGGGTACAGGTCAGATGTGCGGGAAGAAGATTCACCAGAGACTGAACGGGCGACTGAACAGGCAGACTGACTGAAATACACTGCTGAGGGGAGCAGCGAGAGACAGGAGAGGCCGCGCCATGTGGGATGCTCCACGGCTGGGGGGCATCGAACTGGCACTGCAGAGGCTGTGGACAGCTTCACAGCACTGCGCTCAACCGCCTGTGCCACCAGGGAGACCCTTGTGCAGATATTTTAATCCCTTCGAATATCACTTCTCATGTCCAAGTGACTCAAATTGAAAGCACAATTCAGGAATGTTGAAAGGTTTAGTCATGTGTGTCCTCAGCCTCACCATCCACCTTTTTCTTTTTTTTTTAATTCTTTTTTTTTTAAAGATTTATTTATTTATGCATACAAGAGCTGGGGGACAGGCCAGAGTGGGGTGAGAGGATTTAGAGACAGAGTGGGGAACAGAACAGGCAGACTGACTGAAATGCACTGCTGAGGGGAGCAGCAGGAGAGACAAGAGAGGTCTGCTGTGCCATGTGGGTTGCTCCCTGGCCAGCCAGGATCGAACCCGCGCTGCAGAGGCTGCGGATTGCTTCATAGTGCGGTGCTTAACCCCTTGTGCCACCAGGGAAGCCCCCATCTTTTTCTTATCTTCTTTTCTAATCTTTTTCTTTAGAACCAGTCAAGGACACTTAGTTCTTCCTTCACAGCACTGTGAAGATTCTGCAGAAGGACCTCCGGATAGAGGATGTAGCCAGGGTTTAGGGCCAACAAGAGTCTCTGGTCCTAGCAGGCACCTGTGCAGTCCACTTGGTCCCCAGAAAAGAGAATGTGCAGGCAGTCTGAAACATCTCTAGACTGTCAATCAAATATTGCCCAAAGAATATTCATAAATCATAGTCAGGCAAACTCTCCTGTCCAAATTCAAGCGTACAGTATCAGCTCTAAGAAATAAGCACAGCAGCAAATCCTAAAGTATGCTCCATAGACAAGTTATTCTCCCAGATGTCTGTCATTCTACCATGAAGATGGGTTAGGGTACAAGAGAATCTGGGCAGCTTTTCCCCAGACTCGGGTATCTGCCAGGTCACCTTCATATTGAAAGACAGGTCCAGAACAGACCTTGCTAAAATATGTCACTTTGGCATGTGGATTACTTTAATGAGGTTTACTGACACCCTACAGGCCTCACAAGAAACTTTTACTACTCTCTTAACTATCTAGAAGAATGAAAATTGGAGATATTATCCAGGATTAGGGTTCTTAACTAGAAATAACTGTGAGGTCAATCCCTCCACAAAGGATCAAATAGACTTTTCTCATTAGGCCCAGAGTAGTTCCTCTTCACCTTGGTGTGGGAATTAGAGTCAATCAAGGCTCCCTGAACCTCAGGAGGTTTGTCGACATAACTTAAAAAGTTCAGACTATTTGCGTGAAGGCAGTGAAGGCCAAGAAGCCTGGAAGTTTCTGTTCTTGCCTAGTTCTCTGCCCCTGCCTGATCAAAAAAAAAAGCAATAGATCCTAAGCTTCTGCCCCTTTTCTAATCTAAGAAGCAATCACTGTCCTCCCTTTTATGACCTAGAAAAATGTAGTTGGATGGGGAGGGGAGGTCCAGTTCTAGGTTTTCTCAGTAGACATGTTCTGAGAATCTCATCTTTGCTCAGAGTAAGGACAAGGCCACCCCCTTTCTCTTCTGTCACGTGAATTCTCTTCTTTGTCCTTGATGCCCCATGTCCTGAAGAGCAGGATAAATGCTCCTGGTCACCTCTATTATTCTTTAGAATTTACAACTATGTAAAGTTACAAAATTCATTGTCTTTCCTTTGCTAACCCATCTGAGGTTGTCCAGCCCGAGAAGAACCCAAAGGGGTACAGAATGATTTCTTTTTCACCCCAAAGAAACTTTCTATCAAAGAAACTTATTTATATGGCAGGTCAAATATTTAATTGCATAACTCCCTCTCCTCCTCCTGTGAGTTCCTGTCCTCTCTCTTTGAAGTCCCAGGAACTGGCTTATCATTTAGTTCAAGATGCACAGAGAGAGAGATATCTGACATTTTCCCACTTGCTTGAGAATCTACATGGGTATAGCTTCTTCATATGTCCGCATTTATTTTTTTTAAAGATTGATTTATTTATGCACACAAGAACTGGGGTACAGGCCAGAGGTGCAGGGGGTGAGAGGATTCACCAGAGACAGAGTGGGGAAAAGAACAGGCAGACAAACTGAAAACACTGCTGAGGGGAGCAATGGGTAAGATAGGAGAGGTCTGCTGTGCCATGTGGGCCAGCCCCTGGGCTGGGTAAGGATCAAACTTGTGCTGCAGAGGCTGCGGACAGCCTCACAGTGCAGTGTTCAACCCCTTGCACCACCAGGGAGGCCCCCCATAAGTCTGCATTTAAACTTGTTTCTCCTGCCAATCCATCTAATGTTAATTTGATTGCTTGATCAGCCCAAAAAGAACACAGAGAGTAAAGGGAATTTAACTATTTGCCCTGACAATATCAGAAAACTCCACATCAACCTCAGCTAGTACAATCTAATACTAATATGCTTTGTTTTGTTTTGTTTTGTTGTTAGTCCTGTTTTAAAAAAATTCAACTAATTTTTTTTTTTACTTTTTATTTTTATTTTTTTATAGATTTTTTTAAATTTATTTATACAAGCACTGAGTACAGTCAGAAGCGTAAGAGGGTGAGAGAATTCACCAGAGCCAGAGCGGGGAGCAGAGCAGCAGAAGGACCGAGGTACACTGCTGAGGGGAGCAGCGGGCGGCAGGAGAGGTCTGCGCGCCATGTGGGACCCTCCTCCGGTGGCCGGGAAGCAGCCGGGGATCGAACCGGCACTACAGAAGCTGCTGGCAGCTTCGCAACCCAGCGCTCAACCACTGCACCACCGGGGAGGCCCCAACTAAGTAATTTTTAAAGATTTCATTAGCTTTATTTAATGATTCACTGATCAGTCAGCATCCAATCCAGCAGCTAGAAAGATGCTCCAAGAAGTTTCACAGCATGAAATATTCTTACAGGCAAAAGGGAGCAGGAAATAGAGCAAGGGAAGTAGAGGAGGAGAAAAAGGGGGTGGGGGTAGTGTTTATTCAAGATTTCTTTCCTTGTGCAGGGGCCAGGCTAATCTTCTCTGTATTGTTCCAATTTTAGTTCATGTGCTGCCCAAGCAAACACCCACGATTCCTTTCCTTTAGGGACTGGCTAGGGCCTATTGGGTAGACACTGAGTGAGTGCTCATCAGGTGACTCCTGACTGGCTAATTTAAGATTCCATTTCTGGGGAGTCAAAACTGTAATTAAGTTAAATTTCAGCTTGATGATGTGAAACTTAACATAAAGGAACTTCACCTTGAGCTTCTTGACTTGTTTTTAAAAGACCTTCTCTTTCAGTTTTGCAGTTTCCTAGATTACAGTTCAGGAAGCCACATAATGGCCTCTCTGGGACATTACTTCAGTTCATCTGAAAGTATGGAAAGAATTTCCCTTCCCTAGTATCACCTCAAGAAGCCTCTTATCCTTCCTCTCTTTTCAATGGATGACATCTCTCCTACCTCTGGAAGAGGAAAAAAATTTTTCTTTCATCTCCTAATCTTCTCACGATCCAATAGATGGTATAAACTTCACTCACAGTTCTCTATGTAGAGCCGAGTTTCCAGAAAATCAATGTTTTTTCCTCTCTTGCAGAAGAGCCATGGCCTTTAATTCTGCATTTTGACTATAGATTTAGAAAGGTCTCCTTCAGCACTCAAAAGCCAGTGAATGGGGTTTTTTTGTTTGTTTGCTTTTTGTTGTTTTTTTTTTTTTTAGTTCTCTCTCAATCTCCCTGCCAGAAAGTTGAATTGGTAGCGCCCACAGGCTGTGTGGTGTTGATATAGCAGTGCCTGCAGAAAGAAGGATTAGAGGTAAATGGTGCTGGCATTCCTAAAGGTCGGTGCTTAACACTGTTCATTCTTCTGCTCTCCAACACATAATGAGTAGAAGACATAGGAGTCAAATTAAGATAAATAGTAGTTTGATTACAGATAAAAACTGGATTTATAACTCAGCCTAGATCCACAGCTAAATAGGTTTGCAAATTTTTTGCTTGTCAATTGAATAATTTGCCCCTAGGTCACTGCCCAGCTTGAAACTCAGAGGCTTTCCCTGTATTATCACCCCATGAAGAAGCAGAAGAAACTTGCATTTTGTGGACAGGCTGTTTCAATAGCAATCAGCTGACTTGGTGTCTTCTTCAGCACTCAGTGAAGTCATTCCTCTTTTCTTGAGAAGTAGAAAGTGAGGAAGGGAGCATTGTGGGAATCTTCATTGAAACATAATCAAAAACAAGAGTCCTAAAGAAATGGAATTAGAAAAACACTCAATATCAAGCATTAAGTGCTAATGGAACAGTATAATCTAAAAAGGAGCTCCCTGTTCCCTGCCTAAGGAAAAGCTGAACTGATTGGCAAGGGGAAGCTGAAAAGGGCTTGGGGCAGAAGACTTGAGAGAAGACATGGGGGAGGCATGTGGAGCAGAAAGACATGTGAAGAAGCTGCACTTGCTTCTTGGCCTTGAACTTGCACTAGGGACTTGGGGGACATGGAAGGAGATACTTGGAAGAGATGTGGGTGAGAGACACATGGGGAGGCTGACAATAGCAGCCTTTAGCTTGATTTTTACTTTGATTTTGCTGCTTTCCTTCTAGGCTTGTCTGGCCCCTCCTCCCACCTTCCTATGGCTCCCTGCCAGAAGGTGCCTTAGACTTGTGACAAGCTTTTAGGCCTCAATGGCCCCAATTTGAGCCAATCCTGTTTTGTTGGGCCATTACCAGAGGGGATGGATAACTTTGGGTGTTTCATGGGGAAACTTATCCTTTTTCTCTCTGTGTGCACAATATTCTATTAAAGTTACTTTCTTTTTTTTTTAAAGATTTATTTATTTATGCATACAAGAGCTGGGGTACAGGCCAGAGATATGGGGGGTGAGAGGATTCACCAGGGACAGAGTGGGGAACAGAATAGGCAGCTCTATTGAAATACACTGCTGAGGGGAGCAGCAGGCAAGACGGGAGAGGTCTTCTGTGCCATGTGGGTAGCTCCCTGGCCAGATATCAAACTCATGCTGCAGAGGCTGCGGATTGCTTCATAGTGCAGTGCTTAATCCCTTGCGCCTCCAGGGAGGCCCTAAAGTTATTTTCTATTAAATATCTTACTCACTAAGACTATGTTTTGTCTTTATGCAGCAGATGGCAAACACATTTAGAGTGTGCAAGTTTGGGGTGTTGAGTTACCCCTCTGTCTAACACTAACAGCATCATAATAAAATTCTGCATTCAATTTGCTAGTATTTCATTTCAATATATTTACATATCTATTCACTAATTAAATTGTTTTTCACTTGTGTTCCTTATGCAAAATTTCAGTTTGTGCTCAAAGTTTTGTGTTATCCTGGTGTGGACATGAGTTCTGTTTGTCCCTCCAGGGCCACCGTCTACCTTCCTATGCCCTGTCTCTGCCCTAGGTGACTGACTTATGTATGCGCAGAGAGAAAAATTTCCCTCTACCTCTGGGTTCTTCTAGCTAGCTGAGCACTGAGCTGAGTTAAGAAACAGGATAGGACCTAGGGCTTCCTGCTGGGAAGTGACTAACACATGGGGTTGGGTTAGGTTAGTAGAATGAAATGGGAAGACTTCCATTCTTATCTATGTTTTGGAACACATTAAATATTGTAAGAATTATCTGCTCTTTGAAAGTCAGAGAACTAATCTGGAATGCCCCATTGGCCTAGCATTTTAGGGAAGGAATAGTTCTTTGATAAATGCTTAAAATATTTCTCAGAGCTATTACTTTATTTAGGTTTCTTCTTCCTGCGTCAAGTTTGGGAAATAACATTGCCTAAAAAATCAACAATCTCCTTAAAACTTTTCAATAAGCATAGATTATTAACACAGAATTGTTTACACAGAATTGTTTTAATCCACTCAGAATCCAGGGCATCTTCCCTATCTCACTTTTAATGAGTATTTGTTTCCCCTTATTGTTTTGTTTACATTTACTCCAGTTGCTTGTGTGTATGTATTCATTTCCTTAAAAAATTTAATCAATGTAGTTTTAAAAGTTCTCATTACAACCTTCTAATTTAACATAATACCTACTAGGGAGTTGGGCTCCCTAGTTTGAAAAGCGCCACGGCCAGGAAACATGTCTACGTTCACCAGCTAGTATAAGAGAATATTTGAAGAAGCACTGATAATAATTGAAAATAAATAAATAAATGGAAATAAAATTGGATATTGACAGTTATGAATGTCTATGAATGGCAAAAACTTTGGCACAATCACACAATAGAATATTATTCAGGATACCAAATGAACGAGATGCTTCTATTCAAGTCCACCTCCAGAAATCTCAAAAACATGTAGATAACATTGCAGAAGATTTCTTGTGATATGATTCTAGCTCATAATTATGAAGGGATATGTACAGGGTGCACAGGGATATATAATGATATTTACTGAAATACAGTTAGTGAAACATTAAGATAATCAAGAGACAATTATATGCAATTCAGGAAAATGGTAATTTGGGGAGAGAAATCAGAGCTTAAGAAGTTTGGCACTATTCTATTTCTTCATCAAGTATTCTGTATTATTGTCCATTCACATAGTTCATTTTGATAGTATAATAAACTTTCATAACTCTTCCATGGATATTTGATGAATAGTCTCTGCTTGAAAGAGAGGAAGTTTTACAGCTCCTTTACATTTATCTCTTTTTTTTTTTTTTGAGGGTTGAATCTTCCACCTTTATTCTTGGACATGGACAGTGCTGGTCATAAGCAATACACTACCTATGAATCCAAACTAATGTTAGGTCCTAGGGCATTCATTAAGTAATCAGTATTTCTGCACTCAGTCCTACCTTTTCTTTTTTATAATTTTATATATTTTACATCATTTTTCATTTTTGCACAATGTATGCATTTTCTATCTTATCTGTCTGCAATATTTTAAAGTCTTACCCTATGATTCTCTCATCTCATTATGTGAATTTCTCATTGTGCTTTTAAGTATTCTTGCAATATGTGTTTCATTGAGATGTTGACACATAAAATTCTATATTGTCTTCACTTCCTTCATTGCATCATGACCTTTTTAATAAAAAAAAAAAACACTCCTTGCTCTATTATTGCTTTTTTTCCTCCCTTATTATTTATTTATTTATTTATTTTACTGAAATACCATTGTTTCACATCCATGTTAATATTTTGACAGTACAGATTCTCCCTCTTCAGGTATTGTTACTATACCACACCCACCACTGAGGCACCCACAGTCCTCCACCATAGTCCATTGTGCTCTCCCCCATTTCTCAGTGCCCTCCTCACCTTCCCACCCCCAATCTATGGTCAACTTTCAAGGGCTAGTATTTAAGTTAGTCTTTATCTGACCCTTTGTTTTGTTTCTCTGTATTCAACATATAAGTAACACCATGGGGCATTTATCTTTCTCCTTCTGTATTTCACTTTGCATAATCTTCTTAACCTGAATTCAGTTTACCAGCTATTAATACCTCTGCTTTATCCTATTTGCATTGCCTCATCTCTTATTTTGATATTTTTGTGTCAATTTTCCTTTGTAGTTTCCTTTTACTTTACTCGCAATTTTTTTTTTTACATTACACAAATATTTATTATGCTACTGGTGGTAACTTCTGAATAAAATTTTTTTCTACATTAATATGTAGAAAATATTTTAACATTATCCAAATTTTAAAAGACTTTTTTCCCATATACTGATATTAAAATGACTTACCCTTGAGTAAGATGTGAAATGCAATTTGCTTTTATTTGTACTCTTCCCTCTAGATTCATTTTTATCAGCTTGTGTTGGTTATAAACTGATGTTTTAGGTAATATTTAGTTATGTAGTGTCTCAGTTCAAAAAGTATTTTTGATACTTTTACAATTTTATGACAATGTCAATGAAAATTGTTTCTATTTTACATTCTATTTTACTGGTCTCATTTGATTTATAATATTTTTCCTAGTCTTAAATTTTTTATTTTTATTCAATCTCCTATTTAATTGTAAAATTAATTGCTTGACAACTTTTTTTAATATACAGGAATAGTATTATGAGCTTGTAACTTCACATTGATTAGAATTTTTGGTTCACAAGCATTTTTCCTTAAAATCTCTTGGGTAACTTTCTGTCTAGAGAGTGTTCTCATTTTGACAATTATGTCTGCTGTTTAATGAACCCTTGTTCATCAAAATACACTGCTCTTTCTTCCATCATTGAAGTCAATTTCTTTCCATCATTCTTTGACAGTAACTTGTCATTTATTTGGTTTGTTCTTTCCTTGTGAATTTTCCATTTCTATACCGAGAGAAATATGCATTATAGTGGTTGTAAGCATCAAGTTTGGGATCAGAAAACTCTGGTTTGGAATCCTAGGTCTGCCACTTGTGAGTCACATGGCCTTAAGCAAGTTTATTAGTTTACCTACACTTCAGTCTATTCATCTAAAAATAGGGACAATAATAATATTTAATGGGTTGTTGGGAGAATTAAATGAGATAACACATGTGAAAAATAGCATAATGCTGTTTTTAAAATCCTTTGTAAATCTTTTTTTTTTTTAATGTTAGATTTCAGAAACACGATGGCTATTTATTTATTTATTTATTTATACAAGCACTGGGTACAGTCAGAAGCACGGGAGGGTGAGAGAACTCACCAGAGCCAGAGCAGGGCACAGAACAGGCAGACTGACGAAATATACTGCTGAGGGGAGCAGCGGGCGGCAGGAGAGTTCTGCGCGCCATGTGGGACCCTCACCCGGCGGCTAGGGATCGAACCAGCACTGCAGAGGCTGCAGGCAGCTTCACAACCCAGCACTCAACCACTGCGCCACCAGGGAGGCCCCCTTTGTAAATCTTGATTATCATTGCTATCATTATGCTCTCTGGACCATGGAACACTTGTCAAAATCATTTTGTCCTCATGCAATTGTTCCATGAGACACATTATTTTTTATTTTACTTGGCCACCCAGAAATTGCATGCTTTTTTCTTATGTTTGGGAACATTTGTGTCATTTTTGTCTATGTTCCCCTGGGTAGAAGTCAGAAGTTCACTTTCCCAGACACCCTGGTAGCGAGGACAGACATGCGACCTAAGCTTCACTATTCTACTCAGTTTTAAGAATATTTAGTTATTAGTTGGATTTCATGGAGCAAAGGCCTGTCCAGGCACCAATTACAAGCCACCTCTGGTGCAGGCCATAGATGCAAAGAGGTTACAGGTTTCTCGAGATTGTATCGAATGTCCAGCTCTGAGAAATGATTGAGGCCCCTGTGCTCAGTGTCTCCATGGCACTGCGCTCACATGGCTTAAAGTGGTGGTTGTTTAACTAGTAGTTGACTCTTAGTCCCTGGTCCTTTGGCAGAATGGATAAGGTTACTTATTATGGAAAGACTTATGTCCCCTAACTTCCTCATTTTCATATATTGAAATCCTAAACCCCAGTGCCTCAAAATGTGAATGCATTTGGGGGAGAAAAAAAAAGGACTTCAAAGGGATGGTTAAGTTTTAAAAGGAGGCTATTAGGGTGGGCCCATATTCAATGAGACTGGCATATATATAGGAAGAGGCGAGCAAGAAGCACAGAGGGACAAGTGCGGACACTGCAAAAAGGCGCCCCTCCAGCCAAGGGGAAATCAGAGCTGCCAGTACCTTGATTCTGGGCTTCCAGACTCCAGACTTGTGAGAAAATAGACTTCCAATGTTTAGTTCACCCAGTCTATGGTATTTTATTATGAAGCCCTAGAAATTAAGACACTGAAAATGTTCACTATATCTATTTCCTGCTTGAATTTGCTAAAATCGTCTTGGATTTATTTGAAACTAAGAACACTGGTACTGCATGTTATGTCATTATAGAAATGGTTTGCACTTCTGATGTGACTTGGTTCTTATTGGACCAACCCTCAGGCAGATTACAACTATAAAGTCTAAGCTCCCCCCAAAATCAGTAAAAACTAAAGAATTTTTAAAAAAAAATTCCAACTACTTGAAAGCACAGGAGAGACCACGAGCAGGCAAATGACATTTGACAGAGAGGAAGAGCACTAGGTTTTTCCCATTTTCTAACTTCTACCCTGAAAACAGACGCCCTCATCTTCACCATGTGCAGCAACTAACTCTTCCATGGAAAGCCTTCTAATTTTTTTGGCCCAGAGAACTGGAAGACAGAGATGGAGGAATCCACAAGCACTGGAAAGTGAGGAAGGAACATTAGAAATGACAGAACCAGAAGAGGGAGCCCCAAATTCTGTGTATATTCTTGGTTCACATTTCTGGCTACTTCCTAAACCGCACATGTATAGGGTAGACGCTGCACGTGTAGCTAAGAATAAAGTGACTGCACTGAAATTTGAGCTCCTACCCAAGAGACATAATCTGCAGCTTTTGTCTTACCACAGTAACTGTCTTCTTAAACAAACAGAAATCAATCCTCTTCAGATGAATATTTTAAAAATCCAGAGTTTCTGCAACATAACATTTATAGGATCTAGAATACAGTCAAAATTATTTGATATATGGGGGAAAAAAAGAAACAAAAAAATACTCATTCTAAAGAGACAAAGAAATCACCCAGATATCTGAGTCAGGAGGTAAATGAACATAAATTTGTAATGGACAAAGAGATGGTAATTTTCAGTAGAAAACAATAGTAAAAGAACGAAATGGAAATTCTAGAAATAAAAAATATAACATTTGAAATCATTACATATACATTTGTAAGAATACAGAATTCTGCATCAGGGGTAAGAAAGGAAATCGAAGAGCAGCTGCCACAGGAAAATGTTCTCTTTGGTGCAATATTGTTTGTTACCGCGACAGGACAGAGCGCCCTGGACCATGACCCTTCAAAGGCTGCCAGAAACTTCATGAGAACCTGAACAGAGAGACAGGAAATGTCTGCTGAATCCATTGGAGAAATTGTCACTACAGTTGCTTTATTTTGGTAAGATAGAACTTTTTTTTTTAAGTTGATATTCTACCATCACTTTCATTTCATTTAAAAAGAGAAACAAGTAAAAATAATATGTCATATGTGATAGTCCCCAAAAAGGGACACTTGTCAATTTTACATGACATATCACAAAGAGGGGAAGGGTGGAAAGGATACATTTGAAAAATACTGACACACTAAAACTACAACTTAGAATGCAGTCTAATGGTGCTGCATCACATATGATTGTTTTCTTGATACAAGTCTTTCCGTTTAAGATCTTTATTTTACATTATGCTATGTTTTGAGGCTTTATTTTGATTTTAGTCCAATTAAAATGTGTAAATCCAGTTTCACATAGATTGTTTAGTGAAATGAAATTTCTAATTTCAGCATTTCATTTCTAATTTCTAATTAGAAATTTCATTTCACTTAAGTCAGCATTTTTCAAGTTAACTGAGAGTTCAACTTCCTGGCCCTTTTTACCTACAGGCCAGGAAGAAAGCAGTGACAGCAGAATGATTCAGATGGTACAAGCTGCAGGATGGGGGCAAAAGATGTTCCTCAAGCAGTGGCTTTGCACCTCTGGTCCAGTGTAACCCAGAGCCTTGGACACCAGAATACAGCGAAGGGAGCTGATCTCTTGGTGATAGGGATCAGCCGTAGGGAGATATTTAGTACCCACTGATCTAGCGTCCTGAGGAAAGATGATACACAGGGTCCTACTTGAACACTGAGAAATCTGAAACCCAAGCTTGCATCTTGGAATTCTGCTGGACTTCCCTTATCTGCCTAGGGACAGCTCTTCCATCAACCAGGGAAGACTGACCCATCACAGAAGAGGAACGAAGACCAGAAGCGGAGACACACACAAACACAATTTGTCCCAAATTCCATCTTGTGATGAATCCACATTCATGTTTTGTAAAACTCAGTTACTCTAAGAGGTCTACCTTCCCCTTCCTATTTAGATGATATTTAAGTCTGAATTCTAAGCCACTTCTGGAGTTTCTCGTTTCTCCCTGGAAACTCCTATGTATACAAGAGGTGTACATGTTAATGAACTTCTGTTTTTCTCGCTAATTTGACTTTCATTGCAGGCTTCTCAGCTAAGAACTCAGATGGGTAGAGGGAAAAATCACTTTTCCTTCTTTATAAGAGTGGTACATCTCTTAGCCAGGGCATTGCCAAAAGAAGGTTTCCATCATCATCATTGCATAAAGGGTCCCCTGGCAATGCCAGGACACCAAGAACTCGGCAAAAGAGGAGCACAAGGCTCCTGTTGGGGGACGCACATGCGAAGAGGGAAGAGAACAACAGAAGCCAGTGCAGGTACTTGATGAGCGAGGTCAAGCCTGTTTCCTCTGTCCTTTTTTTGCTTTCTACTCAATGATCACTATAAAAAAAGGATAAAAGATCTTGTAGTATCTCAAATTTCTTTCATAAAAAATGTTGACTCTTGTTTATGGACAGAGGTTTCTAAAAAGGATAAAACATTAAGCCCAATGAATGAATGTGAAGCCCATCATTTTTGTTTCCAATTGTTGCCCATGGCAACTATTGACCCTTAAATTAATATATTATCAATATATTACTCTAACATAATGACTTTTCATTTACCTCATTTGACCCTCACTTTGTTTTTCTGTCAGAAAAGCAAATTTGATCATTCCCCTTTTCTCAGCTGACTTACTCAGAGAAATATCTATTCAATAATCATTTATTGAATAGATAAAAAATGAAGAAATTAAGATTCACTGTGTGTGTAATTTGTGGCAGATCACATGTCACGACAGGCATCAAAAATAGAATCTAAGTTCTCTGGTATCTAGCCAGAATATTTTGCCTGCAAATAACAGTCCTCCTGAGCCTCTGTTGGTCAATCTCCCCAGCAAAGGATCAAAGTGAGACCCAGATGTGACAAGGGTCATTTCCAAGGTGAAAGTTTCAAGCATCAAATGAAGGAGCACATAAGCTCTTCCACAGCTCTGGGTCCTTAAGATCACGTCATATTTTGGGTAGGGCCTGGGATATAAATGAGAACTCAGCCAGATCACCAGCAGAAAAGAGAAAGGGCAAGAGACGTCTTCACTCTGGAGAGCAGGATCTCTTGATCTTCTGGGAGATCATACTTTTAATTTTCATCAGTGCAAGACTATGTCCCAAACCAGAAGGGGTTTGCCTAATTCATCATGCTCCCCGGCCACACAATGGGACCCCTGACAAGCAGAACATTGGCAAGTAAGAGAAATGGACATCGTGAATGCTCATGAATTGCAAATGTTTCTTCATTAGAGGATGCGCTCTAGCTTGAGACCATCTGCTTGATATAACTGGGCCCAAGTCCTCAGGCTAGAAACATCTGCCACTTTAATAATTTTACCTCTTAATTAAAGCACAACCTAAAGGACGCCAAACATACACATGACCCTCAGACTTGAGCCTCACAGACTGGAGGACGCATCTACCTTGGTTTGACATGAATGGGAACATGTAGGTGTGCGGCTCACCCAGTATATGTGTTCCCTACCAAGATAAAACAGATTTGGGCAAATAAACCCTCTTTCCCCCATTGACTTTGTGTATCAGTTCAAAGACACTTTGTCTTCAAATTTAATTGATCTTCCACTGGTAGGGCCTCTTGACCAGTTGTCTTTGAGCTGCTCTGCCCTGAGGCATCTCGGTCAAGTAGTTAATGATCTATAAATAAACACTTTTATACACTGGGGAAGATGCTATTTAAAGGAACCCTGAGCTAATCCTGTTGTACCAAAAAGAATTCTTTTGTAATGCAAATAGTCACCCTTTAATTGATCTATTTTGTAAGTTCAGATTTTCATACCAATTTCACATGCATCATCAAAGAAACAATATGTGGGAACACCAGTGTGGTGACACTTTTTTCTCTCTTTGAGATGCACCACATTAGTTTGAAGTTAGGTCAAATTGTAAGCATGCCACAGAGATTCTAGGTAAACATCTGTCTACTCAACCCCATAATACCTTTCTAAGAGCCTAGACACATACATTTCTTTTATTTTTTCCTCACATCGTTGTCGTGCATTGAGTAGTGAGTGTGAGGACCCATCAGTTGTCATTCATTCACTCAATAAATCCTTATTTAGCATTATGTGTGTTCTGGGAATGCAGTCATAAGCAAAGATAAAACTTAATTCAAATAGAGAGACGTATATAAATAAATACAGAGCATTCAATGAAATGTCAGTAATAAACGTTACCTAAGAAGAAGAATGAAGCAAAAGATAGAGATGAAAAGCTCTTTTAAATAGTTTTAGTCATGGAACACTTCTCCTAAAAGGTGACACGTACCGTAAAACTGAGATGAAGCCTGGGCATTTGGGAATCTCAGGTAGAAACAGCAGCAATTGGAGTTGCCTGAGTAAGAAGTTTGTTTGCTATCTCTGGGGAACAGTTAATGACCATTAAGGATGGAATAGAAAGAGTAAAGGGAATGGCAGTAATGAAGTCTATAGGGTTTGTAGGGACCATATTGGTGTAGAACTTTGTATGCATGTTAAAGACATACCGATAAAAGGTGTTTCTAAGGGAAAGGATGATTGCCATATTCCAGTAGGCTATGAAAGGGAGGGTTTGTTATTTTCTGTTCAGCTCCTTCTCCTTTGGAGGCAAAGAGCAAAGTTAAATGAGTATGTAACCCATGACACCATTAAGAGTCTCTAAAAAACCACTAAATCTTCTGACATCTGTAAAAAAAAAAAACTTGTAAAGCCACTAATGTGTCAGTGAGGACCCTAAGAACCCAATATCTTCATTGGATTATTGTAACCAGATAAATCCTGCTACAGGTTCCCCCACACTATCCAAAAGTAGAATTTTCTCATTGGTGTGATTAAGTAGGTTATTTTTTGAGCCTGGAAATGCTAAAAAAAAAAAAAAAAATCCATGTAAATTAATGGTAATAGCATTCCCAGACCCAAAAAATAGCCTAACAAATCATACCAATAGGAATGTATGACTTGTAGTTAGTAGGAGAAACCTGTATTCTATATGATCCAGGCACAGAGAAATGTCCAGCAATCAAAGTAATTAAAAAGTCACTCAAATATTTATTTGAAGAATTGTAAGAGACATTAAATGTTCAAGCACCTCTCTGTTTTGGTGTGAGGCCTCCATTTTTCAGCTTTGTTTTATAGCAGTATAGTTGTATCTGGAGAAAGGAACATGGTGCCTCCTTCCTGCTCCATATTGCCAGACCTCCCCTAATCAGGTGTTTTTAAGAAAAAGAGATTATCCTAGGGGTATGACTCCATCAGTGGAAAGCCATTTTAAAAAGCTTATGCAGGCCCTGGATCAGTTTATAAACAGCAGTTGAGTCTTGCTCTCTTTTGTTAGCTGTTTATAGACAACTTTGTCCCATGTCTACGTGGTTCTAGGCTGCTCTTGATCAATTCTTCTTGACTTCATGACCTCTGGACTTCAGACTTGCTTAGCACCCCAATCATCTAAGCCAATTCTTTGTAATAAGTCTGCCTCTAGCTGTTATCTATCTTTCTATCTATCTATCTATCTATCTATCTATCTATCTATCTATCTATCTATCTATCATCTCCTGCTGACATGCTTCTCTAGTTGGACCATGAAGGATACAAATGGAATTAAAAAAATAATTAGCAAAAATTTCCCTCCACCAATCCTAATATCACACTGTCCCCATCTCCCTACACCCCCTAATCTCAGACCACTCCCTTTATCAAATTGTCCAATATGCAAATGCCCAGTATTTGTCTTTGTCATTCTGACTTGCTTTACTGTACTTAATGTCCTCACACTCCCTCCATTTTGCTATAAATGGCTGCATCTCATCTTTTCTTATGATTATATAGCATTCATATCTTCTTGATCAAGTTGCTTATCAGTGGGCATTTAGACAGTTCTAAATATTTTTTTTAAAGATAGATTTATTTATTTATTTGTTTGTTTGTTTGTTTGTTTATACAAGCACTGGGTACAGTCAGAAGCGTGGGAGGGTGAGAGAATTCACCAGAGGCAGAGCGGGGAACATAACAGATAGACTGACGAAATACACTGCTGAGGGGAGAAGCGGGTGGCAGGAGAGGTCTGCGTGCCATGTGGGACCCTTGCCAGCAGATGGGAATCAAACTGGCACTGCAGAGGCTGCGGGCAGCTTCGCAGCCCAGCGCTCAACCGCTGCGCCACCAGGGGAGGCCCTAGACAGTTCTAAATATTGTAAATAGTGCTGGAATAAACATTCTAGAACATATTTACATTTTTTTTGCATTGATTGCTTCATATTCTTTGGAAAGATGCCCAAAACATATATTTAACCCAATATAGCTAATATATTATCATTTCAACGTGCAATGAAAATACAGAAACACTGTACTAAAATACAATGCGAATTAATTATAATTAATTAAAAGTTGTTTCTTCAGTCACATGAGTGATATTTCAAGTGCTCAACAGTGAGCCGGCAGTGGTTTGTGGGTACTGTAAGTGGGAGTGCAGATCTAGGCCACTTGAGAATTCACTAAAATTTATCTGTCATCAGTATTTAATGCAAAGAATCACAGGTTAATGTAATCCTTCAAATACTTGCAACCTACCTAACAACAAATGGCTGAAGCTTCCATTTATAGCAGCAAAAAGGGAAGCAGTCATTTCTTTTCTTCTCTCCCTATCTTAACACTTCATTTTTAGAAAGAGACTGCTAGTGGTATTTGGGGAACAGCTAGATGTGTTCAATTGGTCCTGCTCCTTTGAATCCATCCTTCCTTAGCATTGGAATCCTCTAAAGTTCCCTGAAAACAGTTATTTGGTTTTGTGATCACAAGTCCTCCCAGATCATTCTGAAATGTCACCTATGCTTCAAGAGGGCAACTTCAATCACATAGTAGCCTTCCTACTCTCTTCTAAAAGATGGAACCAAATTATCCCATAACTTAACAACTTTTTCTGTTATATACTTTTTTATTATCCCCACTGGAACAGACATCTGGAACTTCCTCCCACCCACAGGGCAGGTTATATAAGGCATTCTAGGAGAAAAGAACAAAGTCAATGGAAAAAAATGAGGGTTTACAACAGCAAGTTTTTTATGCAGAATCAGAAGTGAGAGTGACTCTCTGGAGGAGAACAATAAATAGATACCATAAATTACTTTAAAGTAATCAAATGAGGGTCTCCCTGGTGGTGCAAGGGGTTAAGACGCAACCTATGAAGTATTTGCAGCCACTGCAGCACGAGTTCGAGCCCCAGCCAGGGAGTTACCCACATGGTGCAGCAGACCTCTCCTGACTCACCCACTGCTCCCCTCAGCAGTGTATTTCAGTCAGTCTGTCTGTTCTGTTCCCCACTCTGTCTCTGGTAAATCCTCTCAACCCCACCCCACCTCTGGCCTATACCCCCGTTTTTATATGCATAAATAAATAAAAAAATAATAAAGTAATCAAATCAGTCTAGAACACATGGATTAAAATCTGAACTTTGATATTGAGAATTATGCTAGTTTCTTCAGTTTATATTAAACACATACTTATAAGGTTATGTCTTATACACACAGGGTATAATTTCCCTCTCCTATTTCCCTAATTAAAAAAAAGAAAATCTGGTGCCTTGTAATAAGGAAAAGGATCATTATAGGGAGTGCCTTTGTTGCCTTGGTCATGGGTGCCAGGTTTGTGGGGTTTGTTTTTTAAGACATTTTCTTCAATAGCTAAAGTGAGACTTTGTTTACACCTTCTGTCCTTCTCCTCCCAGCCTTGTCACTTCCTGCCCCCCACCTCCCAGAGTTTTGCAAATAGTATGGGTACCCCTTAATTCCCCTTGATGCTACATGTAGAAATGTGCACAGGCTGTGGAATGGGTAAAAAAATGTCTGAAGTGTATTGGGGATTACAACTGCTTCATTATGTGTCTGACAAACTGCAAGGATGAAGCAGGGCTGGTAGATATGAGGAAAAGAATTAACAGACTTAACTGAAAAAACTGAAAAGCCAAAGACAAACTGGGCCTCATAAGTATAATACTAATGCTCCCACATATGAGGTGCTTGCTACTGCCAGGGTATGTCACTTGACACCCAGCTCTGTAAGTTCTGTTGTTTTCTTGGTAAAGTTGGACAATATGCTCAAGTTACATAGTATGTGAAAGTTGGGACTGGAATGTCGGGTACCTGATTCTGAACCCCAAGCTCTTAACCCACTGCATACACATAAGACCCATTCAGCCTTCTAGAACTTCATGATTTTTAGTAGCAAGTTAGATCAGTGCCTAAAACTGGTCAGTTCTAGAATGAAAAAAAAATGAGTAATCACTATTGTCTGGCATTATGGAGACAACCAGAGGACTGAATGTATGAAAATTAGTCATTCTTCTCCCTCTAATTCATAGACATCATTAAGAAGTCACTTTCCCCCAGTTCTTGTATGCATAAATAAATCCTTTTTTTTTTTTTAAGAACAAAAAAAAAAGTCACTTTCATTGAATTCCCCAGACAAGGCTCAGGATGCTCCACTCCTCCAGGAACTATCAATAGATGAGCCCCAGGCTGAAGCTTTGATACCATCCTTACCAAGGATCAATACTCTTCACTTTACTCAGCTGAAGAAGTTTCATCTAAAACAGTCTGATGGATAAGAAAGCTTGGATGAACATGGTTCCAAAACGCCTATCAGACACCCATTCACAGGCTCTTAGCCTGTTAATAAGCATGTCTAGCAAAATAAGTGCAGTGGGACCAACAAGCCCCTAGGACAGATGGGAGAGTTTCCAAACATTCTCAGGTGATTCATGGTTAATTACCAGGCACTAAACTACAGATCCCGACTTCTGGGGGACTCCTACCCTAGGGGAGAAATATAGAAACAGTAATTTGGTTCATTACGCAAAAGATCCCTTGTACTTAATGCACAAGATTAGCTGGAGTTGGAAAAAAATGTTAAAATTCATTTTAATCAAATCTTTAATCTACAAGTTTGAACAAAGATAAAAGGAAAGAAGAAAATGGTCCCTCCATTCTATTACCCAAGCAGGGGCTCCCCCTGCTGGACATCTGTTTAGAAACCCATACAATCTTGAATTGTCTATTTGGTAATGGAACAAGAAAAGCACCCATTATTTAACTCTCTAGAGTGATATCGCCTGTCTACAGAGGTAATGAAAACCTTCCCGATATTTTTGGAGCTAAGTCACTCAATTATTAAAACAAAAGGATATTCATCTACTTTAAAGATAGATGGATGGATGGATGGTATAAATCTTAGGAATATGCTCACAATGTTCTGTGTTGTGGTTATTTTTAATTTGGCAAAGCAGTAAAATTATCCAAGGGACCTAAATGAGCCAAAGAGAGAAGGGAAGGACATTTTACTCAACATCCTGATGGGAACCGAGGAAATGTTTGTAGATAATCAATTAAGATGTGTTAAACTGCAATGAGTACAATTACATTGACACACTGTCTTATAGCTAGCTTTCTTCATTTTACAATGCACTGTGATTATATTTCCATTTTGATAACTATCTCCTACAACATTTTCAGTGACTCTCTGGTATCCCATTTATGAATGCATTATAATTTATTGAAATAGTCCTTTGGTATTTATTATTGTTCCTAGGTTTTTCTTCATACATAAATCTGAAGTGAATATCTTCAAGCTAAATCTTAGCACATGACCTTGATTGTTCTTAAACTGAGACCCAAAATGTAAACTTGTTAGGTAGGTCAAAGAAACTTCATCTGTATGAAGTTTGATGCATTTGATTCATATTAACAAATTATCCCTTGGACAGGCTATATAACAATTTATAATATTCGTTTCTCTTTTCCAATTTAGTAGACCCTCCAAAAAAGAATCTTGTTGTTTTAGTTAGTTAGTAATTTTTTTTTTTTGGTGGGACCCTCGCCGGTGGCCCAGGATCAAACTGGCGCTGCAGAGGCTGCGGGCAGCCTCACAACCCAGCGCTCAACCGCTGCGCCACCAGGGGAGGCCCTACTTAGTAATTTTTGATTCGTGGTTAGCACCTTTTATAATTCTTTGTTAGTAAATATCCTGCTTATAACATGTACCCATTTTTTCTACAGGAATGTTTATTATTTCTTAGTGATTGGCAAGAAGTTTTTATATGTAGTATTAAAAATTAGAACCAGGGCCTCCCCGGTGGCACAGCGGTTGAGCACTGGGTTGCGAAGCTGCCTGCAGCCTCTGCAGCACCAGTTCGATCACAGGACGAGGGTCCCACATGGCGCGCAGACCTCTCCTGCCGCCCGCTGCTCCCCTCAGCAGTGTACTTCATCAGTCTGCCTGCTCTGCTCTCCCCTCTGGCTCTGGTGAATTCTCTCACCCTCCCGCACTTCTGACTGTACCCAGTGCTTGTACAAATAAATAAATAAATAAATCTTTAAAAAAAAAAATTAGAACCCAGGGCCTCCCTCATGGCACAAGGGATTAAGTCTCAGCACTATGAAGCAGTCCACATCCACTGCAGCAGGGATTCAATCTCTGGCCAAGGAACTGACACACATGGCTCAGCAGATGTCTGCTGCCTTGCCCGCTGCTCCCCTCAGCAGTGTGTATCAGTCAGTCTGTCTGTTCTGTTCCCCACTCTATCTCTGAGATGAGTCCTCTCACCTCCCACACCTCTGGCCTGTACCCCAGTTCTTGTATGCATAAATAAATAAATCTTTAAAAAAAAGAAAATCAGAACCCATTGGTACCTGCGGTAGAATGACTTCCCATTCATTTATTTATGTAACATTTACTAAGTGCCTAATATGCATAAAGATATAGACTAAATTCTATAAGCAACGTGGGGGTAAAACCAGGTAATTTTTAAAAGACAATGGGGTCATGTTATAGTATAAAAAGTATAATCCAAACAGAGATAGAGCCATAAAATTCTTTATGAAACAAATATTAGGCTATCATTCTTTTTTTTTTTTTTAAGATTTATTTATTTATTTATACAAGCACCAAGTACAGTCAGAAATGTGGGAGGGTGAGAGAATTCACCAGAGCCAGAGTGGAGAACAGTACAGACAGACTGATGAAATACACTGCTGAGGGGAGCAGCGGGTAGCAGGAGAGGTCTGTCGTGCCATGTGGGCCCCTCACCGGTGGCCAGGGATCAAACCACCGCTGCAGAGGCTGCGGTCAGCTTCGCAGCCCAGCGCTCAACCACTGCACCACTGGGGAAGCCCTAGACTATCATTCTTAATAAGAGATAATTAGAAATCTAAGGAAGGGTTGGCAAAAAATAAATAAACTGAATGAAAGGGAAAAACAAGAAAAATGTGTCCTAGTGAATAAAAAGATGTGAAATTGATAAATATAATATTTTAAGAAAATAAGAGCAACAGCCTCTGCCAAGATGAAGAAAAAGAAAACACAAATAAGCAAAATCAGGAGTAAGAAAGTTGATGCAATGTGTTTAAAATAATTACTAGAAATCTGTATAATTTTATGAAAATGAATTTGAAAATCTGAAGAAAATATTTCATTTCTTAAAAAAATACAATCATCAAAATAAAGAGCTACAATGCTGAAAAAGAAAAAAAAATCATAGAAGAGAAGTTTGAAAGTGTTACCAGAATGTTATCTTATAGTTGATAAGATCGCTATGCAAGTGGGAAATTTCCTCTGCTACATTCTATCACATATTGAAAAAACCAATAATACCTATATTATATATTAAGTCCCTTACATACACATATAAAAATAGTATAGTCTCTATGTGACAGCCCTAACCTATCGGGAAGAGTAAAACCTACAAAAGAGCACACAAAAAATCTTAAAAATCAATATCATCTATAAATATAAACACCAAAAAGATCTTAAAGCGTCATTTCAAGGAGAATTTTGGAGGCCTTGGAGTCATTTTCACAGGTTTTTTTTTTTTTTTAGAGGCATGTTTTATTTATTTATTTGTTTGTTTGTTTGCTTGCTTGTTTATACAAGCACTGGGTACAGTCAGAAGCGCGAGAGGGTGAGAGAATTCACCAGAGCCAGAGCGGGGAGCAGAGCAGGCAGAAGGACCGAAGTACACTGCTGAGGGGAGCAGCGGGCGGCAGGAGAGGTCTGCGCGCCATGTGGGACCCTCCTCCGGTGGCCTGGGAGCAACCGGGGATCGAACCGGCGCCGCAGAGGCCCGCGGGCAGCTTCTCAAGCCAGTGCTCAACCGCTGTGCCACCGGGAAGGCCCCATTTTCACAGGTTTTAATGGTAAGCAGGGGAAACAAGCCAGCGGGGAGACAGCAACTCCGGCCCCTGCAAATCTTTACATGCTCTTTCCACTGGGCTTTCTCCGGGTGGTCTCTTCCTCTTTTAGCCCTCGCTCCTCCTCTCATAACCATTCCTCTGTACCGTCTTGCACAGCCTGCGGCCGAGTAACACCGCCTTTCTACCCCCAACCTCTAGGCTCAGGTGTGCACACTGGCACGTGTGCACACACCCATGCTCAGGTGTCCATAGTCAGGCACACGTGCCCCACACCCACATGCCCTCTACACTAACAAGATCAAGGCCACAGGAGATAGCCACAGAGGTCAATGGTGTAAAAGCCTGACCAACTTCATTTACCCTACAGAGCAGAAAGGCTAAACAGTTGAGTTCAAAGTTACTAAGATCTGAAGGGTACCAGGTGCTGCAGGGAAGAGAAAGGCACAGAGGCCAGCCTTCTAAGCTCTGCAATCAACCTTCATTGCATTTGCCATTTTAACAAGATGCACTCTAAAATCTGGACACACAGCCAAAAGCAGAGGTTTCTAATCAAAATCTCCATTTCTACAAATTCCTAAGATGAAAATATTTCTCAGCAGAGTTCAAGGATGAAAACCAACATCATCAAAACAGTCCCATGGGAAAACCCAAGAGTCTGTTAGTGAAGAAATACATGTCATCTCCAATATTCTGTTTTGCTTTATGATTGCTAAGAAGGAATAAAAATCCTGTCCCTTTAAAAAATAATAACAATACAAATCAAAAATCAACAAATAAATAGAAGGAGTGTATTTTTTTTCCACAGAAATAAGACTTGAGAGAATTAGGAATGCCTGGAACAGACAGCTGTCTCTTGACTTTTTTTATTTATGCATACAAGAACCGGGGTGTAGGCCAGAGGTACAGGGGTTGAGAGGATCCACCAGAGACCGAGTGGGGAGCAGAACAGGCAGACTTACCGAAATACACTGCTGAGGGGAGCAGCAGGCAAGACAGGAGAGGTCTGCTGCGCCATGTGGGTCAGCTCCCTGGCCAGGGATCTCCGCAGTAGCTGGGGATAGCTTGATAGCACTGAGACTTTAACCCCTGTGCCACCAGGGAGGCCCTCTTGACTTTTTAAACAGCTTTATTGAGATAGAATTCTTGGTACAATTGACCCATTTAGAGTATGCAGTCACTGGTTTTTAGTGTAATCACATCTATGCAAAGATGTGCAACCATCACCGTCAATTTTAGAACATTCTATCAACTCAAAAGGAAATATTGTACTCATTAGTTTTTACAAGTCTATATTACATCCTCCCCCACACCCCAACCTCCCACCCCCCCACCTGCGTTCTCCTCTTACCCTAAACAACCACTAATCTACTTTGTGCTTCAATATAGTACTTGCTCCAGACTTCCAAAAAAAAAAAAAAAATCGACTCATATAATATGACTGTGATTCTTTTGTAGACTTTTTTGACTGGTCTTTCATTCAGTGTCAGATTTTCAAGGTTCACCAGCGTTGTAGCACGCCCATCCTATCCTAGGATACTGTGCTTTGTTTATCCATTCCTCTGCTGATGGACTTTTGGGTTGTTTCAACCTTTTGCCCATTATGAATAATGCTGCTCTAAACATCCCTGTGCAAGTTTCTATGTGGACTAGGTGCTCAGGGCTTGTGGGTATATTCCTAGAACAGGAATCGCTGAGTCATATAGTAGCTGTATGTTCAATCCTGTGAGGACCTCAGAATATTTCCAAGGCAGTTGCACCATTTACCTTCCCACCAGCAGGGGTTCCATATCTTCAACACTGTTATCATGAGAATCTTTGAATCCGGCTAACCTGGTGAGCACGAACTAGTGTCTCATTATGGTTTTGATTTGCATCTCTGATGACTAATGGTGTTGAGCATCTTTTCAGGTGCTTAATGTAAATTATAAAAATTATATAAATGCATGTAGATATGTGGGCTTTGCTTTTGTTCCTGGAAGATAACCAGCATTATGTCTTATAGCTACTTTGGCAAGAGACTATCAGTAGGTAAAAAAGAAGCTTTTTGTTTTTTTTTTCCCTGTAGGTATATGTAGGATGTTTTGATCCTTGACATATATTGCTTTTTTAAAAAAAAAAATGCCAAAAGAATTATCTGGGTGGAGCAATAAGGGGTTAAATTTAGTTTTCTTCCTTGTTCTTGTCTGTATTATGTTGATTAAATGTTAAAAATACATAAATAAAAGTGCGTGTATTGTCTTTGTTGCCACCTTAACCAAAAGCAGCGTTATTTGGTCACCACTGCAGACCTCAGAAAGGAGCTTTTTCATTACAAATGGAAAAGGAGTGTGAGATCCCTGAAGATGGTTTCATTTCAGACCCTTGTTGCTCAAATTGTGTCCCAGGTCCTGCAGCATCAGCAGCACTAAAGCTCTGTTTGGAAATGCAGAACCTCAGCTCCTATCCCAAAGCTATTGAATCATAATCTGTGATTTACCAGATTCCCGGGTGATTCATTAGCACATTAAAACCTGAGAAGCACAGGACTAGCTCAGGGTTGTCACCCAAACACCCCTGAGTGCACCCAGTAATCACAGACCCACCCATCAAGGCAGGTAGTCCCACCAGACACAAGGAATTCAAATCTCCTGGGTGTGTCCCTGCATGGGAGGTTCCATTGTACGGCCTAGTATTGAGAATTCCCCAGAATAATCAATATCTCCTTCTAATACATCTCTATCAAGACCTTTGTGACAAGCACCAATTGGTAGTGCTTTCCTATCTACCAATCATTGTGTTAATCATTTGCACGTATCTCCTTTTATGCTCTTCAATCCATAAACTGGTATTGGCATCTTCATCTTAGAGGTGAGGAAACTGAATCTTAGAGTTTAAGTAGCCTGTCCAGCTAGTAAGGGTGGGAGAGCAGGCTCAAATCCATGCTGCCTAATTCATGTGCTCTCATTATAACATAGTCCCCTGTTTGTTTGTGCTTCCCACTAAAATGTAACCTTTTAAGATTGAGAATGATGTCAATGTTTCTTGATCTCTGGTGCCCAGTTCAACATTACTGAGTATATCATTGGCTCAATGTACTCCAGAGGCACAATAAAAAGCTGATTTTATAAAATAAAAATATAATTAGTAAGACACAGCCCAGCAATCGAGCTGAATGACACAGTCAACCCTTTTCTGCCCTCTGGACAGTGTTAGGAGCTTAGTTGGTGCCAAATAATTTTTATTTGAAAATCTGACCTCAAGATACTAGCAAGCAGACTTTTTACCATGTCATACCTCCCCTCCTTCTAAAGGTCAGGGATCTGAGCTGCGTGTGCCAACATTCCCATATATTCAGTGAGCACGAGATATGCTTCTGTGGTCCCCATGTGGATCATCAGAGAACAGAGCACAAAAGAAGGCTAAGTTCAATGAACTTAGCCTCACATCTTTTGCAGTGCATTTACAGCTTCCACTTCAGTTGCAAACCTTGGCCCTCTCCAATAAGCAGACATTTGCCCAAGTTTCTGGAAGGCATTATGTGCTCCATGTAACCTGCAAAAGGACTATGAATTTGGTTCCTCGCTACCAAACTGCAGCCCTGATCATCAGCTCAATCTTGCTTTCCATGCACAGCTCACACCCACACCAGGTTCCCACAAAAACCAAAGTAAGATCAGTGAGTTACTCTGATGTTTATTTGAATGCATCTTAGTCCACACAGTTGGTACAAAATCAGAAAAAGCAACGCAAAAAAATAAAAGGTCTGGAGTCTTAGCATCAAAAAGGCACCGTATTTACATCTACAGTTTGGTGGCCAATACAAGTCATTGCCAGACAGTCCTTGGAGGCAGAGAACAGTCTAGACCCAGCTGAGTGAGCAGCTGAGTGAGCCCAGGGAACTCACCATCCCAAGGGCAGAGACTTGTCCTGACGCTCCGACCGTAAGAGAAATGTGGGAGTGATAAAGGCTATTTAGTATTTATCTTATAGTAATACTAGCAGCCTAGCTAGGTACAAAAGCGGTTATAAACCATTTATATTACATAGAATTATTCAGGTCTCCACTCTACGTTGTAAAATTGTTAATTGAATTTCCAGTGAGTAGTTTAGATGATTAGTGATAATAAGGAATGGTAGATACATAGCACCATTTCATAGGTTTATTCTCACCGATTTCTCATGGAGACGCGTGACCGCGACTCCCGCCCTCAAGGGCAGCTTCGCAGGCGCGGGAGATTCTGCCCAGGTCTCCAGTTTGGGCCCGCACGGGAGCTTCACGCAGGGGTGTGGGCAGCGCGTGTCTCTGGGCGATGCGCCGGTCACCCAGGAAGAAAAGGCTTTGGCCATTCGGGGTTTCTATCCGCACTTTGGTTTTCTAAATGAGGTGGAGTGGGAGGGAGGTATCTTCTTTCAAATGAAAGGGAAGGGGCAAGATGGAGTTATTTTATTTCTGGGCCAAACAAACAAACAAAAAACAAAACAAAAATGCTGAGCTTGATTACACGGTTAGGATGTAAAGGTCCTTAGCTACTTTACGGTTCAACACAAGGCTGATGGTCAACATAAAAAGCAAACAATACTATGTACATATATGTAAAAAGTGTTATAAATAGGTTTTATAAACCGTAGATATTATATACATCTTCAATCAGCACTAACCCTCGGCCCGCCCCTACCCCCACCCCCAACTGCTTTCAGTTTGGTTTGGTTTGCGTTTGGGATTTTTGGCTAGCTCTTTTTCATTCTTCGGGTTTCTGGTTTCTGGTTTCTTGCCTCCCTTCCCTGCCCATGCTCAGAGCCGCAGACCCACTGTCTGGGCGCCTCATTCGCGCTTTCGCAGGATCACGTAGATGACACCGCTGAGAAGGGCCAGGGGGAAGGACACCCAGGCCAGGATGTAGGCGAAGCCATAGGAACTGCCCATGTTGAGATTCCAGTCTGTGTGCTTCACCGTGTAGATGGAGGCCGCACTCATCACGCACAGACCTGGGGGAGAGGAGGGACACATTGAGTGAGGGCGCAGGCTCGAGGGCAGTCCCCCGCACCGCTGCGACACAGATGCCACCAACACAGAACCCTCAGCCCCTGTCCCGCCAGCCCCTGTGCTCCCCCAGCCTCCCACACACCACACACAGCTGCTGCTTTTTCTTAGAGAGAAGAGAGTGTGGGCCGCAGGGAGGTCAAACACTGTGCAAGAAGAACATGTCAGAGTCAGTCCAGAATTAAGAAGGGCTCAAAGAATAGGAGCAGGAAGCCATGGGTCTCCACTTCTCATATATGAACCACAGAGCATCATTTCTGGCACATTTCACTTCCTCTGTCACCAGTTCCAAGGGGCTACACTGAGAATTCAGGTTGCAAGATAAACCTCTCTCCTAGGGTATTGGGTATGGGAGCCCCTGGAAAGCTGTGAGTCACCCTAGAAGTGGGTGGCGGCATTATCTAAGCCAATGAGTATGGAATGACAAGTGGCAAAAGCATTAGGTTCCATGCAGAACACGGGGCAGAAGACCACGCTAATCCCCTGGGCAAGGAGCATGGCGGCGGGCACTGCTAGGCAGACAAAGGAATGTATGGAGAGGACAAAGAAGTGGGGGAGAGGGGGGAGCAGGGAGGAAGGAAGGGTATGAGTGGGAAGCAAAGTGCAGAGGGAGGTGACTACCAGGAGCAAGCTCCTTTCCACCTGTCCCTTTCAATGGTTCTTGGTGCCCCAAGGTTAGGCCTCAAGTCCCAACAGGGCTAAAGGATATGAGAGCCTAGATAGGCCAGGCTACCCCCTTGTTCGCTAATGTAACCTTGTGGTGTGGGAAGAACAGCCTCCACCTTGGGTCTCACGAGGCAGACAATTTCAAGTGTGATGGTCCGTGCCCAGGATGACAGTCAGCACCCTCGGCAGGGAGGGCTCCAGTGATGTCAGCGCCCCGCCTGGAGCTGCACAAAGCCTGCTCTGTTCCCTCCTGAAGACAGGGTCTTTGAGAGGCTCTGAGTGACTCTATTATAAATTCACATACTGTGTGGGATTCCTGTGGACATTCCTCGCAGCGCCTGGACCACCTACATTAAGCCCACTGCTATTTCACCGGACTGTGCAACTTTGTTTGAACAAAGTACAGAAGTGGGAATATGTTATATTCACCGCCCTGATAAGATTGTCCTTCTGCAAGTCAGAGGAGCAAACTCCCACTCCATTGGCCCCATTGAGAAAGCCACACAGTCTTGGAACTACGTGGGGGTCAGCTCAGAACCTGCTCCCTCCAGAAAGTTCAGTGAAGCTAGTGAAGACATAGATGTCAGGAGAGAAATCATTTGCTGGTGAGTTGTCCCTTGAGGAAAACAGCAGTTTTGATCTGCTGGGAACACACTGTGACCCTCCATTATCTTCCCCTAAAGCTCCATGTTTCAGCTCTCCAAAGGGCTAACTCTTCTTAAAGTCAGCAACATGGATGGAGCTGGAAGGGATCATGTTCAGTGAAATAAGCCAGAAAGAAAAAGAAAAATACCGGATGGTCTTACTCATAGCAGAAATTTAGAAAACCTCAATAAGGGACCAGGAAAAAGACTAATTATAATAAAGTGAAAATCAAAATCAATAAGCAACTATAAACCAGAGACACACTACAGGGGGTGGAGAGGAGGAGAAGGGAGTAGGATCAAAACAAGGGTGGTGGGAATTGTATGGGGACTATAACCAAGATGAAAATGCATACATTGTGCAAAAATGAAAAATGATGTAAAAATATATATAAAATTTAATTTAAAAAAATAAATACTGAAGTCTCGTAGGCTATCTCTGACCTACCTGAATAGGGTAGGGCTATAAAAGGAACATGTTGGGGAGAAGACAATGCCTGTGGCGTGGGCAGGGCTTGCAGATGGGGTGGGTGTCTAACCAGCACTGGCATGAAAAATGCCATGGTAACCATGCAGACCAACTATGCCCAGATCCCACTGGCAAAGAAAAGACACTCTCAGACCACAAGGGACAGAGAGGTAAGATACACAAAGTGTGGCGACTAACTACAGCAGAACTCAATTTAAAAGACATTCACCCTAGCAGAATCTCAGAAGTGAATAAATTTAAGCTTCACTTCAGTAAGCAAATAGTTTAGATTATATACAAAGCCAAAGAGACTACACACTTTATGATTATTGTTGCCAGGAGGCTGATGTTTTAGGGACTATGTTATTACAAGGATGCCAGTATGTAAAGCAACAGACATGCCCTGGAATATAAAAAAGAATGACTCTGCCTGGCAGCCCCTGTCTGCTACCCAGGGCAACATCACACAGAGTCCCTAAGAGTTAAACATTCCTCCGCAGAAGTGGGCTGTGACTCACTTTCTCAGCAATCTGTCTCTCAGTAGGCAGAGAGGCATTATGAATGTCCCCCAAGGCAGAGGTAAGTGAGGCTGTAGACCCCAGAGCACCCTGCTTTCCCCACATACACACGGCCTATGCTTTGGCAGTGGCAGGCACCCTGGGGAAGGTAGGTAAGCTTTGAGTGGAAGGACACTGACCCTGTCCAGACTACATGGAAACACTGGTCATTCAAGAGTTCTTGAGAGTTTGCACCTGTCACAGGATGGCTGGGTCTGCAATAACTCCCTGAAAAGTCCCCCTAAATTAAGAGTGTTAGCAACTGCAGGTGAGTGATTAGAATCCAGAACCTTTGGAAGGGAATAATTAAGGGACAACTGCAAAGGAAGGAATTCTTTAAATTTTCCTTATGTCCATTGTATTTGGTTCAGTAAACATAATGAGTGCCTATTATGTGCAGGCATTGTCCTGGGGGCTCACAACCCCAAGATAAACGAGCTATGGCCATTACCTTCAAGGGGTGTCACCCAGAAACCTACATGTCAGTAGGCTTCCCACATCCCAACATCATAGGATGCGATCTCAAGAGAGGAAGATGGTGCGCACTGGATGCCCTAAGAGCAGTTGGGTGCTGGAGAGGGGCCTTGGAGAGGCCTGACAAGCAGGGGCCTTGGAGAGGCCTGACAAAGAGATGGTGCTTGACCAGGGTCTCAAGGACGGGTGAGAGGCAGGCAGATGAAGAAAAGTAGAGAAGGGGACCCAGAAGAAAGAAAAACATGAGCAAAGTCAGGAAGCTTGTAAACACCAGCAGGTCACCATGAATCTCAGCTGATGGACGGCAGTGTCAAATGAGCCTGACAGCTTACCAGGGACCTGCCCTAGCACACTGAGGAAGCTCATCGGGAAGCACACCTTTAGTGGAGGAAAAACACCAACAGATGTGTGTTTTAGAACACCCACCCCAGCAGGTGGGGACAAAATAAGGGCCAGGAAGGGGCACCAGCTGGTTTTGCACAGTTGCAATGGTGTCCGTGAGTCAAAGCCCATGTGGGCTGCCTGGCACGTTGGGGCAGGGCTGAGAGTGGACTGCATATAAGGGGACGTGGAGAGGAGACTCCAGCGAGCCTGCCTGGTGGGTGAGGACAGGTAAGTGGCGAAGTGGTGATGCTCTGGAAGCCGAGGGAGGAAAGAGCTTCAGGGAGTGAGTAGCTCACAGTATTGAAAGGAGTGGTGTGATTCAGCAAGTGACTTAAAGTGTGCATCAGTGACCTTTGCCAAAGTGGTTCGTTTGAGAGCCTGGAGTGGGAGCAGAGTGAAGTAGCTAGAAAGTGCGGGTCAAGTAAGAACACAAAGACAGTCAGTGGACGGTGCCTGTGTGGCGCTGGTTTGCTGAGTGAGCGCCTTTGTCTCTCCCCACTTGGCCCTTCGGGCAACAAGGTGGGGCAGGAAAAGGCAAGAAGGGCTGTTAAACCCTGAAAGCACTGGGCTCTCTGTCCGACCTACACAAACTGTTCTCTGTGCTGTTGGCCCAGTTTCCTTTTCCAACTTCCAAGTGACCCCTGCTGCCTAGAAAGCCCCCCACAGCAGCCCTAGAATCTGCTCTGGGCAAGACCAAGTGCAACATCATGTGATTCACTCATCACCACTGAAGCCGTCTTTGAGTCACCAGCGCAGGAAGCAGGCTGTGTTCTACTCACTCCCCAAAGTCCTTTACTCCACATGCTCTGTACCTCTATTGATCTAAGACAGAAGCTAACAGAGAAGCTAAAACTCACTCAGGAGTCTCCTTCTACCACCTTTTCTTTTCAATCACAAGTAGCAACAATAGTGATCCAAGTTTGGTCTGCTGGGGAACACAGCTGTGCAGTCATCCCACACTAGGTGCCAGACCTCGTTGCCAGAGGTAAGTGAGGCAACTCTTGCCTTCAGGTCGTTCTATAAGTGAATTTCTTGAGGCTTTCCTGTCCACTGTGACCTGACCCAGCAGAGCAAGTGCAAGTATAACCAGTGTCTAAGAAGAGATGGCCTAGGTCCTAAAAATAAGAATGAGTCCAGAATCCAAATACAGGGTTAGGATGGTGCTTCCGTAAAAGGGGGTTTAGAAGAATATATGGCTTGTGAGTGGGAGTAGTCATCTGGGGGCAAATGTCCTGGGAGAGCTTAGAGTGGGGTTCAGGGCAGTTTAATGGCTATGCCAGTGGTTTACAGCCCTGGATGAGCATTAGAGTCACCCAGGAATGGTCCCACCCAAGAGCTTTTAACTGAGACTCTTTAGGAATGAAGCTTAGGCACTGACATTTTTTTTAAAAAGCACCCCCATTTTAAAAAGGTGATTCCGATGTATATCTAAGATTGAAGAGCACTGAACTAGAAGACGGTGCCTCTCAACACATCTTCAGGAAGCAGCCAACCTAAGCATGTAATCAAGGAAGGATGGTGCTTAGATGTGAAGCCTGAGGCTTATTATGAAATGCAGAAGGGATGACACAGCAAACCAAGAGGGTCTGAGACCGCATACCGCGCTGTCATCTGGAGAAGGCAGAGACAGCGGAATCTGCCCTCGGCCCCAGAGCCACATACCTCCTCCCGCCTTTCCTGCACAGACATGTATGATCTATAGGCGCAGCTGGGTGCTCCAGAAGGCAGCTGTGCACAGAGGGCCCAGCCTTGGGAAACTCGGCAGATTCTGGAAATGTTCTAGTGCTCTGAAGATGGCTCTGCCCTGTGTGGACCCTCACCCGTCTAGCACACACTCTGAAAATTTTACACCCAGTGATTGTGGCACTGCTTTCTTCTTCCTTCTCACCCTTCCTCCCTCTCTCCTTTCCTGTCTGCTTTTTGGTTTCTATTTGGTTTCTTTTCTGCTTTGTGTCTTGATGTTTATGTGGTTTTTTAAAGATTTATTTATTTATTTATACGAGAATCGGGGTACAGGCCAGATGTGCGGGAAGGTGAGACAATCCACCAGAGCCAGAGCGGGGAACAGAACAGGCAGACCGATGAAATAGACTGCTGAGGGGAGCAGCGGGCGCGGCAGGAGGTCTGCACGCCATGTGGGACCCTTGCCCAGCGGCCGGGGATCGAACCAGCACTGCAGAGGCTGCGGGCAGCTTCGCAGCCCAGCACTCAACCACTGTGCCACCAGGGGAGGCCCGTATCTCGATGTTTAAATGTAATTTCTCAGGTTATCACCATTTCACATCTCCAACAACTCTCCCCTCATTCATTTTCTCTCTAGCTACTGGTTTCTTAATAGGTTGCGACCTGAGAAGCACACATCGCAAAGGTGATTTAGGATCATCAGATAATAAGAGTAAGGCAATCTGTCAGTGCCATCCCGAACTTACCGCTCTCCACGCTAGTAAATATTTTATGAAACTACAAGTTCAAATGCAACTTCTAGGGACCCGAGGAACCTGGAAGACTAACTTTCAGATCATTTGGACTGGAGCTAGAACATTTCAGGATGTATAAATTATACTTGCTATCTTGGGTTAACAGTCTATTCCAATATGAGCTACCAAACTGACAACTAAAAGTCTTGTGAGAGATAAGCAGCTAATCTGATGGGGGACAAAGGAAGAACAGATCATGTGCTTCGAAGTTCAGAGGTTTTCATAGCTGAGTCCCAAAGGCTTGTATTGAGCTGGGAGGAGAATCAAAACAGTGAAGCGAGTTTGGATGAGAAAACAAACTTGGGAAGAGACCTAAGAGTTTGGGCTGCATGGAAATACTTGAACTCACAGTGCAGTGACAGCATATGACCTACTGATTCTCATTACTGGACTTTGGGTTTTGACCAAAAATGGAGTTGCAAAAAAGACAGAGAGAATTTAAAGCTGAAACTTTTCAGTGGGATAAAGTTGAAGGTGCTGTCTGCTCTGAGATGCTCCTTCAACATCAACATAGCACTGTTCAGTCCAGTATTTTTAGTTTGGCTCCTTCTGATGTTGAGGCTCTTACTCATCACGGTCACTGGGGAACTTAGGAATTAATAAATGGCATGAATTTGCACTGATCAACCACTGTAAATCAAATTCAAGGAAAGATAATAGAAAAATCAGAGTTTCTGCCTTGGCTTTTGTGTCTCTCAAAAATGTTGGTGTAGGGCCTCCCCGGTAGCACAGCGGTTGAGTGCTGGGCTGCGAAGCTGCCCGCAGCCTCTGCAGCGCCGGTTCGATCCTTGGCCACCAGCAAGGGTCCCACATGGGGCGCAGACCTCTCCTGCTATGCCCGCTGCTCCCTCCAGCAGTGCACTTCATCAGTTTGCCTATTCTGTTCCCCGCTCTGGCTCTGGTGAATTCTCTCACCCTGCCCCCCGCACTTCTGACTGTACCCAGTGCTTTTATAAATAAATAAATAATTTTTTTCAAAAATGTTGGTGTATTCTGTTTCTCTAAATAAAAGGAGGTACTCACTATATTCAGTCCATGTGGTATGAGAGGGAGTATAAGCATCGATCGTCCTTGCAGAAGCCAGGTATCATTTATCCTTTCTATTTATCAGTAAAACAACAAGCTTGTACAGATCAAATATACAAAATTTCTGGTTCCTCAGTCTATATTACTTTATCTTGAGGATATAGCTATTGGTGCATTGATACAATGGATGTGATCATTATTTGATATCTAACTATAAATGGTAAGTCGAAATAGAAGTCCCAGAACAAATTCTAGTTTTCTATATTACTTCTTGAAATGGATTGGATAACTGCTTCTAACATACCTAGAAATAATAGCTCAGTATGTAATTAGAAATTTAACAAAACTGGCAACAACACAGGGGCTTGGCTTGGTCTAATAAAACTTTACAAGTAGCAAAGTACTTTTCAGTTTTGAAATCCCCAAACTGGGAATACTGAATGCTATATGTGTTTCTTGAGATATGGTTCTCCAGTTTGCTTCATGTTTCTAGGGAAGGGTAACTCTGGCTTCCAGAAAAGGTCCCCAACATGCAACCACTGACTGTCTTGCCATCCAGCCCTGCGTGATCCATACGATCTATCCTCCATCCACCTAACCTTGTGAGGACATGTGGGCTCTTCAGCCCTCCGGTGATTTGTCCTGAGCACTGGGTGGTGAATCAGAATCACGGATATTCTGACAACTAACTTAAACCAGAGATGCTGGACTCCACCTACTCAAGAAGACAATCTAGACCATCTCACAGTTCCCAGATGTCCTCTGGTTCCTAGAGATCTGTAAGTTTTTAATCTGGACTATAGACTCCACTACCTCACCAGTCTCTCTTTTCTCGAAAGTCCTGCAGTCAGGCAACTGCCAGTGAGTGAACAGAAGGATAAGACTCAATGAAGTAAAACTCTGGCCAAATCTAGAACCAAAGTTGGAAGCTGTCACCTCTGGAATTGAAGACTATGAACTTGGACTCTGCATATTGTGCATATAGAGAACTGTACAAGAAGGGAATTTGAAGGCAGTGTGGTGAGGAGTTGAAGGAGATACTCATGTGATATCATGGTCAGGTGTTTGAAAATGCTGACATGATAAACAGAGGTGCCAGGGAAGACACCAGAGGATGACAACTGTAAATCAAAGTCCAGTGGAACCCAGAAGCTGGGGAGTAAGAATTTGTCAGTGTGGCTTCAGCACTGGTTAGAGGTGGGAGACACATAGCAAAGAACAACCTTGGGCAGCCCCCAGCAGGTTCAATTCCTATGTGGAAGCAGGGATGGTTCCTTGCAGCATAATGTAATCTACAGGACCCAGCCTTTGATCTACTAAAATCCTTAGCGATTCTGCTGATAATATGTCCTGATGTAGCTTCGTTCTAGTGATAAGTCTGGTTTGGTTGGGGACTTCCTTCCAGAGTTTCTAAGTCCTATTTCCCACGTATTTTATTCCATGGATAAATAGAAAGTTCTCATATTCTAAGGTGCATACACACACACACACACAAGCACACATACCTGTGCTTTCTGAAAAGCATCCAATGGGTAGACTTACAAACATCAGTCACTCTGGGACCACATCCGTCTACTAACAGATCGTTCCACAACCTTGAATAGGTCTACCTCCCAAGTGGACTTTATCATCTCCAACTTACCAGCAAGGATTTGGAAGACTCCAGTGATATAAAACCGGCCCCCCTTGGTGAGGGTGAAGAGCTGGCAGAAGAACAGGAACAGGGACAGAACGCTGAAGATGATGGACAGGATCATGGTGGCCTGGACAGACTGCAGCCATTCTGGAAGGGGGGAAGAAACAGGAGGTTAATAAGCTGACCACAGTGGAGGGAGGGCCCTGCACAAGGAATGTGGGGCTTGATGCACGACGACCCCTAAAAGCCATAGTCCTTCTAGGAGCAAAAGTCCTCTCTTGTGAGCAGAATGCAGACAATTCGCTTTTGCATTCTTAAGTCATTCTTTATTTCCTGGTTTGTTAGTTAGTTTGTTTGTTTGTTTTGAGGGGAAAAAATCTAACATATGTTTATCTGTGCACATTTTAAGAAAAAGGCTGTAAGAAATGTTATCCCACCACTAAGAGTGCCCATGGGGGTGCTTCGAAGGGTTTACTGGGACACCTCCATTCTGAGAATAGTTTAAAATCACTGTTTACAACATCAGCATCCCCCAAAATATATAGAACTGGTGGGGACAGCTGGGAATAAAAAGTGTTGGAGCCAAAACTAATTTTGTAGGAAATCAGAAGAAAGATGCTGAAGAAAAACATGCTTTATATAGCCACAAAAACCCATTTGCTCAGTCATCTCGCCCTTCTGGTGTGTTGGTCAGTCACGAGCTCATACTTGGTCAGATCACCATGTAGGATTATGGATTATACTTTGTGGAACCTCTAACCTTAGATCAAATCTGCAAGCTTTCAAATGAAATTCAGGCAAAGAAGAATCTGTAGTTCACCATCTACTGCAAATTAACGTTATTACAGGAAGGAAAGGAGACAAGGAAACAAGCTGGGTTTGGCACGATCCAGGAAGACCTCGGGTGCCCACCTGGAACAGCTGCAGATGACCTTGCCCACCTGTCCCGTGAGGGTCAAAGAACACCAGGGCAGGTACTGCTCCTCTCTGCTCAGTAACTGGCTAATGTGAAACAGCTTTGAAAAATAGACGTCAATGCTTAACACAGTATACAAAGCTATGAAATCTGCATGGTTTATAAATCAGTAACTGAAAAGATCAACCAAGTTTGTGTTATAAGTAGCTCACGGCCAACTTTTAAGGATGCTCATTAGATTAACCGTTAGTACTGAGCTGCACATAAGATTTTTCCTGACACAGATTGGCAGCATTTTGGAGTTGAAAGATGTGTGAGAGATCAAGTAGCCCAGCTCCTTTATACTAAAGGGAATTTCCGGAAAGGTTTTGATGAGCCCAATTGGCACAACCAAGCATGGGAGGTCCTTGATTCCAGTTTCTGTTTCCACTATGACAGAACAGATGCTTCTTTAATTTTTTCAATTTTCTTGTCAATTTTCAATTAAGGTAAGGAAATGATGTCTAATGGGCTGTGAGTCATCCTGGCTTTGTTTTTATATATCCCTAATGAAATCTGTATTTATCCAGGGCAGTGATTCTTCAGAGAAGCAGTTGGCAATAAAGTTAATGCTGCCATAATATTATTTAAAAAAAAATAAACCAATTATCCAGCACTCTGATAAGTGAAGCTGGAAACAGAAAGAAATCTGAGACCCAGATCTGGAACTGAAACAGTCAGTCAACTTTTGCTGGGTAGTGTCCTTCAATGAGTATCTCATAAGGGAAGTGGCCAGTGGAGATGAAATCCTGCATTTCAGTGGAGATAAAATCCTGCATTTCCTTCACCGATTCTGAGATCTTTATCTGAGTCCTGACCTCTGCCACCATGAACATCAGGAACTACCAGACTGCATGTTTAGAGAATACTCAAAATCTTATATGTTAAATCTACATAAATAGGAAACATCCTTTAGATTTAATAATATATAAATCCTTATTGAAACTTCCTTTACCAATAATTTCATCTTTAGTCCCAACCCCGTTACAACTGAGCTATTTTACCATAAGTTTTTTTTTCCCTCAAATTATTGGATTGTTGGAAAAGTCATGATATATTTTTTCTATGTTTTTCAAGCAAAGTGTGTCATGAATTTTCCAACAACCCAATAGATCAGAATTAGGGGATCAGAGAAGTTTTTGGTCAATCAACATATGTTGAGCACCCACTATTTCAAGTCCAGCCTTTGGTTGACTCCCAGGAAACAAAGTTGAAGAAGAAGGTTTTCGACCACAAGCACAGTAAGACACATACATGAAGGTAACATGTCCAGCCACAACATATGAGAAAGGGTTCGAGACACTCATTATAAGATGTAGAATTTCACTTGAATTACATCATTCTTACCTACAATATGATGCAAGAGATATACTTAAAACAAACAACAATTGAAAGTCACAAGATTTTCAGAAGAGGCCCCAGGCAAATGTTAACAAAAAAGAAAGCAGGTATAGTAATAATAGTACTAGGTAAAGCAGAATTTACATTGAAAAAGATGAACATGGTCAAAGAGGGATATTTCACAGTGAGTAAAAATCCAATTTATCATGAAGAAATAATATTGTTAAACCTTTACACATGTAAAAACATGGCCTAGAAGGGGTATAAAGCAAATACTTGAAATATGATTAGAAATAATTAAAATATAAGAAGAAATTGATAAAGCCACAATTAGAGTAAAAGATGTTAGCATAAAGGCTTGGTTAAGTCAAGTAGAGCAAACATTTAGTAGCATATATATTGTTTTATTCACAGAATTAACTAAGTCAATTTACTATATATAAAGAAAATTTGTCTCCATATAATAAAGACTACAAAGTATTTCCAAAAACATGAACACTGTTACCAACTATGCATTAGGCAACAAGAAAACCTCAATAAATCTCAAAGAAAGTAGACATGATAGAGGCACAAGCAAAGCAAGTAGAAAGTAGAAATCAAAGACAAGTTAGCCAAAATAAATTTGAAATTTAAAAGTAGAATTCCACATAATCTCTGGGGTAAAGAAAATGAAGATGAGTAGTAAAAATTTCTTTAGCATGGAATCATATTGTCAAATCTGTGGGCGACAGCCAAAGCACAACTCAGAGTAAAATGTTTACCATTGGGGCCTTCTTTAGAAAAGAGAACTATTGAAGAAGAATGAACTGAACATTCACTCAAAGTGCTAGAAAAGAGTTAAATAATCCACAATTAACTGACTTAATAGTGATAAAAGCAGAGATTCATGAAATGGAAGAAATATGACAAAAATACAGTCAACTAAAGGATATGGTCCACTGGGGAATCAATAAGGTAGACAAATTTTATTAAAGTACATAAAGAAACAGAATTCTATTATGTTCCTAGACAAAGGCACTCAGAATTGTAAAGATGCTATCACTCTCTAAAGTGATCTACAATTCAGTGCCATCCTAATCAATAACCCACATGGGCCTTGACAAAAAGCTTCAAAAATTCATACAAAGACAACATGTAGTATTAGCCAAAAAATTTTTTGAGCCAAACACAGCAGTAACAAAAACAAACAAACAAATAAACAAAACCAATGAGACAGGACATCACCCACCAGAGGTCAAACACATAGATATAATAATTTCTATTATATAATAAATTTTTAGCAACTCAAACAATGTGGTATTAACCACAAAGCAAAAATAAAACAATGGGACAGAATTTAGACTTTGGAAGGCTACATGTGAATTAAGTATATATTAAATATAATTTTTAATCAACAGGAAAAGAACACAACAAATATTAAGTGGTGTTGGGTCAAAAAATAAAATTAAATCCCTGGTTCACGTCATTCATAAAATTCAATTCCAGATACATTAAAAGCTAAAGTAAAATTTAAAAAACATGTAGATAGACATGCGATGCACAATGGAGAAACATGAATAAACATATTAAAACACATCAAAAGGTGTTTGATCTCATTAGTAACAGGAAAATGCAAATGAAATCCACAAGGAATGCCATACCAATGTTTATCCATTAAAATGGCAAAAATCAAAGACTGATAATAGCAACAGAGTGCATGTGTGAAAGATACTTCCATTCGCCGTTCACAGGAATGATAACATAACCGTATGTGACTAGCAACTTTCTGAATATATTTAAATTTTTTAATATCAAGTACCCACTGATCCAACAGCTCAATCACTATATTCTGGATAAATATTTGAACTTATAATCAAGGACAAATTAATAAGGATGTTGAAGATCTACTCAAAGAGAAGTTAACAATGGTATTCATTGTAGCATCATTCCCACAAGAGAAAATAGATAGCCCTAAAATGGGATGTTTTGAGGGAGTTAAAAAATCATCAGTTAAAAATGAACCACCTCCGAAAGATCTCCAAAATAGTGAGGTATACACACAACAGGATGCCATTATGTAAATACACACCAGAAACCTATATTTGTGTATATTTACACACATACACATGTTCATTTAAAAAAATAAAATTTAAAAAAATGAAAAAGATGTGCCTAACTGATATCAGTGGTTACCCCACTGGCTGAAATGAAGGAGCATTAAGCCGAGAAAGTCTTTTACTTGGCCTATGCGATTTAATTTGTATTTAATAAGGAAAATATTTGTATGTAATCTATGAAATATTTGAATAATTAAAACAAATAGTACACGGTAAAGAAGACATGGCAGTCAAAAATAAGTCAGGGTCCCAAACTCAAAGAGCTAATGGAATCCTGGGTAGGACTGGGACACCAGCCAGAGAAAAAAGGGATTTTTTTTCCTCAAACGCCATCAAATCAGAAGCTACATGTGGGTGTGGAGAAGGTAGACAGAGCCAAGTCAGAGGGAAGCAGCTCCTCACCAGGCCCAGAAAGGAGGCTGACGGCACAAAAGCCCAGTTGACATTGTTCAAAGGGAAGCCCGTAATGCCCAGAGGAGATTCCAGAGTTCATATGACACGCTCCAAAGCCAGAATCACTCACGGAGACTGGAATAGACCCACGTCGGGAGGGAATGGAGGTCAGACAGCACCAGCAGGGACGGCAGGTGCTTGATCCGGCTGAGGAGGTTCGTGTAGTCGTGTGTGCTTCAGTCAGGGCCAGGATGTCCCTGGGGGAGCTCTGTGGCCCAGTCCTGCCACCCACCTGCTTCATCTGCCACTTAACATTGTTTGGGCCATGAATTCCTCTTCTGCAGCATGAGGTATTAACATATCTCATTGGGTTGTGGTAAAGATCAAACAAAAGAGTTGATATAAAAGCTCTGTTAAAGGATGTTATAAATAACCCCTTTGAAGAGGTGCTGAGGGGCAGGGTAAAGGCACTGACTTGTATATGATTCCTGGGGCATCTCTGTTGGGGACACGCAATGTAAAAGTGTAACGGGCACCACAAGGCTCACATAAGTTATCTTATTAAGGTACCGAACAGACCCCAAACACTGCTTTGACACCACCTTGATATTAGTTCCTATCTAATCTTCCACACAGGGGTCAGCAAATTATCTGCAAGGAGTCAGAGTGTAAATATTTTAGGCTCTGCAGTGCCTGTGGTCTCCATGGTAACTCCCCAACTTTGCCATCTTAGCACAAAAGCTGTCATCCGGTGAAGAACAGGGGCAGCCCATTCACCCAATGAAATCTTACTTACAAAGTTAGGCCCTGGGCCAGATTTGGCCTGCAGGCTCTAGTTTGCCAACCTCTGCTGCAGCAAAATAAATCAGAGGTATCAAAAGTAGTTATTAGAGTAGAGCGAATTGTAATGAAAGAGAAGAAGCCGCCAATTACAAATCTGCGTTAGGCAGACTGAATCCCATGTGAGGCCAACATTCTAGTTGGTACATCTGAACTTCCACTCAAGCCCCAGTGCTGCAAGAGTCTTCGCCTAAATTTTAAGGTCACCATCTTTTTTAGCAGCTGCCAGTGGAACATCCACTGTCATTCTCCAGGGCCTGCTCAGCGCCTGGCCCAAAGTGGAGACTTGGCACATATTTGTGGAATTCCCAGTGACCGTGTTTCAGGTCCATCTCCAACGCTGGTTGCTGAGCACAGAGATTAAAAGGCCAAAGCTCTTTGCAGAACCACTGTCCTAATGTGTGTCAGGTAAAGGGATGCTGAGGGCTTCATGACACAGCATCATGGCTGCAAGCAGGCCCCACACCCTCAGCTGACATGGAGAAGCTCAAGTTGCCCAGGAGCAAAGCTGGCCTCAGGTCAGATTCCGGCTTCAGCAGCAGTTAAGCAATGAAGGAAATACATCAGCCCCCTCAGCTATATTCTTAGCTTGGGGCCTACAGTCCAGTGAGGTGAGGGCCAGAAAGGATGAAGCATTTTCATTTATCTTTAATTAATTATTTTCATAATAATTTTTTAATTTTTAAATTATATTTTAAAAAAATTATCTTTCCTTTATTGAGTAACATCAGTCTACAACTCTATATGATTTAGAGGGATAGGTTCATTCCTCCTCAGATGTATGTTACCACACCATCCTCACTTTCCACTCACCACCCCACTCTCACCCATTATGGAAACAACCTGAATGCCCACCACAGAGCAGTGGATCAGGATGAGACACTTTTAAGTGCACCCATTCACCTCTGCATCTTTTGCTTCCAGCCCCACTCCAAGCAAGTCATCAAAACTCCCTGATTCAATCAAGAGAAAGGGTTTCCTGAAAGCCCAAGAAAGGGTGGCTCCAACAGAGTGAGAACTTAAGTTGGGGCGGCCATTACAGAAAAGAGCCAGGGAGACAGCCACCATGAGAGGGGACTGGGCTATTTGCAAAAGCACATGGCCAGCAAGGCTGGATCTCTGTCCTCAAATCTTCCAACCCACTGCCTTCACACAAATTGCCATTTTTCCTTCCTTCTCAGTGTGAATGTCATTCCAGAAATAGCTGACTCTCCAGAGGCCTCCATCCTCAACAATGTGGCCTTTGCACTAAAATGCTTCGCCCACCAGCTGGAGCACGAGCAGGCCCTGCGTGGGTCCCACCTCAGCCCTCCATGTCTCTCCCACCCAGACCAGCTTTGAAGGTAGCTTTGCAAGGGGCTCAGGTCTCAGGGTGGCTTTCCCTGTGACCTATGCAGAAGGCAGGCCAGGGGGGATGTCACGGTGGACTTGGAGTCACAGACACTGGCTCAGAGCTCACAGAGATGAAGAAGGCCTTTGGGAGGCCTTCATCATAAGTCATGGAGGCATTTTAACTAGAGCAAAACCTGTGGCTGGCAACTAGTGCAGACTGCTCCATAGGTAGAAAGAACCTTCATGTGAAGGTATCCAGACTAACCTGAAGTGTTGTTCAAGCAGCTGCATCCTAATTAAGGCACAAGGTATGAGGCACAAGGGCTAATTTTTAGAATCTAATTTATATTTGCCATACAACACTCCATAGTTCAGTTAACTGGTCCCAGGACTCGAAAAATATAGCCGCGGAGGTATCAAGGTCACATGAAATCAGTCAGCTGTTAGAAGTTTTCTTTATTCCCTTGTTGGAAAACTAGTAAGAGGAGGGTCAGATTAGGCTGTGTTTCCAAAGATCTGGGCTAGTTTCCATGGTCATGTTTATTCACCTCCTTCCTCAGACACTACAATGTACAATGAAATACTAAAAGCTCTTAAAAGTCTTTCATCAAAAAAAAAGTCTGCTTAGCTTTTTAAGTTTCGTGTTTTTCTAACTGATTCATCAGGGAGTCTGTTTTGTTGTTTTCTTTTTTAAGAAGAGCTCACTCAGAGATGCTGGGTTTGGCTGGGGAAGATGGAAGTGAAGAGGATAAAGGCAGTTTTAATTGCCTGATCATGAGCTATAAAATGGAGAATACACAGGGATGATTCAGTTGCTTTCAAGATCTTGGTTTTCAAAAATCATCCACATAAGAATAATCACAGTCTCCCCCCAATACCTCCTTTTTATTGTATTTATACAGAAAACAGCCAATCATCATAGATACTAAAAGCCAAGCCAGAATCCATGCAGCCCAGTTCCCACCCATTACAGGGACACCGCCCTTTCCCAAGCACAAAGTCTTCCTCTCCTTCCCGCCCCTGCTGAAGTGTTCCCCAATTTCTACAGACCAGCTCAAAGACTACCTCCTTTCATGTTCTCTGCCCCCTGTGTCACAGATATGTCCTGAATATGGACAGTGGCCCAGGACTCACAGAATGTGGTGGGCACGTGTTCCAGATCCTACTTCCATGCTCACTCTGCTGCCAGGCAACCAGGGCACCTGCCCCAGACCACCCCACTGTTTAAAGAAGGCCCATTTGGAAAAGCAAGGCCTCCTGATGCTTGTACGGGGCTCTCCATTACTCAGCCCTGGGTGCTCAGGAGTTCAATAATGTGTTTGATGTCTAACAACCTCAGTGATCCTACTGCCTTTCTGCAGATATAATAGCCTACAAGCTGGAGACGGGGGAAGGAGAATGGCACAGCAGAGGCCCAGAGGCTCTCCTAGTCTCCGCTCACCAGCCTGCCAAGTCAAACCAGTCACCCAGTTGCTAAGGGGCAAGAAGAGGTCAGTAAATACCCTCCCATGTAGACCAGTGACTAGTGTACATTCCCAGCCTACATTTCTCTCCTGAGCTACTGATTTTTAACATCTCTGATGGCCAAAACATAAATCCTAATTTCTATCCCTCCCCCAAAACACCCTGTTCCTCTACCATCTCCCCTCTTTCAAGACCCCACTCATAGCCAGCTGCTCAAGCCCCAAACACAGAAGTCATCTCTAATATTTCTTCCCTAACCTCCATATCCACTTCACCAGCTAATCTTCTCTCACAGTCCTGTCTCCTTCTCGACCTGTCTCTCTAGCCAAGCCAATGCTTACCCCCTACAGTTCCTACAGGATTAGATGCAGTGCTCCTTAACAGTTCCTATATGAAGTATTAGTATTTTATCATCATCATCATCATCATCATCAACATCAAGCCCAGCTTGGGCCATCACCATTGCCTTCTCATTGGTCCCCAGGCCCCCACTCTTGCCTCTGCCCAAAATAATGTGCTCCACATCACAGGATGAGCTTTCAGAATACTCTTCTGCTTAGCCCCCTCCAATGGTGTCCCAGCTGTCCTCAGTACCACAATCAGCAAGGCCCTAGCAATCGACCCTCATGTCCCTCTCCTGCCTCACCTCTCAGTCCTCCCTCCAGTTAGCAGGCTCTGCCCCACCAGCTGCTGTCTCTGGTGGACATATGTTCTTCACATGACTTCCTTGTCTTTTAAGTCCTGAGCCACATGACTATGGAAGAAAGACTTTCCATGACCAGCTGTTTCTCCCCAATGGAGACTTTCTATTTTGTAACATAATTTGTTCCCTGCAAAACGCTTTCCACTATTCAGTTATTTATTTCTTGTCTATTCTCTGTCTCCCTTAAGTAACTGTGAGCTCCACAAGAACAGAGACCTGGCCTTTCTCGTTCAAATTCATGTGCCCAGTTTCTGGAACAGTTCTTAGTACTGTTCAATCTTTTTGAAGAATAAATGAATGGGTTGCATTGTTAGCTCTTTGAAAATGAAAGGAGCTCTCTTGAAAGGTAATGAGTTCTCCACTACTGATAGGATAACACATAGTGGACATATTGCAGAGGGGTCTGAAGCTAGATGGTGGGGTGGGGGAGCTCCATGACCTCCCAGTGCTGGGCCAACACTGGGCATCTATGTGTGGGTCAGTCACTGCACACTCAGAGGCTTCATGCCAGGCAGCCCTCTCACAGGCATGGAAAACCAACACCCACAACCTCAGCTGCATCAAGGCCAATGCTGCTCCTGAAATACAAGGGATGCTTTCTCAGCTCTGGTAAAATCCTGGAAATGCAACTCAAGTATCTTTTAAAAGCAAAGACTGTGAGCTTTGAGGGCATATGGGTCAGACACAGGTTCAAACAGACATTCTGAATTAACTCCTGGGCGTCAACATCTGATGAGAAGCCTTAAGGGTAGAAACAATAGCATTGTGACACCACATCCCAGCTCCAGCGCCAAGCTCCCCTGCCAGGGCCTCGCAGCCCATAGGCGCTATAAAATCAAGAGTCATTACTTGGGTAGAGATTGTGGGCTGGCCCAGAAAGCCACAAAGATTTTAAATTGCAAAACATGAAGCCATAAATGCAGAGGGCCTCCTGTGTTTCCTAAAATCTAACCAAAAGCTGTGCCACAGATGAGGAAATGGTTTGATGCCATTGCTGAAATGACAATGCCTCCACCAAATGGATAAACAAGAAAAATCAGGAATCATTTTGAAACACTGCTAATATATCTGACCCTATAAATGCTCTGAACTACTACTCCAACTTAGAATAAAACAGACCACCGAGAAACGGTGTCATTTAGACAGAGCAGGTCTAAATGAAATTGCAAAAATCAGGATGGCATCCATATGTACCAAACTCCTTACTAGGGTCTAGAAGGATCTATGGGATGACTTCTCAACCCCTCACACCCTCTGTTCCCACCACTCTGGTCTACACTCAGCTGCTCAACTCTGCCAGACTCCTTTACTCCCCAGGAATCTTGCTCTTGAGGGGGTTTCTGTCTGAATCTCCTCCAGATGTTCACACAGTTGACACCTGCCAGCTTCAAGGGGTCTTTCCTACAAGAGGCCTCCGCTCCCCACCCCAATCCCTCCTTATCACATGACCCTGTTTCATTCCATTTGTAGTTCCTATTACTGCCCCAGATTATCCTCATCGATCGACTGCTTCGCCCAGAAAAATGTAAGCTTTTGCTCACTCTTGTATTCTCAGTGCCTATAATGGTATCTGGCACTTGGAAGATTTTCAAGGAATAGTTACATATCAAAGAACAGAGGAAGGAAGGCAAGAAGGGAGGGGTTGAGGGAATCCTGAGGTGAAAAGTTCATATTCTAGGAACTGAGAGAAGGCAGAAATCCAAGATGAAGGGGAGAAGAGATGGGAGACAAGATTTAAGGGGACAGGGACAGATCGTTCAGGTAGATGCCTCTGGAAATATTTCATCTGAAGATTAAACCACTGAGGAGCCTCTAAAAGGCTTAAAACTGGGATTTACAAGATTAGTAATAAGTAATAAGATTATATTTTAAAATATCACCCAAAATTCAATAGGTTAGGAGTTAGGAGGCTGCCATGGTGATACTGACAAAGAATGCAAGTGTGGAAACAGCCAAGGCTGCTGGGAATGAGGATGATTCTGAGAAGGAAACATATCAAGGTAGATTCTAGTAGTCTAGCTTGCTGACCAGCAGAGCATCATTCACGAAAATACTAGAAAGTGTCAAAAAATAGATTTGGTGGAGGCAGATGAAGGCTAACTGGCTCGGGGTGCCTCTTATATATCCCGTGGATGTACCTGGGAGGGGGCTAGATGTGTGGGTCTGGAGTTAAGGAGAAGTGCCGGGACCGGAAGGAAAAAAAACCACTCAAGACATCACGAAACATGATGTTAGAGACTGGGGTCGTGGGGGGGGGGGAGCAGAGATAGAGAGAGGCTAAGGATCCTACTTTCTGATAGGGCTCGCTGCAAGGATGATGGTGCCAATAGAGCCAGGAGACCACAGACAAAATATTTGAAGAATTCTGAAATAATTGAGCCTTGGTCTGATAGCACATAGGACCCAGCACAGCTATTGTAAGGGTACAATTGGGTATGGAAGGGGGTAGTCAAAGCCTCACAGGAAGTATTTCATGCCAGAATTACTGAGAGGTGCTTGCTATGTAACTTTTTATGAATTAAGAAGTTGTGCCAAATGATTACATTCTTACCCTCCCTTGTAACTAGGCATGGCTATGTAACTAAGTTCCACTAAAAGAAACAGAAGTATATGATCTATCTGGGAACATTTCACCAAACAATAGGGGACACATTCTTCTTTTCCTTTCTTTACCCTATTGTTTGAAGCATGGATGAAATGGCTGGAGCTCGAGCAGCCTTTGGGTCCAAGAAGATAAAGGCCAAACCCAGAGATGGCAGTGACACAAACTAGAAAAATCTAATGATTTCATGGAACCTATCTCACACTGCCTACTGACACACTTCTTTTTAAAAAGAAAAACTATTGCCATTAAGCCACAGCCTCTTGAAGATATTCTGTTAGACACAGTCACTCCTAATCCTCACCGGAACACCAGCCGACTGGTCTGCCACGTCCCAGGGCTGCTTCCCCTCTTGCTTTAGGTCACATCAATGTCTTGACAGGGAATATCCTCCTCCTTGCCTGTATTTATATAAATCCTGTCCATCCTTTGGAGGATGGATGAAATTCCACCTCCCACATGAGACTTCCCTTCCATTTCCTCCCCTGAACTCTGGCACTGCCTGCCTGCCCCCACTTCTTGGGCATCTGGCCCAGGCTGCCTTCACAGTGATTCAGCCTTCCACACATCTCCTGACTCCCAACAAGGCCCAGGACTGTCCAAGCACAAGGTCGCTATTCTCCAGTCCTTGCAATCCCCGGACCCCAAGGGCATTCAACACAAGGAGATGATGAATGTGCCCCCATTAAGCCTCCTTCACCTGCAGTCAGTATCAGGATGGCTCAGAAAGTAAGTAAATAAATTAAGAAAATAGAGAGGGAAACAGAGTACAGGGCAGTTGGTAAGAAATCTAAAGCTACTCGTAATGTCAGCCTGGGAAAAAGAACTGATACGCCACTCTCAAAAGACATTATAACACAGATGTTGGCCTGCCATGCAGTCAGCCAGTGTGGCCAGGGGCCCCACTAATGTAAAAAAGAATGTGAATGGGGCGCCTGGAGAGGTGCGGTACCAGGGTCCTGGAGGTATGAAAATGAGCCCCCTCAGAAAAAGTAGGAAATCACGTAAACCAACGTATTCTCACAGAACACACTTGTAGTACCATCTACTCAAATTGACATCAATAACAAATTCCTTAGATTACTTAAACAGTCTGTTTCAAACATCCTAGGAGCATATAAGAGCCAGGTAAATGGTTTGCAATGAGTAGTTTCTTTGTTAAGATAGTCTATGTCATTTTTTAAATTATATCTCTTTTCACTTTATTATTTGTCATGAATTATTAAACCCAATAGAAACAGCAACGGAGGCCCAGAAGCCCACCCCATCAGAGCCAACGTATAACACACTTTGACTGGTCAGGAGGATGTCAGCGAGATAACTCCTCCTAGGAAAGCTAAATTGGAAACTTCCAGCTTAAAAATGACACAAGTCCAAACAAACCCAGTTTGTCCGCAGGCCTGTCCAGGTTTTCTCAAAATACCCCTACTGAGACAGCTGAGAAGACAGGTGTGGAAAAGGAACCCTCCAGGATCCCCAGGGGAAGTAACCATCAGGGACTTGGAACTCACGCTGAAGACCCAAAGTCATTGTAAGATGACCTTGAGCCTGAGGAGATGACCTTGCAAAGAGCCAGTTGAGATATAAGTTTCCCGATCAAAATAATCCTCCTGCCCTTTGAGATATGCCACTGGTGTGGAGAAACAGCTATTCACAAAGGCGGAAGATGTAGCCAGGTCAATTGCCCACTATGAGGCAAGCACTGCCTTCCTTCCTGCAGACGGTTTGAGCACAATTTAGATAGCTGTTTCTCTGCCACCTCACTTCTGTTGAAACCCAGCCATTCTCAGTCAGCCTGCCAAAACTGCCCCCTTCCGGGCCTAAGAGTTCAGGAATCCAAGCCAAACCGCATGGCCAAATGCCTCTTGGGATCCAGGCCTGTGGACACACAGGGCCTCTGGCAAAGCCTCCCTTTCAGGCTGAGTCACCACTAGGGACCACCAGGTGTCAGTAGCGAGTAGAGAGGCTCCAGGCCTGAGTCTGCAGGGAATTTCTGCCAGACCCTGGAGGGGCAGCCACCAAATGCTTTGGCTTTGAGGGCCAGCAGTGCTTTCTGCAACCTAAGAGTATTTCATTTTCTTGTTGCAAAATCACTATTCAAGCCCTAGACGGTTCTAATTCTACATTCTTCACACACTCAGAGAAAAGATTAAGGAGTGCTCACTTCAATAAGGACCAAGGACTTTATTTTTCAACCAGGAAAGTGGAACATAAAACAGGATTTTCTTATCCTTGCCCATCACCCCTATATAAATTACTAAATGACAATTTTAGCAATTTCTCTTAGTACTGAGATTTGAGATGTCTGATTTGTAATGCTTTCAGGGGCAGTTTGGATGTCCAGCCCACTGGAGGGAGAACTCAGCCAAGAGAGCAAACTGTGCAAAGCCAGAACTAAGGGCCACTTCCCTCCCTGCTTTACTGAGCTGCATCTAAACTGTTTTCTCTCATCAGGTGTAGCACCAGCCACCAAAATATGGGATCTGTGAGTAGCTGAAACAATATCAAAAAGCTATGCTTTATTGGTTACAGCTTTTAAATGCAGAGTATCAGGTCAGCTCTATCATATCTATAGCTTCTTCCCTCTCCAGAACAAAGGCACATCCTTTGGAACATGAGACTGTGCTGAGCTGGGCCACTGTGTCCTTAACCCCCTAGCACTTTGGCCCCCCCCCAGGGTATATGCTGCCACTAAGCACTGCCTAAAAGAATGCACCCACTTACTTCTGCCTCTCCACATTCAAAGACACAAAGTCCCCAGCTGAGCACTTTTTCCCTCTGGGTCCTGGAGGTATTGTGTGTGTGTGTGTGTGTGCACTTCTGCTGCCAAGAAATACCTTTACTATAATCCAGTATGCCTGGTTTCCAATATCTCACAAGCCAAGATGCTGAGGACAGAGGAGAAATACATTCTGAATGAAGGACCCACCCAGGTTCAGCTTAAGAGTTTTGCAAATAGCTTTAAAGTGCCATCTGGCAATAAGGAAACACTTAAAGATGTTGATGCTAAATGGCAGCACTTCACAACCAGGAAAAGCAGTCCTGTAACTGAGGAACCAAAAGTTGTCCCAACTATCCCTGAAACAGCCCCATCACTGCAGAGAAAGAGGCAGGACATTTCTGGACAGAGACGGCCACCAAACCAAAGTCACCAATTGGATCAAAAGTCCTGGAGGGACCTGCCCAAGGTTTAGCCCTAATGCCACATGTTTTCTTTATCTGTGTCCACTTTTTTTAACTGGCAAGAAGCACTACATTGAGTGATAAGGAGGCAGCTCTAGGGCCTTTCTCTAGATAGAGAGAATGTACAGATCTTCCTTGACTTTACAACAGAGTTATGTCTCAATCATAAATTGAAAACACCATAAGCCAAAAATGCATTTAATACACCTAATCTACATCATAGCTGCTCCTAGTCTACCTGTGTCAGGTACTAAATCTACATAATAGCTTATCCTAGTTGACCTGTGTCAGGAACTGTGCTCAGGATGCTTATATTTGCCTACAGTTGGGCAAAATCATCTAACACAGAGCCCATCTCATGACAAGTGTTGACTATTTCCTATCATTTATTAAACATTGTCCTGAAAGTGAGAAACAGAATGGTCGAATAAACTCTCACCATTAACAAAGCTGGAAGACTCTGGACTAGGAGAATGTTAGAAGGACTGAACTAACATTAGAGGCTGGATGATGGGACACTGTGGTGATGGGGCCAGCAATTTCTTGATCTTCTAATGGGAATGGGAAAGGCTGTTTCCCCTATCATCAAAGAGGGTCTGCATCAAAGAGGGTCTGCTACTGCATACCCTGAGTGCAGGAAAAGATCAAAATTTAAAAAGCAAAATTCAAAATTCAAATTACTGAATGCCTGTTGCTTTTACACCATCATAAAGATAAGAAATCATAAGTGAGATTAAGTAAGTCAGTGACCGTCAGCACAGTGACACTCAGGATCTTGACGCAGCCAAAGAAATGGCTCCCTCTCCCTTCAACTTGGATTCACGGTCGCCTGTCACAGTCTGGCCCACCCTAGCAACAACAGTCCGGTTCGTGTCTTCTGAAAACAAGTGTCTAGACTGAGAAACGTGATACAGACAGATAAGTACACGTTTGTGAAGTAAATCGCCAGTCTCACCATTTGTTGATGTTGAGAAACAGTGGTAGACGTTGCTTGAGGTGGTGCTACAGTTCTGCCAAAGGTCGGTGGAATATTGATGGCCCACCATCCATTGCTAGAAAGAACCAGACAGCCTAGATCAGGGGAGGTAGTAAGGAATGCAGGCAAGGGGAAGGGGGAAGGCAAGGGCACCCCATCAGCTCATCTGCCTGACCCTCCTCTGCCCTGCCCGGAGTTGCAGCCAGAGGCCTCTTCCTGGACAGGAAAGAAGAGAGGTGGCTGTCTGCTCGCATGAGTTGAGGGGAGGACCAGTATTTTTTGAGTTGAACAGCTCTTTGTAAATGGAAAAGTATCCGACACACATAAGCTATATGTGGCCATGTATGTACCGCAGAGGAAGCCATGGGCTCCACCCAGGACCTCTGCATTCAAGCTGTTTGTCCTCCCTGCTTTCCTGAGTGACAGTCCCCAAGCCACCATCTCTCTGCACCCATTTCCTTGCAATTCCTATAAATCCAGCAAGATTACCATAAGGTACAATTAAGACATTGTGAAGAGGCTTGCAAATGATAAACCAAGTCACAAATCCCGAGCCTGTTATTTCTCATCCTACTAGTTCTCAATCTTTGAAATAGACAGAAATACCATGCCTGGGATTTGTGTTATATTAACAGCTTAAAGCCACAGTCACGTAACTGCTTGAGTCTATTCTCATGGCTAAGAAAATAAGTTTAAAATTTAATGCACTTGGTGCTTGCTAGTATTGCGACAATTATTCTGATGACCTGTTCGTATGGGTTGAGACTTAACTAAGAAGGTGCTGTGTTCACATCATAAAGCGATTCCTGGACTGTGAATACTTTTCCGGAAAAGCTCATTTTAATCTTCCAATTTCAAGTCCTAACGAGTGTTTTATGAACTAAGCCGCCCTCTGACTTCAGACATTTGGCGAAAAATAGCCCTTCATAAATACTCCACTTCCTTCCTTAAAGAACTTGGACCAAAGGAAATGCTAAACACTCATCAAATATAGGTCCGGGAACCCTGGCTCTGCACTGAAATTATTTGGCTGGAAGAGAGGCCTGCGCAGCTAACCTAGCCTTGCTTCCTTCCTACCCCAGAATCTGCTCTAGTTTTCTCAAAACAACTTAAAAGGGGCAGATTGCCAGAATCTGCAAAACGCTCCAGCTCGTCTGAAACTTCTCGTTTTTTTGTCTGCAAGTTAACAGCACCGCGGAACTAGGGGAAGCGCGGACGGAATAGCCGCCCCGGAGGCCCGAGCGCTGGGTGAGCAGCGAGCGCCCCGCCAGCCCTGCAGTCCGCCTGGCACTCACGCTGACGATCGTGGAAACCAAGAGCAGCACCAGGACCGCGACGTGGAGGATAATGATACTCAGCAACAGGAGGAGCATTCTGGCAGCTAGTTCGGCTCAGCGGAGCTTTTGCCTGCGGGAGAGAGAGCCGAAGCTGGACGTGAGGCCAAGCAAACTGGCCGGGGCGAGCGCCGGAGGGAGGAGCGCGCGGAGGGAGGGTCCCTGCACTAGCCGAAACCCGGGGCCCGGCACTCCGCCCGCCCGCCCCCCCCCCCCCCCCGCCTACTCGGGTGGGGGCGCCTTCAAGCAGCCCCGAGATCGGCCGAGAGAGGGCAGCAACCGACCGCAGGATCCCCGCCCGCGGCCCGCTGCGTCCGCCTGCGACCCAACATCTTTTGCTCTTTGGAACAAAACAAGTGGTACGCACGCACGTCAAGTCACCCTCGGAGGAGAGGCTTTTCCAGAATGACTACCGAAGTCACTGCAGGTCTCCACCCGTGTGAGGTACCTTCGGGGCACAGCCCGATGTGGGGAAGGAGGTGGAAGGACTAGCGCGCACATCTGTGCGCCGGGACCCTGGTTCAGGGGACGAATTATTTCACAGCGTGGAGGAAGGGAAGGCAGGTAAACGCCCAGATTTCGGTGCGAGGCCGAGGGGCAGCAGCGCCATGCTGTGAAGGGGAACGCGCGGCTGCAGCTGGTTTCCCAGAGCCCAGTGCGCTCACATTCCGTTAAGTCTCCAAGTTTCCACCCAGTTCTGCCAGCGCAAGAGAGCCGCCCTGGCTCCAGCACAGCCTAGCAAAGACACTCCGGGAAGGCGGCGCGGAGTTGGGTGGTGGGGAGAGGAAAGAAGGGTGGGCGAGAGTTGTTAGGACCCTGCGCTTCCCGCGCACCGCGCGCGCTTCCCCAAGCAGCCCCTGCGGGCAGGAGCCCATCTGCTAGCGGACTGGCCCCGGGCGCTTTCGCCCAGGCATTCAGCGCTCGCGGGAGACCTGGTCCAGCTTCGTGCCTCCGTAACAAAGCCCCAAGAGCCCAGAGAGAGAGAAGCAAGGTGGGCAGGAGAAGCAGGGGAGGGAGTCCCAGCAGGCTGAGTCCCAGCAGGAGTGCAGCAGGTCAGAGCAAGCGGGACCTCGCGAAGTGGTGTGCGCCTACCCTCTCATTTTCCCGAGGAACTGTAAAACTACGGCCTGGAAAGACCAGCTGCGTCTTTGGGGCCCATTTCAGGACAGAGTGTTGGGTCAGGAACACGTTTCCATTACTCTGTTTTTAAAATACCCAATCCCAGGTCCCTCCGCTTCTTTCTATATCCAATAAATTCAAAGAAACCTGAGAATGTATAAGAAAAAATAAGCAGCCTTTTCTGATGTCTCCCAGAAGGCTTACATCAAATGCAGACACTCTTAATTCTGGGAGCAGCAAGAGGAGGATGCTTGGATATCTGGCCAGAGTTTGGGAGAGTACCGAAGGGATTGGGGGACTACCAGGAATGTCGGACGCAGGGACTGCTCTGCCTATGCGTCCCCCATACGCACCTCTCCAAAGGAGGAGAAAACTGCTCAGCTCCTGCCCCGCATCCCAAAACCACCACCCGGGCCCCAGGTGGTCTACAAACCATAAAGTACTCCGCACTTAGCCCCGCAAGCCGGTTAAGAGCTACAGCCCACAGATTGTGAGACTGCCCGCGGTAGGTGAGCCGGTGCCCAGGACTGAAAGCCCGGGAATCTGGCCAGCCCAAAGCCCGCGCCCGCTCTGCGCTTTCTGGCACCATCAAAGAAGAGATGCCCGTTTCTCCTCCATCTCTTCTACTTTCCCTACCAAAAACACTTACAGCCCAAAGGGATAGATGTCCTCAATCCTCAGAGTGGCTCCAGGCACAGAACTCGGGTGCGTTCGCTGGGCTGCTGACGTCCCCAAAGACAGCTGCACTTTGGGACCGCGCGCGCCAAGCAAGGGAGGCTGCCGGCGTTCCCCTTTAACGGGAACAACGCCCTGTCTGCGTCGCAGCAAAAGGGTGTGTCCCTTGGTCAGCGAGTGCTGGAGGGCGGGACTCTGGGAGGAGAGAGGGCAGGAGGGAGGGAGAATTGGAGGTAGTCACTGGACCGTAAATGCGCCTCTGGAAAAAGTCTATCATGGCAAAACCACTGCAGCTTTTACTCTAACAGGCAAGTCAGCTTCCTCACCTCCCTCCTTCCCTTGGCACCTTCCGAGTTCATGAAGACCAAATGTTGACCAATAAACTAGCCCCTTGTCCCCCTCAATCCTCTCGGGAAGAGCCTGCCAGAGGTCGCCCCCGTGGGTGCCCAGAGGTTGCTTACAAGCCTTGGCATCAGTCCCCACACCAGCAGCACACCCTCTGCTCCCAACAACCTGCTTTGTGTCTGCACCTAGGGCATGTGCTGGCCTCCTAGGATTCCAGGGTCCTATCTAGAGGCTCAGCTTCAGAGAGAGTTAGAAGGAGGGAGAGTCCAGGGATCAGAAGACAAGGTGCCAGAGAGTTGAGCACAACCAAACCGCAACCAGTTATCCTCTAGGTGGCAAGTGATGTTTGCCTGAGTTGGCTCTAGGCTTTCTGGCCCCTGGAGGTTGGCCATTTGAGGTGGGGGAAGAGCAGCCAGGTTAATCAGCTGACTCTCAGCCGCTGGAACATGGTGGTTCCATCAGGGCTACAGGAGGGTGGATAACTCTTCCAGGAGTGGCAGCGGTGGGCCCAAATGAGCAAGGCCAGCATTGCTGCATGAACAGGACACCGGAATGTGTCTTTGCTTATAAGGCAGCTGTTTACACACATGCACACACACCCGCCTGTAGGTGTCATTCTGTCATAAGACCTCACCTCTTGAAATGAATGAAATAATGCCATACCATTTCACTATTTGCAAGTGGTTGCTATTGTACCTATTGTACATTTTTCTCTTTAAGTAAAAATAAATTATTTCAAAGTTCTGTAGTGGTCTTTTTTAAATGTTTATATAATCAGATTAAAAAGAATACTTGTAAAAATTTTATTCAACACCTATATGTACGAAATATTTTAGCGGGACCTTACACCTTGCCTGAGAAATAGTATGATACAATGGTTAGTGTCTGACTCTGACCAGACATACCTAATGACCCTGCTTACTCAGGCCTATGGATCTGGGAAGTTAGCTATAGTTTGTTATGCTCCAGTTTTCTCATCTTCACTCGTACTGCCTGCTTTCCATAGTTATGGTGACAATTAAAGGAGAAAAAGTGTGAAGCAGTTAGCACAGTGTCTGAAATATAATAAGGGACCAGTGCCTACTAAATTATCATTGCTGTTGTTATTTCACACTTAACTCTCACCAACAACCCTCCATGGCAAACCTGCTCACCCCTCATCAAAAACAGCTTCTAACTTATGGCTGTTGTACGAAAGTATACATGTAGAATGACTGGGAAAATGGAAGTATTTTCTCTGTCTGAGAGTCATTGTACCCATCAAGTTTGGACTCATTGCTTTGCTTTATGCCATTCAGACTTTTATTTACTTAACCAACAATTATGTGGTCTATATACTGGATACTAGTCTAAGCACTTTATAAATACTAACATATTTAACTCAAGATTTTCTTTCTCTTCGTTTTTTTTTTTCCAAATAAACATTTTAGTGAGGCAGATACATCTAGAAAAGTGTATCTATAGTAAGGCACAGCTATTTCTCCCTTCCCTTTTGAAGCCAGTTTCATACCACCCCATGAGCTTCTGAACAAGTAGACCCCTTGTCTGTCACTGCCTGCAGCCAGCCTCTCGCCTGCTGGTTCCCTCCATCCTGGTGGTGAAGGAGGAAAAGTCAGCCACACCCAGGGCTAGCCAGACTCCTCCCCAGGTGGAAGTTTCTCCCTAAACTGCTACCAGCCCCAGGTCACCTGTGGGTTGTATGTGCAGAGCTGTTTCCCACCCAAGAAAGAGCATCTGGATCCCTTCTCCTTCCCAGTCTGATGTACTGGAGTTTCTAGATGCTCTCAAAGTATCCCACAAGCCTCGCCAGCCAGAGCCTACATTCAGTTCCTAACCAAGGATTTCAACAAACCCCTAACTCTCCAGTGAATTCCAACACAAACACACTGTCTCCACTGCAATCCTTTCCATTTGTGGTTTGCAAAGGATGGGGGATTGGGCAACTCTCAGCAAAACCTAAGCACATACCACCCAGAGGCACAGTGCCAATAAAACTCACCAGACCAAAGAGTGTAACCCCTTCCTCCAAGGACTTTGTCTGCAGTCAAATGCAAGAGCTGCACAGGCGAGGTCCTCCCCACAGGGCAGTGGAGAGACAGTGGCTGGCAGACTCTAAGCCCCACTTCTTCCAAGCAGGCTTCCCGAGATGTTCCCTGGTGGTGCTCCCTGTAACTGAAGCCAGACTAGGCGTCTTTCCAGTTTATTCAGGGGCTGGTCCAATGCTGGGATATGTCATGGTGGCCTGAGAGCCTCCCAGCCTCTACTATTTAAAGAGACAGTACCTAGCTTTATGTATTTTCCAAAACACAGTGATACCAAGAGGCCCTGCAGGACATGGAGAACCTGGAATCAACAGGGAGAGGAGCTTTGGGAATGCTCAAAATCAGTGATGCCAAGGCTATTTGCACTGAAAGTGCCAGTCTGTATAATAGCAAAGAGGACCCTAGACCCACAGTGCCCTCCCCTCACCTCCCAGTGAACTCCCCGAAGATGAAGTAACTTACAAAGGGCCTGTGTGCACAGCGTGATACATGCGCAGGTGTCATTTTTAATCAGCAGCAGCATTTTAAGGAGATCAAACATTGCAGAGTTCATTCCTCACAGCATCACCCCAGAGAATAAAGTGTTTCAAAGTCTCCATCAGGTGTCCAACTCTGGATAGATAGAGCCCCTGCTGCCTGCCCCTGTCTAGACCCCACTCCAGATTAGAATTTTATAATAAAACTCAGGAAATGGGTTCTTCTGGTTTTTCCACATGCCCTTAATAGACTCATTATTAAATGTTGACTTTCATGAGAGAATTCAATTCAAGCTAACAAACCTCTATTGAAAACATTTGAACCTGTCAGGCAGGATGGGCTAAAAGAGCGATTGAAACATTATGGTGAGGCAGACAAATGGAGGCCTGGTGTTCTTTAGGGACTTTGTAGCTTGTGCCCCTTCAGTGAGCCTTCCATATCTAGTAAGTTCTTCCGGCAGGAAGTACCAAGACACAGGGGGTTGGTCTGACTGAATGGATTTCCTGGAATTCTGGCAACTTCCAGGGCCAAGGGTCCTCCACTGCAGGCCCCGTAGCATTTGGGGGAACCCACCTCTGCCACAGACGCTTTGTCTTTTGTGCTCTACAATCAGGAAGGGGGTGCAATGGCCCTCGTCCCTGTTCTGCTCCCAGACAGCATGGTTCTCCTACCAATGAAACAACCGAGTCTTTTTCCCTCTGACGAAGATATTACTTTTCCCAGCAGTGGTTCTTAGCCTGCTGATTAGAATCACCTGCGTTTTGTGAGGGGCCCAGAAAAGCTGACCTCGTGAGCTCAGGTCTGGGTGATTTTTGACGTTCCCCAGATGACCGAGTGTCCAGCTAGGCTGTCATATAGAGTTCAGAGTCCCAGTTTTCCTTCCAGCTGCCTTCGGCTCTGGAGCCCAAATTGAGGTGAGGCCCAGTGTGGGCTGCAGTGTTAGACAAATTATGGTTCACAGTCCTGCCAGACAAAACAGAGGCATGTGTGTGTTTGCTCTGAGTGTGTGTGCGTGTGAGAGATTGAGGGGGGGGGGGAGAGAGAGAGAGAGAGAGAGAGAGAAAGAGAGAGAGAGAGAGAAACTCTTTAATTCTCCCTGACGTGGTTTTCCTGACATGGTTCTCTGACCTCCCTGCACACCCACACCCCCTTCCTGGGTGCCCTCCATAATTAGACCCTAAAGGCTGCATGGAGAGGCTGCTGCCCTTCACGTCAGGATGGAGCCTGGAGTCATCTCTGAAGATCATTTCTGCTCAGAGGAAGAAAGGCAGGCAGTGTGCAGGTAGGGGCTGCAGATCTTGCTTCTGGCTGCACTGACCCAATCTGTTCAACCCTTCTTCTTTCCAAAAGCCCCTTGTTCCAGGACCTGCTCTCGTGGCCTCTGTCTCCTTGGTCTCTGCATCTCTTGCATCCCTGAGGGCCCGCTGGCCTCGACCGTGACCTATGTGCCACACTCCTTGAGGCGCCAGAAGCAGGTCACTGCTGCCTTCCACTGGACACATCCACCAGGTCCACATATTTGTCTCCACCCACCTGGGCCCGGCTCTCTTCTGCCCCGTGGCTAACTGAGAAAGTTCCCTCTCTTTCCTTTTCTGGTGTCCATTTCTTGGCCAAACAGGACCCCTGGTCTAGGCATCTGTGTTGAGGATGCATCCTCAGGGTCATGGAGTATATCCCATTAGCCTACTTGCCATAATAAGGGATCGAACATTCACCCAATCACAGTTAGTAATTCCCCATTTTATAAAGAAGGAAAATGAAGATTAAGGGAACAACTCCTTGACAATAAATCATCCATAAGCCATTGACAAAAATAATAATAACAGTAAAAGCTCATATTTACCTGGCATTTACTATGTGCCATTCTGAACATTTTGTTTGAATCTAATTTAATCCTTACAGCAACCCTATGAAAAGGCATCACTGTCATCCTCTTTAGAAGAGAAGGAAACTAAGGCACACTCAGATGTTCACTGACTTTCTCAAGACGCCCCACAAAGAAATGATAGACTGCACTCAAGCCAGGCATTCTGGCTGCAGAACCCGAATTCCTGACCCTATGCTATCTTGCATCCTGCCATGCTTCTAATTGTGTCAGGCATCTACAGCGCATTTAGATCTTCTTCCTCGTGTTTCCATAGGCACTACACATAATACACACCATCTAATTTTCTTTTTTCACCAAAGATTATATCTACAGACATATGCACATTTCTTTTTCCATTTAAAAAAAAAAGTTCTAAAACCTCTACCAATTGCCCTAGTGTGCCAGGCCTGTGAGCCCCCCATTTCTAGCACCCTGCCCTCGAGACCCCCAAAGCACACACATATCCAGTGCCAGCTCTGGAGGATCCCCCAAGGAGCTGACCGTTTGATGTCATTAGACCCTCACTACTGTCCACAGAGAGCAGAATCCAAGCAGATTCTGGAAGGAGGCAGTCCCCTTCTATCTTGCACTATGGCCACAAAAATGTCATTTCATGTGGTATCTTATATGACAGGGAATCATTGGGATCCTTTTCTATGTGCAGAAATTGAAGCTTGGAGAATTGACAGTTTCTTTTAAGTCCAGCAAGGAAATGCCACGATGGGAAACTTGAAACCAGTTCCTCTGATTCCCAAACCTGCACTTTTTCCATTACACAGACTCCCCAACAAGAAAGCTGAGGTGAGCCTCTATTGGGCATTTGTCCAGTGGATGAAGTTGTCATTGGAGCATCTGTCTCACCAGGCACTTGGTCAGTATCTGGGGAGTATTTACACTACAAACGAAGCCTTTCCTGTTTCATGACAGCCAGCAGCTTGTGTGGGCGTTCTTGGCGACGCTGGGACACAGCTGGTCTGAAAGGGTCCTCAAAAGTCGCGTTATTGCCTCATCTAGACTCATCAAGACTTTCTGACCTGAGTGAGGGCAGCTTGCTATTAAAAAGCAAGCAAAGGGGGAAAAGAAGGCAAAGAGAAATGATAGAAAAGAGGGAGAAAGGGAGAAAAGATAAAGGAAATAGAGAGCAGAGGAGAAGGGAGAAAGGAAGGAACCCTAAAGAAGCCAGTTTGACATTCTTGAATAGATCACTCTATAGACGTGTAAATTACATCATCTCCTCCTCTCTAGAAAATGTTCTCCATGAACAACACAGAAGAAGCTAGAAAGCTAGTTGGCATAGGACCATTCCCTAAGTTATAACTTTAAAATTTACCAATTTGGGTCTCTCTGGTGGCATGGGGTTAAGTCTCAGCACTATCACGCTATCACTGCTACCACCTGAGTGCGATGCCCTGGCCAGGGAGGTGACCCACATGGCGCAGCAGACCTCTCCTGTCTCACCCACCACTCCCTTCAGCAGTGTATTTCAGTAAATACAGTGTATTACTGAAATTCAGTAAATTTCAGTGTATTCCACCTGTTCTGCTCCCCACTCTGTCTCTGGGAATCCTCTCACTCACCCCTGCCCCAGAACCCCAGTTCTTATATGTATAAATAAATATTTTAAAAAAAAATAAAATTTACAAATTCATCTTAGGCTAAATGGCATCTTTAATTTCTTCACCTATGGGAAAGAAAAAAAGCACAGAACAGTTATGTTGTGCCACTGGAAAAATCCAAAGCACAAAGGGTCCTTTGTTCCTAGATGCATTGTTGCTTAGGAAAGCCAGATTCCAGAGATGCAAGTGGAGGGGGAGAGCGCCTCTCCCTCTGACATCTCATGAGCCAGCAGAGTAAGGAGCCAGAGCAATTTAAAGAAGAGAGGATCTGAAACTGATTTGTGCTAGGAATTGAAAGCTCTGAAACTTCTCCAGCACTTTTAGTCCTCAGTAACACTTTTCCGCTCCAGAAGAGGTGGAGAAGGACGTCAGTCTTGACACGTAACAACACATGGGACAGGAGAGGGCGAGATGGATCTTGCAGCCTCTGCAGACCGGCAAAACAGCGCCAAGGAAGGCGGCTGGGGCTTGGTGTCAGAGGTTGTCCTTGCTGCAGAAGGTGGACATGAAAAACTACTCAAGGCCAAGGGAGTGCTTGACTCAGGCAGACGAGGCCACACCAAACCAGCAGGCATTAATCTCCAGCAGATGAAGCACATGTGGACACGGACAGGAACCTGGGAAAGCAACACTCCTCTGCATCCTTGTGCCCTTGCTATATCGTTCTGTGCCCTGAGCTGCAGGAACAGGGCTGCACTTCAAATGAACTTGAGAGCAGATTTTCTTCATCTCTAAGTCCCTGAGCCACTTATCATGTGTGAAACCTCAGCGAAAGCCAGGGAAAGTTCATACACAAAGGTCAGATCCCTTTAAGAGGGTCAATGGAAAACTGGGCAAAGCTTCAAGTGCTTTTACTTTTTATTGTTAAAGACCAGGATTTCTAATCCAGAGGAATTCAGTGGTAACCTGAGGCTTCGTGGGCCATGACCTTAGAATTTTTACTCACTAATTTAATAGCTAGAAATTTATTTTAAAATAGTCAAGGGTGTGAAAGTTTTTCACTATGAAAGTGTTTACTGGGACACTTTTTACAATGCAGAAAAATGTGAACTGCCTAAATCTCAAATAAGGGAATGATTGAGTAAATTTTGGGATGGTGATAAAATGATAAAATATGCTGTATTGAAAATAACATTGAAGAAGATTATTTAATGAAAAGTTAACAGTGTGGAGTTGGTAGGGGAAAAGTTCTCAAAACAGTCTATAATTTATTGTCATTGTTGTAAATCTCTCATTTAACATCTGCAACAGTCCCAGGAGGAGTGGACCGAAGACTACTCTAAGGCACTGAGAGGTTGATACAGTGCCCAAGGACACACAGCTGGCAGCTGTTGGAGACAAAATGTAAACTTTGACAGTCTGAAGTCAAGATCACACCTTTACTTTTTAATACCACACCTTCTTAACCACAAACTCCATCAAATGTATAGTCCTAGACACACCCCAAGTTCTAGAGTCACAAAAATAAAAGTAAAATTTGAGAAACCGCAGAGTTTAGAGAATGTACTGCTTTCCAAATTCCAACATAAAGCAAGAGAAATACATTTAAATGGAATCAAACATATCACTGGAGAACTGGGATTAATAATCACACATCTTAGCCTCACGCCTCCATTGTATTGACTCTGACATTCTGGCTTATGTGGAGAAAATGGACACTGAGTCTATCCAAGGAGGGGGAGAGCAACCAGGGAACAAAACTCCCAGTGGAGTCACACGCCCAGGCACAGAGGTGCTATGACAGTGGTGCCTAAGTAGTGCATCTTGCAATTTTCAGGGTAAATGTAAACATGTGTCTGGACCATAAATCTGGTAATCTTATTTTTTATTTATCTAAATATATCTGGGAGACCCCCCCTGAAAAAAGTGGCCTGGACTCCTATTGATCTTGAGGCACCCTGAATGAGCTAATTAGTTCATTGGTTTAGGTATATGACTTTGATTCTGATTCTAAGAATCTGTGTGATCCACAATAAACACATGGTCAGACGGAATGAGAAAAGCACACTGCGAAGTATGTGTATGTCCATCTGGCCAAGAAGTATGTGTATGTCCATCTACATGATTGTCAATGATCCATTACCTACCACATCGTTCTCTCTCTCTCTCCCTATCCTACATTATGATGTGCAATAAAATACCATCAATCCCTGAATTTCACTACCTCATGAGGGCCTCAGTGTTTGGGCTGTTTGGAAAATCTCAAGACTATTGAGCTTTCCTTTCCAGCAAGGTATTTTCAAGTGTGTTCCTGGGGAATGGTCTACTAGCCCATGTGCCTCACTTCTATAGGATCTTGGATCATTGACCATATATATATATATATATATATATATATATATATATGTATGTATGTATGTATGTATACCTGTGACATTGAACATATACCTGTAGATCATTGAACATACACCTACAGATTGTGAAGCATTTTCTAAATTTGTCAGATCATCAAACTTATGTTTCCAGATTCCCTCCAAGACTTGACTTCCATGACACTCACTATTAGAAACACCAGCTGTACAACTGTCGCCAGTTCTGGCATTCTTGTCTCCTTCAATGGAGGTAAATGGAGGAAACTGTATTTCTTCATATTGAGTATAGACATTTCGAGAAATGAAGAATGGCAGAAGGCATTGGTCAAGGCGTCCATGTCATCTAGTTTTCCCCAAGGAGGGAAGTGAGAATATCCACACAGTCTACTGAAGAGATTTGTCGCTGTGACCTCAGTTTAGGAACTGAGTGGATGTGTTCTGAGGTCATGCAGGGCCACATCACTCCCAATGGCCACTCACGCTTTCCTGTGCAATGTGTTTATTCTGAATGGTTGGGGGGCAGGGGAGTATTTCAACCAAGAAGGTGGTCTCATATCATGGTCTTTGGAAGAACACCCTAGAATGTAACTATAGTGTTATACAACTGATCCAAACTGGCGTTCTTCCAAAGACCATGATATAAGACCACCTTCTCATTGTGTCTGTATTGGTTCCTAGCTTGTTTATTCACTGCAGGCTGAGATCTGTTCGCTCTGTAGCCCTCTGGCATCTAACTCAAATATTTGCACAACAAATTGTTTTAAAAATAGCACAAACTAGCAGATTTTTGGCCAGTTAGAGCCTGTCTGCTTTGCATACTCCATGAAACCTCACCCCCTCTGCTGGCTATTGATGATATGGAGGTTTGTAGTCATGACCCCAATTGTCTATGGTCCTTCAGAGTTCTCAGACCCAGAGACTGCCCGCTGCTGAGCAACCACAACTGGACAAGTAAACCTCCTGTCAGAAGGCCACTTTCCCAGACGTTCTTCCCTTCTCCCTCTCTGGTGGCTCCTATGCCACTGGAGCTTCAAGACAGTCTCATGCTTTCAGGGACCTCTCTTCCCTGCAACCCTATCCCAGCACCATATGGTTAAACTTGTTGTGTAGTAATGCCTCCTGTGGGCCTATCTTTTTCTTAGATCATCCACCAAAGACTTCCCAGTGACCCACAGCATATAAATAGAGAGGTGAAACAGAATACTGGAGCTGTTGCACAGGAATCCTCCATGTCCCTAGAATTCCTGCATGAAGAGAATGGCAGGAAATCCTCCAGAAACACAGAAGCATCCAGGCCACTGCAGCTTCCTCAAATAACAGCAGAAGAATTTCTTCCAGAGAATCCAGGGTGACAGTCATTGTCCTGAATTGCCAGTGATGGGCCAACAACTGGAAGACCTTCTGAAAAATAATCTGCACACTATCAAGTTGAAAGAGAATCTATGATGAAACCGAATGTACGGACTACTCAGCTGCAAGCTGCGGAAACTAATAATTAGTACACACACCTGTATGGAAGTCTGGGGGCAGCCCTAAGCCCTCCACTAAGACAGAGAGGCACTGCATGTGCTCTCATTCAGGTGACTGACAGAGCCAGTTTTCTTTTTTTTTAATTTTTTTACATCATTGTTCCTTTTTAAACAATATTTGCTTCCCCCCACCCCTTCAGGTGTAGTCCCCATAGAGTTTCCTTCACCAATGCACCCGTGCACCATCACCACAGCCCCCTGTGCTCCTCCCTCCCTCCCTCCCTCCCTCTGATCCCTGTCCCTCCTCCTCCTCTGCAGGATGTCTCTGATTTATAATTGTCCGTTTTTCCTTTGTTGTGTTTTGAACTGTTATTATTTTTTTACACTGATATCCTATTTGGTTCCCCTATATTCCTGCTATAGGTGAAACCATGTGATGTTTTTCTTTTTCCTTCTATCTTATTTCACTGAGCATAATTCCTTCTAGCTCCATCCACATTGCCGTGAATGGCATGAGTTTATCTTTTTTGATTGCTGAATAATATTCCACTGTGTATATATACCACATCTTCTTGATCCAGTCATCTATTTTTGGGCATTTGGGTCATTTCCAGATTTTACCTATTGTAAATAGTGCTGCAATAAACATAGGGGTACAGGTGCTCTTTTGAATCAATGTTTTTGTGTCCTATGGGAGATCCCTAGGAGCGGAATTGCCAGTAGCTTGATGGAGCCAGTTTTCATCCACCCATTTCAGCACTTGCTCACCAACCCTTACTCCTTACATGCTATGTCATGTGTGAACACTGGGCATAGCTGAGACTGGCTGATGGTGTCTTAACAGCTGCACATTGACATCTCGTCCCCTCTCTATACCAGTGGTTGCTTCTATAAAGAAACAAAAACCATATGGTGGCTCTTACTAAGGTCACTGGACTTAGCTGTCTCCTTCCATGATGAGAGAGTAAACAGAAGATGACTAAGCATTTTTGGCATCCCAGACCATCCAGTACCAGTACCAGACCCTGCAAGAAATGTATTTTGAATGTCTTAACCTCAGCTATGTGAGGAGAAGGAAAACTGAAGGCTTCTTACAACAATATTCATTCACAACTATTTATTGAATAGCTACTATGAGTCAGGAGCAAACAACATCACTTGGCCTCAGCAGTCTTCATTGGAATGCAAAAACAGCCACAAAAGCTCTCCCTCGGTATTTGGAGACTCTTTGCAATAATGTTTTCTGTCCCTTCCATGAAACAGTGCAGTCTATTCCTCCACTCTTTGAATTTGGACCTGGCCTTGTAGCAAACTGACTCTTACTCAGTCTTGGTGTTCTAGGGTCTGTAAAACTGACTTTAAGAGCTGGCTCTGGCTAATTCTCTGAGGCAAGTGGGGATGCTCCCGAGTTTGGGAAGGTTCCTGTGTCCTGTGGGAATTACCTGACTCTATGGAAACTCAGGCATTTTCTGAGTCTTGTGTTTCTGTGGGAATCCTATGGATCAGTCCTGAATCCTGTGGATTTGTGGGGTGTTCTGTGGCACAGCTGGACTTGTGCAAACAAATAATGGTGAAGTACCCTGGTTATTTCTTCATTTCTCACCCATCACATTCTTTATTTCTAACTCATCATGTGCTCCTACCAGACCTACGAGAGAGAGTTGTCTGCTGCTGATGCTCTTGAATGCCTTGGAACATAAAATTGCTATAAATATTTCTAAATTTTGCTCTCAGTTTCTGTTCTTATCTCCCTGCAGCCCTGTAACAGTTTGTGAGCTGGCACTGATCCTGGAGGAGAACCATACTTTGAGCAGCATTGCTGCAGACAGGATTGAAAATGGAAAAAAAAAAAAAAAAACTATGAAAATAATAAATATTGAAGTAAAAATTTTTAAAAAATTGTAGAGAAGTCTAAGACTGGCCTTAGGGTACACACAGCCCCTGGAGTAGAGCCATCAACTCTTGCCTGTGGCATAAGCTTAACCATTAAAGTTTTCATTAAATATGGGCCCAAATGGCATCTCTTCGGTCACCAATGTAAGGTCAATGGAAAATCAAATAACAGAAATACTTTTATAAAGACCAGAACCTTGGGCCTCCCCAGTGGTGCAGCGGTTGAGCGCTGGGTTGTGAAGCTGCCCGCTGCCTCTGCAGCGCCAGTTCAATCCCTGGCTGCTCCCCGGCCACCGGAGGAGGGTCCCACATGGTGCGCAGACCTCTCCTGCCACCCGCTGCTCCCCTCAGCAGTGTACCTCGGTCCTTCTGCCTGGTCTGCTCCCCGCTCTGGCTCTGGTGAATTCTCTCACCCTCCCGCGCTTCTGACTGTACCCAGTGCTTGTATAAATAAATAAACCTTTAAAAAAAAAAAAAGACCAGAACCTTAACATGGGAAGGGCAATGAATAATAAAAATAATAACTCTCAGCATTTAGCACCTCACTGACCAGAAAAATAATTGTAGCAGGAAGGATCATTCTACAAGCACCTGTGAGCCTCAGGTGTGAGGGCAACACTAACCTCAGTGCCAGCCCAGCCCTGAGCCTTGGTGCAAGGACTGCTGGGAGAGGCTGGCTCAGAGGGCTGCAGGACTACACCCCAGCCAGGAGAATGTGGCTCCCCAGGCTCCAAGCATCTAGTCCCCTCCACTTTCTTAAATACCTGCAGACATCAGGAACATGAAAGGTATCATATCCAGAAGAATCCACAGAGTGCTTTAAAGCATGTCCCTTGAAATGTCTTCCTATGGGAGAATCTTGCAGCATTAAGACTTTCTTCTCATGGGTCAGAACAAAGTCGGACATACTTTGCAATACTCTACTGTGCTGTAGCAAAGTTAAAATCATTACATGAGTAAACGGCAATGCATACACACTATGGAATACTATTTAGCACTAAAGGGAATTGAGCTAGCAAGCTGCGAAAAGGCATGGAGGAAACAAATGCATGTTGCTAAGTAAAAGAACCCAGCCTGAACAGGTCACATACAGAATGATTCCAACTATATGGTATCTATAAAAGGCAAAACTATGGAGACAGTAAAAAAGATAAGTAGTTGCCAAGGTTTGGAGGAAGAAGCAGAAATGAAGAGATGGAGCACAGGAAGTGTTTAAGACAATGAAGATAACCTGTAAAACGCTGTGATGGTAGTTATAAGTCATTAAATGTATATGTTATATACATTGGTCCAAACCCATAGAATGTACAAGACTGAGGGTGAACTATGTACTCTGGGTGATAATGATGTATAAATGTACGCGCATCAGTTATAGCAAATATACCACCCTCACGGGGAATGTTGATAATGGAAGAGGCCATGGCTGTTGGGGTGAGGCGAGGGTGAAGGTATATGGGGAATTTCTGTACCTTCCTTTCACTTCTGCTGTGAATCTAAATTTGGTCTTAAAAATTAAGTCTTTTAAAAAAGAAAAACAGCATCTGTCATGGAACTATGTGATTACACACAGTTGACACCATGAATACCAAATCCAATTGTTCAGGATCTAATGAGACTGCATTGCATTTATTTCTGCATTCATTTCTTCATTAAATTCCTCCTTCTAGGCTATAAGCCTGTAGAAGACTGAGACCTGCCTTACTATTTTTGGATTCCTATGCCTAATTACAGTCCTTGGCATAAAATTGGCACTGCATTAATACCTGACATGAATGAATGAAAGTAGAGTTAGAAAAATATACAAATCTTCCAGCCCCCATGTAGGGTTGGAAAGCCTGTGTGTGGTAGCCTCGTGTTTCCATGATCTACACTTTGACTGTCAAACATTGCTTTGAGCTGTCTTTTTTTTTTTAAATAATAAATTTTATTTTTATATTCCCCCATACAGTTGCAAACGCCCCATTCTGACCCCAATCCTTCCCCTCCCGACCCGCACCCCCCAAAAAGTGTCTCTGGTTCATAGTTTTCTGTTGATTTTGATTTTCACTTTCTTATATTCATTTTCCTGGTCGCTTATTTAAGTTCTCTAGATTCCAGCTATGAGTGAGACCATCCGGTATTTTTCTTTTTCTTTTTGGCTTATTTCGCTGAGCATGATCCCTTCCAGCGCCATCCATGTTGCTGCAAATTGCATGTGTTTATCTTTTTTGAATGCTGAGTAATATTCCATGGTATATATGTACCACATCTTCTTGATCCAGTCATCTATTTTTGGGCATTTGGGTTGGTTCCAAAGCTTAGCTATTGTAAACAGTGCTGCTATAAACATAGGGGTGCAGGTGCTCTTTGGAATTGATGTTTCTGTGTCCTTTGGGTAAATACCTAGGAGTGGAATTGCTGGATCAGATGGAAGCTCTATGTTTAGTAGGTCCAGAAATCTCCACACAGCTCTCCATAGTGGTTGGACCAGTTTGCACTCCCACCAACAGTGCAGAAGAGTTCCTTTTTCTCCACACCCTCGCCAACATTTGTTGTTGCTAGTTTTTTTAATATGTGCCATTCTCACTGGTGTGAGATGGTATCTCATGGTAGTTTTGATTTGCATTTCCCTGATTACAAGTGATGTTGAACATTTTTTCATATGTCTGTTGGCCATTTGCATTTCCTCTTCAGAGAAGTTTCTTTTTAGCTCTTCTGCCCATTTTTTGACTGGATTATTTTCTTTGTTGTTGCTGAGTCTCATCAGCTCTTTGCAGATTTTTGTGATCAGTCCTTTATCATTAGTGTTGGGTGCAAAAATGTTCTCCCAGTCGGTGGGGTTTCTCTTTGCTTTTGTTATTGTCTCTTTTGCTGTGCAGAAGCTCTTTAATTTGATGTAGTCCCAGCTGTTGATTTTGTCTTCACTATCACTGCTTTGGGTGATGTGTCTGTAAAGATGTCTTTGATGTGCAAATCCCGTAGTGTTTCGCCTATATTTCCTTCTATGTATTTTATGGTTTCAGGTCTTATGTCTAGTTCTTTAATCCATTTTGAGTTGATTTTTGTGTATGGTGTGAGGTAGTGGTCAAGCTTCATTCTTTTGCATGTAGCGACCCAGTTTTCCCAGCACCATTTATTGAACAAACTTTCTTTGCTCCAATGCATAGTCTTTGCTCCTTTGTCAAAGATTAGTTGACCATAAATCTGTGGGTTTATTTCTGGATTTTCTATTCGATTCCATTGGTCTGTATATCTGTTCTTGTTCCAATACCATGCAGTTTTGATGATTATGGCTTTGTAGTATAGTTTGAAGTCTGGGAGTCTGATGCCTCCATTTCCTTCTTTTTTTTTTTCAGTAGAGCTTTGGCTATTCGGGGTTTTTGGTGATTCCATATGAATTTCATCAATAATTGTTCTATTTCTTTGAAGAATGCCATTGAGATTTTGATTGGAATAGCATTGAATCTGTATATTGCTTTTGGAAGGATGGCCATTTTAATAATGTTTATTCTTCCAATCCATGAGCAGGGGATGTCTTTCCATTTCTTTGTGTCTTCTTCTATTTCTTTTAACAGTGTTTTATAGTTTTCTTTGTATAGGTCCTTTACCTCTTTTGTTAGATTTATTACCAAATATTTGATTTTTTTTGTTTCGATAATAAAAGGGATGGTTTTTTTGATTTCTTCTTCTTCAGATTTATTGTTTGTGTATAGGAAGGCTACTGACTTTTGCGTGTTGATTTTGTATCCTGCCACTTTACTGAACTGATTGATGAGTTGAATTAGTTTTTCTGTGGAGATTTTGGGGTTCTCTATGTATATTATCATATCATCTGCAAATAGTGATAGTTTGACTTCTTCTTTTCCTATTTGGATTCCTTGGATGTCTTTCTCTTGTCTTATTGCTCTGGCTAGGACTTCCAGTATTATATTGAAAAGCAGTGGTGAGAGTGGACATCCTTGTCTTGTTCCAGATCTTAATGGAATTGCTTTCAGCTTTTCACCATTGAGAATGATACTGGCTGTTGGCTTGTCATAGATGGCCTTTATGATGTTGAGGTATGTTCCTTGTATCCCAAGAATTTCAAGGGCTTTTATCATGAATGGGTGTTGCACTTTGTCGAAAGCTTTCTCAGCATCTATTGATATTATCATATGGTTTTTATATTTCTTTTTGTTGATGTGTTGGATAACGTTGATTGATTTTCGGATGTTAAACCATCCTTGTGCCCCTGGAATGAATCCTACTTGGTCGTGGTGAATTATCTTATGGATACATTGTTGGATTCTGATAGCTAAAATTTTATTGAGGATTTTTGCATCAGTGTTCATTAGGGAGATTGGCCTGTAGTTTTCCTTTTTTGTGTTGTCCTTGTTCGGTTTTGGTATTAGTGTAATGTCGGCTTCATAGAACGTGTTTGGTATTGTCCCTTCCTTCTCAATTTTTTGGAAGAGTTTGTGAAGGATAGGCACTAATTCGTCTCTGAATGTTTGGTAGAATTCATTTGTAAATCCATCAGGTCCTGGGCTTTTGTTTTTGGGGAGGTTTTTGATTACCATTTCAATTTCACTGCTTGTAATTGGTCTGTTTAGGTGTTCTATTTCTTCTTTATCTAGCTTTGGGTGATTGTAGAGTTGTAGGAATTTGTCCATCTCCTCTAGATTGTTGAACTTGTTTCCATATAACTGTTCATAGTAGTTACTGATTATTCTTTTGATTTCTGCTGTGTCCGTTGTGATTTCTCCTCTTTCATTTATGATCCTGTGTATTTGTGCTTTCTCCCTTTTTTCCTTTGTGAGCCTGGCTAAGGGTTTGTCTATTTTATTTATTTTTTCAAAGAACCAGCTCTTGGTTTCACTGATCTTTTGGATTGTTTTTTTAGTTTCAATTTCATTTATTTCTGCTTTGGTTTTTATTATTTCTTTTCTTCTACTGGTTTGGGGACCAAAAAAAAAAAAGTTATTAAAAGAATAAATAAATAAAATCAAAGGAAAGACAAACATAATGGCAAATACAGATGCTAACATATCAATATTAACTCTAAATGTAAATGGACTAAACTCTTCAATAAAAAGACACAGAGTTGCAGCCTGGATTAAGAAACAAAACCCAACCTTTTGCTGTCTCCAGGAAACACATTTAGCTACAAAAGATAAAAATAGGCTCAAAGTCAAAGGATGGAAAACAATCCTACAAGCAAATGGGCCAAAAAAGAAAGCAGGAACAGCTATACTTATATCAGATAAAACAGACTTCAAACTCAAAAAAATAAAAAGAGACCCCAATGGTCACTACATTATGATTAAGGGGAAAATACTTCAAGAAGAAATAACACTCATTAACATATACTCACCAATCGAAAGAGCACCAAAATATATCAGACAACTGTTGTCCTCTCTGAAAACAGACATCAGAGAAAACACATACGTAGTGGGAGACTTCAACACACCACTATCAACAATGGATAGATCAACAAGACAAAAAATAAGTAAAGAAACTAAAGCTCTAAATAAGGACCTAGAGCATTTGGGCTTAACAGACATCTATAGAACACTAAACCCAAAAAAAACGGAGTACACATTTTTCTCAAGCGCACACGGATCATTCTCCAGGATCGATCACATACTGGGGCACAAGACAAACATCAACAGATACACCAAGATTGAAATCATACCAACCATCTTTTCTGACCACGAAGGCATCAAACTAGAAATAAATCATAAAAAGAAGGCAAGGAACTATCCTACCTCATGAAGATTAAGTGGAAGACCAGTGGAAGACCACTGGACTAACGAGGAGATCAAAGAAGAAATTAAAAAATTCTTTGAATTGAATGACAAGGAGGACACCAATATCCTAAATGTATGGGATGCAGCAAAAGCAGTAATAAGAGGAAAATATATAGCAATAGAAGCTCACATCAAGAAACAAGAAAGAACTCAAAGAAACAACCTAATCTCGAAGCTCAAAGATCTAGAAAAAGAACAACAAAAAAACCCCAAAACCAGCTTTGAGCTGTCTTACAACTCACATGTATTATTTCAAATGTTTCCATTTCCAACCTAATGGTTCATGTGGTAGTCATGCCATCACTTGGATTTCAAGGACAGTTTAGAAAAATAAAAGAACATGGTACAGGGCCTCCCCGGTGGCGCAGCGGTTGAGCGCTGGGTTGCGAAGCTGCCTGCAGCCTCTGCAGCGCTGGTTCGATCCCCGGCTGCTCCTCGGCCACCGGAGGAGGGTCCCACATGGTGCGCAGACCTCTCCTGCCGCCCGCTGCTCCCCTCAGCAGTGTACTTCGGTCCTTCTGCCTGCTCTGCTCCCCACTCTGGCTCTGGTAAATTCTCTCACCCTCCCGCACTTCTGACTGTACCCAGTGCATGTATAAACCAAACAAACAAACAAATAATAAACAAATAAATAAATAAGACATGCCTCTAGAAAATTAAAAAAAAAAAAAAAAAAGAACATGGTACAACCGAGTCACAGGCTAGCTCAGGGGTGCCTAGTATGGTGACCGACACCCTGTGGAGGACCAGCAGGTCATCACCACTGCTCCCCACCCCCTACGACACTTTCTGAGCGTTCATATGTTCAGGACTTTGAGAGGTCTCCTGTGGCAAAGTCAACGATTTTTCCTTTCAAACTGATTAAAAACATAAAAGTCGTGCGTATGAAGACACACTTTTATGATTATTCCCATTTCCAGCGTAAGGAAATTGAAGTTCAGGCTATAAAGAAGCTTGCCAAGTCCGCTAGCAAGACCAGACCCGGACCCTCCTGCGTGAGCACAACGCAGTGCCCTAATCCAACTCAAGACTAACTGTTCACCAGCTCCCTCCAACCTCAAAGGATAAATACTTCGCAGTGTTTGGTCACTAGCACTCCTGAACAGCCACTGCCTGGAATAGGATCAGGATTTTATGTGAACTATTTGGAGGCCTCTGATGAAAGGTTGGGTGGTATGAACATTCAGTCATGTTCAAAACATCTGAGGGGCTGAACTATGTTTATACAGACCTGGCAATTCCTGTGTTCAAAACTATTTTCCTGGAGCCCTCTGGAGGAGCTCATATTTGCCAGAGAATGTTTCTGTAATGCTTCTGTCAAGTCAAAGGCAACACCACCGCTCTGCCTTATGTGCAGGGACTGCAGCCTCTGGTTCTGCTGGGCTCCCATTTGGGCGCCCTGGGGTGACAGAACATGTCGTTTTCACCCAAATGCTTGTAAACAACCTGTTCACTGCACGGTCCTTCAGCCACATGCCTGGGGACATCACAGTAGCACAGATTCCCAGATGGCCTCTAGACAAGCCGGGATGGGGCACAGATTGTGACTCTGAGTTCTACAGCTTTCCTCTTGGCCACAAATTCCAACCACAGGCCACTTGTGGTCTGAGTCCTAACCCTGCTCTCAGCTGAGCTCCCAGGAGCAAATGGCTCCAGGACAAAATGATGTAACTGTAGTGCTGGCTTCCACTCTAGATGCCAAAGGCAGAGGGAGGATGGAAAGCCATCCATCCGTTTATGAATGGGATGGAACACAAGAGTCTCAAAATTCCATTTCTTGTGAGATCGATGACCCACTTTTATCTTGGTTTGTGAGTTTGGTTCCCTTTTCCTGTCTCCCAAACTTTGTAGTAACGTCCTTTATTTATATCTTCTCTCAAGAGAAGTCATTTTCCATGGGCCCTATATTAATTTACAGATAGAGTATCTACAACAACAGAAATTGTTTTTTTCCTCGCAGTTCTAGAGGTTGGAGACCCAAGATCAAGTCCTCTGCAGAGTTGATTTCTTCTGAGCTCCCTCTCCTGGGGCTTATGGGTGTCTGTCTTCTCCTGCGTCTTCACATGGTCTGTGTCCTAGTCTCCTCCTCTTCTAAGGACACTAGTCATCCAGGATTAGGGCCCACCCTGATGACCTCATTTTAACCTACGTACCTCTTTAAGAGCCCCATCTCCAAATATAGTCACATTCCGAGGTACTGGGTTAAGATTTGAACATATGAATTTCAAGGGGATGACAATTCAGTCCAAAACACATCCCGACCAGAACAGTGTGGTGGGCTTGGCAATTATGGGAGATCACCACAGAGAAGGAAAATGTAGAAAAGAATTGCAGCTTCAAATCTGTTCTTCTCTCCCCCTAAACTAATTCTCCTTCCAGAGCAGCATTGGGGTTTCTAAGTTTCGTTGTTTTAATTAGGAATTATTTTTCTCTGTAGTCTGTCTTGTAGCCAAACTCTCACTTTCAGTCAAACTTTAGCCCACCCACCACTAACTGTACTCCTTCTGCAACCCTTCCTGCTTCCACAGACCCCACACACCACGGCCAAATGCAGCTTCCCAAGGCATAGTTCAGTCCCTCTTGTCTCCTCATGAACTAGTCAGTCAAGTGCAAATTATTTCCCCATATGGCCCCAATATGCCTTTCTGGGCATGTCCTCCCGGCCTCTTTGTTCCAGCCAACTAGACGGCACACCCTCTCTATCCTTTGTTCACACTACTCCCTTTACATTTTGTAACTGTCACAATTCATCCCATTTTTCTGCAGTAAGCTTTTCTGGATCCAAAAAACCAAACTCTCCCACCTCCACCTCTACCTCCCAACAATGTGTATTTAGTCTTTCTTGGATGGTGCTTATCCTGCTTTGTCTCCCATGAAACCATTAGAACAAGAGCAGTCTGGTTTCCTTTTCACATCAATGTGAAGTGTCCAGTCCTCACCTGACCAATAAGGCTCTCTCTCATGCAAGGATAACTGCATAAAGTCGTTGTCCCTTCTATATGAGTGCTGTCACTGTTTTCAAGATCTTTATAGTTGCCACTATCTTTTGAGTCAACACCTTAGTGTTTTTGGGCCTCTAGAACATAATACTATAGACTGAGCTGCTTATGAAGAACAGAAATTTATTTCTCACAGTGCTGGAGGGTGGAATTCCAAGGTCAAGGTGCTAACACTTTTAGTGTCTGGTGAGACCCTACTTCCAAATTCATAGAAGGCTATCTTTTCACTGTGTCCTCACATGGTAGAGGGACCAAAGAAGACCACAGGGTACTCTTTTATAAGGTCACTAACCCCCTTCATGATGCTCTGACATCATGACCCAATCAACTCCCAAAGGCCCCACCCCCCATATTGATGACCATCAGCACTGGTTGTTGTCAGGCAAGAAAATTTGGGGGAATGAGGGAGAGACATAGCATTCAAACCATAACAGTCAATAAATAATTAATGCCTGGTAGAAGAAATGTTTTTATCTACTTTTTCATATCTTGGTTCATAGGAGAATGGACTGTGTTTTCTCCTCCCTATAAGTGTGTTGAAGATAACTCAGCTGTCTTCTCTCTTACTCCTTCCAAGGTCCTTCTTCAGGGAAAAGCAGTCATTATCAATTTGTCAGAACTTGAAATTCATTATGTCTACTAATAAGCATTCTCTGGGATAAAGCCAGTGGTCATATACCACATACTCTTTCTGGCATTTTTGGTGGCTACCTGAAGAAGGCAAGTTATCCTCAATCCTATGGGAGGGTGAGTTGGCTGAGTCAGCAAATCTCTTGATGTTCTATTCTCTCTCAACTGGCATCTGAAAATGTAGGGTTCCCCCCCCCAGATTTCAATTCTGGGGTAAGGGTGAGGAAGTAACACCCTTGTTCCATCTTGTTCCAAGCTTGAGAACTCTAATACAGATTTGACACAAGGACTTTGGACTCTCCATTGGTATAGCCAATATCCCATTGAAAAGGAAACATGAAAATATTTCTCTGCTGCTTAGTGAGACTTGTGTACACACTCCGCCAGACGTAGGAGAGAGTGGCCCTCCAAACCTCTATTCATACCATCGTAATTAGTCAGAGGTGAAAAGTGGGTGGAGGAGGCAATTAAGTAATGAGGCAGCTCTTGCAATGAAAGACAAAAAATAACTAGTTGAGGGTATTGAGTGGGATCTGGGCCGGGTTGTGGGGGGCAGGAATCAGATTTTCTGGAGAGCATAAGCTTTGACCTTTCAAATTGCTCCCTATTTTCTGAGAATCAAAGAGGTTAGGTTTTTGTTTGTATTTTTATATATCTGTCTCTCAGGATACAGAATTCTGCTCACATTGTTTTCACAAGTCACCAAATACAAGATCTCCAGGGCACATGAGCTACCTTCTAAATACTTTACTCAGAAATATTCTCAACTTAATTTGCTGGTAAATTACCTTTCCCAAGCAATAGGAAGGCATTTCCTGTTGAAGATCATAGGAAATAAATTCAGCTTTTATTAAGTATAACCCTTTGTACAATGAGTCCCACTTAGTTCATTTATGCACTTAGTTTTCTTTTCTTTGTAAATTACTCTAACTTATCCTTGTCATTATTTTGTTATGTTAACTCTCTAGTTCATAAAAAAAGAATCAATGACTCAAAAGTGGTTTGCTAAAGGATAAGAGTGTAATGAAAATAGTAATATAAATACTATGGCTCAAAATAACATCATAAATATAAATAGGAAAGAGGACTGCAGTCCAGTTCAAATATAGACCATGAATCTGCATGTGCTAGAACAAGTGATAGACAAGTAGATTTCCTACAAATAACCCCAATTAAAGAGTTGAATGGGAAGCCTAGTGACGGATTTTTAAATTGGATTTCACTGGAACAAGGAATTTGCTTCTACTCTGCACTCACTTGTCTGTTATAAACTTTGTTAAGTAGGAATACGAAGATTTTACATCATTTTCCAATGTGAATCTAGAACTTCAAAATCAACCTCCAAAACCTTCTCCAAAATATAAATAGGTTTGTGTCAAATATTTTCTCAAAATTCGGAAAATCACTTTCATAGTGTTTCACACATTTATGCTCAAAGAGGACGTAGAATAAGCATTTGGAAGTCATCAGTTTTGTTCACTATTTCCAGCTCTTTGCCTACTGTGTGCATGACAGGGTTGCATCTTTCTTCTGCCTTTGAGGTTGGACGTGGCCATGTGGATTGCCTCAGTCAGAGAAATGAGAGCAGTGAAACAACTTTAAGAGCTGTGTGCAATTTGCCACGCTCTCTCTCCCCATACATCCACAGCAATGTGTCAGTGTTCCAGTAGCGGCTATTCTACCTGCCTGGATCCTAGAGTGAGGAAGAAATGCAGCAAAATAGATGACAGGATCAAGAAGATGTGGTATATATCCACAATGGAATACTATTCAGCAATCAAAAAAGATGTGGACATGGATGGAGGGACTATGCTCAGTGAAATAAGTCAGAAGGAAAAAGAAAACTAACAGATGGTTCCCCCTCTTAGGCTGGGGATGCCCTCTCCTGTTTATCCTACTCTCCAGCCTCCAGCATCATCTGTTGTTTCCCCAACACAAACAGCAAATTTCAACTATTGTCTATCCTCAGGGCTGTATTGTTTTCTTATAGCAGAGTTATCCCAGGAAAGTTGAATGTCTCCTGGCTATCCTGATAAGCATTTGAGATCACCACCCCCAGTCTAGAAAGAGTAGGCATTTGAGCATTTGAGCTCACCACCCTCAGTCTAGAAAGAGAAGGTTAAGACAAAGTCTTTCATACTTATTTAGTATTAGAAGTATGATCTGACATGGAAAGACCTTCTAAGCACAAAAGAAGCCAGCATTCAGAGTGCAGTGTTCAAGTTTCTATATAAGGAGCCAAAACAGACTTGAACACACCTGCACTCTGAATGCTGAGTTCTTTTGTGCTTAGAAGGTCCTTCCATGTCAGGTCATACTTGTAATCCTAAATAAGTATGAAAGACTTTGCCTTAGCCTACTCTTTCTAGGGATGGAATGGGCATGTACTCACTTGCTTAGTCAGTACTACTGCCTGCATTCTGGGAAAGTTAGGAGTTCAAATTTCATAGTAGAAAATAACCATTCCCCACTTAGTCCCTGCATTTTGCTGTCTCTGTGGCTGGAGCATCAGCCAGGATAGGTTAAAATAGGCTGCAGTAACAAATATCCCAATCAGTGGTTGAAAATTATAGCTACATATCTAACTCATATGTAAGATGACCATAGCAGGTTAGTGGTTATGTTTATTATAGTTGCTCAAAGAATAGCTCAATGGTTGCTGATTTTCATGTATGATGGTTAATTTTATGTGCTATGAGGAGCTTGACTAGAGTAAGAGGTGGCCCAGATCACTGACAAAACATTTTTTCTGGGCACCTGGGTGTGTTTCTGAGAGTATTTCTGGAAACAATTAGTATCTATTTTGGCAGAGTAAAGAAAATCACGATCACTGAAGTAGGTGGATCATCATCCAATCTGTTGAAGGCCTGAATGGAACAAAAAGACAGAGGAAGAGCAAATTGTTCTCTTTGCTTGAGTTAGGAAATCATCTTCTCCAAACCTCAGATATTGGTGCTCCTGGTTCTCAGGCCTTTGGACCCAGAGTAAATTACACAACTGGTTTTCTTTGCCTTACAGAGTGCAGAACATGGAGTTTCTTGGCCACTATAACCATGTGAGTCAATTCCTATAATACATCATATGTCCATATATTGCCTTTCTCTGGAAAATGCAGACTAATGTGTCATGCCAAAGGGAAGAGAATTATGGAGAGTCTTCATAGTAACTATTAAATACTTAAGCCTGAAATGACTCACATGCTTTCTACTCATAAGTCAATCCAGAACCAGTTAATGGATCCACTCATCAGTGAAGGAACAGTGAAGATGAATATTGAAAGTTACTTGATGTACAGCACTAATAACTACCATAGTTGGTCCCAATGATAAAAGTTTAACTAATATGACAACACTATCCTCAATTCTTTTCCTGACTATAGATTTGCCCCTCAAGCAGAGCAAACCACTATCTCATTCCTGCTTTATGCCCTATGGATTTCTTTACCTCAAATTTAATTAACTTTTACAGAAAGCCATATCTTAGTCCAATTCATGTTAACATTCTTTCTTATGGAAACTAATCATTTGGCTGTCTGCAAAATGCTTCTCATATTGATAGACTGTAAAACAAATCAAATAGCTATTTGACATGCATCTGAAAGTATGTCTCCGTTTTCTCTTCTGGAAAGCAAGGGCAAAACTCCTAGCAATAATTTTTAAAAAAATATTGAGACTCTCAAATGAGCATGATAGGAAAGTTTTCAGTGAAAAATGTCAAAATTTTTCTCCTATGTGTCTCACAGTGCCTTCAAAAAGCAGTTTCCTTCAAGAACAATAATTCAACTAAAGTATTCATTCAAAATCACTATAAATTCGAAATGTATTATAACTTTTAATTTCTGAATGTAAGTGTGGAAAACTCTTCAAAACAAGTTCAAACTCTAATCATAGTTCACTCAGACCAAACATGTTCTTACCAACATGCCACCTTTGCACAACTCTAGATGGAATGGTGGGTTCTATTCCATCAGTGTCTACTCAAACATGAAAGTATGCCTCAAGCATGAAAGTAGCCTAAACTGTAGAGGCTAAAAGCTTTGGGGGGAAAAAATAGCATTTGCCAGATTGTCTTGCAGCTCAGGTTCTGGATGTAATTTGAGTTATACTCATAAGGTTATGCTTTGTAAGTCTTCCAAAATAAAAAAATTTCTTCAAGGCTTATGCGCTATATTCAAAATACACCAATGCAGTCACACATTTCTTATTGTTGAGAAGGGGAACCACTGTCTATGCTTACCCTTTCAAAATCCAATGAACAGAATAAAGTTGTGTTTCAGTGCTCAAATCTTAGTGTCAGAACAGAGGGATGAATAGCGAATCCACCTTGCCCTACCTCAAAATAGTTGCTCATCTACTGTGGGATGACTTAACCTCTCTGAGTCTCTGTTTCCCCAACCGGAGTGTCAATATTAACCATCTCATGAGACTGGCATGTTGTATGATGGGCACATATTAATAAGTATTCACCAAATATTAGATTGTCGTCCTCTCTAGGTATTTGATGTTGGAAAAGTCAGCAAAACCTTATTTTGGTTACCTTTTTATTTTGCATAAGGAATTATCCAAAAACTTAGTAGTTTAAGACAACGGTTTACAATTGCTTATGCTTTTGTTTAAGAAAGGGATGACATCTGCTGCCATTACTCTACCCTGAATCCACTGTAGATAAGACTACCCTATTGGACTTCTAGGTTCTTAACTGACTTGACTGGGCAATGCTGCTTCATAAGGTGTCAGCTGAGGCACCGAGGGAGTGGGAATATTCCAAATGGTCTCAATAACATAGGGATCAGTTGGTGCCAGTCTAGCCCATGGCTGTTGACCCGGAACTCAGTTCTCTTCACATAAGCTTCTCCATGTGGTTGCTTGGGCTTCCTCACAGCATGTGATCTCAGGGTTGTCAGACTTCTTACATTGCAGTTAACTCCCAAGAGCATGATAGCAGAAGCTGCCAGGCCTTCTTAAACCTTAGGTCTGGAATTGGCATATCATTGTATTTTGTGGTTCAAGTGATCAAAGAATCAGTCTGTATTCAAAGGACAGAAGGAGGGAGAGGAGGGAAAAATTTCATAAGGACATGAATACTTGGAGGCTTGGTTATTTTCCCTCAAAACCCTGAGAAACATTGGATCTACTTAAGAAACACAGAAAGTTGGTTGCCACACCCAGCACTGTTGCAAAAGTCTGTGGTATGTGTAGTGCTCTTAGATCTTATCTCTGGCTCTGGAAGATCTCTGGCCTCATATCTTTTAAGGAGCCTCTGTCTTTGCTACACACATTGAGTGGGGTAGGGCTGGGAGGTGACAACCCCAACTTGTTGCAAATCAATGCATATGCCCCACTACATAGACAAATTTTATTATCAGTAAATGCATAGATGTCCATAAAGAGAAAGTTCCCACACAAGCAGAACACCCCTTTGGGGTAGGTAGGAAAGGAGTCCTTATAGCTGAGTGACTACAGGGCTAAAATACCAGAGATGAGAACTTTCAAACTGAGTCCAAAAATATCACTTGACCGTAAAGTTAACCTTCACCTTAAGGGAGAAAAGAAAGTAACTGAGAAATAAAATAATACCCATGGTTCCCACAGCCCAACCCACACACAAAGGCATAGACTTTAAAAAGCCATGAAAGTTTCCTGTCACCAGTGAACTCTCTCCTTACTCAACCGTGATGCCGCCAAGAGTTGCTTTTTGGGTCATGGTGAATTTGTTAGACAATTCTTGCTAAACGAAAGATTGGTGATGGTTCACGGGTGACTTGGTGGTGGGAATTTTATGGGGATTACACCTGAGAGGAGAAATCAAACAGTGTACAAAAATGAACAATAATGTAAGATACATATATACATATATATGTAAACATGCAAATATATTTAATAAAAAGATGAATTAGAAATAAAAGAAAAAGAAAGTTCTTGCCAAAAGGGAAACTTTGGCAGCTGAAAGGATCTCCTATTAGCTCCCCTCAGTAAAACTGGCAAACAGCAAGGTTCTGAGGCAATGGGCTTAAGTGTCACAAAACAGAATCTTTTTGATGTTGAAGGATAAAGTCTGAGCTGAGGGAGGGTTCAGAACTGTTTAGTGCAGGGATGACGTATTTGTGCGGCCACTTCTCTACACTGCACATAAATCTCACCGAAGGGCCCTCCACGTTCTGAGTTGTCTAAGTTGTCAATGCTCACATGTGGCCTCAGGATCCTTCTCAGCACTCCAAAACATCCCTACTATGGTCTAGAGCTGGTCCTCAGGGGAAATCAGTTTTCTATTCCTAGTGAGGATATGAAGTATTCTCTCTTTCTCCATAAAAGTATGAATATTAATTAGGGTTCAGATAATAGTCAGAGCTCTCTTCTTCGAGGCCTGGACTTGGCAATCGTGCCACTGGTGAAGTCATACTGCGGGAACAGTGGAAAGGCCAAGCTGGGGGAGTATCTGGGCACGAAGATGACAGCACCCCCATCTTCTCAGGTGCTGCGGGTCAGCCCTGCGTACAAAGGAAAGGAATCCATCTCTGTTGGCAGTCAAAACAAAAATTATAACCTAAAACCAGACCCCACCTCAGCTATTTAAAGCATGAACCCAGGACTCAAAAGTGCCAGGTGAGGTGTTTATGACAACACTGTCCAGAGGCATAAATGGAAATTACTAAAATTATAGGAGACTCGGCTATTTAGGGATGGTGACACACATTTCTAAATCTGAATGATGCTTGGGTAGGTGGAAGCCCTTGACATTCCAGCCACCCTTCTTAAGTCCACACAATATGAAAGATACTTTGGGTCTGATCTTATAAACCCTGAGCACGTGTTGGTATTTGCAATTTCGAGCTTCTTAAACAAGACGGCACTTTGTCATGAGTCTTGGCTGTTCATAGACTTTGGAGAATATTTGCCCTGGCGAAATAGCTGAAGCATTTTAGACTACAAACCAAATGTTTATTTGTGGAATTTAGCCTTGCCCACAGTTTACCAAAATAACAAGAAAACTAGCCTTTTTCTATGTCTGAACTATGTTTTCTTCCCATCATATTCTTGTAATGCTGGGAACATATGTTTAAGTAAAAGAACTCTACAAACATATACTCCTCGAAAAAAGACAGCAGGACCATAATTCATGGGAAAAGTCAGCCAGGTTTTCCCTGAAACATATAACTAGTAACAGACATGTGGGATTTATGTTTATCCTTACTATTGTCTAAAAATGATGACTATCAGTATTTTGTTATTTTAATTGCTGTGTATTTTAGTGACACTTACATACCTTTGTTTCATTTGAAGCAAAGGGAGAATGACAAAACCTATAATTTGATGTCTAAAATGATATACTGAAACCACAAAAATAATTGTAGTGCACGTTTATCATGTTTATGTCAACTCTGCTATCATTTTGAGGTCTTTTGTGAAATTGACTGAGTTCTGAAAACATGTTTGAGAGATGGGATTTGGGGTTAGTGGACGGTGATGATTTAGGCAGAGCAAGGAGAACACGGAGATACAGAGGGAGAGGCTATTGGGAGAGGAAGGGGGGATAGAAAATAGTGAAAATTATGAGAGGAAACCTTCCATATGGTAAATTCATCTTCCCGTTAAAGAACTTCTAGACCACAGGGCTCAAAGCTGGCATGTTGTCTACATCAAGTCAAATGGACTTCTAGACATTTAAATGTAACTTTAAAAATAAATAAAGGAATTAGAAGAAGTTATAAGTAAATAATCTTGAACTGAGGAAGAACTTTCCTAGCGTAACTCCTAAGGTAGAAATCATAAAGGAAACATTTATACATCTCAGCCTCTGTACATTAAAAACCATAATGACAAATTCCACTACTAGGTATTTACCCAAAGGACACAGAAACATCAATTCCAAAGAGCACCTGCACCCCTATGTTTATAGCAGCACTATTTACAATAGCTAAGCTTTGGAAACAGCCCAAATGCCCAAAAATAGATGACTGGATCAAGAAGATGTGGTACATATATACCATGGAATATTACTCAGCATTCAAAAAAGATAAACACATGCAATTTGCAGCAACATGGATGGCGCTGGAAGGGATCATGCTCAGCGAAATAAGCCAGAAAGAAAAAGAAAAATACCGGATGGTCTCACTCATAGCAGGAATCTAGAAAACTTAAATAAGGGACCAGGAAAATGAATAACTATAAGAAAGTGAAAATCAAAATCAACAAACAACTATGAACCAGAGACACTCTATGGGGGGTGGGAGGCGGGGAGGGGAGGGATTGGGGTCAAAATAAAGGGGTTGCAATTGTATGGGGAATATAAAAATAAAATTTATTAAAAAAAAACATAATGACAAAATGAAAAAGCAAGTGACAAAAGTATCATATAATTGAGATACAGGGATATCAATTGTGATTATGTGGATAATCACAAGAGTTAGGGAACTTCAAAACAAAACAAAAAATAATTAATGGGGAAATAGGCCTATAACAAAGACAAGCAATTAACAACAACAACAAAAAAATATACAAGGGTCCAGTAGACAATGAGATGACGTTTATGCATTAAATAATAAAAGAAAAAAGTTATCAGAGATGTGGAAATACAGGCCTCTCATATACTATCGATAGGAGTGCAGAGTAATATAAACTTTCAGTAGGGCACTTTGACAACACATTGTAAATGCCTTTTTTTTAATGTCATAACTTTTGACATAATGATTGCATATCTAGAAACTTATTATAAGGAAATGTTAAAGTTGTTTGCAAACATTTAGCTAATAAGATTAGATTGTGGGTATACCGTTTACAAAAAAGAAGAGTAAGGCACAATATATATATAGCCAATCATGGGAAATGGCTTATAGAAAATTCTAGAAACTCTATCTTATGGAATGTTAAAAAGCCAATAAAATGAAGCTGTGGTAAGAAGTTTAATGACATGGAAAGTATGTATCATCAGGTAGGAAAGCATACATAAGTTGAGGTGAGAAAAGCATTGGAAGTGCTAGCTACTTTATGCAGAATTATCCCATCTTTGAGAGGCATATATATATATATATATATATACATATAATTTTTGCATACATACATATGTAAACATACATACAGAAATTAAATCTATGTATATTAGAATATCTGGTTAACTTAGAAATATAGATTTCTATTTCTTTTATGTATCTCTATTTTCTGAAATTTCCACAAGCAATATTTATTATTTTCAGAGAGAAAATTTTTTTAAAAATAATGTTGTGGATAAAGAGTTAATGACATGGAAATCCATTTACAATATTTGAATGGAGAAAAGAGAACATCAACAATGTGTTCCCAAATGCCATCAATTGTGTATTTAAAGACAAACATGATATATCATGCATAATTGTAAATAAGTTAAACATCATAACTTATCTACATATGTAAATCAATATCATATAGTCATGCAAAAAACCTGAAAGAATATTCAATAACATGGTCAGAAATAACAGTGATTATTTCTGGGTATTATACTAATGAGTGATTTCAGGATTATAGTGTATATGTGTTTTCTCTATTTTCCAAAATATGTTATGCATTTTTTCCCATTTGTAATAGACAGTGATTTTAAAGCAAACTCTGAAGTACCATGAAATCTCCTAGAATGTCAGCCCTTACCCCAGCTTCCAGTCCATCTGTCATCCTGGACCCTTCACACTCCCTCCACATGTCAGAGCTACCAAGTCCTGCCAATTTGTTATAACACCCTTTGTACCTGTCTTTGTTTCCACTGCCCTCCCTCCAGTTCAAACTTCCATTGTTCAGTCATTGCTTTCCTAAGGCCACTTTCCTGCTCAGAGAGGCCCATCAACGCCCCCGCTCCTTCATCTGGAATTGAAGACCCCACTTTCCACTTATTTCACCCCCATCTTTCTTTATATATCTCCTACACTATCCTTCACAGTCAAAGCGTTCTACTTGCTATTGTTCCAAAGGCACTGTGAATGTCTCCTCATTTTCTCTGTGTTGAAACCACCCCAAATACCACATACCCAGTTGCCTTTTCCTTTTTCTTTGTTTCCTTTGAGGCACTGCTCAAAATCCACTTTGGGATTCCCATCCCCATCGCCTCAGAGAAAATACATTTCTCCTTTCCAGCCAGTTCATATTACACAGAAAGTAATGATGATACAAATAATCGTTTTTCACCTTCCCTGTTAGATTGATTGTATTTCTTTTCATCCTTCCCACAACCTGGACCTGGTAGGTTGGCATTAAGGTTTGGACACAAACCAAAGGCTATCCAGACAGAAGACTGGTACATTTCTACCAATACAATCCTTTAATAAGCAAATATAATAGCATGGAGTTTAATGCACAGATACTGTACTGGTTCCATCTTTTTTGGGAGTGTCATACCTGGTGGAGTGGATCCCTAACAGTACCCCACCAGTCGGAGCGTGTTGGGGAAGCTCTTGCGCATGCTCATGCATTTTTCCTGGTCGATGTACAGGGTGTTGGCTTTGACAGCCAGGTTGTGCTCCAGGGTGGCTTTGGTGTGGACCAGCGACTGCAGGGTGTCCTCTGCGTCCCTCAGGCGCTGCTGCAGGGTCTGGATGGTGTCATCCACCTCATACACCTCGTTAACAAGACTGTGCAAGGGAAAAAGCACTGGGTTAGGGTAAGCAGAGGTCACACTTCCTATGTGGTTATTAGCTGAATTTAGAGCAGGGGTGACTGAACTCCCGTTAGAGGCGTGGCTGCTGTGCCGGGTACACATGGAGCCTCCAGCAGCACATAGATCAAACAAACCTCAGAACCACTTCTTACAAAGCTTCAAAGGAAGCAACAGTTGTGCAGAGTCCTGGTACCCAACCAGGGCCACTTCCATTAATTTACACCCAAGATCCAAAAGACAAACTACATACATTTGGGGGATGCCAGCAAATTTTCATACACACGTATCTTTATATTCACACACATCTACGTATATTAAATGTTATATTTACAAAGAAAGAGAACATTTTTAAATATTTGATTTTTTTTAATTAGCAAAAATGAGAAAAGTCAAAATGTAGCTGGACTTGCTCACATTTTTTTTCCCATTGATGTTCAGTCGGGAAGCAGGGATGCCCACCCTTACTCAATGGAACCTTCTGATCATCTCGATCCCTCTCTCTCCCCTCACATCCCTCAATCACTAAATCCCATTATTCCCGTCTCTAAGAACCTCACTGCATGCCACTGTGCCGCTTCCTTTCTGCTCTGCAGGTCTTTCATGAATGTGCTTGTGCTGTCACTGACTCAGGGCCTTCACTCCAGGTCTCTGAAGCCTGAAAGGCCCTTAACCCCACTCTTCATCCTCCTAATTTATACCATCCTCTAAACCCTGTGGATAGACACTTCTCTGGGAAGTCCTGCCCTTAACCCTGGGACTAGGTCGCTGCCTGGTGCATGTGTTCCAAGTACACCAGTCCCCGTGCAGCTCTTGTGCTCTTCACTGCTCATCTGCACCTGCACTGCAGGCCATCAGTCCAAGAAAGCACCAGCTACCTGACCAGCCTTGTTCCTGGCTAGATCCAAGCTTTCTCCTGCAACTGACAGGAAAGCCCCAAAGCCTGTCTGGATGAGGAGCAACTTGCATGTCCTAGGGGAAGGAGGTCTCCCATCGTGGGCAGCAGGGACCTGCCTAAGGTCCAAGTCCACAGGATCCCCCCAAGAACAAGAATCAGGCCCCAGGTGACTACGAGTAAACACAGGCCAGAAGGCCTGGAGCTCTGCTGCCAAGTCCCCTGCGGCAGCCTGAGGGGGTGGAGGGCAGCAAAGGGCCCCCCTGAAGAGCTCACAGAAGCAACAACCAGCAGTGGGAACACAGACATTCCATCTACTTCCTTTCATCTTAGAACATTTAACTGTTTTCTTCCTTGCACTGGGGGAGGGAAGAAGTTGAAATTTAACTGCCAAAGTTTCTTTTGGTCTCGGACTAGTAAACACAAAATCTGAGAACCAATCTCAAAGTATATTTTGTTGTTGTCTAGATCAAGTTGGATGAATTAAAAAGGAAAAACTTTTTTGAAGATTTTAGGGTATAAAATATCACTGGCAAAGAAACAGACCCTGGGGAGGGGAGCTGCTGCACATGAGGTAATAGGATTTATTTTCCTAAATATATTATCCTAAATATCCCTGGTTGTTTATCATTGCTTGCTGGGCCTGCCTCTTGTCTCCCCACCAACCCCAACCCCCATTCTCACCTCCCACTCCCATCACCCCCACCCCCCACCCTATGCCTCTTCCACTCCCTTCAAAAGGAGCTCTGAACCTAGGTAGGGATAATTTATGAACCTTTACTCCTTGCAGCCAAATACTAGTCTAGTGGAAATTTTATCTGTAAGGGAACCTTTAGAAATATATGTTAAAATCAAGGTTTTTTTAAAAAAACAGAAATTCAAGTTACATAGAATGCAGACAGCCCTTGTTTTCCTACTGCTCCATGAACACAGTTAGGAGGTCCTACACCTTCCCTCAGTTTTCACCATTAGAAATTCATATTTCATCATTGTTCAAGGGCACATTTTACTCTCGGTCTCCTTGTTCTTGACATATCACAGACAGCTGTTCTGCTGAAACCACTCATTCTGGGCGTGGAGAGGGAATTTCAGGACTGAAAGTGTTTTGCATTCAAATACATATAAAGCTACCATAGTTTTGTTTTTTTTTTTAACAACTATCAAGATTATTTAAGTAAAGCAGAGCCCGGTCTGGCCTGCCACCAAAGACACCAAGAATGTGTAGAATTACTTTTGAAAGAACCCATTTAGAAATGTTTTAAATGAAAATAAAAGCCTTGGAATGAAAACAGCTTTTTATTTTTTTCAGCCCTCACTTCCTCCTAGTCTAGGGACTTTATTGCTCTTAGCATGTTCTGCCGAATAGGGAGAATAATTTCCTCTCCCAATAATACTCCTGAATTCTGCTGTTGCTACTTCATTTTGGCAACCATATTTTAACCATAATCTTTACAGAAACAAAAGTAGGTTTTGTCCTAAAGTCAATAAAGGAACAGAGGAAATAGATGTACTACAGAATTGACAGAAATTAAAGGAAAAGCAGATTCTGTTTAGCTGTGGAGGGGAGAAAGCAAAACTCTTTCAGCTTCTCATGAGCAGCTGTGAATGCTTCATTGTATGGTAATTCCAAAGGCAAATTAGACCACTGTATATGTCCCATGGCCATCTGAACTATTTATTTCCAGCTCTAATTTTGATGGCTCTGCAGAAATTTTCAGAGAATGAAACTTCAACTCAACTTCCTAATAATATTTACATAAAACCACAATTCATGATCAAATCTGAACTGGCCAAATGGGTGTATTCTCACTACAGCCTCTTCTGAAGCAAACAAACGCCTCAAATTGCCTTTGCCCAGTGCCTGCCTAGCCACTGGAATGGAAGGCCACTTATCTTAAAGTATGTGTGTGTGTGCATGTGTGTATGTTTCTAGAACACACTTTGAGAAACACATAGCCTGCATGCACTCCTGAATGGCCCAGTCAATACAGCCAGTGCAGAAGATGGGGGACATTTGCATGTATTCTAAAGCATGCTTCTTTGTATCCAACTCACACAATATGCAAGGCATACATGTAGGGCATTTGCAGTAGCACCCTCTTTGTGACCCTCAGTTTCATACCCTTTTTGCCTGTTTTGCCAGCTCATCCAAGACTGTCACTGAGAAAGTCAGATGAGATCAGGCACATGACTGGAACATGGTAAAAGCCCCATGCAATGTGGAAGCTGAGAGAAGCAGAAACAAATACTTGGCATGGTTGAATAGAGTTCTGCAGGGAGACGGGCAAGGATTCAAACTGTGGCCAAGTCACTTAACCTCTCCTGCCTCAGTTTCCTTATTTGTAAAGTGAAGCTTCTGAATGTAGTAACAGAAAGTGCTCGGGACAGTCCAGCACAGAGTAAAGTCAATAAAGGTAGCAGTTATTATTATTCTCACCATCACTGCCTTTATTATTATTTTCATTACTATTGGCCTTACAAAGATGGCTCTTTCCTTCCCCTCCTGGGAATCCACCCTTGTTTCGGGGAGCTCAAAGTGGCTTTATTCCTAAGATAAAGGATATCCCCACTAGACCTGAAAGGATTTGGGAATTCAAGTGCTGCCCCTTTGTTCCTTCAAGTTGCTATAAATTTGATTTGCCTCTGCATTACGGAGCATTTCATGACCTAAGAATAGCAATGATGAAACCCAGAGAGAAAAGGCAGACTAGCAGGTATTGGGAAATTAGAAATGAAGCCAGAATGTGGAGGGGAAAAATCTTGACCAATTCCTTACAAGTCCATCCTAAAAGGAATCTTCAAAGTTAAAATAATACTAATAAAATACATGTAGTGTTTAGTAGATGTACTGTGGTGTTAGATTCCTCCTGCCATGTATATGTGGGAGACGTGCTTGATGAAGACCAGCTGTTTTCAATTTCTACTGAGAACAGAACAAGCTGAGATGAGCTACATGAGACCACTGGGGGTTTTCAGCAATTGGTGAGGATGGTCTCAATGATGAGAGCAGATAGTAACCGCCAAAAGAGGCCCTCGAGAGCAAATGGGTAGAAGTTAATAGATAGGGATCCACGGCAGTGGTACCACAAGTCCCTCTTCTGACACGTCCCCAGCCCTGAGAAATACAGTCAAGGAGCTCTGTGGCTTCTAGGCTAGGTGTTCTGGAAACAGCAAAGATTCCAGGGAAGTGCTAAGGAATCCAGTGTTATGTTGGCTCCAGTTTACTGGTTTAATGTCCATTTACACCCCAAAAAGGGGTATGGTGTTGATGTCATTACCACTTTTTTTAAAAAGGTAAAATATACAAAACACAGAATTTACACATCTCAACCATTTTTAAATCTACTGGCATTAAGTACATTTGCAATGTCACACAATCATCACTACCCAGTCTCTTGTCCTCCCAAACTGAAACACTATGCCCATTAAAAGCCAGCTCCCTAGTATTGAAATTTTTAAAGAAAGTTCCTAGGGATGATGATTTTGTCCCTCCATATTGCTGGCATGTAGGCAGAACGCTCCTTTATGAAGAGCACAGCGCGTGGGAAGAGCGAGCTGCCCCTCGGGCCAGGAAAGCCCTCCAGCCTCACCGTAACTGAGCCATGTCTCGGCACAGCTCTATGTTCGGTCTCCTGGTGCGCTCGTCCAGTCTGGTCTGTGCCACCTTCAGGAAGGCAGACTTTTCCCTGATGGCCTTCTTGATGGATTCTATGGTCATTTCGGTCTGGAAAATCTCCTGCAGGACCTGTACAAAGAAAACAAACCCTTGAGGCTTTGGTGCAGTGCCAACTTCCCACCTCTGGCTTGTCCATTTGGTGCCCAGCCCTGGCCTCTCGGATGAGGCAGCTGATTCACTGAGGGCACCTTGCTTCTTCCTACTCTGTTCCCAGGAGTCTACCCTGTGGGGCTGCCCCGCTCACCACCACACTGGAGAGGGGCACTGCACATCCATGCCCAATGCTCAACTGAGGGCAGACTCAGCCAGGTGGGAGGACATACACAGAAATCTGCAAATGCTACAGATGAGAGCATTCTTGCCACCCTGCCCCCATCAGCAGTTGCTGAACTGTGAATTCTGGCACATACTCTTGTGAAGTCTGGAAAAGGTGAGGCCAAGAGGTTTTAAGTGGTTCTAACTTCCCTCCTCCCATCAATCAATACCTCTTTTTTTGATCTCCCCCCTCCCAACCCGGCTCTTTTTTTTTTTTTTTTTTTTTTTTTTTTTTACAAACTTACAGCTAGTGGAAGATTTGCCTTGAAGCAAATTAAGTTCAAGCTTCAGGTATCCCACTAGTAAGGGCAGACCTCTGGTGATTGTGTAGTCCTGATTTTTTATGCTTTGTCCAAGTTGCATAAGCCTGAACCCCTTCCTGGTTCCTCTCTGTAAAGCAAGCCCCTCTCCTTTACTCTGAAAACCCTTCCATCACCTAAGACCTTGGCTTCTGCTGTCCCATTTCTCCACATTCCCCCCACCACTCTCTTTCTTGTCCTAGACCCTTTCCTGGGGGCTGGAGACACACCCAAGTACCAGCTAAATTTTCTTTAAACCTCGTGTCTTTATCACTACTCTCATCCAATCCCTCCTGGGTGTTCTCCAGTGGGTCCCACCCACCCTCTCACACTCACTGCCAAATGTATCCAACCAGGACCTGTGCTCACTCTCTCACTCCCTAATGTCCCTGCATCCAGCCCACCCCCACCCCCCCACCCCCGCCTATTCTTCCATGAAAGTTCACTTACAAAGCCCAGGACGAGTCCACTCAGCTGTCTCCCTCTCCTCGAGACCCTTGCCCTGCTCATTTTCTCTGCTCCACCACTGTCCTGATTCTTTCCTTTCTCTCCAATTTCTCACCACTTCCTGGGCAAGGTTTTGTCCTCAGACCCTTCCTCCGCAGAGAGATCTCATGGAACCGCACAGCTTCACACTTGCGTGAGCCAGGCACTCTTAAACCTGTCATTTAGGCTTTCACTTCTCTCCCAAGCTTTCAACAAGCTGCTGAAATCATTGCATTGTTTTTATCACCACAGCCACTCACAGCCCTGCTCCTTGAAGCCATCCCTATCTCTCATCCCTAACTCTCACCCTTGGAAACAATCATTCCTTCTGTTAAAGAAAGGTAACATTTGACATGTTAGCTCTGAGGGGTTCTGTCCATAACTTCCCTATGGAACACATCATTTTCTACATAGAAACGTCTGGTCTTACTCTAACGTACAGGAGGGCAGGGTCAGTACATGATTCCCATGTGTTCCCAGGAATGCCTACTGCAGGCTACTGAATGTAGCTGTTATGGGATGAGATCTATCCTCTTTCCCAGCTCATATGTTGACATCCAAATCCTCAGGCCCTTGGAGTGTGAGTGTATTTGGAGAGCCTTTAAAGAGGTAGCTGAGCCAGAATGAGGTCATTAGGGTGGCCCCTGATCCTATATGATGTCTGTCTTCGTAAGATGACTGAGATGCAGACACACAGAGGGGAAGACCATGTAAGGGCACAGAGAGAAGAAGGCCATCTACAGCCCAAGGAGAGAGGTCTCAGGGAACACCCACCCTACTGAGACCCTGATCTCAGACTTTCAGTCTCCAGAACTGGAGGAAATTAATTTCTGCTATTTGAGCCACTTGGCCTATAAAACCTTGTCTACAGCAGCCCGAGCAAACTAATATAGTAATAAGTAAAAATGTGTTGAACAAAGGGTCTCCATCACATTAGCCTTCAAAAAGGACTTCTTACTATCCAGTGACTACTTTTTCATCAGTATTTTCTACAGTCTGGATACAACCTACCTTCCCAAACTTTTCTCCCAGGACACAGACAATCCTTGCCAACCTAAATGCTCTCTTCATAGGCCCAAACTCAGCCTCTGATAGGCTTTGTTCAAGATGTTGCTCCACCTGAAACATTTACTTTTCTTCTAAACCCCAATTCTGCCTGTATTTGTTGTTTGGCAACCACAATTTGTAATTTTCTGTTGTATGCCTCTCTTTTCGTAACTACAAGCTTCTTAGGAATACAAACTATATTTCAGACTTCTCTTTGCCTTCCACTGCCTGTAGCACATTGTCTGAATCGATAAATACTTGTCGCCCACAGAAGACAGCCTGAGAAGGGAAGGTGAATTGCTGAAGTCTGGGGAAACATGGTGCCTGCAGCTGGGAAGTATCACCTTAGGGTGACATGGACAACAGTATAAGGTTCTTAGGAAAGAAACCATAAACCATATGCAGCATAACCCACAGTGATAGGAACTTCAAAACTGACTCTAATGGAAGAGCCCCCTGCTTATCTTGAAATACACAAGTTCTATCTGAATTCTTCTTTTTACTGTCATTGTAAAAAGTGCTTCTAGGAGCACTTAGAAAAGTTTAATACCAGAAAAGCTTTGAACTACCTAATAGTTTCCCGTATTTGGTTTTGTATTCCAGAAAAAGGGCCTGAAATAAATTAACAGAAAACTTTCCCACCATATGTTCTAATAATAAATTTATTTCCTAGTTACATACAGTGAGACTCATTAAACTTTAATAATAATATTTTTGTTTCTAGTAAATACTAAGAAACTTTCAGTGCACAGTGCATTCTTTGTGTTCCAAAAACCAGTGGATTTCATTCTGACACCTGGCTACCTGGGTAAAATAAATGGTGGGCTTTGTACTGGTTTAGATTTTTCTTGGTGTTATGACCCATGACCAGGACAGCGTGTGCCTTGGGGCGTCTCTGTGGGAGTGATGAGAGATTTGTGGTCCCAGGGCCTCCCATTCTAGCTAGGTCAGCTAAAGGGTCCCACCAGCGCTTGATTTACCTTTGCTAAGTGAATCTGAATCTTATTTTTAGCATCCGCAGTCTCAGCAACGCGATTGGTGAAAGCCACGTTCACTTTGTTGAAATGATTCCACATCTCATTGGCAGTCACAACCAAGAGGTTTTGAATGTCGTCTCTTAGCTTGGCAGATGCTGCTCGTTCACTCTGGGAGCGGAGAATATTGTCATCCGTAAATTTGGCCCATGACTCGGGCACTGAGACCCTGCAGAAAGGAAATAGAACCAGACAATGATGGCGATGATTGATGCAGCTGGTCTGCCGGCAACTGTTCATCTGTGAAAGAGAAACCCCCAAGACACCGGTCCTGGTTTTATGCAATAAAACAAGCATCAGAGCAAAGCTTAATTGTTCCTTATTTAACTGCTGCTTTTCTGTAAAGCCAAAGTATAAATTAAGTCCTCTGCCAATTTAGGGGTGAAGGAGAGACAGATTAATGAATGGTGCAGGTATTTAGACTCATTACAATGTTGTAGGGCCTCCCTGGTGGCACAAGGGGCTAAGCACAGCCCTGTGAAGCTATCTGCAGCCTCTGCAGCATGAGTTTGATGCCCGGCTGGCCAGGGAGCTACCCACATGGCGCAGCAGACCACTCCTGTCTCACCCGCTGCTCCCCTCAGCAGTGTATTTCAATCATTCTGCCTGTTCTGTTCCCCACACTGTCTCTGGTGAATCCTCTTACCCCTGCACCTCTGGACTGTACCCCAGTTCTTGTATGCATAAATGAATAAATCTTTTAAAAAAAAACAAATATGTTGTGCCAGCCTAATAAGCATTTAAAAAAAAAACCCAACCTCTCAGTAATAAAAGTACTACTAATGAAAACAACATACCAATAACCCTTTATCAGAATAGCAAAGAGTGAAGAGAATGATAATTTGTTGTATTTGGATAAAGATTCTCTCATATCCTGCAGCTAAGAAAGTTGAATTGGTACAACCATGCTGGAGGATAAGAAGCAACAAATATGAATAATCCAGCAATTCTGCTTCTAGAAAAAAATGTATGGAGATACAATTGTTAGAATATTGTATTGGTTTCAGGTATACAACATAATTCAATATTTGTGTCTATTGCTAAATGATCACCACAACAAGCCAACATCCATCACCTCACGTAGTTACAAATTATTTTTTCTTGTGTAAGGACTTTATAACATCTATTCTCTTAGCAGCTTTGAAATAGTCATGCTTCATTTAAGGAATGACACTGTCAATCAACAACAGACCTCATTCATGACAGTGGCACCTCTACAGAGCCTAGGTGTACAAGTAGGTCGTTCCATCCAGGTTTGCATAATCACACTCTATGACATTCAAACAAGACAAAAATCACCTAACAATACGTTATTCAGGACATGTCCCCATTGTGAAGCAACGCAGGACTGCATACAACACCGTATTGTTGACCTTAGACACCATGTTATGCATTACATTTCCAGGACTGAAAATGCAGAAAGCATCATAGATTTACACGTCATCCTTGTGCAGAGGCCATGCTCATCTTCTCTTTATCCCTCCAGTCTTAATTTCTGTGTTGCTGAAGTAAGCACTCTAGAAATTTATCCTAAGGAAATAATTTACCCAAAGTCCTATATGGAAGGATATTTGTTTTCAGTAATATTTTTGCCAATCCATGGAAAACAAGAAACCCAAATGCCCAAAAGTAAAGAAAAAGTTGATTAAATGATGGCACATTTAGAAAGGTATTTCATAGAGCATACAAATTCATATTATAGAAGTTTATGTTTACAATGTTTTTGATATATGATGAGGTGAAAAGTCAGACTATACAAGTGGTATGGTGTACTACCACTATTTAAAAATACAAATCTATATCTGCATGATTGGAAGAATATTCTAAACACTAACAGTGAATTGTTAACATTGGATGTCTCGGGTGATAGGTTTATGGACGATATATTTTTTGCTTGTTGATATGATAGGATATTAAAGGAGACCCTTACTGTTGAATAGAGGTTATAGCTCAGACCTGAAGACTTGAAATAACACCTCCATGCTTCAGACCCTAACGTTCTACAAAGGGCAGCTAAAGATTCATGCTGGAACTAGAGGAGGCTCTTCCTGGAGGGCTAAGTGGACAGTGTGAAATTCCATCCCAGAAAACTGCCTGGACGAAGCAGAGGAGGCTGCTTCCTGCTCACCTCTACCAAGTACAAGGCATTTCATGGGGCCACTTAGGACACAGAATCTGAATTTGATTCACACCTGAAAGATCTGAAAGTGAAAGTGATAAGTGGCACTGCTCCTATTACAGGAAAAGAAAAAGACAGGCTGCTTTGGGGGTGACCAGCCCAGAAGAGAGTCTATTTGGGGTTCATTTTAAAAAGAGGGCAGGGACATGAGGGTAGGGAAATTTTGGGAATGATGAAAATTAAACAATGTATTTTATTGTAAATGAACTTCAACCCAAACAAGGTAATTTCTCTAAAAAGAAAAAAAAAAAGGAAGGGCTAGAAAAGATCATGAACCCTAGATTGCATGCCAAGATCTGGCAAAGAAATCACTGACAGAGCAAGCTGAGCTGATAGTAGTAATAAAACACTAATCTGTATGTCAGCTTGTTTACCTTTATGCTTATCTGTTTTCTAGGTTTTCTGCATCAATCTATTGTTATCATAGATGGAAAAATTAACAACAAATATTCTTTTACAAAAGAATACAGGCTGCACGTGTCAGGCCTGACTGCAGAACAAGCACGTTACTGGAGACTGTCCAAGAGGGTTGACCCTGCCACGTCTCCCCATGTTTTCCGTTTTAGCCTATACGCTGTGCCATTTTGAAAGGAGAATGAATTGACATTGACATCATAAATGTCATCCAACTTACGTTGCATCAACCTTCTCCACCCCACGGAAGAAGCTGACGCCATCTGAAGTATTTCGCAAATGGTGGCATTTATCATCGATCCGGTAAGCTGTCTGTTTATCACTCAGGTCCTTTTCCAGCTCATGCTGGGAAGCTCTGTTAGCTCTAGAACACAGAGTGGGGAGACAGAGCTTCAGCTTTAGGTAACATTGTCCAGCACTGCCCTTCCATGCTGGAACCCACTCCCTTCTGCTCCCTGAGTCTCCTCCTGCACACAGTGTTGAAGTTGTCACTTCAAAGGAGCCTTTTCTGGACTCCCACATATGTGAGTAATTGGAAGAATATTCTAATGCCCTCACAGCCCCCTTCATGGGGTGAGGTGGGGCTTGGGAGAAGATGTACAAATAAACAGAAGCCGGGTATCTGGAGCCCAGACAGGACATGGTTTAGAGTGATCTGTCCACATCTGGGCCTCCTTTTCCTTCCCTTTCCTTTCTATATCCTAGCCATTCTCGTTTCTTTGAGTGCAACTCCCTGAGAACTTGTAAGGCATTTATATCCCAGCCTCTCTCCATCCATAAGTAACTTGAGTTTGTGGTCATGCTAGATAGAAGTTTGCGAGAAAAAAGAAACCAAGGGTCAAAATTAGCCTGCAGGGAAGGTGCCAGAGAAGAGATCAGAAGGTCCATGTGCTCTGACAGCCACTGTCCTGGGTAGAAAAAGGCCTGGTTTGAGTTTGGAGATACATAGGGTGCCAGGTAGAAAGGACATCCGACACTCATTATCAAAGAGAAAGTCCTAGGAGATGAACATGGGAGACAGGAGAGCCATATATCTGTTCTTGGAATAGAAGTTCACTCAATAAATAATTAATAGATGCCTACTACATGCCAGACACTGGGAGATATCAATATAAACATGACAAAGCAAACATCTCTTCGCTGATTTAGTTTCTATTCTGCTGGGAAGAGGCAGGTAATACCCACAATGATAAGCAAATCATGTGTTTTGTTAGCACAAGAAAACAAAAAAAAAAGTAGGAAAAAGTAGGCCATGAACCAGATCGTGCAGGGGCTCACTGAAAGAAGCCCCTGGGTAAAACAAGAGACCACTCACTGGCCCACAATTTTAATGGATTATTCTGATACTGGGTAGAGAACAGACTGCAGGGAATGGGAAGATCACTAGGATCCAGATGCAGTTATCCAAAGAAGAGGTGATGGTGGCTTGAACCCAGTGGCCAGTGTAGCAGGAAAGAGATGAGAAGTGCTCTGAGTATATTTTAAAGATAGAACCAAGATAACCCCCTAGGGGACAGGACATCAGTGAGAAAAAAGGAATAGAAGGTTTGTAATCAGAATAGCAGAATTCCATCAACTGAGATGGGTAAGGATACAGGCGAGGAGGCTGGAGAAGACAGAAGTTGACCCTCTGAGCTTGAGTGTCCATTAAACATTCCAAGTGGACATACCAAGTATGTTGTTGGAATTTGTGAGAAATTTCTAGGCTAGAAATAAAAGTTTGGGTATCATAAGCATGCAGGTAGAAAAACAGAACACTGGGTGATTTTAATCATTTGTCTATCCCCACACCCTAAAATGGTCTTGGTATATGGGAGCCACTCAGTAAAGTTTGCGATGAATGAGTTCATTCTAACTGTGATTTCCTTTTAACTTAGCCAATGCCTGAATGAGTCAGTTGAGTTGAGCTCTTTTTGTTTGTTTGTTTGAATTTGTAAAGTATAAATGAGGGTGGCAAGATACAGGCTATCTACGTTTGTGTGCAAACATGAAAGGTGAGGAAGCTGCCTTTCCTGGCTTTTCTGTATTTGGTCTCTTTCTTTTTTTTTTTCTTTTTTTTTTTAATTTTTTTTTTAATAGAGGCATGTTTTATTTATTTGTTTGTTTGTTTGTTTGTTTTTGTTTTGTTTATACATGCACTGGGCACAGTCAGAAGCACGGGAGGGTGAGAGAATTCACCAGAGCCAGAGCAGGGAGCAGACCAGGCAGAAAGACTGAAGTACACTGCTGAGGGGAGCAGCGGGTGGCAGGAGAGGTCTGCACGCCATGTGGGACCCTCCTCCGGTGGCCGGGGAGCAGCCGGGGATCGGACCGGCGCCGCAGAGGCCGCAGGCAGCTTCGCAACCCAGCGCTCAACTGCTGCGCCACCGGGGAGGCCCTTGGTCTCTTTCTTAAGGTTACTGTGTTGAAACTCTGAAATTAGAAGAGCTTTCTCATTTGTGCTCTGGGAATCAGATGACCTATGGGTTTCCCCTCTTGGGAAGACACTCTTGACCAGGAGGTGCTGACCTCAGAACCTCCTTCATAGGTGCATGAAGCAGTACTCCATTGACCTGTCTTGGAGCCCAAGGCAGGAAGAATCTTGACTGCCATAATGGTGTCGAATGAGATTCCCTTTTCAGCCCAAATCTAAGTGGAGGACTTCATTGTGGCTCCAAAACAAACATTAGGGGCCACATTAGGGTGCCAGGTGGAACCAGTGGCCACATTAGGGGCCCAGAACCCCACAAATCCTTGAGATGTCATTCCAGAAATTTCAGCCTACTGTGTAGTAAAAGAAAGCTTCACTCTCTAAAAGATCACAAACAAAAATTGCAAGCAAGGGCAAATGAGAGACAGAATTTTCTGTCAAGGCCTGCAATAGGCCAGTAATGAGGCCATTGGTAAGGGGGATGATAGGACAATGTGGCTATTCCATAGTGGGACCATCTAGGCCAAGAAGATCAAAGAACACAGAAGATGGGCAGCACATTCTGGATTACAAAAGAAAATCAGGACTAGGAACTAAGCCAGAGGAAAACAGAATAGAAATGATTCTTTGAACTATAAGATGTGTTCCTAAGGAACAGAAACCAGAAATTAATATCAGTACTGTACTGCCTTACATTTATAACTTAAGCATGTTCAGTCACCTTTAGTTAACCTTTTACTTTCCTCACCAATTTCTGGATCAAAGAACAGCTCAAGGGAAAGCTCAGCCATCTAAACCTCACTGACCATCCCTTCCCAGGGTCAGCCCTGAAGGGTAGGACGGGAGACTGAGTAAGCAGAGCCACTTATTCCTTTAGGTGTATCACATATTTTCCTTGAAAATATTAGTATAAACAGAATCATCATCTCCTTTGTGTGACACATTCAACAGTACTACTTTCCAAGGCCATGACCTAGTGAACACTGACCTTCCTTACTCCTATTTCTATTTTCCTTATTCCTGTGACCTTCCTATTAAAAGTTAGGCTGGCTAATACTTTTTCTATGTTGACAGCTGTTATCATTGCTGTCATCAATTCTTAAGACTATTCTCACTGCTTGATTATTACTGTCTGCATGCCCTTTCCCCTACCATAAATGCTATCTTCCTGTTATCTACTGTTGCCAAAAAAAAGAGAGATTGGTGTCTGACAAAGATTGGAGATGGCAGTAGGAGTCAGTGAGTGCGGCAATAGGGTGATCGCACAGCAGGTTCTCCCAGGAAATCAGGGTGAGTCTCCAAGGAGATATGTGAAACAAACATGTAAGTGAGCCATATTTATGACTTTTCCAACTGCTGGGCTGAACTTACACAAACCAATCTCTTATCAAAGAATAAACCTTTTAAGTTAAAAGAATCCTTAGCCATACTCCAAGTTAGGGCAGAAATTCTTTCTATGGCTTCTCAAAATTATTCTTTAAATAAAAATATAAAGCAAGTATTCAGTTAAGCTTTGAATAAAAACGTGTATGTGAACTTGTGTCTGCACATGGGTACACATATGTGCATTTCCATATCTGAGAAATCCTTATAAAAGAGAAACCTGAATGGGAGACATGAAAGTCTAGATTCATGATACATTTTAAATCATATGGAGAAATAAAGTTCTTACGCAAGTTGGGCAATGGCCTTATCCAAATGCAGCTTCATCCTTTCTTGACAACACAGAATAATATCAACTTCCTACTCATTTGAGAAAAGAAACACATTCATTAATGTTTTCATCCTTGAGTATACCATCAAAATCAATAACATAGCAAAACATTGAGGAAGGAAAACTTTGTTTCTGGAAGAACTGGGAAACAAAGCAAAACAAGTTCACATCCACTTCTTTACCTATATGCCCCATGATATTATCATATTAGACTGAAATCAATCCTTTATAGGACTACAGGGAAATTATATTATGGAACAAGATGGGACAGGGTTCAAATAATAGGAGGATTTTTACTTTTATATATGGTCCTTAATTAAGACCAAGTTATTTGTAATTGTAATAAATAGTAAGCAATTGATTAGTGAGTTCATTCTGGTGATGTACAAAGCTGGATTTAAATGTGTAACCTTTCTATACTATCTTATGTGTCTTCTAAGACAAAGCAAATCAGGGAAGGAAAGAGGGGGCCCAGAAAGGGACTTGTCTCTGGCATTGCGTGTAACCTCTGAGAGACCCTGCTCCCCCATCCAAACACAGAGGCTGGTTTCACTTCCAGAAGTGGGGCCGCCTGCCCTCTGTCCTGTCTGTGCCCTGCAGGCCAGCCCCCACTCTTGCACAAACACTGCCGAGCCACATCTCTCCACTTGACCACCTGGTTCTTTGATGCTGCTAAGATGTATATTCTATGGTTCAACATACGTCCTATCAGAGATTTTTTAAATAACCATTCCCTCCCCTCTGAAATCCACGCACATCAGAAAACCTAGGAACTTAATTTAGTACCAAGAAGGTATTTAAAAGTGCACAGACTCATTGCTTCCATTTTCTCAAGCAAAAAAGTGATCATACTGTACGTACAATCTTGTAACCTGAGTTTTCATTTTAAACTTAAACATTTTTTTCCATAATATTAAACGAAACTGTGATGAACAACTTCAATAAATATTTAGACTGCTGCCAAAGGGTATGCCTTTTTTCAAGATTTTGACAGGTACAACCAAATGACCCTTTGAAACATTCTATCCATTTACAATAAAAGTGTATATTTCTCTTTTCCAACACCAAGTGGCCATTGTCACACCGCTCAATCTTTGCCAATGTGATAGGACCCCCCACCCCATAAAACAGAAGGAAGGCCTGCTGCCTGTGGCCATCAGAGAAATCACTTGGGAGGGACTCCTTCAGCCCCAGTCAAGCCTTCAGATGACTGCAGCACTGGCTGATGGCATGGTTTCAACACCACAAGAGACCTTGAAATGCAGCCACCCCACTAAGGTGTTCATGGATTCCTGACATACACAAGCTGTGTGAGATAGTGTCTATTATTATCTTTGTCCAGGTTTTTGGATACGTGTTATTCAGTAATAAGGAACTAACACAAATTTCACTTTGTTCCAAGAGGATGAGTATTCCATGGTGGTGGATTCTGGTTTCAGTGAAGCCCTATGTCTCAGAAAAGACAGATCAGGAGATCTTTTACTTGTTAGCCAAACTGAATAACTATGGAGACACCATTCTCAAGAAACTTCTGTAGCTGGAGTGTTTGCTTTCTGCTTTTGAAACACAAAGGAGAAAAAAGTCACTTATCAGGAGGAAACTAGCCAGCTGGAAGCAGCCCCAGAGCCTCAGCCTGAGCTCAGAGCAGCAGTGCCAGCCCACAGAGCAAGGCTGTGTGAGAGATGGCTCTGAAGGGCCATTGGTTTCAAAGTTTAGGGAGTTAGTGGTCTGAGAGGACCAGCAAAATGGTACCATGATCAATTCCCAAAGAGAAAGCATTCCATAAGGATTTGGTGAATGTCGCTGGTTGAAGATGAGTAATAGTCAACAGAATTTATGAGAAAATATTTTGCTGCACTCACATTTTTCAAAAATAGACCTTTTGAGGCTATTTCTTTTCTTAGCTAATATTTATTGAGTTATTCTAAAAAGTGAGATAAATTTGGTAAAAATTTAAAAATAAGCTAAAATTTCATTACCTTGAGTAAACTACAGGATACATTCATGACATGAATTAATTGGCAGCAACTAAGGCACCCCCTCACCTAATGAACCATTACTCTAACTGCAGATTCAGGTATTTTGAGGTAAAGCAGTCTCTACTGCTGACCTAGAAAATATAAGCCCCTGAAAATAGTGGTTCTTATAATTTTTTAAATGTTTTATTGAGATAATCATATTCAATAGAATCGATCTATTTAACTGTACAATTCAAGGAATTTTATTGTGTTCAGTTTCCAGTTACCACCAGAGTCCATTTTAGAACATTTCATCATTTCAAGAGAAACCACATACTCCTTAGCTGTCATCCTCCCCAAATTTCTAATCTCTCAAACCTTCTTCTCCTAGGCAACCATTTATCTACTTTTAGCCTCGGTAGATTTCCTTATTCTGGATATCTGATATAAATGGAATTATACACTATGTGGTCCTCTGTGACTAGCTTCTTTCACTCCACATAATGCTTTCAAGGCTCATCCACAATGCAGAAAGTTCCAGCACTTCATCCTTTAATGTGGCTGAATAACATCCTATTACATGGATATATCACATGTTATTTATCATTGATCATTTAATGGATGTTTGGGTTGTTTTTAAATGGCTGTTGTGAAAAATACTACCATAAATCTTCATGTTTTTCAGTAGGCATGTATTTCCTTTTCTCTTGGGTAGATGTGTAGGAGTAGAATTACTGAATCATACAGTAGCTCTATGTTTAACCATTTACCAAAGCGATTGCATCATGTTATATTCCTACCAGGGTATGAGGGTTCTAATGTCTCTTCATTCTTACCAACACTTATTACCTGTATTTTTCAGTATAGTCATCCTAGTGGGTGTGAAGTGGTATTTCATGGTAGTTCTATTTGTATTTCCTTGATGACTAATGATGTTGAGCATTTTTCATAAGTTTATGAGTAATTTGTATACTCACTTTAGAGAACTTTCTGTTCAGAGCCTTTGCCCATTTTTAAAATGGGATATTTGAGTTGGGTTGTATTTTTGGTTTTGAGTTGTTAAAAGTTCTTTTTTTTTTCACATTTTATTTAAATTTTACTTTTTATATTCCCCGTACAATTACAACACCCTTATTTTGACCCCAAGCCCTCTTGGTCTAGAACCCAATCCTTTATAAGGTATATGATTTACAAATATTTTTTCCATTTTGTGGATTATCTTTTCATTTTCTTGATGTTCTTTAATGCATCAAAGTTTATCACTTTGCTAATTAACAATTTATATATTTTTATTATTTATGCTCTAAGCTTTGTGTTAGATTTTAAAAACTATTGTCTGCTCAGAAGTTACAAATAATTCTGCTTGTTTTCTTTTAAGAGTTTAAGTTTTTAGTTCTTATATTTAGGTTAAGTACCTGATCAGTTTGACTCAATTTTTATTACATGCTGTGAGGTAGGAATCCAAATTTGGTCTTTAGCACATGGTAATTCAATTGTCTCTGCACCATTTGTTGAAGAAAATATTCCTTTCCCAGTGATAGTCTCGTCACCCTTGTTTGAAGACTAAGTGATGATAAATATGAGGTATAATTTTGAAGTCTCAAATTCCACTCCTTTGATTTGCATGTCTGTATTTCTGTCATTATTACTGTCTCACGTGCTGTAGCTTTTGAGTAAATTTTAAATTGAGAAATGTGAGCCCACCAACTTTCTTCTTTTTCATATTATTTTGACAATTCTGCATCCCTTGAATTTCCATGTGAATTTTAGGATCAGCTTATTAATTTCTAGAAAGAAATCAGCTAGGATTTTGGTGGAAATTGTGTTAAATCTATGGATCATGTTATAAATATTACCATCTTACTACTTTAAAGTCTTCTAATACATGAGCATCATATGTCAATTTATTTTGATCTTCTTTAATTTCTATCAACAATATTTTATGATTTTAAAATCAGTGATTCTTAATTGTATTCATCACAGTTATCTGAAGAATGTTTTTAAATATCAATGCCTACCAAGTTTCAGAGTCAAGCAGCCAAGTTTAAAATAACAGTCTCTTAGAAATATCATAGTATTTTCATGGGCAAATTGATGAAGTGAAGCTGTCAGAAGTTGTTTATAGTTTATTTCATATAGAACATCTCAGGATCAGAAAAAAGAAGAGACCAGGGGATATTTGCTGGTAAATTTACACTGTGTAAAATGACAAAGTAGATGCTATATTATTTTGATTTGCCAGATTCACCAGAGTCTGGAAAGAAGAAACAGCAGAGCACTAGGACTAGAACTTAGAACAAAATCATATTTAACTGGTGAAGATGGGAGAGAACTTAATGTGAGAATCAACATAATAGAGCAGAATTAATAAGTTTTTATATGGCAATTTGGCAAAATATAATCAAAAACTTTCCTAATGCATATATACTCTGACACACCAATTACATTTTTTTAAAATATATCCTAAGGAAATAATCAGAAAAATTTAAATTTAAAATGTTAATAATAATAATAGTTGGTAGACTGCAGTATCAAAAAAGGAATGAGATAAGGAAAAAATAAATTTTGCAAAAAGAGGATTTTTTTAATGATAGCATTTTCACATTATGGAACACAATGTAACCATTACATTAAAGTCATATCTTAAAAGGATATGGAGTGAAATGGGAATAATATCCCAGCATAATTTCTAAATGACTAAAGTACTTTGGGGGTTGGGGGTGAGGTAAGGTGAATAGACAGAGCAAAGAGGGTTCTTAGGACAGTGAAAATAGTCTATGCAATATTTTATTGATGGATACATGCCGCTATACATTTGTCCAAACCCTTAGAATCTACACCAAGAATGTACTCTAATGTAAATTTTGGACTTTGGGTGATTATGATGTGCCAATGTAGTTTCATCAGTTGTAACCTATGTCTCATGCTGGTGGGGGGTGTTGATGGTAGGGGGAGGGGAAGTGATACATATTTTTGGTATATTGGAAACCCCTGTACCTTCCCCTTAATTTTGCTGTGAATCTAAAACTTCCCTAAAAAACTAAACCTTTTTTTAAAAGCACTGCCTTACAACATCCTATATTTAAGAATAAACATTATCCAACAAAAAATTATTCAAATTCATATCTACATTATAATTCTAATCTTGGAAATATGTCTGTGTATCTTTGAGTTGGGTAGTATCTCTCCAAGAATGATTAATAAAAAGACAAAAATACTCCAAAATTAACATTAATTTATGGTTAATTGAACTTCAAGTCATTTTTATCTTTTTTATCTTTTTCTGTATTTTAAATTCCATTGATGAACATTTATTATTTTTATAACCAAAAATATATACTTTTCTAAACATATGAATATCTGATACCTAACTACTTACAAGGAATCATGTAGCATCATTTTTACTTATAAGGTTTTATGTATCATCAGATTTTTTGATTCTATCATTGAACACGTTTACAATTAAGTTTATTGGTATTGAAGCATTTGCCCCCTACTTACCGTCAGCAGTTCTGATTCCACTTCATCATGCACTAGATCTATTCCCATTCTCTTCTCTCGATGAAACAGACATTCTCGGGCTACCTACACACAGACAGGAAAATGGAACATACCAATACAAACTGACTAAAATCAGTAACCAGCATTTCCAATGCTTGCTTCTAAAGTAAGTAAACAGATGCTCCCAATACCAATTTTTCAAGCCATTGTATTAAAAATCTAACATGAAACCAACTTTAACAACAAAGTAAATCCTTGTAGCTAATTAAAGGGTAGAGTTAGTTCTTCAAGATAGTTTGAAAAAAGATTCTAATCTGGAGAGCTAACTAAATCAAGTAGATTGAGCCCCAAACCTTAGCATCAGAGAAAATTTATTGGCATTTATTTCTTCTAGAGAAACAGTTCAATAACCTAAAATATAGTCTTCAAGGTATTTTTTTCCAAATATTTCCTGTTGAACAGAATGAGGGGAAAACAAAGGATTATCTTTAAGGACACCAAAATATTTGTTTAGCCAAAAATCCAAGTGATTTTTTAAGTACCATGAATTGTTTTCCTATTTATAAAAATAACATGCCTCATCCTTTAAAGGGAAAAAGTATATAAAAGCAGTAAATGAGTGGGCCAAACATCTATCACTATTTTGTTTGTTTTTAACAAAATAGAAGTTATAATCTTAGAATTTTAGATTATACTTTTTAGGCTTGACCTTAGACCATAGTCCTAGGCCACAAGTGGTGAAATATTCTTCGAGACTAACTGTATTAATGACTCCAATAGAAAACATCTTAGGTTGCTAGCAATAAATTGTATATGAAAGAACATTATGCAACTGTTAAAATACTTTTTTCAAAAAAAATGTTTCATGACAGACAACTGTATAATGTTAAAGTTTTAAAAAGCATAATATAGCATGTGCACTGTAATCCAGATTTTGTATCACAATTTTTGAGTGAATCTCTAATTTTCTTAAAAGTACAATTTATATTTACTAGAAGACAAGTTAATGAGATGAAGGGCATTCTGATTATTTTAATTAATGTGTGTTAATAAATTCTTTCCAAGAAGTTTCTACTCACCCACAATCTTACCAGCAATGTATGGAAATGTCCATTTTCTGCACTTTAGCCAACCCTAGATGTTATAATTTTCATTTCTGTAAATTTGATAGGCCAAAGATGGTTTCTACTTTAATTTATTTTGTATTTCTATTACTGAGTGTTAACATCTTTCCTAAATTAGTTCATCTTTTGTATTTTTTGTTGTATTTGAGATTTATCTGTTTAGGTCACTAACTCAAATTTTAATTAGGACCTTCTGATAATGTGTTGTTACCAAATATTCAAATACACAGGAACATCTGAACAAAAATTGCAGGGAAGAATTCAAATCAGATTAATCTCATTGAAAATAATAGCAAGGTCCCCTCAGCAGTGTACTTCGGTCCTTCTGCCTGCTCTGCTCCCCGCTCTGGCTCTGGTGAATTCTCTCACCCTCCCGTGCTTCTGACTGTACCCAGTGCTTGTATGCATGTATGTATAAATCAATCAAGCAATAAATAAATAAATCTTTAAAAAAAAAAAAAAGAAAATAATAGCAAGGGAAGTATGGTAAACTGAATCTCCTCAAAATGAAGGGTTGTAAATGAAAGTCATTTTAAGGATTCTTTAGTGTAAGGTAGCTGGGTGGGTAGTGTAGACTAGAGTAGGAATCCTCAAAATTTCTCCAGCCCTCAAAAAAAAAAGTATGAAGGACTTCTAATCCTAAACAATTCATGATGAGTTAATTTTAAAAAGATATTGGTGTACTATTGACGTTACGTAGGATTTCCAATGAGCCTATTTGTGCGTGCCTATGTCTTGTGGGTAGGGGGCAAAATAAGACATAATGGTGTGCAGGGAAAGCAATGACCAAGCAGTCTGTTCAACAGATGGGAAGATGGCATTTCCATCAAAAAACAAGTGTCTTCTCAGGGTGTCTATTTAATAAGCCCCTTAGCTTTGCATTCAGAACTCTTTCTATTTAAAGAGCTTATATAGTATGTATAATGTATAAAACCAGCAATAGTTTAGCCATTACAAAACACAGTTACAGATTTATTGATAGGCAGTTGGCTTCTACAGGTGAAGCAAGCATAATTCAGTTGATAAATAACCTTAGTGATTCAACCAGTGGATTATCATTATAAAATCATAGTTATCTTTTACCATAAGGTATTATATTTACCTGAAGAGGAGCTTCCGTTTCCATCAAAGCCCTCTCCAATCTTTTCTTAACATCAGTTAGCTCATTTGTCTCTCCAATCATTCTATCCAACTCTTGAATAATTTCGGATTTCCAAAATCCTATGTCATTGACCCGTTCTCCCAAATTTTGGGTGGAGGTTGCCTGGGTTTTTCTTATTTGTTGATATTTGTCTTGTATCAGGCGAGATGTATCTACCCTGAGTCTCTCCGAATTGTGTCGAGACGTGTTGGATTCGAGATAGTTGGTTAAATTGGACCTGTACCAATCATCAGGTGTATACCTTGTAAACAGAGTGGTTCTGTTGGAAACAAAGGGGACCATGGCGCTGTCACAAACCCTCTGAGATCTGGTGCTGTATGGACCCAAGTTCGGCGAGTTGGTGGCTACCTTGTAGTAAGTGCTTGGTCTCCAAGGAAGGCTTAGGCTATGGGTGAAATTGGAGTGGGGGAAGCGGTCTTTATAGCTTGACGCCAAGGTGCTGATGGCTGGTAGAAAGTTGGTTGGCGTTGGTTTAGGGTGGGCATAAGTTGCCGTCAGCGTAGAACCTAAAAGCTCCATGATGCTCAAATACTATGTGTAAGTCTCTCCTGTTTTAAAAGAGAGAAAGAGGTTAAAAAAAAAAAAAAGGTCACATATATTAATCTTTAGTGAAAATGTACAAATAAAAGGCCAGATATTTGTTAGTATTAGTAGCAATGCTCCCTAACACCTTAGCTATTCCACCGTTCCAAGTGATAATATATTCCAAAAAATTTTTTTTTCATCTCTGCGTATCTAAAATAATGTGTTAAAATCATAATCTTTTCCAGATTGGCCATCTGAAATTCCAAAACATTTGAGTAACAATGGTTTGGTTGGTATGCAAGCACAGTCAAGGTAAGTATCTAAGTCCCCTTTTCCTGGCAACTTTCATCTCCAAGCACTTCCAATATGAACATTCTAGGACAATCACAGGGTTAGGACTAAGACAATGCCAAGTGCCTGGAATGCCTGGCACAGTTCTGGGCATATAGTAAAGGATCAATAAATATTAGCTTTTAAAATCAGTAATACTGGAATATATAAAATAAGTTGTAAATACCCATTCTCCCTCCAAAAGTGAATTCCTCAAAAAGTGGACACTGTAAATAGTATAGTTAATGGTTTTATCTTTACAGATTTTTCCTATTCATATACTGACACATGTATTATATTAAAATTTATATACATCTACACACATACTATTTATATATACACACAGAACTTTCTAAAACATACATTTTCAAAAATATATTTTTGGACCTCTGCCACTGTTAGAATTCATATCTACTGTTTACCAGTTGAAATACATTCTATCATTTGGAAATTTGGGTCATTATTAGTTGAGAAATCCAAGGATGCCATAGACAATGACATATTTTACAGCATCTAAGCATCATCCTGCTCTGGAGTTAATGTCTATAGATCCATTTACAGAAAAGGAAAAATAAAGTCAAAGTCAATTCTATAGTCTGCTCAGAAAAAAATTATTCCGTGATTATTTAAATAGCTATGTCTTGAGGCCTTTGGTATTCAATCCACAAAATAATCTATTTGTAGAATTTTGGTCAAAATTCACTCAGACTACATACACATAATGAAACAGCTGCCCACAGCCCACTGTTGGATGTCTCACACAACCCTAACTCCCTGACTTTTTCCTAAATTCTTCCTTCTCTTAGCCCATTTATACTGGCCAAGCTTAGAGCATGGCAATGAAAAAAGAAACCTTAAAATTCACTCATAGTTCTTCACACCCCTTTGAAACTTAAATACTGCTTTTTGGAAAAGCAAATTTCAAGTAACTTGAGACCATCGTGGCTACTTTGAATTCTAACCGCTTTTCCAAGTCAAACCTAGAAGTAATCCAACCAATATTCTTTCAACAAAAGTTTTCTTTCAGCGATTGGCATTGGACCACTCTTATTTGACTTCTCTTAATTCTTGAAAACAAGATCCAAAAACTAGCAGCCCACTTGGTCCTTCAACCATGGAATTCCACACATGGAGTTATCACCTGTGTTTATCCAATACACCCATTATGTGTAAATCTTGAGGCATTCTCATCCCATGTTTGTCAAATATTGAGCCCTGAGTCACCTCCAAAGTGTGACGTGTAAGACAGAGAGGTTCATAATTCAGAGAAGATATGAGTTGAAAAAATCAACTTAGTTTACAAAAGCACCTGGTGACTTTTTCAAAATTAGAGAGGGATATAATTTAGAAACTGGAATCTAAAACATAAAGCTCACTTGTTAAAAGTTCACATGGCGTGTGAACAAAGCTCCTCATGTATGACTGTAAGTTTCACATGGCAAGACAATACACCATAGGCCACAACTGACACTCCAGCTCCAGCCTGACATCTTCTTAGTCATTCAGGAAGATTCAATAAAAGACAACAGCCTGGCAAAGTCTTGTAGTTTGGGTCATGATTGGTCAAGAATATTGATAATGTCTCGGTCTGCTTAAAAACTCAAAATAGATTTCTGCCTCCTACCAGACTTTTTGCATCTGACAATTAGACAAAATAGATGAAACAAAATTTTTCAGAAATTGGACAATAGATAGAGCACAGGATTCTGATTCCTGAGAGGATAGAGATAAGGTGAGCCTTCTGATTGTCCTGGTATTCTGGCCAGAAGCAATTTCTACATTACAGGAAAACAAATAAAAATCAAACACAGCCTGGCAGCATTTGTGAGTTAAGAAATCAGAATCTGGGGAGGCAGAGACAGCTGGAAGTTGTGAAGCAGGATTGTAAAATAAAGTGAGATGTGAAGGAAAAGAGCTCCATAAATCCACATAGGGAACCACTTGAGTCTGCTGAGCCATGGGTTGCACATATATCAAGGCACATTCCACAAGCCTTGGCAAAGAATGATGGTGCATTTGTGAGCTGAACTCACTTTTAGAACTCACAGAGAATGGAGTGACATTTTTGACCTCAGACCAGAATAGAGAGTCGCTGGTGATGACCTGGAGCATTCCATGGAAACCCCCAGAAGGGCTGAACTACCTACCCCTGGAATGAAGTCTCACTCTAGCAAAGCTTGAAAATAGGCCTCAAAGATATCATATAACATCACAATGTACAGCTTCCAGTCAAAAACTTCTAGATATGCCAAGAAGCAAAATATGCGACCCATAATTAGGAGAAAAAACAGTCAAGAGAAACATGCCTACAAATGGCAAGGATGTGATAGCACTAGCAAACTATGTACTAGTATTTACAGGAAAACAATAACAGCAAAGAGAGATGTGGAGGATTTAAGAATCAAATAAAACTTTAAGAAAATATATATATACTTATATAATATTGTAAAGGCAGGACTGGACACGGTGCAGGTTTTCTGATCCCATGCAGACCGGGTAAAGGAGGAGTCAGAGTCCTCAGTGGTTTTGCAGGTCTTTTATTGGGGTTCACCAGGCATATGGCAAGCAGGGGTGCTGGGGGACCAGGAGGCTGGCAGTCCTCCCAGCCCCCAGCAAATCCTCACTGTCTGGGCTCTCTGGTCTTCTCTGCTTCTGCTGCTTCTTCTCTTTCAGCTTCTGCTGCTGCTTCTTTCGGCTTCTACTTCTGCTGCTGGCATCCCCGTGACGCCACCCTTAAAAGCCCAGTCTTAGCCCAGGTGAAACACATCTACCTATGCCCACACCCTATTCCAGGTGCCCGCCATCAGGCATGCATTCAGGACAAGGATCCATCATCTATCCTGATGGCGGAAGGGCAGAAAAGCCTGACATTTTCTTTACCCTACAAATATATACTGTACAATTTCACTAGAAGGGAGTAATAGAAGATTAGATTTTGGAAGAAGTAAAGATTAGTGAGTTTGACTAATCTAAGACAGACTTTATTTTATTTATTTTTTTTAGGTTTTCTTTTTTTTTCTTTTTTAGTTATTAGCTTTTTTTAATTTATATTTTATTTTTATATTCCCCATACAATTACAACCCCCTTATTTTGATCCCAAGCCCTCCTTTCCCTGCCCCCCGGCCCCCATAGAGTGTCTCTGGTTCATAGTTGTTTGTTGAGTTTGATATTTTCTTTCTTATAGTTATTCATTTTCCTGGTCCCTTATTTAAGTTTTCTAGATTCCTGCTATGAGTGAGACCGTATTTTTCTTTTTCTTTCTTGAGACCGTATTTTTCTTTTTCTTTCTAGCTTATTTCGCTGAGTATAATCTCTTCCAGCTCCATCCATGTTGCTGCAAATTGCATGTGTTTATCTTTTTTGAATGCTGAGTAATATTCCATGGTGTATATGTACCACATCTTCTTGATCTAGTCATCTATTTTTGGGCATTTGGGTTGTTTCTAAAGCTTAGCTATTGTAAATAGTGCTGCTGTAAACATAGGGGAGCAGGTGCTCTTTGGAATTGATGTTTCTGTGTCCTTTGGGTAAATACCTAGGAGTGGAATTGCTGGATCAGATGGAAGCTCTATGTTTAGTAGGCCAAGAAATCTCCACACAGCTCTCCATAGTGGTTGGACCAGTTTGCACTCCCACCAAGAGTACAGGAGAGCTCCTTTTTCTCCACATCCTCGCCAACATTTGTTGTTGCTAGTTTTTTTAATATGTGCCATTCTCACTGGTGTAAGATGGTATCTCATGGTAGTTTTGATTTGCATTTCCCTGATTACAAGTGATGTTGAACATTTTTTCATATGCCTGTTGGCCATTTGCATTTCTTCTTCAGAGAAGTTTCTTTTTAGCCCTTCTGCCCATATTTTGACTGGATTATATTCTTTGTTTTTGTTGAGTCTCATCAGCTCTTTGTAGATTTTTGTGATCAGTCCTTTATCATTAGTGTTGTGTGCAAAAATGTTCTCCCAGTCGGTGGGGTTTCTCTTTGTTTTTGTTATTATCTCTTTTGCTGTGCAGAAGCTCTTTAATTTGATGTAGTCCCGGCTGTTTATCTTTGCCTTCACTATCACTGCTTTGAGTGATGTGACAGACTTTAACTGGAAAAAAAAATAAAAAGAGCCTCTGCAACCCGTGGTACAGCAGCAATTGGTCTAACATCACGTATTGGAATGTCAGAGAGGGATGGGAGACAAAAATATTTGAAGAAGTAATGAAATCTAATGAAAACCTAGGTCTAAGAAGCCCCATATGCATTACCACACACATTACCACCACCCCCACAATCATAATCAAACTACTAAAAATTTGCAATAGAGAAAAATTAAAATCAGAGGGGAAAAAATTAGATAGATGGAAAGGAACAAAGGTAAGAATCAATGCACAATTCTTGTCAGAGACTATGCAGCCAGAAGAAGACAACTAAACATCTTAAAAGGGCTAGAAGAAAGTGTAAGCCTAGAATTCTATAGCCACTGAAATTATCTTCCAAAGACAAAGGCAAAATAAATTTTTTCATAAAAAGAGTCAAGAGAATTCTTTACCAGCCAAACTGCTCTAAAAGAATTGTTAAAGGAAATTCTCCAGGCAAAAGGAAATTATACCAGATGGAAACTTGGATTTACACAAATAAATGAAGTGTCAGAAATGGTAAGTATGTGTGCTAATATTAAAAAAATTTTATTTTCTAGCTTTTAAATTTCTTTAAAAGATGACTGTTTAAAGTGAAAATAATAAAATATTTATTGTGTTTATAATAAAAATAGAAGTAAGTTATGTGGTAATAATAGCATAAGTGGTGGGAGGGTCAAAATGGAAATACAGTACTGTGAGTTCTCATAACTAAAAGGCAATAATGTTATTTAAATGTATACTGTGGTCAATTTAAAACATATATTAACTTTAAGGCAGTGGTTCTCAAAATATGATGCAGGAATACATAGGCTTGCCCAAGACCTTGGGGGGGATGACAAGGTCAAAATTATTTACATTGTAAAAACTCAGAAGCCATTTGCCTTTTTTCACACTCATTCTCTCACAAATTTACAATAGTTTTCCAGAGGTGGCAGGATATGTGATATCACAGAAAACTGAATATAGAAGTAGATATGAGAACCCAGACACTAAAATAGACATTAAAGAACTTTTCCAAAAATGAAAAATATTTCTAATTTTCTAACAAATATTTTTGTTTCAGAAAATATACTCTAATAAAAATGTTATTTGTGACTATGGTTATTTTAAGAGAATTAATATTTTAAATTTCTCAATTTTAATTTCTGATATAATAAATATCAAGATATATAATCCATATAAACTAAAGTTTTTTGAGATATTCAACATGAGGTTATCGGAAAGTAAATTAGTCCTCAGGCCAAAAAGTAAAGTGCTAAACCGGAGTAATCTCTAAGAAAAAAAAAAAAAAAGAATTCAAGCTAACAAGCCAATAATGGATTAAAAAAAATAGAATACTTACAAAAGATATACAATTAATCCAAGAGAAGAGACAAAATAAGAAAACAAACAAGATAGGCCTAAACCCAATCATACTGAAAATCACATTCATAAAAAAATGGCTTAATAGGCAAATTAAAAGGCACAGATATTTAGACTGAATTTAAAAAGTAATACTGAATTACATGCTCTCTGGGAAAAAAGCCCCATTTTAAATAGAAGGAAGAAAATAATAAAAAGCAAATATCAATGAAGTAGAAAATGAATAAATAGGTAGGGAAAATACAATTAAACCTAACAATAAAATTGACAAACCTCAAGTTAAAAAGAGAAAAGACAACTTAGTAATATTTTGGAATATTACCCCAACCATTAGTGTTAATAAAGCAATATTATTAATACTTTATGCCAGGAAATTAGACAACATAGATGAAATGGACAAGATTCTTTAAAGAAACAACAAAATTGACTAATGAAGAAATAAATAACCTGAATAGTCCTGTAGAAATTAAAGAATTAAACTCTATAGTTCAAAATCTTTCCTTAAAGAACATTTCAGACCCAGATGAGTTCACTGATGAATTCTACCAAACTTATAAAGATTCAGAAATATTAAGAAATATTTTTTAAGAAAGAAATATCTCAGTTTTTAAATGCCTATAGCTTACTTTGGTATTACATTATAATACAATGTCTAAACCATTCTCCAAATTTTAACTCAGTGACTTTCTAAAAAGGTATGTGCCACACAATCTTAGATCATTAACTGATACTATAAATATCTCATATTTGCAAGTAAAATAAATAAATTCTTTGGGAAATGACTCAAAATAGCTGTGGAAAAATCCATTCCCTAAATCATGCAATTGTTTTTTATTATACTTTCAGTACTGACCAAAAAGCATTTTAAGAAATGTGCTACAAAGTTAAAAACAGTTATTTGCCTGTGTTCATTTAATGTGGGGTAAATATTTATTTACTACTAGAAAAATGCTATAATAGTCTTTCATAAATATTAACATGCTAAAAATATAATCAATCACACAATTGATTATACTGGATAGTACTGGAAAACTCCATTTATAATCCAAAGTGGCCTCAAATTGAATTAAAAAAATTTATAAGCACATTAGGCAAGACTTTAAGGTCATAAACATATTAAGATTTTAAAAATCTAAAGATCATTTTCTGCTTCTGCAGAAGACATGGCTTATTCCACCTTCTCCCTCAGATCAGTGGCAAGCATAGGGTTGAAATGATCACAAATAACCCCTTTTAGTTCCCTTGGTCATATCCATTTAATTACATTTTCAAACTAGAGCAAAAATAAATTAATGCCCCCAATACATTAATAAAAACCAAGTTGGGAAGAAAGAGATATCAGTGTCCAATGTTTAAGTAATTTCTCTTTATACATATATATTAAATGAGATACAAATTTGATATATATGTCAAATATATATTTGACATATATGTCAAAATGTTTTTAATATATGTCAAGTATATATCAAATATACATCAAAAAAATAGTTGACAAGGAACTCTCTTCATTGATGATGGTATTACAAATTACTCCACTTTGGAGATCTATGTATCTAGTAAAGTTGAAAAAGCACATTCCCTATGACTCAGCAACTCTTTTTTATATACACCTAGAGAAACTCAAGGGTGCATATAATTAGAATGTGCAAAAATATGTTTCTAATAATTTTTAAAGGAAACAGTCTAAAAGTCCATCAACAGGATAATTTGTGATAAATTCATGTGGGTTCACATGAGCTGGCTCCTAGCTGGCCACTTAAGGCAACGGTGACCAATTTGCTATCTACAAATCACAGCAGAGAATTCCTTGACTACCTACGGGGAATAGCCTGTATCACGAGGCAGGCCTAGGGACACCTAGGCCGCTGTTGACCTAATTCCGTGACTATCTCCATAGTGGTCTCGGGATAACTGCCTATGATGACATCAAATACTTTGCTATAATGGTCTCAATGTCCCCTTCCCTGTCCCTCGTAAAACTGTGTCCCCCAAAGGGGCAACAAAGTTCCTGTCACAACAAATTCACACAAAAGTTACCACACAGCAGTTACAATAACTGACCCAGAGCAGGAACAGCATGACACCACTATATAAATTTTAGAAATAACACTCTATATTGGTTTTGGGATAAACACATTAGTAGTAAGAGTATAAAAATATGCAGAGTATGATGCCAAATTCTAATACAGATGAGGAGGTGGGGAAGGAGAAAGGAGAATATGATTCCCTAAGGCACAGCGGAGGTCCAGTTTGTGCCTAGAACTGTTTTTTTGTTGTTTTTAAGTGAGTCATGTTTAAATGCTATTGTATGAAACTTTCTTTTAAAATAGAAAAAAGAATATGTTGGGCCTCCCCGGTGGTGCAGCGGTTGAGCACTAGGCTGGGAAGCTGCCTGCAGCCTCTGCAGCACTGGTTTGAACCCAGGCACCCCAGCGAGGGTCCCACATGGCCCGCAGACCTCTCCTGCCATGCCTGCTACTCCCCTCAGCAGTGTATTTCGTCAGTCTGCCTGTTCTGTTCCCCACTCTGGCTCTGGTGAATTCTCTCACCCTCCCGCGCTTCTGACTCTACCCAGTACTTGTATAAATAAATAATTTTTTTAAATAAAAAAGAAAATGTTGTTATATAGCTCAAAACACTTTGCTTATCAGTAAAACTATTTGCTTGCTTGCTTTTTCACAATGACCAAACATAATTTTACCCATTTCTAAAATTTATCTACACCACCTTAGGCATCCAGGGAGAAAACATAAAGGGACTTGGTGGAAACTGGCAAAATAAAAGGAGAGCTTCGCAGCCAGCATTGAACAGAAACGGTCACCTGCCTGAGAGAACTTAGAACCAGAATCAACTCTTTGAAGAGCCAGTGGTGTGGTGCACTGCCCTTTGGCTGCACTTGGAAGATCCAGCTAAGGACACAGGGAGCACAGTGTTTGGGGACACACAAGAAACATGGCTAAGGAGCGTAAGAAATGACAAGAGTTTGCCGAGCAGGGGTTCTGCGCCCCTTTTTGGTTCAACGCTGAGAAATAGGGGATAAGTCTCAGCACTGTGACGCTATAGGGCAGCCACTTCAGGACGAGTTCGATCCCTGCCCAGGGAGTTAACCCACATGGCACAGCAGATCTCTCCTGTCTCGCCAGCTGCTCCCCTCAGCAGTGTACCTTAGTAAATCCACCTGTTCTGCTCCCCACTCTGCCTCTGGTGAATCCTTTCACCCCCCACATCTCTGGCCTACACCCCAGCTCTTGTATGCATAAATAATTTTTTTTTTTTAAAAGAAAACTTCTCAATACCGAAAACATTAGAAATGTAAGTCATGAGGCGTGGGTGGGACATAGGTGGAGGCTGCCTCTGGCTATGTGGCTATGACTTTGTTTTGGGGGAGAGGGGGAACAAAGAGAGAAGGCGGGGGGGGGGGGGGGGGGGTAGGAATTCCAGGGTTTCCACCACCTCAGCCCGAATTCTGAGGTCAGTGGTGGGAGCCCTGACCGGGAAACCCGCAGTGTGTAGGGGTCGTCCCAGCGGCGGGTGGGAGCCCACCAGACCACTCACCTGGCTGCGGATGCGGGCCGAGCGAGGGGGAAGGGCGGGACCCGAAGGGTCGCAACCCCACCACCTACGCCCCGCTGAAGGTGGTTTCCCTGGGGTCTGGTTCTGGCCCCGCCTGCCCACCTGTGACGTCGACGCCCGCAGACCACTCAACGGCCGCCCCTGCCCGCTCGCCGGGAGCCCATTGGTCAGTGGGGGCGGCGGGAACTGGAGTAACTCAGGGAAACCCTGCTGGAGGCGGTTGCCATGGACGCGCTCACGCTTAGTAACCACGGCTCCTGGGTGTCTTGCTAGGTCCTGGAGTGAAGAGGGGAAGGGCAACCCCAGCGAGAGGTGCAGTGATGCACCGCCACCCCCCACCCCCCGCGAGTGTCCTGCAGCACCTGATTCCGCGCTCAGTCGCGAAGAGCTTGGTGGCTCGTTCTAAGGTCAGGATGTTGATAAGTCGTCTACATTTATACTTGTGTTCTGTCCAGCAAAGCTTCTTCCATGATGAGATGATCTGGTAGTCTTCTCTTCCCCCTCACCTTAAGGAAAAGATCTGGAGTTCTCCCTCCCTGCCCCCATCCACAGGCACTGGACCACATGTCTTCCAGACGTCACTGTTCATGCAACCTCCTTCCTTACAGTGGTGTAGCTGGAGTTTACATTTTTTTCCTGTTTAATTCCTTATTTTGTTTTTTTAATAATAAATTTTATTTTTATATTCCCCATACAATTGCAACCCCCTTATTTTGACCCCAATTCCTCCCCTCCCCGCCCCCTACCTCCCAAAGAGTGTCTCTGGTTCATAGTTTTTTGTTGATTTTGATTTTCACTTTCTTATAGTTACTCATTTTCCTGGTCCCTTATTTAAGTTTTCTAGATTCCTGCTATGAGTGAGACCATCCGGTATTTTTCTTTTTCTTTCTGGCTTATTTCGCTGAGCAAGATCCCTTCCAGCTCATCCATGTTGCTGCAAATTGCATGTGTTTGTCTTTTTTGAATGCTGAGTAATATTCCATGGTGTATATGTACCACATCTTCTTGATCCAGTCATCTATTTTTGGGCATTTGGGTTGTTTCCAAAGCTTAGCTATTGTAAACAGTGCTGCTATAAACATAGGGGTGCAGGTGCTCTTTGTAATTGATGTTTCTGTGTCCTTTGGGTAAATACCTACGAGTGAAATTCCTGGATCATATGGAAGCTTTATGTTTAGTAGGTCCAGAAATCTCCACACAGCTCTCCACAGTGGTTGGACCAGTTTGCACTCCCACCAACAGTGCAGAAGAGTTCCTTTTTCTCCACACCCTCGCCAACATTTGTTGTTGCTACATTTTACAGGACGAAGCCAAAACTTGGAGTTCATTGACTTAAGGAAAGTCACTAAGTACTAAACTCAAAGCTGTCAAACTTCCAGAAGCATCCAGAGGGTAGGGAAAGTCTCCTAGGAGGCAGCATCTAAATGTGGAAACAGCAGAACTTATGGAGTGTTAATGCTGAAGAAAATTAAGCCCTTGGTTTGTCTGGGGACTTCTGTGTGCCACCCAACCAAAGGGTGATAACTGGGGGACTTGCTGCCAGAGTCAGGCATCTGACCAACCCCTAACAGAAGTGACTGCAGGTTGGGGACCTCAGCTTTGACAGTTTGGAACTTGGTTCTGTCTGTTTTCTGGCTTTATTAAAGGTTTACTCAGGCTAATCTAACTCCTAAGACCCTAAAGTAGAAAAGCTGGAATCCCGCACAAGGGTTTACGTTAAGCAACATCTCTGACAGTGGAGACAAGCCCAGGATATTTTCCCCAAGTAAGAAAATTCAGACAATACCCAATGATCAGAAGTCACTCATGAGACTGGCCACAGGACTGGTCAAGCCAATCCAGGTTCTCCATCCCTGCACCAGGACCCTGCCAACCTTGACCTTTTGTCTTTGTTTATTTCTTACCAGCAACTCTCTATTTTTGGCCTAAAATACTTTACCCTGAATTACTTTTTTTCTGTTACCTTTTCTCATACATTATGTGTTGCATTTTGTGTTAAGTCTCAAAATTCTGATGGGCCTCGCTGATGACAATAAATTGCAGACAACTAAATGCTACTTTGGATCAAAAAAACTATCAGGAAATGCCACCAGTCCTGCAACAATCTAAAATAAATTTAATTGCCAGTAAGCTCCTTGGAAATGATGTAGTGTTTGTGCTGTGCACACATCAAAATATTCAATATTAATGCTAATTGATTATCAAATTCATTCAAGATCTGATTTAAAATAAGCAAGCAAAGTTACAGCAGAATTTGCTCTTTTGAGTGATACATTGTCAGTGAAATTTTAAAATTTTCTGATTGAAAGTTCAGAGTTTACATTCATCATCTCTGGTCTCCATGACAGAATTGTGTTATTAAACGTGATCATTTAGATGCCCTCTCTAAAAAAATTGTTCCATGATCACCAAATCTTTGCCAGTATAAGAGGGTGTCTCACTCTTTGGCTTTATCTTAGCATGGAGCTCTCCTACCGTGTTTATTTGCTTCTCTTCATAAAGAGAATGAAGCAAACCACCTGAATTTGATTATTCCTGGAAGAAAACATTTGTGGCTGTCAGCACAAATGCCAGTGAAGCTACAAGAGCATTCTGGACTCAGATGACTCATAACTTTTTGTGAGACCCGTTTAAGGTCTACAACATCATAATATGGTGGTGGACAAGCTTCTGATCATCCTGAGTGGCAGAGCAGGAGCTTGTCAAAATAAGTGTGAGCAGGAAAGCCAGCAGGGTGCCCCCCAAGCCTGCTTCCATCATGGGAGCAGCCTTTGGAGGCTGAGATGGAAAGTTGCTTTCCTCAACTTTTTATTTAACTCACGGGGGAAAGAATTTACTGCTTTAGATGGGTGTTTACCAAAATTAGTTCCCTAGAGCATTAAAGAGGTTATTCAATCAATCTATACATCCATCAATCAATAATAGTTCTATACTCAAATAGACCTGTGAATTTCTAGAACGAAGGAAGCTAAATAGGTCTCCTTCACACAGGAATTCTCAGTCTATAATGTGCCCATTTATGTTTTCCCATGGGGTTCTAACCAAAGGGTTTTAAAATTCAAAACACTTGTAGACCTCTCCAAGGATGTTAATATTCCACAAAACATATTTTGGGAAGGATTGGATTAGAATAAAATGTGTTCCTAAAAATACGTGACAAAGAAAATCTTATGTCTATGTGTAGCTAATTGCAGACATTCTCCAAAGCAATATAGAAATAACCAACTTAACCTCTACATTCAATAAAAGATCCTGACTCTGTCAGGAGTTGATGACAATTCCCCTCTGAGTACCCTGTCTAGGATCTGGGAGGAAGAGAGGAATGTGTGTTAAAGGGTGGCTCATGGAAAAATGAAGGAAGAAGAAAAAGAGAAAGTAACAGAGAAAGTAACAGAGGTAAAAGAGGTATATGGCAGGGAGTGGTTAAGAAAGGAAATAAAAAATATTGCTTTTATAGCCTGCTATTGCTGCCTGCTTCTTCTAAACTATTTTAATTCCAGAATCCCATCTTTATGACTACACATGAAAATTGGAAATAATGCATTGTTAAGAATGGGAGAGAGATAGAAATATTTGTGCCCTAAATTTTAGAGTAACAAGTTTGTAAAATGTTTTTCATCGTTGTTGTTAAAAATTGCTTAGAAAGAGGATTGCAATATCTTATTCCAGTTTTCACCATCAATATCAATCCCTGAGTGTTGTGTTAGGAGTCATTACTTTCAGAAACAGTAATGTGGATACCTATAAACTAGTTGTGGGATCCAAGGAATTGCTCTATGGAATATACACTAATATTTACTGACAAAAGAGTCATGGAGGAGGATTTATTGGGAGGAACTAATTGAGTCCGTGATGCATTCATTGAGAATTTTATCATTTACAGCAGTAAGTTTATGTCAGCTATCATTGCTAGGTTACGTTTATGTTACCAAGCTATTTACAAGGGTGTGTATCCCTGTCAGCTTTTTTCACTGAATAGATTCTTTCATAGCATGAAACTGCAAGACACACCTTTTTTCTTGGGATTCCCTCCAGGGAGTCAAAGTACATAGATTCACTGGATTCTTGTTATCATCCTCCAACTCCTTATTAATAGATGAGGAACTATGATCCAAGAGGCTAAATGATAAGCCCAAGGTCACATTTTTGCATGTCACCGCCTAATCAAGAGGATGTACTCCAACTGGCTTACCTTTCTCATGTTTACATCAAGGCCATCATCTACACATTATGTAGTAAGTGTTCACATATTGTCCCCCACTAGACTGTTCCCTGTGAGGCCAGAGACAATGTTCATTCAGCCTTAGTCACAAGAACTACTATTAAAGCCCATGCTCTGTGCCAGCTTTAATCACATCATCTTTGCCCATCACAAGAACCTCAGAAGGCTGATAATATTAGTCCTCTCTTACAGAGACTTATAAATTAAAGAAAGTTACCAAAGTCAGATTAACTAGAAGATTGCTGAATTGGAGTCCCATTTTGGTCTGTCTGACCCCAAAGCTCATGTTGTCTTTCTTTTACACCAAACAGCTGTCCATTCTTCTTGTGCATTCTCCTTTTTGTGCTTAGCACCTACCGCTGAGCTTGGCTCATGATGAATTCTTAGTACATATTTGTTGAGCCCATGGAGAAAAAGAGCCCAGTTTTCCTGACTGGTGACATGATATTGAGCAAATCCTCAAATAAGCCAGCTCAGATGGGTCTTTCCATAAAATGAGGACAATGATACTTCAGTGAACTAAAGGGAAGAGAATTAAACACATGCTCTATTGATTTTCTTTCCAGAAAAATAGATTGAAATTTGGATGTTCAGTTTTAGTTGGTTCTGGACAAGCTAAGTACACATAGTCCATTTAAGTAGAATGGTAGCTTCTACAGGGATGGCCATAAGACTGCTTCTCTTGCTCCTTGAAAGAAGTAAAACTCAAGGAAAAACAGTCCAAATTGGAGTTATCAGGGAAAGTGCCTTCTGAAGTAATCAGCAACCATCTAGCAACTGAGATGGCTAGACAATTAATTGATCTCCATGACTTAAAGTTTTTCCTATCTCTGGAAATTTAATATTAATGTTTCATTTAGAAAGTCCTGGTATTTATTGACTTTTCAGTGTCATCAATTAATCATCACTGGCAACAAAAATGACTCATATCAAGTGTTTTTGGGAGATCCTGATAATCTGAAGGAAGAGACAATAACACTGATAGGGAAAATGTTTTGGTCTAAAGTTAAAAGTCACAAAATGATAAATGTTGAGTTATGGATAGTATTGAACTAGACTTTACTTTGTACTATGTATAAAATGGTAATATTTCAAGGCCACTTATAAAATCTAATATTTTAGGATCTGAGGCCATTTTACAATATTCTCACTAAGATTCTGTTGAGATGGTGTATTATTAAAGAAATGGGACTCTTAAAAGCAGAGAGACACTAACCGACCTGAGTAGAATGTTCTTTATCAAAGACAGTCCTCATTTCCTCCAGATGAACCTTTAATAGTAAGAAATATTATCTTCTGAACTCAGCTACCACAAGGTGGTTGCTAGAATTTTTCCAAGGAGATTAAAATATATTAGAGTTAAGCCCTCTAATTTGCAGGTCTAACTTCTCTCATGCAATCACTGAATATTTTTTAGCTCTCAGCAAGCAAGTCAATGAATTATGGCAGGTGACTAATCCAGTGTTATGCTGGATTGATTTTTACTGGCTTGCAAGAAAGAGCCCACTGTTAAATTTGTGGGAATTTTGCAAGTTGGTTGTTAAACACACTCATTAGTAAAAACTAAATTCTACAAATGTATAATTAAGTAAATGATAGTATAACAATGGTGATATCAATAAATCCTCAAAAACTCATTTTATTCTCATTCTTTTACAACATTTCATTATTTTTTATCCTCCAGAGTGTCTTTCTATGTGTTTCCTCTTTATGGTAGAAGTATTACATTATAACGGTATCCCTTCCTAATTTTCAGTTCAGTAAACCTCACACTGGTAAATTGGAATTGAACATGCATTTATTCCATATTCCAAGTGAAGGCTTCATTGATTGCTGTGTTGTCTTTACTCAAGAAAGTGATGGAGAAAATGCTATTATGCAGATTAAACTTAAAAGTAACTCACATTTATAGTCATTAAATTGTGACAAGCACAAAAGAAATTCATTCTGTATTCTTCCAATATTTGAAACCAATGATCCAGCAAAGAGGTCCCTCGTGTCCTTTAGTGAAGCTTCAACATATATCTTCATTTTTGTCTTACATGTTAACATAAATGAAAATATCAACCAGCATTTGAATTAGAACTTCTCTTGTTTATCAGTTGCAACCCTAATTTGGCCAGAGATACAAGTTTAGCAAAAATCAATGAAAGCATTCTGTGAAAATCAATTGGTAATGTGGGATTTACAATACAAAATGTAGTATATATTGTTGTAGATTATGTGCTATAAATTCTGTATATCATTAAACTATATTAAAAACTAGTGTGTGTATGTGTGTGTATATTTTTCCCAGAAAGTCAGCTGTTAAATGTATGCATTACTGTAGGTGGATCCCTGTTCTTATTCTTAAAGGGATTTCCATTTGATGGGACAGGGAAAACCCATATGGCTTAGCCTTCACTGTGGTAAGAGCAATGAGAAAGGAGCCCAGTCTCTCAGGAGATCTGAGGGGGAAAAGCACTATCAGCCAGGGATTCCTGAAAGGTTAGCTTACAGGTTATTTATATAGAAATTCTTGGAGCTCTTTAAAATGATGACAGTGTGTTGAAATAAAAATGGAACTGGATATAGATAGATATGCCATGTTCGTATGGGATATTTGAAATGACATGTCTGTGATTTAATAAGAAAGTTAATTAATTTTTGTTGACATGGTTGAAAATAATCTATCTCATGTTTACCAACTGGAAATAGCCAGAGTCTGGCTCATGATATGTGTTGGCCTTTGTCAATTGGATGTGAGCTCAGGCTGACTGTCTCTGAAGATGCTGCATTGTAGACAAAGATACCAGATAACTACTGTAATTTTAATAACCTGATCCTAAACTTCTGACTTACTGGTTATCATCACAGTCAGCTAACATAAGCTGAAGATTCTATTCAGCTTATGGGATCAGCCATGAACCCCGTACCCTGCTGAAGGAAATCTCTCTAATTCTTGGTTGCTATGGCAGATGATATAGTGCTCTGGTTCCACACCCCTCAGATCTTTTGTCTACTTTCTTGAACACTGGTTCCCAATGCATGTGCACACTCGATATCTCCTAGAAGGAGTAGTCTTTGAGGTAGTCTTTCTTCTTGAAGAAAGATTGCTTTAGGACTAAACCCCAAAAAAACGGAGTACATATTTTTCTCAAGCGCACACGGATCATTCTCCAGGATCGATCACATACTGGGGCACAAGACAAACATCAACAGATACACCAAGATTGAAATCATATCAACCATCTTTTCTGACCATGAAGGCATCAAACTAGAAATAAACCATAAAAAGAAGGCAAGGAACTTTCCTACCTCATGGAGATTAAAAACCACACTACTGGAAGAACACTGGACTAATGAGGAGATCAAAGAAGAAATTAAAAAATTCTTTGAATTGAACGACAAGGAGGACACCAATATCCTAAATGTATGGGATGCAGCAAAAGCAGTAATAAGAGGAAAATATATAGCAATAGAAGCTCACATCAAGAAACAAGAAAGAACTCAAAGAAACAACCTAATCTCGAAGCTCAAAGATCTAGAAAAAGAACAACAAAAAAAACCCCAAACCAGTAGAAGAAAAGAAATAATAAAAACCAAAGCAGAAATAAATGAAATTGAAACTAAAAAAAAATCCAAAAGATCAATGAAACCAAGAGCTGGTTCTTTGAAAAAATCAATAAAATAGACAAACCCCTAGCCAGGCTCACAAAGGAAAAAAGGGAGAAGGCACAAATAAACAGGATCATCAATGAAAGAGGAGAAATCACAACGGACACAGCAGAAATCAAAAGAATAATCAGTAACTACTATGAACAGTTATATGGAAACAAGTTCAACAATCTAGAGGAGATGGACAAATTCCTACAACTCTACAATCACCCAAAGCTAGATAAAGAAGAAATAGAACACCTAAACAGACCAATTACAAGCAGTGAAATTGAAATGGTAATCAAAAACCTCCCCAAAAACAAAAGCCCAGGACCTGATGGATTTACAAATGAATTCTACCAAACATTCAGAGACGAATTAGTGCCTATCCTTCACAAACTCTTCCAAAAAATTGAGAAGGAAGGGACAATACCAAACACGTTCTATGAAGCCAACATTACACTAATACCAAAACCGAACAAGGACAACACAAAAAAGGAAAACTACAGGCCAATCTCCCTGATGAACACTGATGCAAAAATCCTCAATAAAATTTTAGCTATCAGAATCCAACAATGTATCCATAAGATAATTCACCACGACCATGTAGGATTCATTCCAGGGACACAAGGATGGTTTAACATCCGAAAATCAATCAACGTTATCCAACACATCAACAAAAAGAAATATAAAAACCATATGATAATATCAATAGATGCTGAGAAAGCTTTCGACAAAGTGCAACACCCATTCATGATAAAAGCCCTTGAAATTCTTGGGATACAAGGAACATACCTCAACATCATAAAGGCCATCTATGACAAGCCAACAGCCAGTATCATTCTCAATGGTGAAAAGCTGAAAGCAATTCCATTAAGATCTGGAACAAGACAAGGATGTCCACTCTCACCACTGCTTTTCAATATAATACTGGAAGTCCTAGCCAGAGCAATAAGACAAGAGAAAGACATCCAAGGAATCCAAATAGGAAAAGAAGAAGTCAAGCTATCACTATTTGCAGATGATATGATAATATACATAGAGAACCCCAAAAACTCCACAGAAAAACTGATTCAACTCATCAATCAGTTCAGTAAAGTGGCAGGATACAAAATCAACAAGCAAAAGTCAGTAGCCTTCCTATACACAAACAATAAATCTGAAGAAGAAGAAATCAAAAAAACCATCCCTTTTTTTATTGAAACAAAAAAAATCAAATATTTGGGAATAAATCTAACAAAAGAGGTAAAGGACCTATACAAAGAAAACTTTAAAACACTGTTAAAAGAAATAGAAGAAGACACAAAGAAATGGAAAGACATCCCCTGCTCATGGATTGGAAGAATAAACATTATTAAAATGGCCATCCTTCCAAAAGCAATATACAGATTCAATGCTATTCCAATCAAAATTTCAATGTCATTCTTCAAAGAAATAGAACAATTATTGATGAAATTCATATGGAATCACAAAAAAAACCGAATAGCCAAAGCTCTCCTGAAAAAAAAAGAAGGGAATGGAGGCATCACTCTCCCAGACTTCAAACTCTACTACAAAGCCATAATCATCAAAACTGCATGGTATTGGAACAAGAACAGACATACAGACCAATGGAATCGAATAGAAAATCCAGAAATAAACCCACAGATTTATGGTCAACTAATCTTTGACAAAGGAGCAAAGACTATGCATTGGAGCAAAGAAAGTTTGTTCAATAAATGGTGCTGGGAAAACTGGGTCACTACATGCAAAAGAATGAAGCTTGACCACTACCTCACACCATACACAAAAATCAACTCAAAATGGATTAAAGAACTAGACATAAGACCTGAAACCATAAAATACATAGAAGGAAATATAGGCGAAACACTACGGGATTTGCACATCAAAGACATCTTTACAGACACATCACCCAAAGCAGTGATAGTGAAGGCAAAGATAAACAGCTGGGACTACATCAAATTAAAGAGCTTCTGCACAGTAAAAGAGACAATAACAAAAACAAAGAGAAGCCCCACCAACTGGGAGAACATTTTTGCACCCAACACTAATGATAAAGGACTGATCACAAAAATCTGCAAAGAGCTGATGAGACTCAACAACAACAAAGAAAATTATCCAGTCAAAAAATGGGCAGAAGAGCTAAAAAGAAACTTCTCTGAAGAGGAAATGCAAATGGCCAACAGGCATATGAAAAAATGTTCAACATCACTTGTCATCAGGGAAATGCAAATCAAAACTACCATGAGATACCATCTTACACCAGTGAGAATGGCACATACTAAAAAAACTAGCAACAACAAATGTTGGCGAGGGTGTGGAGAAAAAGGAACTCTTCTGCACTGTTGGTGGGAGTGCAAACTGGTCCAACCACTGTGGAGAGCTGTGTGGAGATTTCTGGACCTACTAAACATAGAGCTTCCATATGATCCAGCAATTCCACTCCTAGGTATTTACCCAAAGGACACAGAAACATCAATTCCAAAGAACACCTGCACCCCTATGTTTATAGCAGCACTGTTTACAATAGCTAAGCTTTGGAAACAGCCCAAATGCCCAAAACTAGATGACTGGATCAAGAAGATGTGGTACATATATACCATGGAATATTACTCAGCATTCAAAAAAGATAAACACATGCAATTTGCAGCAACATGGATGGCGCTGGAAGGGATCATGTTCAGCAAAATAAGCCAGAAAGAAAAAGAAAAATACCGGATGGTCTCACTCATAGCAGGAATCTAGAAAACTTAAATAAGGGACCAGGAAAATGAATAACTATAAGAAAGTGAAAATCAAAATCAACAAAAAACTATGAACCAGAGACACTTTTAGGGGGGCGGGGGCAGGAGGGGAGAGATTGGGGTCAGAATGGGGGGGGGGCTGCAATTGTATGGGGAATATAAAAATAAAATTTATTATTTAAAAAAAAAAAAAGAAAGATTGCTTTAGGGCTGCCAGAATCTACTTTGCTTCCATAAGAAAATTTGAAAGTACTTGGGAATTTGTGCCTCAGGCCAATCTTATCCAAAGACAATGTTCAGCCCTGGGCAGAACCCAGTTTCTTTGCCCTGATGTGGGCTTCTCTGAGGTATAACCTACCCTATCTCCAGCACGCCACCTCTTAGATTGAACCAAAGTTGCCTTCCTAGGGACTTTGCTTGGTTTCACACTCCTAACTTCCCTTCCAGATCCCACTTCCTTATTTCTCTACTAGTTTTTCCAGGGGAATATTTTGTGACAAACAACTTTGACACTAACCCTCAGAATTTGCTTCTGGTGTACCCAACTTAAGATATTGACCATATTTCCAATGATGTGCTCTTCATCCCCATCCCTAACAGCTGATGAGATCAAGGGTGGGTACCAGCCTCAAAGACAGCACATTCGTAAGGACTGTGAGAGAATGAGGTGGCCAGCACACCAGCAAGGTTGGCAGACCCTGTATCTGGAAGATAGATCTTGAGTCACACAGAGAGTAGCTGTGTCATCAGACGTGCGTCAACTGAGTCAATGTGCTTAATGTTGCAGAAATCTAGTTGAGATTCACAGATCCAGACTGCCAGGAAGCAACAACATAGGCCTATTACAAGAATGTTATTGCACACTTAATGACTTTCAAGTTTCCAAAATTTTCCATTTCCATGAAATTTCTTATTTCTGCATGATACCTTCCTGTAAATCCTCGATACTCAAAGTAATTGGGTGTCTGTTTCTCAAAAGGCCAAAATCATGAGCTAGGAATCATTTCACTGGTAGGCCCAATTTTATAGTCACCTGTTGTCATATTCTTCTGGGAAATGTGCCTGGAAACTATCAAAAGGGCCATATGATTCAAATAGAAACAACATAAAGCCAAATTAATATTCAACTGTTGAATAATGAATATGTAAGGAAATCTGTCTGAGATATTTAACAAGGTGATAGGAGGCAGAAGCTGCTTTTGCTTGAGGTAGAATAAGTACTTGAATCCCTTTCTGTCTTCCATATTCCCTTCTTTCACTTACAGCACATCCAAGATGAGGTATCAAACTGGGGAGTAGATACATAGTAGAAAGATAGTGAAAAGGGTTTAAACCATGAGCTTTGAGCCCTTTCACATAGAGGTGCCCTTTTAAGTCTTTGGTTACCTTTTGCTCAAGAAAGCACTTTCATTCTAGCAATGAAAGAACCAGACTAGAATAGAAACTGAAGTATGTTGCCTGGAACTGCTCTAGGTTTGCTCTATAACTAGATTAAAAATGAGCATTGTATCCAAAAGGAGCATTCTATCCAAGCATTCACCAGGGCCCAAAAACGAAACAAGAATTCAAAGCAGATGTCTTTGTTTAGAAATGGAGGTTGAACAGTCTTTGGGCTAGCAGGCGAGGTAGGGTGTGGAGATGAGAATTAACAGTACGGCCCTCCATATTGAAAATGGAAGACCAGAATTCTATAGTCAGAAGCTGTGGCAAACAAGCAGAATTCATCCTTGCCTAGAATCAATCATCTCTCCCACCCCCTGCCCACGCTTCTCCAGAAGGCTCATAAAAATACTAAGTGCACCATATAAGCCAACAATTAGCTCATCGGAGTCACAATACATAGATATCTTCTTGCTGCTAGAATATTCCAAAGTGCAGAGCATGACACAGACGTTTTTTAAACGCCGATTTTAAGCTCTCATCCCAAGATCTTATTCAGTAAATGTAAGAATCTTTACAAACTTTATTACAAAGGAGTTTCCTTGAAATTGAGCAGATTTTACATTTTACTCAGCTCTTACTCTAACCTTAGAGATTTGTAAAGGCAAAGAAAGCACTCCGTATCCTGATTTCCTTTGTTTGAGATGGATTTTTCCAAACTTACACAACCTACATTGTAAACAAGTTCCAATTATTTCCTTGGAGTGAGATTATTAAAATAGTTACACTTCTCATTTAAAGGAAGTTTAATATTTTTAAGTATTCATGAGGAATCTTTAAATTGTTACTGTTTCTCTCTCATAATATTGCGTGAAACATTTTATCTTTGCAAAGAAGTTTCTGGTAACTATTAATAAGTGAAAGCTAGTTGAATAACATAAAGTGAAATGTGGAAGATTTTAGTAGCACCCCAGTCTAGCCCCTTCAATTAAAAAAGGAAACTGAAGCCCACAAGTTTGATTGACTTGATCAGTGTCACCAGGTGACTTCAGAGATATTTCTCCAACATTTTTTTTAAGATTTATTTATATATTTATACAAGCACTGGATACAGTCAGATTCGCAGGAGGGGGAGAGAATTCACCAGGGCCAGAGCGGGGGATCAGAACAGGCAGACTGACGAAATACACTGCTGAGGGGAGCAGCGGGCAGCGGGAGAGGTCTGCACGCCATGTGGGACCCTCGCTGGTGGCCAGGGATCGAACCAGCGCTGCAGAGGCTGCGGGCAGCTTTGCAGTCCAGCGCTCAACAGCTGCACCACCAGGGGAGGCCCTCTCCAACATCTTTTAATGTGTGCCCTATACCCAGAGACCTGTCATGAGAATTCTCATTGAAGTTTCATTTCTAATCCTAATGGTAAACAGCAGGTCCAGCCAAACCCTGCAGGAGCTGGCAAGAGTGTCTCCAGATTCATCCCATCTAGACAGCTCCACCTCTCCTTTGCTTAACCAGTCTTTTTTTTTTTTTAAATATTTATTTATTTATCCAAGAACTGGAGTACAGGCCAAAAGCATGGGAGGGTGAGAGGATATATCAGAGCCAGAGGGGGAGCAGAACAGGCAGACGGACTGAATACTGCTGAGGGGAGCAGTGGGTGAAACATGAGAGGTCTGCTGCACCATGTGGATATCTCCCTGGCCACCGGGAATCAAACCCACGCTGTGGAAGCTGCAGACAGCGTCACAGTGCTGCACTCAACCTGCTGTGCCATCGGGGAGGCCCCACCTTGACCAGTCTTTAACTACCAAAGATCCATCCATCACAGCCTGATTAGACATATCCGTTGAGAAATTCTCTCTCTCTCTTTCAGTTTCTCTCCCCCAACCTGCATGTGTGTGGATTTATATTTTTTTTTCTAAGTAAATGTAAGACATTAGATTATTTGGAGACATGATGAAATATACTTTATATATTTACTTTGAATTTACTATTTCATGTTAATCTTGCAAGTTTTTCCTTAAGGCAGCCTCAAGGCAGTGAAGGATGGATATCCTATGATGATTCTCCCACACACACACACATACACTTATGTGTATAAACATCTGTGTGTTCTCTACGTCCCTGGAAGTTATTTATCTAAAGTGAAAGTCATAAGCTCCACATTCTCATTTTTTAATCCATTCAGTATAACCTTTGGATTGTCATCCAATTGAAAGGAGAAAAACACAGTGAGTCATGTTATGATCTGTAAGCAATGCTGGGCCATGTCTCCACCCCCAGGGACAAGAGGAGTCACTCATCACCGCCTGCAAAATACGGTGTCATTCCACTTCCTTCCAAGTCGCCAGGGCTCTGAGGGCAGTAAACCTGTCATCACTGGGAAATCGAGAAGGGGTCCTTTATTGCTTATGCCATGAAAAGATGCAGTTCTGCGGGTCCCCCCTGCAACAGTAGCTATTCCTTTCAGACTATTTGATTTGTATCTGCCCACTGTGCAGAGCACTCAGGCTTTGACACAGCCACCTGGACTGCCTTGGGTAGCCAGGTAAGATTAGCCCCTCTACCTCCAGCCTTGGACATCTTCTCTAAAACCCAAGCTGCAGGATACAGGTTTCCCTCTGTGCTGGGATGTGGAAAGGGTTGGGAAGCACTTCTCTAGACCCACGTCTGCTAGGCATTTCTTAAGACCACGGTCTTCCACCATCTAGTAGCTTCCCATGTCCCCATCTCAGGTACCATCCACAGCCAGGGAGCTGTGTGTTCCACCAGGAAAAGAGCCATGGGAGACATTTTCTATCTAAAGTGGACCCGTGGCTTGCTGAGAAGAATGTGCGCTCAGAAATGAGACAGCCCTGGACTGGTGACTTGGTTTTGCCTGACTGGTGCAGGACAAGTCTCTTAACCTCCTATCTGTAAAGTTGGAATAATATCACCCTCACAGGTTGTTATGTAAATTAAATAAGAACACAGGAGAAATAATACCTCCCTTCCACTTGGTAGAGCCTATTGTTCCTGAGGGACAGAGGGGTGATAGAGGGAAGGCTTGGGAAGCAACACAGCCACAGGGCAACTATTTTCTCTTGGCCACCTCCTCCCACAGCAGCTTAGCAGAAAGGGAAGCATGGCCTTATCCTGCAGTAGAACCGCAGCAAGACGGACCTAATTACATGTGGCTGCAAGGTAGCCACAGCATTGGATGAGTTCATCAGTTCTTACAGAAAATGACCCAGGGCTTCTTGAAAGGTGACAACTATTTTTAAATAACTAGACTCAAAAAAAAAAAATGTTTTCTTCTCTCTCTTTTCAAGGTCAATTGGCCCAAGATCTAATTTAGATCAGGGCTTATGGCAAGTCTTGTGGTTGATCTTTCTTCCCAGGTTCAATATCCCTGGAGTTGCTAGACACTTCCAAGCACACAGCTTTGAAATCATAATGGAAACGTTACTTGATTCATGACACACACACTCCCAGGAAGTTTAGATGATTTGTCTTGCCCTGCAGTCTTTCTTTGGAATATCTAAGGGCACTATGAAGAGAGAGCAGAAGAGTCCACTCTGAGGGCTATGGGTAGGAGCTTAGAGCAGTGAGAAGCTCAGGAGGATATATTACTAAAATAATATATTTGTTGGTAGAATTTGTCCCCAAAAGGATCTGGTTTTATAATCTTTTAAGGGTTTTCAGGCTTAGATTTTTTTTTACTGTCTTTTCAATTTTTCAATGGCGAATGACTTTATTTTCTATTCCTTCTCAAATCTTAATATTAGGGATTTGGAGCTTCTGGATCTCCAGATCTCTAACCTTTTGTCTTAGTCTTTCAACTGTTTGTTCTGAGAAATCCAGAACATAGCAGATTATTCAAAAAGCCAGTAAGTGGACACAACTCAAGTGTTCCCTCTGTAGATGACAGCTAAGGAAATTATGGGTCAAAAAAAGAGAACACTTCAGCCTTAGATAAGATAAAAACTCTGACACATGGTATATGACATGGATGAACCTTAGGGACACTAGCTCAGCAAAATAAACTTGTCACACAAGGGCATATATTACATGATTTCATTTATATCAAGTGTCTAGAGTAGAGCAATTCTAGAGACAGCAAGTAGAATGGTGTCTCCAGGGGCCAGGGTAGGGTGTGGGGAATGGGGAACTACTATTCAAAAGGGACAGAGCTTCAATTTTGGAAGATAAAAAGTTTCTGGAGATAGAGGGTGGGGATGGTGCACAACTATGTGAATGTGCTTAATGCCACTGAACTGAACATTTTAATGACTAAGATGGTATATTTTTTTATGAGTATTCTACCATAATTTTTTAAATTTTACTCTAAATTTTTTTAAATCAGAGAGAATTCCTTGGTTTGACCATTTGGCTCATGGATTTATTTTCATATTTAGTTATTTAGTCCATATATTGAACTTTTCTAATTATAAAAATTATAAAATTTCTACCTGACTCCTTTTTTACATCCTTTTACTCCTTTTTAACTCCTTTTTATATGATTAACCTATCATAAAATATTATCTTTATTTTGAAGTATTTTCCTGTTTTGACTATTTTCTTGGAGGACAGTCTTCCCTCTTTGTTAAGCTTGTTGGTTCTCTTCCATGAGATCCAGAAGTTCTTGTGCCTCCCTTTGTACTGAGGACTCCCATCTTTGGGAATGCAGTGCATTTTCACTGCATCTTGCTCTTGGTGACTGTGTGGAAGAGTTTCAGGGTGTGGGTAAGTTTCCTGCTCTCTCTGGGTTTGGCAACCTCTGGGGGCACATCCTTCCCTTTCAGTCCCAAGACTTACTCTCACATCTGAGTCCGTGTGCAAAAGGTATTGCTTCTGGAAGGAGGTGGTGGGAAAGGAGTTGTCTCACCTAGGGGGCTCCCCAAGTGAGCTTTCCAATTACTACCCCTGAAGAAAGTCAAGAAGCTGCTTGTGCCTGTGTTTATCTAAAGACTCTGGGCTAAGGGCTTCCTTCCACCACTTTATCTGCAAAGTAGCCTTTCACTGGGGTGGCCTCTGGTTTGGCACTTCTGCTGTTCTCCAAGAACTACCCTCCATCCTTTTAACTAAGTGTAGACAATCTTTGTGTGCCTGTGTGTGCTGATACAAACTTAATATTTCAAGAAACTTTCATCTAAGTGTTCAGTCCATCCCTTATTCACCATCTTCATTTTCTCTTCTTTTTAAAAGCCTCTCTATGTAGGCCCATGTCTCTTCTTAGGTCAACACCCAGCTGGGTGGGTTTCACACTTTGGATTTGCTGGATGACTCTCCAGACTGGGTGGCCCTATAGAACCTGACATGACCTTACACACCCAAACAGCGAAAGGGGCCATTATGACCAGCAGAACATGCTTTTTCCCACAGGCTGCCAGGTAAATGGAGCTTTAATTCTTGCTTAGCCCAACCTCACAAGGGCTTCCCTGGGCATGCAAAAGGCCAGTATGCTATGTTCCAACTCTGGAAGAAGAACATCAAGAAGGAACACTGGCATTTTTGATACCAAAGCCATAAAGAATCAATGCACAGCCATGGGGTAGAGAAGGACATAGGCATCCTTTTGTTCAGCAGCAATTAGTGCATTCCAGCAGAGCCAGTTCTGGGCAGGGGACAGAGGGAGTAGCCACAAAATGGCCTTTGTCCGAACTCCCATAAAAAATTCCTGCCAGTGGGAGTGAACACAGACATAGTCCAGAGAGTCGATTGTAGAGATCCTGGATTTTGGCTTTTACAGTGAAACTATTTCAGGAATTCATGGACTGTGGTCTATCGAAGGAAGAGGAAAGCAAATGCCTCCTCAAGAAAAAGGGACACTTTCAAAAGAATTGATTTTATGGTGGAGGACTTATTGATAAGTTCAGGTCTCAAGAAAGCCAGGTGTGTTATTTTGCTAATAACAGATAGATGCGGGCTTTATAGAAGACATCTTCTCTTTCCCCTACACCCACCTTCAGTTCCCTCATATACACATAGAAATATGTGAGCCATTACTGGGCCATTTTGGTTAACAACTAAATAGTCTTAAAACTACGTTACATCTTTCTAATTATAAGCCACATAGCAAAACTTGCTCCCAGAGAAGTGTTGTTATCCCCCTTTTAGAACTAGAAAACTGAAGATCCAAGAAATTAAATAGCTATTTGGTAAACAGGCAGAGCTGATATTTTAACCCAGATATTTAACCTATATATCTGCATTACAGAGACACCAGGATCTATTACTAGTAAAAAGAAGAAATATTAGCATCTTGGCAAGGCAGCCTGGGTCTAAATCTTGCCTCATCTACACAGAGCTTAAGATGAGCTCACGTCTGTGCTTTCCTGTCCTCAACTTTACAAAGGGCAGGTTGATTAAGTGATGGACAATGTGGAGACCAGCACTTGGCACTAAGTAAAAAGTAAATAGACCTATTTCAATTTAAAAATATGCTTCCAAAGATTTTTCTAGCATTGAGCGATTCCCACCAATACACATTTTTAATCTAGTTTTGGGCTAATCACATAATACAGAGGCAGCTGACCAGATTAATAGTGTACTTTTTGACCATTCATTAACTGAGCTCAGATGTCTTAAGTACTGACCTCCCATGGGGCAGAGAGAAGATGATGAACAGGGATACCTTAGTGACAAGATGCCCATCCAACCTGGAACACCCTTACTCATTTTCCCCAAGAAGATAGGATTTGCTCCATTGACTAGGGAGAGAGAGCTAACAAGAACCTTAAATGAAAGTCATGGGGTCAAGGGGCTGCCTCATTCACTAGTTAAAAACCTTAATATCTTTATTAAGAGAGGAAATCAATTCATATCTAAGTTGTCTTATAACTCCAGAAAAAAAAAATTCTGCAGTTTTATTTCTTTGTGAAAATTAACCATGGTTTATTTCAAGGCCAGAGCCCAGCTAATTGCCTAAAAAATAGCAATTCCAAATCTTCAAATGATGAATGATCATCTCGATTGACTTCAACTCAAAATGGTGAAATTTGAAAGAGTAGGGAAATGTGCTTTACAAAATAATAATAAAAATAATATACAATAAGACATACTCAGCTTTTTACTAAGTGGTGGGTTCACCCCCTTGCCTCATACAAGATGTGTTTTGAAAGAATCACCTCAATGATTCATTTCCATTAAACATTGCCATACAATTTAATTTATAAAGTTTGAACTTTGTTTTATCAGAAGGGTAGGGACAAGGTGTGGGTTTAATGCCTATAGTAGAAATCAAACATGCCAATCCATCTGAAATGATTCAGAACAGTGTCATTGTCATAAGTCTAGTGGCTGTCCTTCCTTGATCACTGTGGACCAGGAGCTCACACAGCACACAGCTAGACAAGGGAGAGGGTTCAGAGTCAGTTCCAGCTAAGGAGTCATTTCCACATCCTGTTAGTCTTCACTATAAAGAAGCATTGGTATCAGTCCTCCCTGGTGGCACAGCGGTTGAGCACTGGGTTGCAAAACTGCCTGCAGCCTCTGCAGCGCCGATTCGATCCCTGGCTGCTCCCCGGCCACTGGAGGAGGGTCCCACATGGCGCGCAGACCTCTCCTGCCGCCCGCTGCTCCCCTCAGCAGTGTACTTCGGTCCTTCTGCCTGCTCTGCTCCCCGCTCTGGCTCTGGTGAATTCTCTCACCCTCCCGCACTTCTGACTGTACCCAGTGCTTGTATAAATAAATAAAAATAAATCTTAAAAAAAAAAAAAGCATTGGTATCTGTGGTATCCGTGAAGCTCAGCTATTCTGATAGGCATGTAGATAATCAATACAAGTACAGCTGATTCTTGTATTCACAGCGTTATTAATGAATTAATAAACACTGAACCATAATTCCTGGGGGAAATAGTCTTCAGTTCCTGTAAGCCTTTGGCCACGTATTTGTCAACCAGATCTTACATAACCTTATTTTATGTGTTTTTGCTTAGAGACACTTTAATATGTATTGTTGATTTACTAACATTGTAATTCACCACCAACAGCTCTATAACTGCACAACAAAGCTCATGTACACATCACAAAAGCATAAGGGACATCACAGCTTCCTTGTACTTAGGAATTCTAGACAGCATTTCAGCACTACACATGGGGCCATTTTAAATCACCAATTAAAAAAAAAAAAAACACTGGTCTCCCTGGTGGCACAGGGATTAAAGACACAGTGCTAGCAAGTTATCTGCAGCCCCTGCAATATGAGGTTGATCCCCGGCCAGATATCGAACCCACATAGCACAGCAAACCTCTCCTGTCCTGTCTGCTGCTCCCCTCAGCAGTGTGTTTCAGTAGATCTGCCTGTTCTGCTCCCCACTCTCTCTGGTGAATCCTCTCACGCTCTCCCCACCCCCCACACCTTTGGCTTACACCCCAGTTCTTGTATGCATAAATAAATAAATCTTTTAAAAACACACACACACAAATGCGGAAAATGTGGCACTAAATATAGTGCAGAAAAAAATGTTTACAGTACAGAGATTTGAAACACGAAAGCAGAAGAGACCTGTTCTCACCTTAGATGCCTCTTTTTTTTTTTTTTTGGTCTCTGATTATGAGAAGGAACAAGACTGATTTGGGGTTACAATTACGTTTTAGGAAGTAGACCAATTAACAAATATGAAATCCACAAACAATGGGAATCAACTGCAGTTGAAAGTCTAGGGTTGCAAATAATGAGGCAGAATAACATCTAGATTAAGAGTCAAGTTTTAGAATTGACTGTATGTGTTAAATCTTGCCTCCACCAAGTATTAAATTCTCCTTTGTACCTTATCTTCACTATCTGCGAGCCAAAATGTTACAAGTACTTACCACGTGGGGTTAGTAACCTTCTCAGAAAGTGTGAGCATGTGGTAGGTGCTGATACTAGCTAATCTTTCACACCTCTCTCCCTCTCCTCCACCTTCTTTGGGAGAGTGGAGAAAGGAGAAACCCCAAATTGAGTGGACCTCACTCTGGCATTCCATACTTAAAAAGTAGAAGCAATCCACCAGTTTCCATTGGACAAAGACAAATGGAAAAATGGTATAGTATTCAAAAGGATAATGAATCTACACACTTGTAAGTTTCTAGATATTTCTGAGAATACTACTCTTTCACTTTTATAAGAATTTATTTCCACTAGACTTTGACATAAAACTTCCTTTTTATGCAATTTAATATTCCATCCAACAGTAGAGTAGGAAATGGGAATGGACTTGATGTTTACACATTAAGTGGCAATATACATTTGGCACAGAGTCAAAAAGCATGATTCACTAGGTCATACACGTCTGTTAATCTCCAGGTAAATCTCAGATAACACACTGGCCTTGCAGTCCGGATCCTGTAGCTGAAAAACTGCCATCGGGTAATAGTTCATCCACATCACATCACAATTTTTCTTCTTTCTTTTCTTTTCTTTTTTTTTTTTTTTTTTTTTTGGTAGAGTAAATACACTTCTTTTTACAGTTGAATTTGCAAACTGAAATGTATGGCCAAAAAAGGTTATAACTGTATGTGACACATGATGACTGTAGTTTAATACTGTGCTAGGTCACAAGAAAAACACTTATAACTATGAACTGTAAAGACAGCAGCTTAGAAAGAATCATAAGAAAAAATACAAATAACATGATTAATAATCATCCCAAGCATTAATTAGTAAAAATTCATTGTGTTACTTTTAAGTGTAACTTTATCTAGAAAATAAGATCATTGAAAGTATAAAATAATGATGATGATCATCATCTTCTTCATCCTTATTAACATCTGAGTTGTCCCTGAGGAAGAAAGAGGACAAGACAGCTTGAAGGGCAATACCTGGATTATGGAGGAAGTTTGCTTCCCCACAGGAAGGTGAAAGCAACAGTGTGAGCATTTTTATTGTTTGAAATGACATTAGAACATCGAGGAAATGATAGCACGGATATAGCTAATGAGTAAATCTGCCATGTCAGCTGCCTTAGGGGGTGGCTCCTCAGAGCCCTCTTGGGAAGGATGCTGGGAGCTCAGAGAGGCAACAGGGCCAAAGCATGTAACAAGCACGCTTCACTCGGTTGTTATATGTACTTCCTATATGGCCCACACTGTGGCTTTCTCACAAGGGGCACCATTCTCATATTTTTCCAAATTATGTTTGGAAGCCTACTCTATCAAGTAGGCTTCTGTAGGGACAGGAACGGACACTGAGCAGGTTTTCTGATCCAGCAGACCAGGTAAAGGAGGAGTCCTGGAGCCCTCAATGGCTTTTGCAGGCTTTTTATTTAGATTTAACAGGCATATGGCAGGCAGGGGTGCTGGCAGTCCTCCCAGGCCCCAGCAAATCCTCACTCTATCTGGGCTCTCTGGCATTCTCTCTGCTTCTCTTCTTCTCTCGGCTTCCATTCGTTCTTGGCTTCTGCTGGCGTCTCCATGACGCCACCCTTATAAACTCAGTCTCAGCCCAGGTGAATCCCATCTACATATGCCCACACCCTATTCCAGGTGCCTGCCATCAGGCATGCATTCAGGACCGCAGGGTTCCATCATCTATCCTAATGGCGGGAGGGCAGAAAAGCCTTTTACCTACCCTACAGCTTCATATCTTTATATCAGCCCTGGGGGTTAGAGAGTCAAATTTCCACAAATGTATGCTTTCACAAGCTGCCCCCCACGGTGCCCCAACAATCCTCCCCCTTGTCCAATTGATCTCCTTCCTTCCCCCACTCCCACCTCTGCCCTTCCCACTCTGGTTGCCATTTTATTGGCAAATGGCCTAAGATCACATCAACGAGAAAATCTGATTGCTTAATGTCCTAAGCTATCATCAGGAGTTTCATTAGTCAGTCCCTCTAGCTGGAAGGAAATACATTTAAAAATAGTACTTTCCAGAACACACACACACACACAAAGATACTAGTCCATCATAGCAAAGACCCTAGAGACCTACATGTTCCTAGGTTGTAATCACAAGAAGTTAAAAATTGTTTCATAAATATTTAAAATCTTTGCTCTTCAGACATACACAAGCAATTGTTGCTACCTTTATTTCTTTTCTTTTTTTCCCTCTCTTTTAAGAGTCAGTGGATACAATTGATTCAGAAAAATAAAAATAATAACTGTGATTTCTAGTTATACCACTTAGTAGCCATGAGACCAGAGCACTTTTTTAAACCTCTCTCTGCTTCCACTTCCTCATCTGCACAATAAAGGTAAAAATAATTCCATATTAAAGAGTCAGTGGAAGGGTCTTAGCATAGTACCTGACAGATAACAAGTACTCAGCAAATGTTAGGGGTTTTTTGCTGGGTGGGGGCAGTTATTTTTCCTGTATTACCCTCATGGTGACTCCCAACCCAATGAATTAGTATCCAAGACCCTTGATGGGAAGCTCATGCAAAAGGGATGTAGCTGCTTCTTCTCACATAAACTTTAACAAGATTAGATAATACTACCCATCAGGTAATCTGACTTTATGGAAAAATCATTGAACTGCCAAACAGTGCAAAACTCCTTTCCCAAATTCCCTAGAAAATATACCATAAATATAATTTGAATACGTTTTATTGCAGAAATAATTGTGTAGTAAAACAGGAGAAAACAGGAGATGCAAATGAACAAAAAGAAGAAACTAGAAACCATGCACGATATTCCCTGAGAGATAACCACTGTCAAATATTTGCGTTATTCTTCCAGACTTTTTTCCATGCATGTCTACCTATTTTTCACAAAAATGTCATCCTCTGGCTTTGTACTTTATTGAATTTGGTGCATTCCAGCTTTTCATCTAAATTGATGACCCCTGCCATTTGGGGGCCCTGGCGGCCTCCCTGTAGCTTTCCTGAGCACTTGTCAGATTCCTCTGAGCTTTTGAGGTTGGCATCATTATAACCACTTTACAAATGGGAAAATGAGTGCTTTGAGACCTTAAGTAAACTTATCCACAGAACTGGGAAGCAGTAGAGCTGTTCATCTTCAAAAACCCATGGACAAGTGCTACATAGAAGCACAGGTCACCCAGGCACCAAGACATGTTCCCAAAACCAAACACCAAACTTCTGACACAGCATTTGTAGCAGCTGCAGGTTCTGCAGGTACTGCAGCACCACTGGCACCGAGCCCCACTTGGCCAAGTCCTCATTAACATGTAATTACAATATTGTCCGTTTCTTTATTATTATAAACATCATGGCGCTAAGCATCCTTCCATTCTTTGTCTCTTAATTCTCTTTGGGGGAAAAAAATGTTCCTGGAAATGAAACCACATGATTAAGTGACTTGCACAGGGCCTCCCCAGTGGCGCAGCGGTTGAGCACCGCACTGCGAAGCTGTCCACAGCCTCTGCAGTGCCAGTTCGATTCCCCGCCGGCCAGGGAGAACCCCACATGGCGCGGCAGACCTCTCCTGGCCTGGCCGCTGCTCCCCTCAGCAGTGTCTTTGATCCATCTGCCTGTTCTGCTCCACGCTCTGACTCTGGTGAATTCTCTCACCCTCCCGTGCTTCTGACCTGTGCCCCAGTTCTTGTATAAAATAAATGGATAAATCTTTTAAAAAAAAAAGAGAGAGACTTGCACAGTTTAAGGCTATTGATAAATAGTGCTAGACTGGCCTCTGAAAACATTATGCCATTTAGAATCTTCCACAAACAGTGAGTGTTCTCTCACATCATGTTTTCCTTTAATCAACAGATATTGTATTATTATAATAGCAACAGATATTATTAAGTACCTATTAGATGCCAGGCACCTGGTAAGTTTAGTGTATTTATATTCAATGGATTTTTTTTTTAAATGGATCAGAAAGTATATATTTGTTTCATGTTCATCTTCATAATAATCCAGGAGAAAGGTTGATAGGGAAGCTCTACATAAGAGAAAATGGACACCCAGTGATTATCAGGAGCCGGTCCAGGGTCGTGCAACTAGTGAGGGATGGAGGGAAGATCAGGGCCAAACCTGACTGCCTCCAAAGACAGTGAACTTGCCTTTCTGCCACTCTGTCAACCCCAGGCACCAAGGAACATCTGAGGACCTTTGCGCAATTTCCTCTCCCCTCCTAGCAAGCTGCACATTGTGAGCAAAGGCCATTAAAGGGAAATGTGCAGAACAGCTGATGAAGGGAAAGTTGGAAATGGGGTGAGACTTCCTGATCCCTGAGGCTAAGTTGAGTGTCATGGATATGCTGATTCTGTCTGTCTGGGTGATGGCTATCCAGTCTAGCTGCAAATGATGTTGAATCTTAGAAGAGATTAGAAATCATCTGGACAAAATCCTTTCTTGAAGCAGAGGCCCTATCTGCCTTGTCCCACGTGGGTTTGCTGAGTTATAGCAGCGTAGGACTCCTCGGTGCAGGCCTGTCTCTTTCCATAGATCTTTTCTAAATAAGTTTGGATGGTCTTGATCCTTTTCCCTAATATCCAGAGTCCTCTTCCCATCCTCAGGGCCCACTACTGCCAAAGGGAAAGGTGTGGTCCCAAACATATATCTGGGATCTATACCTCCATCTCCCACCCTTCACAATCCTGCTCATAAAATTAAAAATATGAACAAACCACCAATAAAGCAAAATAACAAGCTGGCACCAAAAAATTGTAAGTCACATGCAAATATTAATAGAAATCAACAACAAAAGACAGATAACCCCGTAGAAAAATGGTAAATGGAGATGAACAGGCATTTCAGAGGGAAGAAAAACAGATGATTTATTTTAAAAAGGCTAACTCATGCTCATAATACAAGTACAACCAAAATAACAGCAGTTATTCATTGATTAAATAGCAAAAAAGTAATGAAAATAAGTATATCCCACTTTAAATAAAATTAGCAAATGTTTAAGAAATGTGTCAAAATCTTATACCCGCTGGCTTCCTTTCCCTCTCATTCCAGTATCATGAAAAGAAATGTTTTCATTATTTGCTAAGCTAGTTGAGCAATTTAATCTCCCTAGTCTTAATTCCAATCATAAGAATACACTATCTTATTTTTCTTCTGAGAAATAAAGTGATAACCAGTTCTCATAGGAAAGAGATGTCACTTAAAACAATTTGCCTAGCCACAGATGAGGGGGAAATATTTCAAAACACATATTCAACAAATGATTTATATCAAAATATACACAAGACTCTTATATATAAGACTCTGGACAAATTATTTGGAGAAACATTTGACCAAAGAAGATATACAGATATCAAATAAATGCATGATCTTGTTCAACATCATTAGCCATTAGGGAAAAGCAAATTAGAACTGTAATGAAACACTATTATACATGAACTACAATATCTATATTCAAAAAGGCTACTGTATTAAGGATTGGAGAGGAGATGGAAAAACTGACGCTCTCACATACTCCTGGTAGGAACGTTAAATGGACGGTCCCTTTGGAAAATTGTTTGGTAATTCTTTAAAAATTAAATATATTTTAAGAGGATTTTAAAAATAAGCTAGAGACTCAGAAAATATTTGACAAAGGGCTGGTATCTAGAATATTTAAAAAACCAAAAAAAAAACTTTTAATACTCAAAATTAAGAAAGTAAGCAAATCAATTAGAAAATGGGCAAAGGGTATGAAAAGACATTTCTCTGAATGGGATATATATTTTTTCAACTTTAAAAGTTGTTTATTATGTCAATTATACTTTATGGAGATAAAGCGGTTAAACAATGTAACTTGGTTTCGGTTTTCTCTACACACCAATGTACCTCACATTATCCTATTCCTTCTAGTATCTCCCACCCTAATTCTTGGGGATTCCATTCTTTTACAGCTGTTTGTGTTTCTTTATTAAATATTCACTGCATGAATTTTCTTCATGTCCCTATTATCTTCCTATCAGATTACCTTTCATTACTTAGGAATCTCGAGTAATGTTAATTTTGTGATTTATCGGGAATTTGAACTAAACTGAAAATATTGGTAAGATTTTCTCAACAAACTCAAGTCAGATGGAACAGAAGCTACTCTCTATTGTGTCACGAGGGAGGAAGTTCATGTTCAGATCACGTCAATGATCCACGTGAGATCCTAGTCCAGCGTCCTTTCTACTGCGCATCCTGTCACTCACACTTTTGCTCATGTAGAGACTAATAACAGGGATGAATAGTTTTCCCTTTGCCCCTGAACTTTAGCCTGAGACTGTAACAGGGTATTGTGCCACCATAGATATGGTGGAATAAAAATTAAAAGGGGGGATTGTAACAGGGTGGTCCCCAGGAAAGGGGGAGGTTCCCTGCCCCACCCAAGGGAGGGTGGAGCTGAGCAGGAAGAGGAGAAGCTGAAGAAGAGACTGAGGAAGGAAGCAGGATGGAGCCAGGAGACCTGGAGGAGGCGCGTGGAGCCTAGAGACACGTGAAGAAACTGCGCTTGTCTTTTGGTCGTGGACTGGGTGACACAGATGTGGGTGAGACCGGTGGAGAGGTGACCATGGCAGCTTTTATCTTGATGTTGATTTTGCTCTTTTCCTTCTGGGCTTGTCTGATTGTTTCTGACCCTTTGCTGTGGGTCCCCACTGGAAGGTGCTTTAGACTCATGGCAGGCTTTGGGGCCTTGCTCTGGGCCAATCCCATATGGATGGACTTTTACCCACGAGGAGACGGGTAACTTTGGGTGCTTGATTTAGAAACTAGATTATTTGCCTTTCCTGTATTGTTTCCTAGTTTTATTAAAGTTCCTTCCCCTTAAAGTCTCCTACGTTTTCTGTTGATGCGGCGGATGGCAGAACCCATGTAGAATAGGCAGGTTTGCGGGGTTTGGGCTGCCCCTCTCCCTGTCCTATAACAAGACCAGAGATGGAGGGATTATGGAAAAGAACTAGGTTATTCCCAAGGGGGATTGGATTGATAATCTGACTAGCAAGAATGGAGAAATTCATTGGGTCAAGTTTGACCCTGGAGAGGGGGCTCTGCATAAGGGGCAGGACGTTCATGCACCAGCTTTCACAGTCCCTGATGCTCTGCACCCCAGCTTGGGTAAGTCTTGTCTTATCTCTGCCAGACAGGCCATCTTAGCTTCCATGGGACTGAGCCCTGAGGCTACCTTACCAAAGTTATATTCACCCAGGGTGTTCTGCCTTGGAGTGGGGAGGATCTGGCAGGCCTTGTGTTTCTGTCTGTCTCAGAGGGAAGAAGGGGTATGCATCAGAATTTAAGTATCAAAAACATGCGCAAATCCCTGACTCTGCCAGAACACACTTCTTCCAAAAGTCCGAATGTTGACCTTGTCTTGCCAGGTCATACACTTCCTCCCCTAGGGGGAGGCATCTGAAATCTTAAATAATGCTAATTTTATGATATAACTGCATTCCCCAGAAGCCCTCAGATAGGATTAATGTGACAAAACCTGCTGATTGAACCCGTTAACATCCATTTCCTCTTCTCTTCTTAGCCATAGAATCCCAACTTTTATCTGGGCACATTGATGGCTTTAAAAAAGAAAACCTAAAGGACACGCCACAAGACTAAAACCTGACTCACACAAGGAGGTGGGAGTAGAGGGGTTTAACGTGACCATTAACCCAGCTATAGAAATCAAGATCCTTAGGCGCCAGTGCCTTATCACAAGGCATAAGGCCCAAGCAGGTATCAGATGCTGTAGGGTGTGTCTGGAGCACAGACACTCTGACCTGAGAGTAAAGATATAGAGATTGGGCCCATCCTGGAATCTCCAGTCCCTTTCAGATTCTCATGGTTATCCAAAATCAGCAATAAACAGGCCACTCCACAAAGGAATGAGCCCCTCCCAGAGAGAAAAAGACTGTATCAGTGCAGTTTCTGCACTGGCAGGGGGCAGCAGTCCCTCTGCCCACCTGTGACTATGCAGGTGTTTCTTTTCACCAACTCTCTCTTCTGCAGGGCAGCAGCTTCCTGCCTGCCCATGACCTTCACCAGGCTGGGGCTTCCCTTCACTGACCTCTCTCAGTGGAGACCGCTCTCCTCAAGGCTGCCCACCTGCAACCACGCAGGCCTCTCAGCTAAGCTGTCCCTGTTGGGGCAGCTCTTCCTGCCTGCTTATGTCTATGTATGTGTCCTTCTTTCTTCTGTCCCCTTCCCTAATAAACCTATTCTTTAAATATAACTAAGGTCTCTGTCTCATGGAGAAACTTACCTGGGAAACTTGCCATGTATCACTGAAACGGAAGCTGTGGTGCAACATTTCCCAGAGTGAACCCAAGGACCCCGCACTCCAAACCCATTAACTCCAAAAATGACATCACTAACACCCTGAGCAGAGAGGGGTGCAACCCATTTCATATCGGGGTTGCCCTGTATAGAAAGGGTTTTCTTCTTCTTCTTCTTCCTGCCTACCTATCAATAAATCTCTTGCTTTTCTGTAACTCTGGTCTCAACACTGAATTCTTTCCTTAGGGAAAACAAGAACTAAGAAGAGCCCATTTGGGGGTCCTGGAACTTGGGGCCTGCTCCCAAAAACCGTGATTCACTAATGCCACTGACCCATAATACCAACCTCAAATTGTCCGCTTCTGGATATTTTTTTTTCTTATTTATTTATTTATTTATTTATTTATTTATACAAGCACTGGGTACAGTCAGAAGCATGGGAGGGTGAGATAATTCACCAAGCCCGCTTCTGGATATTTTTGATGTGCAAGAGAAATAAACTTCTATCTTGTGTATGTCACTGTTATTTTGAGGGTATGTGGTGTCTGTATCTGATCCTGATTTTAAGTAATGTCATCAGTTTTCTCTCTTTATTCCCACAGCATTTTGGTGGCTTATCGCATTCTGTTGGGATTGTCTGTCTATGCACACATTCTCCACTACACTCTGAATTTAATTAGAAAAGGAACCATATTTCGGGAGTCTCCGTGGTTAGCACTTCCTGCCTAAGCACACAGCAGATACCTGCTGAGTGTTTTTAAATATTTGAAGGGATGAGTTTCCCAAGACAAAATCTAGAATCTGTGCAGAGTTGGAATGCCCAATAATCTTTGCCCGGGGCCACTCCCCTCCCAATGACTCATGCCGTCTGGCTCCAGGGCTTTCCTCACTGGCAAACTCAGTTAGCTGGGGACCAGAAATATGGGTGTAAAAAAGCCATTGTTAGCTCCCAGCCCACCCCCAGATCTTCCCCCTTACTTGCAGATGACAAAACTGAGGCTTTGTTTAGACAAAGTGCAGCGTTACATTTCTGACCTCTCAGACCTCAAAACTCCAAGAATGGAGAAAAGAACAAGTCTTTATTTTACTAGTACCCCTTGCAGATGCAGGCCAACATTTACTTAAAATACCCAAACACTGTTTTAGTATACTTTTCCCCCTCTCAGATTTCTACACATTTAACAAATCTCCATCTTCTATCAGTGGAACCCCCAACATTTCCAACCAACTGACTTACAAGACTCTTTTTTCCTGTAAATGAATTAATTTTTTAAAAATATTTGTTGGGTACCCAATAAATGCTGAACATTATGCAAGTGCTGGGAATAGGAAAAGATATATTACAAGTTGGGGTCCTCCATCGGGTGTAAACAAATGAAACAGTCTGTCAGTCACTCTAGTGGAGTTATGTGCCAGGCACAGTGGCAGGCTGCAGGAAGGCCCCCCTAAGTTTTCCAAGACAGCTGGAAGGCTTCATGGAGACAATGGCAATCAGGCAGATCTCTGAAGAAAGAGGCTTATGGCCAATAAGGCAGGTTGTGCCATGGAGGGACAAATGGGCAAAGGCCAGGCCAAACAGGTTCCAGAAAGCATTGCATTCCAGTTGGGAACATCCAATGTAAGCACTGGCAAGATGTAGGAGGGACTTTTAGAAAAACAATTCTAGCAGGAGTATAGAGTATGTACAGGGATGTGCAGGGTGAGGCCAAGAGCAGGCAGCCACTGCAATACTTCAGGTGAGACAGGTGAAGATATAGGCTTGAAGAAGCATAAATTTGAGAGATATGAACGCCCTAGAAATGACAAGACTCAGGGCCCTATGAATGTGGGGTGATAATCTGACTTCATGACAGAGGACAGGACTGATAAACTTGAGATGGAAAATGCCCCAACGTCTCCATCTTTCTTTGATATTATCTTATCCAAGAGAGAAGGTATGTGTAGAGAGCATTCTACTCAGGCACAGACAACAAGATGGTGGTCCTTTGCACAGCCCCACCATACCTGTACCCTCCCAACTTGAAGCTAACCCACATTATTCTCTTCCCTCCCTAGCCCCCGTGCCTTCCTAACCTCTGATTTCTACTCATTGTCATTTTTAGATGGGAACATGCATCAGACAAAGTGCTGTCTCCATAATGTGAGCACCTCTGAAGCTGGGAGACTGGGAATTTACTTCCTGGCAGATGTCCCAACACATGGTGGTTGGCATTCTTTGAATATCAGAGGAGGCCTTTGAGGACTTGAACATGAGCCCATGAAAAAGAAGGCCTGTGAAATACATCGCGCTGGTAATCTGGAAGAACACTAGGAAGTGGCCGACTCTTATTAGACAGAGACAAGTTGGGGTGGGGTTTGGAATCAGGGAGGACATGTGTCACCTGAGCAACCACTGTCTTTGGGGGTTATAGAATGGAGAGTGGGTAACAAAGAGTGACCTGGGCCAGCTCTAGGCTTCAACCAGTCCAATGTCTTCACAGCCTTGATTAACCTGCCCCAGTAATTAGAGAAAGAAATTGTGCTACCTGGGGAGAAAAAGACTTGGGATGGGGGTGCTGGGAGCAAGTGGAGTCTCTCTTAAGCAACATAGAATAGGAAGAACGAATTTTCATGCTAACACAAGTTGGACATTCATATCTTGCTCCAAGAAGATATGGCAAGGGGCTCAGTGGTACACTTTATTAAGCTTCTTTTAGCTTCCTCTACCCATCCACTTGTGGAAGGTTCCAGTCAAAGCATAAAAACAGTGAAGGAAGCTGATAAGGAATGGATCAGGTTCTGAATTGACAGACTGGTCTGATTACAGAGTCAGGCTAAGTAAAAGTGTATAGGATTGTGGGGGGCAAAACACTGTCTTCACTCCTAGGAAACTGTCAGTTTAACTCCTGCAAAGTATCTTCCATCTACTTGTCCTCTAACTCCAGCAAGGAGTGACTTAACTCTCACTCCAGGTCCTGACTCAGTCCTTTAATTGCCATTGGGCACTCCCTTGTCCCCATGTCCAAAAAATAACAGGCTCAAACAAGATCGGTTTATTTCTCCTCTTACGGAAGTTTGGAGACATAAGTTTCTTCAAGTTCATTCCTCCATCAGCCAAATGGTCCAAGATGAAGCCAACAGTATGTTCATCATGTCCCATCCCACACATCAGGATGCAGGAAGGGACAAAGAAAAAGAGGGCAAAGGATGCACTCTAGGCATCTTTTCAGAGCTATTTCTGGAAAACAGACCGGGGAATGTCTCTATTGTGGGTGACCATATTCCCAGTTAAAATTGGGGCCTCTATTATTGTAGAAGTTAGAGCAAACAATTCTGGAGGATAACCATCAGCGTCTACTACACCATTCTTCAGGGCTAACTGTTCTTCCCAACTCTTGCTCCTACTTGCCTTCTCCACAATCCATCGTTCCCTTTCTTAAGCTCCTAGAGTGGTATATCTGACCCACTCTCCTTGCACATGGCGCTTTCACCCTCATGGCCACTTACAGTCTTTATTATGTGCCCTGGTGAACTCTGGTCACCTCAGGGCAGTATTCTGTGCTGCATTCACTTGAATTTCTTCTGTCCTCACTACCAGTGTGTACAGCTGGGACAACATTTGCCACAATAAGAGCCAGGGAAATCTTGGTCAACCTTCTCATTTAGACCCACTGACTGAGCATTCTTTTTTTTTTTTTTTTTTTTTTTGTGGGACCCTTGCCGGTGGCCAGGGAACGAACCGGCGCTGCAGAGGCTCGGGCAGCCTGGCAGCCCAGCGCTCAACAGCTGCGCCACCAGGGGAGGCCCTGACTGTGAGCATTCTTAACAGCACAGCTCCAACTTTATTTCCAAACTCTTTTTCTTGAATTCAGATAAATTTCCATATACTGTACTATACTGTGGAAGTCTTCATAGGGCTAGGTTGAATGACACCCATAAGTAATCACCCCTCCTTTGCAATGGTTGGAGAGAGCCTTATCATACCTGGTTCCTCATGCCTTACAATGGGCACCCTCCCAAGATGCCCTTCAGCCTCTTGTGAAAATGCTTTACAAGAGTCCACCCATCCCTCTTACCCAGGCATCCCTGGATTCCATCTCAGGCTCATAAGCAGTTACACAATCACAAGCTGTTACATAAATAATTGTAGACTGTTACATAAACAATACCCACAGGCTCTCTCATTCTGTGCAAATAGACAGGGCTATGAGCATTTGATGGGTGCCCTATCACTTAGTCAGGCTTCCATGCAGACCAGTTTTGGAAATACAAATGGACAACCATAGAATCTCAATTGAATGTTTGTTAAGTGATGGTGGAGGGGATCGCTTATAGATAAGTAGAAACCTTGTCAGGTGAGGGAAAGTGAGGGGTGCTGGTGAGATGCCCAGAAGTCTTTTCTGTCTTAAACCAGAAATGCATTCCAGAACCTCCTATATTCTGTGAATGATGTTGGGGGATTCTTGTGCATTTTTTTTTCCAAAATAACTGGAGGGGAGGATCCCCAGTTACAGAAAAAGAAATCAAAGCTTGGAGAACATACCAATGTGTCCTGGTGTGCATCAATATATTAAATCTGAACTCAGCTCTGATTGCAGAACCACCAATGTCCCTACTACCGTAAGACTTGCCAACCACTTGAGGAGCTATCCTGCAGGACAGGGTTGGCTTAACTGAGTACTGACTTCCTGTAAGGCACCTGTGCTCACCTCACTTAGGCTTAGGGTTGTAGGGTCAGCATTAGGGTGGTGAGGGCTGGGCCCTGAAAGAAGGGTGGGAAATGGGTGCAGAAAGGACTGGGGGAGTCTTCAGGCTTGATGACTTAGTGGGCATGACTTTCCGGATGGTCTCTGCATGAATAGTACATGAATATTCACATTCTGTGGATAGCTAAAAATTGATAACAGATGAAGACATCTCTTAAAGGAATATGATTTTTTTTCTGTTTAAAAACAAGTTTATTTCTTTGGCAGTGGTGCATGCAAATAATCCAAGGAAATAAGACCTTTCATAAATGTAGTGTCCTCACCCTCCAAAAGGCTTGTGAAGAGTGGCAGTGCCCTAGAAGAGCAAATGAACAGTTTCAGTATAGAAGCATCTGCCTTGCCAAGGGCACTTTCAGTTTGTGGGTTTTTTTCCATTTCTTTGCCACCTCTGACCTGGCCCCAGATCCTCCCACCTGCTGGGTATAGTCAAAGGCCTGTTTCTGGGTTTCCCATGCCAACTTTTCTAAGTCCTAACCTAGACATTCATCATGATGTGACCTTTATTTTCTGGAAAATAGGTACAGCCCAGAGAAGAGATATTACTCATTCTTTTAGATGAGAACTATGACCCAGCCAACGGGTACTGCCGTGACAAACAAGGTGAAAAGTCTCCCTGAAAATCCTGTTTCTGTCATTCAATATTATTGCTTATGAGCTCAGCCAGGATCTTTCCCCCTGAAACTGAACCCCTAGTTTGGCTCCATCATAGCCCTCAGAGCCCACTTCACCTCCATTTTTCATTCTTGTCCACCTCATACCACCGTCATTAGCCCCAGCCAAGTCCATCCCCTTAACCACCTGCCTTTTCTGGCCTTCCGTGCTTCACCATGGGTCATCCATACCTCCCACCGTAAAACCACCTCCTCCTCATCAATCCAGGGTCACCACCTCCTATAGCACCCAGTGATCCTAGATGGCCAGAGGAGCATGAGTTCATTGTGCCTGCTGTACCCCCGCCCAGAAACCTTCAGTTTAAGTCTCTCCACAGGTGGATGTGTCTATTTTTATGCCAAGAGGTGGAAGGTAGTCACCTGACTGTACAGAGTGGGGAGGAAATAGACAGGGAGGTGGGAGCATCTCAGTTCTCCAACACATTTTTTTTTAATTTGTTGTTTTTATTGATTGATTCTGGAATTTTGTTAGCATTTATATATTATTATATATTTTCAGTATTATATATATTTATATATATTATATATAAATATATATTTATATATAATATATATAGTATATATACTATATATAATATAAATATAGTAATATATACTATATAAATTAGTATAGTAATATATACTAATATAAATATAGTATATATACTATATATAAATATATATTTATATATTATATATTTTAAATATACTATATTTATATTATATAATATATAAATATATTTTATTACGTCATTGTTCATTTTTGTACTATGTTTGATTTCTCCCCTCAGGTGTAGTCTCCATAAAATTCCCACCACCAAGTCACCCGTGCACCATCACCATAGTCCCTTGTGCTCTTCCCTCCCGTTTTGATCCCTCTCCCTCCCCCTCCCCTGCTGAATGTTTCCAATTTATAGTTGTCTGATAGTTTTGTCTCCCCCCCCATCCCTTATTTGGTTCCCCTGTATTCCTCTTATAAGTGAAACCATCCGATATTTTTTCTTTTTCCTTCTGACCTGTTTCACTGAGCATGATCCCTTCCAGCTCCATTCACGTTGCTGCGAATGGCATGAGTTTATCTTTTTTGATTGCTGAATAGTATTCCATTGTGTATAGATACCACATCGTCTTGATCCAGTCATCTGTTTTGGGACATTAGGTCGTTTCCATATCTTAGCTTTTGTAAATAGTGCTGCAATGAACATGGGGTGCATGTTTCCTTTTGAATTCAAAGGATCCAACAGCTTTTTTTTTAATTAATATTTTATATAATTCTTACATCATTTTTCATCTTTGCACAATGTATGCATTTTCATTTCGGCTATATTCCCCATACAATTGCACTCCCCCTTATTTTGACCCTAGTCATTCCTCCCCTCTTCCCTCCCCCCCTGCCCCGCCCTGTGGTGTGTGTCTCTGGTTTATAGTTGCTTGTTGATTTTGATTTTTACTTTGTATTAATTAGTCTTTTTCCTGGTCCCTTATTTAGGTTTTCTAAATTCCTGCTATGAGTGAGACCATCCGGTATTTTTCTTTTTCTTTCTGGCTTATTTTGCTGAGCATGATCCCTTCCAGCTCCATCCATGTTGCTGCAACAGCTTTTTAAGGCATGCTCCTTGGGGCCTCCTCTGCAGAAGCACAGGACGCTGCCCTGCCTGGGCCTTTGGAGAGCTGTGTGGGGTGAAGCTCTGCTTTCTATCTTTCCTCACTCAGGGTTAGCAGTGAGCTTTCCATCTGCTAACTCAGTTGCTATCTGTCCATATGCTTTCTACCCTTCAACAAGCTGAACTCACCCTCGCCTCATTTTCTTTATCGCTCATCTTCTGCCTTTTTTCCAACCCCTCTTCTTCAGTGTTGATGGAGCTTTATGAACATGTGTTCAAACTGCCCTGTTTACAAGCCCCAAGTGTCCTTCACCCTTGGTTGCTGGGATCTTTTTGCCCTAACAGAACCTGGGCGTCCAGGCTGCTTTATAGCCTCTGGCTGACACCATGGACTGAGCATCTTCAGACAGATGCAGAAAAGGTTTATAACTGAAAAACCCTTGTTGACTTTAGGGTGTGGCGCCTGTCCCATGTGAGCTGTCCCGTGCCCTGTGAGTCACTGAACTTCCTTGAACATCTCAGGCTGGGTGCTCGCGTACGCAGGCCTGTGAACGCACCGCTCACCCTCGCCATGTAACGGTAGACACTGGCAACGATCTGTCAGCTCACGGACTTCCTCCCATGGTCGGAAGACGTCTGCTGGGAGACAGGCATAGTGTCAATTAGGGAGCGGCAACCCCCACCCAGCATGTTCTGACTTCCCCCAAGGGAAGCAGAAGATGCTGCTTCAGGTTACAGCAGGCCCACAGAGAAAGATCTTCATGGCCCAGACCTACTCCGACAGATAACAGCTTGGTATGTGAGTTATTTCTGAACAACAGAGGAGTTGCCAAGCTCCACCCCTGTTCTGATCTCCCTCCATCCCCTATACTCCCACCCTACACAACACTCTACCCAGCAGGGGCCCCAGACAGACAAGGAAGACTGGACCCAGGTTGGCAGATTATTCCTTCCTCCATACCTGTTCTGTTGGAGTTATTTATATTGGTGGAGAGTTCAGGCCTCGGTTCAGATAACCACAACTGCAGACCCCAAGTTTAATGAGGTCCATCGAGAGAAGGCAGCATCCTAAAGATCAGACCTGCTAAAGCATAACCAAGTGACTGAGTCTCACACAGGTATGCTTGGCCTATTGGCTCAGTTGATAATTCTGCATGAGCCCCTTCTCTGTGCAAACCCTGTGTTAGGCTGGGGGTGTCAGGGAGGCTAGGAGAAACGACCCCATCCTAAAGGAGCTTAAAGTCTATGGGAGAGGCAGTCTGGTAAATGGGTGCCTTCCATGTATTATGCAGGGATAGGAGAGAGCAGTGTGGGATGCCAGACCAGAGATCAAGGATGACTTTGGTGAAAGATGCATCTGATGTGAACAATGAGGAGATAATGACAATAGCAAGGAGTCAGGAAGGGCTCAAAGCTGTGCACACACTCTAGTAACATTACATGTAGTCCACTGGGGGGTTATGTTGGAATGGTGGGAGGTGAGATGGGGTCCAGAGCTTGCACAGGCTTGGAGGTCACATGAAGAGTTTGGGCTTATCCTGAAGAACAACAGAGAGCCACTGAAAAATCCCAGGTTTGGAAGAGATCCACATTCTGGAAAGATGACAGTGATGGCTGAGTAAAAAACACTCTGCAGAAGGAGGTTCCAGGCTGTGGCAGGACCCCAGCCCCACCATGGTCTTGGCGGTAGGATGCTGGCTTGCCCTGGGTGATACCAGGAGCTGGTACCATCAGGAGGTGGGATCTCTGGGGTCTGGTGATGGATTCACTCAGGCAGATGAAGTTCAGGAAGGAATCTGAGTGGTGGTCACATTTCTGGCTTGGCCACTTGTATCTTGACATTTACAAAGATAGTGAGCCAAGTGCAATTCAGCAGGATTTTTAGTGTCTTTCTACATAAAGAAATAATGATGAGAATGGAAGACTCCACCTCCCAGACACCCACCCTCTATTCCAAGAACTTGAGGAAAGGACCAGATACTCTCTGAATTCATCAGCCCTTTCCCAGAACCTCCCAGTTCTCCCTTTGCCAGTTCACTGCTCAGTTACTCACCTTCACCCTGTAATTTATATGTAACCAGAAGCCAAATACACACAGTTCCTCAGGCCGATGTCCATAGCACCCCAAAGTTGTCATAGTTAAGCTTGGTGGCTTCACCACTCACTCTCTGGGCCCCTCACTGTCCTGTACTCACCACAATTGTGTCCCGGGCATCACACCTGCAGGCCCACTATCGCCCCTTCACTTCTGAGACATGGGAACATGCTGTCTCCTCCACCTGGAGCTCAGCCTCCCCACCAGCTCTCCCTGACCTCAGAAACTTACTCAAAGTCCACCAGATCCCGAGACCTTCTAGATCCTTCTCACTGGAGGCAGAGCAGGTGACTGTGTTTCTCTGCTTTATTACACAAATGAAACATCCAGGCAAGAAAAAAAAAAAGATCGTATTCATCCTCCAGCCCTTAGAAGTGCAAGTGTCTCTGTAAAAGCACCGTACTGAGTTTAGCCCAGAGAAGGACACAGATTGAATCAGATACAGCTCTGTCAGCCAGAAAGGCAATCAGACACTCGCCAAACTCACTGTGATCTAAAGTTACCTGTGATCAGTACTGCTATGGTCTGAACTGTACCCAACCCCACCACCACCCTCCCCCAAAATCTGTATGTTGAAGGTCTAATCTCCAGCACCTAAGACTATTCTGACATAATGCCCTTAATTAAGTTAATATGAGGTCAAATGGAAAGTTCTTGTTCAGTATGGCTGCTGTCCTTATAAGAAAAGGTCAGGGCACAGACACACATGGAGGAAAGACCCCAGGAGAAGCCAAGATCCTGGGGAGGAACCAACTTGTCCACGCCTTGATCTGGAGCTTTCACCCTCCAGAGCTGAGAGACACTATTCTGCTGTTTCAGCTGCCCCAACCTGTTTCATCTCAGAGCCTTGTTATGGCAGCCCTAGCTAACTCACATCAGTGCTGGGACAGAGAGAAGCCAGGTATGCTCTAGGAAGGCAGAGCAAAAAGCAATCAACCAGACGAGGAGGGAAGTCAGCATAGAGGTTACTTGCATGGGTACCAAAGTGGACTGGCTGCATCCAGACACCCCTGATGTGCCATTCCAAGATGACAGTCCCCACTGGGAGTGTTTGTTGGGAAGATGAGGCAGGTACAGCAGGGGTAGCACAGTTGCCGAGTAAGCCCTCCATAAAGAGCAGTTTTTGCTTTACTAGCTATTGTGGGAGAACGCCACAGCATCCAGGCTGAGAACATAAAGAGGTGGGTGGCAGGGATTGTGGCTGGAGGAAGGATCTTCCCAGCAGAGGGGACCCAAGGAGCCAGGTTTGGAGTTAGGCTGGACTGATCTGGGGGCCATCACCTGGGACAGCTGGGGAAGCAGGGGAGGGCAGGCTGGGTAGGAGAGTTGGGGTTTGCAAGGGGAAACTGGAGTAGCAGACAAGGCTTTGTTCCCCAGGAGAGAGAAAACAGTTCCAGGTTTGCAAAGCAAGGAAGTGACAAGAGAGAAAGGGAATCCTGGCCAAAGAGTGGAAAGCAATTGCTGGAGAGAAAGGTGAAACAGCCCAGCCGCCCGCTTCTTTGATGCAGAGAGGCCAGTGAGTAATTCTGACTCTGCTAGTCATTCATCTTAAATATTTATTCCATGTTTGCACGCATAAACAATGCAAGAGCCCAGATGCTGCATCACTCCCTCCAGCTCTTAAAAGATTTCTGTCGAAGTGTTCCTGGAAGAGACAGTTAATGCCTTTGCTCCCTTGCCCTGAAATTGATTTCTGAGAAGCAAGGCCCTGCATTTGCAAGCTGCTTGCAAGAAGGATTTCTCAGGCCATCACACCTCCTGGATGAGTAGATGATGAGTCTTCGAAGCTCAGCTTTCCAAAGAGACAATAGCCCTGAGAAAATTCAGCTGGGAAGTTGCTAATGAATAAATAAAGGAGTGCTCACCAGATCCTGTCCACTTACCAATTCTCTGCTGTTTAACATTTATTGGGATGGTGTGAGCATGCGCTCTCTCTGCAGGAATAGAGACTCACTGAGCCAAACATTAATTTCTTTCCAATTTACCCGTGTTATTTGGCTAGCAGAGAAGTTGAAAGTTGTAGGTAACTTGAGATCATCTAGTTCAATTCTCCTATTTTACAGATAAGGAAACTGAGGCACAGAGAAAGGATTTGTTCAAAGTCTCCTAGTGTGTCGGTGCATAGATTATACTGGAACACAGATGTCATGACTCCCATCCAGGGTCCTAATGTCCAGCACCTGGACATTAGGTTTCACCCCAACATCCCAGATATAAGTACAGTGCAAGTCACACGTGTAGTTTTAAACTTTCAAGTAGTCAATTTTAAAAAGTCATATATTTTTATTTAAAAGATAAAAAGAAACAGTGAAAATATTATTAACCTTAACATTATTTCATCCAGTACTTGCAAAATATCCAGACTCCCTCCTTTCACACCTCTAGTTCTATGAGTTCACTTGCCTGTTTGTGCTTAGTGGGGAGGACGGTGAGAAATGGGGGTCAGATTCTGAATAATGACCTCTCCAAGGAGAGCAATCAATGTGCAAGCCCACTAAGTCACACATTTTGCAGAAAATCTGCACTTCTCTCAGGAGCATTAAGCATATAGAGAAATATCCCCATAATGAAAGTGTAGGCTGCGGTAGACCTTATCCCAGCCCACAACACACAGAGGACTTTGTATCCAGCCTCCCATTTGCAGGGTGCTTTTAGCTGACAAAGGACGCCTGTGGGCTGCTGGTATTCCATCTATCCCCTGAGGTGGCTGGATGTGGGTGGCAGTGCCAACTCCTGGGTAGAATGCCGGGACAGAAGTGTCTGGGCAGTCGACTGTCCCTCACGCTGAGGTCCATGTGAGGTCAGCGCAGATGACTAATGTGGAATTCCCAAGTCCCGTGGGTCCAGGGAACTAGACCCACTTTCAGTGTTCTGTCTGGAACTGCACCAAGTCCCAAAGATCCCCTCCTTTCCAACAATCTGGAATTCATTGGCATTCCTAAAAGCTGCAGACAGTTGGCATCAAGTGCATCTCAGGACCAAGTGGTTTTTTTCTGGCCCTCTAGACAAATTCTGATGCTGAGACCACTGAATAGGTAGGCCTAAGAGGACTGCCAATAAACAACAAGTTGCCAAGGTAACAAAATTCTAAGAGCAAGGCTGATCTAGGTCCTGCCAGCAGCTAGCCCATGGCATGGCCTACCTGAATGCCCAGCAAGGCAGATCTTCAGATCAAGGGAATTAACAAGCTCCCTGTACCACAGGTGGTTGCAGAATTTGTAACGGTATGATTAAAGTTGCAAAGTTTTTCCCGTACAAACTAAGAGAGGGTTGATTTTAAGGGTCATTCCAATTGTATGCAGAAACAGTTCCCAGTTTCCTAATTGATAGGAAGGGTATGCCCTAAGTGGGGCCGGGCAAGGGACCTATCTGCACCTGAAGGAATTGAGCACCCAAAGGAGATGAATTCAGCTTGCTTCTAGCAAGTCACTCTGAGATCCAGGTGATCAAGAAGGAGGAGGCTGCTAGACTGGCAGTGTCTCCCTGATTCAATCATCACACAGCACAAGATAACAAGGGTATAATTTAGGAAATGAGACTATTTCAGAATTTATGTCTTTCCCCTTAAATTCACATAAGCTGTTCTGAAGCCCCTGGACTGCATGGAATGTTTATTAAGAATGTCCAATTTTGGGCCTCCCCAGTGGCGCAGGGAGTTGAGCACAGTGCTAGGATGCTGTCCGCAGCCTCTGCAGTGCGGGTTCAATCCCAGCTGGCCAGCAAGAATCCCACATGGCACGGCAGACCTCTCCTGTCTCACCCACTGCTCCCCTCAGCAGTATATTTCAGTCATCTGCCTGTTCTGTTCCCCACTCTGTCTCTGGTGAATCCTCTCACCCTCCCACACCTCTGGCCTGTACCCCCAGCTCTGGTATAAAAATAAATAGATCTTTAAAAAAAAAAAGAAAAGAATGTCCAATTTCTCAGCAGTAACTTTAAGCCATGCAGGCATTTATTAAGGTACATGGTGCCTCAACCATCCTGCTCTTAACCTCCAACGTGACCATCACACGGCTGCAGCAGTTCTGTCTGGCCTTGACAAAGATACGTGGACATCTGTATGCTTCTGCTCCGTTTAAGATGTCTCCGCTGCCACTGTTCCCTGAGCCAAGAGTTTCAACAGTTTATGAAAAACAGTATTGTTTCCCCTTTTGGTCATCTAAGTCATGGGAAATTTTTGTGTGGTGAGGTATAAATCCCAGAAAGTTTAGCTAAAAAATTTCTCGAAAGTGTGGGTGGTTCCTCAAGTTTGTCCAGATATTGACTATCCTGTTAAAAAAAAAAAAAGCCTGAAGGTTTCACCCCAACATCCCTGAAGAGAGCCTAGGATTCATGAGTGCCCTCATTATGGGATTTTGGCAGCTGACTCTTGCATGTAGGACATTCAAACTCAAAATCAAAATGAATCTTCAAGCCTCAGTTGGCAGGGTCTCTGGGGAATATTTCAACTCAGTAGGGACAGCCCACCATGGTATACAATCTCTCTAACAACATCATAATAATTAGTTCCTAATAACTTTGAGAAATGGGCCTCCCTGGTAGCGCAGCAGTTGAGCGCTGGGCTGCGAAGCTGCCCGCAGCCTCGGCAGCACCAGTTCAATCCCCGGCCACCAGGCAAGGGTCCCACATGGCATACAGTCCTCTCCTGTTTCACCCACTGCTCCCCTCAGCAGTGTATTTCGTCAGTCTGCCTGCTCTGCTCCCCGCTCTGGCTCTGGTGAACTCTCTAACCCTCCCACGCTTCTGACTGTATCCAGTGCTTGTATAAATAAATAAAAAATTAAAAAATAAAAATAAAATAAAATAAGCTTGAGAAATATTTTGGGGAAAATATTTCTTTGATGTTTTCTTTGACTCATCAACAATTATTTCCTAAGTGCATATGTGTTGGAGTATGGCAATGCCACAGATTCTAATTCCTTGTCCTATTCTCCCTTCTTCATTCTATCATCAAGAAAAGGACTTGCCTGTGTCCCTTCCACAATTACCAAAGCACTTGTTGAAACTGATGGTGCAAATAAGCATTTGATATAGATTTGATAAAGATGAAAAAGGACTTACAAAATAGTACGTATTCAATGACATTTTCGTAAATTTATTAGTAGCGCATGTCTAATCTAACTTTTGTAAAGATACAAGTATAGATAAGTTTATTATTTTGTTAGCCTTTACACTAGCTTTAATATGAATTCCATGACCTATTCTGTAGCCATAAATCAACACAAATTTAGTTCACTATTTATATTAACTCTATCAAGCTCAGCTGCGTAATCAAAATGAAGTTCAAATGCATGGCACTATTCACAATAGCCAAGATATGGAAACAAGCTGAGTGCCCATGGACAGATGATTAGAAAAAGAAGAAGTGGTCTAGACACAAACTTGGAAGTAACCTGAAAAGCTTCAACAGAGGTGGGAAGGGGAAGCTGGGAAGACTATAAATACCTGGCCTGTAGTTTACATTTGGGCAGGGACTGCAGTAAACTGGAGAGTAGAAGGAAATACAACAGGTAGCTGCCTGCTCTATGGCCCCAATGAATTCTATTCCCCATTCCTTCATGGGGCACTTTCCTCTGAAAAGCACTGTGCTAAGTGCTAAGGGAAGGGAAGCAGGAGGAAGAAGAGGAAGTCGTTGCTCTTCAGGGGCTTCCTGGTACAGTTGTTGGGAGGGAGTCTGCGCACAGACAATTGACTCTCCTGTAGAAGTGTTATATGGAAGCTTTTTTCCTATACTCTGTAGTACTTTATCCAAGGAAGATCAAGGTGAGGCAGGGTCTAGTCTGGAAACCTGGGAAATGCTTTCTGGATCTCCTGCATTCCATTATAGGACTTTCTATGTGGATTCTTGGACTATAAATACCTCTAGCCAGCACAAAAGCACTTTCACAGAAGGATGGAGTTTCAGTGTTAGAAGCACCCTTCATGTGCAGTGAACCCAGCACTGGGCTGAAGCCTGGCACCTTTTTGGCACACACCCATATTTATTTTGTTCTAGAGAGGAGCTAAGACTACCTGGACAGCCACTCAGAGGCGCCTGGTTGGTAGAGTCTGCTTCCAGCTCCGGGGAGTGTGAAAGTTGAGGAATGATGTTCCCTGTGTGTCCAGCTTGTTTGGCATGCCGAGGGCCCCAGGCACAGGGATTCCGAGGCTTCGGGTTGCATCTCGAGTGGTGTAACCAAGCAGCCAGCTGCCAGTGGTCACTCTGAACACACACAGTTCCTCAGGGCACAGTTTGTACCTCCCAAGGCAGCCAGCCAGCCCAGGGGGTGGGTCACAGCACATTGTACCCTCCTCAGGCACCAGGCCTGCAGCAACCTGAGCCTGCACAGGGTCCGCACCACCTCCTGTCAGCTCAGCTCTGCCTGGAGATGTGCTGTGTTTTATTTACACCATTCTTTGCTCAGTTCTTTTTATTTCTGCCACAACCCAGGGTGCATCAGACATTACAGTTCATGTGAGCATAGAGCCACGTCTCATTCTACTGAACTTCTTCCAATAAAGTCACATTATCCACACCACTGCCACCTTCAGTCTCAAGTGTGCCTGGAGTCTCCCTGGCCTCCACAGACCCACTGCTATGGGGCCATCAGTCTACTCCTTACCAGGATAATGCCACCACATCCAGATCCCTGCCTTATCTCACTCTTTCCCACCCTGCCATCCTCATCTGTAACTGGAGAATTTTAACCTGTCTCTGATTTCCTCTGAAGCACATAGTAGGTTTCAACAAGTGTTGGTTGAATGAATAAGTGAATACAATTTAAGCCCTGCCCTCAAAAAATCTTACAACCTACCAGGGTCATGGAAATGACAGCACATCCTTGCAAATGAGCAGGAAGAGTGTGAGCAAGGACTGGAAGCAGAATAGAGTCCCCATGACAGGTCCGAGGCAACAAGCCTCTGACTGCTTGATAAGGATGTGCACACACGCACCATTCTCTCTATTCATTAGCTATTGTATCCAAACACCAATCCAGCTTCCCTTCCTTACAGCACACATCTTGATTTTTTACTAACCTAAGGAGAAATGTTATCATGAAATTCAAATCATGGCCATTGCAGTTGTGCAATGATGTACAGTCTTCAGAACATTTTTTGAACAAAGCATTTATGTTATAAATATGCCCATGATAAACTTGATGGCTTCCAAAGCTTTTTCTGAATCAGCTCCCCTTGTTTTATGGAAGAACAGAGATTCCAAGGTACTTTCTTGAATTCCTAAAGGAAAGGGCTAGAACCAGGATCCAAGGAGCTAGACAATACCCTGTACTAAATCCACCTGCCCAGCTGCCTCTCCTTCCCATTTCTCCTGGAACGACCCTCTCCTTTTACAGTTCCTTTCACATGATCTGACTATTGGACAGCATCTTTGCTTTCAAAGACCTATTCAGGAAAACTATGGCAGGTCACAGTGCGATCCAACTCAACTAGTGACGACAAATGATATGTGACTTTCAACCTGTACCTGGAGGTTCTCCAAACTATTTGGCCTTGATCATATTTCATATTTCCCCTGTAAAGTTTTCTCCTCCTTCTAAGGTTGAACTTTTCCCTACTTGGACTTTATAATTACTCTGGTGAAAATGTTTCCTCAATACTCTCTTTTAGAGTATTGATTTTAGTAGGAAAAAAGTTCTAAAATCACTTCTATGCCAATAGGAGTATAATATTAGCAGGCATAGCAGTGAAGTGGGCTCTTCAGAAAAAAAGAAGAAATCTGCTTTGTAGTGTTGCCAATGTCCGTGGTGTAAATACTCCCACCAGGGTCAATTTCAAGCTGCCAGTATAATGTCAATTTTCATGGAGTTGAAGAAAAATTTTGCACAGTGGGCTCTAATGAGTCAGTACAAGCAGCTACTGCGGTGACATCTACTGAGATTTTTCTTTGAGGTAGGCATCTTTTTAGTCTCACTGAATCATAGCACTTCACTATGATTCATGTATAAAAACAGGAAGAGGAAAAAGCATACTTCACAGATTTTGTGAAGATTAAATGAAGCAATACACATCAGTTGACTCAGACCAGTGCTTGGCACATTGCAAGCACTCAATAAACAAACACAAGCATATTGTCACCATTACTACATACATTATCTCATTTAATTTTTCAGTACCAAATAAAACAAATGTCCATGAGACCTCTGACAGGAGCCCTTCCTTGGTGATCATGTGTGTGGTTAGAGCTAAGAACATTGTACACCATCTACTGGTCTGTTGGAGAAGCAATGTTACACATTCATGGTTTGACTTCAACTCCCAGTTAACCAGATCTCCATGAAATTACTGTGATGATTAATTTTGTATCAACTTGTATGGATTAAGGGTACCCAGCTAATTGATAAAACATTATTTCTGGCTATCTCTAAGGCATGTCTAGAAGTGATTAGCATCTGAATTTATAGATTGAGTAAAGATCACTCTCTCACCATGCAGATGGGCATTATCCAACCGGCTGAGGGTCTGAATAGAACAAAAAAGTAGAAGAGTAAATATTCTCTCTGCTTGAACTAAGACTGTTTCCCCTGCACTCAGATATCAGTCTCTCAAATCTCAGGCCTTCAGACTTGAGCTGAATTATACCACTAGCTTTCCTGATTCTTCATTTAAAGGAGCACAGTCTTCTTGAGGTGTTCTTGCACTCGTAACCTTATCAGCCAGGGCCTCCCCGGTGGCACAGAGGGTTGAATACAGTGCTGTGAAGCTGTCCACAGCCTTTGCAGTGCAGTTTCGATTCCCGGCGGGCCAGGGAGATACCCACATGGTGCGGCAGACTTCTCCTGTCTTGCCTGCTTCTCCCCTTAGTTGTGCTTTCAGTCATCTGCCTGTCCTGCTCCCCACTTTGTCTCTGGTGAATCCTCTCACCCTCCCGTGTCTCTGGCCTGTACCCCAGCTCTTGTATAAATAAATAAATCTTAAAAAAAAAAAAACACCTTATCAGTCAAATCCCATGATGTATAGATATACAGACATTTCCTATTCATTCTATTTCTCTGGAGAACCCTAACTAATATAATGACAGAGAGCTATGGTAAGAGAATGGTACATATGGGTAACTTTTTCAACAGAGAAGAGCTTTTATGGAAAAGAGCAACCAAGATTGAGAGAGCATAAATGACCTCAGGTGGCCAACCAGAACAAACAAGATGGTCAGCTAAAGTCCTGCAACGGTAATGGTAGGGGCAGGGATGGCTTTGGCACTGGCACCTGTGAGGATATCCTACAGGCCAGGGATATCCCGCTTACAGGGGTATTGGCTCCTTTTGTCCCACCCCTGGGGCAGTTCCTATAAAACATCTGTCGGTTGAGCTTGATACTGAACTGCTTAGACTCTGAGGGCTCTGAGGATGAATGGGCTCTGAGGTTGCACTGGGCTCTAAGGTCATGCTGGATAGAAGGCAGGAGACTTTCTTTTCACCTGAAGAGAAACGTAGTTCAGTCATTCCAGTTGGAATATTCTCATACTCTCCTGTCTTTTCTCTATTTCAGACCATGTCAATGTGGACTTCTGGAAAGGAATGAGCGGGTGCTCAGCTCTAAATGGTGTTCATTGGCATGTGAAGATGAGGTAGACTCATCTCCGCTCATAAGTACAAAGCATTGGGTATCTTTTATTGTTTTATTTATTCATAGGAGAGCTGGGGCCTGGGCCAGAGGTATGGGGGGAGAGAGGATTCACCAGAGACAGAGTGGGGAGCAGAACAGGCAGATAGACTGGAATATACTGCTGAGGGGAGCAGAGGGAGAGATAGGAGGGTCTGCTGCGCCATGTGGGTTAGCTCCCTGGCCGGGGATGGAACTCGTGCTGCAGTGGCTGGCGATAACTTGATAGCACTGAGACTTTAACCCCTGTACCACCAGGGAGGCCCCAGCACTGGGTATCTTTATTTGCTGTCATAAGGTTTGAGTGTTACTGGGGCAATAGATACTTTGGGGGAGGGGAGTTGAAGACTTTCAGTCAGAGACTCACAAGCCCACTGCCCCAGGGCAGGGTGAGCTAGTCTGTGTTAAATCTGGGGCTGTGTGTGGCTGTTACTCTGAGGAGTTGAGTTTTGCTCACTGGACTCCCCACTCACTCTTAGAGATCAGTCTCTCAGAAGGCCGCAGATGGCACCCTTGCCAAGCTGCCCAAGGCAGGAGCACACAATGGGGGTCTGTTTCTGTGGTAGCCAGGCATATTCAATGAGAAAGAAGCAGAGAAGAAAAAAAAATGTCTAAATATCTGTTTTTGCTTCCTACACCTCACCCACTCAAAACATTAACTTCATACCAAGCTCCCACTGCACAGGGCCCGGGAACCTCAGGCAGTCCCCAGCCAGTGGGGAAGGTGAGGGGGCTTGTCTACACAGTTTAGCCCCAGCTTTCACTCACTTTGGGTTTTCCTTAAATATTTGATAGTTTTTGCAGCAGTTATATTCCAATGATAGCGAGGAAGGGATCATTTTTTCCTGATTTGCATTTCTCCATATTTTTTTAAACTAAAGAATGGGTGTTGTTTAGACAGTTGCATTAATTAGTCCATTCAAGTCCTGTCCCTTCTGATCATACCTGCCAGGGGTAATTCCAGTCACAGCACAATTTCCACATGTTATGTTGCAGGCAAGGGTTTAACTTCTGAGGAGATGAAGAAGTGCAACTCTTATCCTACCATCATCTCATCATGAAGTTTAACCTTTCAGTGGAAAAATAGGAGATGATGTACCACATCATTTGGTTACCTAAGAGAGGAGGGCAATTTTGCTACCTAAAAATAGCTTTCTTGCCAAAAGACTCAGTGGGAGTCAAAAAATAATTCAGAAATGCTCTCTGAGCTTGTCAGATAGTGAGAGAGATTTTAAAGTTGCATTAATGCAATTTGATTCTGGTGCATAAATGGACAGACAGATCAATGAAGCAAAGTAGAGTCCCAAAAGATACTAGGAAACAAATTAATTTAATGTATAAGACAAATTTCCAATCATTGAGGGAAAGATGGACTATTCAATAAATATTGTAGGAAGTATTGACTGGCCATAGAGGAAAAAGTTCAACTAAATCCTCCTTTATGTCTTTATACTAAGTTGTTGGTGAAATTATAGATTTGAAAAAGAGAAAATCTTTGAAAGTACCAAAGGGGACATGAGATAATTTTTTCATAAAATCTTGGGAGAAGAGAATGCCTTTCTTTTTAGATGAAACTCAGAAGCCATAAGTAAAAATATTGATGAGGCCAGCAGTGTAAATATTTAAAATTTCACCCATATCAATGATACTAAAATGATGTCACAATACAAATGAAGAGATGGGAGAAATATTTGAAAGGCAGATTACAAAAAAAAATGAGTAATATCTGAATGACTTAATATAAAAATAGGACTTCGAGTTACAAGTGAAAGGTCATCAACTCAATTTTTTTCTAGTGGGCAAAACATATAAACAAGTAGTTCAGATAGAAAGAGAAATGAGGCCTCTAATCAAATGCAAAGAGAAAAAAAACATTAAAATCTGTAAAATTTTTTACCAATTGGTTGACAAAGATCAAAAAGATTGTTAATACACAGAGTTAAAAACTAGGGAAACAGGCATTCTCACCAACTGTAGGGGGAGTGTAAATAGGTATAGCCTTTTCTGAGGGCATTTTGGCAGTATCTGCCCAAATACAGAGGCACATCTTCAAGAGCTACCCTTCCAGAACTCATCTTGCAAATGCTCGTGCTTTCAGCAAAAACACAGGACAGACACTGCAGCCTGGTTTGCAATGGCTAAAGACTGGCTAAAGCCATCTAAATGTTCCTCAAGAGGACACTGTTAAAAAACTAACCACATTATGTACAGTTATAAAATAATATGACCTGTGGTTGTTCAAAAGGATACAATGGTTCTACAAGACCTAAGAGAAACCATACCAAACATTGCTAAGTGGAAAAAGCAAGGAGGAGAAGAACACATGTCACACAAATACACACACACATACACATGTGCGCGTGTGCTCTCATGCAACAAAGCTTAAACTACAGAGTGCCAGGCACTGTTCTCAGCAAAAGGGGCATAGCAGTGAACAAAACAGACAAAACCCTCTGCCTTCTTGGCATTTATATCCTAAAGGGGAAAACAGTGATAATCTGTAAGTGGAGAATGTGGGGGGCCATATGGTGAAAAGTGATTTAAAGGAAAGGAAAGAAGTAAAGAGCAGAAGCAAGGGTTGAAGCCTTAAATGAAGTTCTCAGAGAAATCTTCTAAGGAAGGAGCACATTTCTCCCTGATATCTGAAAGAAGAACTTTCTCATATGGTATGATTTGATAACTTATTTTTTGGATCTAAGAATGCTGTTACCATTAATGTATATGGAAAAGTTGGAGGGTGTTCCCCGTGTGTCTGAAAGTTAACCTGTATTTGAGCAGAGACTTGCAGGGAGGGAGGGAGAAAAATTTGCACATAAATGAATAAGAATGTTCCTGGCAGAAGAGAAGCAGGAAGAAGGCTTGAGCTGGGAGCATGAGGTGGGAGGGAGGAAGAGCAAGCAAACCAGGAAGACTGGAGCAAGGAGTACACAGAAGAGCGTGAGGAAAGTACCCAAGGAGAGGGACACACAGACCTGTGGCTTCTCACCAAGAGGAGACATGATCTGACTTCAGGTTTTAAGAACATACACAGCACATTTCCAAAGGGGTGGACACCAACCACGAAGGGTGGCTGTTTCTATGGTGAGAAATGATGGTGGGTGGGCAGGGAGGTGGGAGAGAGAAGTTTCACATTATATTGTTTTCTTAGTACCACGAACATAGCTCTTTCTTCAACCTTAGTAACAGCACTTTTTCGCCAGTGAAACAAACATAAAGAACAAAGAAACGAAATAAAGCATTTCACCAGGAAAGGTGAAATGTCCCCCATCCACTACACACACATCCCTACCAGGATAAATCCTACTTACTCTTCAAATGTCAGATCCGGCATCCCTTCCTTCCAGGCCACTCCGTGGTCACACAGGTGGTGCAATTGCACACCCCCAGGTGGTGCTATTCACCAGGTCTTTGTAGATTTGTGTATTTATTAAGACTTTTCTTCAGGTGAATGAAAAGATGAGAGGCCTGTCTTCTCAGATATGTATCCCTGACAGGGAGGGTTTTGTCCAGCTGACACAGGTGAAAAGTCATCTCTGGAACTCCAAGCCCCACCTTGGGTGACCCACTGCCAGGCCCTGGACTTGCAGAAGAGCTCCTACTACTCACACCTCCCCACGGGGCCTTCAACCCAACCCAATGACATGCCAGCTGAACTCCAAGCAGTGTGATAGCTTCCAGGCAGTTGGCAGCACTGATAAATGTAAGCTGTGGTTGTAATCGGGGAAGAATTCTGTGGCTGTTTGCCGGGCACATGTATCCTGTGGTGGGTGGCTCCGCCATGCCCTCATTAGAGGAGTTGTGAGCTGCCAACTTGGCGGTGATCCAGAGCAGGTATTGTGTGGGATGGGCAGGGGTGAGAGATGTCTGGTTAGAAAGGCTCGGTCTTGGGAGTCAGATACAAATTCCCTACTCTGAGCTTAGGACATTCTCTTCCCCTGGCCTTCCATATCTCAGAGGGGTTGGGGAGTTAAGTGAACACATTAAAAATGTATACATTTTATACAAATGTAAGATGGTGTTACACCAAGCTGAGTCTGAGGGTAGGTCAGGGATAAAGGCATTCTAGAGCTTCAAGGTGTTGCAGAAATCAAATACTCAAATTACCATGCGGCATTACCCAGTTATTTAAAAGAATGAATTAGATCTCTATCTGTTGACTTCACTGATATCCATGAATCATTGTTAAGAAAAGCAAATGAAATATATTTTGTAAGATAGCATGTTAGGAAAGACAATGATGTTTTTCAAATAAATTTTTATTGAGGGAACATTGGTTTGCAACATAGCGTAAGTTTCAGGCACACAGCATTATGATTTGACTTCTGTAGACTGGAGAACAATATCATGTTCACCCCCAAAAGTCTGGTTTCCATACAGTTGACCCCCTTTAACCATTTCATCCGCCACTCCCCCCCACCCCAGTCTCCATTCCCTATGGTAACCCCCAGTCCGTTCTCTCTATATAAGATAGCTCTTATTTAAAACAATGACTTTTTAAACAAAGGAGATATTTATTTGGTCATTTCTATCTATGAGGCCAGGTTTTCATGTTACATCACTCCAGGGAGTTTCATTCTCATTATGGTCTATGTGAGTTGTGTCCCTGCTTCCATCACTCTGCATCTGTGCAGAAGATGTCAGCATGGGCGACTGTGTAGGAACATGGTAATAAGGCCCTGAGCAGGACATAAGAAGGTCATCACTACCCTTGCTTTGTTCTGTGATTATCCTGTTTTGAGGTCACTTGAACACCTGGAACTCTCATCATACTGCGAACTTTATAGAGGCCAGAACTCTCCCACCACCACCCTCATAGCATTCTCAAGAGCCTACAAGAAAAGAAGTTCAAAGACAGAGCATCCAAAGCTGAGAGCATACACACCTCAATGTCCTCAAGAATGGGCCCTCAGGAACGGCTAAGACACTCAAGGATGCAGGCATGGGAAAATGAGCAAAAGTCCTCCACTATGTTGAACTGTCTGAAGCCCCAATGCATTGTGTTCTGTTAAGCACTGATTGTTTTTTCTAGGCCAGAAGAACTAAGCCACATCTATGAATGAAGCAGTTGGTATTCCCGGTGGCAATTTTTTCTATGATTGTGAAAAGGAGGAGGCTATTGACAGAAGTGAGGTGGAGGTAACTCTAATATCTTCAAGTTAAGAGGAAATCAGGCCACAATTCTGAGTTTTTAGAGATATACTGAGATATATGTGGGCAGTAGATCTGACCTCACCAGGGAACACAATCCACATGTAGGCTCATGGACCTTTCAAAGTACACACTCCTGGCAGCAATTGTAACTTACTCTGCTATGCTCCTGCTACCTCCAAAGCCTGCTGTTACTAACCTAGGCAGAGCTGTGTTTTGGGAAGCTTCAGGGGACCATAACTACTTTGGGGAGAAATAACACAGTAGTGACCTGGGACCTTGAAACACTGGCTGCTGGAGTGAGATGGATGGCCAGGGGGACACTAGGTGGCCACTAGGATGGTTTAATAGACGAGGTTAACATGCTTTGAACTTTCCAAGAAAGCGCCTGAAAACATCCATTGTCCTCAGGATGGAGATTCCGTCTGTTAGGTATCTGATCACTGAAGAGCAAGCTGATCCACTTAAAATAGAACATACAATCACAAAAATAATAAATAGCAATGAAATTCAAAAGGAAGGGAAAGAGGCAGGAGCTCTTTGGATAGAACCAAAGAGATGGAGCAAGAGCAGCATCAAGAAAAGGGAGCCAAGAGACAGGGCAGCACATTCTCCTTGGGCTGAGATGCACCCCTTCCCCCAGTCTATAGAGGGAACTACAAAAACCTGGGGAAACTGGTAGGAAGCAAGGGCTATCTGTTATAGAGATGAAATGGAAACCTGGGGAAGTCAAGGTGGAGCTCAGTGAATGAGGAACCAGATGCTGAAGACTTGGACCTAGCATTTGCCCAAGGTCTGGTGGGCACAGTAAAGGGCTCTCAAAGTTGCCCAGCCCAGTTCTGCAGGACAGAACGGCAGACAGGAAGTGAGTGTCCTGGAGCAAGTAGTATGCAAACATGAGCACTACTTCCATGTGATTGCAAGGGGGAGGGCGAGGTCCTGACCCAAAGCATGTCCTAGCTAGGTGACAGCTCCATGGTGCTACAGAAACAAACATGAAGCTGGAGCCAAGCAGAAACTGAAGGCAGCTTTGAAAAACTCAGCAGGCCACTAAAATTCAACTTGGCCCGCAATTCGTTGTGACCTCACTCCTTTTTATGAGCAGCTGTCCTGATACTAATCCTGCTTCTTTCCATAATCCTTTTTTCATGAGACTGGAGAGAACATGTCATGAGCCTAAAGCAAATATACTCTCAGAGGAGCTCGTGCTCCTTCGTAACATGCATCACGCCTGCACTTGGGTTATATGATTGTCCAGTGACTCCACTGCCAAGTCTAAGCTAGAGCATGCTGCCACGTTCACACCTGGGCTCCCAACACAGTGCCTGGCACAAGCAAACGCTCCATGCATATTTGTAGGTTGTCCACCACCATGACTACAATTGTGGGAATGAGACAAGTTAGGCTAGGTTGTTAAGTCCCTTCTGATAAAGACGAGAAGGGAAGAAAAAAATAATTGACTTGGAATTCTATCAGCTAGGCATGGATTTAAGAAAACTAGATTATTTGTTTTAAGAGACTATGTCTCCTGTCCTTTCTATGCCTCTAGTATCCTATAAGGAAGGGCAGATCACAGGCACTTATTGAATATTTTGAATCATACTCTCAGCACTAGAAAGAACTTTGTATAAAGCAAAGCTGCCCGGTCAAGAACTCAAACTTTCTACAAAACCTGGCCAAGTGGTTTCCAGCCTGTGAACATTCTGAAAGAAACTACCTCTTTCCAGCATATTTGTTTTCATGTGTTAGGACTTATTGTTACAAATCATTTGCTCAATAAATAGTTGAGCACCAAATCTGTGTGTGGTCATGAACCAGACCCTGGGTATATGATAGTGAACACAAAGGACCTTGTCCAGTAATGGACAAGGCTCTGGGTAAGGGTGCCACATAGAAGGGGTTTCTAGTAAAGTCCCTTCGCAACAGAAAGTGTCATAGCTGAAACTGTGGGTCAGCACCTTAGGTCCAACACATCTGCCCTACTTGAGGACACAGAAGCAGGACTGTGACTGATGAAAGTGAAGAGGAGCAGGAGGAGGAGGAGGGAGCTGAGTACAGGGAAAGCAGCCTGCACTTGGAGTTGAGAGGCCTTGGTTCCAATCCCAGAGGAGCTCTCTTGCTTTGTTGTCAGTCAACTAGGTGAGAAAGCCTATAAGCCCATGGCAGCAAAATAAACATGGACAAGGTCCAACACCCAAAAGTATGAACAGCAGGTCTGGCACACTCAGGCACACTTTCTTCCAGCTGTGACTTTTTCTGGTACTAATTTCCTTCTCCACAAAAATCCTCCAGACTGGCAGACACATAGAAAAGATTCCACTTGCCTGCAATGTTGTCACGTCTCACATCCTTTGCCTATCAAAAATACTGGACCTTTTTGGGTGATTGAACAACTGGATCTAGAGAGAAAGTGAATTAATACCATGAGCCCTTGCTTGGCCCCCCAGTGGTGCAAGCTTCCTAGAAAGACCTTAGCTGGGCTAGGAATTTTAATTTGCCCTAGAGTGAGAAGAGATAAAGTTCTGGACACCATGTCCAATGTCCTTAACATACTATTTATCCTGCCCTGTTTCATATGGAACTGAGATCACAGTCGGGATCCAGGGGTAGAATACAGGATGGCAGTGGTCCCCACCTACACTCCAAGTGTTCCTGCAGCCCCTGCTGATCCTGCCCGCCCTCCCAAGCCCTGGAGGAAGCCCACACAGCTGTTCAGTGCCAGGCACAGGCCCTGGCCAGCCATGCACTGCAGGGTTAGGACATCACAGTGTGATTTCCAAGTACCAAGCAGCTGAGGTTTTGAGTCCCTGGTGAAAGATAGGAGATGGAAGTCGGGAGGAAGAGGGTGGATTTCCTGATTACCTGACATGCACAAGCCCAGCCTGAGCACCAGTCCCGGCTCTGAGGCCATCAGGCCACAGTAAACTTCAGGCCCACTTACTTCCCACCCCTGGCCTCTCATTCAATCTTCTCTTATCTGGCAATGAAGTGTGAGCTCTGAAACTGTGCCTTTCACTCCAAAAGGCTCCTAGGAATGAATGATTCAGTTAAGGCTGAAAAGAGCCAATTGTCCAGATGTGTACATTTGCTTGGGCACATCTCACAAAGCACGGTGCCATCCCTTCGCCATCTCTGTTGACACAGAGCCCAGCTGCAGGCGTGGGATTCTGCTCCTAGCTTTCCAGCTCCATGTACACATTGTTGGTCTTTCACTGGGGTATGCTGGGCAGTCTCCTTGTTTCATGTGACTACGCGCCACCTCTGAGGACCCTCATATTGAAGCCCAATGTCAAAGTTCCCCCCTCAGGGCAACTCTTTTGTTCTCCCTCTCCTAAAGAAAGGTCCAAGCAGCATTCATGCCTCTTCAGACAAAAGGAAAAACTGAATTTGCTGATCTTGCTGTACCGGTCACATGTTCTGCTAATATTCACAACTCTCACTGGCTTCTCTCTCATGTTTAGGGCCCACTCTGACCTCTCATTCCAGTTAGAGAGTCCCAGGCTACCCGCCAATGACTGGTTTGCACACACCTGTAACTTCACCTTTGTTGACTCAGTGGCCTCCCTGAAGAATTTCCTTCAGTCTTCGTCAAGCAGCCCAAACCCCTTCAAGACCTGCTCCCAGGCCAGTGGCTGGGAGGCTTCAGAATGTGGAACTGTTTGATATCCTTAGAACCCTGCCAGAATGACAATGACCAGCAGGCTCGATCATGCTGCTGGAGTTAAACATCAACAGTTTAAACACCAGCCACAGAATTTGCAAATGGATAAATATCATATTGTGCGCAGGAGCCAAAGAATTTGTTCAAAAACAACCACTCAATAGGTGTCAGAATGGGGCCTTAGTTACAGAGCAACACAGAAGTGCCAACCAGATATATATCCTGGTGTTTCAGAAACCTCCAACAGCAGGGAAACTAACTGAATCTACTCTCCTACCAAGCCAAACATTCCAGATGCTGCAGAGATAAAGAAGAAGCTGTGGGCTATGAACTGTAGAAACCCCAGTCTCCTATCAGAGATGGAAGTTCAATATGCTCAGAAGAACTTCAGAAACCCCAGATCCTTCTCGCTCAAACAGGCAAGTGAGGATACATTAGGAATAATGTAAATGCATTCTGTGCCCGCCCGCTCCTGATGGACCTTAGGCCCCAGGGAAGGGGCTCCATGCTTCTCTGGAGTTCCAGGAATGTCTCTCCAGCTGGTCCTGCCAAGCTCCCACCAGGCTCTGCTAGACCTGGCTTCTTCACCTCCACCCTCAAGACAATGCACCCCTGCAATTTCATATACTGTGAAGTTGAGATGAAGTCCTCTCCCCAATTAGAGTTCCAGGATTCTAGCAAGAGTTGGACTCACTAGTCCCCATCTCCATAGCAGTTAGAGAGATGTGGCCCAGGAGTGAAATCTAAGCAACAGAAACCTCAGTTACTCAGGACCACCTTCCTTCCCCCAGTGACCAAGTCTTCATTACTGGGTCCAGCTGTCTTGTTCAACTCCTCCTACTCAGAAAATCATTTCCCTGCAGCCTCCTCAGTCCTCAGGCAGATCTAGACATGGTCAATCAAGTTCCCTTGACAGCAGCCCTGTAAACCCCGTCTTGGGCTCAAATTGCTTGTGTCTGCGCCTGTAATCCAGAAGTATCGCCAAAGAATTTGTTCAAAAACAGCCACATGATAGGAATTAGAGCTGAGTTCCCTCAAAAGGAATTAGACTTTTATTTTCTTAAAATTGCCTCAGAAGACAATGCTAAACTACATTTATTCAATTTTCAAAATAACAGGTATTAATGATGTCTTTGTTTCAAACCTGTTATAATAGACTGAGAATTTAATTAACCTAAACAATGCTATCTCTAAAACAACCATTTAATTTATAGCATATACACTTTTGTAAAAACAATTAAACACCTAGGAAAAAAAAACTGTGTAACTGCTCTGCTTTCAAAGTGATTGGAAGAAATTATTCCAAAACCCTATAAACTCAAACACACAATAATTTCCTATAATTCATAGTTTCTGAAATATACTGACTATAGGGATAAAAATCCATGTTGGAGGGCCTCCCCGGTGGCGCAGCGGTTGAGCGCTGGGTTGCGAAGCTGCCCACAGCCTCTGCAGCACTGGTTAGATCCCCGACTGCTCCCCGGCCACCGGAGGAGGGTCCCACATGGTGCGCAGACCTCTCCTGCCGCCCGCTGCTCCCCTCAGCAGTGTACTTCGGTCCTTCTGCCTGCTCTGCTCCCCGCTCTGGCTCTGGTGAATTCTCTCACCCTCCCGCGCTACTGACTCTACCCAATGCTTATATAATAAATAAATAAATAAATAAATAAATCTTTAAAAAAAAATCCATGTTGGAGTAATTTATCACCTGCCTCCATGTCTATAACTGCTCAGAGGGCAAAAATCCATCATTCAGACTCACTGGAAACCACCTTTTTTTTTTTTTTTTTTGGCAAAAATCCATTCTGGCCAAGAACTGGGGACCCAGGAAATGGATTTGGGGAGTTGTGCAGCTGTCCCAATGCAACTCACAACATGCAGAAATGAATGCAAAAGTTTCTGTAAGACTCTGGAATAGAGCATTTATGCTTATAAGACAAATTCAACTTCAAGTGGTATTTATAGCAGTTAGTGTGTTGCATCCTTTCTCTCTTTCTCTCTCTCTCTCTCTCTCTCTCTCTCTCTCTCTCTCTCTCTCTCTCTCTCTCTGTTAGGGAAGCAGGATAGGTATTAACTGTCTCATAACCACAAACACAGAAACTCAGGTGAGGTCAAAGAAAAGCTACCCATGGAGATATTCTCAGCAGATAAACCCAGACACGAGACATCTGGGTCTGCCCAGCATCGCTGGATCACACTTCACATCGAAAGACAAAGCCTGTCTGCTTCAAGACTGATTGTAGCATAGCTAGCTTGGAGGCCAGCTGGAAACATTTCCAAGCAAGGGTGGACCAATTCTAGCTGTGTTTTTGACAAATAACAGCTGGGGTTCAGCCAGGAGCTTCCCCACCCCACCCGCTCCACCTCCCGTCCCAAGTCTGCCCTACAAGGCAAGCCTTAAAGAAATACAGAGAAGCAAAGGTTCCAGGGACCACAGGGCCCCCAGGGCCACTTCCTAGTAAGCCCTCCAAGGGGGAAAAAACCTCAACACCAAGTTTGGGTGTCACGATGGAATCATTCAGAACCCCATCATGCTATTATTAAGCTCATGTTCTCTTCAAGTCCCTCCTTTAATACTATGCTTTGAGATGCTGGCACTGATTCTGCAAAAACCTCATTCCTGCAGTCCTCCCTGATGGGCTCTACGCATAGCGGGCGCTGGAGGGCACCTTCAAGGCAGGAGGAGGAAGAAGGAATTCTGCCCCTAGTTGGCTTCTGGTTTGCTTTCTTTTTACCTTCTGCTGGCTTCCCAGTCCTGTTCGCTTCCCCTGGCAAGCTTCATGTTCTCTCAGGCAGTGGCAGTTCCTTCCAGAATCATCTAAGCCCAGTTTTCAGTTCAGAGACCCAGCACCATAGAGGATCATCCCAGTGCCCCATCTCAGAAATCTGAGGTCCAGGCCATGTGCTCCATCTCCAAACATCTACCTTGTAATAAGTCCAATACCTTCCCTTTGCCCCCCAGCCATGGGGGCCGGGGGTGGGGGGTGGGGTTCGGGAGGGGGCGCCTGGTGATTGCTGCTGGCTACCACTGCTGCCTCCATTGATACCTTTGCATTCTCTTCCTGTCTTCTCAGTTGCCTGGTTAAAAATTCTTCTTTATTATCTCTGGGTGTAATCTCTGTCTCCTGCCTGGACTAGACCGTTTCACCTACAGTTAGGTCCTAAGCCTCCATGCTGGGAAAGAGAGCCGGAACGTCTGGACCCCCTGTGACTGCAGTGGGGAGGGACGCACCTGCAACCCACCCACGGCCGCATTCTCCTCTGGTGCATCTCAGCAACCTCTGCGCACGCAGAGGCCGGGTCACATTTAAAGGACATGAATGAAATACTTGACCAGTGGAGCTTAATTACTACATGAGCTTGGGGGGATGACGGCGGAAACTCCTTGCTAAACATTTCAATGTTTCTCCTTGCTGGCCAGAAGTGAGCTGTACGGAAGTATCCTTGTCATTGGTTTTCGAGAGAAGATGATCTTGTTGTAGTTTGTCGTGGGGCCATCTCTGGCGTCTTGGTTAGTGGGTTCTTGGACAGTGGAGGCACAAGACACAGTGTCCCACACTGATAACATGCTCCCCAACTTCACGTCCTTGAGTAAGTTGTCAGACAACTTGACCAACTTTCTCCTTTTCATCTGGGTGGTGCTGAGAGGCTTGTTGGGCCTCAGTGTACCTCGACTTTCCTCCAAGGTCTTCATGAATTCTAGTTCTCTAGCTTTGCTTTTCTCAATGAGGCTTATCACCACTGGGGCAATATATGTGACGTAGGCTGGCCAAACGTTACATTTTTCAATGAAAGGCCGGGGATGTTTTGGGAGATCTACCAGCAAAGAGAAATATAGACTATTTAGAAGTACACACATACAATGATTCAATTCTTCAAAGAATTAACCACATTTTAGAGCATAATAGCTTGTCTACCACTTGTACCACTTGTATTCAGAAAATAAAATTGGGGCCTCACTGGTGGTGCAAGAGTTTGGGACGCGGCCTGTGAGGCTGTCCGCAACCACTGCTGCATGGGTTCAATCCCCGGCCAGAGAGCAAGCCATATGGCACAGCAGACCTCTCCTGTCTCACCCGTTGCTCCCCTCAGCGGTGTATTTCAATCAGTCTACCTGTTTTATTCCCCACTCTGTCTCTGGTGAATCCTCTCACACCCCACACCTCTGGCCTATACCCCAGGTCTTGTATGTATAAACAAATAAATCTTAAAAAAAAAAAAGAAAAGAAAAGAAAATTGACTCAAAGTTAGGAGACAGGAAGCTATTCCACAGGGTAAGGCAATTAAAGATCAACAAGAGATACAAGAATAGGACACTTGAAGTCCAGCAGGCTTGGTGTCAACTCTTCGCATGATCTCAAATTGTTTAACCTCTCAACTATTTTTTCACCACTGAAAATGTTAACATAAAGTAACTGTAAGGATTAAATAAGGTAATCTATTTTAGGGAACTGGAACAGTATACCCTGGGGCTTAAATGCACTAGCTTTGCTCTTAGACTGCTTGAGTTCAAATTCCTTTTCTACCCCCTTAATCAATGTGAGTCTTGAGCAACTCTCTTAGTCCTTCCAAACTTCAGTTGCCCTCTGAGTAAAAGAGCTAAGAGACTTGTACACTTCACAGATCTTTCTTGTGGAATAAAGGAAATAATTCCTATAAAGCTTTTAGCATAGTAACTGGCATGTAATAATAGCACATGGTAATAGGAGAAGTCTATGCCTCCTTGTCTATTTCATTGAATCCTTATTTATACTTTTCATAGATATTATCCCTGTTTAATGGAGAATGAGACTGCTCAGCTTATGCAACTGGCACATGGTGGGTTTGATCTTAGTAGTAAGGGGCTCAAAATTCCATAAACTTTTCCCTATAGTTATTTGCCAGAAGCTGGATGTTTGAGGGAAGAGAGGCTGTACTAGAAACTTTACCCATTAGTTTAACAAGCAGCCTGTTCCTTTGTAGATACCAAATCATGGGCAGGTCTTTCCTGCTTACTTCCCTTTGCAGCTTCCCTCTGTCTACCAGAAATGTCTCGAAACTTCTCTCTCCTGCCGTTGCTACCATTCCCTGTTTAATCAAGTGATACATACCTCCCTAATTTTTTATTTCTTAGGTCATTTCAGTAGGAGTTTGGAAAGGGGAGAGTTAAAAGGTTCATCTTGCCAACTTTAACCTGAATTCAGTGGAAAATACTGCTAAGAGAAGATACAGATTATACAGTTATTCCCAGGCTGTCTTATGGATTTTTGGGAACTGGAGACTATCTGGAGATAGACCTGTTAGTAAGCAAAAACCTGTTGTGGAATGTTTCAGAAGGTTCTTCTTCCTGCAAGAGTTGTGTTTTATTCTATCCGGGGAAGGCAAGATCCGTGATGTCACCTCTCACTAGGAAATGCACATCAGAGCTTCCAAGCACTGCACATCCTTGTCTCCTTAAAGCAAATGCAACATGCAAATATCTTGCAGGTCAGGGCATTTGTGGGACCTGGCAGAGGTGAACTAAAACCATCTGAAGCCAATGAGCAGCAACCTTGCTCCTTCTCCCGGACATGCTATGTTCTCTGTCAGTGTAACAAGTGTGGCCACCTGGGGAGCCCCACCTCTTTGTCTTCTGGCACAGAACCCTCAAACCTTTGCCAGCCCCACTGCAGAGCTCCCATTGCTCAGCTTCCAGGCCTACCTTCTGTCTTCACCTTCTTTGCATCCATCTCCTCCTGAAATTCTAGAGGTTTCCTCACCTCATAGCTCCAAACACCTTTAGGAAAATACACGTGTTAGCCAGGGCCATCTCAAAGTGACCTGAGAAGAAAAACTAGCGGCCACCCTGGCATCCCAGGGGCAAGGGTCTGTACTTGAGGCTGCTGGCAGTAGGCTGGATGAGAAACACTGAGGTTATGTCAGTCTCTAGGCTCTGCTCTCTGGTCTACCAGCTTCCAAGGAGTGGGTATGGGATAGACTAGGGGGCTATTTGAATGCTGGACTACAAAAAACGGTAAAGAAAAAAATGCCCCCACTTCAAAACCATGCCATGTTCTCTGCCCGTGTGCAAGTGTGGTCATGTTACTGCGTGTGGGCAGAGTGCCTGCCATCTGGGCTACATGTCTCTGCCTGGCATGACAGGTGGACATGACTAAGGTGGGCAGCAGCCAGAAGCCAACTGCAGGCCCCAGGCTCAAACAGGCATGCTCTACGTGGAGACATGTGTGGGAATTTGATGGGAACAGTGGTCTCCTGGGTCTCATACTTGAGGGTGCATATACCTGGAAGGTTTTTTAGAACATAAATTGCTGGGTCAATCACAGAGTTGCTGATTCAACAATATCCTGAACAAAATATGGGGAAGAAATGGTAAAGATCAGTAAGGTTCTATTAACTACCTAACAATAAGAAACAGGCCATGAGATCTTTCCAGTACTAATACATGTGCTTTTATCCCAGAATTCACTATGTTCAGTTTTTCTGTTACTCTGGCCTGATTGCTTAGCATGTAAAAGTGCCACGGAGCATTCCCACAATCACCTGCCAGTCCCCAAGAAAAAAGTCTCAGATTTATTTTTTTCAGATAACTCTAAGTCTTTTATCCAGTTTTGTTTGTTTGTTTTTTTATACAAGAGCCAGGGTACAGGCCAGATGTGCGGGATGGTGAAAGGATTCACCAGAGACAGAGCGGGGAACAGAACAAGCAGACTGACGAAATACACTGCTGAGGGGAGCAGCAGGCAAGACAGGAGAGGTCTACTTGCCATGTGGGTTGCTCCGAGGCTGGCAGGGATCAAACCGGCACTGCAGAGGCCGCGGACAGCCCCACAGCGCTGTGCCCAACCGCCTGAGCCACCAGGGAGGCCCCAGGTTTTATTGATAATTTACATACATCTCTGCATTAAGTTTAAGGAGTACCACAGATGGTATGATTTACATATATTGTGAGATGATCACAATGGGTTCCTCTAATACCCCATCTTCTCATTTAGGTAGAGTATATACCATAGCGCTGTTTTAGCTACAATGACGTAGCTGTACATTCCATCCCTAGGTACTAATTTACCTTAACTTAATACCTGGAAGTTTTTGCCTTTTGACCTCTTCCTCCAGTTTCCTCTCCCCACCTTCTGTCTCTGATAACCAAAAAGTCTGATCTCTTTTTCTATAGTTTTGGCTTTTTCCCCTTTTCTATGCCACATATATATATGACATCAAACAGTATTTGTTTTTCTACTTAGTTCACTTTGAATCATTTCCTCACGTTCCCTCCAAATGGTAAAATTTCCCATTTTTCCTGGCTGAATAATAGTTCACATTTTCTTTATTCATTCATCTGTCAATGATATTTAGATTATTTCTATGTCCTGGCTATTATAAATAATTATTTTGCAGCCATCCCAAGCCAGGTAGGTTGATTCACTGTTGGTTCACGCAGTTTAAAAGAGAAACTTGGAGCCCTTGGCATCATCCCCACAGGTTTTTTAATAGTATTCAGGAGAAATAAGCCAGCAGGGAGACAGCAAGTTGGGCCCCCTGAAATCTCTATGTGCTCCTTCATAAGGACTTTCTCTGGTGTTCTCTCATGACCTCTTCCTCTCATAGTCGTTACTTGCCCTGCCATCTCTGTGTGATGCCACCCTTATAGGCTCAGCCTCCAGGCTCAGGTGTGTCCACTTACTCATGTCCACACAAGACTTGAGGTGTCCACCATCAGGCTTGCATGCTCTGCACCCACGCTCCCAAACACCTCCTGCATTCAAGGCCACCATCTGCATAAGAGCCTGACCATCTCCATTTACCCTGCAATAACGCTGCTATGAATCTAGGAGTGCAACATCTTTCAAATCAGTGTTTAATTTCCTTTGGATATATTCCCAGAAATAGACTAGCTGGATACTCCATAGAATTCTGAGGATGCCCCATACCATTTTCACATCAGATAGTTTCTAACAAGTTCCCACATGTTGCTGGTGCTATTGATCAGAAGACCATACTTCGAGAACCATCAGTTTGGGATAACAATTTAACGAGTGCTATCCAGAATTACCTGGGAGCTTGTTAAAATACAGACCCTGGGTCCCATCCCAGGCTTGTCATTCAGTAGATTTGTTTGGGAGATTTGTTTGCATGACTAAGAAACTCTCAGGGGCTGCTCATGTGGCTGGTCTGGGAACAACGCTTTGGTCTGTGGCCCTGGTTTAGACCAAATAATGGTTCTACATCTTTCTTTCAGCTGCAACATCTGTGAGAGTTGACATGCTCCTATGTGAAGCTCATGCTCATGCTTCACATGTGAGACAAGCAATTCCAGCTTTTCACCCCTTTTTCCTCCCATCAAAGAGCCATTGTAGAATGCAAGTGAGCTTATTATTGACACCACATTTACAAGGTAAATTATTCCACTCTACAAAGTAAATTATTCACAATTTCAGCACTTTATTATAACACACCAAAGGATAGCATCTCTGAGATGTATACTCTTTAAAAATAAAGAACTACAGCCTCCAGCCTCCCCGGTGGTGCAGTGGGTTGAGTGCAGCACTGAGAAGCTGTCCACAGCCTCTGCAGCAAGGGTCCATGGAGATTCCCACATGGCGCAACAGACCTCTTCTGTTGGTGCCCACTGCTCCCCTCAGCAGTGTATTTCAGGCAATCTGCCTGTTCTGTTCCCCACTCTGTCTCTGGTGAATCCTCTCACCCCCACACACTTCTGGCCTGTACCCAGTTCTTGAATGCATAAATAAATCTTTTTAATTTTTTTTTTTAAAGAACTAGTTTTCATCAAACTTACTCAGATCCAAGCCTTACTGAGTTGCTATTGTTAAGTCTCAGTGGCAACATTTCATTACATTTTCAGAATTCAAAATATCACTTTTTTGAAGGTAGGGAAGAAAAAACACTCAAATAGTTCTCTCAATGAGAGAGCCTCTTGTAATGACAATTTTTTTAAAGGGAAGTTGGAAGCACCTTAGTCTCCCTTTAAGATCTCAGAAGTTTAGGATTTCAGGATTTCAGATCATCCATTCCAAGTACCCAGGAACATAGAGGATATCACCCGCCAGTCACCTAGCTCATGTTATTCAACTTCCAAGGACAGAGAATTCTTGACTTACCGTCCCTATTTGTAGAGCTGTCAGAAATGTGTTGGTACTCTCCAACTCATCACTCATGCTAGTTGGTGGGAAAATGTTTTGAGCTGCCGGAATTTTGCATAATTTCTTTCATCCTTCTTTCAAAGTTTCTAAAGTTAATGAACTTTAAAACCTCAAATAAGTCAATTAGCAAATCATTTGTTTTGACAACAATGTGTGTGTGTGTGTGTGTGTGTGTGTGTGTAACACACTACCTTGCTCGAAGCTTCTCACCATATGTTACTGTACTCAAATAACAGCCCTCTGGGTTGACAGGACAATTCCATAGAATGGTAGGGTTTTTCTCATACTGACTGATGCAGCCACCAAGAAACTATAAAAGCAGAGGGAATGTTTGAGACTGCTTCTCAAACTCGTGGAGAGGACTTGTTTGTTTGAAAATAGAAAGAGACAAATAGTTGACATTAAGTCTGAAGACAAGCTGTGGGCTTTTATAATTTTCTTCAATTCTGGCACAAAGGTTCCATTTTGTCTCCCATAAATGAAATGCAAACCAGCAGTCTACAGACAGAAACAGCATTGACAGGAGGGCCAGGAGGCATAACATTGCACTGGTCCTCTTGTTTCTGCTCCAGGCACAAAGGCCCGTGTTCAAGCCACTGGATTTTCAAGCCTAACTCCTCCCACTTCCCACCCAACCTCTTAGCCCACCATTTCCAGAATCTAGTCTAATACGGGCTTAAGTAAGTGTAAAGGAGTAACCCTTGCGTGGAAACTGGCCCAAAATTGTGTTCCTTGATGATGATACTGCACTTCTTAGGAACCCTGTTATCTCACTAGCAAAATGAGAATAGGAGGAATTCCTGCCCTACTTCCGCCACAGAGGCCGGGCTGCTGTAACAAAATGTATGGAAATTAGAGTGTTTCTAAACCAGCAGCCCCCAGCTTTGCTGCCTATTGCAATTAATGGGGATCTTCAATTAATTCCAATACCTGGTTCCCACCTGGAACAGTGTGATTTAATAGACATGGGATGTAGTGCAGGCATCCAAATAAAAAGCTGGACTCTAATGCACAGCAAAGTTTGGGACTCACTGTGCTACAATCTAACTCAAAAACATTCAAGATTTACAGCATATTAACTATGCAGAAATAGGAAACAGGTCCAGGAAACCATTACAGTTCTTTCACAGTTCTAAGACACTTATTTTCATTCAAGAATTATTTATTTTATATATTCAGTCCTGCATATCAGTGACCTTTAAATATTTGAAAGCACCATGGAGTATTTCCACCACCATCTGCCAATCCTGGAATGGACTTAGATCAAAAGAGAACCAGTGCCTTAAAGTACTTGAGCTGAGAAAACTGTGGCTGTGGATGGTATTCTCATGCAAAGCTGATCTCACCCTCTGCCTGTGGCCACAAGCTGCATCCTTATCTCAGGAAACCAACTTGCGAAGGGATTTCTGGGTTCCAGGCAGGATTCACGGCCACTGCTTTGGCACAAGTCAACCCCATTCGGACTTTTTGCCCCACTAACTCTGTGAAAGTATTTTTACAGTAGTGACAGGCAAGTCATTATCTTTATCCGGTGTTCCTAAATTGTGTCCCAAAAATGCAACAATCTCTTAAGATATTGATAGGTGTTACCTAAAGGGAAAAAGATCCATGGCAAGGGTCACACTATGGGCACGTAGATCGTTTGATTCAGGGGCACCATTAACAGTGTAATGAAAATATAGCAGACCTATCCTCAGGCAGGTACATTTGAAAATACTCCATTAACACAGGCTTCTGAGCACCTATAATATATTCACTTGTTCTGCAGATCTCCAAGAGAAATAGTCATGTATTCATTTTTCATGTATTCACTGGGTAGAGCATGTCATGGGACCAGCAACCAGGAAAATGCTTATGTGGATACTGAAACTTCCCTAGTCTTTGCTTTGGAACTCAGCATCAGAGAATGTGTTGACATCAGAGGATGGAAGGATGACCTTGCTTAGGATCTAGCTGGGTTTTCAGTTGCTCTCTTGATCGGAAATCAACCTCAGCAGGTCAGGAGTCCCATTAAATTGTCCACAAAAAGAACAGTCAACATAAGGGCCTCCTGGAAATGAGACCCACTGGAAATGAGACCTACTTCCTTCTCTTTAGCCTCTTTCCTCCCTCTTCACGCCAGTCCACAGGCATCCTTCCTGTCTTGCTAGTGTCTCATCTCTCCCTTTTCTTTCTGAGCTGTACCGAAGAGCCTTGTCTGGCCCCAGAAGGAGACTTGCGCTTTCCCAAACAGGAACCTGCTTCGATTTCATTTCATCTCTGCATTTTAACCTTCTCAACCTTCCATTTCCTCCCCTGTCCTCCTCTTCCTTTTCTGCTCTCTTGTGATTTCTCATTTATTTTTGGCTGAAAAGGAAACTGCCACTTAGACCAGAAGTGTCTTGGAAGACTTATCACTAAGGTCTGGGGAGATGATCCGAGCATAAATCAACTCAGTGCGGTGCGTGGGTCATGTGCTGATCTCCATGCTGAGTGACTTACCCAGAAGACCCAGAGAGCCCCCGACTTGCAGGCTGATTACATACACTGACTCCCTGTGTTTCCAACATCCTACCCCCTTTAAAATGCTCAAAGCCTCAGGAATCCAGGCCAGCATTTATTTTGCAGAAGGTGGCTTGTATTGGAATGGGAAAATACAGACTTCCCATTAGTCCACCATATGACTCTCCACCTCTTACTTTATCTTATCTATATTTCCACTGGACAAGAACATAGTGCCCCTGTCCCTTGGACACTACAGAAACTCTTGCCATAGCCCTACCTCTCCCAGATGGACTCTAGCATGTGCATACAAGATCGTGGTTTGATGTGCCTTGAGTGACACTGACACCAGGAGCACTGGGAACCGTAGAACTGTTAAGGTAAAGGTGAGTGAGCTGGGGAAGAGCAAATTGGCCCTTCAGGAGAGAAGAGTTGTTATCCCCCCTCTCTTTGTACAACAAAGTGCTGCCTACCTTCTCTTCCTCATTGCTGCCCCTTCCCAAATTCACATACATCCCAAGAAGAGGAGAAACAAGTCCCACTATGTGCCCATTAAAAGTTGCATATGAAGGGCAGCTTTCATAGTTGTCAGCATATTCTACTATAGACCATGCATCTTTCTGGAAAGAGCAATCTCCAGCCACATCTGGGGCAGGGAGGCATGAGTCCAATCAGAATTGCCTATCTTCCAACACAGACTTGGCATTACTGACTTGCCACTCTTGGTGAGTGGGAGGGGGATACACTGTTTCCTGACAACACTCTGCACTCTACAATTTTTCTCTAAGAATTATGTGTCTACTCTGAGGAACACAACAGTGGAAATTGAATTCAAGTATCTATGGCCATGCAACATCATTCCGTTCATTCCTGCATTCAGAGAAGCTATACTGAACTCCAAATGCTACGCTTCTAAGAGGTACAGGTCCTGTGCCACTAAGAACCCTTTGCAGATTCTTCATACTTGAAGTAGGCCTACAGAATTATGCTCAGTGAAATAAGCCAGAAGGAAAAAGAGAAATATCGGATGGTTTCACTTATAGCAGGAATATAGGGGAACCAAATAAGATGTCAGTGTAAAAAAATAATAACAGTACAAAACACAACAAAGCAAAAACAGACAATTATAAATCAGAGACATCCTGCAGGGGAGGAGGAGGGAGAGGGATCAGAGGGAGGGAGGAGCACAGGGACTGAGGTGATGGTGCAAGGGTGCCTTGGGGAAGGAAACTCTATGGGGACTACACCTGAGGGGGTGGGGGAAGCAAATATTGTTTAAAAATGAACAATGATGTAAAAAATAAAAAATAAATAAATAAATAAAATTAAAAATGTAATTTAAAAAATAAATAAATAAAAATTATCACCAGTAAAAAAAAAAAAGAAGTAGCCCTGCAATCTCATATTCAGGAAACCAAGTGTGAAAGACTAAGCAATTTGTGTTCAGAGACCTCTCTCTGCCCGACAGCTGGCTCAGGAGCGTTGGAACCATGAAAAAATGTGGCTTCACAAAGTCTAATCAATCAGAAAAAGGAAGTCCTGCATGGCTGGAACAATGGGGGCATTGTGAACCTAGGGAACCAATGGGGAAACAGGCAGGCATTTCCCAGGACTGGCCTCAATCATGGGCCATCCTACCCCCTTTAAAATGCTCAAAGCCCCAGGAATCCAGGCCAGCATTTATTTTGCAGAAGGTGGCTTGTGTTGGAGTTTTTGCCCTAAAGCAAAACTAAAGAGTTTCCTTCTATGAGCTTCCCCTTTACACCCCACTTCAGGCTCTGCTCCCAAAATATGTCTTCCTACCTCTAATTTTCTTTCCTCACTAGTTCATTCTCCATTTGATGACTACAAGAGAAATCATTTCTAAATATGTTCATGTGTGCATTCAACAAACATTTACTGAATGCTTATTATGTGTCAAGCTCTACACAGGATATGACATTCTAAGCAGAGAAAACTGATCACATTGTACTTCTCTTCAAAATATCTTTTACTCCCTATTGCCTACAGGTAAAATGCATGTTTCTTAAACTAGTTCCAGAAAAGCTTCCCCAGTTCAGCCTCTATAACCAAGACCCTGCCCCTTCACCTCTACCCCTGCACACACAGTCACACTCACTGGACACTCCTCACTCAGCTTTCTCACCAAATCTCAGGCCTGTGCTCCTTGGCACTTACTTTCATCTCTGGCACAAATACTCTTCCCACTCCCCACTTCTGAGGGCCTATGTGTCCTCCAAATCCCAGTGTATAGGCTCAGCAATTCGGGAACACTTTCCTAACCCTCCTAGGAAGAGGATTCACCTTCCACTGTGTTCTTGGAGGAATCCACAAGTGACCATTATAAATAGCATGTAGCACATTAAGTTGAGAAAATCATGAGAGATCAAAAGGCATGGAGTTTACTGAGTCTTGAGTTAACTCAAGATCCTGTTCCAAATCTGAACAGCTGAAGCTAAGAAGCTGAAATTTGGAGACTCCACGCCATACATCCCTGGGACTTACTGCCAAGAGTGATCATCACCCGAAGACATGCCCTTTTTCCAAAACCTGAGACACCATGTCCCCTACAGGCCTCTCAAGAGAGGGCTGTTTTGCCCCTCATGACTCCCAGGGAGACCCTTGTGCTCCTTCCTCCCCATCCCTACCACCATTCGCAAACCCCTTACAGTCCTTCCCCTTTGAAGCTCATGCTGTCAGCCTAGTTCACCCTCTTGCCCTCCTGACTATTTGCCAGTTTCTGATCGCTGTCCTCTGCCCCGAAGTCACTGACAACTTCAGCTCCTGCACTCTGGCTTCCCTGGCAACTTTCCTTGGCATCAGTAGTGGTTTCCTAATCATCTCATAGGAATGATCCCTGCACATCTCTAACCCACCCTTCCTTGGTGACTCCCCTCCATTAACTGTGTCTTCTCTCAATCTCTACCACCTGCCCCTGTGGTCACCCCCTGTGCTTTCTGTCACCAATAACTGTATTACATCTGAAATGTCAGCTGTGTGCATCCCACTCTGCTACCTCCTCTCTCCTTCCAGCTCGCCCCTTGGGAGCTCCAGTCTCACAATTCCACCATTTCAATTAACTCGTTTACTTCCCTGAGGACAACTCACGCCTCAGATGTGCACCTGCTTCACTCACCCTCCACCTAAGCCCTGGTGTCGCTGCCCTATTCCATTTCCTCCTTGCCCCATCCCCTCTGATAACCACTGCATTTTGCAGAGTCTGAGAATTATTTTTGCTGTGCTTTGTCAGTTTGCCTTCACTCCTCCCTCTCACTCTGGGGATGTTCTCTGCTAGAATCATCAGGAACTCCCTCGCCTCCCCAACATCACACCTACCAACTGCTTTTGAGCTTTAGTTCCATACCTGCTATTGGTCTCTCTCCCTCCCTTGCCCTTGCCCTCTCTCTTGATCTCTCCCTAAACTGTGTTTCTTTTTTTTTTTAAAGATTTATTTACTTATGCATACATACGAGAACTGGGGTACAGGCCGAGGTGTGGGGGGGTGAGAGGATTCACCAGAGACAGAGTGGGGAACAGAACAGGCAGACTGACTGAAATACACTGCTGAGGGAGTGTATTAAGCTCCTCACAGACTGTTCAGTGAAGGGTCTGCTGAACTGAACACTGCTGAGGGAAGAAGTAGGCAAGTCAGGAGAGGTCTGCTGCACCATGTGGGTATCTCCCTGGCCGGGGATCGAACTCGTGCAGCAATGGCTGTGGATAGGTTCATAGGTTGCGTCTTAATCCCTTGCACCACCAGGGAGGCCCTAAACTGTGTTTCTTAAAGCTCACAAAATCCTTAATTTCCAGTCAACTCTCACCCACATGCCATCTGCTCTGAGGACCACTTACGCTCCCAGGCCACGTCGGGTACTTACCAGGTTCTGATCTGATCTGGTGCTTACTTCTCGTGTACGGAGGCCCTTGAGATTTCCCGGGGAGGCTCATTTTCCTAGGTTTCTAGGAAACAGAATGAGGAAGGTTAACTGGCATATATATAATATAATGAATGTGGATGATTTGGGGGAGAAATGGACTGTTGAATGTATAAAAAATGGCTGCCTATGCTTCAAAGAGAAAACAGCCATTATCAATTCCCCAGGGCTTGACAATGAAGTCTCTTGCAATTGGGAAGAAATATTTGGTTATTAGTTTCAAGCAAATCTTTCCGGGCACAAATATATACAAGTAGTACACAGTGAAACATAGCCACTATCCACACAGCAAAAGTGTGGGTAATGCGCCAGGAAAATTTGAAGTTCTGACAAAAGGAGTTTTTGTTGAGTCAGAAATCCAATTAAATAACAAAGGCTTTAATGTCTCCTTGGTGTGGTAGAGGGATGCATTGAATATTTTAAAAATCCGGGAAGGGGCCCTTCACAGAGCATGTTGTGTGAATGTGCCTCTCGCCAGCAAGGTCTGGCTCTTAATATCCACCCTCATGCAGTTTTGCAGCAAAACCCTCTCCTTACTGGTCTTGCTGTTTGTGTGATACTGTTGTGTGTGCATTTTACTATCTCAAGACAGCAACTGATAGAAGAATTAGCCAAAGCTCCTAATGTAGTCAAGCTGCATATTGAACGAATCTTTGGAGTCGACTGCAGCATAGAATTAAGGACACAAGTTCAGGACAGGCCAACTATTTCTTAGCTGTTGGACAAAAACAAGATACCGAGGTTTGCTAAGACTCAGAGTTCTCATCTGTGAAACAGGAGCGATAATAGGAACTATGTTTGAGTTGCCAGGAGAAATTTTGTCAGGGGATTATAATTCAAATAAAGCTTTGAACACATGGCTTTAGTCCATTGGTTGGTCTGATAACATCGTTAATATGCAAGACTGTGATATATTCCACATACCAAAGCAATGTGGTCCAATTTTCAGGCTGGAGAAATAATGAACAAAATGTCTTACCCAAAAGAGGTGAATAAGTTGAAAATCAGAAAAAAGGCTGAAGCAGGAGGAGGTAGGGAGATGGCTCAGGTGCCCCCCACCAACACACATGCCGCCACATTGATGTCCCCATTTTTCACCCATCCCACCTCATCCCCCACTTGTCAAATACCAATAGCCTTGCTTCTACCATCTGCTCACCAAAAGGACACTCTCTGGAGAGCATCCTTGAAAATCAATCATCCGGGCAAGTCTGAGACATTGGTGTCCACCAGCAGCCACATATGTGCTCACACAAACCCCTGAATGGGACAGCAATAGCTCCAGGGATGAGAGAGTCTATGAATCCCCTCCCCCCCCACACACACACACGCGCATAAACATCAGCACACATGTACACACATACGGTGCAACTCTCCAAAGACGCCAGCTGTGTCTGCTGTACAACCTCCAGCTTTGACATCCCTGGTCCCAGCTGAGTTCTATTTCCCTTCTCAGGTCACTGCATCCTTAGTCTAGAATGACTTAATGAGCAAGATTGGGCCAAGAAGTCTCGCCAGATTCCTACTGGGAATAATCTAGAGACTTAGGTATGCAAGCAACATTAAAGGGAATACAGGGTACAGCACAGAGTTTGGAGTCAGGACAACTGGTTTTAAATCCAACTTCAATTCTTTATGTCCAATTTTGAGTAAGTGATTTAATCTTGCTGAACCTCACCTTCCTCAAACCCATGATGAGAAACATCCTGCCTAATGTTTTCATGATCCAGTTAATTCAGAGAAAAGTAGCTCATGGTCCATAAAGATTTTTATAACTGACTGCTTTTGTAGTGAAGGACATGCTTCAAATTAATGGTATAAATTTTCTCCTCTGATTTTGAGTGGGGGCCTGCTTTGGAAGCAAGAAAGATGAATGATATTGGCACCCCAGTGGGGACTAGGTGAACTCTCAGGAGAGCACCTGTCAAGGGAGTTTTATTCAGAGTGATGTAGACCACTTAGAGCCAGTGGCTAATCTTATGCTCATTTGCTTTCTCTAAAGTGAAAGTGGGATAGAAGGGGAGAGTGGAGGTTACACAAAACTAGCTGAGACTGTCAGAGTTACATGCACAGAATGTTTATCCAATGAAGATATGCACCTCCCTAGAGGGGGTAAGTGTGAGCATGGAACCCATAATGGTTGGGCCCATAATGCTGGGGTTGGCAACCTCCAAGATGGTCCTCAGCAATCCTGTCTCTTGATATTCACTCCTCATAAAACTGCTTCCCCTTGCTGAATGTGGCAACTCAGTTCTAACAAAAAGAATATGATGAATGTGATGAGATATCACTTCAGAGATTAGGTGACAAGAAAACTTTGATTTCCATGGTGAGCTAGTGCTCACTCTCCCCTCTCTTCTCTCTCTCCTCTCCTCTCTCTCTCTCACTCTCTCCTTCTTTTTTCTGACCTTGCATTGATTCTGAAAGAAGTCAGCTGCCATATTATGAGCTGCCTGTGGAGAGTCATGTGTGGCAAGGAACTGAGACCCTTCATAGTCTGTAAGGAGCTTAATCTTGCCAATGACCATGTGATTGAGATTGGAAGTGGATCCTCCATCAGTTGAACCTTCAGATAAGACCACAGCCACAGCCCAAACCATAACTTCAATTTCATGGAAAGGACCACAGACATAGGTACACAGTTAAGTCCTCTCAGACTCCTGACCCAGAGAAATTGTAAGATAATAAATGTTTTGAGCAATTAAGTTTTGGCGTACTTTGTTATGCAGCAAGAGCTGACTGATATAAACCCTTACCAGATATTCCAAGGGAAAATCTCATCCATGACACTGAACATACAAGGGCTTCCTTCTGTCAGCAGTGGGAGTAATCTCACTGCATTATTCCGCTCCCACCTCTAGGGTACAAATCAATTTCTACTACAAGGAAGGAACATATGTAAGTAAAGAATTTGTGGTTACAAAATACCACAGAAATGAAGTCATTCTCCAATAGCCAATTTTTACAAGCTGTTGTGACCCAATGGACATACCGATGTAGCTAGAGGGTCCAGAGTTAGAATGTGGAATGGCTAAGGTGAGAAGGGAAGGCTCAAGTTGGTGCTAGAATACTTGCCTCTTGTATTACTTGAGAGATTAAAAAGCTGGGGTTTTAGTAGCTTCTTTTTAAAACCAAATAAAAATATCGTTAGCATCAACACAGTTGTGTGAAAGCAGCAATCAAAATATCAGGTTCTACAGTATGGAAAGCTGTGTGGCAATTCCTCAACCCACTAAAGATAAAGCTTCCATATGATCCAGCAATTCCACTCCTAGGTATTTACAATAGCTAAGCTTTGGAAACAACCCAAATGTCCAAAAATAGATGACTGGATCAAGAAGATGTGGTACATATACACCATGGAATATTACTCAGCATTCAAAAAAGATAAACACATGCAATTTGCAGCAATGTGGATAGAGCTGGAAGGGATCATGCTCAGCAAAATAAGCCAGAAAGAAAAAGAAAAAGTACCAGATGGTCTCACTCATAGCAGGAATCTAGCAAACCTAAATAAGGGACCAGGAAAAAGAATAACTATAAGAAAGAAAAAATCAAAATCAACAAACAACTATGAACCAGAGACACACTGTGGGGGGGATAGGAGGGATTGGGGTCAAAATAAGGGGGTTGCAATTGTATAGGGAATATGAAAATAAAATTTAAAAAAAATCAGGTTCTAATAGAACAATTTTATCCAACCTCACTACATTGATACTGTTTGGGCTCTATCTTGGTCCTGAAGACAGGAGGATTTGCCACCAATCTGCCTTTCACACACACACACACACACACACACACACACTCTCACCCACTCACCATAAAATGAGTTCAGGAATATGTTTCCAGGGCCCAAGAACAAATCTCTAGAATAATGTGAATTTCAAGACCATTTTCCAACACATACCCTATGTGTCTTTGGGCTGTTCCCATTCAAGATGCTGACAGGCATCTGCCCAGAGTCTGGTAATTCATAAAATACTCTCTAGAGGGCACGTCTTGGTGGGGTCCCATGAGTTTCCCTTGAATTGTTCAACATTCTAGAATGAAGAAATTGTTTTTGTGCATAGTTGAAATGAGGTGCTCCTTTATCTTTGAGTTGATCCTATTAGTTTTCTGAAGTTCTCTGTGTTCAAAGGCACTGATTCAGCAACACTTAATAAAGAAAGTCTTCCTTGGCCATGTGTGCTTATGTGGTCATCTTCCTCAATGATCAATAGCAATAGTTATAGATTACCCCAATCCACCATCAGCTCTAACCAATCATGTTGAGGACAGGTCTTTCAGCCCTAAATTTTAGCCCTCATATCTCTAGACCCCTCTGTGCCTCAGTTTCCTTCTATCTAAGGATTTGGATTCAGGTCTGCAGTTCTCTCTTCTCCCATCCAGCTCTGTCTGCCCGTGTATTACTAAGACCTCTCACATCAGGCCCCAGTAACAGAATGCATTCAAGTTTCCCAATATCCCACAAAATGAATTCCTCACAAGCCCAACTTCTGGGTTTATAAAGCCGAGAAAACATTGAAGCCCTGACCTTCAAAATTCAGCTTGTTCTCATTCCCTGCTGTGTTTCAAAGGAGAAAGCTAACTTTTGCCCTCTAGGGTGGGAAATGAGAAAAGGCATAGAGTTAAGCACTAAATTGAAGCCATAACAAACTCCCCTTGGGGGCATGGAGCCCAAGAGCCTGCACCGACAGTCTTTCCATCTACCAAGTGGAAATTCTAGCAGCAGAAGCTGCAGAGCCAGACCCTGCTCTTGCTCCCTCACCAACTGCCGTAAACCTGTTTCTATCCCATTGGAGTTGGAACGTGGAGCCAGAAATCTGGAAGAATTTAACACCCAGTCAGTTCAGACACAGGAAAACATTGTTCAAAGTAAACACTGGAATCCCTCTCTCATCATCCAGGAATGTGGAGCCAGCAGGATTGAGATCAGCAACTTCTCAGAAAAGCCATCGTGAGCTGCTCTGCTCGGAGCTGCAGACCAGGAGGGCCCGGAGGCGCAGCACGTTTATTGTCTAACTGAGACATGGTCAAGGCTGGGAAGTCAGCACTCGGGGCTTCTCCCCTCCCAGGCAAGCAAGGGCAGAGCTGTGGCGTCCTCCAGCTATAGAACTTGCTGTTTCCCCACAGGACCTGGCCCGTGTGCAGAGGCCCTGCATGTCCCTCAACATGGGAAAGACCAGAGGAGGCAAAGTGCCCTGTGAAACTGAGAGGAACTCAGGATGCTCTGGGACTTTCCATTTCCTTTGCCTGTGGCAAGCTGTGAAAAAGTCACTCTTCCTCCCAGGAAGAAAGAGGGCTCTGTGCAGGCGAGGGTGCATGCCTCTAACCCAAAGACGTGTGCAGACGGGATGTGGCCAAGCCTTCGTTTCACTTTGACTGAGACTTAAATAATTCCATCTCTTAAAGCCATGTGCCAGCCCCCCCAACTCCATTTCCTCTAACTTCACAGAGTGGAGGAAAAGGGCTCATTTCCCCTTCCCCACTGCCACATAATGGAGTCTAGAAAGACCTTACAAGCTAAATCACTTGTGTCAGTGTCCTTCTGCTTCAAATTCTGCCTAAGCTCCATCCACAAAGATGCAGGCCTGCAGTGAGTCCTTAAGCTTTCTGACAGAGTGGAAGAAGACCTGCAAGTTAGGAACAGCTCAAGGAAAAGAATGCAGAGACTGAAGTTGGCTAATGGCCACAAGAAGCTGGGAGAAGTCCTAGTGGCCGGGCTGCAGAGATTAGGGGCAGCTGCAGCAAATCCGGTCTTATAAAACCACTTCAATTCAGCGTGACAGCCTGACTCTCTCTCTCCTCCTCACAACACTCACCCCCTTCCTCAGCCCTGAGGGACTCACAGGCAGCATATTCAATCCATTTCATCCAAATTTACTGAGTGTCTCCTACTAAGCCAAGCAAGTAAGAAGGACCAGTCCCTAGTCTCATCGAATATCTTTCCATTTTCCATCAGTGCATCTTCTTTATCTTTGAACAGTGTCTTATAGTTTCATCCAATATGTCTTTTACCTCCTTGGTTTATTCCTAGGTACTTGATACTTTTTGATGCTATTGTAAATGGGATTAGTTTCTTGATTTCTTTCTCTTCATTATTTTCAAAAGGGATGCAACAGAATTTTGCATATTGGTCTTGTAGCCTGCCAGTTTATTATGCTGGTCTATTGTTTCTATTCATTTAGTAGCATCTTTAAGGTTTTTTATATATATTATCATGTCATCTACAAATAGTGATCACTAAACTTCTTCTTTCCCAATTTGGTTTCCTTTTTACATATCTTGCCTAATTGTTCTAGCTAGGACTTCCAACACGACAACTTCCTAGAGTAGAAATGAATTTATTTCATCTCAATAACCACATATTCTGGGACCAGATCTTCCAGTTACAGAGATGGATGAGACCAGGGTCCATTTCCTTAGTGCCACAATCACACACTATTGGGTCTCACCCTCAGGATTTGTGAGTCAATAAGTCTAGGTGAGGGCACAAAAATTGCATGTCTAACAAGTTCCCAAGTGAAGCTAGTGTTTCTAACCACACTTTGAGAATCACTCAAAGACTGGACCATCTCCATCCCCAGACTACCGAGAATATAACTAAGATCAATGCTATGTGCTTCTTGCTCTGATTGAAATATGCAGACAGTACAAGAGGGAGTCACCCAGATCACCTAGGAAAAGAAGGAATCAGAAGAAGAAATGTCACTTGAGTTTGGTTCTGAATAATGAGCAGGCATCACTGAGACAAAGAAGTGATAAAATACAGGAAAATGTTGAGGAAAAGCAGGAAGTAGCATACTGTGATTTTAAAAGTTAAATTGTACTTTAATATTGCTGAAGCATAGAGTATAAAACAAAGATTAGGTAACAGTGAGTCACCACATGGCAGTTGACCAATAAACACCCAAATGAATTTTATTGGAAAGAGAGATAAACGTCTTTTGTGTTAAGTCCCTGACAGGTGGAGGATTTGTTAAGAAAGCTCTCCCTCAATCTTTGCTATAACAGTAGACTGGAAACCAGCAAGGCTGGAGGAAGGAGAACAATACGTATGTTGTTTAACAACTGGGCTGATAAAAATAAGAAACTGACCAATGGGAATGAGTAAAAAGAGGGCAGAATGTGATCACAACTGTCTGTAAGGATGAAGGCGGGAGGGGTGTCTAGAATGATGTTCAGGTCTCTTACATGGATGATGGCGATAAGCAGAAGGGGAGAACTGGTTTGGGGACACGGAAGGTGCTTAGCTTCATTTGGGACATTATTAAAAAATCCAGCCAGTAATAGATATATAGAAATTTGGGAGAAGATGAAGCCAAAGATTGTCAATATCTCATTTGCATCAAATGAGTTGAGAAGAAGGATAAGAACAGATCATAAAAAAAAATTAACATTTAAGAGAAAAGACTAGCCAAGAACCAACAGAACAACAGAACTGGCTTATAGTTGCTTGTTAATTTTGATCTTTTTCTTTATTATAATTAGTCTTTTTCCTGGTCCCTTATCTAGGTTTTCTAAATTCATGCTATGAGTTAAACTATACGGTATTTTTCTTTTTCTTTCTGGCTTATTTTGCTGGGCAGGGGAGAGGAGGAGAGGAGGGATTATGGTCAAAATAAGAGGGGTGGGAATTGTATGGGGAATATAACCAAAATGAAAATGCATACATTGTGCAAAAATGAATAATGATATAAGAATTATATAAAATAAAATATTTTTAAAAATAAAATAATAACCTGAATCAATAAAAAAAAAAAAAAGAACCAACAGAACACTGAGAACTGAGTAGTCTTGGGAAGCCAAGGAAAAAATACCTGTCAAGGAAATTGTGGTAAATGAAAAATAAGCTTTTGGTCTTTGTCCCTGGTTTCTGGCACAGAGTTCCTAAATCTTTGGGAACTTACCGCCTTTTGCCTAGTGGACGACTCGTGGACGCCCTAGAGAGTGTGATTACAGGGCTAGGACTTTCGTTCCCACTCCACCCCTTACCTCTGGGGAGGAGCGAGCTGGAGACTGAGCTCAGTCACAAAAGGCCAGTGATCAATCAACCATGGTAACACACTGAAAACACCATAAAAATCCCTCTACAGGGCCTCCTCTGGTGACACAGACAGTTGAGCGCACTGCTATGAAGCTGTCCGCAGCCTCTGCAATGCGGGTTCGATTCCCAGCCAGCCAGGGAGCTACCCACATGGCGCAGCTGACCTCTCCTGTCTCGCCCACTGCTCCCTTCAGCAGTGTATTTCGGTCAGTCCCACTCTGTCTCTGGTGAATCCTCTCACCCTCCCATGCATGTGGCCTGTACCCCAGTTATTGTATGCATAAATAAATAAATAAATCTTTTTTTAAAAAAATCCCTCAACAATGAGGACCAGGGATCTTCCAGCTTTGTGAACATATCAGTGAGTCGGGAAGGTGGCACACCTGGAGAGGGAATGGGACTGTGCTACCCCCATCTCCTCCATTTGGCTGGTACTGATTTGTGTCCTTTACAGTAAGCTGGTAGACATAATAAAGCATTTTCCTGTGTGCTGTGAGTCATTCCAGCAAATTATCGAAACTAAAGAAGGGGCCGTGGGAACTCCTGATTTTATAGCTGGTTGGTCAGAAATGCAGCTGACCCCTGGCACTTGAAACTGCCTCCGAGGCAGGAGCAGTCTTGCAGAACTAAGCCATTAGCCTGTGTGGTCTGCATTAACTCTAGGTAGTGTCAGAATTTATTTCTGACTCTAAACCAACCCGTTAGTGTTAGCTAATTAGTGTCAGTTAGTGTCAGAAGTGACACTAGTTAATGTCAGTTAGCTAGTAGCTAACTGTTAGCTAAACTAACCCATTTAGTGTTAGAGAATTCACAAATTGGCTGGTATAGAAAAACCCACCTATTTGGTGTCATAAAAAAGACATCCCAGAGACTGAGATCTCAGGGGCCACAGAACTGTCAAGAAATCCAAATGAGTCCATTGAAATTTATGAGGGTGAGTCCATAAAATGACAGGGGAAAAGCCAGAATTTAAAGAGCTGTGGCATTAATGGGAAAGGAAGAAGCGAGAGTAATGAATGTTATAACAAACTGTAAGTGGGAGCAAGTGCTGCCTCACAACAACACACACTTCCTTTCATTTAGTCCTCACTGACAACCTAGAGGTAGTGTCTCCATTCCATGGAGGAAGGCAGGAGGCTCGGAAAAACCAAGGGGCTTTCTCAAACTCCAACACTTAGTAATTTGTGAGGTTAGGATTCAAACCAAGTCAGATTCTAAAACCAGAATTCCTAATTAGTATACTATGACTGCATATATAGAAACCCAAACAAATCTACAAATAAACTATTGGAATCAGTGAGTTTAGCAAGACTACCAGGACAACATACCACAACCATTTGCATTTCCAAAAATCAGTGATAAACATAAAAGTTGTCTGAAGTGATACTGTGTGTAATTCTCAAAAATATTAAAGTTAGGAATACATTTTTTAAAAGACATGCAAGTCTTCTCTGCAGAAAATTATATGACATTACTGAAAAGTCATGTTGAAAAATCTCAATAAATGGAAGGATATACCACATTTGTTGTAAAAATTTCAATTCTCCTAAAAGCAGGCCATAAATTCAATTTAATCTCAGTAAAAATCCCAATATGATTGCTTGTAGAAATTCACAACCTGATTTTAAAATTTATACGGACACATAATAGCTAGAACATGAAACAACCTAAGTGCCCATTGATAAAAATGGGCTCCAGAACATGTGGTGTATCCACAGTCACAAAGAAAGATAAAATGCTGCTATTTAAAGCAAAATGTACAGAATTCCAGGGAATCACGTGCAGTAAAGCAAGTCAGAATGACACAGACAAATATTGGACATTTACACAGTAGATAATTCAATAAAGCAAAATACTTATAAAAACTAATAAATGAAGTGAGGTTTCTGAGATAAGAGGGAGGGGAGAGAAGGAGAAAGGATCGAATGGATATTGGTGATTTCTCAAAAATTATATGGACACAGAGCTGAGAATCAAAAAGGTAGTGTTGAAGATGAACAGCCTTAAAGAACATATTCTGCTGGATTTCCACACTAGTAAAATCATGGTCATTGAGAGAGAATAGAACTGGTGCAACAATAGCTGAAAGCATAAAATAGAAAGTTCACAAACAACCCACTTCTGGGAGACAAAATTGCAGGTAAACTATAGATATGAGGCATAGAGCAGAGATGGGTCAAAATAGGGGAGGAAAGAGCACAAGGGACTATGGTGACGGTTCACAGGTCATGTGATGGAAGATTCATGGGGACTACACATGAGTGGAGAAATCAACTATAGCACAAACATAAACAACAATAAGGAAATTTTTGTAAAAAATTTTTAAAGACACCATTGTTCAGCAGAGCAGTGAGGGAAGGACTGTATTTTGATAAATGGTGCTAGATCACATAGATATACAAATGGGAAAATTAATCACATTTAACTCTCTCACACTAGCCAAAAATGCATTTCCAGGTGAGCCATCTGACTTCTAAACATTTGAAGCATAACAATAAAGCCTCTAGAAGATAACATAGGAAAATATCTTCATGCCCTGAGGATAGGAAAAGATTGTTTAAAGGATTTCTGTTCAGGGGCCTCCCTGGTGACACAGCGGTTGAGCCCTGGGCTGAGAAGCTGCCCTCAGCCTCTGCAGCACCAGTTTGATACCCGGCCGCAGCCACCGGGCGAGGGTCCCACATGGCTCGCAGACCTCTCCTGCCACCCGCTGCTCCCCTCAGCAGTGTACTTCATCCGTCTACCTGTTCTGCTCCCGTTCTGGCTCTGGTAAGTTCTCTTACCCTCCCGCGCTTCTGACTGTACCCAGTGTTTGTATAAATAAATAAATAAATCTTTTAAAAATAAATAAATAAATAAAGGATTCCTGTTCATGGAAAGATACCATTAAGGGATGAAAAGACAAGCTTCAAAGTCAGAGATTTTTATACTTCCTATAATAAAAAAAAGACTTGCATACAGAGAATATTTAAAATTTTGTAAACCCTACAGTCAATAAGGAGAAGATTTTTAAAAATAGAAAATTGGCCAAGATATGAACAGGTACATCACAAAAGACAAAATTCAAATGGCAAAAATAAATAAACAAAAAGGTACTCAACTTCCAGGAAATTTACATTAAAACCTTAATGAGACACCACTAAACCCCCATAGAATGGCTGTGATTTCTTAAACTGATACTACCAAGTGTTCACCTCACTTGGTAAAACTACAGTAGGATAGTAAATGAAAATAGTTTGACATCATCTACTGAAAAACAAAAACACAAACCTCTTTGACCTGGCAAGTCCATGCTCAGCCTCAGCACGGTGGAAAGTGAAAATGCACAGTCAAGAATATCGATAACCCAAATGCCCAAAAATAGATGACTGGATCAAGAAGATGTGGTACATATACACCATGGAATATTACTCAGCATTCAAAAAAGACAAACTCATGCAATTTGCAGCAACATAGATGGAGCTGGAAGGGATCATGCTCACGAAATAATGCAGAAAGAAAAAGAAAAATATCGGATGATCTCACTCATAGCAGAAATTTGGAAAACCTAAATAAGAGACCAGGAAAAAGACTAATTATAATAAAGAAAAATCAAAATCAACAAGCAACTATAAACCAGACACAAACAAACAGGGGAAAGGGGAGAAAAGGAGGGATCAGGGCCAAAATAAGGGGGGTGGGAACTATACAGGGAATATAACCAAAATGAAAATGCATACACTGTGCAAAAATGAAAAATAAAAGATGATGTAAGTATTATATAAAATAAAATAAAATATTAAAAAAAAAGAATGTCAATAACCACACTACTTATAACAGCCCCAAACTGGAAATCTCCCAGCATAAAATGGATAAACACAGCAGGCCAGGGCCTCCCCTGGTGGCGCACAGGTTGAGCGCTGGGCTGCAAGGCTGCCCGCAGCCTCTGCAGCACCAGTACATTCCCCTGCCACCAGTGAGGGTCCCACCAAAAAAAAAAAAAAAAAAAAAAACACAGCAGGCCATCCGTTCAATGGAACGCTATTTAGCAATGAAAACAAATCAGCTATATCTTTGTGCAAACACAGACATGCAACTCACAAACAAAATATTAAGTGAAAGAGGCCAGGCAAAAATGAGTAAATAAATGTACTATGAGTTCGTTTACATAAAGTTCAAAACAGGCAAAATGATGTATTTAAAGATACATTCTTTTCAGAAGCAATGATGTCATTACCACAAATTCAGGGAAGTAGACACCTCTGAGGAGAGAGAAGATGTCAGAAATGGGGAGACACCAGGGGAGCATCTGGAGGCTCACAGTGTGCTGCTTGCAGACAAGGGTGCTTGTTACCAGGCGTCCATAAGTCACAGATATAAGCTGTACATCTGTGCACTTGATGTACATTTCAATTTTTTTTAAAGATATAAAGATGGCAGGGCTGGAGAAGGGGGTGGGAGGAGTGGGTGGAAATGATGCAAAGGGTGCTGAAGAAGGGAAATGGAGAATTATGTAGAACAATTGGGTGTCATCTATAACCAATTAAATACCAAGATGTATACAGAGCTGTGTGTGTGTGTGTGAGAGAGAGAGAGAGAGAGAGAGAGAGAGAGAGAGAGAGAGAGAGAGGGAGAGAGAGAGAGAAATTCTCTTAAGTATCAATCAAGGTGGCTTAAGTTGAGCAGTGGAGGAGAAAAAGAAACAAAGCAAAGAATCAGATGTGATGGGAAAAAAGGGGGTGACAGGGTGGGGCAGGTTGGGGGCTTTGTGCAATTGAAATAATGGGGCAGCTGGAGAGAACAGCGGTGCCTAGAGGCTCTGCGGGCAGCCTGCACTATCAGGGAAGAAAGATCTGGCCATCATCAGTCACTTTAAGACCGCAGATAGCAAATTGGTCCTGGTGCCTAGGTAAGGGCAAATGAAATGTCTAACGCCAGAACAGAATCACTCGCATGTTCCTAAAAACTTTAAGGATCACAAAGGTAAAATAAACATTTGTTTTGGAAATAAATAATGAGAATGGAAAATCAAAGCAGGCCAAGGGGTTTCCCAGGCAGCAGGCCTGACCTGCTACACATTCCTGGTGTCTGGTTTCAACCAGGCACTCACTGCAACTTGGCAAACCTTTCCTTCCTTTCTCCTTGATTTCCTGGCACATTCCAGGCAGCTCCACCCTGTGAACCAGGGATTCTACTCTCCATCTTCTCTCTCTGCTGCTGACCCCCCACACCATTGACACAAAGCTGAGTCATTTCCACTTACAATGCCTCCCCGTCAGCAGCCCCCTCTCAGCCCAGCCTCCAGCCTGTCATCAGTGATGTGATAGTCTTAGAAAAAAATTATGGGACGATGAAGTCCCCTGAGGTCCTGGGGAAGAAATAGGTATAGGGTCTGGTCCATCACTAGTGGAAGTCACTAGTGGAAGAGTCTGAACTGAAACTCACAGGCTGGCTGAGTTTAGACAGTGAAGGACCAAGTCAGGAGCAGGCAGAGTGGAACTAGAAAGTCAAAAATACAATAAAGTCAAAGGTCAGAGAGGGGCCAGAGATCAGAAACCCAATGTCATGAAGGAGTGTGGCCTGGGAGTTCAGAACTCTGGTGCAAGGTTTGAGGGACAAGGTTTGAGTCCCAGTTCTGGTATTTGCCGGCTCCCTGACTTTGGGCAAATTACGGATCTCTCTTGGACTCATTTTCCTCTGGGGAAATGAGGGGAAAGGCATAAGGAATGGCAGGGGGTTGGCATAGAAGGAGGATAGGATGGGCATGGCCTTAGGGAGGATGTGGCTGGGCCTGTGGGTGGGGATGAGGAAGGGCATTGAGATGGATGAGGGGAGGGCCATGGGGATGGTCTTGGGGTAGGCATAGGCATAGGGCGGTAGACTAGGAAAGGCCCAGGAATAAGAACCTATGTGTGAGGCAAGACTTCAAGCGTGAGAGGCTGACACATCTATATCCCTGAAGACGCTGAGCCTGTCAAAGGCAGTGCCCAGCTCGAGCCTGGTATCCTCCGGCAGGATTAAATGAGGAAGAGAACAGGCAGTGTACATGAGCAATATCAACTTCACAGGAGTGTTTGCTGCCTTCTCAAAGCTCGCCGGGGTATTAGCAACCTAAGAGCTTGTGGTAATTCCTGGGATCGAGCAGCCACTGCTGACTGCCACGGTCTGTGTTCCCTCCCAGGCACGCCCTGTGGCCACGCCCTGTCCTTCTCATCAGCACTTTCCAAATGTCCCTCCCATTGCCTCCTCCCTTGCTGCTTTCAAACATTCCCAAGTCTTCCCTCCTCTAAAAAATTCTTCCCTTGACCCTGTTTGCTTGACTTCTATTTTTCTCTTTTCTCTGCCAAAATTCCTCAGGGAGGGGCCTGTACCAGCTGCTGCTCTTTCCCTCACTCCCCAGGGCCTGGCGCCCATCCTCACAGCTAAACTGCAAGGCGGAGAATGCACAGTCATCCAGGGGAGCTAGAAAGTGTGGACACAGCTGCACAACACAGACACACACCCTGATGCACAAGACACACAAAGACGTGCACCTACACACAGAGACACCTACCCACAGCCACATACAGACGCACAGATACAGTCACACACACAAAGATACACAAGCAGAGACATGGGCACATACATGCACAGATAAGCATAGACATGTGTGCAAATATACATCACACAAACACAAGCACACACAGACACACTAACATACATAAACACACAGAGAAGCAAACAGACACATCCCCACACTACCCCATTCCAAGGTGCCAGCCAAGGGATTTACACTCCGATTAGAGAAGACGAGGGAACCCCGGGGTCAGCCATCGCCCAGCTTGAGGACTCCTGGCCACGGATGGTGGCAGCACCAGCCTGGCAAAGCAAGGATGCTAGAATTGCTACATCTAGGGGTAGCTTCAGGTTTTACAGCACCTTCACATTGCACAGTTGGGAAGGAAGCCATCTCTGTGCCCTACAAACATTCTAACTATAAACACTCAGAAAACATCCATCAGGAAATGTCAGCTGAGAAAGACCAAAGTCAGTGCTTACCAGGAGGCTTGGAGGAAGATTGTGACCTTGGGACCCACAAGATCAACTGTGCAGGAACTGGCTGCCTCCAGCCAGTGATCCTTTCCTGGCAAGTGGCAGAATCTCAACTGGCTTCCCATTCCCTTAAGCTTCATCTTTTTTCTGCCTCTCTCATACCAACCCGACTTACCTCAAGCAAGTGCAAAGCTAGAGAGAATGGCTTCTAGGGGCCCCAGTTTCCAAAACCTCCACCTTGGGGTGCTGGACCCAGACTTTTCCAAGTGGAGTCTCCTCTCCCCTCCCACTCCCACCGAGAACCCAGAGCCTCCACTGATCGCAGGTTTACAAATTATTAGTCATTGACGTCTTTTATTCCCTGTTCCTAAGTACAGCCTTCCCTTGTTATCCAAAAGTATGCTGTTCCTATGAAACCTTTGTTAAGTCCAAATGCATAAAATGAAGAGGCTGATGGCTATTTTGCTTTGGTTTCTTTCGATTAGTGAAAACAGGTACTAATGTAGGTCTCTTAAAAGTGAAGCAGAATAACTTGAACTTTCCAAAAGCAAGGATACCTGTGTTTTTAAAGAAGCCCTTGAATTTTATGCACCCTCTTGAATACTCATGATTCCCTTTCAAAACATTTATGGTTGGTGCAGCAGTTAATGATCTTCTTCGCTATATCAGAAAGGTATGTACAAATCCTAGTGAATCAGAAAGGTATGTACCAATCCTAGTATATCATGTCCTCTGTCTGAGCTCCGTGGGAAGTCCAGGCATTGCTGGGGGGAACAAATTGAGGAGATCTGCTTGTCTGGGCATCATTTAATAAAGTTAAAATCTAAGCCCCCCCCCCCTTGCCCAGCAGGAAGGTTTGGGAGGCTTGAATAGATAAAATGGAATTGATAAGGTTGCTATGGGAAACAGGCCTTAAGACAGATCACTTAGACCAAGAATGTAAGAGCAGGGCCAGGACACATTCTGTGTCAAAGGTCAGCACCCAAGACCAGACATACCCACATAACTGGCCCAAACCGACTCCCCAGTCATGTAAAGTCAAATGGCTTATAAAGCAAAATGGATGTAAAGCAAAATGGATTATAAAAGGGAATTCCGAAAACTTCTTCCAGCACAGACCTCTCCTGTCTCTCCTGCTGCTTCTCTAGCAGTGTATTTCAATCAATCCACCTTTTCTGTTCTCCACTCTATTTCTGGTGAATTATTTTATGCCTGAATCTCCAGCCTACACCCAATTCTTCCCCACCACATAGTTCTCACCCTCAGCCGCCAATAAGAAACATGGCCATATTGTGTGTGTGTGTGTGCATGTGCTTTGTTTTCATGTTTAAGTAGAGTTTTGTTTTTTCTAAAACCTTGACTGCACACCTGACCCTTTTGAAAAAGCATGCTCACGCCCTCGCCCTTTCAGACAAAGTTCCTCAGAGTCTGAGCGTGGAGCATAGACATCAATCCATTCCACAGAAGGAGGTTGTGTGCCTGAATTGGGAACCACTGAGGGAAAGGAGTACCAGGACTGGGAAACCTCACAAGGCCCGTGCATGAGGGGCATGATGCCTCATAGTTGAGGGTGAGGGTTTAGACATTCGTTCTGGGTTTAGACATTCGTCCTAGACATTGGAACCCAATGTTCCCTCCTCCCAGACTGCTACCTGAGAGGTTTCTATGATGCCCCATTCTCCCTTCAATATCTTGGTGTTGTGCCGGATGTTTAGTCTTCTTCTGCAAAATTCCCCTGTGTCCTTAATCCAACTCCCACTTTGTCTTCTCTTTGCTGCTGCCAGCCATCTTCTCTCTGCTGCCCTCAGGTGGTCCAGGAACCTCAAGTCAGGGGTAAATGGGGTATTGTGACATCAGCAGTTGCCATGTTTCCTACCCTTGACACATCTGCCCTGGTCTCCTCCTAGGTGAGCTCAGCCTGCTCCAGGGTGCAATCTTCAAACCCTGCTAATGGGAACGAAACAGACCTTCTTGCGCCTGACCTACTACTGAGTGCCCTTACACAAGGCACAGCATCTGCATGAGCTCATCTGGGGTCTCTGATTTCAGAGCAGTAAATGAGAAACTTAGTTCATTTCATTAAACAAACACTTATTCCAGGCCAGTCTTGTTCAGCTACAAAGATGGACGAGGCCAGTAACTTCCTTAGTATCAGAAACATCTAGAAAGTCTATTGAGATACAGTAGAACAGGAGGACCCAGGCAGTTGCATTTGCACAAGCTTCTTTCAGTGTTTTTCAGAAACAAGATGCTTTTTGGATGAACAGGAAAGAATGCTGTTAACCAAGAAGACGTCAGGACTCAGCCCCCTTCCCCTCCACCCCAGTGCTTGGCCTCAAGAGTGTGTGCAGCTTGGAACCTCAATGGTGAAAAATTCCCCAAGATTCAAAAAGGATCCAGCTCAGAAGACTAGGAAGTCTGGCCATTAACTGCAGATGTCAGCTTCAGACAGCCTGCAGGAGCCAGGCAGAACTCTCTCCCATGGAACCTTTACACACTAGCAGAATTTCCACTGAAATTTCTCTTCCAGCACCCATTAGTCTTAATTCTCCCCCACCACCACCACCACCACTCAGGTTTCTGCCCACAACCTGTCCGCCCCAGAACCTGAAGGGTCTTGCATGCTGCAACCCTGTGAGTATCCCTCTTCCTCGAAATCGCCAGTATCCCCCATGTCTCCTCCTCTTCAGAGTTCCCTATAAAAAGCCCAGGACTGAAACAAAAACAAAGCGAAACCCCACCAACTGGGAGAACATTTTTGCACACAACACTAATGATGAAGGACTGATCACAAAAATCTGCAAAGAGCTAATGAGACTCAACAACAACAAAGAAAATAATCCAGTCAAAAAATGGGCAGAAGAGCTAAAAAGAAACTTCTCTGAAGAGGAAATGCAAATGGCCAACAGGCATATGAAAAAATGTTCAACATCACTTGCAATCAGGGAAATGCAAATCAAAACTACCATTAGATACCATCTCACACCAGTGAGAATGGCACATATTAAAAAAACTAGCAACAACAAATGTTGGTGAGGGTGTGGAGAAAAAGGAACTCTTCTGCACTGTTGGTGGGAGTGCAAACTGGTCCAACCACTATGGAGAGCTGTGTGGAGATTTCTGGACCTACTAAACATAGAGCTTCCACAGGATCCAGCAATTCCACTCCTAGGTATTTACCCAAAGGACACAGAAACATCAATTCCAAAGAACACCTGCACCCCTATGTTTATAGCAGCTCTATTTACAATAGCTAAGCTTTGGAAACAGCCCAAATGCCCAAAAATAGATGACTGGATCAAGAAGATGTGGTACATATATACCATGGAATATTACTCAGCATTCAAAAAAGATAAACACATGCAATTTGCAGCAACATGAATGGCGCTGGAAGGGATCATGCTCAGCGAAATAAGCCAGAAAGAAAAAGAAAAATACTGGATGGTCTCACTCATAGCAGGAATCTAGAAAACTTAAATAAGGGACCAGGAAAATGAATAACTTAAGAAAGTGAAAATCAAAATCAACAAAAAACTATGAACCAGAGACAGTTTTTGGGGAGTGGGGGGCGGGAGGGGAGGGATTGGGGTCAGAATGGGGGGGTTGCAAATGTATGGGGAATATAAAAATAAAATTTATTATTTAAAAAATAATAATAAATAAATAAATAAGAAAAAAAAAAAAAAGCCCAGGACTGAAAGGCAGAAGAATATATCTTTGTCACTAAGTGATAGGAAAATGCACCCCAAGTGCTCTTCAACAGGAATCCACCATCCCTTACAGACCATGAGTCAAAATCTTGCTCAGACCCCTCCTTTTCGCTGCTTCTCCAAAAACCTTTCTCTCCACCAGCCCCTCTACAGATTCCAGTTCCTCTTCAGGCCCGATCCCACACTCCCTTCAAATCCTTGCCCACTCTCCTTCCCTTGGGGAGGCCCTGCCTTTAATCTCTCCTCTTCTTGTGGGCACACTGCAGTCAGAGAGTGAGTGGCCTGTTGGGAGAGGAAGGAGATGAGGTCAGAAAAGGTTGGGTCCTTTCTCCTAGGAAGTCTAGGGAGGTCAGTGGGCATCTCCATGTGCAAAGGTCAGAGATAGGGGTAAGTATACAAGAGGTATATACTGTGGGTGACCTACCCCACAGTTCCACAAGAACCACCAAAGACACAACCCTTAAAGCCTTCCCTGGCTTAAAGTGGCTCTGAAGTCCTTGTAGATCTGGCACTGCAGGTGACAGGAGCCAGGGCCCAGCTGGAAGTCAGGTCCCTGGACATATCGGTTGGCCTTGAGGAGTGACATCAGTCCTGCCACCTGCCAACGCACAGACTGGGCTTCCGGAGACTGTGATGCTAATCACGTCTGTTACTGTGTTGTTTGTGGCAAGACTCCAAGCTTTGAAAAGAAATCTATAGCCCAAGTTATTTTCCTCCGACAGGGCTTGCCTGGCCTTTGATCATTGGCTTTAGGGAGGTACATTTTTCCCTCCTCTGTATGGGCAAATTCCCCCCAAGTCAGCATGATGTGTATCTGGGCTCAGCCACTGGCATCTATGGTTCTGAGAGAGCTGGTGGCCAGCACCATCAGGCACTGCTCCTCCCTGGCGCTGACGGGGCCCGAGACACCCATGGGCTGCCATCGTCCCTCCATGTATCTGCAGCCTGGTCACTGGGGCTCATTGTGAACCCTTTTCTGGTAGATACTGAATGTAGCCCCTTTGTGCAGTGCAGGATAAGTTTAGCCCACCGCCCCCCTCCCGGGGCTCACAAGCTGGCTCCAGGCCCCCTGTGCATGCACCCTGTTCTGTTCTCAAGTTTTTAGGCACTAAGCAATCCAACATTCAAAATATTCTACATGGACCTAACAGGCAGATTCTGCTATTTAGTCCCCTTTTCACAAATGAAGGAAATGAGGCACAAAAATGTTGTCTTTCTCATGGATACACAGTTACTGAAAAGAGTCAGATATTCAAACTCCAGAATGTACCTCACTGAGAAGGGGATGCCCTGGCAGCTCTCTGCAGAGATTCAAAGAAGAGCACATTCAAGATCCTCAGGGGACTGGCCCCACCCCCCCCTCCTGTCTCTCCTCTATGCACAATTCTCTCCCCCTCCTCCCACTCCAAATCTTTAACTTAATGGACTCAGCTATCTCTTTGTCTGCACACTCAGATTTGCTAGAAAAACTGAAAAGAAAGGGGGAAATTCATGCTTTAAATTAGAAGGTTATCAACTCTCCCTCTGGGTCCCCAAGTTGCCTTCAAGGTATTAAACATCAGCACACACTACCCCATACTATGCTAGTATGGTCCCCCCCAACCCTGGTCCTATACCTTTGACTGAATAAGTCAAAGATGGACCATACGATCAAATCATGTGGTCAATCCATTATCTGTTCTCTCCCCTGTGACATGTCTTAGAACAAAAAGAGGACCTGGGCCAGTTCTCTCTCAGGAACACAAATAGTAGGTAAAGAACTGGCAGCAAGAGCCAAAGCTAAAAATGTGCACTGAGCACCATAAAGCTCTTGGACTGTCTTAGCAAAGCAAAAGATCCAAATAAGCTGCACGTGTTACAATTGATTGCTATACCTCTCTAGACACCCCTTCCTTCTCATTCTGTTTCCTTATTTTTTTTTAAGATTTATTTATTTATTTATACAAGATTGATTGATTGACTGATTGATACAAGCACTGGGTACAGTCAGAATTTATTTATTTATTATATAAGCATTGGGTAGAGTCAGTAGCGCAGGAGGGTGAGAGAATTCACCAGAGCCAGAGCGGGGAGCAGAGCAGGCAGAAGGACTGAAGTACACTGCTGAGGGGAGCAGCGGGCGGCAGGAGAGGTCTGCGCACCATGTGGGACCCTCCTCTGGTGGCTGGGGAGCAGCTGGGGATTGAACCGGTGCTGCAGAGGCTGTGGGTAGTCTAACAACCCAGCTCTCAACCGCTGGGCCACCGGGGAGGCCCCTGTTTCCTTATTTATAGAAGAAACTGCTTCCCACAGTCTGGATTGTGCTGACTGTATCCATATGGTGTCCTTTGACAAATTTCTCTGTCTCCTATACACTGGCCATAAGATCTAGAACCCTGATCTAATCTAGTTTTGCTTTTGAAAGTCTGTGATATAAATATCAGTAGGTATATATGCCAAGCTGTCTCTCCTTTTTTGATATTAGCAATTATTGATGATTGCTCACAAAAAAGTTACTAGAGGCATCAAATTGGTAATATTTTAATTCTATCATTCCTTCATTTTCTGTTCCAGAATATTTCTATAAGGAAATACTTTTTGTCGACTCTTTGGTTAGAAAAGCAGGACAAGTTCTGGGTTTTTCCCCTTATTTATTAGTGTTCAAAATAATAGACTGGATACTTGCTCCAAAAGTGACTAATGTTGGTTCTTTGTAATGAAGTTATGAATGTAGATATACTTGAAGTGTTTCAATCCGTTTCAGTTCTTATTCATATAGATGCTCAAGCTGGCCCTTCTCTAATCAGTTAAACCTTTTCGAGTTGGTTTCTCAGCCCTTTCAACATAGCCCCAGAAGTCTTTGATAGTTTCCTTGCTATTTTTATAACAAGCTCTTCCAGGTTCCTCTAGAACATGAGGTTAGCAATTTCTCTAAGAAACCCTCTTCCCTGCTGAAATATTGTTAGAATTTGCATGAGACTCGCTCCCACCCCTGTCTTTGACCCTGTCTACATCCCTCCTTGCATGTTCCCCAAAGACCTTCATACACAGCCTCACCCGGGGACAGCTCCCTATGCCCCGTAATATAAATTTCCAGGGAATCGTTGTTGCACTATAGGCCACTTTAATTCACTTACATTTTTGTGTGTGGAATTCAGGAATAGCTCAACTGAACAGTTCATCTCTGACACCAGTGACATCAGCCAGGGAAGCTGGATTGGAGACTCTACTCTGAAGGTGGTATCATCACATACCTGGCATCTTGATGCCCTGTAGTCTCTCTCTCTCTCTCTCTCTCTCTTTCTCTCTCTCTCTCTCTCTCTCTCTCTCTCATTCTCTCTCTCTCTCTCTCCCTCTCTTTCTCTTTCTCTCCTCCCTCCCTCCTCCTTTTCTCTCTCTCTCCTCATGTATCTATCCCTGGGTCTTGGACTCCTCACCAGCAGGGCGATCTCACAGTAGCCACACTTCTTACACGACAGCTGACTTCCAAGAGGCAAGATGCAGAAATTACAGGTGAGTTCAGTGCTACTCCTACAACTAGCACAGCCTCACTTCCATCATATTCTATTGGTCAAAGTCATCACAGCATTTACCCGGCTTCAAAAGGGTACAGAAATAGATTCCACCTTTCTGACGGAGGAGTCACAAGGACATGTTGCAATGAGCTATCTTGCTGTGGCCATCTCAGAAAATAGTCTGCCACAATAACTATATCTGGTCATTCACATCAGAACTTCCCCTGACTCACCTATCTACTCAACACAATAATTCCTGAGTTAGATCAGTAACTCATGCTAAGGAAGTTGAACAAAATTTCTGAGGAAATGAGAAATATTTGGAAACAATTTCATTTTTTTCATTTGAATTTCCCTTTAATTCTCAGGGGTTTTTTTTTTAATCTCATAAAAAGAAAACTCTGCCTATCAAGGCAAGCTCCAGATATTACCTGCTCTAGCAATTTTTCTCTGATCTCCCACAGCACTTGTTCACACTAGCAGTGCAAGCCTTCTATCTCTTTTGTGGCTGTTTTCACACCCAGTCCAAATAAAGTCTGCATTTCCCAACCACCCTCGCAATTAGGTGGTCATAAGACTGGCCAAAGAAACATAAGTGATATGTGCAGCCATCAGGAATGCTCCCATTCTCAAGAAAAACAGCTATTGTGTGGGAAAAACTTTGAAAATATTAAGCTAAAGATTACAAAATTATTCTTCCCCAATATTATCATTTCTTCTCTGGTATTATTTACCAGAATACTAACTTTCATTCTTCTGTAAGTAAATTCTTCCCTGCTACCTGGAGATAAACTAAAGTTACTCTTTTAAAAGTAGTGGATCCAGAAGCCCTCTATTTTGCACACAAAAAAAAATCCCCTAGGCTAAATATTAGGAATAAGTGGAATTAAGCTCTAATCACCTTTTGTTCTCTATTTCCTTTACCCCCTCCTTGTGATTAAGAGTTAACTGGCTCCACCTGCCTTCCTGGGAACTTGGAAAATTGTGTTACATCCCTAATAAAATTTTCTGTGCCTCTCTGGGGTTGAGAGCAGCATCAGAAACAAACATCTGCTAAGCTAAGAAAACACCCTGCTGAGAAAGTCAAACACCTTGACTCATGTCACCTATACTGCCTGGCATCTCATCAGACCTGAAAACGTGAAGCCCTGCATTTCCCTCACATTCTTTCCTCTTTTATATAAGCCCAGCTCCCCTGCTATTTGGGAAGCCAGTTCTTGATAGGTGCCTATGCCACAGCCTCCCTTGACAGTCATTTTGAAGAGTTTGGCTTGCTAGGCACAAGCAAAAGACCTGGTTTTATCATTTATAATAAAATAGAGTAAATGCTTAATTCTTTAAAAATAATTACTAACTGTAGGGTCAGGAAGACCACAGTGCAGGTTTTCCAGCAGACCGGGTAAAGGAGGAGTCAGAGTTCTCAGTGGTTTTGCAGGTTTTTATTGGGATTACCAGGTACACGGCAGGCAGGGGCGCTGGGGGGGCTGGGAGGCTGGCAGTTCTCCCAGCCCCCAGCAAGTCTTCACTCTGTCTGGGCTCTCTGTGTCTCTCTCTCTCTCTTTCTGCTTCTGCTGGCGTCCCCACGACACCGCCCTTAAAAAAAAGCCCAGTCTTAGGCCAGGTGAATCCCATCTACCTATGCCCACACCTTATTCCAGGTGCCCGCCATCAGGCATGCACTCAGAACCGCAAGGATCCATCATCTATCCTGATGGCGGGAAGGCAGAAAAGCCTCACATTTTTCCTTACCCTACACTAACTTTCATAATTTACTTAATAGTCTTGAATTTGACCAGTAGGAGCCACGTGAAGTGGCTTTGACACAACTCCTGTGTAGGGTTAATTTCCATCACATTTTTTATTTACACATTGATTAAAGCTGAGACAAGCCAAAAAAAAAAAAAATATATATATATATATAAAGCTAAGTGAAAGTAGCTAGTCACAAAAGACACCATATTATATGGGTCTATTTATAAGAAATGTCAAAAAAAAAAGATAAGTAGGTAAAGACAGAAAGTAGAGTAGTGGTTGCTTAGGACTGGGGGAGAATAGGAGGGCTGGAGAGATGATGCTAAAGGCTATGGAGTTCTTGTGGTTTGATGAAATAGCCCCAAATTTGATTGTTGTGATGGTTAATATGCTAAAATCCATTGAGTTGTCCATTTAAACTGGTAAATTACATGGCATGTGAATTATATCTCAATAAAGCTATTTTTAAAAATAAAAATATTTGAATTCTCTTTTTCCAAATATATGCCAAAGATTAGATAAGAAAGGCAACTGATGAAAGACATAGCTTATAGATAACAGATAATAGATGGTAGGGTAGCTAGCTGGATGATGGACACATGGGCGGACGGACAGAAAGACAGACAGCTAGATATAGAGAGATAGATGATGAATAGATACATATAGATTTAGACATGCTTCCCATTTATTTCTTCTCATGTTCTTCCCTCCAAGACCAGCAACCTGAGAAAGCAGAAAGCTCTATCAACAAATCATGAGAGTTTCTAAGTTTTTAAGATGGCAAACAACAAAGGAGTATTGAATGCGAAGTCATAGGCACAAATGTTCCCTCCACTAGCTCCCTCAGCCTTTCTGACTGGTTCTGATAGTTTAAATCACTCGCAGGGTCTGCTACTTGCTTCTCTTAGATCTGCATCCAAACTCCCAGCTCTGAATTGTATTACCATGATAAAACGCAAGATATATTTTATGCTACCAGCCTTCAACTTTCAACACCAGGAAAATGGCTGCAATATAGTTAATCAGAATAGCAAGCAAACTCATAGGAATTTCCTCTGTCTTTGGAACACTTTATGTAATCTATTTTGCAAGAGATCCACATAACTAATTCATTTTTCATTGGCAACAATCAATATGAATTCGTGCTCCCAGAAGCAGCACTAGAGTTACACAGGGTACTGAGACTGGAGGAGCCAGGCAAGTCAGGAAATGTTTTTCATGGCTTGTCTGCACACAGTGGATAATGCACATGAAAAATGCACAGCCAGATTCACACACACACACATACACATCATTTTCTAGGCAGACATAAAAGACTTTGTCTTCTACCCCACGTCCATAAACCTGCCTTCCAATCACATATCGCCCTATCGCAAAATGTTCAAACATTCAAGGGAAGATGTTCTCATCCATCTTGGAATCTGGTCCAGTATTTTTCAATTCTGCCTCTCATTTTTTCATCACCATAACCCTGCGTTCCCAAATGTCAGTCTATGAAACGGCAATACTTCCAAATGATTTGGGGAGCTAGCTACAACATAGCCAGCCTGAAGTGGTGACTCAGTAGGTCTGGAGGAAAGTATAGAGAGCAGTACTTTCCTTTTTTATCCAATATTTCACATCCAGTATTTCCTAGAACACTGGTTAGAAAGCAGTACTTTTAACATGAGTCTGGGAATCACTGGTCTAGACTGTAGCAACATCCCTACTGGTCTTCCTTCTCTGGCTTAATAGTCTGACTACTATTTTTTGTCTGCTGACAGTTTTTGAGCTTCACCCATCCCTCTTGCCTTGGTGTCCAAAGACGGGCAGGCTAATAAGAAAACCTGGGTGCTCCATCTTTTTGACACCAGCAAGAAATTCCAACCATACAAGCCCCCACCTGTGTGCACAAACTCTCAGTTCAGCCCTGCCCCTTGCCTGACATAAAAACCCCAAGTCAGTCTCTCCCAATCCCAATGTCTCTCTTAGGACATTTAGGATCAGGGAAGGACGCCTGCCCTCTCCCAGCAGAAAGCCTCATCATGAAAGTATCAAACCTCTGCATATCCCCTTAGTGTATGTGCAACACCATCAGTTGACATCTGAAGAAAATTGTGGGTGTGAATCCATCTGCCTCTGCCAGGCAACCACACCATCTACTCTCTGGTCACTAAGGGAAGTTCTTCATACCACGGTTGGAGTCATCTTTCCAAAACATAGCTTTGCTCTACAGTATTTCTTGACTCGCACTACCTTCATTCCTAAAAATAGACAGATCTTGTAGGTCTCTTTTCATCTCATCAGCCTTATCTTTCCCAGGCCTCACCTATACCAGGGTGGTGGGAGCATATTCATAAGGAACAGTTAGTTTATTTCCTACATTGCCACTGCCTTCTTTCTGGTCTAATGGTGCAAAGCTATCACAAAGAGACCAGATCACTTCCACAATAGAAAACAATTTGAAAGCAATCCAGCAGAACTTGTTTTCCTGTGCTCTAAGAACAGACAATACTGGAAACGTGTGCGTGGAGAGGCTCTCGCAGCAGAGGGCATGGAAGGAGAGACAGGACAAAGGGAAGAGCCTCTGAATCAAGAGTCCTGGAGAGCTGAGAGGAATGCCCCCTTGGCCCCTCAACTATAGATACCTTCCATCCCACAAACCCCAGAATCAGCAGGAGGAAAAACTCCAATCCTCATAAGGCTTGGGGCATGAAAATTGAATCCTATCCCACAGGAACTAAAAAGAGTCTTTGAGGATTTCCCTGTGAGCCAAGCCAGGAGTGCCAGCGTGATGTTCATGGTGCCCGACTGCCTCAGGCACCATCAGGCTGCCCCCTCTACCAGGTATGACCTCTTCATTGATTTGCAAAACTCCACCCCTCCATCAAGGCCAGCTTCACCTCTGGGTGAAGTTTGGAGCTCCTCTAACTGAAAACCTCATGCTTCTTTCACTGTAATATTGTTGGTTTGCTTACGCCAGTGGGGCAACAGCTTCTGTGTGTGCAACTGTGTTTTAATTACACTACACACAAGGCATAAAGGGCTAGCAATATGCAATATGCCTGGCCCACCTTCTGCTATGCGTTTTGAATTTATTATCTTCCAGAATTCCTGTGATTTATTTAAATAATACTAGTCTATTGCACTGCATTATTAATATATCAAAAAGCACTCCTTTTTTCCCAAATACTTTTTTTTCTTTTTCTTTTTTTTTTAAAGATTTATTTATTTATTTATACAAGCACTGGGTACAGTCAGAGGCACGGGAGGGTGAGAGAATTCACCAGAGCCAGAACGGGGAACAGAACAGACAGACTAACGAAATACACTGCTGAGGGGAGCAGCAGGCGGCAGGAGAGGTCTGCGCACCATGTGGGACCCTCGCTGGTGGGCCGGGGATCGAACCGGAGCTGAAGAGGCTGCAGAGGCTGCAGGAAGCTTCGCAGTCTGGCGCTCAACCACTGCACCACCAGGGGAGGCCCCCCAAAGACTTTTTTTAAAAGCAGTTTCTAGTTTAAACAATGTTGAGAGGGCAGTACACAGATTTCCCGTGTACTTTTCTGCCCCTCCCACGTGAATAGCTTTCCCATTATGAATATATTTCACCACAGTGGCACGGGTGAATCTACACTAACACATCGTCATTGCCCAAAGGCAGTAATTTACCTTAGGGTCACACTTGGTGTGATACATTGTATGGGTTTGGACAAATGTTTAATGACATTCCATCATTATAATATCAAACAGAGTATTTTCATTGCCCCAAAATTCCTTTCTGTTCTGTCTATTCACCCTTCCCTCTGCCACTCCAAGCCCAGCAACTACTAATTTTTTCTAGTCTCCATAGTTTGTCTTTTTCATAATGTCAAAGAGTTGGAATCATATAGTATGTAGTCCTTTCAGATTGGCTTCTTTCAATTAATATGATGCATTTAAGCTTCCTCCATCTCTTTACGTGGCTTGAGAGATCATTTATTTTCAGCGCTGAAGAATATTCCATTGTCTGGATGTACCACACTTATTTATCCAGTTACCTACCTACTGAAAGACACATCAGCTGCTTCCAAGTTTTAGCAATTATGAATCAAGCTGCTCTAAGCATCCATGTGCAGGCTTCTGTGTGGGCATAAATTTCAGTTCTTTTCAGATAAGTACCAGGGAGTATAATTACTAGATCACATAGTAGATGTTTAATTTTTGTAATAACTGTCTTCCACAGAGACTATACCATTCTACATTCTCAACAATAATGTGTAGCATTCCCGTTGTCCCACATCCTGGTCAGCATTTGGTATCATCAGTGATCTGGGTGATGGCCATTTCTAACAGGTGTGTAGGGATATCTCACTGTTGTTTTAATTTGTAATTCCCTGATGACATGTAATATAGAACATAAAGCATGACTTTCCAACATAAGCATTGAAAAGATCATACTGAGTGTGGGCCCTTGTTTGCTCATTTCTGTTTTTTACAACTCTGAGAACCCTGAAGTGGCCTGTGGCTCTCTCGCCCTCCCACTGAGTCTGTGCATACATCAAAGTACTCTACAGAGAGTTCTGGAAAGAACAGCTGAGCAATTGCTCTTTTGTTTAAAATTGCTTTAAGATGGACCTATGCCAGAAGATGGTGGGTTTTGAATAGGAATACAAATTTGATACTTCTCCATTCCTCTCCATTCCTTGGTTACCAGGCACCAAATGCCCACACTTGCACCAAAAAGCATGTCTCTGCCTACTGACATGTCTCTGCTTGGAAGCTACCTCTTCCACGCATATTCCTCCCATGGCTACAGGACACCTGCAAGCTTCAGACTCCATGTACCTTGGACCATAGAAAGGTTTGAGGATCTGTTTTTTACCACCTGGGAAGCTTAGTAAAGTCCCCCTCCTTCTCTAAAAGCACAATTTCCTCTTTATAAAGGAGCGACTATAACATCTACCCTATTCACTTTGCAATAATGCTTTGAGTATTATATTGGAAAAATAGATTTAGAAATGCTTATAAACTGCCCAAGGGCCATGAAAATGGAAGCATTCTGCCATTACCTTCTCCTTTACAAGTGAATGAGTCAGACTTTGGTGTGGAGAATAGTTTCATGTAGATGCAAAAAATGTTTGGCATAGAAGGCACTCACTAGTCTATGAAACAAGAGCTTAATAACACAGAGTAATCAGCAAGTCCAGTCTTATAGTGTAGCCAGGCAAATTTTTTTTTGAGCTAATACTTCCTTTGGGAAGTGAAAAATAATTTCTTCCTTTGCTGTTATTTGAAATTTCAAATAAATAAGTAACAAATTAAATATCATGATTCCAATATGATCCCATACCCACCTCCCCAGCTGAAAGCTACTCTGGGGGGTATCAGCTATTTTCCCTTCATTTCCAAATGGTGGGGGGAAGGTGATATCTAACAGTCATTGAAATTTTACCACAGGCCAGGCTTATTAGAAATATTTCACAAGTGCTAGTTCAGCAGTTCATGAGGTATATACAGACATCCCCAATTTACATGGTTCAGTGTACAAATTTCCAACTTGACAATGGTATGAAAGCAATGTGCATGTGATCAAAAGTATACTTCAGGTTTGAATTTCAACCTCTCTCCAGGCTAGTAGCACGCAGGAGGCATTGGTGGCACTGAGCCTGCAGCTCCAACTCCCAGTCAGCCTTGCAATCATGATGATAAGCAACGGATACTTTACACTGTTTTTCCCTTGCAGCATTTACAAATTACATGAGATAGTCAATGTTTTGTTATACAATAGGCCTTGTGTTAGATGATTTTGCCCAAGTGTAGGGGCTCTGAGCATGTTTAAGGTAGGCAGGCTATGAAGTTCAGTAAGTTAGGTGCATTAAATGCATTTCCAACTTATAATATTTTTCAACTTATGATGGCTTGTAAGATGTAAGCCCATCATCAGTTAAGGAAGATCTGTGTTCTTACTCTCCCATTTTACAGATGAAAAACTGAGGCACAGAAAGTGTGATTTGCTCTGTATCCAGCTAGAGTGGCAGGGCTAAACTCTGAGTCCCTAAACTCTGACACCTAACATAAGACACAGCATTTGAATCCATTTCAAATGGATTCCAACAGGTTCAAGTGGATTCCATTGTCCCCATCCATGGAGACACCTTCAGGAGCAGCTACAGATTGAAATGCTGTAATATGAAGCCTGATGGGAACAGGGAGAGGCAGTGGCTCCCTGTAGAACAGCTTCTCTATTTCTATTTCTCTGGGGGGGCATTGCTTCTCAGGAGCCCCCCAACTTGTACCCACTCACAACACTATATAGCCCTCCTGTGTCTCCTCAAAATAAACTCACGAAGTAGGTTTATTTTTTTAATCAATGTTTATAAATGAGGAAACTAAAACCAGTGGGACTGACCTCAAGAACACAACTGGAAAGGCTGGGCTGAGCTCCAAATCCAGGTTCCTGTGGAGCCACAGTCTTTTCCCTTGGTGCTTCACCCCTGCCCAGAGAGAGCCTTTGAGATTCCAGGGCCATGCGGACACTTGTTCAAGGAGCTGAGAAGCTACTCTGGACTTCCATTTCCTCCAGCGGAACAGAGGTCATTTCTACTTTCCTAAGAACCCATCTCCCTTCAGGGGAACCAATCTTCACCCAGCCTGAAAGCTCAAAGACTTTTCTGAAAAATGTTTTTTTTTTTTTTTTTTTTTTTTTTTTTTTTTTTAAATAAATTTTATTGTTATATTCCCCATACAATTGCAGCCCCCCCATTCTGACCCCAATCCCTCCGCTCCCGCCCCCCTAAAAGTGTCTCTGGTTCATAGTTTTTTGTTGATTTTGATTTTCACTATCTTATAGTTATTCATTTTCCTGGTCCCTTATTTAAGTTTTCTAGATTCCTGCTATGAGTGAGACCATCCGGTATTTTTCTTTTTCTTTTTGGCTTATTTCGCTGAGCATGATCCCTTCCAGCACCATCCATGTTGCTGCAAATTGCATGTGTTTATCTTTTTTGAATGCTGAGTAATATTCCATGGTATATATGTACCACATCTTCTTGATCCAGTCATCTATTTTTGGGCATTTGGGTTGTTTCCAAAGCTTAGCTATTGTAAACAGTGCTGCTATAAACATAGGGGTGCAGGTGTTCTTTGGAATTGATGTTTCTGTGTCCTTTGGGTAAATACCTAGGAGTGGAATTGCTGGATCATATGGAAGCTCTATGTTTAGTAGGTCCAGAAATCTCCACACAGCTTTCCACAGTGGTTGGACCAGTTTGCACTCCCACCAACAGTGCAGAAGAGTTCCTTTTTCTCCACACCCTCGCCAACATTTGTTGTTGCTAGTTTTTTTAATATGTGCCATTCTCACTGGTGTAAGATGGTATCTCATGGTAGTTTTGATTTGCATTTCCCTGATGACAAGTGATGTTGAACATTTTTTCATATGCCTGTTGGCCATTTGCATTTCCTCTTCAGAGAAGTTTCTTTTAAGCTCTTCTGCCCATTTTTTGACTGGATTATTTTCTTTGCTGTTGTTGAGTCTGATCAGCTCTTTGCAGATTTTTGTGATCAGTCCTTTATCATTAGTGTTGGGTGCAAAAATGTTCTCCCAGTTGGTGGGGTTTCTCTTTGTTTTTGTTATTGTCTCTTTTGCTGTGCAAAAGCTCTTTAATTTGATGTAGTCCCAGCTGTTTATCTTTGCCTTCACTATCACTGCTTTGGGTGATGTGTCTGTAAAGATGTCTTTGATGTGCAAGTCACGTAGTGTTTCGCCTATATTTCCTTCTATATATTTTATGGTTTCAGGTCTTATGTCTAGTTCTTTAATCCATTTTGAGTTGATTTTTGTGTATGGTGTGAGGTGGTGGTCAAGCTTCATTCTTTTGCATGTAGCGACCCAGTTTTCCCAGCACCATTTATTGAACAAACTTTCTTTGCTCCAATGCATATTCTTTGCTCCTTTGTCAAAGATTAGTTGACCATAAATCTGTGGGTTTATTTCTGGATTTTCTATTCGATTCCATTGGTCTGTATGTCTGTTCTTGTTCCAATACCATGCAGTTTTGATGATTATGGCTTTGTAGTATAGTTTGAAGTCTGGGAGTCTGATGCCTCCATTCCCTTCTTTTTTTTTCAGGAGAGCTTTGGCTATTCGGGGTTTTTTGTGATTCCATATGAATTTCATCAATAATTGTTCTATTTCTTTGAAGAATGACATTGAAATTTTGATTGGAATAGCATTGAATCTGTATATTGCTTTTGGAAGGATGGCCATTTTAATAATGTTTATTCTTCCAATCCATGAGCAGGGGATGTCTCTCCATTTCTTTGTGTCTTCTTCTATTTCTTTTAACAGTGTTTTATAGTTTTCTTTGTATAGGTCCTTTACCTCTTTTGTTAGATTTATTCCCAAATATTTGATTTTTTTTGTTTCAATAACAAAAGGGATGGTCTTTTTGATTTCTTCTTCTTCAGATTTATTGTTTGTGTATAGGAAGGCTACTGACTTTTGCGTGTTGATTTTGTATCCTGCCACTTTACTGAACTGATTGATGAGTTGAATTAGCTTTTCTGTGGAGTTTTTGGGGTTCTCTATATATAATATCATATCGTCTGCAAATAGTGATAGTTTGACTTCTTCTTTTCCTATTTGGATTCCTTGGATGTCTTTCTCTTGTCTTATTGCCCTGGCTAGGACTTCCAGTATTATATTGAAAAGCAATGGTGAGAGTGGACATCCTTGTCTTGTTCCAGATCTTAATGGAATTGCTTTCAGCTTTTCACCATTGAGAATGATACTGGCTGTTGGCTTGTCATAGATGGCCTTTATGATGTTGAGGTATGTTCCTTGTATCCCAAGAATTTCAAGGGCTTTTATCATGAATGGGTGTTGCACTTTGTCGAAAGCTTTCTCAGCATCTATTGATATTATCATATGGTTTTTATATTTCTTTTTGTTGATGTGTTGGATAACATTGATTGATTTTCGGATGTTAAACCATCCTTGTGCCCCTGGAATGAATCCAACTTGGTCGTGGTGAATTATCTTATGGACACATTGTTGGATTCTGATAGCTAAAATTTTATTGAGGATTTTTGCATCAGTGTTCATTAGGGAGATTGGCCTGTAGTTTTCCTTTTTTGTGTTGTCCTTGTTCGGTTTTGGTATTAGTGTAATGTTGGCTTCATAAAACGTGTTTGGTATTGTCCCTTCCTTCTCAATTTTTTGGAAGAGTTTGTGAAGGATAGGCACTAATTCGTCTCTGAATGTTTGGTAGAATTCATTTGTAAATCCATCAGGTCCTGGGCTTTTGTTTTTGGGGAGGTTTTTTATTACCATTTCAATTTCGCTAATTGTAATTGGTCTGTTTAGGTGTTCTATTTCTTCTTTATCTAGCTTTGGGTGATTGTAGAGTTGTAGGAATTTGTCCATCTCCTCTAGATTGTTGAACTTGTTTCCATATAACTGTTCATAGTAGTTACAGATTATTCTTTTGATTTCTGCTGTGTCCGTTGTGATTTCTCCTCTTTCATTGATGATCCTGTTTATTTGTGCTTTCTCCCTTTTTTCCTTTGTGAGCCTGGCTAGGGGTTTGTCTATTTTATTGATTTTTTCAAAGAACCAGCTCTTGGTTTCATTGATCTTTTGGATTGTTTTTTTAGTTTCAATTTCATTTATTTCTGCTTTGGTTTTTATTATTTCTTTTCTTCTACTGGTTTTGGGGTTTTTTTGTTGTTCTTTTTCTAGATCTTTGAGCTTCGAGATTAGGTTGTTTCTTTGCGTTCTTTCTTGTTTCTTGATGTGAGCTTCTATTGCTATATATTTTCCTCTTATTACTGCTTTTGCTGCATCCCATACATTTAGGATATTGGTGTCCTCCTTGTCGTTCAATTCAAAAAATTTTTTAATTTCTTCTTTGATCTCCTCATTAGTCCAATGGTCTTCCAGTAGTGTGGTTTTTAATCTCCATGAGGTAGGAAAGTTCCTTGCCTTCTTTTTATGGTTTATTTCTAGTTTGATGCCTTCATGGTCAGAAAAGATGGTTGATATGATTTCAATCTTGGTGTATCTGTTGATGTTTGTCTTGTGCCCCAGTATGTGATCGATCCTGGAGAATGATCCGTGTGCGCTTGAGAAAAATGTGTACTCCGTTTTTTTGGGGTTTAGTGTTCTATAGATGTCTGTTAAGCCCAATTGCTCTAGGTCCTTATTTAGAGCTTTAGTTTCTTTACTTATTTTTTGTCTTGTTGATCTATCCATTGTTGATAGTGGTGTGTTGAAGTCTCCCACTACGTATGTGTTTTCTCTGATGTCTGTTTTCAGAGAGGACAACAGTTGTCTGATATATTTTGGTGCTCCTTCGTTTGGTGAGTATATGTTAATGAGTGTTATTTCTTCTTGAAGTATTGTCCCCTTGATCATAATGTAGTGACCATTGGGGTCTCTTTTTATCTTTTTGAGTTTGAAATCTGTTTTATCTGATATAAGTATAGCTGTTCCTGCTTTCTTTTTTGGTCCATTTGCTTGTAGGATTGTTTTCCATCCTTTAACTTTGAGCCTATTTTTATCTTTTGTAGCTAAATGTGTTTCCTGGAGACAGCAAAAGGTTGGGTTTTGTTTCTTAATCCAGGCTGCAACTCTGTGTCTTTTTATTGAAGAGTTTAGTCCATTTACATTCAGAGTTATTATTGATATGTTAACATCTGTATTTGCCATTGTGTTTGTCTTTCCTTTGATTTTATTTATTTATTCTTTTAATAACTTTTTTTTTTTGGCCTTCTTTCATTGTTATTCGTCCCTCTGAGGTTCTGGCTTTAGGACTCCTTGTAGTATTTTTTGGAGTGGGGGTTTAGTTGCAATGAAATTCCGGAGTTTCTGTTTGTCTGGAAAGGTCCATATTCTTTCTTCAAAGAGGAAGGAGAGCTTTGCGGGATAGAGTATTCTTGGTTGGCATCTGTTTTCTTGGAGTCTGTTGACTATGTCCCTCCACTCTCTCCTTGCCCGTAGTGTTTCTTCGGAGAAGTCTGATGTCAGCCTGATTGGTTTTCCTTTGAATGTTATCTGTTTCTTCCCTCTTGCCAGCTTCATTATTTTTTCCTTGTCCTGGATTCTTGGGAGCTTTACTATTATGTGTCTTGCTGTATTTTTCCTTTCGTCGTGGAAGTTTGGTGTTCTTCTTGCTTCTTGTATATCAATTTTCAGCTCCTTCTTCACATTTGGGAAGTTCTCTTCAATTATCTCTTTGAATATTTTCTCTGTTCCTACATCTCTCTCCTCTCCTTCTGGTATTCCTATAACTCTTATATTTCCTTTCCTCATGGAGTCAGATAGTTCCCGAAGTCTTTCTTCGTTCTTTTTCCTTCGTACTTCTCTTTCCTTTTCTGTTTTGGTTCTTTTTATTTCTATGTCTTCAAGATTACTTATTCGTTCTTCCATTTCATCTATTCTGCTTTCATTGCTTTTCCCAGAATTCTTTAGTTCTTCCATTAATTCTTTGATCTCCTGCATTTCTTTTACTTCCCTCTTTAGGGACTCAATTTCTTTCTTCTGACCATTGTTTTCCCTCTCTAGGGACTCAATTGCATTCTTCTGATCGTTGATTATTTTTCCCTTATCATTGTTTTCCTTTATGACTTCTGTCAGTTTTTTAATCACGGCAATTTTAAATTCTCTTTCTGGAAGGCTCAGAAATTCTTCCAAGTTATTGTCTTTGCAATCTGGGGGCTGGCTTTCTTTTTGTGGTGTGCTTTTTCTCTGGAGAGTTGCTAGGTTGCGTGTGGTTCTTCTCTTCCCTACTGTCTGTTTTCTAATTTGCCGTATGCGTTGGGACACTGTGTAGTTGGGACTGGCCGGCATCTTGGGTGGGCTTCTCTGTTCCCCTCTGGTTCTTCCAGGAGTCATCTGTCAGTTTCAAGCAGTCTTTACTGGAGAAAGGTCCCTGTTCTAAAATGCCGATGTAGGGACACACTCCCCTGTGCGCCTGGTCTGCCCCGGCGGTGGGTTCCTGCTCCCCTCTGGGCTTGGACTGCAGGCCAGAGGGGGTCTGGCGTGGGCGAACTTCCCCCGCTCACCTCTGGCTCCTGAGGAAGCCTTCTGCAGGTAGTCTTTACTGAAGAAATGTCCCTGTTCTAAAATGGTGATGTGGGACACACTCCCTGCGTGTCTGGTCTCAGGCACACTCTTCTGCGCACCTGGTCTGCCCCGGCTGTGGGTGCTCGCTCTCCCTGTGGGCTCAGACTACTTGTTCGGAAGGGGCCCGGTGTGGGCAAACTCCCCAGCTGGCCACTAGCTCCTTCAGGAGCCTCTGCTGGCTTCAAGTCGCTAGGTGGTGCCAGAGATCTCTCCTAGAGCCCTTGGGGAGCTGATTTTCCACTCCGTGGGACAGGGAGCAGAGCGGGGATGGTAGGGTACACCTCAACGGCTTTGGGGTGCTGTGTCTGCCTTGTGCCCCACCGTCGTGGGGAACCCACGCCCCTAATTTCGTGCCCCGGGTCTCTGTTCCAAAGCCCTCAGTTCCAGGACGCGGGCTGTAGCCCAGATCAGTGGGGCGGGAATGGCGCCTTTTGAATCCTGCTCCCCTGCCTGGGCGCCTTGTTCCTGCTCACTCAGGATGGGCCTCCGCCGTCTCCCCCTAATTTCGTGCCCGGGTCTCAGTTCCAAAGCCCTCAGTTCCAGGATGCGGGCTGTAGCCCAGATCAGTGGCGCGGGAATGGCGCCTTTTGAGTCCAGCTCCCTTGCCTGGGCGCCTTGTTCCTGCTCACTCAGGGAGGGCCTCCGCAGTCTTCCCCTAATTTCGTGCCCCGGGTCTCAGTTCCAAAGCCCTCAGTTCCAGGACGCAGGCTGTAGCCCAGATCAGTGGCGCGGGAATGGCGCCTTTTGAATCCAGCTCCCTTGCCTGGGCGCCTTGTTCCTGCTCACTCAGGGAGGGCCTCCGCAGTCTCCCCCTAATTTCGTGCCCCGGGTCTCAGTTCCAAAGCCCTCAGTTCCAGGACGCGGGCTGTAGCCCAGATCAGTGGCGCGGGAATGGCGCCTTTTGAATCCCGCTCCCCTGCCTGGGCGCCTTGTTCCTGCTCACTCAGGGAGGGCCTCCGCAGTCTCCCCCTAATTTCGTGCCCCGGGTCTCAGTTCCAAAGCCCTCAGTTCCAGGACGCGGGCTGTAGCCCAGATCAGTGGCGCGGGAATGGCGCCTTTTGAATCCAGCTCCCTTGCCTGGGCGCCTTGTTCCTGCTCACTCAGGGAGGGCCTCTGCAGTCTCCCCCTAATTTCGTGCCCCGGGTCTCAGTTCCAAAGCCCTCAGTTCCAGGACGCAGGCTGTAGCCCAGATCAGTGGCGCGGGAATGGCGCCTTTTGAATCCCGCTCCCCTGCCTGGGCGCCTTGTTCCTGCTCACTCAGGGAGGGCCTCCGCCGTCTCCCCGCAAGCCTAGGTCGCAGGCGCGGGGACCTGGGCAGCTGCGATCCGGTCCGGATCCGCGCTGCTTTCCGCACGCAACCTTACCGGGCGGCCGGGGCTGTGTGCTGGTGCTGGTCTCCTCCTGGGGGGCGTGGCTCTCTTTAATGGCGCCTGGAGCTCACCTCCGCGGCGGATCCTGCAGGGTTCGCCTCTCCCGTTCACGGGGTGTGGTGGCTGCAATAGTTCCTTTCCACTCACAGTCCCACTTGCTGCGTCCGTTTTTCTTGTTGGCCGTTTTGGTTTGTTGTTTCCCTCCTTTCTGCCGGTCGGAGAGTGCCGACTTTGTGGGCGGGGGAGGGGAGCAGGGTTCTGCGCTTCCCTCCCTTCTCGTCCTCTTTTATGGCAACTTTCTTCTTCGGGCAGTTTGCTGGAGTCGTCCGTTTATCTTCCGTGTCCCAGTTCTCACTGGGACCTGCCGCTTTTCCTCCCTATTAACTTTTTTTAATGGGAGATCTTACTCGCAGCGTCTCCTCGCCGCCATGTTGCTCCGCCCCTTTCCTTTTCTGAAAAATGTTTGAAGCATTTGCTATATTTCCAAAATGTCTGGAAATTTCATACCATATTTCATAATTGAATTTTTTTAATTTTATAATGGAGCTAAAAACTGCTCAGCAAGAAAGAACAGACTCATGATAAAAGCACAGAAGGCACAGGAAATAGATAAACCCTCAAGATTTAGGGATGACAGCAACCAAAGATGACAATTACATATAAGGCCATTACTAGACATTGCATGGTTTGGATGACAGTTTAGGTGATGTGAAATCCAGAGGAGGTCTGGTGAGAGATGGCAGCACCAGAGCAAATACCAAAGTACAGTCATACAAGCAAGCCGAACTGACCAAAAAAAGGTGGGGAGTGGGGAAAAAATCAGCACACCCTACCTGAGCTTGGGAGGGATGACATCATTATGCACAATGGGGCAGAGAGCAGGTGGAACTAAGCAGAAGGAAGCTAAGACCTGCCCAGAGCCCACTCCCAGGCAGTAAGAGCAATGTGATAAGGCAAAGGGGAAGCTAGGAGACCCCTTAACCTATCTCAGTATGGAGGTACACATGGGAAGCAAAGCACCCACTCCACTGGAGTCCCAATGAGGAAGGCTGGAAATCACCCACAAGAGGCTGGGATCACAGGCCAGTCACCCCAAGAGTAAGACATAATAAGACCTCTCTCCACCTGTGTTTTCATTAAAACATGACCCAGGAGCTCTGTATGGTATTGAACTGGCCTCCCCAGGCTGAAATGGATATCCACTAACCCCACCAGGATGTAAACTCCCATGGAACATCCAAGTTAACAGCCAACATCCATGTCAGTCTCCAGGACATATTTCTCCTGCACTGATGTGTCCTCACCACCAAGAACAGTGCCTGACTCAGGAGAGATGCTGTTCTTTTGTGAACTCATTAAGAAACCAATCAAAGAGTAAAGTACAGACACCATTCCTCAATCAGAAGCACCTGGTGCTTCTGTCACAAAGAAGATGCCAGTCTGGCATCAATTCCCCACACTGGGACAGCCCATGACTCCGGCCTCCGCCCTTCCCTTCAGGGATCTCAAGCTGCTGGCCTGGGTGATCTACAGCCTGGGGGGAGGATTTTAACAATATCCAGGTAAATAAGAAGAATCCCTTTCGGGGGGAACAATAGAATTCAAGTTATATATATTTTAGCCTAGAGTTTAATCCATATGGAAAAAAGCACAGAAATGATGAAACATTCTGTACCATAAGCATAAAGATGATAAATATGTGATAGATAGGTAGATAGATAATCCTTCAATTTATGCACATATATATGTATGTCTTTGTGAATATATGTGTGCATGTATAGATAACCTTGATATGTGGATGTGTGTGTGTATATATATATATATATATATATATATATATATATATAGTGCAAAGTGCTGCCTTCTACCTCTCAAATCCACTTTGTTGGGATTCTTTTCTTGTCCATTTTCAGTCATATTGAAAAAAATGTGTGGAAAGAAGTGAAAATTCCTACTCTTTTTGGAAGACTTTCTGAGAATATAGGATCTTCTGGAATGGAAGCACTAAATGAGTAAGAGATGTGCAATGGATTAAATTGTGTCCCCTAAAAGTCCTGAACCCTAGCACCTGTGTATTTGACCCTACTTGCAAATAGGGTCTTTATAGAGGCAATCAGGTTAAAATAAAAGCATTAGTACTGATTGGGTTTTTTAACCACCTATTAATAGTTTGTGGTACTTTGTTATGTAACACTAGGAATCTAACACAAGTAGAAACTAGCTGAGGCAGAAAAAGCAATGTCATCGAAACTTAGTTTTTCTCCAATTCTCTAAACTGCTTTACTCAGTCCTGGCTCCTCTCCCAAACAAGTTGTCACCACATTGTGGCCCGGAAGGGACAGACCTGTAACATTCCAGTTCCAAGTCCTCTGGGGAGAGACCTTCTCTCACAGGAATTCCAGAAGAAGACCTGGAATCAAGTCTTTAGTGACTTGAAACTTGAGGGTGGAGTTAGCCTCCACCAACACTCCAGGATCTGAGATTGGGGTAAGGATTATCCCCCCATGGTTCTATTACCGCAGGACAGGGGCAAGGGAGTGGGAGTGGATGCTGAATGCTAGGGAGGTAACAGAGGAAGGAATCTGGAATACACGTTGGCATAAGGGATTCCTGCATGTATTTATTGGGTACCAGGCACTATTCCAAGTACTTGTGATAGATCAGTGAGCAAAATGGACTCTGCTCTACTGGAATTTGCACTCAAGTAGGAGGAAAAATTAATTATTAAGGGTCAAGGAAATCACCATGGCAAATTCGATGCCTGCCATCCTGTGGACTATGAATTTTTGTTGAATGAATAAATGAATGGAACAATGAATCTGCCAGCTGAATTCTAATGCATGGGGATGGGGCTTTGGGGGTGGCTCTCAAATGATATGTAGGATAGAACTTCAATAGAGAAAGAGGCAGGTGATCTCTGAGCTCCAGGAAGATGATAATCAATAACTTAATACTGGAGGGCCTAATACCTAGGGAGATGACATTCTTTGACAAACACATGGAAAATTGTTTTAAAATAGACACATAAAAAGGACCTATTACAATGGCACTTTTGTGGAGCTAAAACTGGGTGTCGTTTAAATACTGTTTTTCTGTTCCTTCAGGAAAGTCCTTGCCAGCCTGTCCCAGTATGAAGAGAACTGTGCTTTATTCTAAGAAAAAAAGAAGAGCATGGAGTCATACTATTTTGCAATCAGGATTCTTCAAGATCCAACTGTTTTTAAATCCAAAATGCTCCCTCCCTGGATGAGATCATGGATGAAGTGAGTACTTGCAGCTGAGTCGGTGAGCTTTCAGAAAAAGCAGAATTCTAAAATAACAGCCTCAACAATGCAGCTCCTTCTGAGATTCTGAATCACTCAAGCAGGTCTCCACCACCCAAGGATAGGACATAATCTCTTTGTTGTTTTTAAGTCAGGCGAAAAGACAGTAAAAGTTTTAGTATCTGTTCACCATCTTCAAAGTCACCCAGGATGTTTTAGTCATTGGTTTAATTCACTCATCAACAAATGCTTTTTTGAGCACTATATGCGTGCCTGAGAAACAGTGATGAACAAAAACTGGCTCAGTTCTACACTCAGGGAACGTATGGCCTACCCTAGTTTACATTTCTAACAGTCAGCAGGCCAGCCTCAACCGTTGGAAACAAATATACAATGTCAAGTTACATGGGAACATAAGCATGGAGATTTGACCTAATCAAGAGGGTCAGAAAAGATTTCTCATGCCCGCTGCTCCCCTCACCAGTGCTTTTGGTCCGTCTGCCCATTCTGCTCCTTGCTCTGTCTCTGGTGAATCCTCTCACACTCCCGCACTTCTGGTCTGCACCCCAGTTCTTGTATAAAAATAAATCTTTAAAAAAAAAAAAAAAGAAGTGATAATTCAGGGCCTTCCTGGTGGCGCAGGGGTTGAGCCTAGCGCTGTGAAGCTGTCCGTGGCCTTTGCGGCACAAATTCAATCCCCAGCCGGCTGTGGAGCAACCCACATTGCGAGGTGGACCTCTCCTGTCTCGCCCACTGCTCCTCTCAGCAGTGCGTTTCAGTACATCTGCCCTTTCTGCTCTCCACTCTCTCTGGTGAATCTTCTCACACACACCCCCACCCCATGACTCTGGCCTGTACCCCACTTCTAAAAAAATAAATAAATAAAAAGAAGTAATAATTCAACTGAAATTTAAGGGATTAAATTTAAAGAAGACATTTTGCTTTGCTTTGCTTAGAGTCTTCAAGATATTTTTGGGCCTAGGAGAACTGGAAAAGGACATGTGGTCAGAAAGCTCCCTGACATATTTGACCCAGAAACTCTATTCTGGTAACTCATCTCCAAGAATTGGAGTTCCACAGAACAATCTGAGAAACACAAGGAACACAACCCTAATTAAACAGGATTCCTGGCAACCAGAAGCCTCTCACGCTCCCTCAAGCTGCCATCGCGGGACCCGCTCCGCTTCTCAGCCTGCAGAGATTCTGCTCAGTCAGAACCCATCCCTCAGGGCCTAACTGTGAGCTCTCCCCCATCTCCTCCTCTAAATTAAGGTCACACTTCCCTCATGTCTACAAAACTTTATGTGATTAAAGCTCTGTAATCGTTTGATCAGTTGTTTAAATGTCTGTCTCCCACAACAGACCTCGAACCCCTCCAGGGCAACGCCTCCCCTCCTTTCGATCCCCAAGGACCAGGACCAGGAGCAGCACTGGGCTCTGGGAGTGTTCAGGCTCCTGGACCCCTCTCAGGAGGCATGCGAGTCTCCCTCCATGCACAAGCGGCCCAGAGAGACCTTCCATCCTTTCAACCTTTCCTTTGTGGGGGTCTCTGGCAACTTGAGGGTGACTGTCCTGGAGATCTTTTCCTCAGTTGTTCTCTCTGTTTACCTTTGGGGTTTCCTTCAAAGGGTATCTCCGTCTCCAGTTTTATGGAGATATAACTGATTTGCAGTACTGTATTAGCTTTAGGTATTTGACATAATGATTTTTATCTTGTGAAAGGATCACCACAGTAAGTCTAGTTAACATCCGTCATCTCTCATAGTTACAATATTTTTCTTGAGATAAGAACTTGAAGGCACACTCTTGGCAACTTTAAAATATGCAACAGAGTATTGTTAACTACAGTCTCCATTCTGAACATGATGTCCTGGGACTTACTATCTTTTAGCTGCAGATTGGTACCTTTGATCACCTTCCTTCAATTCCCTGCCTCCCACCTCTGGCAAACACCAATCTGTTCTCTACATCTATGAATTAGGGGTTTGTTGGGTGGTTTCTTTTTTTAGATCCCAAATATAAGTGAAATCATACAGTACTCATTCTGTTTTAGCACTTAGTATAATGCTTTCAAGTTCCATGTTATCACAAATAATGGGATTTCCTTCTTTTTGTGGCTGAATAATATTCGTGTGTGTGTGTGTGTGTGTGTGTGTGTGACATTTTCTGTATTCATTCATCCCTCAATGGACACTTAGGCTGTATCCACCTTCTGGCTATTATAAACAATGCTGCAGTAAATATGGGGGTGCAGGTATCTCTTCAGGATGTCAATTTCATTTTCTTTGGCTATACCCATAGGTGGGATTGCTGGATCACTGGTAGTTCTATTTTAAATTTTTTGAGGAATCTTTCTACTGTTTTCCATAATGACTGCACCAATTTATATTCCCACAACAGTGCACCAGGGGTCCCTTCTCTCCACATCTTTATTTCTTGTCTTTGTGGTAACGGCTATCCTAGCAGGCATGAAGTGAAACCTCATTAGGGCTTTGATTTGCATCTTCCAGATGATTACTGATGTTTTGCACCTTTTCATATACCTGTTAGCCATTACATAAAAGATCTGTTTTTATCGAAGGATCTGGGCTCTAGAATTAGCCTGGCCTGGCTATGATTGTGTCATATCAAGCCTGACATTTTCTACCAACTAATTAGTTCACAAAGGAGCTATTTAGAAAGTAGAAACTGCCTGTTCCATGGGAGGAGGCTGGGTCCACTGGAAAAAGCACTGGGCAGGGATTCCAGAAGCTTACATTTGAGTCTTAACAATTTCACCAATATTGTACATGTTTAGGCAGTCACCTAACTATTCTGAGATTCTTCTTTTTAAAAAATCCTTGTTGTTGTTGTTTTTGCACAATGTAGGATTTCTCCCCTTAGGTGTGTTCACCATAGTTTTCCCACCATCAAAGTGCCCACAGGCCTCCACCATACTCCACCATGCTTTCCTCCCTCACCTCTACTCTCCCCCTTTCTACCCCTCTCCCCCTCCCCTCCTGAGTATCTCAGATTTATGGTATGTTTTCAGGGGTCAGCCTTGCAGTTTATCGGATCCTTTGTTTGGTTTCTCTAGTTTCCACATATAAGTGAAACCCTCTGGTAATTATCTGTGTCCTTCTAGCTCACCTATAAAATGCCCTTCCATTCCATCCAAGTTGCCACAAATGGTATAAGTTTATCCTTTTGATGGCTGAGTAGTATTCCATTGTGTATATGTACCACATGTTCTTGATCCAGTCATCTATTTTTAGGTATTTGGAGTGTTTCCATAACTTAGATATTGTAAATAGTGCTGCTATAAACTTGGGGTGCAGGCTTCCTTTCATATTAGTATTGTGCTCTTTGGGTAGATTCCTAGGAGTGGAATTCCTGGATCATATGGTTAATATATTTTTAGTCTTTTGAGGAATCTCCACACTTCTTTCCATAGGGAAAGTCTACATTCCATAGTCTATATTCCCACCAACAGTGTAAGAGGGTCCCATATTTAGCAAACATTGTTTTAAAATATATATAAATTAAAAAAGAAATTAAAAAAGTTTTGAGTACTATCTCATGCAGAAAAGCTTCCAAGTCTCCACCACCATCAACAATAAAAATCAAATGGGATTTTCATCCCCCTTACTAGTCCCTTCCAAGGGTCTTTGAGAGGGGTGTGGTAATCTTCTATCAGGGTAGAATATTAATGATCCAGGTTGGAGAAAGCTTGGGCGGACTTGCACCCACCCTGCACTGCCTCCCTGTAGGCAAACCACATCCAGACAAGTCATTCCCACTGCCTGTTTAAGACACCGTGTCCTCGAGTCCCTTCAATATCCTCTCTATCCAGGCCTTTAGCCCAATTTAGTTTGGAAAAAATGGTCACTATAGCAATGGCGCTGTTCCTCCCACAGGCAAGAACCTCCTGGGGAGAATTAGTCAATTCTTCCTGGACTTTTAGGAGCCTCTGAGTGGAGGGAGGAGGACAGGGCAGGGAAACAAATAGAAATCCTAGAGAGACAGTCATCTGAGCCTTTGAGCCTTGTCAGGGGAGTGTTCCTCAGACCCTCCCTCCAGAGCAGTGAAGGGTCATTCATCTGTTTGGGGAGGGTGTGGCCCTGAATGGGTGACATCTCTGGCAAGGAAAGGCATTTTGTCTGTGCTGGCTCAGATAAGAAGCTTCTCAGGAAGTCTGACTCACCTTGGACTCTCTTTCAGCCCTGGACACCAACACCAGGGGACCTCACAACAGTGCAGCCTAAAGGCTAAGTCAGAGCTCCTTCCTAGCCTGCAGACCTGTGGTGTCCTTTGACCTGGGCAGCCATCACCCCTGGGGTGTTTCTGGCCATGCTCACCCATACATGCATTGTGAACATGGGGTTAACAGGTCTCTGTCTCTTCGCTCATCTTACATTTGTTTCCTCTGGAATGTCCCAAGTCCCTTGTATCACCCTGTGCCAGGGATTTGAACATTCCAGGGTAGGAGCAGACTTCATTTACTCATTCCTCCTTGTGATTTCTCCATGGAGAATCCAAAGACCTGAATTCTGGGCTAGGTCAAGGCCACTCTCCAAGCCATCACTTCCTCATATACCTAATTGAGGGTGAAGGGTTGGATGAAACAATTTTGGTAAAACAGACTCTTAGACATGGGATAATGTTAGGACTCTATGTCTCCTGGAAATGATCTGCTACCTGCTGGCCAATGCCTGTCTCCCATCATCAGATGGAAAAGAAAACTTTGAGCTATTATCATTCATCTACACTTGAGAATGTGTGAAGGATCCCAGCAGATTTCTAATGGAAGCAGAACTAAGAGTAAATTGCACAAAGGCAAATGGCCCCCTCGGGGCCTGAAGTACATCCTGGTGAAGACCGGGGAAGGGAAGAAACACAGAAGAGAGGAGCCTGCCTCACACATTTCCTAGGGCGTGGCTCAAGTGAAGGCAACTGAAGAAATTATAAGATACTATGTGTGAGTGCAAATAATGTCACTAGAAATCAGTTCATCCACCCTTGCTTTTCCAAGCAGGAGGACCATGGCTTCAGAGCTGTACCAAATTCCCTACAGCCAGGAGTCCCTGGCACCTTGACTTAATACCTCACGACTTTGTGTAAGCCACTCAGCTTCTCAGGGCTCGGCTTCCTCAGCTGTCAACTGGGAATGACAGTGGGATTGTGAGGAATAAATGAGACGCTCTCTACTATGTCTAGCAATGGTAAGCATGAAATAAATGTGAGCATATAGTAATAGCGGTGATGATACTCATACTAGTAATGCTTTCATCACTACTACGACTGCTACTCATACTACCTGGCATCCCAACAGGCCCTTCCCCAGAACCATAGCTAAACCATCCTCCTAAATGATACTCTATGCCCTTCTAAAAGACTTTTCTAAAATGGAAATAATATAAAATAGCTCTTAAATGAGCCTAACCTTGATTTTTCACATCCAAATTTCCCCTGGGCCTACCTGTGGTAAAAGTGGAAACGTATCCTTCATGATCCTACCTCCTTTGTGGGGGTCAGTAGAAGGAGGTTGTGGAGCAACAATGCTGGAGCCCCCAAACTCCCAAGTAGAAATGGGCATGGGTGTATGGTGAGACAACAAGAGAAGGAAACATACAGCGTGTTCTTGGAGCCCATTCACAGCAAGGAAGCTGCCCCACCCAAGCCCCTCTGGCTTAGAAGCTAATCCTCTAGAAGCGGGATGGCCACCCTCTGGAAGGACAGCCTTCGCCTTTCTGGGTATAGAGAACCAGGCATGGGGTTCACAGTCTGCCCCTGGGTGGTTGCCAGGACACTGCTGGGGACCAGCTTCCATGCTGAGCTCTCCTGTCCCTTACAGGACTAGTCTGTTAAAAGACTGGCTTTATGCAGCTCACACCCCACAGGGCTCCGGCCTGTGAACCTGTTTGTGCATTTCAACTCAGGGCTTGTGATTATCCTGCGATTATCTGGCCACAAAGGTCCCAGAGCAGAAGAAAAGCCTCACCCTTTTCTGCCCGGAGGCTTGTGTGATCTGGGCCACAGTGCTGGGCTGGGAGGAGTGGGGAGAGGCAGGGGAATAGGAAAACCTGCCCCTATGTGCAGGGGAGTGCTGGCTAGCATGCAGAAGGGACCCTCAGCGTCTGAAGTAATGAGAATGAAGTGCTGCCTCCCATGGGCTTTCCCTTGTTACCTAAATTAATATTAGTGACACTGGCTGAGCCTTTCTGAAAATGGACATTGAAAACCTGACAGTGGTGTTGACAAAGGTACCAGCCGGGGGACATGTGATGAAGCCATTTGTGCACTCCAGTCTACCCACTAGAAAGGTAGAGTGTAGGGGCGTGTTCCTAGCAGTTCTTACAACTTAACTGGTTAAACCTAAAGTCTGGGCACAAGGTCCACAGGCGGCCGGAGGCTATACATCTTGACTGACACATCTTGACTGGGTGAGGTACGGTTTATCTCCACCAACAATTTCTCGTTATTTACAAGTTATTACTGACAATGTTTAGGGGCTTTGTCCTTGTCACTGTGTCTCGTGCCCCAAAGCACAAAACAGATCAGGTGTTCAAGACAAATCCCTGTAGAATAAAATGCAAGCAATGATAGGGTACACGACTTTAACAACAAAACAGAAATACAGACCAACTAAGAATGGCCCAGGAGTCTCCTGCTGTGAGCATGGCCCCACGGGAATAGAGACTAAGAGCTCATCAGTACTGTGACTAGGATATCGTCACATTCACTAATTTCCTACATAATGCCAAAAATAGTAAGTATGTGAATAGGATTTATGGCAATTTATACATGATCATTTAATTTCATGGGAATAATGACCCACTCCAATCTCCAGTGAATTGTTAGTTAAGAAACTCTATTAAATCACTCTCAGATAAATCATTTTTTTGTAGAACAAGTGCCAAATCGTGTTTTGCAAGGATAAAAAACTAATTTTTTTTAAAGATTTATTTATTTTTATACAAGAGCTGGGGTACAGGCCAGAGGTGCGGGAGGGTGAGAGGATTCACCAGAGACAGAGTTGGAAGCAGAACAGGCAGAACAGACTACCAAAAATACACTGCTGAGGGGAGCAGTGGGCTAGACAGGAGAGGTCTGCCGCACCATGTGGGAATCTCTCTGGCTGCTCAGGAATCAATCTGCGCTGCAGAGGCTGCGGACAGCTTCACAGTATTGCACTCAACATGCTGCACCACCGGGGAGGCTTGAAAAAGCTAATTTTTAAATACGATTCTTAGTTACATTTGAGTAGCAGAAACAGTCACACTATTTCTAAGATGCTGAGAGGCAGGAGCCCAAGAAAGATGAAAATAATGACAAATGTTGGACTTTAATTGATAAATTATTTTATCATATGATATAATTAGACACTGTAAAATCAATGGGTAAGAGCAATTACTACTGAATGTGACAGCAGATATTTTCAGCTGTCATTTGGCTAAACCAATGACTCTCAGCTGAGGTCAATTTTGTACACAACTGGAACAATCTAGAAATATTTTTGGTTGTTTTAGCTGGAAAGGAAAAGTGAGAAGGGAATGCTCCTGGCATCTGTATTAGAAGCCAAGGATGCTGTTAATATCCTATGGTGCAAAGGGCAGCTCCCATAACAAAGAATTATCTGACCCCAAATGTCAATAGCGCTGAAGTTGAAAAACTCTGGCCAGAACTTTGTGTGCACAATATGAATCAGCTACATTGTCGATTGATTGATAGACAGACAGGCAGACAGACAGATAGCAGAGGAAGGGAGAAGAGAAGTGAGAACAAGGGAAGAAATGGAAAACTCAAAGCTATTTGTTCCTTGCTTAATCATCCAGCCTAACAGACAAAATACTGACAATAAGAAAATTGTCATAAAGCATCTCAACCTCTCCATGATGAAAAATCAAATGTTTGTGTGACCAAGCGTCATACATCTGCCTGATTAACAGAGACTAAGTCAAGAAATTTCCTCCCATAGCAACTCAGTGTTGAAGTCAGGAGAACTGAATACGCTCAACCCTGGTCACTGGAAGTTCATCACTGACACTTGTCCTGTGAGGAAAAGAGCCCACATTCATGAATCTCCTTCTCCACCCTGCACAACGCAGGCACTCAAGAGGAAAGAATTTTCTTGAGTTTTAAAAGCAGTACTTAATGTTAATTTTTTGGATGAAAATTATGTCTGGAAAGGCCATTTTCATGACTTCCAGTAACTTCTGAGGGTGATATAAACCTTAGCAGTACATTGAGGATGGATTTTCAAGACAAAGAGTTCAGGAGTGGGCCTGCTGCCTGCCAGGATCTAGAGGGCTAGCATAGCCTGACTGCGCTCTATGATGGATTTCCATGCCCATTTGGGGGGCCTCATCCCCCCACCACCCCAAGCTTTGATGTCTACATATGGGAGCAAGGGCCTTTAAGGGGATTTAGCTCTTCTTGTCTTTCCTCCCTACCAGAGCTTCTAATTTCCTCTTAGGTGAAAATATTTCTGTCCTCTAATGGGAATGCGGCTACCAGGAGAGTGAGGTAGAGACTCCTGTATGGGCACCAGTGCATCTGAGCTTCTCAGAGTTCTGAACCCCCAGGATCAGGGGAGCAGCCACATGCACGCTCATTTTCCCATATGGCACAGAGGGGAGCAGGGAAGGGACTGAGGGTCAGCCCCCCTGATTGATGGCAGGGACTGTGTGACTTGAGACGCAATAGGATAAAAATGCACCAATGAGTACCAGTGTGAACTGCCACATCCCCAGATGGTGTGTCTTGCTATACCACCCCAGCCCCCATGATAGAAAGTGGGTGACTGGACTCCAAACACCTTTCTGGAGTGACAGGGAAGATGGGAGAAGCCGAGACTAGGATTTAAGCAAAAACTAGGCAATCCCTGACATGACCAAGTGTGCTATAAATTGAATGGTATGGCTTCAGCTATCAGGGAGAACTGAACCTCAGTATTAAGAATCTAATGATGACAACAAGACTAATAAAATTAATATGATAAACCAAGTTCCCTTTCTTGCAAAGTGGAGTAGAAGATTTGAAAATGTGAGGTCTCTATGCTCCTGAATTTAGTGGAGATATAGAAGCTCAAAGATGTGGATTTCCATCCTATAACATGGCAAGAAAGAGATTCTTTATATATATATATATATATATATATACACACACACACACACACACATATATTTTACATCACTTCTCATTTTTGCACAATGTATGCTTTTTCATCTTGGTTATAGTCCCCATACAATTCCCACCCACCCCCTTATTTTGATCCTGCTCCCTCTGTTACAGGGCAGCCCCAATATAAAATGGGGTGCCTGACTGCGGGTCCTCACCCACGCGCTTAAAGGGACTTAATACTCTACTGCAGGCACACATAAAAGGTTAATAAAAGGTTTATTTACAAGGGAAGGGGAAATGAGGAAATGTACAACTCAGGGAGAAAGTGGGAAATAAAGTTTTAAATGCATCTGCCGATCTGGAATCCCAAATGGCACTCTGAGAGCTGGCCACGAGCCACGAGCCGCGAAGCCAGGAGGCGAGCGAGAGAGAGACCCCAAGGCCCACGTGTCTGGTTTTATACCAAACCTGGTTGCTTAACTCCACCCTCAGTTCCCAGCAACCTTCCCTTTGGTGGTGACGGGATTTGTCTTTACAATGTCTTAATGGCTTTGGTCTGGAGTGGGGGTGAGGTCCACAAAGCCTGCATGGAATTAGCTCAGGACATCCTCTCCCCCTAACACCTTCTCTCCCCACCCCCACCTCCCCCAGTGTCTTTGGTTTATAGTTGCTTGTTGATTTTGATTTTTACCTTATTATAATTAGTCTTTTTCCTGATCTCTTATTTAGGTTTTCTAAATTCGGGCTATGAGTGAGACCATCGGGTATTTTTCTTTTTCTTTCTGGCTTATTTCACTGAGCATGATCCCTTCCCGCTCCATCCATGTTGCTGCAAAATGCATGAGTTTATTTTTTTTATAGTTGAGTAATATTCCATGGTATATATGTACCACATCTTCTTGATCCAGTCATCTATTTTTGGGCATTTGGGTTGTTTCCAAAGATTAGCTATTGTAAATAGAGCTGCTATAAACACAGGGGTGCAGGTGCCCTTTGGAATTAATGTTTCTGTGTCCTTTGGGTAAATACCTAGGAGTGGAATTGCTGGATCATATAGAAGCTCCATCTCTAGCAGGCTGAGGAACCTCCACACAGCTCTCCATAGTGGTTGGACCAGTTTGCACTCCCACCAGCAGTGCAGGAGAGTTCCTTTTTCTCCACATCCTCGCCAATATTGGTTGTTGCTAGTTTTCTTTTTTTAAAGATTGATTGATTGATTGATTGATTGATTGATTTATACATACATACATACAAGCACTGGGTACAGTCAGAAGTGCAGGAGGGTGAGCGAATTCACCAGAGCCAGAGGGGAGAGAGCAGAGCAGGCAGAAGGACCGAAGTACATTGCTGAGGGGAGCAGCGGGCGGCAGGAGAGATCTGCGCGCCATGTGGGACCCTCCTCCGGTGGCCAGGAAACAGCCAGGGATCGAACCGGGGCGCTGCAGAGGCTGCGGGCAGCTTCACAACCCAGCGCTCAACCGCTGCGCCCCCAGAGAGGTCCCCGTTGCTAGTTTTTTTAATATGTGCCATTCTCACTGGTGTAAGATGGTATCTCATTGTAGTTTTGATTTGCATTTCCCTGATGACAAGTGATGTTGAACATTTTTTCATATGCCTGTGGCCATTTGCATTTCCTCTTTGAAGAAGTGTCTTTTTAGTGCAAGAAAGAGATTCTTACCCTTCAGGCACTAACATCAATTAAAAACCCAAATCTGAGGACATTGTTCTTGCTTTGGCCTTGTCCTTACTACCCACATCACCTGGCCAGGTGGTCAGAGTGCTTGGCCCTGGAGACACCTGGAGAGCATTGAGACCAAACATCTGTAATACAGAACACTTCCTTGGAACAGCATTTGGGACTTTAGAAACATCAGAACTTCCTGTAGAGAAACCAGGTGAAGGCAGAACTGGAAAGAGGACAGTTAGGAAATGCTGGAGTTCCACAAAGGATTCAGCTGAGGATTCATCTCAATGAAAGAAAACAGTTTCAGAGTCCTGTGTTAGCTTTTCCATATAGATGCAAATCTCCAGAAAGCAATACACTAACACTGTCAAGTGACAACCAGAGCCAAAGCAAGTCCTTCTCTCTTTGCAAGGGAGAGGATGTAAATACACAATCGCAATCATTTTCAAAGCCATCCTTTAAAGCTCACTCCAAAATGAAGCACACACCCACAGAAAACAATAGACTACAAAGCTCGTCAAATGTTAGAACTGAGAAGTACTTTCAAAATTATCCAGTCTAGTGACCTCATTCTGCAACAGGACTCAGACACCCGAGACAGTATCCCCTACTCTTTGTTACCCTGTTATGTGTTGGGGATAGAGCCGGAAGTTAAACTCTGGTCCCTTAATTCCTAGTGCGGACTGCTTTTGCCCATTGCTAGCATGATGGACATAGTTGTCTTCTTTTTTTTTCAGAACTGACCTCCAAGATAACAAGAAAACAAAACATAACAGTGCAGGAAGGTAGGAAGGGGCACGAAGAACAAAATCTGGAGATGTGGTCGCCAGATGTTTCAGCCAACTATTTTTAAAGAGCTTGAGCACTGAATTACTGACACATGCACACCAAAAGATAGATTAAGAGGATACTTTCTATTTTATTTTTTATTAATTTTTTTTATTTTCTTGCATTGTTGTTCATTTTTGTACAGTATTTGATTTCTCTCATCAGGTGTAGTCCCCACAGTTTCTCTAACCACCATCACACCCGTGATCCATCACCACAGTCCCTTGTGCTCTTCCCTCCCCCTTTTTTTTGACCCCTCTTCCTGCTCCTTCCCTGCTGTGTGCCTCAGATCTATGGTCAGCTGGCAAGTTCTGGCTTTTTCCTGGTCCTTTGTTTGGTTTCTCTATATTCCCCATAGAAGTGAAAGCATTTTTATCCTTCTGACTCATTTCACTTAGAATAATCCCTTCCAGCTCCATCTATGTTGCCACAAATGGCATGGATTTATCTTTTTTGATCACTGAGTATTCCTTTGAGTAGATATACCACATTTTCTTGATCCATTCATTTGTTTTAGGGCATTTGGGATGTTTCCACATCTTGGTTATTGTAAAGTGCTGCAATAAATATAGGAGTGCAGATTTCCTTTTGAATCAGTGTTTTTGTGTTCTTTGGGTTGATTCCTAGGAGTGGAATTGCTGGGTCATATGTTAGCTCCATTTTCAGAGTTTTGAGGAACCTCCACACAGCTTTCCAGAGTCGCTGGACCAGTTTACATTCCCCTCAGCTGTGTAAGAGGGTTCCTTTTTCACCACATAAAAGAGGATATTTTTCAAAAATAAATTTTAATAGAAGTTGAGCTAGTCAGTCACTATAACAAAAAGTCCCCAAATTACAGTGGTTTGACAGAACAGTTTATTTCTTGGTCATGTCAGAGTTCAGTATTAATAGGTTAAAGGGGCTCTGCTCCTTGCATTCATTCGAAGGTTCAGGATCTTTCCATCTGTGACTCTTCCCTTTGCTGCGACTTTCAGGTCCTCTTCATTCAGCCAGTGAGTGGACAAAAAGAAGAAACTTTGAGGACTGTACATTGGAGGGGCCTAAGAGCCAGACCTGGAAGGGGCAGCTGCATGGCCATCCAGCTGCCTTGTGCCAGGGGTCCCAATACAGCTGTGTGGCCTCCACATGGAATCTGGCTTGTGCCTGAGAGGAAAAGGCAATAGGATTTGATGACCACATAGACGACTAGGACACAGAAGTGCAAGTGCCCTTAGTCCCTCCAAACCCTCAAAAAGTTATATGCACTTTGCTTCCCTCATTGGAAACCACTGGTCTGGAGAACTAGGTAAAGATCTACCCCATTGCTCCCCTCCCCCATTCTCCCTCCCACAGAACAAGACTCCCTGAAGAGAGTCAGATTTGGAATAAGATGGGAAGATGTTAATAATATTAACATTTTACTGAGCCCTTATCCTGTGTCTAGTACTAATTAAGCAGTTTGCATGCATTAAGTCATCCAATCAATAAGGTTGGTGCTATTATTATCACCCTCATTTTCCAGACAAGAAAAGAAAAACTCAGAGAGATTATGCAACCTGCCCTGAATCACACAGCATCAGGGATGGGACTTGACCTCAGACACAGCTCTAGAGTCTATGCGGTCAGTCACAATGTGGTGTTGACTCCCTAGGGAAAATGAGAGATGAACTCCCAGCTCTTTCCAGGTTTTCCACAGCAGCTAGGCAGAGGGCAAGAGGGGAGCAGAGTTAGGACTGGAATAGATGGCAATGCAGTGAGAGGAAAGGCAGTCAGGGCTGGAGGTGGGCACCAGGGTAACAGGGTAAGGAAGGCAGGAACCAGCTGCACAGTCAGGCTGCTGGAGCCCATTCCAAAGTGAGTGCTGAGAGGGGCATTCAGAGAGCCCAGGTAGAGCCCACTGCCCATGACAGGGAGCCCCTTTCATGCTGGTGCCTGAGCTCCAGGTGACAACTGGAGATAAGGTAGGCCCACAGGAATGTCGTGGCCTGTCTAAACCCCAGCTGCTCCCAGAGCTCATACCCCCTCCATTCCCAGAGCAATCTCGGCCTTCGCGCTGCCCTAGAGACAGGGCCCCAAGTCACCCACAGTGCGAGGCGTGGCAGCCATGCCTTGTCCCAAAGCTCCAGGCTGGGCCAACAAGAAGAAGGGGACTGACTCTGTAGCCCTTCCAAAGCCTTGGTTCTCAGGCTGTCCTGGCCATCACCCTGAGGGAACCACTTTTCCTAGGTGGGGAGACGCTGGGTTGGTGCTCCAGGGCTCTGTCACTGCTGCCCCCGCTGTACACCCTTAGCCAGTGGGCTCAGTGGCCTCTGGCTCCCCTTCCAAGGTGAACAGGGTCTATTCCTGGTGAAGAAACAGACTGTCAGACAATGCACCTGAGTGTGGCTTCTGCCATGACTAGCAGTCTGGCCTCCGGCAGATCATCTCATAGCTGTGTCTCAGTTTCCCCACAGTAAAACGAGCTTCAAAATGTGATGACTCAAAGTGCCAAGAAAATTCCTGGGTCACCCTGTGTCTCTTTGCCTCAAAACTGTGGTATCCTCCTTCAAAGTGGGTGGCTGGATCCTCCTCTGAGGGAATGTCTGGTGTAGCTTCCACCAAGAGGTTCAGGCATCCAAGGGTGGGCCTGCACAGAGGGAAGGGCTGTCTCGGCCAACACCAAAGTGTCTGAGGACTACTCTCAGGGGCTACACCAGCACTGCCACAGACTTCCCTGCTCTGGCAGCTATTGACTGTCCTTCCGGGGAAAACTTTGTTCAAGGGACCTGGTTAGCCCAGAAGGTGCCCTCAGGCCTCCTGAGAAGGAGGGAGAAAGGGGCTGAGAAGGAGGGAGAAAGTCTCAGTCCCCAGAAGTGAGAGCCTTCACTGCTGAGGCGCAGCCAGGAAGGATGGCCAGCTGACCTGCCCCCATCTCCCTCCATGTCCTTCCCCTCACAACCTCCTGTCCCCTCAGCCATGTCTGGACCTCATTTGCCAGTTGATCATGCAGCTGGTTAGGCACTAAGTAGTGAAATCAGTCAACTGTTAAAACTGCTTTTCATCATGAAGGCCCATTAAAAAAAATGGTGAAATGTGGGCTTCCCTGGTGATGCAAGGGATTAAACACAGCACTGCAAATCTGTCTGCAGCCTCTGCAGTGCAGATTCGATTCCCGGCCAGCCAGGGAGCTACCCACATGGCGCAACAGACCTCTCCTGTCTTGCCCACTGCTCCCCTCAGCAGTATATTTCAGTCAGTCTGCCTGTTCTGCTCCCTACTCTATCTCTGGTGAATCCTCTCACACACACCCCCACCGCATCTCTGGCTTGTACCCCAGCTCTTGTATGCATAAATAAATAAATCTTTTTTTTTTTTAATGGTGAAATCAAATTGGGGAAGGAAGGAGAGCTCAAAAAACAGACAGTTTTTGGAATCAGACCATTTATACTTCCCCCTAAGTCACCCTCAGAAGCAAGGGTATGTCATCCTGTACAGTGACAAAGTTAGTTGCATGCAGAGGAAAAAGGTGACAGGCCTCCACCCCTTCCCTCTGTGTCCCCGCCTGGAAGTGACAGCAATGCCAGGAATGAGGGATTGAGGGAGGCCCAGAGCTCCAGGGATCCAGTCATGGAATCCTTTGTTTGGAACCCTCTGGCTCATGGCTTCCTTCCTCCAGGCCACGTGCCCCTGTCCACCCAGTGCTGACATGCTGGGGGCTGGAGTGGCCAAGTCAGGGGGGCAGCACACCCTTCCCAGAAGTGACCCGGCTGCTCTGCGTCTTCCCTGCTCCCCTCCCCGAGAGGGAAGGTGTGTGTGTGTGTGTGTGTGTGTGTGTGTGTGTGTGTGTGTCTGTCTGTCTGTCTGTCTGTCTGTCTCTCTCTCATTTTCTCTCTCTCTCTCTCTCTCTCTCCTTCCTTCCTTCCTTCCTTGCCTCCCTCCCTCCCCCTACTCCTCACTCTCTTATAAGAAGATGAGATTCAGATTTGTGGGTTGTTGTTAATGCATTCCAGATGCCAGAAGAAATCTTGGCGTTGGCTCAGTTTCTGCCATTGGGCCTCTCCCTGCCACACACACACTCACCCCTTCCCCCCAAAGGCCACAGAGAGAAAAAAAGGTCGGCTGGCGCCACCTGCTGGCATCAGGCTGAAGCTCAGAGAAGAGAAGGAGGATTTCAGGGTGGGGTTGGGTCTCAGGTAACAGGCTGAATTCCAAGTCCTGGGTGGAAGAATCAAATTTATCTGATGAAAATCCATTAAAGCAAAAGATTTCATAAATTAGAATGTTCCATCCTTGGAAATGAACAATGGAGGGCACGGATGATTTACGGAGCTGTTGCAGAACTCTTTTTGTCTCCTTTTACTACTTTTTATGTTCTATTTAAATTTATTTTTTCTTTAAATGAGTCTGGAGACCAGCTGGATTGTTTCTTTTTTTTAAAGATTTATTTTATTTATTTATACAAGAACCAGGGTACAGGCCAGATTCGCGGGAGGGTGAGAGGACTCACCAGAGACAGAGCGGGGAACAGAACAGGCAGACAGACGAATACACTGCTGAGGGGAGCAGCAGGCAAGACAGGAGAGGTCTGCCGCCCCTGCTATGTGGGACCCTGCAGAGGCTGCAGACAGCTTCACAGGCAGCACTCAACCACCTGCGCCAGCAGGAGAGGCCCTGGATTCTTTCTCTTTTTTTATTTTTTTTAAATAATAAATTTTATTTTTATATTCCCCCATACAACTGCACATGCCCCATTCTGACCCCAATCCCTCCCCTCCCGGCCCCCACCCCCCAAAAAGTGTCTCTGGTTCATAGTTTTTTGTTGATTTTGATTTTCACTTTCTTATAGTTATTCATTTTCCTGGTCCCTTATTTAAGTTTTCTAGATTCCTGCTATGAGTGAGACCATCCGGTATTTTTCTTTTCCTTTTTGGCTTATTTCGCTGAGCATGATCCCTTGGCCCTGGATTCTTTCTAATGTTAAATCTTTTGATGGTGAAGATGTTTGCATCCAATCTATGTTAAACAAAATAAGCCAAGGGGAGATTCTGTGCAAATTAATTAGTAAACTTAAGGGTTGGTGAAATCTAACAGGTGGAAGAGGGGGAAATTTAGAGTAAATAAAGCAAGTAAAAATAAATGTCCTCATTGTTGTTAGGAAAAAAACAGCCCTGAGAATTTTCAGGGCTAGCCTATGGGCCACTGGTGTTCTAATTAAACAGTTGAAAACATTTTCAAGACGGTGAGTTATGGGCAAGAGGTGCACGGAGCTGATTCAAGTCTGCTGGAAGTGGGGACAGGAAGGAGTGAGATGGATGCCAGAATGAGGCTCCAGAGCCAGGAGCCAGGCACACCCTGGGGACTGGATGAGTAGCACAAAACCCCACATGATAATTTCTCAGGAAAAAGATTGAAGAGTTATATATATACAATGCAGCCCTGGCTGTGTGTATATTTCATCTGAATACAAAACTCCCCCATCAAATCAGGCCCACACTGTGTCAGGATCCTCACACATCACAAGGCCCTGGGTGACTTGGGGTCCAACCGGCCCAAGTCCCCTGGAGTCCATGATTGACTGGTGTGACCCTTCCCATATAGGACTTTTTCTTCAAGTATTGTGGACAGGGACAAACATTTGCATGTGCACATATGGAAGAAAAAATATGTATAAAAAATATTTGGGAACGTCTGGACCTACTTCTTGGCCATGCCTTTTATAATCATCTTCTCTTTGAGTTCCTCTTGCCTCTCCCTAATGTTACAAGTACATTTTCTGCACAGTCACAGCTTCTCCATTTTCTAGACGGTGCAGAGAGATACCAAGATGAGTCACTGCTGTGTGACCAGAAAATGTTCTCACTTTGATTTCTCTTTGTTTTTAACTAACCTTTTAACTTCTATTTTTGCATGTTTTAGATTTGTAGATAAGAATGCAGTATAATTGTTTCCATTCATAAGTGCACAACTACTGGGGTTCATGCTCAAGCCTGGAGGTACACAGTGTTCCGGGTTTGGTGACCGCTGTCCTGTCCATCATTCTCTGATCTGAGTTCAGGCAGGATTTTCTGCTTCCATCCACAGAGCAGCCCTCCTTCCAGCCAACTCTCTTCCAGCTTCTAACTGCACCAGGCAGCCACTGGAAGGGGCATGGAGGCTCAGGGCTGTACTATGTTAACCCTTTAGTTGGTAGACTATAGAGGTCATAGGGTTTCCTGGAGAATAAGGGGGCAGCCCAGAGTTAGGGATACCTTTGGCCAACTTGGGCAGCTGCTGGTTACAATTAGTCAGAAATATTTCAAAATATTAACAGTCAGTGGTGCAGAACATACAGGTTTGGTGACTACCGTCCTGTCCATCACTGCAGTCACAGCCTTCCTTCCAACTGGAGGGTCACATTGGCTGCACTTTTGCTAGTCTCTGGGCCTTTGTATAGATTGTTCCCTGAAGGTAAAGTCCCCTTCCTGCCTTTTTCTGCCTGTTAAAATTCCACGCATCCCTGAAGCTCTAGTTCAGAGTCCCTCTCTTCAGGGAAAACCCTCTGATGGCCTCAGCAGAGCTAAGTATTCTCATTCCTTGCCCATGGCCCTTTCTCATTTAGCACTAACTGTGTTCTGGTGTGGTAGTTCGCACCTCTCTCTCTCTCTCTCTCTCTCTCTCTCTCTCTCCCTCACCTCTCATCAACAGTTACCCTGAAGAAACACTGTAAGCATCTTGAGAGGAGAAACTGCTGTTTCCATAAAACTAAATGTAAACCAATGCCACGGATTAAAAAAAAAAAAAGCATTGTTGTCTTATGAACTGCTATGAAAGAAAAGGATTGTCAATAGCCTGGAGATTTTAAGACATGTCCTAATTTCAGAGATGGTAAAATTTAACAACAAAAAATACTACTTAGAATTCATGAAATGTGGTGTCTAATTTGTGTCTGCATTACACTGTACCTGGAATAATGCTATGCATGCAGTGCATGTTCAGTAAACATGCCTTGTTGGAGGTTTTCACATAGAACTACAGGGGAGAGAGTGGGGAGGGGGGTGATGTTGAGGGCTGGAGGAAGATAATAGTGGGAGTAGAGGACGCAAAGATTTGATCATCAAATGGATCTGCTCCCTGGGCTTCAGGGAAGGAGTCTGGGGCAGAATTCCAGCTCTGTGATGGTCTGGAAGTCACCAAATAGCCACTAAATTCCTCTGAGATTCCCTTCTGAGTGATGACAACAAAGACAATAGCCACAACTAACATTTACCACTTGCTGACCATATGCCAGCATTTCTACAGTAATTGACATATTTCTCAAAAATGGAAAATCAGAGCCTCCCTGGTGACACAGGGGTCAGTCTCAGCACTATCAAGCTATCACCAGCCACTGCAACATGGGTTCGATCCCCAGCCAGGGAGCAACCCACATGGCGCAGCAGACCTCTCCTGCCTCACCCGCTGCTCCCCTCAGCAGTGTATTTCAGTCAGTCTGCCTGTTCTGCTCCCCACTCTGTCTCTGGTGAATCCTCACACCCCCTGCACCTCTGGCCTACACCCCAATTCTTGTATGCATAAATAAATAAAAATAAATCTTAAAAAAATTAACAAAAAAATGGAAAGGGGCCTCCCCGGTGGCACAGCGGTTGAGCGCTGGGTTGCGAAGCTGCCTGTAGCCTCTGCAGTGCCAGTTCGATCCCCGACCACCTGGCGGGGGTCCCACATGGCGCAGACCTCTCCTGCTGCCCACTGCTCCCCACATTAGTGTACTTTGTCAGTCTGCCAGGTCTGCTCTCCCCTCTGGTTCTGGTGAATTCTCTCACCCTCCTGTGCTTCTGACTGTACCAAGTGCTTGCATAAATAAATAAATAAATCTTTAAAAAAAAATGGAAAACCAGTGTCACTGGCCTTGTTATCTCAAAATGGATAATGGGGGAGATGACCACCCACGGGTCATGTGGCCTTAGACAAGTCACTTCGTGGATTTCCATAGCAAAGGAAACAGGACCACAAAGGTGAATCATGATTACCTGGTCTACATTAGAGGTGTCTGATAAAGACAAAACACCAGATCAAATGTCAATTGGCTTTGAAAACCACAGAGCCAGACAAATGTTAGAGGTTGTTACAGCAAACAATGACATCACAGATTGAAAGTGCCATCCAAATCAAGAATCCTATTTCGTTCCAAAGTGTCACCATGATAGAGACCAAGTATCTGATCTCAAGGCATGAATTGGCCCGCTGGAAGCCTTCAGAGCATGATGAAGTCATAATTCATCAGCAGAAAAACATCTGAAAAGTTTCTAGAGTTTCCAGAAACCCAGCAGAATGGGTTTTAGTTCTTGAAGAATTTGAATCAGTAAGAAATATTATAGAGTTCCAATAGCGTTTCTGGTAGTTCTACAATTTTAGACCTTGACACATTTAATAAAATGGAGGATAAAAGGTTTTTTGCTCGGCTCCATTTCCCCATTCCTCTATATTCTAATCAGAAAATGGTTCCAGTGCCTAACTTTCTTCAAATTAGAATATCCCTGAATTTCCACAATGACTTTCCTTGTCCCCACTTAAGGACTTGAGGATACAACTGTTACACTTCTCATTTCCTCTTTCATTAGTATTAATGACTCTGAAACAATGACTTTTAGTGATCTTACTTTCAACAAGGATCCTATTTATGACTTACTTTTTATATCTTCTATATAAATATCTTACTTTCTTCAATACCTAATATGTAAAAATTAGGCAATCTGATATCTTTGAAGCTTAATATCAAACAAATTATAGAAGCACAAGGAAGACCCAAGAAGTTGGAGGTTATGGGTTTATTGGTGGGTGTTTTTTTTTTTTAAGAATTATTCCTTTATTGTAAGAACTTTATTTTTATTTTATTTTTGCATAGAAGAACTGGGGTGTAGGCCAGAGATACAAGGGGTGAGAGGATTCACCAGAGATAGAGTAGGGAGCAGAACAGCAGATCCACTGAAATACACTGCTGAGAGGAGCAGCAGGAAAGACAGAAGAGTCTGCTGCACCATGTGTGGGTTAGCTCCCTGGCCAGGATCAAACTCAGGCTGCTTTGCCACAGGCGATCTTTTGTGGTGGTAGCACTGAGACTTAGGCCACCAGGGAGGCCCATTGGTGGTTATGTAGAGCAGTGGTTCTCAAATATTAGCAAACATCAGGGCCACTGGACTTCTTGTTAAAACACAGACCACAAACTTGCATCCACAGGCTATGATTCACAATATCTGAGTGGGCCAGAGTCTTCATTCTAGTAACTTCCCGGGGTATTCTGGTTCCAGGCCCCAACTCTGAGAATCGCTTCCTTTAATACTGGTTATTAGAAGAGCCAAGAAAAGACAAACCACTGAGGTAGGCGACTGTGATGGTGAAGGCATTGGGTTAGGAAGAGATTGGAGACATATTAGTCTCCAATGAGAGGTTTCATTTGTAAAATATTTGCCAGAGTTCTCTTTAAATCAGGCTGTATACTTGCTCTGGCATTCTCCCTCAGCACAAGAAGTCCTAACATCTACAGTCCTTCCAGTAAGATCAGCCCTGTCTTTCTCCCTGGAGTCCCAAAGGAACTGTCCCCAATAAAAGGCAAAGGATCCAAGTCTCCAGGGGGATTCCCCAGTGCCAGTAACTATAACCATGCTCAGTGGATCAGAAGAAAGGACATTGTGTTGTTCCATCTGAGGCTTTCCAGCTCCTGAGCAGGGAGTGATCTCAATACAAAACTACTGAGGGGGTTCTTTCTGCTGTGCATATTGATTATTAGATAAACGTTTTCTATATTATTCTACATGAATATCAAATATCCCATAGATCATGGAGATATTTTTATTAGTGCAATCTGGTTCTAATTTGGAAATACCAGGTGACACTCCCTGCTCACTAAACTCCTAAAACAGCCATTGCACTTCAATCCAACAAATCCTACGTGACGACCAAACTCAGTTGGGACAAAGAAGATGCCAGGTGAAGAGACAGCTGCTGACTCCCCACGCCCACCTCTCCTCCCTGGGCTTTCATTTCTTCTTCTGCAAATCGAGAATCCTAAATTTCATCCGCTCAGGCACCCTATTTGGCTTTAACTGCCATAAACACAGTAACTTTCTGTTCTTTCCATGCACTATTGGTCCCCTTTTCTCTGCTATGCTAGGAACTTGCCCTATCATCAGTTTGGGGGGGGGGCTGTATTTGGATGCTCAGAAAGTCTGAGAACAGCCCCTAGGAAACCACGCAGACTTCAGACTATACAGGCAGACTCAAATGGCAAGGGGCTTAGACAATGTTACATTGTGGAGTTTGAAAACACACATTTTTAAGAATTTGGACTTACTGAGTCAGCGATCTGGAACATTCTCAAGAGACTAAAAATATCCTGAGAGAAGACTGAATTTTAAACTATGCTTTAAAAAACTTTCTATGTGAAAACAATTGGGCATTTCTTCTTTAAAAAATTATGCGTTTTCTTTATTTAAATTTTCACTGCGGAAGTAAATCCAGAGGAGGCTTAAGCCTCAAAGGGTGGGTTAAACATCACGGACCAAATCAAGGTCTGATCCTAAGATTCAATGCAAAGGACCAAGATTTATAACTTTAAATCTCTCAATTTCTATTTTCAAAGCAAGAGGTAAATGCTTTCTCTTTTCCTTCTAAGGGATATTTTGAGGATTCTCTTTCACAGCATCAACTAGCAAAACAAAGAGTTCTATTCAGCCAGAAGGTTAGCTTCTGCCAATTGCTTCCTTCTTGGTATTGCCTGCCTTCCCCCAGCAGGACAGGAGCAGCAAACTGGTAAATGTTCTGAAGAAGGTAAACTCTTTACCTGAGTAACACCACCAGGCTGCAAGCAACCTTTCTCCAACTCTCATGAAAGCACACCTTAACAAAATACTAATTCAAAAAGATGTCTCCACCCCCATGTTTACTGTCGCATTATTCACAATAGCGGAAGAAGAGCTGAAAACAACCTAAGTGCCAGTTGACAACTGATCAGACGAAGTTGTGATGTGTATACACACACACACACACACAAATACTACTCAGTTATTTAAAAAAAAAAAAAAGATGAAATGCAACACATGGATGGGCCTAGAGGGTATTGTGCTTAATGAAATAAGCAGAGAAATACAAACACTGCATAATTTCACTCATATGTGGTGCATAAAGAAGCAAAACAAATGAATGAACTAAATAAAACAAAAACAAACTTTAGACTGTAAGATCAAATTAGTGATTGCCAGGAGGATATGGGGTCAGGGCGTGGGTAAGTCAGGTAAAAAGGGTCAAATTTATGGCGAATAATGGAATTAGACTTTCAGTGGTGAACATAATGTATATACAGATGCTTATTTATAATGATACATGCCTGAAACCAATGTTATAAACCAGTGTCACTTCACTAAAAATTTTTGAAATAATAAAATACATCTGGAGACATAAGAAAGGCAAAATTCATGATACTGAAAACTAAAACCAAAAACCAAAACCTCTGCCTAAATCTCAGCACAACACAGGAGTGGAACGTAGAACGTGGCTTCCATGGTGTTTTCAACTGAGCTCTGAATCCAGGGCCAGACAGTGAGGAGGTGCAGAGCCCATCTCACTGGCAAGAGTGGAGGAGCAGCCTCTGTCCCCGCCAGAGGAACCTGGGCTCTACCTTTCGCTGGCAACGTTGCCTGCCCTAGGCTCACCATCTCGGAGCAGATGTTGCACTCTGCAGCTGAACATGGCCCATCGGCCAGGCAGTAAGCACACCCTTGAAAACTAAAGCAAGCTTCTCTCAAATTGGAACATGCTTTTCATCCATCTCAGCTCAGGCTGCCATGACAAAATACTAGAAACTGGGGCACTTAACCAACAGAAATTAATATTCTCACAGTTCTGGAAACAAAATCCAAGATCAAGGTGTCAGTATGGTCAGTTTCTGGGGAGCCTCTCTTCCTGGCTGCTGTGCCCTCATATGGGTGGAAGGCAGGTAGGGCTCTGGTGTCTCTTGTTTATGAGGGCACTAACCCCATTCATAAGTGCCCCAACCTCACAACTTCACTTACCTGTCTTCCAACAACCCTGTCTCCAAATATTATCACATTGAGGATTAGGACTTAAATATGTGAATTTGGGAGCAAGGGGATGCAATTCAGTCCATACTATGTCCATTCAAGACAAGCCAGATTGTTACTGTGCCTTAGAGAATCCTAAGCACCCTTTCCACCCAGGATGGCAAACAGTCAAACACTACTAGTACTAATTCTAATTAATCAGAAATTTCTTCCATGCAGAAAGCCAAGGCAAGTATATGACTCACTCCATGGATTTCCCTTTTCTCAGGCACCATATCCCAGTATCACTATTGTCCAATGCCTGAAATTTTGTCCAGCTTTCTAATTGCTTCCTGGGGAATATTAAATCCAGTCCTTCTCTACATGTAGGTGGAAGTAGAAATCCCCACAACATAACTTTTTCCATACACTTTCACGTTTTGTTATTATTGAGTTTTTTTAGGGAACTGTCTAATTTATGGTCCCACCAATGATGGGTAAGAATGCTCAGTCTGGGAGTTCTTTTAGGGTTCTTTTAGTTCTGTATCAGCATCCATAAATTAACAGACACTTGCACATGTTTATATTTTATCCTCACAATTCTATGGGGTAGGTGTTATTATCCCCACTTTTCAGGCTCAAAGAGATTAGCAACAATAAAAGTGATAAGGCCTCACATCCAACAAGTGATAAGGCCTGAAAAGTAAGATGCAGATCTCTTCCAGCTTCCAAACTTCTAAACACCTAGAAGAATATTAAAGTTTAAGTGGGAAAATGTGTGCTTCCTGTGACTGTGACCTTACCTGACCAAAAGAACTTCCTAGGGGCCTTCCCGGTGGCTCAGTGGTTGAGCGCTGGGTTGCGAAGCTGCCCGCGGCCTCTGCAGCGCCGGTTCGATCCCTGGCTGCTCCCACATGGCACGCAGACCTCTCCTGCAGCCCGCTGCTCCCCTCAGCAATGTACTTCAGTCCTTCTGCCTGCTCTGCTCCCCACTCTGGCTCTGGTGAATTCTCTCACCCTCCCACGCTTCTGACTGTACCCAGTGCTTATATAAATAAATAAAAATAAATCAAAAAAAAAAAGCTTTAAAAAAAAAATAAGAACTTCCTAAAGCTCCAGCCTGATCATTTTTCAAAATTGACCATATTTCGAAACTGAGTAAACTGGGATGACTCTCCTAAAAATATACAAAGAATCAAAACAGAATCATGAAAAACAGAAAGCCTACACACTAATAACAGTTAAAGTAATTGAACCAAGAATGTAAAACACACACACACACACACACACACACACTCACTCACTGGACCTACAGTTTACAAGCAGGATCTACCAAGCATTCAAGGAACATAATCCACACTTTATACAAATTATTCAGGAGGAAAGAAAAATAAGAAATATTCCCAGACTCTTATTATGAGGCTATCACAACCTTGATCTAGTCCCACAAAGAAAACACCAGGCTCAGTCATTCCAGCAAATGCCACCAAATTCCTAAAGAAATAATGTTTCCAATGTTATATGGAGATGCCTAAGATATAGCAAAAGATGGAATGACTGCCAGCTCACTTTACAAGGCAATTATACCCTGGACATCAAAACTCAACAGAACCATTTGAAAAAAAATTTCAGATCAATCACATTCATCAATATTGATGAAAAAATTCCTTTGAAATATTGGAATAAACCAAACCAGCAATAACTAAAAAATGATAGTATCATCAGCACATTGGATTTAGCCCATGAATATAAGTTTACTTTGATATTAGAAAAGTATTGAATTTTTCACTGAAACAGAAAAACAAAATGACCTTTACAGTGAATGCAGGAAAAAAAGTTTGATAACATTTATCACCCACTCATGACAAAATCTCTCAGCAAGTCAAGAATAGGCAGGAACTTCCTTTTCTTGATAAATGGCATCTACGAAAATCCTACAGCAGATCTCATATTTAATGATAAATGTTGAAAGCATTTCCTTTAATATTGGGAACAAGCATGTGTGCTTGCTATCACCATGTCTTTACAACATTCTACTGGAGCGCTAGCCAGTACAATAAGAGAAAAATAAATAAAATAAAAATTAGAAACAATTCTAGAAACAAATTTAGCTTTCTTTGTAGTTTGCATGATTACCCACATCAAAATCCCAAGTACCTGCACAAAAATCCTAAAATATACACATTTACAGTAAACATCTAGAAAATGAGACATACAAGATGTCATTTATAACAGAAACAAAAAATTTAAAGTACAGAACAATAAAGCATAAAGCTCATAAACACATAAAAGATCTGTAGGGTAAATGGAAGTTACCAGTTTTTCTGTCGTACCTGTGGTCTTTACATATGTGCCTGATGGTGGCCTCCGGAGTATGGTGTGGGCATGCGTAAGTGGACGCACCTGAGCTGAGAGACTGAGCATATAAGGGCGGCGCCACAGAGGAGGGGGTGGTGAGGGGAGAGACGCAGAGGCTCAGGAAGAGTAAAGATTCGGAGGGACTAGGGGCCCTGCCAGCCCCCTGACCTCCAGGCTCCCCTGCCTGCCCTACACCTGGTTGCCTCACTACAAATGGTGTAGAAAGATCATTAAAAGCCCAAAAAGGCCACTAAGAGCTCCAGGACTCCTTTACCCATCTGCCTGGATCATAGAAAACCTTCTCCATGCCTTGCTGGCATTACAGGATTTTTAGGGAGAAAGTACAAAAATGTTATTGAAAGAAATAAAGGGACACACAAAGTTCATGAATCAGACACAATATTACAAAAGTGGGATCTCCCATCCACGCCCTTGCCCTGATAGGTAGTTTCAATGAGGTTCTAATAAAAATCTCAGTAGGGTTTTTCATACTTGGTATTGATACTAAAATTTGTATAAAGGAAGGCAAAAAAAAAAAATCATAATATTGCTGAAGGAAAAAAAATAGACTGGGGAACTGTTCCTTACAAGATCAATAACTATTAGATTTAAGTCTGTATTAATTGACTTAGTGTTTTATAGGTACAGGGATGTTCAAATACAGAAATGGACTCAAAAAGAGAGCCAAGAAACAGACCCCCTTATATACAGGAGCTTAATTTATGACAGTTGATATTAGAAATCAATGTGAAAATGATGGATATTTCAATTGGCTGTCTAAGCAGGGCAAGATAAAATGAGATGCCTATCTGACACTGTACACCAAAATAAATTCTAGATTACTTAAAAAACTAAATATGAAAAACAACACTTTATAATAAAAGAAAATAAAAAGTATCATTTTTGCACTGCTTAAGGAAAGAGTGTTTTAAATGAACAGTAAAAAGCCAGTCATAAAAGGAAATGTTGGTAAATTTGACAACATTTAAAAGACTTGTATAAATTAAAAAACTCCCTAAGGAAAGTTAAAAGTGAAGAAGATTTTCTCAGCATATCACAGAAAAAAGGAAAAATATATAGAATATTTAAGAGATGTCCTATACACTGGATCAAGAAGATGTTGTACATATCCACAATGGAATATTACTCAGCGATCAAAAAAGATACACTCATGCAATTTGCAGCAACATGGATGGAGCTGGAAGAGATCATGCTCAGCAAAATAAGCCAGAAAGAAAAAGAAAAATATTGGATGGTCTCATTCATAGTAGGAATTTAGAAAACCTAAATAAGGGACCAGGAAAAAGACTAGTTATAATAAAGTAAAAATTGAAATCAACAAGCAACTATAAACCAGAGACAAGTATGGGGGTAAGGGAGGAGAAGAGGGAATAGTGTTAAAATAAGGGAGGTGGAAACTGTATGGGGAATATAACCAAGATGAAAATGCATACATTGAGCAAAAATGAAAAATGATGTAAAAAATATATAAAATTTTAAAAATAATAAATAAATTTAAAAAATAAATTCTAGTTGTTACCACCACCAAAAAAAGAAAAAAGAAAAAAGAAAAAGAAATAAATAAATAAAAGATGTCCTATACAGACCACACAACACTGTAAAAAAAAAAACAAAAAAAAACTCTAGCACATTTAGAGAACAAACAGATGTGTCTGTAGAACAAAACAGTGTGTGTGTGTGTGTGTGTGTGTGCGCGCGTGTGTGTCTCAGGCACACACCTATCTGCAGCCTACTGTCCACACATTTGCACAAGTAGTCCCTTTGAATTAGAATGTCCTTTTCCTGTTTTACTCCTAGAGTTGGAAAAGACTTCATGAAAATTAGTATTTCCTTCCTTTGTGCTTTTCTGGCTCATTTTACAACCTCCATTAGACAAGCTTTAAAATATTACAATTTATTATGATCAGTGTTGTATTCATCTGTGTGGGCTGTCACAACTAAATACCACAGACTGGGTGGTATTTATCACAGTTCTGGAGGTTGGGAAGTCCAAGATCACTGTGCCGGCCAACTCTGTGTCTGCTAAGCGCTTTCTTCTTGGCTTGAGTGCTGCCGCCTTCTCGGTGTCCTCACATGGCCTCTCCTTGGCAAGCACATAGAGATGTCTCTGCCTCTTCCAATCCTATCAGATAAGGACCCCACCCTTGTGACTGCACTTAACCTTTATTCCTACTAAAAGCACTGCCTCCAAGTATAGTCAGTCATATTGGGGGTTAAAGCTTCAATATATGAATTTTGGGAAACACAATTCAGTCCACAGTAAATATTCTCCCCTGTTTTATTGAACAGGCCTTTGAGGTTTGCACAAGTCTTTGAGCACCTGCCACAAGTCCACCACTGTTGTAGGTCAAAATGAATGTTTGGTTGTTGCCAAACTATTTCTGTAAATAAATCAAAGGATGGGGGTGAAAGACAGGCTCCTTGAAGGCAAAATGATGTGAAGGACAGAGGAAAAGATAAGCCAGTTTTCCACGATGTATTTAAATTCTCATGGAAGAGGTGACACCGTTTGATGTTGTAGAAGGTATGAAATCAGATACCCAAAATGGTTCCCCAAGGGAGTACATTTTTAGCCTAATTTCAAGGTAGATCCTCCCTCCTGGGCAGTGTCTAGTATCCCACCTCAGCATATTTTTCAGAAGGAGCTGTCAACCTCTGCAAAGGCTGGCAGGTAGTCTTCAGTGGCTCACAGATCCATCCACCGTTATTCACTCTTACCACCGTGTGTTTTACTGCTTGAAAATCTTTGTGCCTTCATGCCAAGAGACAAAGTTGTAAAGAGCGTCAAGAGCAGAAAGAGAGGCCAGCAAAAATCGAAAAGCAGGTACAGCGTAAACCCAGTGTCCTATAAGGACCCCCACTCAACTCTTAGTGACCATCAGTGCTTCATCTTTGAAAAGGAAAACCACCTGGGTTGACCAGGCTGGATCTCCAAGTAGGTTTATCTGCCTTCTGCTTTGTTATCAGTCCTCCTGCGTCTCCACCCAGGGGGACCCAAAGAAAGTAATGTGCGATTCAGAGCAGCGAAAGTCTAAGTCAAGCCCAGGACTATAGCTGAAAACAGAATACACATGTTCACTTCCACCTAGGCTACAGAAGTGGTGTGCCCAGCACGGGACGATGCACTAGAAATAGAAAGGTAAACAAGAAAGATAGGCTCCCAGATGTCGTGGAGTCCACAAACGACAGTGGAGTGTGATGGTTAGTTTCATGTGTCAGCTCGCCTAGACTATGGTACCCAGTTACTTAATCAAATGCTAACCTCGATGTTGCTTTGAAGGTATTTCTAATCTGTTTAAAGGCCCTAAGAGTAGGGCCTCCCCTGGTGGCGCAGGCGGTTCAGTGCTGTGCTGTGAAGCTGTCCACAGCCTCTGCAGCGCAGGTTCGATCACAGCCAGCTGGCAAGGGTCCCACATGGCACAGCAGACCTCTCCTGTCGTGCACGCTGCTCCCCTCAGCAGTGTATTTCAGTCAGTCTGCCTGTTCTGCTCCCTGCTCTGTCTCTGGTGAATCCTCTCACCCTCCCGCACATCTGGCCTGTGCCCCAGTTCTTGTATAAATAAATAAATCTTTAAAAAAAAATTAAAAATAAATAAATAAAGGCCTTAAGAGTAAACTGAGTGTTTACTTGATGTCTTGGTCTTGATGGGGAAACTTGATGTCTTGGTCTCAAGATAGCAGCTCCTGAGAGTTCCAGCCTGCCAGCTTGCCCTACAGATTTTGAACTTGAACTTGTGTGTTGATACACATATACATATATAAAGAGATGTATATCAAAGAATATATCCAACAGATAGATGATGGATGGATGGACAGGCAGACAATTTGATAGGACAAATAGACTGATAATCTCCTACTGGTTCTTTTTCTTTTTTTTGTTTTTTTTTTTATTTGTTTTTTGTGGGACCCTAGCTGGCCACCAGGGAACGAACAGGCGCTGCAGAGGCTGCGGGCAGCCTCACAGCCCAGCGCTCAACCACTGCGCCACCAGGGGAGGCCCTCCTACTGGTTCTTTTTCTCTGGAAAATTTTAACTGATACAAGGAGACTCACACATACACAAGGAATGTTCAGACCATGTCCTAAATGCAAGGATTGAGGAAGCATCATAAACAGTGTAAGCCTAAGTCAGACTCTCCATATTTGAATCTTGAACACACTGTGTACTAGATTCATCATGACCTTGGGTCAATTCCTGTATTCTCTAAGCCTCAGTTTCCTCATCCATAAAATGGAGGTAGTATCTCCCTCAGAGGGTTATTGCAAAGGGTCAAAGAGGTTAAATATCTTGCTCATCAATACAGAACTAGCATGTATGAAGCCAGGATTTCAACCCAGGTTTGTCTGCTGTATCAGCTTGTGCCTTGGTAATTAGACTACAGCTGCTTGTTCTTTGACACATTTTTCCATAGGCTACCCATATTCTGGCACAGCTTCAAATCTGCTCTGAAGGGCTGCTTCTTTAATTTCATGCCTTTGGCCAACCCTAAGGTAGAACTCCAGGTTTCTACTGCATTCTGGTACTCGGACGTGAGCATTGGCTTCAAATCCAGCCTATCTTAGATTAAAGCTCATCATCTTCCCCCACCACTGATAAGTCCTGGCTCTACCTCTCTCTACTTCTAACATTGGGAAAGTCACTGACCCTCTGTAGGGTAAATGGATTGGTCACACTTTTCTGTGGCTATCATCTGCACCCTTGATCGTGTTAACACAGAAGCTGCTTGGGAGTGTGGACGTGGAGCATGCGTGCCTGATTGTGGATACCCAGGGTATGGCTGTGGGGATTCGTAAATGTGCACACCTGAGCCTAGCGGCAGGGCTACTCAGAGACAGAAGACAGCTGGCTACAAGAGGATAGTGGCTACAGAAGAGGCAAGACCATGAGAGAATGCCAGAGAGAAAGGAGACATATTGTTAGAAGGCTGGGAATCTCAGTGGCTTGCCTGCCTCCCAGCACACCCCCTGCTGCCTGACCCCTACCCCCACCCCCCACCCCTGCCCCCGACCCATACCCACCCTGCTTGCCTACTTGCACTACACTTTGTAACAAATGAGTGTTCTCATTTGTTCAATGGGAGTGTTTGATGATATAAGAAAGGCAGACACATATCACATCATATAGTTTCTTCATCTTTTTGTGTCTGCAGAACCCATCCCAATGTCTGAATATATATTACTCTATGTATTCATTGAGCATTTATTCATTCATCAGCACTTATTTGAATTAATTACACAACAGACGACATGGGTTTAGTCCTAATTCACTCCTTGCAAGCTAATTCCAAAATACCATCATTTTTCATTGAAACAAGTAAATAAGCTGCCGCTGTGTGTTTCATTTGCATGTTATGTTGATATGCTGCCATCTAGTGGATGATGTACAAGTAACATGCAAAAAGAGGAACTGGGTGTGCCCAGAAACAACATCTTAGAAGCATGTTTACAAAGACTGACCTACAGCATTGTCCGGGTTCAACAACTACCTGAAAAACATTTTTAAAATGTGCTTTAAATAGAAAGTAAGTTATAAATGAACAATATGCAATTACCAGCTGCTAATTCTATTGTTTCTAATTTGTTTTAAGCACAATTTTTGAAAAAGGAAGTCAGCATTCTTTCCTGAAAGTGAGTGGGTGATTCTAGATCTTCTAATCCTATTTCCACTGGAGCAGTTCTGCTTTATTATAGATGCTAACTTTTGACACAGGATTCAGAAGAAGAGTTCCATTCATCTGCAGTTTCTTTTTATTTTTTCCCATTCATCAGCACACAGCAAGTTTACTGGGGAAAGGAAAAAAAGGAGAGACACCTGCAGAGACACAAATGGGCAGTCTCAAAAAACCAGAACTGCCTCATCTGCAGATTGAACATCATACTGTTAGGGGGAAAGGATGTCCTGAGATAATCTCATACAGTCTTTGTGGACTCCACCCCCACTCCAGACTAAAGCCATCAGGACATTGGGAAAGACAAATCCCATCACCACCAAGGGGAGGGTGGCTGGGACCTGAGGGTGGAGTTGGGCAGCCAGGTTGGATATAAAAACCAAACACGTGGGCCTTGCTCCCTCTCTGGCTCGCGATCAGTCGTCTCCCGGCTTCACCGCTCCTGGCTGGCGGCCAGCTCTCAGAGCGCCATTTTGGGATTCCTGATCGGCGGATCGGGTAGGACTCATTTAAAACTTTGTCTCCCGCTTTTCTCCCAGAGCTGTACATTTCCTCATTTCCCCTTCCCTTGTAAATAAACCTTTTATTAACCTTTCACGTGTGCCTGCAGTAGAGCATTGATAAGTCCTTTTAAGCGCGCGGGTGAGGACCCACAGTCAGGCACCCCGTTTTGTATCGGGGTTGCTCTACAACAATACTACGGCAAAAGTCACCACAGCTGAACTTGACCTGCAAACACTGAGTTAGGCATGTGTTTTCTTTTTGCCTTTTAAATTAAATTCACAAGTATTAAAATATCAGATTTCACATTAACATCCAGATTTTCCATTTCTCTTGAAAAAATAAAACCTGAGAAACCTAGCAACACAGGAACCATATTTCTGTGTTTACATCTGTAAACATGAGGCTATTAATGGTCTTTCCTCTCTCTCTGCATGTAGAATGGACTCTCCCAATTGACCATTTTCTCCTGGCTAACACCACCTGTCTGGTCCTATCAAACTGGCAAATCCAATTTCTTTCCATGCAAAAATAAATAGCATGGAACAGTAAAAAAATTACTGGACCTTTAAAATTTTCAGAGTATTACTCATCAGTTCTGCAATTACATTCATCAGAATAGCCTATTAAGTTGTGGGAACAAATTAACCAGGAAATCAAGTAACTTAACACACAGAAAGCTTATTTCTCACAGAGTCATTTCAACAGAAATAGGTAGGAGGATTCGACTCTACAAGTCACTGACAGACCCAGGCTGGCTGAGGCACCACAATTTTGGACAACACTGGATGACACAGAAGGAGAAAAATGAAGAGAATCTCACATCAGTTTCACCTCTTCATTCAGAAATGACATTAGGCACTTTCATTCATGTTTCATTTGCCATAAATAAACACATGGTTTCCACTAATTAAGGAAGCAAGGAAATGTAAAATAAATATTTGATAACATTACTCTGTGAAAACCTCAGTAAGTTATTTTACTCATCTCATACATCTGTAAACATGAGTCTTTCCTCTCTCTAAAGGTCATAGAAAGAATAAAATGAGATAATATACTAAAAGAACTTTGATAGCTCTAAAGACATACAAATTTAAAAGGGTCATAGTACCTATGTAGGGTAAATAGAAGTTATCAGGTTTACCCACCCTCCCACCCACCCTCCCGCCATTAGAATCAATGATCCACACCTGTGGGTTTACACACAGGCCTGATGGCACCTGCAGTGTGGTGTGGGCATGCGTAAGTGGCACACTGGAGCCAAGAGACCAAGTATATAAGGGCGGCGTCACATAGGACTACACGGCAGAGGACCTTGGCAGAGGACCAAGAGTGCAGTAGAGACCAGAGGAGAGACCACATCAGAATGCCAGAGAGACCAGAAAGAGTAAATATTTGCTGGGGACCGGGAAGCCCTGTCTGCCCTGTACCTGGTTCCTTCACTACAAATAGTGAAAAAAGATCATTAAAAGCCTGAAAAAGCCACTGAGGCCTCCAGGATTCCTCCTTTACCCGTCTGCCTGAATCAACAGGGAATCTGCTGTGTGCCTTGCTGGCACTATACTACACTATGGTGGAATTAATATGTCATCACCTCTACACACACAGAAGTGTGGGTCACAGAACAGGTACTCTGGGAGCTTTAGAATATAAAACTGCTGGGCCTCCCTGGTGGCGCAAGGGGTTAAGACGCAACCTATGAAGCTATCCGCAGCCACTGCAGCACAAGTTCCATCCCTGGCCAGGGAGCTACCCACATGGCGCAGCAGACCTCTCCTGTCTCCTCACTGCTCACCTCAGAAGTGTATTTCAGTCGCTCTGCCTGTTCTGTTCCCCACTGTCTCTGGTGAATTCTTTCACCCTCCACATCTCTGGCCTGTGCCCCAGTTCTTGTATGCATAAATAAATATTTTTTTAAAAAGAATATAAAATTGCTTTCATTTTCATTGTATTATTCAGCCAATTCACCTGTATTCAAGGCTGACCCAGGGAACACTTAGGATCCTCATTCTCTTCCAAGTTAAGTGTTCAGCCTTGATGAAATTATTAAAGTACAACAGATTTTATATTCCAAAGATGGTTGCAACAGTTTCTCCCATTCCATATTCTCTTTCCACAATATAATCTTAATAATCCTCTCACTAAATGGGATGGAGATACCATCCTCTTGAATTTGGGGAGAGCTTCATAACTGCTTCAGCCAACAGACTGTGACAGAAGTGATGTTGAGTGAATTCCAAGTAGTCATAACAATGGCATGGACTTACTTTACTCTTCAGGGAAGCTCACTCTCAGACCCCAGGGGCCAGGCTGTGAAGAAGCCCAAATGAGCCTATACAAAGAGTACACAGAGAAATGTGGATGGAGCTAGAAGGAATTATGCACAATGAAATAAGCCAGAAGGAAAAAGAAAATTATCGATGGTTTCACTTATAGCAGGAATACAGGGGAACCAAATAAGATGTCAGTGTAAAAAAATAATAACAGTACAAAACACAACAAAGCAAAACCAGACAATTATAAATCAGAGACATCCTGCAGGGGAGGAGGAGGGAGAGGGGTCAGAGGGAGGGAGGGAGGAGCACAGGGGACTGAGGTGATGGTGCACGGGTGCATTGGTGGAGGAAACTCTATGGGGACTACACCTAAGGAGGTAGGGGGAAGCAAATACTGTTTAAAAATGAACAATGATGTAAAAAAAAATTTTTAAATAAATAACAAAGAACAAGGGGGAAAAAAAAAACAACAAAGACTACACAGAGGCCCCAAAGGTAGGTATTCCAACAACTGCCTAGTGAGGTCCCCACTGAGCCAACAACAACCTCAAAGCCAGGGCTGAAGACACCCCTCCCCTCACCCCATGTTTCCTGCCCCCAGCTAGATTATGAAGTCTGGCCTATAAGATCTTCTCAGCTGAGCTCCAAAAACGTGTAGCAGAGAAAAGCCATCTGCACTGGGTTCCATCTAAATTCCTGCCCCCTAGCATGTGTAAGTACAATAAAATGACTTGTTTTACACTTCTAAGTTTTGGGGTAAATTTTTATGCAGCAACAAGATTTAGAATAACTAGACTCATTAGCATCAATAATAGTAAGTTATTATCACAGAGAAAAGGGAAATCTATATTTACTGAATTATTCCATTTCAAATAATGCAAACAATTATGAGATGCTAAAAATATACCATAGTGATAAACAAAAGTATCTCCCTCACTTGAAAAATTCAGATATCTCCACTAGAGAGAACTCAGATGATTTCTATATTTCTGAAGTGTTTTCACAAAACAAGACTCCCACTCCAGAGTCCAACATGACTGCTCAAGTTCCAAGTATTACGTTTACATTTCAGCGAGCAGGGCAGTAAAAGGGACAGGATTGGGATGGCCCTCCCTTTTAAGAAAAATTCCTGGAGGTGCATCCATTGGCCAGAATCAGGATGCAAGAAAATCTCGAAAAAGTTGTCTTTGTTGCTACGTCCCAACTAGTAAATAAGAAACTGGTAATAAGGAAAATGGATATTGGGGAGAAAGTGGTAGATTGTGGCACGTGCATATTTCAATTCTGGCACATGCAAAATTCAATGCATACTTGGCTTACGATTGCAGGTTTAAGTAACAGAATAGTTACGTCAAGAACACCACCAGTGTGTCCTCTGTTAGACTCTTGTCTCTAAAGATTTAGGTTAGAGCTTTCAGATAAAATAAAAATACGTATTTATGCTGGATCAACTTTCTTCACCGGATGGGTATTAAGTTAAATGGCAACCAAGCACTTAATAAGTTAATGATCCCTAAAGAAAGAAAAGACATTTAAAGACAATATTTCTTCTAAAAACCAAAGTATAGCTGATCAGTCTTCCTGTAATCTGTTCCCTCCAATAAGTCACTCAATAACCTGAAGTTCAGTTTCATCATCTATAGTTACCGCACATTGCCGTGAGGATTAAATGAGATTACACATGTCAAAGTGGTTTGTAAACAGTAGAGTTTTATACAAATATAAAGTTATGCACCTTCAGAGCTATCCCTCAAAAGACACTTATTCAATTAAACATCTTTAAAAATTTAACAATGTATAAATACATTCACAAAATAATCTGTTGATTAGAAGACTAACAAAGTTTATGGTACCTACAACAGAATTTACAGATGCCTAAATTGTTTCAGATTATTATATATATTGCTTCTTTTTAAAGAATGACATTACTACAAATGCATGATTTACAATATCCCCATTAGAGTCAGAAAAAAAAAATAGATTCACAAAATAAAATATCTTTCAGGCATTTATTATGCCAAATACATAAATTATTATTCTCACTACAAGAATAATACTCTTTTAGTGGTAAAAGACTGCATTACGCCAACAACCAATGATGAAGTTCCATGAAGTTCCAAAGTAAAACCTAGCTTCCTTTCCCCAAAATACACAGAACAGCATCAATCTCTACAAATCTCTTAAACATAAACTATGAAAATTCTGTATATATTAGTTGGGCCTCATGTACATGACTAGTTACAAATAAACATAAACAAAAAATCAGTTTCTACCTGTCTATGAATGTTTGGGATAAGAAGTTTCATCATGAAATATATATTAAGTTGTAAAATTAACAATTATTTCTAACTTATGCATAAGTCAAAGTGCTCACTCTTATCATGGAAGCCAAACCTGCTTCTGAAAATAATCTACATGAATACTAAACAGACAGACTAGGAACATCCTCCTAAATTCTAGGGGTGAAAATGCAAATGTCTCCATTACATATGTACATGAACGCCAGCCCTTTCACTCACTTGGGACATATGGATTACATGACTACATGCATACACATGTAACACCATGAACCAAATTTTGACAATGTTTCTAGCAACACCATGCTTTTGAGCCCCAAATGCTAGAAAGAAAATAAAAACATAATATGAAAACTACTTTTCCTTTATAAGTAAACTTTCGAATGGAAAAGAACCCCCTCTTTGCAACATGTACTGAGCTCTAGAAATTTCAGAGTCAATATTTCTTCAGTTGTTTCCCAATGAAATAGAACATACAAACTTTCTCTCTCTTCAGGAAGTCTGGTTGTCTCCAGTGTTCTGCAAAAGAGAAAGAACTCCTTAATATTTAAAGTTATTTCGGGCCTCCCCAGTGGTGCAGCGGGTTGAATGCTGTGCTGTGAACCTGCCCGCAGCCTCTGCAGTGCAGGTTTAATTTCCAGCCAGCCAGGGAAAAACCCACATGGTGTGGTGGATCTCTCCTGCCTCACCCACTGCTCCACTCAGCAGTGTCTTCTGTCCATCTGCCTGTTGTGCTCCCAGCTCTGTCTCTGGTGAATTCTCTCACCCTCCTGCACCTCTGACCTGTACCCCAATTCTTGCACAAATAAATAAAATCTTTTAAAAAAAAAAGTATTCTTTCAAAAATATATTAAAAGTTATTTCAATTAATATAACTTCAAAACACTGGGCCTGGAAAACACTCCAAATTTGTAAGCAGAACCTCACATTCTACAGTCCAATTATGTGACCCGCTGGAGAAGTAAACTAATGTGCCCACCCAAATGTCCAGCAAGTCACTCTCATTTTGGTGGGGCATGTCCAGGTACCATATAAGTCTACCAACCCTATCCATGCTATGTCAGGCTCAAGATCCAATTTCATCTGCATTCAATCTCCCTCCCCTGCTTCAGAAGCACTAAAAATCATAAGGAAAAAACCTATTAAGCACAGACATGACAATTACCATAAGGGGGACCACAGCAAAAATATACTGGGACTATGCAAAAATCTCTCAGGGGGAGAATCATGTTCCCCCTACAAGAATAGTCATTTTCTCTACCTCTTTGTCTTTATTTAAAAGAAACTAGAGTAGAATGGAAAGAATAATGAATCGCAAGAGTGGAAAGTTGGGTTAAGCCAGCTCTGTACTACTTATTAACTATATACTTGAGAAATTACTTAATCTTTCAGGACTTTTGTTACCTAATTGTGATCCTTGGACCAGAGGCAGCATCAGCACATGGGAACTCACTAGACGTGTGAATGATGACACCACCCAAATCAAGTGAATTAGGAACTTTAGGGACAGGTCCCAGCAGTCTGCATTTTTGTCCTCTGGCTGATTCTGATGCATGCTCAAGTTTGAGAACCACTGCCCTATATCACGTTACCTGCCCAAACTACTACATGAAAACACACATGAGGCATTCAACACACAAAGACTTCATCAACTTTCCCAAGAAATTTAAACAATTACTATTTACCTATAAATACTTCTTATCCCATCAAAACCCTGACTTAAATTCCTGTGGGACTGCAGTAAAACCTGCATGTTCTCTTAAAAAAATTCAGGATTTAATACATTTTTCAAAACTGTTCATCTCAAGCCACCATAAATTAATGGAAAGCAACTGAACTTAAGGTGATTTTGTAAAAGTAAGTTTTTATCAATGATATACCCCTCTAGCTTTAAAATAATTTCAGGACACTGACAATATACTTCTAGAAAGTCCTAAATTCTCAAAAAAAAAAAAAAGAATTAAAATAACTTGATCATCATCAGCTCATATTTAAATAAACCTGTAACTTAAGAAACACAATTTTTAATTTTAATTTCATAAAAATTAAACTGTAAGAGTCAGAAATCATTCCATTAGTCATTGACCACATCAAAATTACCCTCCCATCCAGAAAACACTTACTTGTCTTAAAAACTGCTTTCCAAGATAAGATGTAGCCATGCTGGTTAAATTCTTTCTGCTGCCCACTTTGCACCTGATGTAGCCATAGAGGTTGGCACCTTGTAGCACCACACCCATGATAACCACTGCCTGGGAAAGGAAAAAATAAACAAAAGTTTACTGTTCAAAAATTGACTTTTCTCTATGCCATAGATGAGACAAGGCAAACTGTCATGGGAAAGAGAAGGGAAAAAAAGCTCTGTAAAGAGGGGTTTTGCCAATGAAACTCCCTAACTTGTCAGAATGACCTCTCCAGTGCAAACGCACTGTTTCTTCCACCAACCATATTTACTGAAAGCATATGCTATATGTTGGGTACCACATCAGCTCCCCAGACATGCAGTCAGGGAGTCTTTTCTGTGATTTTTTCATGGGCCCCCCAGGTTGTTGTTATGGGCTGAATAGCAGCCCCCCTCAAATTCATTCTAGAAGTCCTAACTGCAGTATCTCAGAATGTGAATATATTTGGAGAGAGGGCCTTTAAAGAGGTAATTAAGGTAAAATGAGGTCTCTGGAGTAGACCCTAATCCAGTATGACATGGTGTCCTTATCAGAGATTAGGACACACACACAAGAAGATCTGAGGACACAGAGAGAAAACAAGTCAAAGAAAGAGGCCTCAGAAGAAACCAACCCTGGTGACACTTTTATCTGAGATTTTCAGGCTCCAGAATAGTAGAAAAATAGAATCCTGTTGTTTAAGTAACCCAGACTGTGGTACTTTGTAAGAGCAGCCCTAGCAAACTAATTAGTTCATCTTGCCAACTGAAATGCTCCCAATTGGAGCTGTGACTCTCCAAGCAAGTCATCTAATTGCATGAGATGGCCACCCTGTGACAATGCCCAAACTAGCCACATGGACAAACCATGCAGTTAAGTCATGGAACCTCATGAAGATGCCTTCCAGGCCCCAGAAACTCCAGCAACTGTCTGACTACAATTATGTATCAAGTCACAACCTTCCGAACAAATCCCTCCCAAGCTTCTGAACCACAGAAACTATGAGATAATGAAATGCTTGTTAGGTCACCAAGTTTTGGGAAAATTTACTACAGAAGCAATAGAAAACCAGAGTAAGTCACCAACTCATATTTTCAGAAAAGACAACTCTATTACTTACAAATTAAGCTAATAAACATGTTTGTTTAGAATTTACTGAACATTCCCATCCAGCAAAATAATAATGTGATAAATATGGTAACCTCTATATAACAGAGGCTACACGAAAATTCTACTATATACTTGGATAATCAATGTAATGGGTTTTGGGGGTTTTTTTTGTGGGACCCTCGCCGGTGGCTGGGGATCGAACTGGCACTGCGGAAGCTGCGAGCAGCCTCACAGCCCAGCGCTCAACCGCTGCACCACCTGGGGAGGCCCAGTTTAATGGGTTCTTTAACAGGACTCTGTTCTCCAATACTTAGAGAAAAGCAGAGCTGGGAAAGAGAACTAGGGACACACATGATGAAGCTGCCTATTCAAGGTAGTCCCTAATGTTAACATAGATTGTTTCTTATGATTATTCAACAGACATCTTGATGGATTATTCAATAGTTCTACACTGATACTCACCAGCCACTTCACTCTGAAGGAGAAGAGAGCACTAAAGGCAAATATCACCCACAGCACTGGACAGGCAACAAGTCCTAACCAAAAGATTCTTGACTCTGCCTCTGAAACAGTTTTATTCTGTTGAGAGGATTCCTACAAAAGAACATGAATTTAATAACCACTATTGACATATTTATCAGTAAAAAGTTTAACATTAGAAATGAAAATACCTTACCTTCAAATTCAAAGAAATTATCAAAGACAACCCAAGTCCTAAGTTAGAATCACTCCCCAAATAAGTTTAACACCTACTACAGTTAATTTCAGGAACTGGCTTTACATTTTTAGGAATTGGTTTTTAAATACTTTGTTTTAAAACTTTTGTTTAACTTTAATACTTTGTTTTAAAATTTTTGCATTTCCAAGGCAGAATGGATGACCTAGGATAGTAAAGACTCTGGCTTCAATTCATACTACACTTGTACTATGCATCAATAACGAAGCTTTGAATCATACCTAGTAAGGTATGATACCTTAAGGTGTTATATTAGCTGTGATAACACCTTATTAAGAATGATAATACCTTATTAGGTAAAGATCAAGGAAATCAAGGCTATGGTTATCCTGGACACTAAAAGGACAAATCAAGGTCCAGAGAAAGAAATGGAATCAAAGGATTCTGGATGTATAATCAGTGTCTTAACGACACCTGGAAACTTAAAAGGGTGGTCATTTCCAAGGTAGATTTTACAATACAAATAAATATGGGCTCATTGAGCACAGCGCTGCTTTCTGAGAAGTACTTGTCAAGGTAATCTCTAGAATTCTGTCCTCTGCTCTCAAACTAATTTTCACAGGGAAATTGAATATTCACTATAGACAAACAGCTAACCCACAACAGATCAGGGTCTCCTTAGGATTCCTGAAGACACAGGCTCAAAGAATAGTTTGCCTCAATTCAGATTTTCTACCCAGTTGCAATACTTCTCATTTTCCTGCCCACAAATGGAAGAGGACCAGCGGAGCAAAGACACGCTAGGCAGAGAAGAAACTGGAGACACTAGACTGGGAAACACGAAGTGGAAGGTAGTCAGAAAGAAATCCTTTATCAGTAGCTTGGCAGCAGCTTGGCAACTGCATAAACTCTAACCCAAATCCTCTCAGAGGACTTTCTTCACTATGCATACTTTTATTTCCAGTCTGAACTAGATAGGAAAATGTAGTAAGTCTTAGAAGGCCATCTGGCTTAGTGCAAACATGCACTAAGAGAGTACTTTAATCTTAAAGTAATTCACCCCTTAAATATTAAAATGTAATCTACATAATTTATTGAATAACTCTAAAAAGAGGGTGGGGATCCATTTACCTTTCTGGATTCAAACACCCAATGGCTTTTTCCATCTTCATCAATATGATTCCACCAACGCAGGCCAACCATTAGTCTCCCTGTGACATTCTGGTAAAGATTAACATGTATACATATATTTTAAAGGCATGATTGAACGATCCTATCTTAGTGTAACACTTCACAAACAAAAAAATCTTCAGCATTACTCCATAACATCCAGTTAAAGATCATTTCTTCCCAAGGCCTGGACAAAAGATTAATTGGCAATTGTAGGACTAGCAGGGGTGGAAGTGAGAAGGTGAACACATCTAAAACACTGCTCTTCCCTTTCCCTCATGGATCCCTGTCCTTATTCCAGTCCCTCATGGTCATTAAATCCTTTGTTCTTTAGTTACTGGGACCTACTTTTTCCTATACATTCTGGTTATAGCTGTATATATAACTACATGTCTCCAACAATGATTGTTATGGACTAAATGTGCCCCCCCCCCAAATTCATGTTAAAATTCTGCCCCTCAATTATGTGATGGTATTATGTGGGGCCTTTGTTTTTCCTCTAGATTTAGCTTTAGACACACTCCAAAAGTTGGAATGTAAATGATCACTGTCATTAAGAAGTAAAGGAGGGATTGGGGTCAAAATAAGGGGGGTGCAGGGCCTCCCCGGTGGCGCAGCGGTTGAGCGCTGGGTTGCGAAGCTGCCCGCGGCCTCTGCGGCACCGGTTCGATCCCCGGCTGCTCCCCGGCCACCAGAGGAGGGTCCCACATGGCGCGCAGACCTCTCCTGCCGCCCGCTGCTCCCCTCAGCAGTGAACTTCGGTCCTTCTGCCTGCTCTGCTCCCCGCTCTGGCTCTGGTGAATTCTCTCACCCTCCTACGCTTCTGACTGTACCCAGTGCATGTATAAACAAACAAACAAACAAATAAATAAAAACATGCCTCTATAAAAAAAATAATAAAAATAAAAAAATTTAAAAAAAAAAAATAAGGGGGGTGCAATTGTATGGGGAATATAAAAATTTTTTAAAAATTTAAAAAATAAAATAAAATAAATCAAGTTAAAAAAAGAAGTAAATAATCTATACAGTTTTTGTTTCTTTCTCAAGTCAAGAAGTTTAGCAGGTTGGCTTTTAAAAAAAAATTCTAACTCTGACAACCAATTTTAATTAATTTCTAGTTTTGTTGCATTAGTCTAGAAAACATGGGTGGGCGATTTTTGGATTTCCTTCATAGTTATATTTAATCAAGTTTTGTAAATGTTACAAGGGAACTAAAAAAAAGGTCTTATCCTTGTACCTACAAAGTTCCAAATATCATTCTGCTATAAAATTGATCAGATCTTTTAGACCTTATTTATCTGTTACTTTGATCTGTTAACACAGCAGTCTATCAAATCCCTACCACATTCACGTTCCTTCCATCTTTACCTAATGTTTCCAATGGTTTTTCACTATACATAGTCTGATATAATGTCATTCTGTGAAGGATCCTCACTGTGATTCATAAATGACCCTTTTTGTTCCATTCAATGCTGGCTTGCTTTCATTTCTATTATGTCTGATAATATTATGCCATGTTTTCTTTTTGTCTAAATTGGTCTAAGGCTATCATTGCCTTCTTTTATTTTTTTCTAACGTGAAGATTTTAGTTAGATCTTTTGGGTTGGACTAACTATTCTATCTAATTTGCAACTTCTTCCAATACCTTGTACATGATCTTTAAGCTTCCTTGACACATGCATTTTTTCCTTTTCTTGTCTGAACTGTTTTAGTTGCTCCTGTCTTCTCCAAAGTTGTGGATGACATACAACTTGTTTTAAATTTTACAAATAGTTACCATTGAAGTTTTAAAACCATTATTTAACTTTTTTACTCGATTAGTATACAGGCTATAACACTGAAGTGAACTTTTTAAGTTATCCTTCCTTCTCCAGCTCTGCTTGGTCTTCATTAATATCACCTATATGCTTAGATGACTTTTTTGTATAAATAATTATTTCTTCTTTAAAGAGATCTCTCCATCCAATATGGATCTCTGCATCCATCTCTCCACCCAATATGCCCTTTCTCACCCCAACAATAGGGTTTCTCAACCTTGGCACTATTGACATTTTGGGCCAACTAGTTCTTATTGCTGGGAGTTGTCCTGTGCATCTTAAAATGTTTAGCGGCATCCCTGCCTCTGCCCAATAGCACACACTTCCCCACCACCAGTTGTAACAACCAAAAATGTTTTCAGACATTGACAAATGTACCAAGAGACAAAAATCAACCCTGGTTGAAAAATATCACCTAGAGCACACAAAGGCGCTTTTGCCATGTGTGGGTACTCCTTACGTATTGGTGGACAAACGCTCTGGAGTCTTCTTTTACTTCTTTGTGTGTGTGTGTATGTGTGTAATTTCTTATTGAGATTAACATTGGTTTACAGTACAATATATGATTCAGAAGTACTAGTTCACATTACTTCAGATATGTTACCACCCCAAAACCACAGTCCTCTAAAAATCCTACATGGCACACCAGGAGGTGACCCTGAAGCAAAACCAGTGGTATGGATTAGAAGCAAAATGTAGGGTGTGAATGAAATAAGGCAAGTCAATGACTTAATAATCTATATGTGATTTGATATGCATGGCACTTGAACACAGATGAGGCCTAGAGTGACAATACGATGAATTAACATCAATCCAAAATTCTACTGTCAAATTATTTTACTGTTTACATGTTATTCAACCTCATCATATTAAATACAATTTTTAAATAAAAACAATCAAACCTACCTTGACTGCCCAAAAGTCACATGATAACAACAAGATAATTGTCACCATACAGGCAATAAAGCTGCTGCTGACCAATTCACAGAGAAGATAGACTACAATTGCACTGATGCGAAAGAATAAATGGAAAAATGATGCCACTGGGTGTCTGAAAACCAAAGCATAATAAAAGAAAAGTGATTACATTTTACTACAGGTCCTGCAAATGTAGATGAAAAATGTTTCAGCCATAGCATAACATGCAGTTTTGTCAAAATAAATGACTTGGAAAATAAAAGGCAAGCCGCCTACCTCTCTTTTCCTAAGTCCCACTACTTGATGAGGCCCGCTGTTGTCACAGAAAACACACTACATAAATGTGTGTTAAAATGAGACTTTAACATCTCACTGAATATGAACTTTCACTAAACATATAATGAGAAACTTTAGCAAGCTTGGAGAAATAAAGAAACTATACTCAGGATTTGAATCCTATTTTCACATGTCCAAAAATCAAGTTAATTCCTAAGCCCTCCCTCCACAATTGCTTCAGGGATTAAGTCACCATCAGAACTGAGATACAATCCACATACCGTACAATTCACCAATTGAAAGTATCTAATTCAGTGGTTTTTGTTATTTACACAAAATGTGCACCACCATTACCACAATCAATTTTAGAACTTTTTTAATATCCCCAAAAGAAACCCTGTACCCTTTGGCAGTCAATCCCATTTACCCCTCTCTAACCTTAAGCAGTCACTAGTGTACTTTTTGTCCTATACATTTGCCTATTCCGAACATTTTATATCAGTGAAGTCATATGACTGGCATCTCTCACCTAGCATAATGTTTTCAAAGTTCAGGAAGAATTTTATTTCATTAAGTGAAATTCTTCAAAGAGAACTAAATTTAAAATAGAAATATGTTTGGTTTGGTATTTTCATGTTAGTTTATAAAAAGAATGCAATTCTGAAATTCGCACAATAAAACAAAATGCAAAATATTTATTTAGAGTAGTTTGAATATTCTACATATCCTGAATATTCAGAATATTTACAGAATATCTAAAAAATGGTGCATTCTTGATAAATAACAGCTAGAATTAAAAAACACCAGCATCCAAATAACTGAATTTGCAGATTTGCAAATAGTATCAAGTAAAATTCGATATGCTAGTCCTTCCCAAAGAAAATCTGAAATGTCACTTTTGCCTCAGACTAAAGATCAATATACACTAGCAATATACACTAATCACAAGCATATTGTAAGAACTGTGTTAGATCGCATCAACAGGTACCATCTATGGAGAGAATTGCACTTATACTCATACCTGATTTTGGACTTTTTTGGTCTGGTGGTTGTCTCCTCTTCCGCATCAAAGAGCGAAACATCTTCAGTGTCATCATTACTGTCCTAATGGGAAAATTAAATATCCATGAAGCAAAATAAAATTCAGTATTTGTATGCCCACCTCGAGCAAGGCAGCTTGCTAGTCAAAAATGGGAGACAAAATGAAGACCTGGTCACAGTCACGTAGAATTTATAACCCAGGGAAAAGCCAAGTGTAATTCCTTCACACACACACACACACATACACACCCCCCCCCACCCATCTGGCAAAAGCCCCTCATAGGAATCCAAGTGCTTGTCACCCAAGCCTCTGAGCACTGTTGAGAAAATAACTACAGTGATGATGGTCCCACAATTATGACTTCCATTCCCAGCTGCCTTCTTACAAGTCACAGAGAAGGCTAAGGCCATCAGAACAGATTCACAAAAATCACTTGACCGCATCCTTGTTTCCCTGACCCTTTCTCACAATTCTTTCTCCCCTTATCCAAGGTTAAAACAACTGTGTGTGTTTGGAAAACCTTTTTCTCCCTCTTCCTCGGGGGCTTGTTCTGTTGATTTTCCCTTTATTTACATTTTCTTCTGTCTTCACATCTTTTTATCAGCTTTCTAATCAGCATGTAAAGCTCCTCAGGTATCATTTATTGCTCAAAAATGGTATTTTGAAAACCATGATCCTAAATCTTCTCTTTAATCTACTTTCCTTCTGAGAGCATTCCTTCCTTTCACAACCTTAGGCTCCTAAGAGTGGCTCACACCTCAACACACTGCAATTCACCATCACATCAACCACCATGAATGGTACTTGTAAGCGGTACAAAGGCAGGGCCTCGCTTGGTGGCGCAGTCGCTTGAGCGCAGCGCTGTGAAGCTATCCACAGCCCCTGCAAGGCCGGTTCCATCCCAGACGGCCAGTGAGGGTCTCACACGGCGCAGCAGACCTCTCCTGTCTCGCCCGCTGCTCCCCTCAGCAGTGTATTTCATCATTCTGCCTGCTCTGTTCCCCTCCCGCGCATCTGGCCTGTACCCCGGTTCTTGTATAAATAAAAAAATTAATTTTTAAAAAATTTTAAAAAAAGAGGTACAAAAGCAGGTCAGAGAAGGTATGAGACAATAAAAGTTATGAGACAGAAAGAGAGGTAGAGTTGAAGATGCTGTGATCCTGACACTGAAGATGGAGGAAGGAAGCACAAGCCGAATTTGACTGCGGTGAATTTCATAGAGGTTTGAAGAGTTAAGAGATGCTCACAGACAAACCTTTAAGGAGCACCTGGCCTCTAGATAATGGAAAAGCAAGGATAAATCTTATTTCTCCCCTAGGAAGAACAGAGCACAGCTAAGACCTTGATTTTAGCCCCTTGGATTTCTTTTTTTTTTTTTTAAACAGTTTTCTTTTTCTTTTTAAAGATTTATTTATTTATTTATTTATTTATACAAGCACTGGGTACAGTCAGAAGCACGGGAGGGTGAAAGAATTCACCAGAGCCAGAGTGGGGAGCAGAGCAGGCAGAAGGACCGAAGTACACTGCTGAGGGGAGCAGCGGGCGGCAGGAGAGGTTTGCGCACCATGTGGGACCCTCCTCCGGTGGCCGGGGAGCAGTCAGGGAGCAGCCGGGGAGCAGCCGGGGAGCAGCCGGGGATCCAACCGGCGCTGAAGAGGCTGCGGGCAGCTTCGCAACCCAGCGCTCAACCGCTGCGCCACCAGGGAGGCCCTAGCCCCTTGGATTTCTAATCACCAGAACTTTAAGATAAATCTGTGTTAAGCCACTAAGTATATGATAATTTATACAGCAGCAATAGGAAAACTATACATTAACAAAGTCCAGCGAGACTGAAGTTTTTAATTCCTTAAACAGGTCAATTCGTGCCCCACTGCATCCATTTACACTGTGGTTCATTCATTCTACCTAGAACACTCTTTTCTCTTAATCTGTTCTTTGAAAGACTGGCTTATTCTCACTTATTTAGTCAATATGGATTACCAACTACATGGCAGGCATTGTTTAAGTGGTACAGAAAAAAGACAAATAGCTCTACACTCTGGGAGTTGCATTACTAAGATAAAGAAGGATGTGGGTGTAACATATTTCAGGGTGAAATTAGAAGTTTGGTTTCGGATATGTAAGTTCAAGATGCTAGTATTAAGAACTTTAAAAAAAAAATTAAATGAGGGGTGAACTACTAGAGCCCTACACATAGAATTGGCATGTTCTGATTCATGTGTTGAATGAAAAAGTCTGGCTTCTATATTAAGAATCCGGAGGGAAGAGAGAAGGAAGCAAAAAGACACATAGCTGGGAGACCGGTTTTGAGGCTAACCCAATAGTGGAACCAAGAAGTAATGGTTTGCTCAAGGATAGATGCAGTGGAGGCGGCGAAAAGTAGTCAGATTACAAATACATTTCAATGCGGAACTGAAAGGATTGGTTCTAAGTAAAGGTAAAAGAAAAGGAGGAAGATTCCAAAGTTTTTGTATTGAGCAGCTAAAAGATGAAGAAGCCAAAGGCAGACCCTGGGCTCTCCAATATTTAGAGAGCAGAAAGATAAGAAGGAATGAGCCATGGCAGATTAAAAAAAAAAAAAAAAAAAAATGCTGAACCAGGTGAGGGTAGTGTCCAGAGAATCAAGGAAAGAGTTTGCAGGAAGAGGATCTGATCAACTGTGCCAAATGCTGATCACTGAAAAAGGACCATTATTTCTAATAGATGATTAGCAACATCAAAAATAGCAGCTTCAGCATGGTAGTGGGAAGAGGGAGAAAATCTGGCTAGAATGAATAGAAAAATTAAAAGGTTAAGTATAGACATATGTTTTAAGGAGCAAAGAATGCAGTGATAACTAAAAGGGCAGGTGAAGTGTTTTTATTAAGATGGGAGAAATTAAAGCATGCTTACATGCTGCTGTGAACAGCTTTTGAAAGGAAAAAAAAATTGACAGTGCAAAAGAAGTGAGAATTGCTAACCAAAACCTTCTAGTAAGGAAAGAAGGGATGAACAAGTAGAGGGCACTTGTATAAGAATAGAGCCCAGACAGTTCAGCTGAGAGGAAAGCAGACTATATGGGATCTTATGGGCAAAGATGCAGAAAGCATGTGGTGTGAAAATTCTGAGGTTTCCCACTTTCCAGTGAAACAAGAAGCAAGGCTATTTGTCAGTTAAAAGAATAAGGAAGAAATGTTGAAGGTTTTTTTGAAAACTGAGAAAATTTTAGTAGTGGTCTAAGATGATGGGAAAATAAAGGGACCCTGGAAATACAGTGATGATTGTCCGATAGCATTAAGGGCCGCTTCAAGTTCATGATCACAAATCCACAGTGTGTATAATCAACAGGGCTGCTTTTCTTCGGCATCCTTCAGCCTCGTTGCAGCTTCTGAAGCCAAATTTAACCATCATTGGATTTTCTCCAACAAGTCACCTCCTCAAAGTGATCTTTGTGATCATAAATGCTACAGTTGTCATATTCTCAGCACTTGCTATTGCATCACCTTGTCTTTGCTATTATATGAAAATATCTTTAGCCATGTAACATGCCTCCACACCCAAACCCTTGACAAGCTCCCATCCCCCAGTGCCCTCCAACTCACCCAGCAATTCAAGGCAAGAACCTTATCTGTGGGGTCCGCAGCCCTGTTCCAGGGCCCAGATCACTGCCTGAGTCAGAGTAATTCCTCAGTAAAAAAAAAAAAATATCTATGATAATCTATGTGAAAAAGCACTATAAACACTACTTTTCAATTTAAAAACTTAAATAGGAAGAGATTAAATAATCTTTACTGATCTTAAACCTGTGGACAGTAAATTAATCTGAAACTCTAAGGGTACTGACATGATTCATCTAAGTGGACGAACCATCACCCATGTTTATTTGGCAAGGAAATCGTGAAGGAAGGTCCTGGCGGTGTCTCACTATAGGATTGCACTGCACCCCTGAGAGTCAGGCTGCTGCTCCTCCCCGTCGCTGTCCAAGAATAGTTGAGTCTTAAAACTCGAGACCACCCCAACGTCACAAGTGAGAGGGTTTCTGCAGCCTGTTAGGGGGACGAGCCATAAATGCGCGCGGCATTTATCAAAAATGCGCTTCTGCACACCCCCAAGCAAGCTGCCCCTCCTCAGCGCCGCCTGGGTGACCCGCCGCCAGAGGCCTCGGGGTCCCCCCAGCAGTGATCGCTGGTCCTCCGGCCGCCCGGGCTTAGGCAGCAGGCGGGCACACCGACACAACGCGCCGGGGAAGATCCACTCGCGCCCCTCGGACCCGGTAGGCCAGACCCCCAGCCACCACCACCCGCTTCCCGCAGCCATAGCCCCTCACCTGCTGCAACATGGCGTCGCGGCGCCAGTCCCACTTCCGGGAGCCACGTCAGCTGGGCAGCCGGGCGGGCACTAGAACTGAGACAGCCAGATCACCACCCGCCAAAGAGGAATCAAGGTACCAGCCCGAGCCAGTCCCCACTTCCGCTTACGTGACTTGGGGGAGGAGCTATTGTGGGGGCTGGTCTGTGGGCGGGGCTAGAGCCGCACACCGGAAGAAGGCGGAGCGAGATTGTGGGCGGGGTGAGCCGCGGGGCGGGGCCTGGTCCTAGCTGGAGCCAAAACCAGCTGGCAAGGAGCCCAGTGGGCTTCTGGGCCAGCACTCGGTGGCTCATCGGGTGGAGATGTTGTTGCTACCTGAGGGATCATTTCGGCCAGCCCTAAAGGTGAGGGGCTGGGGAAGAGGCTTTATCATTCCATGGTTTCATTTTGTCTGAGTTTTACGTATATTTCTAAACAGTATGACTGTTGTACTTTAAATTTTAGAAACAGGTGGAAAATAAATGTTTTCCTGCAAAGAGATAAAAAGTTGTAAGAACACGGCAGAAAGAGTCTAGAGTAACATTGGAAAATAATATTATAGGTGAAAAACACCAGGAGCAGCTCTCTGCTCACCTGTGACTATGCAAGGGCTTCTCTTCCTTTCTCCTTTTCTAATAAGCCTGACATTTTAAAATGTATTTTAAAAAAAGAAAAAACCACAAAACAGGGATAGACAAGTTGAAAACGTGGGTACTGGAATTTGAGCACCTGGATTTGAGTCTAGGTTCCTTCATTTACCAATCACTTACCAATCAAACCTATATAGAGGTTACTTTCTTACCTCTATATAGTTCTTTTCTCAAGCAAGCATAAAATGGGGAAAATGCTATCCTACAGGGTACCTGGTAAACAGGTGGGCTATTGTTTTAAGATTAGCGGCTAATAGTGAGATATTGTTGGATGAAGAATGTGAAACTCAAAGACTTTAAGTCATATTTGAAACCATGTCAAACTGCTGTGGGAAAGCTCCTGGAATAACAGGTATTAGCATGTTTCTCTAATTGAGAAGATTCTTTCCATTAAAATTACATGCAACATGACGTCCCAGCACCAGCCCCACTTCCAGGAGTCATGTCAGCATGTATTTTTACATGACTATTTGCCAGTGTTTCTTCAAACCTAATATCCTAATTTCGAAAATTATCAATGGAGGTAAAGGTTGGCAAACACTTGCATTCCTGTACTTGAAGTGAAAAGTGGAGGCTTTGAGCAGGTAGCCTGTACAGAAGACCTGCCTATGTCATGTTTGGGGGGGGCTTTTTCTTGAGGGGGTCAGTGTGGATTGCAGGTTTTGTAAGTTTGGAATTTTTTTTTTATGTTTTGCATTCTATTTGAATTTATTACCATCATTTAAGAAAATCTCAGTTCAGTTTATCTCCTGTGTAGTGAAAAATATAGTTCTTACCTATTGTGTCTCTCTGCCGTGTTTCTCCTTTAGTACACAAAGCACGTCTAGTCACCAAACAGGTGGGAGTTTTTTCCCCACATCAAGCAAGTCTGCAACACCAGCCAGGTGTCTTACAATTTAATCTACTTCTCACACTATCTACCCAGAGATAGTTTTCAGGTGCTACAGGTTAGGAACCTCTCACTAGTTGTCTTCCTTTTCTCCAGGTGCCAATTGCAAGACCAGGTTATCACCAGTCCTTCAGACCAACTGCTGTAGCTCAGAAACCAACTGCTATACAGGTTTCCAACAACCCTGTCTTGAGTACAGTTTATTTTCTATAACAGCTCACAAAATCCAGAGAAATTATTATGTTTACCAGTTTCTTAAGGCCATAATAAGGATCCAGATGAACAGCTAGATGAAGAAGAACATAAGATCTGGCAGGGTCCCAAGCACAGGACCTTCTGTCCCATGGAGTTGGGTACATTACCCTCTTAGAGTGGAGGTGTTCACCATCCTGAAAGCTCTCCAAACCCCATACTCTTGGGATTTTATGGAGACTTCCTCATTTAGGCACAATCAATTATTAATTCTATTTCTGTCCCCTCCCCTATGTCTCCAGAGAATGGAAGGAAGAGGGCTCTGAAAATTCCAACCTTCTAATCATGATTTGGTCTTTCTGATTACCAACCCCACCCAGGAAGCCCACTCAAAGTCACATCATTAGAACAAAAGGTGCTCCTAGAATTCTTAACACTCAGGATTTTACAAGGATTTTGGGAACCAAGAGTTAGGAACTGGATCAAAAACAAATATTGGGGGCCTCCCCGGTGGCACAGCAGTTGAGCGCTGGGTTGCAAAGCTCCCCACAGCCTCTGCGGCGCCGGTTCGATCCCTGGCTGCTCCCTGGCCACTGGAGGAGGGTCCCACATGGCACGCAGACCTCTCCTGCTGCCCGCTGCTCCCCTCAGCAGTGTACTTCAATCCTTCTGCCTGCTCTGCTCCCCGCTCTGGCTCTGGTGGATTCTCTCACCCTCCCGTGCTTCTGACTGTACCCAGAGCTTGTATAAATAAATAAATCTTTTTTTAAAATATATATATATATTGGAACAACAGATACCAGCGAATGAAAAGAGAAACTCATGCCATTTGCAGCAACATTGATGGAGCTTGAAGGGATAATGCTAATCAAAGTAAGTCAGAAGGAGATAAGTACCAGATGGTATCACTAATATATGGAATATAAAGTAACTAAATTAATAGTCAGATAAACACATGCTGAAAAAATAACTCTTGATAGGTGACTACAGAACTGAGACACCAAGGTGGAAGGGGTTGGGGGAGGGGCAAGAACAGGGAGGGAGGGAGGCATAATGATCTATGATGGTAAAATTGGTGGTGGATGCCCCATGTGGTAAAACCTGATGGGGCTATCCCAATGTTACCTCAGTTAAAAATAAGTAAATAAATAAATAATATATATTTTTCAACGATAGAAAAAGAAATACTCCTAGTTGTCCTTTCTCTTAGGAAATGACTAAGGTTTCAGGAGCTGTGTGCCAGGAACAGGATGCAGAGATACATATTTTTTCTATTATCTCACACCATCCTATGGCCATGCTGTCTTCTTGGATGGGAACTGAACTTTCCAGTGGGTCATACCTCTCATGGTGAGGACACTCTTCTAAATAACCTGCCCTGGTTCCTGACATTTATCCTCATAAGATTTAATTAGAGACCTCACACACTTGATATTAGTGCCCCTCTTTTTGTAGAAAGGATAATGCGCTTAATGTTCTTCTGCGGCAGTTATCCCTAAAAAGGAAAACAACACACAACTTTCTCAAAGGCAACAGCCAACCCCATTGAGGGCTTCTTCTAGATTCTTAACTGAAATTGCCTGGTTTCATTAGACTTCCTTGCAAAAATGGCAGGGAACACCAATGCATTATTGTGATATAATCCCATCAGTTCGTTTACTAGAAGAATGACAGCATTAGTTTGGAAGGGATGAGTGATATTCCCAGTGATCAGCTCCCATCACCCATCAATGAAATTGGGCTTCCATAAGTCTTATTGAATGGTTTTCAGAGGGAATACAGATGCCAACTTCTGCCAGCTTCCCTGTTTTCTTTGATAGGAATTTAATTAGGAGGTTCCATATTAATTATCAGGAAACAATCAAAATATCAAACCAAAACAGAAGCCAAACACCAACATCCACTTGGTATTCTGTTTATTGTAAGACGTTATGATTTCCCAAGGATGGTTCAGATAAATATGTTTTGTCCAAGTTCAGGAGCTGCGATTTTTCCTTGCTTCATGAAATTATCTATAGACAGGCCTTTGATTTTCCTGATCCATGCAGCTCTGCTGGCTTTTTCTGGACTGATCACTTCAGTGGGCTTTGCAGCCTGATATTCCTTCATCTTGGCTTCCCTATACTCACTCTCTTCCTTCACAGTCAACAATAGGAACTCGGTGTTCATTCGGAAGGGGTTAAGGGCCATACAGTTGCGAGGCCATTCTTTCTTGACAGGCTGGACTGTCGTGCCCACCGGTGGAGCCAGCATGCGGTTTGTTTTAATGACCTGCATACTGGTTAAGGGGTTGAAGCTGCGCACTGTCCCATCAACTGAACTGGTTGCCCCGTCTTCACCCTTTAAATTACCAGAGAACCTGGAACGGATAATCGCTGGCTGGGGTATGGTGGACTGGACTTGGGGACTTTGCAAAGAGTTCTTCAAGTTGGGTTGCAGTTTCTGGATTTCCAGGGGTGTATTGGTTTGTTTCACATCTATGGGAGGGTTGCTGATTCTTAACCTATCAACTTCATGTTGGACTGATTTTCCCTTCAAACTCAGTACCTTCCTTGGGTATGGAATTGAAGGCCCCCAGGCATCAATGACTTGGGTTTGGGGCCTACCGGGATAGGCAAACTTCCCTGAACTATGGGCTTGCTGCAAGGCATTGACAGTCAGGAGGAACCGATCAGGAGACATAGGGACTTGCCAGGACCTTTTCTTTGAGTAATTGACCAAGTCTACAGGAATGTTCAGTTGTCTTTGTTTCTCTGTATCAGCTGGTTAAAAAAAAAAAAAAAAAAAAAAAAAAACAAATCAATGCTCCTGAAAAATGTTAAGTACTTATGCAAGAAAGTTAAGTCCATCCTAACTGCTTGCAAATTGAGGCATGCCACCATCGTGGGCAAAAGTCCTTTCTGATATCAAAAATTATGGCATAATCAACACATGTTTTTAACAAGTAGGCTAGTACTTAAGTGCAAATGTATATTAACTGTTAGATAAGCATATTTTGGAGGGAATGTATGTAATTGCAATGCTCTAGTACTTTTGAGACTTCCCTGTGGGGAAGGTCTTCACACCTCATTTGTAAATAAAATAAGCCTTATAAAATCTATACTGACATCTATATTTTCAACAAAAATTGTATCACAAAGTTTGATCTCAACTTTATTCATCAAATTTGACTTCAAATGATCTTTGGATGTTTCTCAATATCAAACCTACCTTCAAAAAATGTCACACTTGAAAAATGCAAAATAGCACATGACCAAAAGGCAATTCCTGAACAGGGGCTCCCCAAAATATTTTGAGCAATAAATAGCAGCAGACAAGAACAAGAGCTTCATTATATTACACTGCATTGTGGTGAACTATAACTGAAGGGATCACACTCCAACATACTTAAGACCCTTAAGGTAACAAGGATGTCTTCAGAGGTGAGAAAAATCTATATATTGAATAAGTCTCTCATTTGGTTTTTTCAATCCCTATAATGCCTCATAAATACAGAGAAAGCACGATATCCATTTTATAAAGGAAAAAATGAGTCATGAAAAGTAGAAATGATTTATCCAGTGTGACCTAACAAGTAAAAGTCTGTACCCAAACACTTGGAGAAGAAAACCAGCAATGACAATACAATATATATGCTTATATATTAATATGCTTGCCCAAATATGTGTTATCCCAAGATATCTGTATATAGACACTGTAGGATGGACTGAAACTTCAGATTTTCCCCTGAGATATAGGTACTCATAGGTTCTTTGCAGCCTATTTACAATGACCAAGTTATGAAACCTAAAAATCCAAAGACAGAAGAGTGGATCAGGGAAATACAGTACACACACACATATATGTACATATATATATATATATATATATATGCAATGGAATACTACTCTGCTATAAAAAAAATGATGAACTATTGCCAGTTGCAACTACATGGATGGAGCTGGAGGGGATAATGCTAAGCAAAATAAGTCAAAAGGAGAAAGATGATTTCACTCATATCTAGAATATAGAAAAACAAAGCAAAGTGTCAGACAAAACCTAATAACAAACCCTTGACATCTGACTGAAAAACTGAGGCAACCAGGAGGGGAGGTTGGAAGGGTAGGAGTGTGGATGAAAGAAGGCCCAACATTTGTAGAGGTTTGAACCTATAACCCCTAAAACAAATATAATAATGTGAACCAACTCTACCTCAATAAGAAGTGAAAATTTCTGCCTGATCTTTATTAATTATACAATACTTTGCTAAAACTAAATGAAATTAAGATGTCAAAATTTTCCCCACTCTCCTTCCACTCCCAGAATAAACTGTTCTGCCTATATGTGTGTGTGCATGTATGTGTGTGTGTGACAAACCACACAGTTTTTCTCCTTTTTTAATATGGAATTGTGATGAATTCATAATTCATTAACTTGTCTTTTTCATATAATCATATATTGTGAATCTCTTCCCAAGTCATTATATTTCATAGTATGGAGTTTTCTTCTCCTTAGTCATTGTCCAGTGACAGACATTTATTGATAATCAACTTTAAAAGAAATGCATTTTTACTTACCATACAAGCAAGCACAAAATGATGGCTGACACCCAATGTTGGCCTAGCTGCAGTGGGAACTCTCACTCATTGTTGAGGGAAATGTAAAATTATACAGTATATTTTAAGGACACTTCTGGCAATAACGGTCTAGTTTTTAGTGTAATTATCCTTTGGTGCAGCAGTGTCTCTCCTAGAACTTTACCCTACGGGTATATCTACCTATTCAGGTACACAGACAATAGGTATACACAAGGATGTCATTATTAGTATACCCCTCCTAAAACTTAATTCATTAAGTCTCACCTGAAAGCTAGACTCTATAGGGAATTCAATTCAAAGAAACTATTATATTAGAAAAATATTTGAAAGGAATTTTAAATTTTACCAAAGTCTCTCAAAAACAACAAAGGTACATCCCATTCCTGATGTCCAGCAACTCTTCTTAAAAGCCTCTTTCCTCTCTCTCTCCCTTATGGCCTCATCTCACATATGTAACACCGACCCCCAAAATCTATGTCTTGAAATCTCTTGAAACATTCTCTGAAACCAGTCCTGACTGCCACTTCTCTCACTCCCGTGTCCATTACTCAGATTGCTGACACAACAGTCTGAATAATGAAGAGACTGAGTAAGCAGGAAAGGAGGCAGAACTGACAACTCAGCTCTAATAAGGGTGAGAAAGAGGACAATTAAGGAAAATCCATCCCTCTAGGAGAAGCTGGACATTTTATCCATTCTGAATTCTCAAATAAGCAAAGCTATTGACCTACTGAAAAACTAAAGATTAAGGGGTAGTAGGGTAGCGGTAGGAGGGGGAGGATCTATCTTGCCACAAATTCAGAATAAAGTATCACCATTCATCTTACCTGCTGCAATGGATTTTGCTTCCAAATTCTCCTGCCCATAATTCATGCCAAGTGCTTCCTTAGAAACAGGACTCTTCTTGTCTCTTCTGGGTGATTTTGACTTTCCTTGACTTTGAGGTTCCTCTACTAATGCTATTCAATTAAGATTGAGGAAGAAACTGTTGTAATTACATCATTCATTAGGGGTGAATAATGGGGGTAAAGCTGATAAATCAACAGATTTTCACACAAACTATCACCTTATTATTTGTTGTTATGTGAAACTAGGTCATCACCTACAGCCTAACTAAGTCTAGATCATCTCCTAACTCCCCTCCATCCACTTTTTATAATGATTATCAAGCTTTAAGTGCAATCTAAAACTCTGAATGCTCTCTCCTTAAGAAATAGTTATTTGTAGTGTACAATTCTTGGAGGCGATCTCCTATGTTCTCTAAGGATCTGTGGGTCAATTTCACACACCAAATATAGGGCAGGTAAAAGGAAGGAGTCTGGCTACTTTAGCCCATATATAATTTATTCTTTGTATGTCTTATAAATGGCAAGAGCTATACTACTGCCCCTTTCCAACTTACACACAAACACACACACACACATATCTATCTGCTTTATAACTAATATTTTCCAGGTACACACATTATCAATAAGGCATCAAGAGATAATACATTCTGCCTACAACATTTTTTTCTGCATTATAATATATTGTATCCACTTGGGGAAATAATTATGTAGTATATATTTGGATTGAGGGTGGGAGAGAAGAATCTTGGTTGCTTGATTTTGTTTTAATGGCAAGTATTAAGAGCTAGTGCCATCTACTCTTAAAAATTCTAATAAGTTTGAAAACCTATACCTTGGAAATCAGGGGAGTCCCTTGAGTTGGCTAACAAGTTGATGAATCAAAGAGAATGGCTCCCACCTTCCTTCAGGTTAGAATTTATGTCATCGAGAAGTCATTGGCCAAAATATCCCACAAAGAAGCAGTCCTGATGTCCCCCTCACCCCTCTACCCCACAGACACCTCTGAGACTGCCTGGGATTCAGCTTTCTTACCAGAAGTTGCCTTCAATGTCCTCAGGAGCACATGAGACTTGGAAGGTTTGCTCAGCAAGGAGTCCAGTGTCACTATTTGTTTACTAGACATGGAGTCCTTCAGGGTGTGGGCCTGAACACTGGCCTTGGAGGGACTGTCTATGAGGCCATTTTCTTCCCTGTCTTCCTCTCTATCCTTCTTCTTTTGCTTGGTCCGGTCCAAAGAGTACTGCCACTTTATGTTCTCAAACTGGAACATGAGAATATTGCTCTCCGTGTTGATCAACATCCTGGAACCCAAACAACATCACCCACTAAAGAAGCATGGAGGCCCCCATTAGGCATTTCAATTACTGTTCCACCCAACCCTCAGGCCAAGGGAACAGTACCCAGAAATGAGGGCTCACGCAAGGTGGCTGCAAGGTGGCACAATTATTGGGGGGTCCAGGGCAGTGAAAGGTGGGAGCTGGCCACGCAGGGGAGGGTGTTGGCACTGTAGCTGTTTTCTTTAAAAATAAATGTAAGCTGGGCACATAAGATCTGATTACGCTGCTTCTCATTAAAATATTTTTAAATGACTTTCTGTTCCTAGTGAATGCTAATTACCTAGGATGCCCAAGGCAGAAAGACTTAGGTACTCAGCACACAAATGTCTCAAAATTCACTTTTATCAAGGACAACATCCAAAAATCATGTTTCTAGTGCTATAGGGATGAGGAAATTCTCGTGGGGCGGGGACTTCTCACCCACACTATCCTTCTAGCCTCACTTATCACTCCATGGTCTATGGTATGCTTAAACAGAACGTGTGTACTTTATAAGGCAGGCTGGTTTCTGGCTTCCCTAGCCCATACTTTTAGGCCCTTGTAGAAAGAGTTCCTAACCTGGCCCCGCCCCCAGCACTGCCCCGCCCACCCACTGTTCTCCTCTTTCACAATGCTCAGGCTGCAGGCCGCTTTCCCACCTCTACACCTATTAATAGATTTCCTGTAACCATAAACAAGAAATGGAAATACTATGTGTAGGTTCCTTTCTGCTTCAAAAGTCTGCAATTTAAGACCACAACCGTTAGTGTAAACTTTTTGTAAGAGTGATTTGTTGTGGTAGAAAATGCTGGAATGGAATTTGGGAATCATTCCAAAAAGAAATCTCCTTCAGACTTATTTTTAGTGAAGCTGAAAGGAAATCCTCTCTCTTTGGATGAAAAAAGAATAGAGGGTTATTTGGTTGGTTGGTGTGTGTATGGGGGAGTGGATGATTACCTCATAACTTAAAAGTGTTAATTTGTATCACTTTATTACCAGCCTGCCTCTTGTAACAGAAGTAGAATTAGTAAAGTCTCATTAAAAAGAAAGAAATTTATTAATTAACAAAAAGAGAAAATAAATAAATGTTGTTGTTTAAAAAAAAAAACAATATGGTTCAGAGACATGAACTGATAGCTCAAGTGAGCCTGTGTTAGAATTTAAAAGTTATTCTATTGGGTTATTTTTCACACAATAGCACCCTGAACCTAGCATACTACAAACATAATCCTATGTGTCTGGTTTCTGTAAACTTACATGCCCAGTTCTACCCCACTGGACACTGGACACCTACTGCCATGCCCCATTTCCTGTAAGTCTTTGCTTCAGAGACTGGCGGTGGAGCTGGATGTATGATCAGGGAGCAAGCAGGGGCCGCACATTTGCACAGCGGTGGTCCTTGCAGGAGAGCCCATTGCATGTACTATATGATTTGCCCACAGATCCAGAACAAATTAAGAGTAATGTGAAGCCTAACTGCTAAGTTTTGTGCAAAATCCTACTGGTCCCCCATAAGACTATTACTCTACAATAGCCAAAATTAGAGGAGTGCCCTACCAGCTCTCTCCTACTGCCAGTAAATCCAGGACTGGTGTTCCAGAGGCAAAAACATTCCACCCAAACAGAATTGCTCATGGCTCTGACCTCCACACCTACCACCCACCTGTTGCCCTGTAAAAAGAAGGACAGCACAGGATCACCTCTGCCATTGACTTTCATCACCTTCAGACAGTTCCCATTTAGGAAATTGTAAATGCGGATCTTGCCATCTGCACAGGCACTGATGACCCGGAGAAAGAGAAGGGCCACGTGGAGCACCTCCCTGAAAGGGAAACAGAGGAACAGGCAGTCCCTATCTTCTTGGAAGTTGCTTGGGTTTGTTTGTGGTTTGCTGTGTTTTGTGTATGGTTGGAGGCAGTGGTCATGACTGTACTTGAAGTTTTGCCATCATGTTATAGTCCTGGACGTAAGCCATTAACCCTCTAAACTTGGCTATGCTCTCTCCTCCCATTCTGTAGTTGAGTTTCCTGCAGTTTAGTCACAGTGCCACAAAGTGGCAAAAATCAAAGTTATTTTGGTGGAGTAGGAGGGCCTGATATGTAGATCATGTTTTATCCTTATAATTTGATTCCTGTTTATTGACTTCTTCTACAAAAGCCATCCTGAGAATCATTTGATGTTTTGATTCCCTTCCCAGTAGTATTATTATGAAGAGAAAGAAAACATAGCAGGGAAAATCATCATCTTTATGTGAATCAGTCGGTATTTGGGTGGTTTCTTTTAGCTCTTAAATGATGGCTTTCATTCTTTTTGTAAAATATCCTGAAGGGTCACTGTACCAAAGGTTGAGATTTATGAGTTCCTGATTGTAGTGACCAGCAGAAAAAGAGAGGGGCCCAGGAGAAGATTTAAATAGATGCCTCCAACAAAGTCCTCCTTACAACAAGTTGGACTCTAAATGGTGGCATATTCAATTCTGAGAAGTGTAATTGCTCCTTTTTCTGTAAATGATACTAAAAAATTGAACTTGATGCTACCAGTTTGTTAGATATCATATGCAAAGCAAGTCCACTAGCCCCTGACACCTATACCCATTCAAATCCATGCATGCCCTAGCTCATGTGCTACCTGCTTCATAAAACCATCCCTTGTCTCTACCACCACTCCCCATACACATACAGAAACTTCAGGAATCTGTCATTCACTTGGGCACAACCCATGTCTCATTTACCTTCACATGCTTAACACCAATCACAGTGCCTTGCCCAAAGTAGTCCCTCCAAAATATCTGTTGGAAAAGTGAGCATCGTCTCATGTCTCAGTATGATCATTGCTACAGTATGTTAAAAGAATACACCCACCCCATATCACTTGACCTGAACCTTGGTTATATTCCATGACCAGAGTAAGAATTTCAAGTCTCCAACCACTAGCAAAACAAAGCTAACAAACCTTGAAATGCAGAGCATGCTTAGCAAACTCAAAGAAGAGCAAAGAAGTCAACATTGTTTGAATCCCTTTTCATGTGATAGAAGATAGATAGATAGATAGATAGATAGATAGATAGATAGATAGATAGAATATAAATCAATCTATGGTATAAAATAAGTATAAAAAAGTCCAATAGGGCCTTCCTGGTGGTGCAAGGGGTTAAGACACAACCTATGAAGCTGTCTGCAGCCTCTGCAGCACGAGTTGGATCCCCTGGCTGGCCAGGGAGCAACCCACATGGTGCAGCAGACCTCTCCTGACTCGTCCACTGCTCCCCTCAGCAGTGTAGTTCAGTCAATCAGCCTGTTCTGTTCCCCACTCTGTCTCTGGTGAATCCTCTCACCTCCCCCCCACACACCTCTGGCCTGTACCCCAGCTCTTATATGCAGAAATAAATAAATCTTAGGGGAAAAAAAAGTCCAATAAAAAAAAGTGCATTAGGGCCTCCCCGGTGGCGCAGCAGTTGAGCACTGGCCTGCGCAGCTCTGCAGCGCCAGTTCAATCCCCAGCTGCCGGGCGAGGGTCCCACATGGCACGCAGACCTCTCCTGCCTCCTGCTGCTCCCCTCAGCAGTGTACTTTGTCCCTCTGCCTGGTCTGCTCCCCACTCTGGCTTTGGTGAATTCTCTCACCCTCCTGCGCTTCTGACTGTACCCAGTGCTTGTATAAATAAATAAATAAATCTTTAAAAAAAAAAAAAGTCCAATAAAAAAAGTCCAATTTTTTCCCAAGATGGAGATCCAATAACTTTATTGGCGTCCTAAATGTATATTTGTACAAGGAGAAACATCTTGTCATAGGATGAGTTGCCTCTTTGTATATCTCTTTTGATCTTGGTGAACTGTGCTTACACTTCTCATTGATTCCTGTGACATTTGGTAGTTTAATCTTTACCATTATAGCCTAGTCATTTAGAGCACAGGTTCTGGGATTAGAAATCTTTGATCAAAACCTGATCCTACCACTTAATGGCTTTGGAATCTTGAGAGATTAACTTAATCTCTCAGTCTTCAGTTCTTTCCTATGTGAAAGGATAATGATTTGTGCCTCATAGGATTGCTGTCAGGATTAAATAAATTGAGGTATTTTAAAACAGTACCTGACATAACAGTGATGATTATAATCCTGGCACAACACAATCCCCTTTCACGTTTTATCCCTGCCCTATAAATAAGTCATTTGTCTCCTTCTTTGTTCCTTCTTCATTAAAAGACCCAAGAGAGAGTGATGTCAGTGAAATGGTGGAGGAAACAACTCCAAAATTCTACCCTTCCATTTAAGCAATGAAATACTGGCAAAGAAAAGAAAAGAAAAAACCCGTCAGAAGCAACTTTCTCAGAACTCTGGAAAATAACCCAAGGTTTGCAGAAACCTAGGGAGCACTTAGACAAGAAAAATTATTTGGTCTCAGTAAGAACAGTCAACTTTGTGACATATTACCTTACCCTGGTCTAGTTCCCAACTCCCTAGCCCCATGTTAGCCTTGAAAATAACAGCCCACATTCCTGGTACTGAGGAAAACAGTACAGACTTCATTTGTAGTGAATTATTTGACCTGTCTGGTGACTTCTTGGAAGACTGGCTCAAAAAACTTGTCTTTATTTCACCTTAGTAGGAATCCACCCAGCACTAAAGTTGCTACTTGGGAAACATTTCTTTAAAAATCTATAGGCAAATGTTTTAGTCATTTCTGCCTATGGGAATAAATATCTGTTGGGGCAAGCAATACACTAACAAAAAAGCTTTGGAAGAAAGGCTAGGGAATGAAATGTCCATAAGGACTCTGAAAAGCCCAAATATATTCCTAGAAATCTATATAACCACACGCAAACCCAGGACTGTACAAATGCTTGGGAAAGAACTGGGAAAGAGTGAGACTCTAAGTTGGCACCCTTGACTCACCTTGATGTTCTGCACAAGCAGGTTCTCCAGGTGTCTATGGATTTATTGTAACTGTGCAAGGCATCAAGAATCAATGTGAATGTCACTGAATGACAATGAGAATGAGAGTGGCTTGTAGCTGAGGTGGGGTGGGAGACTCATGAATGCAAGGAATGGCAACCAACATGCTGGGAACAAATTCTTTTGCATTAACTAAACAAAATCCTACTGAATCATGCTTGGAAGATTTTTCAAATATATGATTCTGATTTTCAGGTGACTTCCTAAGACTGACTCCTTCCCTAAGATCAATATTTGATCACCTATATGACATGCTAAGTTTACTGATAATCACTTCAGAGTTGTACAAGTCCTCCACACAGGCCTTCCTGGCCTCCACTCATCAGTAGTGTAGTCATACACCACAGACAGAACAGACACATATGTATCCATATTCCCTTTCACCTCCTCTAGAGTCAGTGGGTCCTATAAAGGTATAAAAAAAATCTAGGGTCGGCCTCCCTGGTGGCACAAGGAAGCACTATCAGCACTATCAAGCTATCACCAGCCACTGCAGCATGAGTTCGATCCCCTGCCGGGAGCTACCCACATGGCACAGCAGACCTCTTCTGTCTTGCCCACTGCTCCCCTCAGCAGTGTATTTCAGTCAGTTCTTCTATTCTGTTCCCCACTCTGTCTCTGATGAATCCTCTCAGTCCCATACCTCTGGCCTATACCCCAGTTCTTGAATGAGTAAATAAATAAATCTTTAAAAAAAATCTAGGGTCATATTTTACTATCCCCTGTTAGCTTCCATTGAAGTCCATTTAGTCTTTTAATCAATTCAAATAGCACTTAGTTTCCTGGAATTTTTTTAATAATTCACTCGGGGGAAGAAGCATTATTTATATATTGTACAGGAGTAACATAGAGCAGCCTGCAAAACCCATGGCCACGGAAGAATCATTAATTGACCACAACACCTTTTCCAAATAAGCCCAGTTGTGACCTCAGACTACTTCTCAGTTGGCTCCAAGTAACCAGTACCACTAAATTGGAATTGGAATTGTAAAATGAAACGCATTTGCTATCCTAGAATAGAATCTAGCCTATAATTTGTAAGTAATTTCCCTCTTTGAACCCTCAGTTATTTTTAAACCTTTCACATCTGGATAATTTTAAGCTTTTGCGAACACAGACTTCTGGGAGTAAAGACCAATTCCAAGAATTTTACATTTACTGGAATCGGCATCATTTGGTACAGCTCTATAAATATTTCTAAGTTGGTATCATGTGTGTCTTAAGTTTAAAATTTCAAACCCTTCTCAAAATCCACATCTAGTATTGTTATTTCTTGAGAAAAACAAGAGAGGGCGGGAGAGAAAATGACCAACTGAATGGGTGGTAGTGGAAATGCCTAACAGGTAAAGGGGGTGAGGAGTAAAAAGACAAAAAGTCAGCAGAGAGCAAGTGGAAGGAACAGAGCTTTAAAAATTGAAATCTAAGCTGTATCAGGAAAAGAAGAGAGAATTACATTAATGAGTCCAGGCCTTCCTGGAACCTACTTTGGATGCTTGAAGGCCATTAGGCATCGCTCATACTTTCCCACCATGCTCCAGCCTATGACCAGGCCATCCACACCTCCCGAGAGGAGGTGCCACTGGTCAAAGTACAGACACTTCACTGCTCCCTCGTGTCCAGTGAGAGACTGCAAGAAAAGATGCCGCTGTTTTCAGCCCGTCATCAGCTCAAATTGTGATTCCTCTCAGGGTCAACCCTGGACATTTCTTTAGGTGAACCCCAAAGCTATACCTCACCAATCCATGCTGCCATTCACTAGGCATTGACCTGAGCTGGCTCTACTTTTGCTCTAAGAAGACCAGTGAATTCCATGCACTGCCACCCCCCCACCAACTTCTCTCTCTTTCCAGAACTCTTTCCCCAGTTAAGGGGGAATGTGATCAGGTCTGTGGTTATGGCAGGCCCCATCTTCTTGAGCACCAGAGAGGGCCACAATTCCCCATCCTCTGTTGTCAATGGCTAAGGTTCTCCAGCCTCAGGACCTTTCCAGGACCTGGAGGGCACCTGGGATATCCCTGTGCCTGCCACTGCTGGTTAGACCATGGTGACAAGATGGTCTTAGTGGGAAAAAAATCCACCAGCCAGGTCAGCAGCTTCTTAACTGTGATCTTGCATTCCTGGCACAAATGATATCTCACCAGTACCTACTGGAGCCAGAGAGTTTCAAATATAGCAACGACATCTTTTGTGTGTGAACAATCACTCTCAAGACAGTCAATGTTCTCTTCTCATCACAGAATAAGAAGGAAAACAAGTGTGACTTTGTTCATTCTACCCCACACCAGATTCAGATTCAGAGTATTCTGGAAGAGGAAAAAGGTACTTGACCTCTGTTGTTATTCAAAGTGCCCAGTCCACATAGTGTGCTGAGTCAGAATGCAGCCTTTCTTCCATCCCCATGATAATGGGTCACATGGACACTGACTCTCCACTGAATCAGGACACCTTTTGTGGGTCCTTCCCCTCAGCTTTTAAGGACCACCCTTCTGGTGACTAACTTGGACTGCTCTAGGATAGTCTGGGGAGCTACACAGGAGGAGAGTTTCAGTCTCCTCCAATCACCACCAGGGTCCTGTCCCCCACAGCCCAATGCCCTCTTACCTTGATCAGCTGGGTGTTGACAAGGTGCCATACTTTGACTACCCCTCGCTCACAGCTGCTCACAATGTAGGTATCATTGATCTTGACAGCCAAGATAGGGTCTTTGTGTTTAAACGTTTTCAGGCACTTCCCTGTGTTTAGATCCCACTCTGAAAGAAAGAGGGAGAGAGAGCAAGGGAGGGAGGGAGTGGAGGATGTAGGATTACAATGAATTCCACACCCCCTCCTGGATGCTAAGACTGAGCCCACAAAAACAGACCTCAAAAGGCCTTTGCCTGGCCTGGCACCCCCAGAGACTCACCAACACTCCTGGTACCTGCAACACATAATTCCCTGGCCACAGCCAACAATGACTAAATTCATGATGCAGGCCCAGGAATTTAGCACTGTAGTCCGTGTGCTAGATAGCTCATCCCCAATAGGTCTTCTCCTCATGCCTGTGAAGTGCTCACTATTAAATAGATTGCAGGAAAATTGTGCCATCTGTGGCGTGTTGTCATTCCTCCCAAATGTTATTCTCCTGACTAAGATCTTGCTCCCCTCATACTAGCCTCTGCCCTGCAAGACTTTCTCAAGGATTGGAGGCCTCTTCTGCCATTCCAGCTTCAAACCCTCATCCTTTCATCCTTTCTGCTCCACTCCTCAAAGTAACCATGGCAATGAGGCATTCAGTCAGGTTAAGGAGGGAGAAGAAGTAGGAAGATTTCTTAAGAGGGTCTGAGCATGTGTGTATGTAACACCATTGACCCCTCCCCCCTTCCCGCATCTTTTTCCTCCACCAACTTTAATTATTCTCTTCTGTTTTCACTTGTTCCTCCTGTTTTTCAGGAAAAATGTTATCCATGCTTAGGGATTTGGTGAAAACCAACAAATCAACATATTGGGAGCCACAGGCTAGCAGAGCTACACCTGCATCAGCCTTCCCAGGTAATATGTCATAGCTTTTCTCTTGGTGTAGATGAAACAAATTACTATGAACTTAGTGTCTGAAGCAACACAAATATGTTCTCTTACAAAAACCCAAATAATCTCACCAAGCTAAAATCAAGGAATCAGTACGGCTGTTTTCCTTCATGGAGGCTGGGGGGAACACTATTTCCTTTCCTTTTTCACATGCTAGGGGTCTCCCATATTCCTTGATTATGACCCTTCCTCCCTCTTCAGTCAGCAATGTTCCTCTGCTCTGATCATTGCTCCTTCCATAGTCACATCTCCCTTAGATCACAAATAGGAAAGCTTCTGTTTTTAAGGATCCATATAATTACACAAGGCCCCATCCCAACAATCCAGGATAATTTCCCATTTTCAGGTCCTTAACTCAATTATAAATGCTAAGTCCCTTTTGCCTTGCAGAATGACATAGCCACAAGTTCCAGGGATTAGGACATAAACATCTTTGGTTGAACATTATTCAGCCTACCACACTCAATATGTCCAAAATTAAGGCATTACCTCCTCCTCTGTTCCTCACTCTCTCCTATTCTTCCTATTTCCATTAATGGCATTGTCATATGCTCAGTGGCCTGAGCTAAAAATTCTGGCCTTTATACCTTACTCACTTTTTATATCCAGTTGGTAGTGATTTCTACCAATTCTCCCTCTAGAAATCTTCCTGTCTGGGCCATTTCATGTAAAGTCACATCCATATGAATTTCTTCACACTTGTCTGTTCTCCAGAGACACCCCAGCAATACTCTAAACTGAGTAGTGTCTTAACTTGTCCCCTACCTCCACATAATCACCCTCTTCAAATCCTTCTTCCACACTATCACGAGAGTTATCTTTCTAAAATATACATTGGATCCCATCAATCCTCAGCTTAAAATACATTTATAGCTTCCTGTGTCCTATAAGATAAAATTCAATTTCCTGCCATTCTGCAAAGGCCCCTGATAATCTGGCTCCAGATAAACCTACCAGCCTAATCCCCAACACCACCACACATTACAGTCCAGTCACACCAAACAATGGAAATTCCCTGAATACACCATTTTCTATGAATGTGCCTGTTACTTCTGCCTGGACTACCCTATACTCTCTCTCTTCTCATTCTTAAGACCTCATTCAATTAGCACCCTGCCACACCGCTGTCCCTTGTATTCTCATTTCTGCAGCCCCTTAGAACTCAGCATGTTGGTTAAGAGCACATGATTTAGAACCAGACAGCCTTGGGTTCAAATTTATGCTGTACTATTTAGCAGCTTTGATGTGAAACAATTTGTTTTTCTCTCTGAGTCTTGGATTCCTCATCTCTGTCCACTCCACAAGGTTGTTGTGAGGGTTAAATAAGAGTGTGAACAGCTCCTATCACAATGCCTGTTGCAAAGTCAGGACTCAATAAATGGCAACTATTATCATTCACCTATTTACTATAGCTCCCATTATGTACTTACATACAGATTATATAAGCTATATACATTATATATATTATCTGCATATATATATATATATATATGTGTATGTATGTCCCCATTAGGAGAGTATAAACACCTTGAGGAAATGAAAAAGTCATGTCTTAAGGGCTGTATCAATTTTCCCCTTTGGCATTGAGTACAGTTCAGTATTCAACAAACAGTTGTTGAAAAGATCAGTGGATGGATGGATGACAGATAAAAAAAGACTAAATGACTGCCTGTAGAAAAGCAAGTTTTTTGGCAACCCATGGATTTAGGGAAACTTCTTAGAGAGTTTTAGACATTTTTTTCTCACCTTTTATCTGGCAATCTCTTGATCCAGATACAAAGATCTTCTTATATAAATCCATGCAAGTGATTGTCCTTTGGTGGCCAGTGAAGATTCGCACACATGCCCCACTTTTCAGATCCCAGTATCTGTAGGAATGAGCCAAAAAAAGGTCTTGTGATTTTCTGAGGGCCCAGGGATCATACTGTGTATTGTTCCTTTAGATCAATAGGTAGTTGGAAGGCAGAAGTTTCATGGTTAAGCTGAGGGTCAAAGACCTGGATTTGAATCCCAGTTGCAGCACCTTTTAGGGGTAATTTTAGGAAAGTTACTTAATTTCTCTTAATTTCTTAAATGAAAATTAAGCTTCATTTCCTCATTAATCAAGTGGGAATCACAATTGTAGTAGTTACTCATAGGGTTTTTATGAAGAATTAAATACACAAATACAGTGATGGTCAGCCAGGGGTGATTTCCACTCCCAGGGGATATATTGACAATGTCTGGAGACATTTTGATTGTCACAAGTGGGAAGGGAGGTGCTTATGATAGCTAATGGGTTGAGTTCAAGGATGCTGCTAAACATCCTATAATGCACAGGAAAGCCTCCACATGGAGAATTTTCTAGTCCCAAATGTCAGCAATGCTAAGGTGGAGAAACTCTGAATTAATGCCTATAACATTAGAACAACAAGTACAAAATGCTTGATAGATGTTCAGTTGGTATTAGGTAGAAGGATCCCTGGAATGACCATCACCAGGCTTAGTATCCATAGCATTGATTCAATGGAAGATCTGACCTTCAAATAAGAACAACAGATCAACTTGCCACAGCTACTTAGATCCAGAATTATCTGGTGTATATTTCTAAAGCACATCAGAGATATGTGGGAAAGTGCATGAATCATACTTTGTAATAAGCAAACTTGCCTGAAGTCTCTTAACTACTATTGATAGTTCAATGGTAGTTCAGTCATAAGGCATTCGTGACAGAGCAAAGTGCAATGTTAAGATAGTGGGGTGGGAGCCAGGCTACCTGAGGTCCAGTCCAAGGTCTATCTCTTACTACCTGTGTGATCTTGAATAAGTTACTGAACCACTCTGCACCTCAGGTTCCTCATTCCCAGTGGGATGAGAGTGGTACTTACATCATGGAGTAATTATAAGACTTGGCACATAGTAAGCAATTAATATTTCTTTTGTTTTCCTTTGTGTTAAACTTTTTTCCTAATACTCTCAAAGGCCCTACAGCCTTACCAGTTTATCAAACCCTACTATGTGCCCACATGCTTTTAACCATGTCTGAAAAAAAGCATGTTTTGGATTTCTGTTTCTAGTCACATGGTCAACCATGTGTCCAGATTACTGCTGTTTTTTTTTATTATTTATACAGAAAGGCACTTGATAAAAATTTTCAGAAAAACAGGAATAAAAGGAACTTCCTTGACTTTGTAAAACTTATAAACCAAGTCATAACAGTAAACACTACTGAAGGTATATTCCCTTCAAGAAGGAGAATAAGATAAAGATTCCTTTTCTCTTTAATTGGAAAGCATAGGCAAGATTGGAAGGGGAAAAGTAGTGCACACATACTTTTAGAACTAAGAGGTTAGCAAGGTTTCTGGATAGAAGATGAAACTACAAAAATCAATAGCATTTATCCATACCAGCAATAAACAATTTGAGAAATAAATCAGATAGCATTTGCAAAGGTAAGCAAATGAAAAGATGCTCCACATTGTAGGCCATCAGGTAAATGCAAATTAGAACCATAATGAGATACCACTACCCATCTATTAGAATGGCCAAAATTTGCAACACTGATAACATTAAATGCTGGTGAGGATTCAGGGCAATCAGAATGCATTCATTGCTGATAAGAATGCAAAAATGGTACAGCCATGTTGGAAAACAGTTTGGTGGCATCTTACAAAGCTAACTATATTCTTACCATATGATCCAGCAATCATACTTCTTGATATTTACCAAAAGGAGTAGAAAAATTATGCTCACACAAAAACCTGCATGTGGATGTTTATAGCAGCTTTGTTCAAAATTGTCAAAACTTTTCTTTTGTCAAAACATAATTGTCACAACCAAGATGTCCTTCAGTAGATGAGCAGATAAATATACTATGGTACATCCAGACAATGTAATATTATTCAGCACCAAAAAAAAAATAAGCTGTTAAACCATTTGAAGGAATGAAAGAATCTTAAATGCATATACTAGGTGCAAGAAGTCAATCTGAAAAGGTTAGATCCTGAATGATTCTGACTATACAACATTCTGGAGAAGGCAAAATCATGGAGACAGAAAAAAATATCAGCAGTTGCCAGGAATTGGAGTAGGGAGGGGAAAATGAATACATAGATGGAATACAGAAAATGTTTATGGTAAAGGACACAGAAACATTAATTCAAAAGGGCACCTGAACCCCTATGTTTATAGCAGCACTATTTACAATAGCTAAGCTATGGAAACAACCCAAATGCCCAAAAATAGATGACTGGTTCAAGAAGATGTGGTATATATACACAATGGAATATTACTCAGCAATCAAAAAAGATAAACTCATACAATTTGCAGCAACATGGATGGAGCTGGAAGGGATCATGCTTAGCGAAATAAGCCAGAAAGAAAAAGAAAAATACCAGATGGTCTCACTCATAGCCAGAATCTAGAAAACCTAAATAAGGGACCAGGAAAAAGAATAACTATAAGAAAGAAAAAAATCAAAATCAGCAAGCAACTATAAACCATAGACATACTACAGGGTTGGGGGGGGGTGAGAGAGGAGGGATTAAGGTCAATAGGTGAAGCTGTATATGAGTAGGGTCAGGGAGTATATGGAAAAATCTTTCCTCTCAATTTTGCTATAAGCCTAAAATTGCTTTTTTATAGGTCTTTTCAAAAACAGGATGGTTTTGGTGCAAGATCAGAAAAACAAACCACTATTTTAGAATAGAGACCAACCAGACACTTCTTATGTATATATTGAAAATCACCATATAATAAAGATGGCACCATAAATCACTGGGGGATATCACAGATTATTTTATAGTTGCTATAGGGGAAAATGACACCTTTTATTTAAAAAAGAAGTATAAAGAACTAATATAAAGAGATAAATATAATTAGAATAGCCCCAATAGGAAAAATAGATAAAGGACATAATCAGGCAATTTACAGAACAGGAAGCTTCAGAAGTTAATAAGCAAGCTTATTAATAACCAGAGTAATGCTACTGGAAATGATTTTCCACAGATTCATTTGGCAAAAATTTGAAAGTTGGATGGCACCCAGTGTTGGTAGGGAAATAAGAAAAAGTGTGCCTTCCTTTGAATAAAGATATTTACTGATTCAAAATCTGCAACTAGAGAATATATCTGATGATTATTATAAATCTATCTCATTCACATTTGAACAATACACAAATTTTTGGTTGTTACTTAGCTAAAAAATAAAAAAGTTGTGTGTTATCTGGAAGTCTGTCATTTAGGATAACTTTTCGGTTTGTTTTGCAAGCTTTTGGCTCTGGATGGGGACCATGACTTCCTTGAATCCCTTACCTGATACTCAGGTCGTAGCTCCCACTCAGGAGAAACTTTCCCTCCTCACACAAGATGAGGGCATGGACAGTCCCTGCATGGCCACGGAACTCGATGGGTATCTCCTTTATATTAACGATGTTCAGAAGTTTGATCTTCCGATTTGATGAAACAGCTATCAAATCTCCCCCGGAATAATGGATGACTCTGTTTTGATCCCACCTGAGTTGTAGGGAGGAGAGGAGATGCCCCATGAAAAAAGAAGTAGTGTCTTTACTGGGACTCACATAGCAACATGGCTTTCACCTACAGCAATGGTAGAATGGGAAATGCAGGGCCTTCCAACAACTTTTTAGAAGGCAAGACCTAGTAGTAATAGGCTGATGGATCCCTACCTCATGCCATAACAAAAAAATCCATCCCAGAAAGATTTAAAACCTAGACACAAAAGGCAAAACTATTTTTTAATCTGCTAATGTAGGAAAAATCAGTAAGAAAGAGAGTAGAGTGTATGGCGTTTCCTAAGCTTATTTGACCATAAAAGCCTTTTTTTATGGAAAACCCCTATATCCACTGCATATCCTAATGGATTTTATTTTTCTTAACAAATATCCAGTGAGTATGCAGCAGGTTCAAAGTCCTGTGCTCGTTGCTACCATAGGAAATACAAAGATGAATAAGATGAACCTGGCCTTCGATGAGCTTATAGTCCAATAAAATAGGGTGAGTTGAACTAATTTTCCAATCTTGGGATTTTTGGTAAATAGATAAAATAAGAGCAATGTGGCCAAATCATTTATTGTTCAAATTGAGACAATTTTTATTGTGAAAGGAGACACTATTACTAATTAGTCTAGTACCACAGAGTAAAGTGGGTTTGTTTCAATAAACAAGAATACGTAGCCTCACTAAATATGAGAAACAATTTTTGATATTTTTGTCAATCCACTTGTCACATCCAATCATGATCTCTTCTAAAGAGGGCTTGTCACCCCACTATCCATAAAAATATCAACTTTGCTTTTCCCCTGTTTGCTCTGTCTTCCCCCTACTGACTAGTATATTCTCTGAATCAATTTGTTAGTAAGAGTCACAGTCAAAAAAAATAAAGATGAACTTTACAAAACTGTGAATAAAGAATGAAGTCCTGTGCCTAAAGTATGACTGATAGTTGATTAAAGGCTCTTCTTCCTATGGCATATCCAAATATAGTTATCATTAAGTACCATTTTCATATTTAACATGGAAATCTACCCAGAATACTTTGCTGAGTGGGTTACAGAAATATGTATAGCCTAACCTCATTCTATTAAATATGTAGTTTAAGGTAGTTAAATGTAGTAAAATGCAGTTTAAAATGTAGTTTAATGATGGTTTTCTCTAAATGATAAGATTATAGTATAGGAGATCTTTGACTTTTCACAATTCTCAGCAGCATTTGGAGGAATTTTTTTTCCATTAAGCATACATTATTTCTAAAATTAGGAGTAAAATACAGATATTTCGAAGAAAAGAAACAAATGTATACATGTGAATTGCATACATCAGAGGCAGGTTCTTGGGCAGTATACCCCAACTTTATCAGGAAAAAAATGTCGTTCACTCACCACTGAGAATGATGTAAAAATCAAGCACCTGTTCTCCAAATGGGATCTATATTATTTTGGGGCAGGAGTTTGACATGGGAAAGGACTGCCCTGCCAAGGAGGATCAAGGGAATCCTAAGATGCTGGTGTGAGCAATTCAAGGTTCTGAAAGACCCAGAAGACCTGATCCCAGACTTACTTGTCAGAGAGAATGCGAACATTGTAAGTCCCGCAGAAGACATTTCTCTCCTCCATCTGCACCTGCTGGGTTTCCTGGCCTTGATATGCAGTCCACAGGTTGTAGTCAGTCTAACAAGGAATACTTGGAAATCAGACTATGGTAACTTTACCAGCGCCCCTGTGATGTGTCCCTGGCATCACTCCAGGCAAGGGTACAACATAGATTCTTCCTCTTCAGGCTGGGGCTGCTGTTACGTGGTGATGGGGCGAGGCCCGTAAGCAGGCATTAATGTAGTCCATAAATTAGAAAAGGCTGCCAAGGCCCTAATTCTTCCACCTCTTTGTATTTTTTATGTGTTCTAATGCCATGAACTTTCCATGTGCTCATAGCACAGTTGTTCTGAAAGTAAGTTCACAAAGGGTAGCGCTCACAAAATAAAGTCACAGATGCCCTTTGGCCATATCCCTGAAGTTAATGTTTTTCACATTTTATTTCACATACCTGACAGAACAAGCACTGGCATACTGCTTTAGCTCAGCAGAGAGCACCCATTATGGCCATCACCCCTCAGAAGCACTCACCTCTACCTTTCCCCAGCAGATTCCTTAAATGTTTATTCTTGCTGCTTCACATGTTCTTTGCCAAGTCCACATACTCTTTACTTATTTCTCTCTCTTACACTAGGTACATTTCTAAAATATCACACACTGACTGGGTAATCCATTTTTGTCAGGTGATTACTAACTACCTCTCTGAGGAACAAGGGTATTTTGTTATACTTAGCAAAGCAACTGACTTGAAGAGGGCAGGGCCTCAATCAACTTGTGTCTTTCTCACTGCACTGACTGAGAGACCTCTCTGAGCCTCAGTTTCTTCATCTATAAAATGAGTGAATAGATCAATTCAGAGATAAAAATAGCAGGTCGGGGCCTCCGTGATGGCTCAGGGGTTAAAGTCACAGCGCTATCAGCCACTGCAGCATAAGTTTGGTCCCCAGCCAGGGAGCTACCCACTTGGCACAGCAGAGCTCTCCTGACTCGCCCGCTGCTCCCCTCAGCAGTGTATCTCAGTAGATCCACCTGTTCTGCTCCCCACTCTGTCTCCGTGAATACTTTCACACACACTCCCGCACCTAGACTAACCCCAGTTCTTGTATGCATAAATAAATAAATATTTTTTTAAATGGTAGGTCAAATGAGATCCACAAATGTGTTTTTTTCTTTGATCCACATTTTCTTTTAAATGCCTTTAACTGATTGCCAGCATTAAGAAAAACAAGTGATTTCACGTGGTGATTCAGATTTCTGTCTTCTCCTCAAAGTTCTGGTGGTCTGGGAAGTCCATGTCCATAGTGCCCATGGTAACAGTTAGCTGGATTGGGTAACACTTGCCCCTTCCGTTGGGAGTGAATGCTGCAGTTCACGACAGTCCCATCGTCCTTACTTTCACACCAGACTCCTCCCTCATTCATGTGACCTGCTTGACCTCTCTGGGCACATAAAATGGACAGTCTCTCTGGATACAACTATTTCTCAAATTCTAATTTATACCCACAGTTTCTCTAAGAGAAGCTACAGTCAGACTACCCACGGTCAGGTATCCTTTTGGGGGCCAGTGGCATGGATTTCAAAATAGAGAAGGGAGCAGGAATTGAACAGTTTTAGGAATGACCACCATGCCTGGACATGCAGAACAGAGACCTCAGAGAATCTTCCACCTACACTTCTTCATTATTGCCCAAGATTTGGTGGGGAGATCTATGGTTAAGTAATTCTCCTTTCCCATTTTTTTTTTTAAGATTTATTTATTTATACAAGCACTGGGTACAGTCAGAAGCACAGGAGGGTGAGAGAATTCGCCAGAGCCAGAGGAGGAAGCAGAACAGAAAGAAGGATCGAAGCACACTGCTGAGGTCTGCACGCCATGTGGGACCCCCTGCCAGCGCCGAGGGACCCGGTGCTACAGAGGCTGCGGGCAGCTTCGCAGCCCAGCGCCCAACCACTGAGGCACCAGAGGAGGCCCTCCTTTCCCATTTTGCAACCAGAATGAGCTGGAAGTGAGAGGCGACAAAACTTCACTCCCTGGACAGTCTGGAGTGGCCCTGCTGGCCCCAGTCCTTGGGTCCTTCTTATTCCTGATCAGCAGGCCTCTAGATGCATTGACTGGTAGGTGTTAAGGAGAATCCTGGCTCTCCCTCATATTGCTACTGGCTCTGAGCAACCCTTTCAGTGACTTGGTGCCATGGACAGAGGGTATGGTTGGGGGATTTGAAGAATTGAACTCTGAGAGGACCACCAAATCAACTCACTCATCTAACAGATGAGGAAACTAGGCATAAAGAGAGGAAGTCTCTTGCTCAAGAATACAAAGCAAAGAACTCTGGCCTCCCCTGTCCTATATCCACATGCTATGTTCCATATCCTCCCACTTCTCATATGTCTGTGTGAGGCCTAAGTCTGGACTTCAGTGGCCAATAAAAATGTGGCATTCACAGCTACTTGCTCCAAAGGCCAGGTGGGACCCACCTTCATCCTCAGTTTCCATTTCTGATTTTTCACACGTGTGCGCTTCCCGTCATCTACCATTTTAGGAACTGGGATGGAAAGCTTGTTGGCAAAATTAGGATCTATCCCCTTTGGGTAGGATCCCTGGGGAGAAAAATAAAAACAGAAAATGCTAATGTTGGTTGCTGCTCTCCAAGAGGAGGGGCAAAGTAGGAAAGATGGGTGAATTCTGATTAAGAGGCACCTGCACGCCTATGTTTACAGCAGCACTATTTACAATAGCTAAGCTATGGAAACAACCCAAATGCCCAAAAATAGATGACTGGATCAAGAAGATGTGGTACATTTACACCATGGAATGTTACTCAGCAATCAAAAAAGATAAACACACGCAGTTTGCAGCAACATGGATGGAGCTAGAAGGGATCATGCTCAGCGAAATAAGTCAGAAAGAAAAAGAAAAATACCAGATGGTCTCACTCATAGCAGGAATTTAGAAAACCTAAATAAGAGACCAGGAAAAAGACTAATCAATACAAAGTAAAAATCAAAATCAACAAGCAACTGTAAACCAGAGACACACTACTGGGGAGGGGGGCGGGGAGGGAGCAGCGGGGAAAAGAAGGACTAGAGTCAAAATAAGGGGGGAAGTGCAATTGTATGGGGAATATAACCAAAATGAAAATGCATACATTGTGCAAAGATGAAAAAAGATATAAGAATTATATAAAATAAAATATTAAAAAAAAAGAAAGGCCAGTTAGGCCAGTAGTGTGTGCAGACTGGTTTAAGGAGAATAGTAAATACTCTGCTCTTAGAGGAAGACCAGCTAGGGATGGCAAGCAGTCTCCAGCTCTCCAGAGCATGGCCTGCCTCACAGTCTTGCTTCTCCTCATTTTTGGTCATCTATCTCTGCTAGCAAATATCCAAGCTACCAGGAAATCATTTTTTAGGGTTAGACTCCAGGCAAGAATCACAAGTAAAAATGCCAGAGATGATAACTATTGGGGGGAAATTGCATTTTAACCTAAAGCATAGTATGTGGTTGTGTAAATATCTCTACACCATATGAAGTTGATTCTGAAACAGATGCGCAGTTTTTTTATTGCATAGATAATAACTCACTTTGAAAAATAAAAACCCCATTTGATGAGGTTCTCTTCCTGAGAAGTTTCTACACATCTTGTTCTTGTTAGATGCACTGACAATGGGGGAGTAAATGGTGAGTAATGGGAAGTGAAGACAAAAAGGAATTGACTGTGAAGCCTATGAGGCAGCAAAGGAGGAGGAGGAGGCCAGTTACAGGCCTGCTGACTAGACTGCAAGCCCTGAGTCAGGTTAGTCTCAACAGAGAAATGAGGCTGATCTCTAGACGATCCCCTCCCAGACAGAAAGTACCTGCATGAAGGTAATCTGGTTCTGAATGAAGTTACGCATCAGCAAGTCCATCTTGACCTGCTGTGCCAGTGCAGCCCAGTGCTGGCTCACAGAGGCACATCTGTTCAGGCTGCTTTTATCCAACATGCCTGAAAAAAAAAAGCCGGACCTGAGAACGTCAGAACTTGGATGTGATGGGAGGTCTTGTAAGAAATCCCCCAGTCCACCCCAGCATACTTAGAATATACTTGGAGAGATGGATGGGCAGGAAACGTATGAAGTCCCGGTATTTGCTGACCCCAGAAAAAAGGACTGTGACAGCATCCAGGTCAACCAACAGATTTGGGTGGGCATCCCCTGCCTTGACTTTGTACGCTTTTCCGGCAGGCAGCCTATTCATTTTGGAAATACATTGGAGTGAATTCTTCCATGGTTCCTCTAGAGTGAAGCCAGAGAAAGGTATATTGGAGGGTTGTTTCCAGGCCAATTGCAACCCCTTGCCAAAAGCATTCCCACAACATAAAACTTATCAGAGCCTACCCATAGGCCATTGGATTTCTTCTACCAAAATAAATATAGAATTTTTCAACCAAACACACAATATCTGTATCTATAATATCAAAACCTGCCCTACCCACTCTGGTGAAGTGGCACTGTGTCCGGAATTCCCTTTGAATTACCCCTTCAATGGGCCTCCCTGGTGGCACAAGGGATTAAGACATAACCTATGAAGCTGTCCACAGCCACTGCAGCATGAGATTGATCTCCGGCCAGGGAGCTACCCTGTCTCACCCGCTGATCCCTCAGCAGTGTATTTCAATCAATCTGCCTGTTCTGTTCCCCACTCTGTCTCTGGTGTATCCTCTCACCGCCCCCCCCCCCACCTCTGGCCTGTACCCCAGTTCTTGTATACATAAATAAATAAATCTTAAAAATAAATAGATAGATAGATAGATAGATAAATTACCCCTTCATGAAAAATTTTAAACAATTTTTAAAGGGGAATCGAATGAAACAGATTGGTAATTATTAGAGTTGAGTGATGGTTATGTCAGTGGTTATTATACTAGTGTATTTACTTTTGGAATTTAAAATTTTCCACGTAAAAAACTGTTTTAGAATTTATGCTTTGTGTCCCATCTATGTCTTGCTTCAAAAAACAATTTGTGAAGAACTTGGAGTCAGGCCCAAATTCCCCCATAATTTTGTTTCCTCCAGAAGACAGAATCCAATGTGACATACTTAGCCTCTGTGGGGCGCCAGAGCTCAGGGGTTAGGTGAAGGGTGGTAGCTGGCAGCTAGGAACAGAGGGACAGTTTAAAAGAAGCCCTGAATAATTTACATTCTGGTCTCTATTTTCAGACATCTCTTGGAGGCACCAGGAAGAGGCGAAAACCTGGACTTTAGGGTGATACTGATTAATTTTAATCCTTGCTCCTCCCATTATCAGACGTGGGATTAAATGAGGGAATAAATCCCATAGAGCCTAACACATTGCTGGTGCCAAACAAAAGGTAGTTCCCCAAATCTGCCATCCCCAGATACTATGGTCTGGCCATCTCCTGCAGCAACACTGGGACTTGCTGATGTCCTATATATTGGCTTTCTTAGTACAAGCTGACTTACCAGTATCAGGTCGTTCTCCCCCAATATTTCTAAACAAGTTTTCTTTTCCTGAAATGGTGGACAAAGGGAAGGATGTTGGGCTGGTTCTGGCTGCAAAGTTAGATGAGTGCTCAAACTTGGGGTTGGGGTATTTCTCTGGAAAGAAAAGCATATCATTGCAGACTTGCTCATCTCCTGAGGAAAAGAAAAAAAAAGACCAAGATAATTCTGCTTTTTTAAGCAGCTGTGTAGAGAAAAAAAAAAAGGAGAGATTATTTTATTTCCATTTGCTTCTTTTAAATCTACACAAAATGGACCAGATCAGTTATGTCTGTTTTTCTCTGGGGCTCTGATCATCTATGCAAAAATCACAGAAAGCCTCCTGTTGAGTTTTTCCCCCCACAACCATCCTTTCTACCCCCTGCTCCTTTCCCGCCTGCCTCCCTTTTAACCTGAAAGCCTTCACAATGCATACTGATATTCACAAGTTTTTCAAGTGTTTTACATTATCAGATCATCTGCTATGTAAATGTCCCACGTTTGTTTATATCATTCTAACACACGTTGCTTCACATAATACTCTCAGATGCCCTCCATTTTTTTTAAATGGCTGCATTTCATCCTTTCTTGTGGCTGTATAGTATTCCATGGCTGTATAGTATTCCATACCACCTCTTCTTGGTCCAGTTGTCCACCAATGGAACTTTAGGCTACCTCCATGTCCTAGGTATTATAAATAATGCTGCTAGGTATTATATTATAATGCTGCTAGGTATTATAATAATGTGAATATTATGGGACATGTGGGTTTATGTGTTAATGGTTGCAGAGTCTGCTCAGGAATGGGCTTTATGGATATGTCCATTCTAGTTTTTGAAGGTAAATCCAGATCGTCTTCCATAATATTATATTTGACCAGCTTACATTCCACCAACAGTGTAATAGGGCTCCTCTTCCTCCTCATCCTCTCCACTAGTTGTTGGAGGTTGTTTTAATATGGGCCACTCTCAGAGACATGAGATAGTATCTCGCTGTGGTTATAACCTGTATCTCTCATTCAAAGTGACAATGAACATTTTTTTCATATGTCTTTTGGCCTTCAGATATACTCTTTGGTGACTTGTTCATATTCCCTGCCCACTTGTTGTTGTTGTTGAATTGTGTATGTTTTTCACGTCTTGGGTATTAATCCCCTCACTTATTTAGGGTGTTAAATTATATCCTATTCTATGGGGTGTCTTTTTATTTGTCTTTATTTTGTTTCACTATATGGAAGGTTTTCAATTTGAGGGAATCCCAATTGTTTGGCTTTTAATTCCCTTATATCACTTAACTCATAGAATATATTGCCAATATTTTCTTCTATGTATTTCACTCTTGTAAAATTAAAGATTTATATCTAAATCTTTAATCCCATCGGAGTTTATTTTTGTAACTAGGGCTGGCAAGTGATCTAACTTCACTCTTTTATGTGTGACATTCCAATTTCCCCAGCACCATTTATTAAAGAGACTGTCCTTTCCCCATTTTATGGCCTTAGCTGCTTTATCATAGATTAGATGCTGATATATAGGTGGATTTATTCATGGGCTTTTGATTCTACTCCATTGATCCATGTATCTATGGGATTTAGCCCCTCATTTAATCCCACAATACCATATTGTTTTTATTACTGTGGTTTATAGTAACATTTGAAGTCATGTAATATGATACCTCCATGTCTCTCCTTCCTGCTCAGAGCTGTTTTTACAATTCGAGGACTTTTGTGGTTCCATTTAAATTACAATATTTTTCTTTCCGCTTCTTTGAAAATTATTCCTGATGTTTTGATATGGAGTGTGTTAAATTAATATATCGTTTTAAACTGGATAGTCATTTTGATTATATTGATTCTCCCCATATCCTTCCATACCCTTTATGTCACTAAGTCCTTTCATAACATACTGTAGTTCTCATTGGATAGGTTATTTACCTCCTTAGGCTAAATCCAAGATATTTAATTCTTTTTGAAGTAATTGTAGTTGGATTTATTTTCATAATTTCTATTGCTTCTTGTTTGTTGTTTGTCTATAAAAAGACTATGGATTTCTTCGTACACTGACTTTGTACCCTGCATTTTGCCGTATTCACTTATTACGTCTAATAACTTTTTGATAGAATCTATAAGCTTTTCGATATATAATACTGTGTCATCTACAAATAGTGATAGTATCAGTTCTTCTTATCCAACTTAGATTCCCTTTATTTCCTGTGTTTACTGCTGGCTCTAGTACGCTAATACTCTAATCTCTAATACTAAGGTAAACAAGTGGAGACAAAGGGCATCTTTGTCTTTTTCCTGTGTTTAAGGGGAAAGCTTTAAGTGGAAAGCTTTCAGTTTTTCATCATTAAGTATTATATTGACTGTTAGTTTATGATCTATGACCTTCACTATATTGAGATAGGTTCCTTCTATTCCCATATTGTTTAGTTTTATCATAAATGGGTGCTGAATCTTATCAAATGCTTCCTCTGCTTTTATTCATATTATCATATGATTTTTATCTTTACTTTTGTTGGAATGATGCATTATATTAATTGATTTACATATATCGAACCATCTTTTTATTCCTGAAATGAATCCCATTTGATCATGTTGTATAATCTTTATGATATACTGTTGAATTTGATTTGCTAGTATTTTATTGAAGATTTTTGCATTTATGTTCATAAGGGAAACTAGTCTATAATTTCCTTTTCTTGTACTATCTTTAATTTCAATATTAGGACAATGTTGGCATCATAAAATGTATTAAGGAGGATACCTTTTGGTATTTTTAAAATCAATTTGAACAAGATGGGCATTAATTCTACATTAAAAATTTGATAAAATTGGGCCTCCCTGGTAGCACAAGAGATTAAGCACTACACTATGAAGCAATCCGCAGCCCCTGCAGCACGAGTTCGATCCCTGGCCGGCCAGGGAGCAACCCACGTGGCAAGATGGACCTCTCCTGACTTGCCCGCTGCTCCCCTCAGCAGTGTATTTCAGTCAGTCTGCTTTGTTCCCCTCTCTGTCTCTGGTGAATCCTCTCACCCCCCACATCTCTGGCCTGTACGCCAGCTCTTTTATGCATAAATAAATAAAGCTTTAAAAAAAATTGAAAAAATTCATTTTGTAAAGCCATCTGGTCTTGGATTTTTGTTTTTTGGAAGATGTTTATTACTGTTTCTATTTCCAAGCATATCATCAGTTTGTTCATTTCATTTGTTTCTCCCTGGGTTAGTATTGTCAGACTATATTAACCTAGAAATGTGTCCATCTCTTCATGGTTAGCAAACGTATTGGCATATAGTTGTGCATAGAAATCTCTTAAGAGCTTTTGTATTTCTATGCTTTCTGTGATGATATCTCTTTCATTTGTGACTGTTTATCAGTGCTTTCTTGCTTCTTTTTTGTAGTTTAGCTAGAGGTTTATCTATTTTGTTTAATCTTCTCAAAAAATCAACTCTTAGTTTAACTGATTCTTTTGTAGTCTTTTTGATCTCTATTTTGCTTATTTCTGCTTATTTCTGCTCTTATTTTATTATTTCCTTCCTTCTACTAACTTTTGTTTGTTCCACTTTTTCAAGTTGCTTTAGGTATGGCATTAAAATGTTTATTTGGGATTTTTCTTGCTTCTTTATGTGTCATCTATTGCAATTATCTTCCCACTTAAGAATGTTTTTGCTGCATCCCATAGATTCTGGTAGCTTCTAATCATTTTCATTCATTTCAATGTATTGTCTAATTTCTGCTTTGATTTCCTCTTTTATCCAATAGCTATTAAGCAGCATGTTGTTTAATATCAATGTATTCATAGTCTTCTATTTTTTTTCCTTATAGTTGATATCTAACTTTTGTCATTATTACAGAGAGAGAATACTGGGTATAATTTCAACCTTTGTGTGGTTTTTTGACAATTGACTTATGTTCCAAGATGTGGTATATTGTGGAAAATGTTCCATGCACACTTGAAATAATGTGTATGCATCAGTTTTGGGGTAGAGTGTTCTATAAATGTGTGCTATATCTGTTTGGTCTAACTTTCACTTGAGATTATTTCCTTATTTATTCCTTGCCTTGTTTTGCCATCAGTTGTTGTAAGTGGAGTATTAAAATCCCCTAGTATTATTGGTCGTTATCAATATCTCTCTTACATTCTGTTATTGTTTTATTATCACAGTGCTCCATCATTTCGTACATATGTTTATTTATGTGTTATTCCTTCTTATTGTATTAGACCCTTAATCATAAAATAGTGTCCCTATCTGTCTCCTGTTACTGTTCTTATAAGAAGGCTATTTTATCAGATATAAGTACAGTTGTTCCTGGTCTTTTGGGTTTTTTTTGTTGTTGTTGTTTTGGTAGTCATTTGCTTGTATGTCTTCCAGCCTTTAACTCTAAATTTATGTTTCTCTTTATTGGTAAGATGGGCTTCTTGTAAACAACAGTGACTGAACTTTTTTTTTTTTTAATCCATTCAGTCACTTATATCTTCACTGGTGAATTCAAGCCATTTATTTTTAAGATGATTGTAGAGACATAAGTGCTCATTGCTATTTTGTTAGCAGACAAACAATTGACAATTGTTTGGTTTTTGTTTGTCTTTTCATTTTTATTTTTTGAGAACGAATTGTTATGTTTTGATTACATTCCATTGTCTCATGTGTGCCATTACTCCTATTAATTTTTGTTTGAAGGTTTTACTGAGGTTAATAATATGATGGGGTATTTGTGTGCCCATTGGGCAGTCTGGTTTCTGACTTGTTCTGATAGGCCACGTAATAACTCCCCTCCACCTTCATGTTGAGTGATTTAGGTATTTGTTGCCTCGATATTTATTGGTCTGTTGCTGTATAATTACCCCTTTAAATTTCTTTCATGTGCATCTTAGTGTTGATAAATCACTTTAGATTTCCTTTTACATGAAGCGCCTTACTTTTTGTTCCATCTTGAATGTTAATCTTAGTAGGTAAAGGATAGAGGGCTGGAAATTTTTTCTTTAAGTATTGCAAATATCTCCTCCCAGTCCCCTTGTGCTTGTAGTGTTTCTACTGAAAAGTCTACCATCTCATTGGTGTTCCTTTATAGGTTACTCATTTTTCCCTTGATTTTTTAATATTTTGTCCCTGACATTGCTTTTCAACAGCTTCTTGAAATGTGTCCTGATGTGTGTATGTCTGGTATTATTTTGTTGGGAAATTTTTTTGCCCTCTTGGATCACAACATCTGATTTGTTTTCCAGATTGAGATGATTTTCAGCAGTTATTTCTTTAAATAAGTTTTCTATGCCTTTCTCTTCTCCTTCTGGGACCCCCATGATACAAATATTATTTCTCTTTAAGTTGTTTCAAGGGGCGCTTACACTCTTTTCATTTATCTTATTCTTTTTTTTCCTACATTGTACTGTCTGTGATCTACAACGCGCAAGTGGGCTTTTGAGCTCATTCATTCTCTCCATTGCTTCTGTTTGTCTTCTATTGAGGCCCTCAATTATATTTTTAAAATCAACAATAGCATTTTTAGTACCATTATTTCTAATCATAGCTGTCTCATATTTTTTTTTATCTTTATTCTCTTGTTTTATGTCCTCTGTTGTTTCTTTGAGTTCCGTAAGTGTGGTCAGAACTGTTACCTAGAGCTCATCTTCTGTCATGTTATACAATTCTGTGGGGCTGGAGCTCCTCTGAGGGTTTTTTGATTGGCTTTGTTTTGCTCCAGGATTCGTGGTGTGCTCTTTGCATTCTTTTGGGTTTTTTTATGGATTTTAATAAGAATAGATTTTCAGACTGTTGTCTTTGCACCTTTTGAAGTAATCTGAGGACTAGTACTGACAAAGGCTAGTAGGTATAACAAAGGATCGGGGTAGTAGGGTACCAAAGGATCACCTCCAGTAAACTTCATACTGTGCTTTGGGTGCCAGTTGTGTGGCATGGATTCACAGTGACCCTGCCTCCTCCGGGCCAGCTCCTCAGTCTCAGTTTCTCTGACAGTCTCATGTTCACTTCCACTCCAGGCTATTTTTAAGCACTAGATGTGGCATAGTTGATATCAGGTCACAGGTCAGGAGTTGTTCTCTTTTCTTTTCCAGCACAGAACTGTATCCTGGAGTGACTGCTCCTGTTACTGACAGGGGCTTGAACTCTAGTTTGTTCAAGCAGTCCTTTGTTTTGGTTTTAGCCCTGGACCTTGGGGTGGCAGGGGTTTTGTATAACTCAGCCTTGGGGCAAGTGTTGCCTGTTCTCTGAGGAGATCCAGGTGCTCTGACTTTCTCCCTTTTGATTCAGGCTTAAGTCAATAATCCTCACTCTGCACCCCCACCCCACAACTCTCCAACAACATATCCTCTGTCCTGGGTGGCAAGATGTGCACCCCTTGGGTTTCAGTGCTGGATTTCAAGAGTCACTGACAAATCAACAACTGTATGGGGCTCTGCACAGAAGTTATCCCTCCCTCTTATGGGTTGTACTGCCCAATTTTTACTATAAACAAAGTTCACTTACAGTTTTTCCTACCCCTTTCCTCTGGACCATTGCTCCTATTGTGTGCTACAGTCATTCACTGTTCCCTCAGGGGGTTTTGGTTTGGGGTTTGGTTTTGGCTTTGGTACTGCAATCTAGTTGTGAGTATCTGAAGGAGATGAGCCTGGCATCTTCACTCTGCCACCATCTTTTCAGAACTCCCCCCGAGGGGTTTTTTGCCAGCCCACTTAAAATGTGACATTTATTAGAGCTCTATATATTAGAGAGTAAGAGAGCTATAGGCAGGAGGTAGAATATGACTGCTCTTCTAAAACTCTTGCTCAATTGCCTTCAATGATATGAATAACCATATCTAGGTCAAATTAGAAACCATAACTTTTGTTAATTGAGATACCACTAATGTTCAATAACATACGTTTCAGGTGTACAGCCTTATAACGCCACAAATGTACCATTCCACACTCATTAGCAAAGGTCTAGTTACCATTCACCATACAATTGCCTCCCCTTTGCCTGTTCCTCCCTCCACCCCTTAACCTTACCTTCTGGTAACCATTATTTTGTTATCAGAATCTATGGGTTTGTTTTTGTTTTGTTTTGTTCATTTGCTTTGTTTCCTTATATTCCTCATATGAGTGAAATCAAACAGTATTTGTTTCTCTCTTTGTGATTTACTTCACTTAGCATAACACCTCAAGTTTCAACCATATTATCTACGTTCATTGCAGCATTTTTCACAATAGCCAAGATGTAGGAAGAACTTAAGTGTCCATCAAGGGAAGATTGTATAATATTTTAACTTTTTAAGAGACTTTCTCCTAGGATAAGAGGAAGCTTGCCACACTTGTAACTGGACTTACACAACTTCAATATAAGTAGCTGATTCCTATGATGGGTGATGAAGTTCAGAATACTGCATGTGTGTGTATAAGTAAGGCCTACTGTGTTCTGCCCTCCCCTGTACCCTTTTCAGGAGGGCTAGAGGGGGAAACCTGGTTTTCAATTTTCCTGCTGGGTAACCTGTACCAAGTCACCCAGATTCCCTGAATTTTGGTTTCCTCGTCTATAAAATTAAGGAGTTGGAATAGTTAATCTCTAAACTAATGTACAGGATTCTCTGATTTTCTTTTCACTGCTTTTTCATTCCAGATTATCATTCTTTTACTTGCCTGACACACCAATGAGACAAATGTGGCCTATCAATTTCTCCCTATACCATCTAATTTTAAAATTCCTGTGGATTCCATTAGTCTATCACCACATATCAGGTGGCATGGATATTTGGTATTCCCCACTTTTAAGAACTCCTGAAACTCCTCCCTCTGACAGCTTTTCCCTGATCTTCTCCCACCCTTACCCCAGCCCCAGCAAACCTGTGCTTCTTATACCATCTACTCCTGGTCCCCTCTGTAATCTCCAATCTTGCCTCCTCTCTGGTTTGTTTTGTTTCCTGATGCAGCTGAACAGATATTACCAAGATCCTCTCACTGTATGAAAGACCAATGGCTCTGAAAGTGGTGTCTCCAGACCAGCAACATCAGCGTCAGCTGGGAATTTGTTAAAAATGCAGAATCTTGCCTTTTTCAAACCTGATGAGTCACAAGCTCTGTGAGAGGCGCCCAGTCATCTGGGCTCCCAGGATTCTGAGACAAGCTAAAGTTTGAAAACTACTGCCCTAGATATTTTCTGGCCCTTTTGCTGATCTCTGGCTTTGGAGAAACTCAACTTCAAGGTTGACTTTACGTGCAAGCAAGGAATACACGGTGGAATGAATTTTAAAAAGGCCCAAGGTTTTGACCATTTGGCCTGGTTTCTGTTCAGTGCAAGCTGAAGGGCAAAGCTATTCAGTAGCTTCTCCCTTACATCTGTGCCAAGCCAAGTTCAATCTCTAAACTACTTATGGAGGAACCACACCAGCATTAAGTAGTAGTCACAGAGCAGCCATTTCTGTGCCTAAGGGATGTAGAAATCCATTTTAAATGCTTGACATTAAAGGTACTTCCTTCTGCATTTGTCATTTGATAATTTTCTAGAAGGAAGTCATATTCAACAATTTCTCCTTTGGTAAACAAGATCGGGTGTCAGGACAAAGACCTCTATCCAACACACTGAAAAATGCCCGCCAGTCTAAGCTTGTCCACACCTCTCATTCCTTTATAGGCTACTGAAGTCTCGCTTCCTATCTTTAGGGGCCCTCTGGTCGCTCTCTACCTGTGGTCTTGTTTACCTGCAATGTTGTTCCGCTCTCTCAGACACAGGATTCTGATGACATTGGCAGCAGTGAGCAGTAATTTGGGGTTGCACATCTGCAGCAGCAAAAGTGTGTAATGAGCTTTAGTTCGGTGGGTGCTCTTCCCAAACCAGTACAAAATCTCCTTCATCTTCTCTTCCACTGTTTTATCCAACATTTGGTTCAAGGAAGACTTCACAACTTTCCCCTCCTTTTTGCTGAAGATGATCCGAGAACGGCTGTAGATGAAGTCCTTCGCCTGTGTGGGCTGAAGAATATTTTGAAAGTAGTGTAACAAATACAAGCTATCTAACTGCATCAGGACGCTAACCAAAAACCTCCTTTGTGATCTCTCACTGATCCGTCGAAACCACTCTTTAGTAGAGAAGATCTTCCAAGCCAAGATACAAGTTTCACACTTGCGGCACACAGGGACAGAATCATTTGCCTTCTCACAACGAAAATTGGGGGCACTCCTGAGCCTCAAGTCCAGGTTTTCCATGATCTTGAGATGACCAGTTCATTTTATCCTTGCCCGTTGTCGACCCCACCAAACACCAGAGGAACAGGAAAAGCTGATAAATATCCCAATTGAGACTTTTCTGTTATAAACATCTCCCAAAGTGAAAATAAACAGCTGTGATGGATGGAAAGCTTATCTCTCCAGAAACTGCCGGTAGAAGACTGGCTTTTTGTACTGACCTCCTAGGAAACATGGCTTTACCGTAAATCTCCTAAACTTAACACTTCATGTGAAGGCAGTTGCTGTATATCCTGAAAGAGCAGGTCATCTCGTTTCTAACAAGAACTGTGTTAGTCAAGTTTAAGTAATATATGGATCCCCTTTTAAAGGATATTGTGAGCCTAGTGTTGAGTGTCAAGTTGTTATTAATGACCATTAAATAGCTGTGAATGTAAAATTAGATGTAAAAGTCTCATGTTTATCGCTGTTTGGTTACAAGGTAGCTACTGCAATGATTCTGAATATTTATACTCATTTTCTGAACTCACTATCAAAGTGAAAATACAAATGTCTAATATACTTTTAAGTTATTTAACTTCTGGAGAATACTAACCAGAAACCTCCGCAGGGAACCAGTCATCAGAAAAAAATTCACTGGGACTCCAGCCTCAACCACATATGTCTGGAGCACACCAGCTCACCCATGTGTCTGGAGGAGGTACAGCTTAGTGGTGATGAGTGTGAGGATTTGGGTTCAGCCCAGCACTGTGGACATGTGTTACTTAATCCTCTATTCTTCAGCTTCCTCACCTGTAAAATGAAGACACAGTAATTCCTAATTCACAAAATTGTTGTGAGAACTAAATGAGATACCATATGCAAAGCACTTAAGAGATTGCATGGTACATACTAAGACCTCATATATGCTAAAACTTATGTCATCATCATTATTGTCATTGGCTCATCCTGGGCAACCCAATAATTGATGTACACTCCAGCATCTATATGTGTGTTAAATGTGTGAACATACATTCAACTGCATGTGAATAAATAATGAGCGCATGTGTGATTTTTAAAAGAAAAATGACATGGAAATGTCTTACCTGTTTTGTGAATTTTTTTACCCTTTAACTTTGACTTAAGATCCATCCAGAAGTGATGACTTGGGCCATTAAAGCCAAACCTGTGAGCGCACACAGCCTGGGGCAGGGGGCACAGGAGGTAGAGGGGGGTCCCAAGGCTATCAGTTAATACTGACCCCTCAGAAAGAGGGTGGGGCTCATTGGGTTTTTCAAACATTTTTATTTTTTTTAATATTCAAAAGGGCAGGTTTATTATGAAAAGGGGGAGAAGAATAAAGGACACTTGCATAGACACAAGCAGGTGGGCAGAAAGAGCAGCTCCCAAAAGGGACAGGTTTGTCAAAAGGGAGGCCTGCATAGTCACAGGCAGGCAGCCTTGGGAGGAGAGCTGCCTCTGCTTCTTTGCAAAGGGTGGAGGTCAGTGAAGAGAGCATTAGCATGGTCACAGGTCATAAGTAGGCAGAAGAGCTGCTGCCAGGGAGAAGAATGTTGAAGAGGAACAACTGCATAGGCACAAGTGGGCAGAAGTTTTGCTGCCTTTTTTATTGTCCCAGCAAAGCCTGGGTGGCCAGTGACCTTTTTTATTGAGGTTAATTGGTTTACACCACTGTACACGATTGAGAGGTACAGGATCATACCCTGAGATGGATGCCACCATAGTCCTTTGGGCCCCAAAGTGTAACAGGGGGAAATAAAATTTAATTTCAAAAGTAAACTTTAAGCTGACTGGAATAGAAGATGGAGCAGGAGGAAGAGAGAGGGGTCTGAGAAGCATGAGTGGAACAGAAGGATAATAGAAGTTTATGTAAACTTCTGGAGAACACGTTAGAATTTGAAAAGACTCTGAATACTGCATTGCCATAGCTCAATATATACAAGAGAATATAAGGGTTAATTGCAATTTGTGACAAATTTTTTTTTAAAAATTTTGATATGAGACACACACACACATTTTTTCAGATACTCACCATACTCACCACATAAGTTATTAATTGGGGGGAAATTTCCTCAAATAACCTGAACCTTAGTGACTGGACACTGCTATGCTGACCCTCAGTCCTCATTAGACAACCTGTCGTTTCTTCTTTTCCAGTTCCTGCCCTCCTTATTTTGGGGAGACCATGGAATTTTCTCAACAGAGCAGATCAGAAATAAAAGACTGGCTCTGTCCCAGCAAAGCCTGGATGGCCCGTCACTCTACCTGAACTATCTCCAGCATGTGGATGCCAGACACACGTGTACAGTGAACCCCCCTGCAAGGGCCTCCTGCCTGCTGTCAAGATATTTCATTATGGTTGCAGGAGGAGGGAGTCAGCACCAGAGTCTGAGGAGCTAGAAGCAACACATGTGTATGCTACCCTTCCTTCCTTCTGTCTGAGGCTAATGGGGCTAGAGTGGAAGCCCCTGGAGCAGGGACAGTTGGCTGTGGAGATGGGGAGCAATCAGGTGCAGAGATCAGCTAGCAACCCAGTACAAAGCTCAGTCTCTGAACATAGACCAAGAATATGTTAAATTAGAAGCCATGCACCAGGACATGGAAATGAGGAATCCATTTCATATAGTGACTCAGCTATTGCTGTCTTAAATTTAACTTTTCACATAGGAACACTTTTTACTTCAATTTAAATCAACTTTTTGTGATCCCAAGACATAGCTAGTTATCTTCAGGGTCACTATATCTTAGTCCTAGCACAGTGAAATGCATGTTATAAATTCCACCTATGTGGGGTAGATTTGATTTAATGACAAGTCACTCCAAAAACATGCTGAACCAGGATAAAGAGACATGATTGGATTAGTATTCCTATCATTCCTAGCTCAACATTTCATCGTGAATCTTGACATAATGTGGGAATTTACTCAAAATTCAGAACATTCTTGAAACATTCTATGCCCTTAGGTTTCAAAAAGTTGAGACAAGAATAAATTATACAGAGGCTAAAGTTACATTTTGACTCTACAGTCAAAGTGGTCTAATAATGGAACAAAACAATCTGACCCTAGAAGTTACTCCTGATGAGTTCAGATTTGTTTTTTGTTTTTGTTTTCTCAAAATGAGTCTACATAATAGGAGAGGAAATAACTGGGTAGATACAGAAGACCGGCACACAGAGCTGGGGGAAATGACCAGTGATATAACAGAGGTCTTTGTTCTCTTTTTTATTTTTTTATTTTTTTTTTTTAAAGATTTATTTATTTATTTATTTATTTATTTATTTATTTATACAAGCACTGGGCACAGTCAGAAGCGCGGGAGGGTGAAAGAATTCACCAGAGCCAGAGGGGAGAGCAGAGCAGGCAGACTGACAAAGTACACTGCTGAGGGGAGCAGCGGGCGGCAGGGGAGGTCTGCGCGCCATGTGGGACCCTCGCCCTGCGGCCGGGGATCGAACCGGTGTTGCAGAGGCTGCAGGCAGCTTCGCAACCCAGTGCTCAACCACTGCGCCACTGGGGAGGCCCTTTGTTCTCTTTTTTAGATTTTGTTTGTTTTAAGCAAATTTCCGTTTGGGGGCAAGCAAAAACAAAGATATGCCTATCATGTGAAACAATACGGAAAGAAAGTAAATATTTCTAACTTTCTATTTTACTTTGATCTTTCATAACAAGAAGAAAGATGTTGAAACTGAAAATGAATAGACAAAAAAGAGCTGACAGAGTAACAGAGTTAAAGAGAGGGAAGGAGACACCCAGAGAGTTCCTTTTACATGAGTATTCTGACCCAAACACTTCTCCCCACAGGCACAATTTTCCTTGACTGAAAAACTGAGAAACTGGGGAGAACAGCAGATGAAGACAGGCAAAACTGTCTTGGGCTTTTCAAAAGGAAAATATGGCAGATTCTGCAAACAGCAGACTAATAAATCTGATATTAACACACAGCTGAATTCTAACATGGTTTATCAATATTTCGTGAGCATTTAGAACATGAAGTAGCCAGAACCAACCACCCACAGGGGTTCAAGGAACACAAGACAGGCCAAGCCAGTCTCATTTTCTTTTGAGATGAGCACATTATGAAACAGGCAGAGTAAGGAAATGTAGACAAAGTGTGTCTTGATCTCTGCCATTGACAAAATCCTTTACTGGGTCCTGTGGACAAAGAGCAAAAGGCAAGCTCCAGTACTGCATCTTTCTGCCAGCGCTTGTGGGGTAGCAACCCAAGGGGACTGGCTGAGAGCTGTATTCGGCCCTACCTAATCAATATATTGATCAAGATTAAGATGTAAAAAGAAAAAGGTTGCCACTGGACATGAAGCTAGGAAGGAGAAGTAATATTTTGAATGTGGAACCATGAATCAAAACTATTTCAGCAAACAGCAGTGATGTGATGAAGCCAGAATTCAAATAAAATATAAATTCAATGAAATTTAAATTTTGAAAATCCATACAAAATTTAAATCCTATACTGTATGAATCCTTGGATATAGACATAGGCCGGACCCCTAGTGATGCTGAAATAATGTATTATTGAAATAGACCATCAGACTCAAAGAGAAAGTCTTGCCTTGGGCAGGACACAGGAAAAGACCTGGCAGAAACCCATTTAAAGATAGTTTGTCGGGGCTCCCCAGTGGCGCAGAGGTTGAGTGCTGGGTTGCAAAGCTGCCCGAGGCCTCCCCGGCACCAGTTCGATCCCTGGCTGCTACCTGGCCACCAGAGGAGGGTCCCGCATGGCACGCAGACCTCTCCTGCCGCCCGCTGCTCCCCTCAGCAGTGTACTTCGGTCCTTCTGCCTGTTCTGCTCCCTGCTCTGGCTCTGGTGAATTCTCTCACCCTCCCGCGCTTCTGGCTGTACCCAGTGCTTGTATAAATAAATAAATAAATCCTTAAGAAAAAAAAAATAGAGAGACTTCTTTAAAAAAAAAATAAATAAAGATAGTTTGTCATTTTCCTGAAGGTTTGGAGAGCACATCTGTCAAAGAAGGATGAAATGGTGAGGGGGTGAAAGGCCTGGGAACCGTAAGAAAAGTGAGAAATACAATATGAAAACAAAAATACTTCCCCAAAGAATGTGCCTGAGAACAGCCCTCAAACCTCCCAAGAACTGAACTTTGAAGAGAAATCAGCATATCCACACAGTCCAGGTGTGGAACCCCCACCCCCAGAGGTCATGGTGAATAAGATGTGGACCCCATCAGGGTGTTGTATCCTCACTGTCCTAAAACAACATGAGCTGCTGTGTGAGGTAATGAACTCTCTGTCCCTGCACAGCTACATGGCCCAATGAGACATGGAGTGCAAAGACATCTGCAGACTCTGAGAGGAGGGTTTCACGCTCAGTTTCCAGGTATATAGTTCCTCGTGTGGTTTATTCCTTTACAAAACACCCATGATCTAATGAGGAAGGCAGCATGAGGTAGTAGTTAAAAGTCCAATGTCAGCTCTCAGGTGTGAATCCGGCTCTGCCACTCACTCCCTGTGTCACCACAGTGACCTTGAACAAGGTAGTTAACTGCAAGGACCATAGTTTCCCCATCTGCAAAATGGGGCTGATGTGAATATCTACCCCACGGGACCACTAGGAGGGTTAAGGGAGTTCATAGCCAGGAAGCACTCAGAACAATGTCTGGGTCATAGGAAATGTGCAATAACTTAGCAATTTATTATGATTGCTCCAGAATCATCTGGATTGCCCTGAAGACTCCTGGTTTTTCATCTGACAGACAGGAGAATATCACTAGATGATGAAAAGGAGTTAGATTCCTGAGAGTGACTAGAAAAATAGGGAACAGCACAGTACAGATCAAAAGTCTGGGAGTCTCAGGGTGCAGCCTCCACGGAGGTTGGCGCTGGGGTGGGCGCTGAGATCGGTGCTGGCTGCTCAGGTTCCTCTCCCAGATCCACAATCCGGATGGAGTTTTCCTTCTTGGAAAGCCAGAAGGCAGGGTAGACTGGTTCTGAAAACTTGCAGTCAAACTTGTGAACCAGAGTCATGGCATCAGGTGTGACACCATAGAAGGAGAGGCTCCCGCCCTGGAAGTCAATGTAGATCCCCAGCCTCCGGAAAGGGCCGGCTTTGAGTGGGGTCTCTGTGTCACTGTGCCAGGCCGTGAACTCCTTCCCATTAAAATAGAGGCTCCAGGAGAAGTTGTTTCCAGAAATGCAACCGTTGCGGTCCTCCCCTTTCCGGTCTATACCTTTGCAGGTCAGGCCAACGTAGGTGCCTGCCCCAGAGATCTCTACCTCGAAATAGTACCTGTGCAGGTACAAGCTCTGTTGGGACAGCACCTGGCGCCAGTGCACGAACCTGCTAGGGAGGTCTGGGTAAGGATGCTCCCAGGGCGTGGTGTTGGTGACCTTGCGATTGTCCTCCTGCAGACGGAGATACCTGTGTGCTGTCTCTGGATCGAAAGTGATATCACAAGCATCTAGGGAGATACGGAAAGCAGGGAAAGTAGGTCAGGAATAGCTGAGTCAGACAGAATGCTTCAAATCCAGCTGGCTGCAGAGTATGAGAAAACCTCCATCTCCCATTCCCCCTGGAAAACTGGTGTGTGAACACGAGGAAACAGAGTACACAGTACTCTCCTTTCTTCCTTTCTGAACTTTGCCTTGCTTAGTACTTACTCTATTAGGCACTAAACTGAGTCAAGGAATAGTCGTTTGATTCATTTATTCATTCAACAAACACACCCAAAGCCAGTATTGGCAAGGGCTTGGGGAAATAAGTACTCATACACATTTGATTATTCACTCCTTTTTTTTTAATATTTGACTAATATTTAGTATTGCAGGCTCTCAAACACCCCCCTCCAAACATATCCTTTTCTTAGCACATCCATGCACAGTTGCTCAAGTCATGCTCAAACTTATTTTTTTAATATTTATTTATTTTTACTTTTTTTTTTTATAGAGGCATGTTTTTATTTATTTATTTGTTTGTTTTGTTTGTTTATACATGCACTGGGTACAGTCAGAAGCGCGGGAGGGTGAGAGAATTCACCAGAGCCAGAGCGGGAGGCAGAGCAGGCAGAAGGACCGAAGCACACTGCTGAGGGGAGCAGCGGGCGGCAGGAGAGGTCTGCGCGCCATGTGGGACCCTCCTCCGGTGGCCGGGGAGCAGCCGGGGATAGAACTCGCGCCGCAGAGGCCGCGGGCAGCTTCACAACCCAGCACTCAACCACTGCGCCACTGGGGAGGCCCAATATTTATTTATTTTTATACAAGAACCGGGGCACAGACCAGATGTGCGGGAGGGTGAGAGGATTCACCAGAGACAGAGGGGGGAACAGAACAGGCAGACTGACGAAATACACTGCTGAGGGGAGCAGCGGGCAAGACAGGAGAGGTCTGCTTCGCCATGTGGGATTCTCGTCAGCCGGTCGGGATCGAACCCACACTGCAGAGACTGCGGACAGCTTCACAGCACAGCACTCAACCACCTGCGCCACCAGGGAGGCCCTCTCAAACTTATTTTTGACATTTCTTTGTCCTCTTCCTCACCTCCCACTTGCCACCACACACACAGGTAGCCTCAAGTGCTGTGGATTATACCCATGTCTCTGAAGCCCACTGCTTCACCCTCCATCTAAGCAACTAGTCAAATTTCACCCTCACTAGTGCCATTGGCTCCTCACCCAATGGGCCTCTCTCACCCCCTTCCTTACCTTCTCCACCAGAGAACCATAGCACTAACTAACTTCAAGGTGTAAGTGACGGGGACTCAACATGCCCCAGCTGAAAGCCCTTGGGTGGTGCTCCTTGGAATGAAACAGTGACCCCTTCTCTCTGTTTTCAGACTTGTCCTCTCCTCTCCTCTCCTCCTTGACGGCCAGATTCCAAACACCCCACCACACCCCTATACCCAATGTTAGCACAGACCATTCCCTTCACAATGTGCTCATCACCCTAACCTGAGTCTGGATGGTTCCTACTGATCCTTTAGATTGCTCCCAAGGGCTCAAGTCCTCAGGCAGGTCCTCACCTAGACTAGATGCCTCCCATCAGTCTCTCTCGAGCACCCTGGTATTTGAGACTTCATGGTATTGATCAGGATGTTTAAAAATTTATTTGTGTGTTTGTCTGCTCCATGCTTGTCTTCCTTCTAAACTACAAGCTCCACATTTCAAGTGGGACTCTATCCCAGGGCTTTCACTTAGAGATGCTCAATATATACTTGCCAAATGAATTTGCATATTAAAAGTTAGTAAAATGATCTTCATTTAACCCAGAATTCCCAAATTGCTTGTATCCAAGTCAGAGAAATTTCTTCTATTTTTTTTCAGTTTTAAAGCAAAAGTATATTTTATTATAAATGTAGTTTTTTAATTGACTAGGGGGACTAGGGGCCCCCCCATCAGATATCACTACTGTTAGGTCAAAGAAACTCTTAGTAGTCAATGAAACCACATTTGGAAGAAGGATATAACATTCCAGGGAGTCAAAAGCAAAACTGAGTGTGAACTAAGGATCATCACAAGCATTTACTCAGCAGCTCTGTTTACTAAAAGTGGCCCCAATAACAGCAGCAGTAGCACTTTTACCCTCTCCCATGTCCTTTGATAATCCTCAGCATCCAGATATTGGACAATAATGTTGTTCTTGTCATCTACAGGGATCCAAGACGCTCAAGAAGGTAGGTGATTACATATCATGGGGCAAGGAAATCAGAATGGGTCTGAATTTCTGGAACATTCTATTACTGCCAGAAAGCAGTGATACTCTTAGGAATGTCAAGGGCAGGATGTCAGTGCTTAAAGGAGAAAAAGGCCTGCTTAAAAGTAGCTCCTATTAGTCATGTTAACAAATTGAGTTCAGTCCCTTGATAGCTAAACAAGCTGCACCTATAAAGTCCATAACAAGACTCAGAGAAAAGGTTAATACCATGTATGTATTTGTAATGCCAAAGAAAAGAGACTATAACAGGATATATTTAGTTTTCTTTAAATGGTAAGAGTAAAGGGCCTTTGGTTTCTTGTATCTATTTATAAAAATATAAATGTGTTTCTGTCAGGAAGCAGAAAGAATAAATAAAGAAAACTGTGGCAGTCAGGGCACAGACCTCTCCTGCCGCCCGCTGCTCCCCTCAGCAGTGTATTCCATCACTCTGCCTGTTCTACTCCCCTCTCTGGCTCTGATGAATTCTCTCACCCTCCGGCGCTTCTGACTGTACCCAGTGCTTGTATAAATAAATAAATCTTTAAAAAAATAAAATAAAATAAATCATTTAGTAGGCAGGATTTTCAAAAATACCAAGGTCATGAATGACAAGAAAAACTGTGAAATGAACCCCGATTGGGGGAGACTGAGGAGACATGGAACACTGGTCCAAAATTCTGGCCCAAAAAGGAACATTAGTGGAACATGTGGTAAACTTGACTAAATTCTGTAGATTAGTTAGCAGCATTGTCACAACCTGGTTTTGATCAGTATGCTGTAGTTATGTGAAGTATTAATGTTTACAGAAGTTAGATGAACAGGAGTTCTTTGCCTCATTTTTGCAATGTTTTTGTAAGTTTGAAATTGTTTCAAAATGAAAAGCTAAACATTTTTTTAAATGTACCATTGTGGGATAGACCAAAATTTGCAAGAAACACAGTCTCAGAGAGATGGCATTCCTACTTCAGCAAAGCATTGTGCTGACATCACTCACAGTGGAGGGAGAAGCTACTCACGACTTACATTGCAAGAACTGTTGTCTGGTGGTGGGGTCTGGTTTTGAGGTCCGATACTTGCGCTCCACAAAGGCAGACACTTGAGTTCTGATGTCATACTCCTCTAGAAAACCAGAGAGTTTTGAATGCACACCTGTCCATGAGGTAAGGAGACTCTAAGAGGTAGGACTTCTCAGCTACTCTTCCTGGGCTTCCTGGGAGAAATGGGGCCGACCCTCATCGTGTGTCAGAGAACCATGCTCAAAGAACTGCATTCTTCTCCTGAATTTCACTTGAAAGTACAGGCACCAACAATGTCAGCAGCTTGTCACAGCAATGCCATGATGTCACAATTGCATGTCACAATTGCATGATGTGACTAACTCACCTTCTTGGGTCTTAATCATCAAATAAACTCATCGAGATAAGTGTTTCTTAGTGACAGGATCTAGCTGAAGGATGGCTTCAGAATTGTGACACTCTCCCTGATTTCACTTTCCCCATCAACTTACCCCATCACATCTGTAGGCCACAGCCCAGAAAGTTCCTCACCTTCCTTAGCAAACTCCTGGAGCTTTTCTTTGTAGTCCTGCAGCAACTGGACCAAGTGCGCAGTGGAGTCCGTGATGACCTTGCAAATACCCGAGAGCTTATCCTTGAATCCTATGTAAACACTAGGGGAGGTGCTGTCCTCCGTGTTCTTAACCTTGCAGTACTCCTGCAGAAAAGCAAATATGGCAGAACTTGCCTTGGTGTCTGTATTTCTTAGACTGGGCTGCTCTCCTCTTTAGATCACTTTCTGCATCTATAAAATGGGTTGATAACACACTTCACAACCAAAGGATATGTTAATCAACCAGCTCAGAGTCTAACAAAATAGAAAGCATATTTTTTAAAGTAGGAAAGCAGTTTTAAAAAAAATCAGAGACACTAGATGTCTACTAAGAACTCATGCAGGACCAAGAACAAGAACATAATTTATGCCAACAGCCCAAGTGGTGATAACATTCTCACTTCCTTCATTCCCTCAGTATTTTTTCCCTTCTTTTTCTTTTATAATTTAAACTCAAGCACAATAGGGAATAAAGGAGTTGGTAAAGCATGAGATAGAGCCACAAACAAGTCCTCAGACAGGAATGCTTCTTTTTCCTTGTCCAATCCAATGCACCATTTTGTCTAGTTCTTACACTGTGCTTTAGTTTGGAAAGTATTTTCATGTAGATAATCACATTAACATAATGTGATTATGTTATTTCAGATATAACATAAAATTCAAATACAATCAAAGGATCAAAGAGCAGAGTTCATGTAGCGAAAAACGGAGTGATGAAAACAAATGTACCAAAATAGTTGAATAAATCAGTGAAAGAAAGAAAAGAAAAAACCCAAACCAGAGAGTTGATTGGGAGAAAGAGAACCATTTTAATACAGTATTTAGACTTAGTACTACATGTGATAAAAGTAACAGTAGTACACCAGTGGGGTTTAGGGTAGGTTATTTAATGCATGTTGTTTTAACTGGCTAACAATTTGAAGGAAAGAAGTTATGGCTAACCAAGATAAATAATTTATACGACAATATACTTTGTATATTTTAAAATGTTTATGTTAAAGTTATAAAAGGAGAAAAGAAACACAAAGAAATTATACCCATTGTGGGGATAACTTGGGGAAACTCATGGCATGGGAAATCAAATATTTATTCATATTTTCTTTGTTTTGATATTGAAAAGCGAACAGTGACAGAAAGAAAGATGTTCTGTCAGTATGCGTCTGTCTTTCTCTGTTTCTATTTTTACTCATTAAAAGGTTAACTATGGTTGTCTTGGAGTCGTGGGAATATGGATGACTGTTTTCCTTACTATTTTTCTTCATTTTTCAGAGATTTTCTTTCACAATAAGCATTTTTTTTAAAGATCTATTTATTTATGCATCCAAGAGCTGGGGTACAGGCCAGAGGTGTGGAAGGTGAGAGGATTCACCAGAGACAGAGTGGGGAACAGAACAGGCAGATTGACTGAAATACACTGCTGAGGGGAGCAGCAGGCAAGTCAGGAGAGGTCTGCTGCGCCATGTGGGTTGCTCCCTGCCTACCGGGGATCGAATTCGTGCTGCAGAGGCTGCAGATAGCTTCACAGGTTGCGTCTTAACCCCTTGCACCACAAGGGAGGCCCAAGCATTTATGTTTTTTATAACTAGAAGTGAACTTTTTTAAAAATGTGATCAAGAAAAACATTGCACTCAGGGATATCAGTGCTGAAAGAGCATTGGAATTTATTTACTTTCAGGTGATTGTCTGATAAATAAGGAATCTAAAACCTAGAGATTAAATGACTTGCTAAAAATTACACAGCTCTTTATTTAGTGACAGATCCAGGAGGACAGAAAATACACCCAAGCCCAAGTTCCTTCTGTGGAGTCTACTTTAAGTCAAATAGACTCCATCTTGCCTCTAACTAAATCCTTGAGATTCTAGGTGAGTTGTTGACTCCTTATCAGCAACTACAAAGAACACCCACTCCCTGATTTCTCCTTCTCTGTGACCAGGACAGAACAGCAACTCCTTGTTCTCTATTAGGAAAGAAACAGGAGACCATCTGCTGATTGTTACATAAAACCTCACTGCAGACTTCTGTATGAAGAAGCTTGTCAGCTATTCCAAATGTTTCCAAACAAATGACCTAAGCTCAGACCCCATTTCCTTGCAGCCCTTTAAAATTCTCCTATACCCTGACCCTGAGGGAAAACACCCTGGCATTGTCCCTTGGTTGTGGACCCAGGTCATGATCCTTATTCTTGAATAAATGCTTGCTTTCATCCTTTTTTTAAAAAAAATAGAGGTAACATTGGCTTACAATACTGTATACATTTTAGGTATGCAGCTTCACACATAGACAACTACATATGCCACACCATGCCCACCACCAGTGTTTTCTGGATTTTATTACAGTCTATCTTTTCTCAGTCAACACTTTCTTAAGATCAAATGTTCACAGGACTATATCTAATGGCATGTGGCTTAGTGTGTAATACACAGTACACTGTAATGAAAAGTCACATAAGCTCTCAAAGGCTTTCCTCAACCAACCCAACCTGAAGGTGACAGGTCCCCAGTCTCAACCCTGCCAGTCCAGCCTCTGCTCAGTCTCTGTTGGCATGGTTTACAATTGACCAGTATACTGTAAACCTGTACATTGGCCTGGTGTCTGAAGTCCTCCACTGGCTTCCATGATTTCATGATGAAGAACAAATTTCTCTCACAACCAGACACTAGTCAGCCTCATTCCCCATCGTTATGTTCCCAGCATCCTCCACCCCCACCTTGTGAAACTGCTTTGGTTCCCCAAATCAGTTATGTTTTCTCAAACATCTCTGCTTTGCACATGCTGTTCCCTCCCCTGGAACATACTTCTCCTTAACATTACTCATCTTGCATGACCCGATTCCAGTCTCCCTGCTCTGGGAAGTCTCCCTTACCCCTCCTATACTCCTATACTCTGCCAAATCAAGACTTGTTTCTGTCTCCATAGTTACCCATTTATCAAAAGCCTAGCAGAATGGGGATGCTCCCTGGTATTAGTTGCATGGATGCCTCTACTTCCACACACCGCCCCCACTCAGGCCCACCCCCCAAGCTGTACCTCCAGGAACAGGACAGTGTTGCTGAGGGCAGCAATCCTCTCCAGCTCCTGCTTGCTCTTCTCCATCTCTGCACTCCTATGCTCCAGGTGGGTCTTGATGCTGCTGGCCTGGCTCAGAGCAGCTTCCTCCTTCTCCTCCAGGAAGAGCAGCACATCAGCCTGGGCCTTCCTCATTGCAGCAAGGAGTTCCCCAAACTGCTCCTCCGCCACGGCCTTCACCTCTGACACAGACACCTGACGGGGTGGAGGGAAGCAAAGAACCTGTTAGGTATCCAACTTCATCAAAGCCTAACATACAGAAATGTAACCCTGAGAAACCTGCAAATTAAGAAGCAGGTTTCTATTGTAAAAGAAAGCGTTTAATAGCATATGAACCCCAGGTTCCTGGGATTTACTCTCCAGGGTGTAAACATTCATTTGTGGATCACTAACTTAGTCTCCTCGTCCATTTGATGAGAGAGTGAGCTCTGATCTCTGAGACCCCTTCCAACTCTGATAGTCTGAGGCTGCTATTCAAGTTTCTGAAGTGGATTTTCCTACTAGGGCAATGCACATATTCAGTATATTCACTATTATATTCTTATGGCAAATTAATAATGTGGCTTCTTATAAAAGTCAGTTGAATGATTTAGCTTCCTCAGCATTTATTATGCCTGGTGAAACTGTCCAATGGATTGATCAGCAGCAAAGGCACATCTAAGATATGGTGTCTCTACCAGACAGGAATGTTCAGGGTGTGTGCCGATGAGCCTGCAGATGAGCATACCTGTGCAGAATGGAATGGGGAGGGCAAGGGGGGCAATAATAGGGGCCTGCTGATACCCCAAGCAGTGGGAGCACCTCTGCTTGACTGCAGACCCTGCTAGGCCAGGGTCAGGAATGCAGCCCTGGAAGGCCTGTCGGTCTTTGATGTCTGGCAGAGGGAAGAATGGTGGTGGGGGTAGAGGAAACCAAGGGGAGCCTTTACTGGAAGGGGTGCTGGAGGGATGACATGTACAGTAAATCTCACTTAGCATCTTTGATAGGTTCTTGGAAACTGCAACTGGAAGCCAAACAACATACAACAAAATCAATTTTACATCGGTTAATTAATATAAACAAGTGCTAAGTTCCTATAGTATATTTCTAGCCACAAAACATTGCCAAATTTCTAAATAAAGACCCAAAACACTTCTAATATTAAACAATCATTTGCATTCATTCATTCATTTTCCAACCCTCTTTTCCAATCCAGGGTGGTGGGTGGCAGGAATCTAACCTGGAAGATCCGGGCACAGACAGGACATAACCCTAGACAAGACACCCTCCAACTACAGGCTGCATTCACACACACACCCACATTCTCGCTAACTGGGACAACTGAGACACACCAATGAACCTCATGTGCACCTCTGTGGGGTGTGGAAGGAAACCAGAAAACCCACACAGGCATGGGGAGAACTCACACAGACAGCAGCCCTAGCAGCCCCAGCTGGGAATCAATTATGTTTTCTCACCATTATTAAAACAACATTGAACAAAACATGGGATTTTTAAAGTTATTGGAGAACCTGCTGTAGAACCGCCCCTATATTCTTATTGCTGCCCCATTGCCTCAACAGACTTCCTCAAAGTTGGGGCACCTAAGTGGAGCTGGAAGAGGAAAGATGCCCCAAGTAGTTCTCCAGAATATTTTGAACCTGGAAATAAATAATCTCTGGAGGCTTATAAGGCTAATGGGGCCATTATTTTTCTTCTTTTCATAAGATTACATGGGTAAGAAAGAGATGGTCATAATTAGTTGTAAACATCAAGGGGGAGGAAATTAAGTTTAAATGGATATATATAATATATATATTATACATATATCTAGATTGGATGGATGGATGGGTGGGTAGGCGACAGGGTGGCTGGGTGGGTGGATGGATGGATGGATAGAATCATTCTTGGTATGCAAAGATGATACTATTGACTCACTGCCATAGAGTAATTGTTCTGCATTCTCTTCTGAGTGATGGTTATTGACATACCACTAATGGAAACATCTGTGGAACTGTCTGGGTCCACTTAAGAGTATATATATGGAAAGTTGCCATAAAGTAGAGAGATTAAAAGTAAGTAGCCTGGCACATCACTGGCTTTATTAAGAATCATGTACTAATCCAGCAGTTCTCCATTTTTTCTGCCTGCCAGGACAAAGGGCTAGTGAGACTCACATGCAGGATGTCCTTCCATGATGCAAAAAAAATCAAGATTTTATATAGCCCCTGAAATTCTAGCTTAACACTGACCTCCATTCCCACTTACATCCTTTTCTCCTAGTCAAAAATCATATGCAAATTTTAAAATAATAATGCTATTTTTACAAGACTAGTATCGCTTTTACTCTATACTATTAAAAAGAAAATGTTTGTCAGTTTTGAACCTTAAACTAATTTCATAACGAATCCTGACAGCAAGGTGAGGCCATCCTGTGGTGTAGCTGGCCAGCTACATCCCATTTGTTGAGAAACCCCAAGAAGCCGATGGGTACAGAGCCCCCTCATGTCCCACAACCCCAGCTGAGCCCAACTGAGCCCACAGCAGTGGCCAGGTATGTTGAACCCTAGGAGGGGACCCAGACCGGCCTTACCAAAACAGATTTGTGGTTGGCTTGGAGCCTGGTGGCCTTACCAAAACAGATTTGTGGTTGGCTTGGAGCCTGGTAATGGCGTTTTCATTCAGAGTGAGTTTCCGCTCCAGCTCTAACCGTGTGCGCCGAAGCTCAGCCTAAGAAGAGGAAAGGACAACTGTTAAAGAGGGAAGGAACCCAGTGCCCACAGAAAGTCCTCAAGAGCAGCAGTACTCTCCACCTCTCTTCCATGAACTTTCGAAGTCTGCCCAGGTTGCCCCCAAATACAGGCACAAAGGGTCAGTTGTGAACCAGCATCACCTGGAGCTGAACTCAATTCAAATTGGCTAAAATGCAAAGAGTATATGCCTTGGGCTGTGCTGGTCAGTATTTTAAGCATTGATATGAATTGTCTTATATCATCCTTACCATACCCATAGTAGGTATATATCATTATCTCCATTTTATAGGTCATGAAATGGTGGCACCTATGCTAGGTCACACAGTTCATTACTGGAGTTGAGCCCAGGCCATCCAATTCCAGGAGAGCCGAACAAGGAGCACAGGCTTGGAGCCAGAGGTGGGGATCTCATCAGAAAAATCTACCAAGTTCTTCAGATTTCCATTTCTTCATCTACCTTGGAGTAAAGTGCCTAATTCATAGTGTTATTGTGAGGCTTGAATGAGATCATGTGTGTTAACAAGAACTTTGCTTCAAGATAAACAGCTGGGACTACATCAAATTAAAGAGCTTCTGCACAGCAAAAGAGACAATAACAAAAACAAAGAGAAACCCCATCAACTGGGAGAACATTTTTGCATACAACACTAATGATAAAGGACTGATCACAAAAATCTGCAAAGAGCTGATGAGACTCAGCAACAACAAAGAAAATAATCCAGTCAAAAAATGGGCAGAAGAGCTAAAAAGAAACTTCTCTGAAGAGGAAATGCAAATGGCCAACAGACATATGAAAAAATGTTCAACATCACTTGTAATCAGGGTAATGCAAATCAAAACTACCATGAGATACCATCTTACACCAGTGAGAATGGCACATATTTAAAAAACTAGCAACAAATGTTGGCGAGGATGTGGAGAAAAAGGAAATCTTCTGCACTGTTGGTGGGAGTGCAAACTGGTCCAACCACTATGGAGAGCTGTGTGGAGATTTCTGGACCTACTAAACATAAGCTTCCATATGATCCAGCAATTCCACTCCTAGGTATTTACCCAAAGGACACAGAAACATTAATTCCAAAGAACACCTGCACCCCTATGTTTATAGCAGCTCTATTTACAATAGCTAAGCTTTGGAAACAACCCAAATGCCCAAAAATAGATGACTGGATCAAGAAGATGTGGTACATATACACCATGGAATATTACTCAGCATTCAAAAAAGATAAACACATGCAATTTGCAGCAACATGGATGGCGCTGGAAGGGATCATGCTCAGCGAAATAAGCCAGAAAGAAAAAGAAAAATACCGGATGGTCTCACTCATAGCAGGAATCTAGAGAACTTAAATAAGGGACCAGGAAAATGAATAACTATAAGAAAGTGAAAATCAAAATCAACAGAAAACTATGAACCAGAGACACTTTTTGGGGGGTGGGGGGTGGGAGGGGAGGGATTGGGGTCAGAATGGGAGGGTTGCAATTGTATGGGGAATATAAAAATAAAATTTATTATTTAAAAAAAAATAATCACCTTAAACATAAACAGTTTGAGTTCACCAGTCAAAAGAAGTGGAGGAGCTGAATGCATTTCAAAACAAAGTCTAATCTGCTATTTATAATATGCCCATCTTACCAACAAAGATAAGCATAGATTTAGAGTAAAAGTCTGGAAGACAGTCATACAAGCAAATGGCAGAAAGAAAGAGAGAGAGAAAGAGAGAGAGTGAGAGAGTGCTATATTTATATCAGATAAAAAAAAAAAGAACTTTGCTTCGTAGTTAGCACATTGTAAGTGCTCAGTGTCAAGGATGCCATTGCCGTAGTCATTATGCTTATTAGTGTTATTGCCGCCATGACCACTTCTTATCAAATGTTCTTATTCACTCCTGTGGTAGACAGAGAGAACCCTCCAGGCCAGGCAAGTGCTTACCTGAAAACTCCGAATTTGCCTGCTTTCACCCCACTGCTTAGCTTCCCTCTAACTCCTGGGATGCCCTGAGCACTTTCTGCCAAGAAGAGAGCCAGCGAATAAAAACTAAGTCTCTGCAGACTTCAGAGGCTCTATCACTTCCCTGCTCCTGCAGTGACAAGAGGGAAGGCCGGAGGGAGGGAGGGAGCAAGGAAGGAAGGCAGGCAGGCAGGCAGGCAGGCAGGCTTTCACTGCTTGTAATAACTTTTTTTAAAAGATTTATTTTTTTATTTATTTATGCATACAAGAGCTGGTGCACAGGCCAGAGGTGGGGGGGCGGGCGGGGTCTGAGAGGATTTACCAGAGACAGAGTAAGGAACAGAACATGTTGCGCCATGTGGGTTGCTCCTGGCCAGTTGGGGAAGCTGCAGTGACTGGGGGTAGCTTGATAGCACCGTCTTTAACCCCTGTGCCAGCGGGGAGGTCCTGCTTTTAATAACTTATATCTGCATCTGAAGCTATGAGTCATTATGCTTAAATAGAACTCAAAGGGCATGAATGAAGGATCTCTCCTTTCCACTGCTTAAGGCTGGGCCAGTTCCAGGGTCCCCAGAGTGGCAGAAGCTGAGCAAGCCAGGGACTTGCTTCACCAGGACACTGCAGAAAGCAGGTGACTTTCACTCAGCTGCTGGGATGCCTTGCAGCTGAGGGAGCCCTCGTGACCTTCCATCCCTGAGACCTGAGACCATGCCCAGGAGTGAGGGGAGAAAGTGGCAGGGAAGGGGAGAGATGGTCTGGCCTATTTGGGGGTGATCATGGAATCTTATCTGTATTATACAGTGACTTGTTCCAGGGCAGTGGGGGAAACGTGAACTGTTTATTTAAAGGTGGTGGAAAGCACAACAGAACACACCTAGCAACAGACACGGCACGATACTGTGTTAAAGCATCTTCCCGAGCATGAGCCAAAGCCGTGGAAGACACCCAGACAGCATCCAGTAAGGGTACTCAACCCAGTCTGTAGACTTCCATAAAAGGAGGAAAGGGCTCCTTAGTACCTAATGGGGATCACTCTGAGTGAGTCACCCCAAAGAAAGGCAGTCCCAATTACCTCAAAGGTGGGGCCCTTTTGGGAGACCAGCATCTCCAGTTATTCCTGTTGCTAGAAAATAATGTGGTGCCTCAGATGATGGCTTCAGGGCTTCCCAGAGTAGCAATCACACACACATCACAGCCAGGATGGGCTCCGCACAAAAGCAGGAGTGTGGTCCCATGAGTGTGGATGGCCCTACATTGAAGGGCACAAAGTTCTGTCTACTTCAGCAAAGTGATGACAAATGTGCCAGCGGCTCAATATTTGGGGTCTGAAGACTTGCCACTTGCTGGCTATGTGATCTTTGTCAAATCATTAAATGTCTCCTCTGGTGCAAAGTCATTAGAGCATGTAACAGATTGTTCTTACTTCTATCCATAGGGTAGAGGTGGCAGCCAGAGTTGGTAGCAAGATTGGAGATACAAATAGGAACAGCAGAGGGAGTAAGAAAAGAAAATTCCAGATGGTGGTGGTTCCTTTGTATTTCTGCCACACAATGTGGACCCTCCTGCAGTGTTTGAATTTGGCAGCATCAGAGTCTACCTGGACCTTCACTTGTTTCCTCAGTCAATTGATCAGAACCTACCAATCAAATAAGTTAGGCCAGTAAAATAAGACAGCTCCCTGTTTTTAACACACATAGAGCCTGTAGAATGTTTAAGCCAAAAAAAAAAAAAAGTGACATAGTTACAAGTTATATAATATTGAGTTCAAGGCATTCCTCAGAATCTCTAGTAGAAATTCTTTTCCTGAGTGGCTCTGAATCATCTGCCTTTTGGCTCCAGCAAATAGGCTGTGACCACTGCTGCATAACTGTTCCCAAGAGAAGCACAAATACTTGCGGCTATCAGAAACTTAACTCCTGCTCTACATGGGGGCTGTGTTCATCCCAGAATTTAGGCCCACACTTTCTGGAACCAACATTGAGGTTGTAGTAGTGGTCTGTCATTAGTGGACTTCAAGATCTAAACAGGGCCAACTCAGGCCCCTCCTCCAAGAACTCTGCCCTGACCCTATTGCCAGTGTTGGCTCCCTCCTTGGGAGGTGTGGCATTTGGTTGCCCTGCCCTTTGACACTCCAGAGAGCCATGAGCACGCCTTGGCTTCCTGATTAGAGTCCACACTCCCTGAGGATAAAGATCATAACCTCACACTTAACTAATTGGAAGCCCTCAATAATGTTGGATAGAGCCTCCCTGGTGGCGCAGCGGTTGAATGCTGGGTTGCGAAGCTGCCCACAGCCTCTGCGGCGCAGATTGGATCCCTGGCCACCGGCGAGGGTCCCACATGGCGCACAGACCTCTCCTGCTGCCGGCTGCTCCCCTCAGCAGTGTACTTCTCCTCTGCTCTCTGCTCTGGCTCTGGTGAATTGTCACCCTCCTGCACTTCTGACTATAACCAGTGCTGAAAGAAAAGGAAGGAAAGAAAGAAAGAAAGAAAAGAAAGAAAGAAAGGAAAGAAAGAAGGAAAGAAGGGAAGAAAGAAGGAAAGAAGGGAGGGAGGGAGGGAGGGAGGGAGGGGGGAGGGAGGGAGGGAGGGAGGGAGGGAGGGAGGAAGGAAGGAAGGAAGGAAGGAAGGAAGGAAGGAAGGAAGGAAGGAAGGAAGGAAGGAAGGAAGGAAGGAAGGAAGGAAGGAAGGAAGGAAGGAAGGAAGGAAGGAAGGAAAGAAAGAAAGAAAGAAAGAAAATAAGTAAATCTTAAATGATAATAATAATAATGTTGCATAAGCTTGAGGAAGAACAGGAAAGAACCAATGGTACTGGGTCTCCCTAATGGTGCAAGGGGTTAAGACACAACCTTATGAAGCTATCCACAGCCACTGCAGCACGAGTTCAATTCCCGGCCAGCTAAGGTAATACCCACATGGCACAGCAAACCTCTCCTGTCTCGCCCGCTGCTTCCCTCAGCAGTGTATTTCAGTCACTCTGCCTCTTCTGTTCTCCACTCTGTGATGAATCCTCTCACAACCCCCCCCCCACACACACCTCTGGCCTGTACCCCAGTTCTTATATGCATAAATAAATAAATAAATCTTTTTTTAAAAGTGCAGTTATGCCACTAATTAAAGAAAAACAAAAGAACCAATGATTCTTACCTTGTCAGAACAAACAGGAAAGCACTCACAGAAGTGCCAACACACAGACTTACACCCACACACAGAGTCTCATTGCCACCACAGCAAGCCTGCGGTTCAGAGGTGAGAAGAATTAGCAGCCAGCAGAGAAGGCCAGATGCTCTTGAAAGTGAGTGGATTCTCAAGAAGCTGGCCTGGGGGAAAGGGAAGTACTGAGAACCCAATTAGGAAGAGCTGGTCCCCACTGGATGCCCAGCAGGAAAGAACTAATAACAAAGAATGTCCACCTCCCAAAATCCAAACAGTTTTTAGTTCACTAGCAAAGCTAGAGACATTGAGAGCTTCCAAAGGTGCTCAGTTAGCAACTGAAAAATCAGTTGTTCTGGGGACCCTATACAGGATGTTGGCTGCTTTGTGTCCACATCGCTGACCCTGCCATTTGCAGTTTCCTGTACACAATCTGCCTGCCTGAATAATTAGCCCTTAACACAATCCAAAGTGACCTTCAGCAAGAAACTCCAGCAGGTTCAGGGTGGCTAAAGGGAATGCTGTGCTTCTAAAGCCTTCATTATGAGTAATAACACTTTCAAAATAATCCTAAAGTGGCTGCAACCACCTCAAGGTATGGTGTCTTCTGGACTGGTTTCTTGGGTTCCTTTGGCTCCTAAGATTTGGAGGTGCTTCTAGTAGGTGGCTGCATTTACAGACTAAATGCACTCTGAGTGACACAGGTGGGACAGGACACAGGATGGGAAGAACCAGAACTCTCTGAGACAGACCAGGAAGCAAAAGTTGTGAATGAGGGCCACCACCAATTATCTGGGATATGATTGCTTTTCAGCACCCAAAACTGCCCTCGGGGACCTAACCCAGCTGCCCTTGGCCCTATTTCACCTTACAAGGCTCTCTTGTAAGATGTCTGATTTGGGGGCTCTGCTCTTGCTCCACACAACTCCTTCCGCTCAGAATTACAACTCCCTTGAATCTCTGTAACGTTCCAGTTTACACTGTTATTTATGATTCACATAATGTCTATTCTGGAATAGACATATAACATTTCTGAAAGGAAACAGAAGGAAGAGTAGATTTATCTCTAAGGAGAGAGACATGGGGATCCAGGACAGGAGAGAGACAGTCCTTCCTAGCATAATCTTGTGTAATCTGGTGGACACTGCTTTTCAATATGTACATGTACTGCTTTTCCAGTTAAATAAATAAAATTCAGATATATATCCAAAGGGGAAAACAGTACACTTTACCTTAATATCTATAGTGTACATGCAGCCAGTTTTTGGTGAAAAAAAAAAATGTAAGTTTATAATACTGTGATCTTGAGGTTCCTTGCTTGGGTTCCTCCAGTCAGATGGTTTTCTGCAAGCTTCCATTCCTCACTCTGTGATTTAGCCAGCTACATGAACATGCACAAATGTGGTGGAGATAAAAAAGAGTTGCCACATCATACAGTTATTTAAGGTCCGGATGAGAAAATCCATGGAAAGCACTTAGCATCTGGCAATGCTCACCGAAAAGAATCCAAACTTGTTTTTCTCAATTATGTGGTGCTTCTTCCTTTAATGCATCTATCTATTGATACAGAGCCTCTGGCTGGTTATGAAAACAAGGAATGGGGTGACAGTGAACTGCTCCCCTAACAGGACAGTTCCTGATACTGGAAACAGTTGGCAAATGAATTCCAGAGTAAAAAACGGTGATTCATTAGCATCAGGAATACAGAACTTTCCAAGTTTCCAGACCAGTCCCAATAACACCCAGTAACAAAGGGCGTGAAGGAGGGACACTGCACATAAAACTGTCCTTTTCAGAAACTTCCTTCCTTTGCTGCCCAGGAACACCTGCTGAGAGGTTGACACGTGCCCACGGCCAAGTGCTGTGCAAGTAGGAGCAACCATGAGGGGGGATATAATACACATGGACGAGTCTACTGCATTTCCCTTCTCAGAAATAAATATGCTGGGAAAATCAAAGTAGGAGAAATGAAGCCTGTAAGATTCTAAATCCACTCCCAAGAACTTCTCTAGGTTCTCAGCTTTAGGGCACAGAAAAGCTGGTCGTCATAGAAACTGGTTCCTTATCTGACGGGAATAAAGTTACAGGTTCTAAGGTGGTGTCTCTTGGTCTCTGCTGAGAGCACTACCTGACGAGGAACTTTTATTTTCCCCAACTTCAGCCATCCTTGGCATTGAATGAGGAGGTAAGTTTCAAATTCAATGTGATCTGAACACTTTTCAGACGCTTGGGTTTCACACCGGTATCTCCAGAGGGTACTTTCTACACGTCTTTCGTTTGTGGTAAAGGGAAAAGGAATTTAGAGGGAAGGCTTGATTATTTTCTATTGAATTTCTACCAAGGTTTATATTTCATGGATTGCCGATGGGTGTGCCCCACAGATCCAGCCCAGGAAACATCACTGCCCTAAGCCCCCCAATTCCTGTGCCCCACACCCAGACACACACCAGTCACCAAAAGCTGTGTGAGAAATAGCAGGAAATCAGACAGACACAGGTAGAGGAAGGACAGGGGCAGGGGGGTGGAGATGGGAACAGAGTGACCTACTTCAGTTTCCAAAGCTAAGAGCAACAGATATTCACACCGGACAAACAGCCGAGTAAAGGCTAACGTCCTTTCTAGGTGAACCCAGAGCTCAGAAGCAAAGTCTGAACTTCCAGGAGCCGCAGTGATGACCTGGCCTCCACTAGGCACACCTTCTCTCTGCCTCCCCTTCCCTGGTGTACCCCAGCACTTGCCTCCTTGTCTCCGCGGGCAGCATCCAGGGAGGCCAAGGCGTGGCCCTTGTGCTCACCCTGGGCACACTCCTGGCAGATGCACTGCTGGTCAGAGTTGCAGAAGGTGACCAGCGGGCTGTGGTGGATCAGGCAAGTACGCAGGTCCCGGTCCCTCACCGGCTCGGTCAGCTGGTGGCTGTGCAGTTTGCTGTTCTCCTGGTGCGGCCGTAGGTGCTCCTCACAGTAATTCACCATGCAGGTCAGGCAGGACTTCACCGCCTTCACCCTGCCGGCCCCGAGACAGAAGTCACACAGAATCTCCTCCTGTCCCTCGCCACCAGGACCCCCCTGCTCCGCAGAGTCACTGCCCTGTCCTCCGATCTCCCCCTGGGGGCTCCCCAGGGAGCCCATGTTCTCTTCTGCTGCGTCGGCTGAGTCAGAGGCTGGGTTAAGAGTGTCCAGAGGGTGCGTGCTGATACCGGGCAGCGGCCCCGGAACCATCAGCTCCAGCTCAGCCATCTGGAAGGCTCTGCTGCCTGAGCTGCCTTCCTCTGCTCCTTGGCCCAGGATCCGTGAGCCTAAGTCCAACAACAGAACCACGCCTAGATGATTGCAGCTGCCACAAGATCTTAATCGTTTCCTCCCTCTCAGTGGAAATTCAGTTAGTCATTGCTCCGCTGGGAGCTGGGACGGCAGCCAAATGCCGTGACAAGGCAGCTAGATTACTCAGACTTAGGACAGCCTACCCAGGATTTCTCCCCACAGACTCAGGCCCCTCATCAGGTCCACCCCCGAAACTTCTATTCTTAACGTGAGTCACTCATCCCCCCATAGGCTCTGCTGAAGGTCACTTGTGTCTGTGGCTGCTCTGGAAAGGACAGGAGATTTCTGAGCTCTGTTGTAAAACGTCTGTGTTGCTTTATGTGGCTAATTTTGTTTTTCCCTTTTTTAAAAAGATCCAAAATGTAAGGACTTCAGTGACAGGGCAACCGCTCCCTTCCCAATTCATAGAACTGGACTTGAGGCAGTTAAGACAGGACACATGTTTCTGACCCTAACCTTTTCCAATTTACCTACTAGCACGTTCCTGGAGACAGGGCTCAGGTGGGGCTTCAGTTTCGATCAGGAGGGTCAGGAACTAATTTGTCTTCTACTTAGAGCTCCTGGGCAACACATCCTGCCCTGTACTTCCTAGTGAAGGGTATGTGCTGAGAAATAGCCCCTCTGCCCACTTAACAAGGTGCTCCTAGACATGGTGGATTAGTTTACTGTGGCACCATTCACAATATCATCGACTGGTTTGTTTAAATAATTCTGGGGGCTAGAAGTGCTAGATCAAGGTGTCTGTAGGGTTGGTGCTTTCTGAGGTCTCTGACCTTGGCTTGAAGATGACTGTCTCCCCCGAGGTCTCCACAAGTCCATACCTGTGTGCTACTCTCCTCTTATAAGGACGAGTCATATTGAACTAGGGCCCACCCTAATGACCTCATTTTAACTTGATCATCTTTGTAAAGACCCGATTTCCAAATATTCTGAAGTACTCTGAGTTAGGATTCCAACATGTAAATTGTGGACAGGGAGACAATTCAGTCCATAGCACAAGGGTGAGACGAGAAATATCCAGCACTTAGGCACTGCCATTGGACGGGGAGACACACTGGACTGAGTATTTGCCAGATGGACACCAAAGAATCCAGGGTATCTGGATTCCTACTTCTGTATTCTGGAAAGTTTCTAGTTTTTCACTAGTACTTCTTCAGATATACTCAAATGGGTTCGGAAAACTAATAGAGTGAGAGTGGGGGAGGGGCTGGGGTTCCCCTAACTCCTGACTTCAGGGGCTGGGTAACTCCAAGACCTGGCACTCCCCAGGGCTCTCCACCTCTGGGGTGAGATCTGCAGGATCTGTATTAAACCCGATAAGCCAAAGGACATGTCTTGTCACTGACCAGGACACTTTCAAAATCAAGAAATTCAGAGTTGGAGAGCTTGCCTGGAAGTCTAAAATTCTATCTCACATGCAGTCCTGTTATTTTTAATCCTGCATAAAATACAAATATCATGATTGCCTAAAAGCAGCCCTTTTCAGCAATGTAAAATTTCCTAAGTGACCCTGTCCTGAGAGGTGTCCTTGTATTTCATTTCCTGGTTTTAGATCTCCAGCCAGTAGAGGAAGGAGCTGGTTTCTGCCAGCCCGGACTATCCTCTGCATATTCTCCATCAGCAGAGAGGGTTGCTTTTCTTTTCATCCCTTTTTCTGAATGACATAATGCTGGAAGCTGAGCCAGTCCTCCCACCCAGAGCCTTGATCTTTCTGGGGAGGGGGAGGGGAAGTGGCCACCCTGCCTGACCTGTTCCACAGCCTCAAGGGCCTGTTTAAAGGGCACTGGGCCAGCCTAGGTTTCTGCTGGTTTCTCACCTCTCTCTTTCTTTCCTCACCATCTCGTTCCTTCCTTCTTTCTTCTCTTGTGAATTTTTTTCCCTACCTTTTCTACTGCTAATCCTTTGGGGCAGCTTTCTGGGTATGTTCAGCTCTCCATGCCCCATGCTAGTCCAGAGCTAGCATTCCACAGAGGCCTGGAAAACAGGAGACCTGGATTTCCATCCCAGCATGATCTGGGAAACTCACTTGTCTTCTTTAAGCCCGAGTTTCCTCATCCATGAAGGAAAGGCTTCCCCAAGCTGTCCAGAAAAGTCCTCCCTCCTTAAGATCGTCAGTTGGTATGTGGATTATTTCAAGTTGAGGTCACTCAAGGCCCTGCCATTCACAAAAAACTTTACTGCTCCCTACCTAAAAGAATCAAAATTGAGGGTATTACCCAGAATTAGGATTTTTATCAGAAATAGAGAAAACTATCTATATGGCAGGGCAAACACCTAGTTACAGAGTCTCTGGCCTTTGTCATGAGTCACCCTCTCCTCCTTCTGTATCTCTCTCCTTGAAGCCCAGGCCTCTATTCCATTCTTTACTTCAGAATATATATGCTCGTTTCATCCCATTTACTTTAAAATCTACATCCATATAGACTCCCCATACCTCTGTTATTAAATTTGTTCTTTTTTCCTACTAACCTGTTATTAAGCCTGTTAATGACATTAATTTGACTGCTCTACCAGCCTGAGAAGAACCAGAGGGGTAGGAGTAAATTTCCCCTCTGCCCCTACATCCATAAATGTGTGTGTTGCCCTAAGTCAGGGCTGGTAAATAGACTGCTGGTTTCACTCCTTGGGGAACTACGATGGGTCGAAGTTCAGGTCTGAGCTTATTGGGTAAAGGTGCCACGGCAAGTGGAGATATCTGGCCAGATCATGGGACTGGAGAATGGTGCCTCTGTGGGGTCCACCTCTAGTCTTTTGGGACCACAGAAATTGTCAACTTCTAAATCCACTCCACTGCCAAGCTTCGAAGCAGAGCTCACCAGTGACACTGCTACACCTGAGTGCTGATCCTACTTCCAGGGACTATAACACATCTCATCACAACACAGCTCCCCTGGATCAACACTTCAGCACCAAAGAATTGGGGTTGACAGTTCTTAAACTTGAATTGCCTCTCAAACTAAGGGCTCCACAACCACCACCACCACCCCGCTTCCGCCAGCTGCACCCTGGGAAGTCCCAATATTCTCAGTCTCTTCTTGGACAGTTTCATCTGGCTCTTTGTCTATACTGAAAATGGAACTTTCCCAAAGACACTATTTCTCCCACAGTCTTTTACTGGGATTATTTCTTCTCTCATCCCCTAAATACCTCTGGACCATATGGGGTAGAAGTCATCCTTCCCAACTCAGCATTGCATTATACAGGCAGCCACCACCCCCAACCCTCTTATCAAACCTGTTCCCCTGATGTTCACAGAGCCAAATTACCACCTTATCAGCTGCCTTTCACTGGCCTCCAGGCATGGCTCTCATTCATGGAAGACTGAAGTCCTCAGTTCATAGCCCCAATTCACCCCAACTTTCATCCTTCTCAGAATCTCCACCTTTGAATATTTTCTTCACCACCACATTGCTAAGGACCTTTTCCTCAGTTATCCAGGTCACATCTGGATTTTTTTAATGTGATAAAATAGACATAACATAAATTTACCATCTTCCCCAAAATTAAGTGTACAATTGAGTGACATTAGTACATTCACATTGTTGGGCAACCATCACCACCCTCCATCCACAGAACTCTTTTCATCTTCCAACACTAAAACTCTGTCCCCATTAAACACTAATTCCCTGTCCCCTAAACCCACTCTCATTGCCTGGCCACCACCATTCTACCTTCTGCCCTTATGAGTTTGACAATTCTAAGTATCTCATCTGAGTGGAATCACATAGTCCTTGTCCTTTTGTGAATGTCTTAGCTACATTCTCCAACTAAGGAAGTACACTAGAGTCATTTCCTCCCTAAGCACAGAAGGTCTAGTCCTGAATTGTTACTAGGTCCTTTTTTGTTTACCAGTGATATGTGGCCAAGGGCACTCTTGCCCACCCCTTTTCAAACCAGGCTTCCAGGACCAAAATTAGCAGCTGGATGACCCAGGAACCCATGGAGGAGGTTTCAGTGCCTCAGAAGTGGAGAATTTGATTGAAAATGTGGAATTTGGCCAGGTATTTGACTATACTTTCCAAGTATTTTTAACAGATTCTACACCCAAGGGCATGACATTTTATGTGGCAATAGCACATTTGTTGAACTGTGCTCCACTAAATCTTCCTATCAACCTCTATAACAATTCTATGAGCCCTGGTCATAATAAAGCCTAAAGTAAACATACAAATTGAACTGTAGTTATCTTTGTGGGCTAGGCATAAAAAAGAAAACAAACTACATACCAAGTGAGATAAATCTTTTAGAGTAGGTAATAAATCTTCCCTTGTGCCTTGGGGACAGATGATAGGTTCTAAGATTGGCTCATCCTAGAGGCTCAAAGCCAACTGTTGCATTAGTACTGCCCATTTTCTGGAGGTTGGAGGGTGCCCAGCCCCCAGTTTGCTGGTATACCATACATTCCAGAGAACCATATTTGTCTTCACAGAGGACAGAATTAGCACACACAGGCCTAGCCCAGACAGGGAGAAATCTCCACCATTGTGCCAAGAAAAGAGGCAGCTGGCAGGACAAAGGGCGAGGTCCAAGGAGGGGCAAGCTCACAGTGCAGGGCACAGCCAGGTAGGCTGGGTGTGCAGACTGAAGCCTTTGGGGAACATCAGGTTACAGGGTCAGGGCAAAGGACTACTTGTATTTACTAATGAGATACAGACCTTCAGAGTTGGAAGGAACTATGGAAAATCATCCCTTCCAGCCTCTTCCTTAACAACATTTATAAATAAGGAAACTCAGGCTTAGGATAAGCTTACAATGTGGAATAAACAAAAAGGGTGGCGCAGGGATGGCTTACTGACTGTATGGGTACATGACTCCTGTGCAGAGAAGTGAGGAGTGGGGAGTATTGGCACAGGCCACTGTTATGATTAAATATTATTGTAATATGAAGAAAATAAGTCAAAAGCATTGCCCACAGTCTGTGAGTACACAGAATGCGATACTGAAAGAGCTGGCTCTGACCAATATATAACTTGCAAATTACCAAAACCCAGCAACTCTCAGGAAACACTCTGGACAGCCCAAAGGTGGGTAAACTTAGATGAGGAGAACAAAAGTGGGCATTTAGGCCGGTAAGGAGCATCTGGGACTAGGTGGCCTCTGGGCCACTCAGAAACCTGTGCGAAATAGAGGGAAAAAGAGGTAACTGGTATCATGGGAAACAGAGTTGGGTGCGCCACAGACTAGAAAGGAAAGTTTTCCCAAGAAGAGAAAAGGAATAGGACAGGTGGGTGATATACAAGAAGCCAAAGCTGCCAAAAATTCCAGAATCTTCCTTCATCATCTCTAGCATGAACTTTCTTGATTAAATGGATCATGAGGGGCAGCACAAGTATGAAATTCAAAGCAAATACAAAAAATATATGATTCAGAGGACCTCCCCAGTGGCGCAGCAGTTGAGCGCTGGGTTGTAAGGCTGCCCGCAGCCTCTGCAGCACCGGTTCAATTCCCGGCCACAGGGCAAGGGTCCCATATGGCATGCAGACCTCTCCTGCCGCCCGCTGCTCCCCTCAGCAGTGTACTTCGTCCGTCTGCCTGTTCTGCTCCCTGCTCTGGCTCTGGTGAATTCTCTCACCCTCCCGCGCTTCTGACTGTACCCAGTGCTTGTATAAATAAATACATAAATCTTTAAAAAACATACATATATATATATATATATGATTCAAGAGCTAGCTGAGACATCTCTGCATGCTGAGTTTGAAAAAGCTCAAATGAGTATACTGTTGACAATATTAATCTTAATACAAATGCTAAGGGCTTTTCATATCATATGGGCAGCCCTTCACAATAACCCAAAGAGGTACTGTTACTATGTGTTCTTAACCAGATGTGTTCTTAACCAGCTAGGATTTGAACCCAGGAAGCTGACTCAGAGTCTGCCTTTGCTAACCAGGAGGCACTTAACAGCTTCTGTGAGAATGTACCTTACTACACTGCATTGTGTTAACTCTCCCCTGGCAATTTTGGAATCAGGTCCTTTTACGTATTTAGCTTAAAAAATAATAATAATCTGCTGACCTAGATTCCTGAACATAAGGAGGAAAACACATTTTTCATTCTAGAGAAAAAACCCTGCCTCTCTCTCCAAGGATTGTTTGTGGCTGGGGGCAGAGAACAATGGGTTGTTTTCTCTATAAATAGTATATTCTCTGCCTCACCAAGGCCTTTCTCTTGCCAAAAAGAGGGCTTATGTCTCAAGAGCCAATGAAGCTCTGGTGTTAATTCTACTTCCCCTGTGACAACCTTTGGCTCAAATGCTTTCAACTTCTACCTCATTGTTGCAAACCAGCTAGTTGCAGAATGTTTTGCATTTCTCTGCCCTGAATTGGATGGAGAAAGCACAACATCTATATATGGATTTCCTGGAATGAGGGAGCAACCCTCCTCCAAAGTGTGGTGAAGGACCAAGAACTGAATAAAGCACCAAGAGTGCTCAGAAGATAGGAGCTATTACCTCCATGACAGTGAATAACCAGTCTTGTCAAGAATATTTTAGTGTGAAGGTAACAGGCTTCGCCAAGAGACGTGAACATGTTAGTTATAGGAGGGATCCAGATATAGTTGAAAGAAAATCTGGAATTATAAGTATCAAGTAGTCAGAGCCCTGATCCTAGTGTGTTCTTGGAAGTAACCTCTCTGAGGCTCAGTTTCCTGAGCTGTCCAATGGGAAGGTCATATCTACTCTATTTACAATGTGCTTTATATGAAAACAAGGTACAAATCTAATAGGATTCAATGAGCTCAAGTCTCCTTTTTTTTTTTTTTTTTTTAAATCCTACCTTCCTTATCCATCCTTAACTCCTATTATTCCATTTAAGAGAAAATGGTGGGTTTGGGTTGCCTGCCCCAGATGTAACCACCCAAAAGGGCTCCAGTGTTGAAAATGTAGCCCTTTCCACATTTGCACCCCTATGCCATTAAAGGGGGATTAGACTAGAATTAGATCACTGGGTTCAAGCTTTCAGGGCGATTGTAGTCAATTCCTTACCTTCTCTATGATTCCCCTAATGGAGATAATAATAGCACTTACCTCCCAGGATTTCCAAAAGAATTAAATTAAATGTCCATTTCATGGGTTATTATTACTTGGGGATTTAGGAAAATGTAAACAGTGGTGAAATAGGCTGCCACCAGCACTCTGAGGGGGGCTACATCGCCCTCCTCCAGATGCAGCCCTTCTGTCTCTGCCAAGCCCTTCCTCCCCCAGCGCTTTCTCTGACAGACCCTTGAAAAAACCCATTATCCTAGATTTGATGTACAAGCTAAGGCATCATTTCTGCCTCCATTTCCCACTCTCTTCCCTCCAAACATCATCCCTGTATGTACCAGCTCAAATTCTGTTCCCTTGTCTTCTCTTTCGGAGGTTTTTGAATTTTTTAATTTTTATTTAAATATTAAGATTTTACATCCTTGCTAGTTTTTTGACAGTATAAGATATGCCCCCTGAGGTGTATCACATGGCTCTCCCATCACTGAAACACCCATAGTCCTCCACTGTAGTCCACTATGATCCTCCCAACACTCTTTGAATTTCTTAGTTTACATTCACCTGTGTCTCTGTTACTATTTCCATACAATGCATACATTCTGTTTTGAATCCTTCAATTTGTGGTACTCAAATTTCATCTTTTGCAGAGTTGGACCCTAAGAACACTTCAGCCTGATTCTCCAATCCTAGAGCATTTTCACAACACAAGCCATGACATTCCTTCCTGCATCTTCCTGAGCTTGAGAGCAGAAGTGTCTGAAACCTGACACAGCCACTGCCAGCACCACCACAACCATTGATAGTTATCTACCCATTTTGTGCTGCAACTATGGTAACCAGTGAATACATGGTCTCTCTATGAGATCATGTTTTAGATGAGAAAACTGTCCTTTAACAGGACTGGGTAACTTGCCAAAAGCCAGACATTTGAAAATGGGATCAGGATTTAAATGAATGTGTGTGATTACAAAGCCAAGTAGGGTCCCAGGTAAACTGTACAGTGACCTCCTTGCTGATCCTGGGGAAGGACAGAGCAGCTACCCCAGTCGTATCAGGCTTGGCCAGAGAGATGACTTGGAAAACATTTCCACATGCCTATCTCCTCCCCACCCAGGATGCCTTCATTCATTCACCAAGTGCATGAGCATTGTGCATCAATTACATGCTTGATGGGAAAGGCTGTTAAGGTCACCAAATTAATACCAAGATCTGACACGGTTCTGCCCACAAAGACCAGCTACCAATCCTTTATTTACAGTATCAGTGGGATTCTGTTCAACTCGCTTGGTGTCTCTGCTTTTCAGCCAGCAATCCTCTTGCAATCTTGAGGACCAAGTCATTAAGCTGATGATAATGGAACAGAAAATTGGAAAGAGCGTCCATGACACTGTTGAGCTGTCTAATTAACTCCAAAACTGCTTGTTTTCAGAGTGTAAGTAATATACTCTTTCCATGTGGCAGGGAAGATGTCACATAGCAAGTCCAAGCTATATCTTTACAGCTTGAGATCGAAAGGGAAGAGACCTTCTCCCTACCACTCGCCACACGGTGAATGTCATGTGAGGACCTTAATCCATTATGTCTGCTCTGTTTGCACACCTCTGGGTCAGCCAGCACGTCCAGGGGAATACAGCAGCAGGATCTGCTGAGGACATAGTCCTGGATAGTGAGCCCCCGTGACTACAAAGGAAGGGCACAACATATGACAACACATACCTACTAGATGCCCCCATGGTGGAATAAGTCAGCCAAAGCAACACATCCACTAAGACGGGATTTAAGAATAAGGTTGAATACCCAGACCTAAATCTTTGATGACAGCAAAAGTAGGCTCTAGGAAGTCACATGGACAGGGGCTGTAGTGTAAAGAGGATGGCACAGGTAAATTTCATACACTGTTAGGCTGATGTATCAGTTATAACCTTAAATAGACAGCACTGGTGACCCCATCTTCTCTCTACTTCCAGCAGAGACATAGGGGAAGGAGCATATGCCCAGGGTTGGGCAGAGCCATAGGGACCTTAGGCCTGGATGAAGCTGAAAGGTAAGTCTGGCATCAGCCTTGGCCACAACATATAAGAAAATTTACAACAGAGAAGATGGGAGTAATAAATACGAGAGTTAGAAGAAAGTAAAGGTGATGAAAAGCCTGAATAAATATAAATAATGAATAAAAACAAAGGTGGGCAAAATTCATGCTGAAGAAATCGAAATAGAGATCCAGGAGGAACTGCTGTGATTCTGCCTATACACTCCTGCTCTATCTAGACTTCCTTGCTATCTCCCCAATATGTCCTCTCAGCTCTAGCATCTCAAAGCTAGACAGAAGACAAACTGTATCCACAGGAAAAGTGCATCAGGGAAGCTTCCTGCACAAAGCAGATCATTGCAAAGTATCAGGGTCATTACCCTGATACAAGCAGTGTCTTACAACCGCTTGTCCTGACCATGAACCAGAAACACCACTTCTGTTGACCTCTCTCACACCCAACTCACCTATGTGTTCCCCCCTCTCACGCCCAACTCACCTATGCAGCTTCTGGCTCTGTGTGAGTTTTGAAATCGTATCCTCCCTGCTACCTCTGCTGACACTCAGACTGACCTATTGATTTTGTTTCCTTCAACTGAGAGTGGAAGCTTTGTAACTATCTGTGAATTATAGTATGGTTTCATTTTAGAGACCTGGGGAAGTGTGTGTTCTTTCTGTCCTTGTAGAACAGAAACATGCCAGTGAGGCAGATCCCCCTTATAACAGCTTCAACCTCCAAGGTTGTGTGAGAGCAGTGGGGTTACAGCTCTGTGTCATGGAGACTTTAGCTCCTGTACTACTATTCAGTTCCAAAAAAGTGAATATGTGTGTTTTGGTTTCCATTAAAAGTGTATTATAAGGCATAGGCACCTGGGTAGTGTCAGGTCATCTACCAATATATCTTATTTGCTTCCAGCAAATTTTCTATTTGTTTTTCTAACAGTCTCTTCAACAACTTATTCAAAACCAGTTTTTCATTATTTAATGGCATGAGGAAATGATCACTGTATATTAAGTTTTTCAAAGAAGATTATAAAACCTATTGTCTACTATGGGTCTAATCATGTCAAAAAATAGCTGAAGTATCTTTATATAGATGTATAAAGCAAGAAGAGATCTGCATGAAATTAATGCTTTTTGTGCTTTCCCATATTTTTTTAATTTTTAAATAACCACTCCTAATTTACATATGCAGAAAACAGTAACCTTAAAAAATAAATCTGCTTTCCATCTGTTTGTCGACACATCTGTGACAGTTCATTGATCATGTTCACAAGCAGAATAACCCAAGATTTAGGGGTCAGAAGACTTGGCTGTGAATTCTAGTTCAGCCATTTATTAGTCACTTACAGATGTCATTTGCCTCTGAGCCTCAAGTTCACCTGTAAAATAAGAGTAATAGGGTTTGGGGGAAAAAATAAAAGTAGAGTAATACTTTAACTCTCAGAGCTATAATTAGAGTTTAAATTGTCTAAGATAATGTATTAGAAAACTAAATGAGTAATAACTACATTTTCTTGGTTACCCTCATTCTGTGGCCATGACTTTTATTTGTTTTTCTTGTTTCTTCCCTTCTATTGGTTGGTTGTTAAAATCAGATACTCCTTCACACTCAACACAAGATAACCTTCTCCTCCCTAGATGACTTCACCCATTCCTCAGTTTACCCATTCACCAGCTATATAAATCACTCAAAAATTGGTGTCTTCAGCCCACTTTTTGATATGTAAAATTACTTTCTAAATATAAAAAACTTTGGCCTCCCTGGTGGCGCAGCGGTTGAGCACTAGGTTGCGAAGCAGCCTCGGCAGCACCAGTTCGATCCCCGGCTGCTCCCTGGCCACCGGAGGAGGGTCCCACATGGTGCGCAGAAATCTCCTGCCGCCCGCTGCTCCCCTCAGCAGTGTACTTCGGTCCTTCTGCCTGCTCTGCTCCCCACTCTGGCTCTGGTGAATTCTCTCACCCACCCGCACTTCTGACTGTACCCAGTGTTTGTATAAATAAATAAATAAAAATCTTTAAAAATAAATAAATAAATAAATAAATAAATATAAAAAACTTGACTTTTTCATAGGCACCTCAAAACTTACCTATCCAAAATTAAATTTATGACCTTTCCAGGTCCCACAACAAAGCTGGCCCTCTTCATGGTCTTTCACGCTGAAATTGCTGCCAAAACCCACCAAAAACCTAGGGAATATCCCTATTTCTTTTCTTTCCCTCAGCCCCCATATCCATTCCATCATTTTTTGCATCCCAAACCTCTCTAGAACTTTTACCTTTTATATTTCCACTAGTCATGCTCACAAACTATGAGATATAGTCTACATAATTAGACAATGTCATCATTGCACAAACGTCATAGAGTATAATTACACAAACCTAGATGAAAGAGCCTTTTGGGACCACCATCATATCTACAGTCCATCATTGACTAAAATGTGACTAAATGATGCTTGATTATATTATCGTCTGAGTCACCATTGTCCCTCACCTGCATTATGGCAATAGACTCCAAACTAGAATTCCTGCATCCACTAATGGCTCCCACCAATTCATTCTCCACACTGCATCCAGAGGAAGCTTTCTTAAAAATCAACTTTATTGAGGCATTAAGGTACATTCAATAAAATTTACACATTTTAAGTATAAAGGTAACCTCAGAAAGTTCTCTCAAGTCTTTTTACAATCAATCTCTCTGCCACCCCTTGTCCTAGGAAACTGTGGATCTGATTTTTTTTAAAAATCATTATAAATGAGTTTGGTTTATTCTATAATTTCATATACATGGAAATATAAAGAAGGTACTCTTTGTCTCTAGCATATCATTCAGCAAATTGTGAGAGGTCATTTTTATTGCTGAGTGATATCCCATTCTATGACTATACCACAATGTATCTGTCTATCTGCCTATTGATGAACATACATACTGGTTATTTTCATTTTTGGAGTTATTTGATATTATCTTGCTCCCATCCTTCCACCAACCCATCACGGTCTTTATATTTGAAATGCATCTCTTATAGGTATTATATTAGTGAGTCTTGCATTTTTACCCAATATAATGATCTCTGTCTTTGGTGAGGGGGATTTGAAGGGGAGTAGAGGCAAGAGGAGAGAAGTCTACTAGATTTTACTAATGGGATAGGAATAACAAGTATAAAGTATTTATAAGGACTTCCTTCCATCTTCCAAAAACTCTGAATGTCATTAACGCAGTGGTTGTAAAAGTGTGGTATGGATTCCTGGGACTCACAAAACCCTTTCAGAGACTATGTGAGGTCAAGACTATTTTCATGACAATTAAAAGGTAATATTTGCCCTTTTTTTCAGTAAGGTTGATATTTGCACTAATGATGCAGAAGCAATGGAGGGTGAAAGTACTGGATTTTAGCACAAATCAAAGCAGGAGAACCAAACTGTTTTACTAGCCATTGTACTCTTCCTGCCCACACACTCACAAATATTTTTAATTTTTTTCACTTAAGAATATACTTTATGGGGCCTCCCCAGTGGCGCAGCGGTTGAGCGCTGGGTTGCGAAGCTGCCCGCAGCCTCTGCAGCGCCAGTTCGATCCCCAGCTGCTCCCCGGCCACCGGAGGAGGGTCCCACGTGGCACGCAGACCTCTCCTGCCGCCTGCTGCTCCCCTCAGCAGTGTACTTCGGTCCTTCTGCCTGCTCTGCTCCCCGCTCTGGCTCTGGTGAATTCTTTCACCCTCCCGCACTTCTGACTGTACCCAGTGCATGTATAAATAAATAAATAAATCTTTAAAAAAAAAAAAAAGAATATACTTTATGAAGCAGTGAAAATTATTAATTTTGTTAAATCTCAACCCCTTAAGTACTAAACTTGGTTATCTAAGTTCAAATAGAAACTGTGCATATGGCATTTCTGATGGTTTTCTACAGAAAATGCATACTTGTGCAATTGCATGAGATATAAGTAAAAGTAGCCTTTTCCCAGAAAGTATATTTGTATCAATTAACTTCCTGGTATACATCTAAAACACTTTCTTCTTCTTATACCTTTGTGGCTGCTTCTTCATTTGCGATTTTTATAATTTCTATGGAAAGAATGAGTTCTGGGCCTCCCTGGTGGCACAAAGGGTTAAGAACCGCACTATGAAGCAATTTGCAGCCTCTGCAGCATGAGTTCCATCCCCGGCCAGCCAGGGAGCAACCCACATGGCGCAGCAGACCTCTCCTGACTCGCCGGCTGCTCCTCTCAGCAGTGTTCTTTGGTCAATCTGCCTGCTCTGTTCCCCACTCTGTCTCTGGTGAATCCTCTCACCGCCGCCCGCCCCCCCCCCCCGCATCTCTGGCATGTACCCCAGCACTTATATGCATAAATAAATTTTTTTTGAAAAAAGAATGAGTTCCTTACCCTGGTGGATCAAACTATTTTTTGATCCACACCCAACTTCCCCTAATCTTAACATCTTATTATGATAGTTCATCCCAATTAATGAATCAATATTAAAGGTCCATACTCCTTAGTTTTCACCTAGTGTGCGTTTTCTGCCCCAGGATCCCATCAGCAATACCGCTTCAGATTTAGTTGTCATGTCTCCTTAGGATAGAGTCCAAAACCAGAACAGTGCACATATGCATTTCAATACAATGAGAAAGGAAGGAATTGTTTAATAGAGGCTATTTAGGTCAACTACTTGAAACAATGTTAAATTTTATCCCTCACAGCTTATTCAAAACAAACTTCAGATAAGACATTATTAGCAATATAAATAAACATCTACTTCAAACTGGTCAAAAGAAAATAAGCCAGGGCATCCCTGGTGGTGCGGGGATTAAAGACAGCACTATCAAACTATCCTCAGCCACTGCAGCATGAGTTTGACTCCCCTGCCAGCCAGGGGGTGACCCACATGGCGCAGCAGACCTCTCCTGTCTTGCCCACTGTTCCCCTCAGCAGTGTATTTCAGTACATCTGCCTGTTCTGCTCCCCACTCTGTCTCTGGTGAATCCTTTCAACCCCCCCCCACCTCTGGCCTACACCCCAGCTCTTGTATGCAAAAATAAATAGATTTAAAAAAATAAAGAAAAGAAAACAAGCCCATAAAAATGGGAAGAGGAATTGAACAGATAATTCATGGATGGATAAATATATGAAAATATAGACAAACATATGAAAAGATATTCAACCTCATTAAAAATGAAATATAAATTTAAAAATAGTAAAATATTGATAGTATCCAATGTGAAAAAAAGCATTGGGGAATAAATAATCCCCTATACTGCCAGAGTACAAATTAGTACAGCCCATTCATGAATATTTTATAGTACATACACTCTGACCCAGCTCTCACATTTACGGGAATCTATTCTACAGAAATAAAAGCATGACCACAGAATGACTTGTACAAGCAAAAAAACCTGGAAATAACCCAAATGCCCATCAATACATATATAAATAAATTCTAGTACATCCATACATCAGAACACTATGCACCCATTAAAAAAATGAGGTAGCTCTAAATTACTTCATGTCCACAGTATAACGTTGTTAAGCATGAGTTGTAAAAGAACCAGCACAAGTCATGTGTGTGTACATGCGTGTGTGTGTGTGCATGTATGCAGACTAGTAATTGACTATTACAATCCATTGTGCTAATACTGAATGCCTTTGATATTAACATTTCAGCAGCCGATATGACTGCCACCTGGTGGTCCCATACTGCAAGAAGTTTGTCTCAAGGTGAAGGAAAATTGCCATTGATACTATCATAGCTCATCATTTCTGTTGCTTCTGAACAATAAGTTGTGCTTCCCTCCAGCCCTGCAACCCCTCCACCCTGCATGGTTGCCTGGTCTACCCAGCGATTTTCTTGTACAAGTCAAGAGCAGTACTTCCATTCCCTGCTCACACTGCCAAGGAAGTATCACCAGCTCTGAGGAAGGTAAGCAGTGACTTTTAAGGAGGCAACTTGATAATATGTGTTAAAAACATGCATACAATTTCACCCAGCAATTCTACCTCTAGGACTTTGTATAACGATATCATCAATCATATTGCAGGGCCTCCCCGGTGGCGCAGCGGTTGAGCGCTGGGTTGCGAAACTGCGCGTGGCCTCTGCGGCACCGGTTCCATCCCCGGGTGCTCCCCGGCCACCGGAGGAGGGTCCCACATGGCGTGCAGACCTCTCCTGCCGCCCGCTGCTCCCCTCAGCAGTGTACTTCGGTCCTTCTGCCTGTTCTGTTCCCTGCTCTGGCTCTGGTGAATTCTCTCACCCTCCCGCGCTTCTGACTGTACCCAGTGCATGTATAAACAAAACAAACAAACAAACCAGCAAACAAATAAATAAAGCATGCCTCTATTAAAAAAAAATCATATTGCAAAGATATCTACATAAGAATACCCGTCAATACCTACAAAAGTAATCCTCAACGATGAGGAATGGGAGTTGGTAAATAAATACCCAAGGTACTCATCCCTCAGTGGGACTTATCTCTCCCTGTTCCTTCCTGCTGAATATACTATAAACACCAGAAATAACAAGTGAGAAAGGTGACAGGTGGAAAGAAGAAGGTGGACTGAGGAGAGAGACACCTCAGGATTGGAGGCATACAATCACTATACTAGCATTAGAAGGTGGTTTATTCTTCCTCCAAGATAAAAAAAAGGGGGGGGCTCTACAGACAACAGTATGAGCACTGGCAGAGGGACTGATTGGAAGCCCACAGACAATAAGCTGCTAGAAGTGTTCTTCCCCATCAGCCTAATACTTTCTCCTCCAGTCCAGAATACCAGCTGGATGGGTGGCACCAGCTGGCGAATTCTGCCACAATAACCTGCCAGCCAAGAAGCCTTTTTGTCCCCTGGGCCTGAAGTTTCTCTCTCCTACCTAGAGCAGAGGGAGGGGTGAAGTGGCACTGACAAGCTTGAGAATTCTTTCTCCTGCCAGGGCTGAGAAACCTCTCACTTAGAGAGAAAACAAGTTCCGTATGAAACCATCAGGGGGATCCTGCCAGAAAAATAGAATTCCTTGGATATCTTATTTTTTCCCTGTGAGTTCACGGCCCCTACGCCCAGGTTATAAACGGGTAACGTTATAAACTGGTAGCCCTTGAGCTGTTTCCTCACATCTCCTTTAATTCACCAGGTAGGGCACAGGCTATAAGTGAATTGTACATATATGTGCACATGTATGTATGATGGGTGAGGATATAATTGAGTAATTCTCAAAGCAAAGAACCTATAGTATTAAATCTGCACAAGACCACTCCCTATTTACCACCCCTTTCCCACCAAATAATCTTGTCCCTGGGTGAAGCTCTCTATCTCCATCTCTTTTTCAGTTAACTTCTGGCTCACTCAGTGTGGGTGTATATCAGGGGTGGGAAGAAGGTAAATAAAGGTGCACCTGCTTATATCTACTAGTATCCACTCCTCACCCCTCCCAGCCCAGCGCAAAGGCTACTACCCTGTACAATAGTGAAAGAATGGGCAAAGATTTACCGAACGCAATGAGGGAAGTGGACAAAGTACAAGACACTAAAAGCACCTTGACTCCTTCCAGCAACTCTCTGCAGTTCTTTTGTGGCATCTAGGAGTCTTCCATTGCTGCTATTATTCCACCCCCACTTACACACACACATCCTAGAACCAACTGTACCAATCTAGTTTTCCAGAGAGTTTCTAATCAACTTTTCGATTCAATCCAACAACCTCCCCTCTTCCAAATAATCTCTAGATTGGGTTTTGGGAAAGAAGCGAGCCATTTATTTTAGGATGCTGTATTATCTTTTTCAGCATAGCAATGTTGCAACATACTTAGTGACTCAAAACAGCACATGTTTTTTATCTCTCAGTTTCTGGGAGATAAAGGTCTAGGCACAAATGAACTGGGACATCTGCAATCAGGACTGGATTCTATGGGAAGACTGTTAGGAATGATCCACTTACAAGTACCTCAGGGTTGTTGACAGGATTTAGACTGGTGCTGGCTCCTGGCTGAAGGCCACCCACAGTTCCTTTTCATGTGGGCCTCTGCTTGCTTCATCAAAGCCAGCAAGGAGGTGTCTCCTAACAAGCATTAGAATCTTATGTCACCTTTGTTGTATGCTATTGTTTAGAAAAAAGTCACAGGTCCTACTCACACTCAGAGGGAAGTAATTACACAAAGATGTGAATACCAGGAGTTTCAGATAATGGGAGTCAGATAAGAGGTAACTCCTTGTGGGAATTAAAAAAAAAAAATTCTTTCTCAGGAGTTTTTGAAAGCCATTAAAAGAGTTTCAGCAATAAAGTAACATTCTATTATTGCTTAGACCTATCACTGGTCAGAAAATGTGGAGAATAAATTGGTGGGAGAGGAAATATGAGATGGGGCAATCCGTTAAAAGGTTGCAAATGGTGGCCAGGACTAAGGAAATTCTACCGGCAATAGAGAAAGATGGACAAATTGGATTTATTTTTAAAATAAAATAAATAGGACTTGCTGATAAATAGTGAAAGAGGAAAAGTTGATGATATTCTGGTTCTGGCATGTGTAAACATATCGGGGAGCAGTGATGTCACTCATTTCTGAGTTGAAGTGCATGGAGTGATTAACCATGGTCCCTTGAAAAACCTCTTTTGATAAACTAAGCCTTACCAAAAAATCTATTGCTTACAGTTGTTGAAACGGGGTGCACGAACATCAGCTAGAGTATGCAACATCATTCCTAAAAAACACACCACCTTTCACATTGTTTGGAATACATGGGAAAAGTCACATATCTTACATGAGGGTGATTTGAATTGAATCCTCAGCAGCCCCTAGCACTGGCTGTAGACCCCATGTGCAGACGAAGCGACCCAAGTAGAATTAAACCCACTGCACTCAACTGCGCCGTCAGCGCGATCAGACACAAATTTACAGACCGATAATCTCGCGAGAGTAAAGGGGCTCGCGGGTCCATCGAGTCTCCCAGCCACGCCACGTGCGCTCCCACCTGCAGCGAAACGGAGTCCCGCGGCTCCCGGGGGCTTCTGGGAGTCGTAGTTCCGGACTGGGATGAGGCCCGCCAGCCTGGCCCCGCGCCGTCGTACGCATGCGCCACTCCAAGCTGTCCCGAGAAGTTCGTAGCCTTTGTTAGGCCGGGGGATGGGAGGTGAGTTGGTAGCGAAGACGCCGCTCCTCTCCGCTGGCCGCAGTGCTAGCCCCGGGGGGAGGATCCGTCCGTGCCGAGTCGGGGCTGGAGTGCTCGTTAAAGGGACCTCAAGCACCGACCATGCGTCCCATCCCCGTGCGCTCGGGTCTGAATCCCTCCCGCGGCCGCCGCCTCCTTGGGGCCGCGGGTGCGAGCGCGGTGCCGGCGGGCGCGCGGCGGGCGGGGCGCGGGGCTGGCTCCCGGGTCCGAGCGCGGCGGAATTTGTCTACGCACCTTGTGCGACGGCGGCTGCCGCGCCGCGGTCTCTTCAGCCGCTCGACCTCCCCAGGGACAGCTCCGGGTGTCTGAGGACCCAGCCTCAGGGATGCTGTCCCTGGTTTCCAGGTTACAGATTCGCAGGACCCAGCCGGGATCCAGCGTGAGGAAGAAACCCGAACTGACCTGACTGACGCTTTTACAGTCCAGAAGGAAGACTGGAAGGGGAGCACGAGGCCTGAGGGGCTTCTCACCCAGAGAAGTCTGAATTGGAGGAAGATCAGAATCTTCACAACAGGGAGGAGGGGGTGGTCATGGCGACAGATTTGACCGAAATGGCCGAGGAAAGAGGTAAGAATTGCTTACGTGTTGAACTTGTGGAAGAGTGAAATTCCTCCTCCTGCAGGAAGACCAGCTGTTTCAGGAGAGGTGTCTCAGCAGTGAGCGCTGTCTGTCTCCTTTGTCTAGGAAATGGATGGGCTCTCTAAGTGAGAGTGGAGAGGCTGATGTGGGATTTTTCCTCTTTACACTCCGACTCGGTGTACAATGGACCCTTCAAAGCTACCCTAAAGTATGAACGAAATGTTAGTTTCAATACTCTTTCTCACACGTTCTTAGTCTCATGTAACTATATCATTCTGGTCTCCATCGGTGGGCCTGAGATTTTAGCTTTTGGGTTGGGGGAAATATTTTCCCACACCTGTTATCCCACTATCTGCACAATAACTAGGTGGATTTAATGGGGCAAATATTTTTGCTTTACATATGAGAGAACAGGCTTAGAAGTCACTGACTGACTTCCAGTTCTACTTGAAGTTTAATCTGTGACCTCCTAGATCAGAGGTGCTCCTGGGATGCTTGTCAGAGTTCTAGATTGCACCCCCACTTACTTGATGATAACTGTTTGGAGGTGGGAGCCAGCAATCTCTGTGTTAAATAAGCTTGCAGGGTGATTTTGGAGAACCTGGACATTGATATATATCATATATATATATATGATATATATCATATATATCAATATGCATTTTTTTAAACATTTATTTATTTACACAAGCATTGGGTGCAGTCAGAAGCATGGGTGAGAGAATTCACCAGAGTCAGAGCGGAGACCAGAGCAGGCAGACTGACAAAGTACACTGCTGAGGGGAGCAGCGGGCGAGACAGGAGAGATCTGCTCTCCATGTGGGATTCTCACTGGCAGTCTGGGATCGAACCCAGGCTGCAGAGGCTGCAGACAGTTTCACAGTGCTATCTATGCTCAACCACCTGCACCGCCAGGGGAGGCCCTGGACATATTTTTTCTGTTACTAATATAGATTACAGTTAAACTTGAAAATAAATTGACTTATTCTTGTTTCTTGGTCAGAGAACACCATCTTCCAGAATGTTGTTATGATTATAGAAATTGAATGAATTTAAGCCTGAGTAGAAACATTCCTGGGCATTCTCCATGATCCTGGAATTCTGGATCATTTGAGCTTCCCTTCCTTCACAGGGTATGTAGGGAGCAGTATTAGTATAGTGGAGGGATTTTTAGACTTGTAAGTCTGAATCAAAAGATAGATCTAGTCGACATGATTACTGTTTTCTTGCCCATAGTTCTGTCTTCTCGGGATTCTCCCTTTAACCAAGAGAAAAGCACAGAAGTGGCAGCTCTGCGCCTCACAGCCAGGTCCCAGGTGAGTGTGAGTGACCAATTCTTGAAAATATGCCTTATTTCACAGAATACAGATGCAATTTCATATTTTTCATGTGGACTTTCTTTGTCCTCTAGATCCTGTCTAAAATGCTGAGTTCCAATACTAAGAGATTACTGTGAACTCAATAAAAAGTGTTTTCAACTTACACATGGTATATTCTTCATCGTATTTACTGTCACTCAATAAGCATGTAAAGAACATTACCCTTCTTTACCCTATTATGCTAATTTCTGTGATTGGTAAATTTAATTTTTAAAAGGAAATACAGTGCATACCTATTTAAATGTGAGTTTTTGTAGGAGAAATGTATACCATTGTGAGTGGAAATTTAAGAAAGCACCTTAAATACTGAAGTGAATTATGAAATTAATAAGTACTCACATAAGTCAAGGAATGCTGGAAAAGGATAACCTGTGGTATTTTAAAGAGATAAATCCAGCCCTCCAAGATGATGAATGTTGAGTATTTTAGAGGTGAACTATTAACATGTCTGCAGCTTCCCAGTCCTCCTTCCAAAGGCAAATACTAGGAATCGTTGAATTTAATTGGTGGTTCTACATGAATTATTAGTCTTTAAGTCTTGTAACTTTTTACATGTTTAAAATTTTTTATTAAAATAAGTTTAATAGGAGAAAAGATCTTTCGTAATGTATGTGGCGTATCACAACCCCACATTCCTTAATTAGCCTTTCCCTTTGCTACTATAATCCAAAATGCAAAAAGTAGATACAGCACATTGGTACAGTATGTCAAAGTGACTTCTCAGGATCCTTATGTAATTGCCTATTTCCGTTGGTTTCCCTACTGTCCTAGATTAGTATTGAAGACTTTATTAGTGAAGAAGCTTTAAGTTGCATCTGATAAAAACTTTATCAACTCAAATTGGCTTATGCAGAAATAGGTATTTATTGCCTAACATAACTGAAAAATCCAGGTCTAACTAAAAATAGTTCAAGCTATAATATTAGAACCTCTTTCCTCCATTTCACTTACTTTTTTTCTCTTTATGGGTTTTCCCTCCCAAACAAGCCTCACTCCTAGTGTTGGCCCCTAGCAAATTTAGATGTATATCTTCCTAGCTTTCCCAGAGGAAAAGGTCAGCTTCTCGTCTTGTCCTTTTAGCTTAAGTACTGGGATTAACTCTAATGGGTATTGGACCCATTCTTGGCTGGGTTATTGGGCCAGATCCAAGTTATTCTCAGATTGATCCAACCCAGGGAATAGACTTGCATGTATGTGCACATGCACACACGTGCACACACATGCACACACACACCCCTTGCCTGTGAGTCAGAAACGGAATTAGTGCTACTTGATCTACATGGACTAATGTGACCAGATATAGCAGTCAGAAAAATCAGGGTACAGGCACAAGAAGTGTTATGCCATATTTCCTTTCATTTCTTCCTCATAGTCCCCGATTAGGCAATTTCTGTTTGGGTTCCTTTCTGTACATGGGAATTTAAAACATTTTATTTCTTAAGGATGTGGCTTTTTAAAGAAAAAAACCTTTTTATAAGGGAATTATGTCATTATTTAGATGTTTCAAATGTTCCTTGCAATGTGATTTTTATGATTCTGTTTACTGTGCTTTTTTCTTGCATTTTTTTCTGTCTTTTATGTACTGTTTTGAATTTTTTTGTTCTAATATTTTTCTTCTAAAATGGTTTAATAGTTAATACCCACTGAATTAGAAATGAATATGCAGACTGTAGGATCAAGGTTATTTTTTCCTCATAAGATCTCATCTTAGTGGCTACTTAGTGATTTTTACATTTTATTTTCCAAGGATGATTCTTATATTTTTTCAGGTAACAAATTATTTCTCATTTTGTAATTTCTATTTTGAAATAATTTTAGGTTTAAAGAAATGTTGCAAATACAGTCAGGATTAGGGAGGTTCTCTCTCTCTCTCACACACACACACACACACACACACACACACACGCACAGCCTACAATATTTGACTCATCAAAAACTTAACTGCTAATAGCCTGTTTTTGACCAAAAGCAAGCCTTATTGATAACATTTTGTATATGTATTACATGCTATGTTCTTACAATCAAGTAAACTGTTGAAAAATACATTTACAGTATTACACTCTATCGATACCTTAAGTTTACATCACCTGTTTACAAGAAAATCCACATATTAGTGGACTCATGCAGTTTAAACCCATATGCAAGAGTAGTAGAAAATTTTCTCATATAGTCTCTAGATTCTCCAGAAGTTAACATTTGAACTAAATTTACTGTTCTATTTCTACAAAAACAGGAAATTGATAGTATATTTTTACTCCTTTTTTAATCCTGTTATTCTCTCTGTTTCTTAGTTTATTATTATCTCTCTAACCTGAGCTGTGTGCTTTGTTCATTTATTTACATTTAAATAATTACATTTACTTAATGAAATGGAAGTGTTTAAAGCTGTGAAATTTGGGCCTCCCTGGTGGCTCAAGGGGTTAAGACGCAACCTAATGAAGCTATTTGCAGCCACTGCACCAAGCCAGAGGGCTACCCACATGGCACAGCAGACCTCTCCTGACTCGCCTGCTGCTCCCCTTAGCAGTGTATTTCAGTCACTCTGCCTCTTCTGTTCTCCACTCTGTCTCTGGTGAATGCTCTCACCACCACCCCCACACACACACATACCTCCCTCTGTCCTGTACCCCAGTACTTGTATGCATAAATAAATCTTTTAAAAGTAAAAAAAAGCTATGAAATTTCCTCTGAGTACAATATTAGCCATTTGGCATTGGTTTTATTTAATTGTTCAGTTTTCAGTGTTGCTCTATTTTTGTTTGGAATTTATTGAAATGTACTTTGTTTTTGTAAATGCTTCATGAATGTTTAAATAGGTCTTTAAACACTTAATATGTCTTTATTTCAGCAGCCTTGGAATTTTATTTCCATTCTCTGACTTTACATAAAGAGACATGTTTAGTATCTCTTTTTGTATTTTTGTTGTATATAAACTTAACTATTATATTTATACATACACATTTATGAGTTATACTTGTTCCCTTAACTAATTTGTTACTATCATTTTCCATAATGCTTTTTGCCTTGAATCAATTCCATGCTTAACTGATTTGATGCTCATTGCCAATTTTTTCTCCTATTCCATGTCTCCATTCACAAGTCTGTATTTCAGTTCATCTTCTAATTGGCTGTATTGATTCTTCAAGTTTTTATTGAGGACTTACAAGGAAAGTTATGCAAGCATGCCACCCTCCCTTCCCTGCCAAACTACATTGTTGACGCATTGGTTCAGATTTTGCTTATTTACTCACCAGAAAATTTAATGTCTCAATGGAGAAACCATTTCTTTCTGTTCTCATGTTAAATCTAGTATACTGTCCCTGGCACATAATTAATACCTGGTGACTTTACATGGAATATTCAGAAACAATACTATTAGATTTCTTATTATTTCTATTATTGTATCTCACTACTCCAGAGCCAACAGAAACTAGGAGGGTAAAGGGAGGTTCTGAGTACAAGGTAGTGAGCTAAAGAATCCTTTCTGTCTTAGGCATCAGTGACATTCAAGGATGTGGCCATGGACTTTACCCCAGAGGAGTGGGGGAAACTGGATCCTGCACAGAGAGACGTGATGTTGGAGAACTATAGGAACCTGGTCTCATTTTGTAAGAATGGATTTTCATTGTGACTCTGAAATCTACTTGTTGGGGCATCATTACTTTACTAAAAGCTAAATAGCTTTATAAAGCCTTCACCTTTGTATTCAGAAGTCAAAAAAGTTCATCCCTTTGGGCCCAAAGAAAATCTCTTTCTGCTTTAGGTTCTTGGTGACATTTCTATACGTGTTTTGTGTCTGGATTCTTTGGATTGAAGAAACGGAAACCTAATTCACACTAGCTTAAAGTGGGGGAAGCTTGATCCAGTGCATCAGATGTATTACTGTGAATTTCTTTTATTTATTTGTTTAAGTCAGATGATTTGGCTTTGCACTGGATTGACTTTATTCTTAAGATCTCCTTGGAGCCTCCCTGGTAGCCTAGGGGTTAAATCTCAGCACTGTCACTGCCTATTCCTATGACCTAAAGAGTCTTGTAAAATCTGGTTTTTATCCATTATTAACAGCTTCATCTCATATTTACTATTCTCTCTCCTTTTTTGGAAAACTTTTATCTACCACTGAGAACTCGATAGCTTCCTAACACTTAAAAGATTTCCTAATACTTGAAGAGCTAATATTTAAAGATAAAGTCAGGGCCTCCGTGGTGGCATAGGGGTTAGTCTCAGCCCTATCACTGCCACAGCCTGAGTTCAATCCCCGGCCAGGGAGCAATCCCACATATGGCACAGCAGACGTCTCCTGTCTCGCCCGCTGCTCCCCTCTGCAGTGTATTTCAGTAAATCTACCTGTTCTGCTCCACACTTTGTCTCTGGTGAATCAACTCAACCCCCCTGCCTCTGGCCCACACCTCAGTTCTTCTGCACACCCCAATTCTTCTTTTTAAAAAGATCTCATGTGGCAAAGATGGCTTTTGGTAACTCTAGGATTCCATTATTTTTCCAGTTAGAGAACTAGACAAATAAATATAGTGCTTCTGCCTTGGGAGTTTCAGCAAATAAGGTCACAAGTTCATCAGTGAAGCAAATACTAGAGCCAGCTCTCTGGCCAGCTTGGATCCTGTGAGTGTGTGTGTGCATGTATCTGCATGTGTGTACTTGTGCATGTGTTTGTATGAGGAGTGGAAGGATCTGTGTTAGCCCCTCCCAAATATCCAAATATCGTGTAATAAATTTCCAAAGAACATGGCTTCTAATAACTGAAGCAGAAAGAAGTAAAAATCATTAGAAGACAAAAACTCTTAAGTCACAGTCACGGATTTGTGGTGCTGCCACGGAGGTCCCACCTTATCCAGCTTCTTCCCTCAGTTGAACACTAATCAGCATTATCTCCCCAGAACTTCCCAATCAAAACATAAAGAGAAATTCTCTTATTTTTTTAATTCTTATTTTTTAAAAAATATTTGTCTGTCCTTACATGTTTCTGTTTTAACACAAATATTTAAAGTTTCCTTCAGAGATCTGGTCTTCCTATAATATCTTAGCTAGTTGTAGATCCAGGGGTTTGGACTGTGCTCCGGGATACACTTATCATAAATTATAAATTCCCATTTTACATTTATTTTTTAATGAGCAGGGCTTCCAGTTTCCAAACCTGATAACTACAATTTGGAGCATGAGAAAGAACCACTGATGCTTGAGAGAAAACCTCCCAAAAGCAGCTATTCAGGTGAGTCAAGACAAATGGGATTCTTCAGATAATTTCCCCGCAGGACAGTGACGAGGTGCCACCTTTCACTGCCTTAGAAAGAATATAAAAAGTACCTGTGTACTTTTTTTAAAAGTTTACTTTATATAGCATTTTTAAATATATACAGAAGTGAAGAAAATAACAATTATGAATTCACTATCAAGATCAAGCACATACTATTGGCTTCATTTGCCTCTTTCATTTTCTTCCTTTCTTTTTTTTTTTTTTTGGCCGTAATAGAGATAACAAAACTGTTCTGTGAATTTTCACAAGCTGAACACATTCTTGTAGTTAGCACCCAGATCAAGAATCAGTCTTGGCCCTCCCCGGTGGCGCAGTGGTTGAGCGCTGGGTTGCGAAGCTGGCCACAGCCTCTGTGGCACCGGTTCTATCCCCAGCTGCTCCCTGGCCACGGGAGGAGGGTCCCACATGGCACACAGACCTCTCCTGCCGCCTGCTGCTCCCCTCAGCAGTGTACTTCGCCCTTCTGCCTGCTCTGCTCCATGCTTTGGCTCTGGTGAATTCTCTCACCCTCCCATGCTTCTGACTGTATCCAGTGCTTGAATGAATAGATAGATAGATAGATAGATAAATACATACATACATACATACATACATACATAAATTTAAAAAAAAAATCAGTCTTACTAGAACTCCTGCAAGCATTCTTGTGCCGTCTTTATGACACCTGCCATCTTCCAAGGGTGACCTTATTTTAGCACCACAAATTAGTTTCAACTATTCTTGGGGTTTATATGAACAGAATCATATTGTATGTACTCTTGTGTCTGCTTTTTTCACTGGTCACTGCTGTGAAATAAATCCCTGTTTTTGCATGTAATTGTAGTTCATTCACTTTCATTGTTGTACAGTCTTTCATTAAGTCAGTATGCCATTTCTTTTAATCCATTCTCCTGAGATGGCAATTGGGTAGTTTTCGTTTTTTCACTAAATGAATAATGCTGATATATATATATATATATATATGTATATATATATATATATACACACATGTCATGATATATATATATGCATATATATATATACACAAATGCATGGTGTACACATGGATTTCTACTGGGTATACACATACAATACAATTGTTGGGTCATGGAGTCGATAATGTTTATTTTTGGTGGCTATTGCCAAACAGGTTTCCAGAGTCATTGTATCAGTCATACTAGCAGAGTATGTGCGTTCTAGTTGATCTGCATCTTTATCAACATTTAATATTGTCTGTCTTCTTCATTTTAGCTATTCTTATAGGTATATTATATCATTTACTTCTTAAGAAATAAAAAATTACATAGATTCACTTAAAGTCTTTTCATTCTCTTTTTTTCTACCAGTAACCAGCTGATGTGAATCATTCTAATATTTGTGTGTGTCTGTGTGTACAATACACATATGTAACAAAACTATAAATATAATAGTATGTTACACCTTTTTGTAATTTGATTTTTTTTAACTTCATATTGTATTTTGATAGTAATCTAAGTTAATTTTATATGAATTGTGTTTATTCACTTTAACGACTATGGAATAATTCCATGTCTCCTTAGGTAGTCTGAACAGTTTATTTTTACTTCTTTGGCATTGGTAAACAAATTGTAATGATCATCCTTTGTTTACTGCTAATATTCATCTGGTGACCTAGTTTAGGGTAGGTAATTAGAATGAGAATTACTGGTTTTTAAAGCATCACATGTTTAACCAATAATTGATGCTGTTAGACTCTGTAATTTTTGTCAATCTGATGAGTGTAAAATGATATTTCAGGTTTTTTGGCTTATACTTCTTTGGTTATAAGTGAGTTTGAGTATTCATGTGCTTATTAACTAGTTAAATTTTCTCAAATTACTGGTTAATAACCTTTGCCCACTTTTAAAAATTGGGCTGTTCACAACTTTTCTTGATTTGTTAGTTAGTTTGCTTTTTTTAATGTATTTTAGATACTAGCATGGGGCAGATGTACCATTACAAATCAGCAAGAAAAAAACTGCTTCTTTTAGTCTGTAGCATGTTTTATTTAATGGTCTCTTATGCATTTAGGATTTAAATTTTTTTTTTTTTACTTTTTTTTTTATAGAGGCATGTTTTATTTATTTGTTTGTTTGTTTGTTTTGTTTATACATGCACTGGGTACAGTCAGAAGCGCGGGAGGGTGAGAGAATTCGCCAGAGCGGGGAGCAGAGCAGACAGAAGGACCAAAGTACACTGCTGAGGGGAGCAGCGGGCGGCAGGAGAGGTCTGCGCGCCATGTGGGACCCTCCTCTGGTGGCCGGGGAGCAGCCGGGGATCGAACCGGCGCTGCAGAGTCTGCGGGCAGCTTCGCAACCCAGCGCTCAACCACTGCGCCACCAGGGAGGCCCCTAGGATTTAAAATTTTTAATGTTATCTAATATATCTACTTTTTTATAATTTGTACTTCCTATAAATTGTCTTCCTTGTGGGCCTCCCCGGTGGCGCAGCGGTTGAGCGCTGGGTTGCGAAGCCTCTGCGGCCTCTGCAGCGCCGGTTTGATCCCCGGCTGCTCCCCGGCCACCGGAGGAGGGTCCCACATGGCGCGCAGACCTCTCCTGCCGCCCGCTGCTCCCCTCAGCAGTGTACTTCGGTCCTTCTGCCTGCTCTGCTCCCCGCTCTGGCTCTGGTGAATTCTCTCACCCTCCCGCGCTTCTGACTGTACCCAGTGCATGTATAAACAAACAAACAAACAAACAAATAAATAAATAAATAAAAATTCATGCCTCTTAAAAAAAAAAAATTGTCTTCCTTGTAATGTCAGGAAGATAACCTATACTTTATTCTTTGAATTTTATTTCATGTTTAGGGTTTTTATTTCATGTGTAGGGAACTAATTTTATCTTTTTCTGTGCTTAAAGCCAGTAATCCAGCATCATTTATTGAAAACTATCTTTTGTCACTGATTTATAATACTAACTCTTTGATAAAACTAGGTTCCATGTATGCATGGATCTGTTTCTAGACTCTTTGGTTTACTTATCTACCTGTACTCCAATAGCAGTGTTTTAAGTACTATGTAGTATGTATAGATATCTCATAAGAAAAATCTTACCCTAATACTCAATTTTTTCAGCTGCCTTGTTTTGAGAGAATTTTAAAATCTTCCCCTGTGATTATGTATATGTCTAGTTCCCTTTGTAGGCATGTCAGATTTTGTGACTTGCCAGTTCATCACCCTTCTTTATCTTTGTGGAAGATGATTGCTATTTTCTTAGTGATCTGTAAAAACTCTTCATATATGAAGTATTCTTTATATTAAAGATAGTTTTCTAGTTTTACCTTTCAGTTTTGCTATGCTTTTTTAAAATGTGTGAATTTAGTATGCTACAATATTTTTGCCTTTTGATTCGTTTTTAGAAAGTCCTTTCTCATTCCAAGATGACAGAAGTACTTGACTTCTGTTCTCTTCTAGTATATTTGTCCTTTAATTTTTCCATTAATTCATTAGGAATTGCTTTTTTACTTCTCTGGTTGAGTCTTCTTGGCTTTAGAATTGCTTGATGTTTGTTTTAATGTTCCTTACCTCTATATTCCTCAAATCATAAACCTAACTGCCTGCGGGAGCCAGGAAGCAATATACCAGATTGACACAAGCAATGGTAAACTTAAAGAGCACATACCTTAACCAAAAGGAGTAACCATTGCTCTAGTAGTTTTAGCTCAAGGTCTGGCAAAATACTTATATAAAAGGCTAAATAGCATAACAGTTTAGTCTTTGGGAAAATGTGGTTTCTACTGCAAGTGCTTAGTCTGCCATAGTAGTGTGACAGCAGGCATTGGCAGTTCACATGAATGGAATATTTTTGTTCCAATAAAACTTTGTTTTTGGGCCTCCCCTGGTGGCACAGTGGTTGAGCGCTGGGTTGCGAAGCTGCCCGCGGCTTTTGCAGCGCCGGTTCGATCCCCAGCTGCTCCCCGGCCACCGGAGGAGGGTCCCGCATGGCGCGCAGACCTCTCCTGCCGCCCGCTGCTCCCCTCAGCAGTGTACTTCGGTCCTTCTGCCTGCTCTGCTCCCCGCTCTGGCTCTGGTGAATTCTCCCACCCTCCCACGCTTCTGACTGTACCCAGTGCTTGTATAATATAAATAAATAAATCTTTTAAAAAAAAAAAAACTTTGTTTTGATAAATAGGCAGTAGTTGCCAACTTCTTTTTTAATTAGTTGTTGTCTATCAGTATGCTTCCAGTTTTCTTTGAAGAGAAACCCCAAATTTGATTCTTATGTGAAATCTCCCTATCTTTAAAGTGTTGGAAACTAATCTCAGAAACTTTCTATGACGTACGTGGGTCAAACAAAACATGTCTGAGGTATAGATTTGTCCAACTGGTCACCTGTTTGCAACCTCTCTTTTCTCCTTAAGTAGTCTCATCCATTCTCACTACCAAATTATCTCTATCTAGATGAATTCTGACTTTGTGTTAGCACCCTAGACTTCCCCTTGCGACTCCTGTTCTGAACATTTGTGTAACTGTTGGATGTCTCAATTCACTTATGTCAAAGACACCACAAGCAACCTGTTGAAATATGCCCGAGTTCTCTATCTGTCCCTGCCCCCCACAACAGATTCTTTTCCAATAATTATCTTGATGATACTTACTATCTTATCAAAAATACAAGCCAGAATTCTATAAACAGTCTTTACATGTCCCTCTCTCTCTTATTCAATTCATTCACTGTGTTCATATTCTAAATATCTATTCATTGTTAACACCCCACCAGCTCCCTTTTGTTATTGTGGATGGCTGTGATAATCTCCCTGATTCCATCTCTACCCCTAATATATTCCATTCTTTAAATTCTAGAGAGAACATCTTCAAAATGCAAATCTGGTGGTGTCACTCTTTTGCTTAAAATACTGTCTTGACTTCCCATTACTCTTTGGGTAACAAGCAGAATCCCTGTGGCCTAAAGAGTCTTGGAAAATTTGATTTTTATCCATTATTACAGCTTCATCTCATATTTACTATTCTCTCTCCTTTTTTGGAAAACTTTTATCTACCACTGAGAACTTGATAGCTTCCTAACACTTAAAGATTTCCTAATACTTGAAGACCTAATATTTAAAGATAAGGTCAGAGCCTCCCTGGTTGTGCAGGAGTTCCAATTCTCAGTGCTATCAAGCTACAGCCAGCCACTGCTGCATGAGTTCCATCCCCTGGCCAGGAAGCTGACCCACATGGCACAACAGACCTCTCCTGACTTGCCCGCTACTCCCCTCAGTAGTGTATTTCAGTAGATCCACCTATTCTGCTCCCCACTCTGTCTCTAATGAATCTTTTCAACCTTCCCACCCCACACCTCTGGCCCCCCAGCAGCTCTGATATTAAAAACTGTGATTTTTAAAATACTGCATAATACAGTATTACTATTTGGAAGAGCTGTATAACTCAATGAACCAGTATTTTAAAAAGGAACAATAGATTTTAATTTAACAATATGAAAAGCTCATGATTTGGTTGCAGATGCCACAGTGTATCTATTCTTTAAGAAACTACCATTTGCACATTTATTTTGGCATCATAGGACCTAATGTAACACCCCAATTATTGAGTATGCTAAAGAGCTTTTATGTGAGTTATATATACTAATACTGACTGCATTAGAAGTTAAAATAAAAATTTTTAACTATCAGATAATCCATTTAAAAATACCAGTTAAAAATGCACACAACCCATTATTACATATTAAACATATAACATAATTCATTTAAAAACAACTATTCTGAAACAAAAGTGGCTTTATTTTACATTTTAGAAAATCTCTTTGATGTATGGCTTAGTAGAAAACAGCTCTGTTCTCCTTTGCTTTTTTTTTTTTTAAGATTTATTTATTTATTTATACAAGCACTGGGTACAGTCAGAAGCGCAGGAGGGTGAGAGGATTCACCAGAGCCAGAGCTGGGAACAGAACAGGCAGAGTGATGAAATACACTGCTGAGGGGAGCAGCGGGCAGCAGGAGAGGTCTGCGCACCATGTGGGACCCTCGCCAGTGGCTGGGGATCCAACCAGCACTGAAGAGGCTGTGGGCAGCTTAGCAACCCAGCGCTCAACCACTGCACCACCAGGGGAGACCCTCTCCTTTGCTTTTGAATGAAGTTTGTTGTGATGTGTTATTTTGGTTGATGAGCGAAGAAAATCCAGCTGCAGACCAGTATATATATATTAATAGTTGGAAGAGGGAAGATTATGTTACAGTCTCTTCAGATAATTATGGCTATTCTGGTACTTCAAAGCTGGGCAAATGGTAATTTCTTAAAGAATAAATACAATGTGTTATCTGCAACCAAATCATGAGCTTTTCGTGTTGTTAAATTAAAATCTATTGCTCTTTTTTAAGATATTGGTTATTGAGTTATATAGCTCTTCCAAAATTCAATACAGCTCTTCTTATATAGCTCTTCTATTTCATGACATTGAATTATGCAGTATTTTAAAGATCACAGCTTTTAATATCTCTTCTGACCTTGTCAGTGATAGATAAAAGTTTTCCAAAATTCTACTTTCTGCCTGAAGGCTCAAATTTTATCAAATACTGTAATATTTCAGAAAATGTCACCGAATACCCAACTTAGATAACATAGTTTGTCATTTATTCTGTTGAGTGAAAATAGTGGTCCTTAAAAAGTGGCTGGTACAGTTCACAACTCCCAACTGTTGCATAAGTGGTTTCCTTTAAGATACCCATCATACTTTGATATGAACACAGTTGCTTTATTACTATTTCCTATTTCACTAATCTATAATATTTTTTAAACAACTCAAGATTGAAATTTAATAAAATTAATGGTTACTGCTTAAACATTTTTAAGTGAAACTGACATATTTAAAACAAAGTACACAGTAAAGTACAAAGCACACAATTACTAGTAAGTTCATTATCCTGGTTTATGTTAAGTCATGAGTAGTTTTATCACCATTGCTTTTGCAACGTCAGGGGAAATGCCAAGGCAATGAAAAAGGCAAATAACATCTAAGTGCTTTTTTTGTGGTCCAGGGTTCCATGGGCCACACTTTGAGACCTCTACTTCTACCTATTATTTCTTACTTATTTAACAAATATCTATGTAGTATGTATCAGAGTTTACAGTGCTTTATAAATATCCTTAAATAATGTTCATTAAGGTAGTTATTATTCCTCATAGATACTGTTATTGCTTCATCTTATACATAAGGAAACTGAAGCAACTAAAATAACTTGTCCCAGTTGACATGGCTGGTAAGTGCTAGCGCTGGGAATTAAATTCTTGTATTCTGATTACAGGGTCCATGCTGTCATCCACTATGCTTTTCATTTATATCCTTTCACCTGAGGGCTTTTACAGATATCACTCCCTGTGCCTGGAATGCACACACCTGCTTTTCTATTTGTTAGCCTGTAAAACTTACCCATTCATCTCTCTTCAGGGATTTATTTCCTCAAGGAAACCTTTCTAATTTCCCTGAATTCTCCCTCTTCTATTTCATGCCATTTGCTTTATTTCTCAGTACTTACTACAGTTGTATTTTGAGTATATGTTTCTGATTGTTAGACTATATTCTCTCTCCCCTCAGCTGCATAGGGGCTGCTTGGGTTTTTCCCCATTCCTAGCACAAAGCCTACTGTAAGGTAGATACTAAATAAATAATTATTGAATAAATAGAAAAGTAGACGAATGAATGAAAAAAATTCATTTGGCTGCATGGAATGAGCGAGAAACCTAACTTAATTTTCTTCTAAATGTTTAATATGTTGTCATTGCACCATTTTTTGGAAAGACAAATTTTTTCATTGACGGAAATATTACCTTTGTATGGTCATTAATTCTAATATGTACTTGCCTTTGTTTCTGAACTTACTTTCTTTTCATTATCTATACTTATTTCGTTCAATGCTCTTTAAATTACTTTAGTTTTTTTTTTTAATTAATTTATTTATACAAGAACTGGGGTATAGGCCAGATGCACGGGAGGGTGAGAGAATTCACCAGAGACAGAGCGGGGAACAGAACAGGCAGAATGACGAAATACACTGCTGAGGGGAGCAGCAGGCGAGACAGGAGAGTCTACTGCACCCTGTGGGATTCTCACTAGCCGGCCGGGATTGAACCCACACTGCAGAGGCTGTGGACAGCTTCACAGCGCTGCGCTCAACTGCCTGCGCCACCAGGGGAGGCCCTACTTTAGCTTTTTAAAGGAGTTTCATATTGGGTGTAAAAATTCTAGTACATTTATCTTCCCTCTCTCTTATGTTCTGATACTTTTCCTGTGGATAACCATTTTTATTAATATTTTGTTTCTCCATCCATATATTTTCAAACTATAACCAAACATATATATATATATATATATATGCACATATATATTTATATCCCTCCATTTTTTTTCCTACTCAAAAGGTAGCAGACTATGCATGCTCATTTGCAGTTTGTTGGATTTTTTATCATAAAAGCTTTGTGAGGGAAGATTAAAATGGAGAGAAATGCATATTTGGACTTGAGTAAGACTGGACAACTGGAAATAACTTCCCTTTATACTAACTTATAAATGCTTGGCTATTTATTATAGTAGTAGATATTCTATAAGGGGCTATTCTCCTCTATCCTGATTTACTGTGTTCATTACTACTCATCCAGTGATGTTTCTTCTGCACCCGTCTTTCTTCTGTATTTCTCATCACCATTCCCTGTTTTGACTCTCCTGGATAGGGTCTACTTATTTCCTCTACATATTCTGTGCATTAGTTTTTCTCCACTTGCTTCTCTTTGAAAATCATCTTACAAGAATCAGATCTACTTAGTCCTGGAAGCCATGCTTTTCACCATCATTAACTATTAGCTGTTTTAGACCTGCCTTTTGTTAAGCACAGAAAACAAAGGAAATTTGCATTTCCAATTTCTTGCAGACCTGGAGACTAGACCTGAGAGCAATGGTTCAACTGCAATAGAAGATTTTTCCAAAGAAGAATCGTGCCAGGTTGCAATAATAGATAGACTGGCAAGGACTAATGTCTATGACTCCAACTTGGAAACAAGTCTAGAATGTGAAAATTGGTTAGAGAATCAGCAGGAAAATAAAGAGGGACATTTAGAAATGTTCACCCAAGTGAAATCTCTCCCTGAAGAAAGAGCTCATGAGCATGATATATATTGGAAAAACTTTGGCCAAAACTCTGCCCTCCTCACTCAAGACAGAATTCCCAAGAGACCCTATACCTTTCATGCACTTGAAAAAAGATCAAAACAGAAACAAAACTTATTGAAGAAGCAGAAAACCTATAAGGAGAAAAAGCCTCATAAATGTAATGATTGTGGTGAACTATTTACTTACCATTCAGTGCTTATTCGACACCAGAGAGTCCATACAGGAGAGAAACCCTATAGCTGCAATGAATGTGGGAAATCTTTTAGCCATAGAGCTAATTTAACTAAACATCAGAGAACTCATACTAGAATTCTTTTTGAATGCAGTGAATGCAAGAAAGCCTTTACTGAAAGTGCATCCCTTGCAATACATCAGAGAATTCACATTGGAGAGAGACCATATGAATGCAATGAGTGTGGAAAAGGCTTTAATCGAAGTACACATCTTGTGCAGCATCAGCTAATTCATACTGGAGTGAAACCTTATGAGTGTAATGAATGTGATAAAGCTTTCATTCATTCATCAGCACTCATTAAACATCAAAGAACTCATACTGGAGAGAAACCCTATAAATGTCAGGAATGTGGGAAATCCTTTAGCCATTGCTCATCCCTTACTAAACATCAGAGAGTCCATACCGGAGAAAAGCCATATGAATGTAGTGAGTGTGGAAAAACCTTTAGTCAGAGCACACATCTTGTTCAGCATCAGAGAATTCATACTGGAGAGAAACCCTATGAGTGTAATGAATGTGGGAAAACTTTCAGCCGGAGCTCAAATTTTGCTAAACATCAAAGAATTCATATTGGAAAAAAACCATACAAATGTAGTGAATGTGGAAAAGCATTCATTCATTCTTCAGCTCTTATTCAACATCAGAGGACTCATACTGGGGAGAAACCCTATAAATGTAATGAATGTGGGAAAAGCTTTAAGTGCAGTTCCTCCCTTATCCGACATCAAAGAATTCACACTGAAGACCAACCCTGAAAAATTATTGAAGAAATGTAAGTTGTTTTTCACACTGTGTTAAGTCCTGGAGTGTTTAGGTGGAAGACCCAAAAAATGCTGCTTGAATATCCATCTGTATGCATCTAATGTTACTTGCATAATAGCAAGTCTATGAGCCATAAACCATTGGTTTATTAATTGTGAAAATTTCTAACTTTCTGTCAGCAATCTCAAATTTTGATCCCCAGCTCTCCCATATACCTTTTCGTAGAAATTCAAGAAATTCTTGGGAGTGCGCTGACAATATAATAGTGTAATACTCAATTTTCCCCTTCCTTTGTCACATCAAAGTCCTGTTAACACTTCTCACTTTGTAAAGTAGTTCATATTTTGTGGGGTAAGCAGAGGGTTCCTCTTGAATCCAAAGAGATATCCAGAAAGTCTCATTTATTTTATATTAGCTGTAAACTCTTAAAGGCTAAGTTCAACTATACTTCGGATTTTGTCCCTCCCCCAGAACATGACTGTCCAATGAACGTAATTAGACTGTATCTATATATGAGGTTCTAAATTAATATTCCTGTGGATTGTGTTGGTCATAAATTTAGGTAATTGCCATTCTTCTGCTATTTAGCAGTTTATCAATTTTCTGCTTTCTTGAGATTTACCCTAAAGTAGAGAATGGGTCAAAACATTAACTTTTTATCAAGTCCCTCTAATTTTTTTCTTAGTATTGGGTGAATCCTTGGTTGTCTGTGTCCACAGTAACAGGGAGGCTTCTTCGTTCATTACATTATTCTGTTTTCTATAAACTGTGTCGCTTTAAGAAGACATGGAATATTGAGGATCTGAAAAGTTTATGGGTTCAAAATGTTATACTTAGGGTCCCAGTCAAGAAGATCTGAAGCAACTCTGAGACACAAGGACATGCCTTCCTGTCAGAAAAGGAAAATAGCTCATAGGTTAGTGATTCACTTGAGGATAAAGAGCTTCCCTCCATGACAAAGTTGCCATTTTTCTGGCCTTTATGTTTACCCACCTTTTTTGTTGTTCTTTTTCTCTGTATATGTTGGTCTTTGTTATATACTAAAATCCTAAAGAAAATAGAAAAGGCATGAAATCCAATGATGTATTGATATGTTCCATAGTGACCAAAAACCAGTAGTGGCATTGGAAAAATAAGCAAATATTCAAATAAATATTTAGCAAAACACAAATTTCAGTTTTTATCATTATATATTGTGTGGAAAGGTGATAGAAAAGATAGAGGAAAACATAGGTCTCAGGTTTTTTTCTTTCTCTTCTCCTAAATCTTAGCCCTTTTGAACATCCAGCTGCCAGTCCATGCCCTTGTCCCTTCTATGCTATCCCTGTTACCTCTTTAATTCTCTCTCTGTGGGCTTTAGTTTCATTATTGAGGAAAAATAGAAGGGAAAAGTTTAAAGAATTGGTGGTAGTGACAAGATCAGTAAGGATGAATCAAGTCTAAATCCAGCAATAGTAGAAATACAAGAAAAGAATAGAAAAATGAAAGGATTGGAAGGAGGTTTTAGAAAAGAGTTAAAATGGTTTTAAAAAGACTCAGTGGGGTATAGGTGTTTGGGAAGCCTCAAGGTCAGAGAAGTCAGGTAAGGAGAATGGGTGGCACAGAAATAAAAATGAAAAAGGGGCTCAACCTTTTTCACTACTGTAATATTCAGTATTGTCTAAAGCAAAAATTGACAAACTATCCTGGACCCACACACCAAGTCCAGCTTGCTGCCTTTTCTCTCAATGTGTTTTGGAACTCAGCCATACTCTCATTTATATATTGTCTTTGACTATTTTTCTCCTGCTCTGCCAGAATTGAGTAGTTGCAGTAGAGATTATATGTCTTAAAAAGCCTAAAATACTTGCTATCTCTCAATATGCCAAATGTTTGCATGAGAAAAAAGTTTATTATTTGGGTACCAAATTTTGACTAACAAGATAAACATGGGCTTTCCAATGCTGTACTTGAATTCTGCCACCTCCACTTAGCAATTATGTGACCTCAGAAAGCTGCTTTACTCTCTGAGCCTTGGTTTATCTGTATAATGGGAATAAATCATCCCTGTCATAAGATTGTTGTGAGGATTGCATAGGACAGTGTACATAAAGGATCTTGCATACAAAAAAAAACAGCTATACAAAAAACCTCCATGTATTTGTATTTTTTAAATAACCCTTAAAAAATCAGTCCATTTGTTCTGCTATAACAGATGTATCACAGATGGGGTGCCTTAAACAATAAACATTTCTCATAATTCTGGTGACTGGGAAATCCAGGGTCAGGGCACTGGCACAGCGCCTGGTGAAGGTCAGCTGTTCCTAGACAGACATCTTTTTGTTGTCTCCTCACATGGTGGAAGGGCAAAGGGAGCTCTCTAGGGTCCCTTGTATAAGAGCTCTGGTTTCGTACATGAGGGCTCAGCCCATGTGATCTAATTGCTTCCCAAAGACCCCACCACCTAACATAACCACATTGGGATTAGGTTTCAACACAAATTTGAGGGCAGCAAAAATATTCTATCCATAGGAAGTGGCTAAATTATCTATCAGTAGAAATAGTTAATGGTTGTCTTCATTATCCTCTGTATACTGTCAGAACTGACCATTCTGCTCTCTGGCTTAGAGGAGCTTCATTTTTTCTGCTCTTGCTTCCATTTGGTGCTTCCCTACACAACCTTCTTGAGATTTTGTGGAATCTTTTTTTCCTTGAGTACCACTTACCCAGGGGCTATCTGATGGCCCCATAGACTCCAGTTTATAATCTAATTACAGCTTAGTGTTCAGGGACTTGCTCGAAATTAGCGTTTCTGAGGACTCTGACCCTTTCCATTTCAGTATTCTTTTTATGCACAGTGTTAAATCTGAGTATGTGTTTGTACTCTGACATGTACCTTGGAAGTTTTAATGTTCTGCTTTTCAAATGTTTTTGGTTACCTATAAATCAAATTTGATTGTTCTTTTGGCCCACTGTCAATAAAGATGTTGTTTATATATTTTTTGTCAGAAACTTTTATAAGTTGCTTTTAATTGCTTATATAAGCCTATTTTAAGGAAGACCAGACATCATTTTTTAGGAAACCAGTACTTTTCTGATTGTTCGTTTGAGCATCACAACTTCTGAGAGATAAGGTGGGGCCTGCCCTCCACGCCCACACATGCATGAGATGGTTGCAGGGTAGAGAAAGTGGTGCTGAGAGTTCTCAGGCCAAGTGCAGATACTACTCAGCCTGGATAACTTGGGGGAGAGTGGGACAGGGAAGAACTTCTTATTAAAAGTAGTTTAAACTAGGCAGGCAGGATGTATTTTAAAAACCAGCACATTGATGTGTTTAAAAGCATCTAAATTGGTGAAGACAGTGTATCAACCAACAGTATAAAACAATAGTATAATATACAAAATTACTCAAATTAGTTGGCAATTTAATCATTAAATTTTCTGTTTAAGTCTCGTGATTTTAAGTTTCTTCATTCACTTTTTTTCTGTTAATACTATTTCAGGGCTCAGGGTAAAAGCTTTTTCCCTGTTTTCTCCATTTCTGTGCTCTTTTCTAGGCCCCTCCTGGGGAGTCAGGATCCAGAACCACTAACTTGTTCCTCACCACAGGTTTTATTGATGGAGGGGGTGGCGGGTATTCCTCTGTAGTGAGGCATATAATGTGGCATCTATGGGTTATATTATATTTTTGTGTGATGGGCTCAAAAAATTAGATGTTTTCACTAAACTGTTGTTCTGTGTATTTTTCACAATGTAGCCTGTTTTTACTTAACCTATGTCAGTCCATAAACCAGGTAATCTGCCCTTAGATTGAATTGACTATATGCAAAATACATACCTCACCTCCATCCCACCTACCAGTTCACCCATACATTTGGGGGATCTGAGGGATGAAACCAGAGATTTAGGCATTCTAGATCAGAACTGTTCACTTCCATCTCTACTGTTGTTTCCTCTGCACTGGCTATATTTTCATAGGTCTCCTCCAGTGGTAACAAATGCATCTCTTCCAAGTTTGCATGGTTCTTAACATTTGCAATCACCAGGACACTTTCTAAATAGTTCCAGCAAAATCCCCAAGCATTTTCTTGAATCATGCTAATCACTGGAACATTTACTGCCTTGGACACAACAGGGAACATCACAGTGGAAGAGGTGAAGGATTTCCTAGGCTCTTCGGAGGAATCTGAGAAGAATCTGAGAAACGTGGTAAAAGTTGAAACTCCAGCCGGTGCCATCCTGATCAAATGAGGAGGGCCAGAAGTGCCTGACCACCACTTGCTCTGCTCAAAGCTGAGATCCAGGATCACTGGCCCCTCCACACCTGCTAACCTGGCAGCTCCAGTGGGACCTGCACACCACTGGTCCCAGGGCAGCCCCAGAGTGTGGGCCTGGATTCCACCCAGAGGGCCTGAGGGGCTCCTGGCTACCCTGAGACTGGGTGCCACAGCTGGGGTTGGCAGCTGCTCTGCATAGCCTCCCCCTTCCTTTGCGAAGAACATATTTCTAACACCTGTGCTGGACAGAACAGAGTTCTAAAACTATTTTGGTACTGCTCCTACCAGATCCAGTCAGGAAATTATGTTTGTGTATCTGGGGGTGTGGTCAGGATGGGTTTCCCTGAGATTGTACCTTGGGGTTTTTGTCATTTTGTTAAAATTAGTAGTTTTAATATTAAAAATAGTGATTTTTAATATTGAAATAAAAGCACTTAATATCTAAAAAATTATTGCCTCAGGCTTGGGGTTCTCTCATTGACCAGGTGTGAGTCTACTTAAAACCCTGCAGTTGGAGAGAGTGAAGTTCATCCCACTCACTTGAAAGAGATTTCAATTCTTTCCTGGTTTTTAATTATTGTAAAGATACTATGAAATTTGCTTTGAAAAGAAAGAGATACCAATAAAAATATGCATACACTGCTTATGTAGACACTTTTACGTTTTACTATCACATTCTTAATTGCAAAAGTAGTTTATATTATCCAGTGCAGGAAAAAAAATGAGACGTTGAAAGTCAACGTTTCATTCCTGTAGGGTTAAATAAATTGTTAAAAATTCAATTTTTTTAGATTTATTTTTATTTATTTATGCATACAAGAACTGGGGTGTAGGCCAGAGGTGTGGGGGGTGGTGAGAGGATTCACAAGAAACAGAGTGGGGAGCAGAACATGTGGATCTACTAAAATACACTGCTGAGGGAAGCAGCGGGCGAGACAGGAGAGGTCTGCTATGCCATATGGGTCAGTTCATTGGCCAGGGATCAAATTCATGCCGCAATGGGTGGCAGTTGATAGCATTGAGATTTTAACACCTGTGCCACCAGGGAGGCCCTAAAATTCAATTTGATGTTGAAAGTATATGTAACCTGGGCCTCCCTTGTGGCACAAGGGGTTAAGAAGCAACCTATAAAGCTGTCCGCAGCCACTGTAGCACAAGTTCGATCTCCGGACAGGGAGCTACCCACATGGCGCAGCAGACCTTTCCTGACTCGCCCACTGCTCCCCTCAGCAGTGTATTTCAGTCATTCTGCCTGTTCTTTACCCACTCTGGTGAATCCTCTCATTCCCTCTCCCCCCACCTTTGGCTTGTACCCCGGTTCTTGTATGCATAAAATAAATAAATCTTCAAAAAAAAAAAAAAAGAAAGTATATGTAACTAACCTTTGCCTTATTTCTAAGTTTTGGATAATTTTTCTTGGCCTCCCCTTCAGCTTGTAAGTGAACTACAAAGATACTTTATTTCAGAAAAGTCTGGATTGTGGTTTGTTACTTGGCTTTATTCTGTTACATAAGCACTGTGCTATGTTAATTAACTCCTATAGGCCATTTTGTTCTGTAAGCAACTATAGGGCCATTTGAGTCTCAGCAACTACTAGGAGCAGAAAACAAATTTCTGTCTGGTGATTCATAAGGTATCTAGGGTTTCATTCTCAACAGTATCATTCTATAACAGAGCAACCCCAAGGTGAAACCGGTTGGCCTGACTGTGGGTCTTCACCTGCACACTTTTAAGGGACTTTTAATAAGGCTTAACTGCAGTCAGACACAAAAAAGTTTAAATAAAGGACTTATTTACAAAAAGGGGAAATGAAGAAAGGAATAACTCAGGGAGAAAGAAGAGAGAAGTTGGTCCTACCAGTGAATGTGTCCTACCAGCTCTGTTGATCTGGAAACCCCAATAGCATGCTGAAAGCCAGCAAAAAAACAAGGACCCCCGCAAGTCCCACATGTCTGGTTATATACCAAACCTGGCTGCTTACCTCTACCTTCATTTTCCAGCAATCCTCCCTTCAGTGGTGATGACATTATGAGATTTGTAGTACTCCTTGTCTTGGCTCTCTCTGGTCTGGGGTGGTGGTGGGGTCCATAAAATCTGTATGTGGAGTTTGTTCAGGACATCCTTTACCCCCAACAATTCTATAGATTTTTTTAAAAGATTTATTCATACAAGAACTAGGGTACAGACCAGAGGTGTAGGGGGGTGAGAGGATTCACTAGAGACAGAGTGGGGAGCAGAACAGGCAGACTAAGTTTATCAGGGAGGCCCTAATAAAACTCAAGTACAACCAGGAAAAACTAAATTTTGCTCACAAAAAATTTCTGCCAGTTCATCGCTGGTGATGGTGGACTGACTCACTGATATTTTACTTGAGATTGGTGGCTCACTGTGGTAGCAGAGTAGGGAGCCGGAGGAGTAACTGCATCCATGGCTGTCGCCATTCCGGTCAAGACTAATAAACTGGAGATCAAGCACAGGTTGTGCAGTGCACATACCATACATGGGGACTCTTCTAAGATGTACATAGGCACTGGGACTGTTGGTTTAGTTGCAGAGCATCTGGGGTCTGGCCATACAGGTGACAAAGCCCCATCTCTCCTCCCTACTGGGAGATCAGAGAGACTCGTGGCTGTACACTGCAGTGAGGAGCGTGAAAAAGAGAGGTTCCCGAATTTGGGCTCTTAAGTGTGAACAATGTTTGCTCTGAAGAGTAAGGGGAGGAGAGGCAATGTAAAACTACGCACGGAACAGTCTACTGAACAAAAGGCACCCTGTGCATGGCTTTGAGGGGCATCTCCCCAGTGCACACCCTCAATCTCCCCCTCATCCCACCTCACCCCTGCAGCTTCCAACTTGTGCAGTCAGAATGCTCAGGTCACCTGGAGAGATCACAGGCCGCTAAGCAAAGGACACCCAGGCTGCTTGTGGCTGACCTCAGTGGCCAGAAGCAGCTGCCTCTCCCTTATGAAAGCAAGTTTCTCCAGAATAAGTGCTGAGAAAAGGTCAGAAGTGTTGCTGGAAACTAGATCTAGCAGTCCAAGTACAAATTAGGACCATGTTTGGTTTTGGCAGGTCCCTAGACAGCCTGACAACTGCACAATACGCACCTACCCCAATGCCTGAGCCCACAAAGTAGGAAAATGTTAGGCGCTGAGGATTCTGGGCACTGTAGTTCCGACATCCCGCTGCGCAGGCGCACTGGCGTGCGTGGGGGCCGGCCATCCGAGCCAGCGCCATTGCTGGAAGCGTTCCCGCCCTGCTCTGCGAGTGCCCTCAGTTGTCCTCAGTTCGGACGCCAGGTACTCATTACCCCGGGCGCCAGGCCGGGATTCCCCTCGCCCCTCCCTCGGCTCCTGCCTCCCTGAGGCGTCCGGGGCGTGGCCGTTCCCAATGCGTCCGAGTCGCTGAGCTGACCCGCCCACCCCGAGAGGCGATTGGGCCGGGGGCTCCCGGCTGGGTGTCGGCGGTCTGCCCGGCCTCGCTGCGGGCGATCTGCGCCCTCGCGGAGACTGCGGCCCCGGGGGTTGGGGGGCCGAGCGCCGGCCCTGGCTAGGGGTTCCACTAGGGCGCGCGGGCCGCAGACCAGACTCATCCCTCTTTCCAGCCCCGTGCCTTTGATGGAGGGAGGAGGGGAGCCCCCCAAGTGGACAGGGAGGTGCTGTTAGGGGGGGAACCCAAGTGGACAGGGAGGTGCTGTTGGGGGGGAGCCCAAGTGGATAGGGAGGTGCTGTTGTGGGGGGAGCCCAAGTGGACAGGCAGGTGCTGTTGAGGGGGAACCCAAGTGGACAGGGAGGTGCTGTTGAGGGGGAACCCAAGTGGACAGGGAGGTGCTGTTGAGGGGGAACCCAAGTGGACAGGGAGGTGCTGTTAGGCGGGGAACCCAGGTGGACAGGGAGGTGCTGTTAGCGGAGGAGGCAGAATTTCTGCCTTGGCTTCTGAACCTGCAGGTGAGGAACCGCCTTTGGGTAACCAAGTCAGGTTTTACTTGTCAGTTCATTTTACGGCTCTTCAAATAATCACCTTTAAAGCACGTCTCTTCTGACATGACAGTGTACCTTGCTCTGGTTGGGAAATGCTGGCCTGGCCCATCGCGCTTAATTTTCAGTGAGAGCCTGGTCACTTCATTATTTTCAAATAACTACACTGGGTTAGGAACCACAGCAAGTGAAATTTCTCTTTGACACTCTTGCAGTGCTTGGGAAGACAGGACTGACATCTAGGGACATTATTACAGGGGGGGGCAGGGAGGGGTGGAGGTTGACCTAAACATCTTCTGCGTAAGGCCAAAGGTGAAAGAAGAAACTTAAAATGTGGCTAGGCTTACCTGGTAATAACTAATTCATTTTGCTCAAGTGACTTGCCTATATTCACATTGCCATGGCCGAACATTAGAACCTAGGAGTGTGGACAAAAACTCAAGAATTTTATTCCTACACCAAACATTTAGGTATATGTAGGTCCTTATAAAGTTGTCTACTTGGAAAATACAGAACACTAGAAAGAAGAGTATAACTCACAGTGCCCAGGTCTTAGAGATCTCAGTAGGGTTTTGCTTTACTCAGTTGCAGTGTTTTTCTCTACATTTTATTTTTACACAATTGAGATCAAGGTGAATATATAGACTCAAATAGCATTGTTAATTCCGATTATAAAAAAAAATAACTTTTCTTAGTAAGCATATTTGACTCTACATGGCAAATTGTCAAGAAGGTGTTTATTAATCGTTACAAATTTTAAAAGAAATGGTGATTTAGGTCATTTTTTTCTAAGAAAGTAATGCATAGTTTTTATTGAAATATAAATGCTATCAAATACAAGATATAATAAATATACATTATTAATTTTTTCAAGGCAGGTTCTCAATAGTACCTTTATTTCCCACTAACTCAGGTCATTCTTTGAAAGCTTGTTTTTTTTAAGATTTATTTTTATTTATTTATGCTTACAAAAGCTGGGGTGTAGGCGAGAGGTGGGTGGGGGAGCATTCACCAGAGACAGAGCAGGGAACAGAACAGGCTGATCTACTGAAATACACCGCTGAGGGGAGCAGCAAGCTAGACAGGAGAGGTCTGCTGCACCATGTGGGTCAGCTCCCTGGCAGGGGATAGAACTTATACTGAAGTAGTAAGCTGTAGCTTGATAGAAGCAAACCCTACTGTGATTCCTTGGAAGTGAAAATAACTCAGTCATTGTTTATAGGTCTCCTTTCTGTAATTGGGGAAAATTATTTTTTTTTCTTTCACTCCATTTTTATTTCCACCCTTTTAAAGCTGGACTTCTTAACTTGGGGATTAGTGTATGGACTGGTGGGGGGGGGTGTCTTCACACACCCAGAGATAATATGTAATATCACATGTGCATGTGCCTTATTTCCATGGACAGGATCAGCTTTTCACATGGTTCCATAATACCCCAAAAGTTAAGATTTTCTGGTGTTGATGTGTCATTATTGCTAGTATTTGTTAGTATCAATTTTTATTTCAAATTATGTTTGAACAAGTGTTGATTCTGATTTTCTTTGTGGTCATGATCTTTATGGTATATGACTAATTTTAGCAAGTGCTCCACGAATACTTGAACAATATTTGAGTATTCAAGTTTCAATATATTCATATCTACTTAATTTCTCTATCTAATGGTCTTTGAATTTATAACAGCCTTGCTCTACATAATATAATTTTTATAATGTTTAAAAGGGCATGGTTAATTACTGTGTCATTTCAGGGAGCTTTTGATTGGTACAAACTGTACAATTAGAGATTAAGTTCTGCTCTGTTTATTGAGCAAAAGCTACTTAATTTGCTGATAATACTTTCCGCACAAAGTAGAATTTCTACAAAACTCAGAACTATGTCACTGTCCCTTTATGCTTAAGTTTAATATTATAGAGAAATTTATATTAACAGTCTGTACCATTTGGTATAAGGAAATACCATAAATGTGGCACCGTTTCTTGAACCAACCCCACATCAACAAGGCTACATCCTCATTAAAGAAGGAGGTAGAAGGGCCTCCCTGGTGGCACAAGGTGTTAAGACACAGTACTATGAAGCTAGCAGCAGCCACTGCAGCACGAGTTCCATCCCCGGCCAGGCAGCTGACCCACATGGCGCAGCAGAACTCTCTTGTCTCGCCCGCTGCTCCCTTCAGCAGTGTATTTCAGTCAATCTACCTGTTTAGTTCCCCACTCTGTCTCTGGTGGGTCCTCTCACCCCCAGCACCTCTGGCCTGTACCTCAGTTCTTGTATGCATAAATAAATAAATCTTTTTTTTTAAAAATCACACAAATTGATTTAGTGGAAAAGGTGGGGCATTAGAATTAGACTGATATGGAGTCAGAGATAGCCTTGGGTAAGTAGTTTGATTTTTCCTCATATGGAATGGGAGCATAATTCCCCCTGGGATGGTGTGAAGATCAAATGAGAAAGAATCTTAAAAGGTTCTTGTACAATGCCTTGACTGCTAGCTGTGACTACATTTAATGGTATTGAAATTAAAATTTCAGAATCCCCTGGAATAGAATCTTCCTCCTTTGCTGATCTTGGGGATTGATCTTGTGTTTTTTAGGGGAACTGTGCTCACTGATGTGTCAGGATTCCAACTTGGTGAGACTGAGATTTCTAATGCAAGACTGGTTTTCATGACTAAATAGTTCTCTCTCTCAGATATGTCTTTGCAGGATTCCACTTTTTCCAGAAAGGGAAACACAGAAAAAATTGTGACTGCTATGGTTTTTTCTATTGGAACTCTGGTAAGTTGGGGTTTCTTCTGTTTTTGTCCTGCTACCTTGGTTTGAGAACATGTCTACTTTTCCTGAAGTCTTGTGACTTGATTACCTCACCTACAGCCCTCTGGTAACTGAATCAAATTGTTTGATCCATGAAAATTATGTTCATCATAGTAAAAAATTGTGATATGTAGGGAGATCCACTATACATATGAACCAAATTTCAAGGCACATAAGCTTTCAGTAAATATCTGGGCAGTCTTTAAATATGATAGGCAGTGAGAGAAGTTTACTTTTGATGCTAAATTGTGTTGTATTGTTCCCAGGAAATTTCAGTCACATATAGGATAATAGAATGAAATTTTTTCAATTGGGAAGGGAAATTTTATTTGGGAGAAAATATATGTATACATGCACAAACAATTCATAGGGACTATTCTCCTTGTGCACCTCTCAGTAATCTTCTGTTTTCTACCCATTAAGATGTAATCAACATTAATAGATGACATGGAGAGAAAGAAAATGTCTCAAGACACAGTGCTTGGCTATAGGGAGCTTACCGTCTCAGGTATACATATGAAATAGTTACATTATTTATTTAGGTGAATGATGATTTCTTAGTAGTATGATAGACATGATGAGTGCTATGAAGATAAGAAATAGGACATTAATATAGGCTAAATTGGTTATGGAAACCTCACGGGAATAGATTTAAGCAGTACCCAATTACAAGTGATTTGTATTTATGAAGTTACTTCAGGTCAGAAAGGGGTTTAAGAGCAAGACTCTGAGGAAGCACACAGTGGGTAAACTAGTGATTCAGGCTGAAAGTGATGACACTTAGCTGTATATATCTATGTGTGTGGGTATGTGAAGGAGATTGGTATTAATGTGATAAAAGATTTTTTTCAGCAATGACTTTTTGAAATAGATTCAGAAGTAATACCACCAAATGCAATTTGTCATAGTAATGATAGTAATGATTGGTTATAACCTATAGTGATCAGAATACATAGCACGTAAATAATGGCTAAAAAAGAAAGATCAATAAATATCAAAATATTGCACATTTTCAATAGACCCAACGTATTTGACTAATATTGACCTAATTATACCCATCCCTAATTATCAGAAGTTGAAAGTCACATCATTGTTAACTTTCAGGAAGTTGAATATTTGTATTTTTATTTTAAAATAAGAACTTGGGAGGGGAGAAAATTATCCTTGAAATTTAGGTAACACTTTTCTCAATGAAATTTAAATAAACAGTATCATTACCTATCATTGTTTTTAATGGCACAAAATCTAAACTTAAGTACTACTAGAAGGTGTAGTAAAATTTCATTTATAAAATCAGGTCCTTTGGGGTTATAGTTTCCAAGGTTAGAAGAAAACAATGTTTTGAGAGATTACTGAAATGTTTCTTAAGTGGTCAGTGAAACTTGCCCCCCCCCAGACACTAATTATTTTTCAATTGTAAAAACGGATGATTTCTGAGAAATGGATTTCATCCCCCTATATAAAAGGAGAAATATGTAGTACCCAAAGAGGCCCTTTTGTAAGTTTATTCTTATTTTAATAGGTTCTTTATTAAAAACCTCCATTAAACATAATGCAGTTATATCTTTCTCATGCTCGTGTGTGTCTCAAATAAGGCAAAAGAAGATGATGATGGGCTGTTACTATGGTACCTAAATTTCAGCCATAACTAAAAAGTGAAAGGGGTCAACTCATACACACCCTATCCACAGTGGACTAGTGTGGTGCTTGCTGAGAGTCTGTTGTCAATATAGGCAGCCTATCTCTTATCCTTTATCTCCTCAGAGTCCTGAAGTTTCCCAGCCAGACAAACATCTTCACCTTCAGGGAGAAGAACCAAAATTGGCAAAGGTAATACCTAGATTTATATGTAAGGAAATAAAGAGAAAGCCCCTCTTTTACTGCCACTATGTCTTAATGTTCCCAGCTCATTGCAAGTTCACAATTAATACCCTCTCTGCTTGCTATATGCGGTAAGCTCAGGGCTGGTAGCATCAATCTCACATTTCATTTCTCTCAGTTCTTAGTGGGAAAAGTAAACAAAATTTTCTAAGTTCGTTATAATTTGTGTTACATGTGAAATGATTAATAATAAGTTTTATGAAATTATCTCCCAGCCATATTTTATTATTAGCAGAATTATATAAAACATGTCTTGGGATTCCCCTGGTGGCACAGCGGTTGAGCGCTGGGCTGCGAAGCTGCCTGCAGCCTCTGCAGCGCCGGTTCAATCCCCGGCTGCCGGCGAGGGTCCCACATGGTGCAGCAGACCTCTCCTGCCATGCCCGCTGCTCCCCTCAGCAGTGTATTTCCTCAGTCTGCCTGTTCTGTTCCCCGCTCTGGCTCTGGTGAATTCTCTCACCCTCCCGCACTTCTGACTGTACCCAGTGCTTGTATAAATAAATCTTAAAAAAAAAAAAAAGTGTCTCACAAACTTTGAGGTCCAAATAAAGAGGTTTAATCAATTTGACAAGTATTTATCTCTATGGCGGAAAACTTTCCCAGAGGATGTTTCTCCTGAGAGAGAACAAATCTTAACCAAATATGCTCTAACTCGAGACCTTTGCTTAATTAGTCAGCTACTCAGGTCTTTTAGTGTACTATATCATGGAGTAGGATGAATTTGAGTTTGAATTCTGGAGTCAAACTGCCTAAAGTTGAACCTCGAGTTTGCCACTTCTGTGAAAACTTGGGCACGTAAACTCTTCATGCATCACTTTCTTTTTCATAGATTAGCAACTTTCTTACTGTGAGACGTCAGTCAATTATTATATAAAAGCCCTTTAGAGCAGTACCGGACAAATAATGTGCACTATACTTAGACAGAAGTAGAAAGAGTGGTTTGATGAATCCCTTTGCATCTATTGCCCATCTTCAACCATTCACTTATTCTGAAGCAAATACATTACATAATTTCATCTACAAATATTTCATTATGTATCTATAACAGATTTTTTAAATGTTAAATATGTTAGTGATTCCAGCAAAAAAAAAAAATAGCTTTAATGTTATCAAATATCGAGATGGTGTTTGTTTTCCCAGTTGATTTATATATTACAATTAGTTAATTGTGCCTGTTAGGTTTTTTTGTTTGTTTGTTATTAAAGATGTATTTATTTATACAAGAACTGGGGTACAGGTCAGAGGCACGGGAGGGTGAGAGAATTCACCAGAGAAAGCAGGGAGCAGAACAGGCAGACGGACCAAAGACACTGTTGAGGGAGCAGCGGGCGAGGCAGGAGAGGTCTGTCACGCCATCTGGGTTTCTCCCTGAATGGCTGGGAATCGAACCCGCGCTGCAGAGGCTGCGGACAGCTTCACAGTGCAGCATTCAACCCACTGCACCACCAGGGAGGGCCTGGCCTGTTAGGTTTCAATCTAGTCATTTCCTCCTCCCTATTTTCCCCCTTGAAAACACCAGATCATTTGCACTTCAGTGTGTTATCCAGTACAGTAGCCATATGTGGCAGTTAAGCACCTAAAATATGACTGTCCAAATTTAGATATAAATTAATAAGTGTAAATATATAAAATATACATCTTATTCCAAAGATTTTCTCAAAAAAAAACTGTGAAGTATCATTAATTTTCATTATATATTGAAGTTACATTATTTTGTATATATTTAGACTAAATAAAATATATTAAAATTAATTTCACAAGTTTTTACTTAATGTGGCTTCTGTGTAACTTAAAATTACATATGTGACTTGCATTTTATTTCTATTGGACATATTTTATTTTTATACAATATGGATTTTCTTGATCATATTCCCATGAAGTTATTTTTTTTAAGATTTATTTATTTATACATACAAGAACGGGGTTATAGGCCAGAGGTGTGGTGGGGGGAGGTGAGAGGATTCACCAGAGACAGAGTGGGGAGCAGAAAAGGCAGATTGACTGAAGTACACTGCTGAGGGAAGCAGTGGGCAAGTCAGGAGAGGTCTGCTGTGACATGTGAGTTGCTCCCTAACCGGCCGGGGATGGAATTCGTGCTGCAGAGGCTGAGGATAGCTTCACAGGTTGTGTCTTAACCCCTTGCACCACCAGGGAGGCCCAGATTTTGCTTTTTTAAAAATGTTTTTGGTGGGCCTCCTTGGTGGCGTAGGGGTTAGAGTCTCAGCCCTATCAAGCTGTCACCAGCCACTGCAGCACAAGTTCTATCCCCAGCCAGGGAGCTGACCTGCTTGGCACAGCAGACCTCTCCTGCCTGGCCCACTGCTCCTCTCAGCAGTGTATTTCAGTAGATCCACCTATCTACTCCCTACTCTGTCTCTAGTGAATTCTTTTACCCCCCACACTTCTGGCCTACACCCCAGTTCTTGTTTGCATAAATAAATAAAAATAAATCCTTAAAAAAACTGTGTTTTTAAGTTCACATCACTGGAGAGATTCCTACAGCCTGTAAGGGTTGAACTGGTTGACTTCCATAGTCAATTGCTGATTCCGATTTCTGGAGTTCTTTCCAAGTTTTTTTTTTTTTAATTTTTTTTTAATAGAGGCATGTTTTTCTTTATTTATTTATTTGTTTTGTTTGTTTATACATGCACTGGGTACAGTCAGAAGCGCAGGAGAGTGAGAGAATTCACCAGAGCCAGAGCGGGAGGCAGAGCAGGCAGAAGGACCAAAGTACACTGCTGAGGGGAGCAGCGGGCGGCAGGAGAGGTCTGCGCGCCATGTGGGACCCTCCTCCGGTGGCCGGGGAGCAGCTGGGGATCGAACTGGTGCCGCAGAGGCCGAGGGCAGCTTCGCAACCCAGAGCTCAACCGCTGCACCACCTGGGAGGCCCTCTTTCCAAGTTTTATATGTCTTATTTTGCCTAACAGCTCTATAGTCCCTGGGTGATTTACAGTGTATTTATTTTAGGAATCAGTGACATTTAAAGATGTGGCTATAGACTTCACACTGGAAGAATGGCTGTTGATGGACCCTAAACAGAGGAACCTGCACAAAGATGTGATGCTAGAGAATTATAGGAATCTTGTTTCCCTGGGTAAGATAACTTCTGTGTTCATATCTGCCCATTTGACCAGGTTTGCTGAAGATACAGTGCCTTTAAAGTACTTAACTGAAATTTGGATTAGAATTTAGGCATTATAATCTTACAGTCTTTCTTTTTTTTTTTAAAGATTTATATACTTATACATACAAGAACTGGGGTACAGGCCAGAGTTTTGGGGAGTGAGAGGATGCCCTAGAGATAGAATGGGGAACAGAACAGGCAGATCGACTGAAATACACTGAGGGGAGCAGCAGATGAGTCAGGAGAGGTCTGCTGTGCCATGTGGGTTTCCTCCCTGGCGGGAGATTGAACTTGTGCTTTATTGGCTGTGGTGAGCTTCATAGGTTGCGTCTTAACCCCTTGCACCACCAGGGAGGCCCCTAATCTTAGTCTTAAGGGCATATTGTTGGGAGTTGTACTATTCCTTGCTCTTAACTAAATCTGCCCATTGTAGAATAAGAAATAGATATTTCTTGGAATTTCAGAGATTGTTGACAGTCCCCTCAAATTTGGGACTAAATATCCTCATTCTTCCATAAACAGGAATCATAAGTATGTCTAGAAAGGAACAGATGTCTTCCTATTCTTTCTGGCTTTCTAAACTCATATTATTCCCAAGATCTATGTTATTCCAGCAAACCTGGGGTCATAGTGTTGAGCTTCTCTAGGTTACCTTTGTAATTCTCTGTAACACCACTATACAATAGGATGTTGTGCTGTGTGCTATATCTGTATTGTCCAATATGGCAGGCACTAGCACTGGTTGCTATTGGGCACTTGAAATCTGGCTAGTCTAACTGAAGAACTGAATTTTCAATTTTATGTCATTTTAATTTAAATTCAAATTGAGTAACTGTAAGTGGCTACAGGTGTTCATATTGAACAGCACATCTCTAGAACATCTTACTTATAATAACCACACTGCACAGGAAATTAAGAACTGAAATTGAATGTGGACATAAGTAATGCTCATAGACACAATCAAATCCTATTCATTTCTCTGTGCAACAGGGCTTGCAGTTTCCAAACCAGACATGATATCTCATTTGGAGGATGGAAAAGGACCATGGGTGATAATGAGAGAAATTTCAAGAACGCCCTATCCTGGTGAGTTAATAAGCACCAGGAGGATGGGTTTTATTTTACATGATAGGTAATATATAGCGCAAAAAAAAAATGAGAAATCTTTTAAAGTTTCACAGAATGGCTATAGATTTGTCTGTTTCTTATTTTAGTTCCATTCACTTTTGCCTATGTATATTGAAACTGTGTTATTACATCAATATAAAGTTAGAAGTGTTATAGCTTTTTGGTAAATTGAGCCTTTAATCATTATGAAATATCTTCTTTATTTCTGTGTGTGGTTTTTAAGTCTTATTTTGTCTGATATTAATATTATGGCATCATCATTTTGGTTATTGTTTATATAATATTCACTGTCACCTTTTACATAGTCTTACATTTTATATTTCTCTTTCAAGTAGCACACTACTAGATTTTTGTTTTAATTCATGTAATAGTCTTTTATCTTTTGGAGTATTCAGTATGCCTATAGTATCATTTCATAATGTATAAATATGCCATCTGGGTGTGTCTTGCCAGTTCTATATTATTTTTCTCCCTAGTCATGCCATCCTTTAAATTCGTTTTTCTATTTCCCTAATTGCTTGGTAATTAAATATTTTAAAATTATTTCTGTATTGGTTAGCGTTAATGCATGCATCCTTGATCTAGCAGTTTAATATAAATTACCCCCCTCCTTCCAAAAAAAAACACAAGGATCTTAGAACAGTTTATTCCATTTAATCACCTTTATTCTTGAATTATGGATTTTAATTCTGCATGTCAATATCATAAGACATCATTGTGAATGTTATGTGCAGTCAGTATTAATTTAGATCTGATTTTTTTTTTTTACTCTTCCCTTTCTCTTCATTGCTTTTTTGCCTTCAAACCCATATTTATTTAACTTGCTCTCCATCTTTTTTTAAGTAAGTACCATTATTTTACATCCTTGTTCATTTTTTGACAGTATGGAATTTCATCCCTCAGGTATGTACACAGTAGCTCTTCCACCACCAAAAGACCCATAGTTCATTAGGCTCTCCTCTCTCCCTCAGCCTCTCCACTTCTCTCCTCCCCTCTACTCATGGATGTCTCAGATCTATGATCAGCTTTCAAGTGTTTTCTTGCATAAAATTTCTGTAAAAGGGAACATACAACCACTTGTAAAGCAACTCTGACATGGAAATTTGATAAATCGCTCCACACAAAAAAAGCTGTTGTTGTTTTTGTTCAACAACAACAAAAAAAAAAATGAGACTAAATATAGAGAAAATATGGTTAGGGACAAATATCTGATTTGTGAAGTAAATTATAAGCAAGGAAGTAGTCACAATTTATGAAGAATACTCACTAAAGATGACTCCAAAAGGAATGAGAAAAGAAATATTTGAGAAACTTAGATTCTAGAAGGGCTATAGAAAAACTCCTTGACTTTACTACTTAGGTTCTTTGCTAAAACAGCATCTCTTACTACCTTCTTGAACCAATTTTCAAGCAGTTAAAAACTGTTATCGGCCCCTTTCTCCTTTTTTAGTGAGATCGCCCCAACTTGGGAAATTGAAGTATTTGATTTTTTTCCTTTTCCCCACCAGAGTTGGACACCAAATCTGGAACCAAGAATGCTATACCAACAGAGGTTATTTCTACAGAAGATTTACCACAGAAACCCATAATTGAGAAACTCACAGAGAATGACCTATGGGATTCCAGAATGGGAGGATTATGGAAATGGAATGACAGAATAGTAAGATTGCAAAATAGTCAGGAGAGTCAATTAAGTCAAAGAATAATAACACAAAAGAAAATTTCCACTGGTCAAAGAGGCCTTAGATTTGGATCTATTCTTTTCCCAGAACCAGGAGTTATCACAGAAGAAGTCCACAGTATATGTAAAACACATGAAGGAAATTACAGAGATAATTTAGATTTTATTACAAAGATCCATTTGGGGAAGAAAATTTGTACTGATAAAGATGGCAGCAAAACTGTAAGGCCTACTTTAGAACTTACCTTAGGGGAAAAAAACAATAATAAAGACAAACCCTTTAAATGTAGTACATGTGAAAAGACCTTTCGTTATAGATCATTACTCATTCAACATCAGAGAACTCACACTAAAGAAAAGCCTTATGAATGTAGTGAATGTGGGAAAATGTTCAGCCAGCCTTCGTATCTCAGTCAACATAAAAAAATCCACACTGGAGAAAAACCCTACAAATGTAATGAATGTGGAAAGGCCTTCATTGCTTCTTCATCACTTATGGTACATCAGCGAATTCATACTAAGGAGAAACCTTATCAATGCAATGTCTGTGGGAAATCTTTTAGCCAATGTGCCCGCCTTAATCAGCACCAGAGAATTCAAACTGGAGAGAAGCCCTACAAATGTAGTGAATGCGGCAAAGCTTTTAGTGATAAATCAAAACTTGCAAGACATCAGGAAACTCATAATGGAGAGAAGCCCTATAAATGTAATGACTGTGGGAAAGCCTTTAGGAATAAATCATATCTTAGTGTACATCAGAAAACCCATACTGAAGAGAAACCATATAAATGTAATGAATGCGGGAAATCCTTCAAGAATACCACAATTTTTAATGTTCATCAGAGAATTCATACTGGAGAGAAACCCTTCAGATGTAATGAGTGTGGAAAAGCATATAGAAGTAATTCAAGCCTTATTGTTCATATAAGAACTCATACTGGGGAAAAACCCTATGAATGTAATGAGTGTGGGAAAGCATTTAATCGTATAGCAAATTTCACAGAACATCAGAGGATTCATACAGGAGAGAAACCCTATAAGTGTAATGAATGTGGGAAAGCATTCATTAATTATTCATGCCTTACCGTACACCACAGAATGCATACAGGAGAGAAACCTTATAAATGTAATGAGTGTGGAAAGGCCTTCATGCGCTCTTCATCTCTAATTATACATCAGCGAATTCACACTGAGGAGAAACCTTACCTATGTAATGAATGTGGAGAATCTTTCAGAATAAAATCACACCTAACTGTACATCAAAGAATTCACACTGGGGAGAAACCATATAAATGCACTGACTGTGAAAGGGCTTTTACAAAAATGGTAAATCTCAAGGAACATCAGAAAATTCATACTGGAGTAAAGCCCTATAAATGCTGTGATTGTGGAAAATCCTTCAGGACTAAGTCATACCTTATTGTACACCAAAGGACCCATACTGGAGAAAAACCCTATAAATGTAATGAATGTGAGAAAGCTTTCACAAATACATCACAGCTTACTGTGCATCAAAGAAGGCATACTGGAGAAAAACCCTATAAATGTAATGAATGTGGGAAAGTTTTCACAAGTAACTCAGGCTTTAATACTCATCAGAGGACACATACTGGAGAGAAACCATTTAAATGTAATGACTGTGGGAAAGCATTTAGCCAGATGGTACATGTCACAGAACATCAGAAAATTCATAGTGGAGAGAAACCATACAAATGTGATGTCTGCGGAAAAGCCTTCAGGAGGGGTTCATATCTTACAGTACACTGGAGAACACATACTGGTGAAAAACCCTATGCATGTAAGGAATGTGGCAAAGGTTGTATTACCCTATCACAGCTAACTCTCCATCAAAGAATTCATACTGGGGAGAGGCCCTATAAATGTGAAGAATGTGGAAAAGCCTTTAGGACTAATTCAGACTTTACTGTACATCTGAGGATGCATACGGGAGAAAAACCATATAAATGTAGTGAATGTGGAAAAGCCTTTCGAAGTAGCTCAAGCCTTATTGTACATCAAAGAATACATCAGAGAGAAACTCAGCTAATATAAAAAGCGATAAATCATCCAGATATTAAGTCCACAAGAAGATCTTATAAACTGTATATTTTATGGGGAAACATTCAGGAACCATTCGCCAAGAAATACACACTGAGGAGACACACTATAAACATATTAATATGGAAGAGCACTTAACCATATTAAAAGTTATAAGAAATTTCCCAAGAGAAAAAATTAAACAAAAGCTTTCATCCAGATTTCATAGTGTTTTTATCTAACAATTATCTTCAGTGATTTGCCTATATATATTTCTGCCTATTTTTCTATTGATTTGTCTATCCTATATGTCTGGAGGTACTCTTCATGTATTTTAGATATTCTTTGTCATGTATGTTGCAAGTGTTTTTTAATTTAGCATTTTTGTCTTTATACTTTTTTGTATAGTAAAATGTTACCACATATTTTTACAGTAAAATATATCTTTTCCTTTTTTAAATTCTTGATTTGCTATTTATTCAAAAGGGTTTCTTTAATCCCTAGATTATAAAAGTCTCCAGGTTTGTTTCTAAGATTTCAATAACTTAATTTTTTGCATTGAAGTCTTAAATCCATATGGATTGGATGACCTTTCAAAAAAGAGCATTCAATATGTCAATAACCTATTAAAATACTGTGAACCTAAATGATATTTAGGAAGATGGAAATTAAAACAACCAGTGAGATGTCACTTACACTTCAAGGATTTGGCAAAAATTAAGAGAGATGCGGTCCTCCCCAGTGATGCAGTGGGTTAGCACAGCTCTGTGAAGCTGTCACCAGCCTCTGCAGCACTGGTTCAATTCCTGGCCTGCCAGGGAGCTACCCACATGGCGTGGCAGACCTCTCCTGTCTCACCCACTACTCCCCTCAGCAGTGTTTTTGGTCCATCTGCCTGTTCTGCTCCCGGCTCTGTCTCTGGTGAATCCTTTCACCCTCCGGTGCCTCTGGCCTATACCCCAGCTCTTGTATAAATTTAAAAAAAAAAGTATGGAAGAATATATATTAGACATAATATTGGCTAACTTGAATGGAGGGAAAAAAGGAAAATGGAGGGAATAAGAGGCATAGAGACTGGGGGGAAAGAAAAATGTAGTTGCAGCACATACGGTATAAAGCTCTATATGTAAGACTTATGTGTTTGTGTGAACTTATAAGAGCCATGAATGAAGGGATAGTCTACACAAAGTTAATGATGGTTGTTTCAGGGTTGCCAGAATAGATGATGTTTCTTTAGCTGCTTTTCTGTATTTTTAAGTTTTTCTTTCTAGTATTTATATAAATGGGGGGGAAAAGCTGTTTCTTGTGAAGCTAATTTTATTAACCACTTGTTATGTACCAGCAGTTGACTTAGGTGCTGGATATACATTAGTGGGACAGGTGTGGTCATAGATCTAAGAGCAGGAGAATTCATTCTGATGATGCCTTGATTCAAAAGAAGTTACCAGCACCTCACGCCACACCACTATCCTCTGAGTTTCATTTTGTGAAGGTAATCGAAATTTCAAGTCATTAAAAAGCATCCAAGATTATGTGGACATTGTGTCCAGGCTATCAACCAGAAGACTGTAAGACTCAGAATTTCCACTTTCAACATAACATCAGAGGATAAGTCACAATGGTGAAAAGGTCTGCACACAGTATCAAAGAACATTGCATGATGGTGTGTAGAAAGGGGAAACAAGCAGGGACTCCTAAGTTCATAAATGAAGGCTTGGAATTTCTGGGAATACTAAGAATCCTGGAGTCAGATTGGGAACCCAGGTACCTAGAGGTCCTAACAGAATATGGATGGACCTGATACCCAAAAAAAGGTCAAGGCATCAAGAGCTGTGCTTCACTGGAGGGTGAGAGAAAATCAAGTATCTCCCACAATTTTAGGGTAAATACCTAATATTAAGAAGATGCTAGATAAATGATATAAATTATCTCCCATTGTAAATGATTTGTTGTGGTTTAAATAACCACATCTCAGAAAATTTTAATTATGAAAGTTATTAACTGTTGCCAATAGGCCTACCGTTGGATGGATATGCCATTTTCTGATTGGAAAGCTTGAGGGTTAGACCCTGAAATACTACCATTAAGAAACTCTGCAAACAGTTGACATGACTTGATGCCTACTCTTAGCTATATCTTTCTACTTCCTAACCCTCGCCACACACAAGCCCCACCTCCCATCCCTTCGTTAAGAGTCAAAAAAACTAATATTTTAAAAAATATTGTACAATAGAGAAAAGAGAAAGAATATAGTCAAAACAGTTTCCAATTAAACATCCAAAGCTATCCATGCCAAGAAAAACAGGGTTGACCCAAAGCAGGGCCACTGAACCTCAAGAGTTTGCCACAAGTCTAAGGCACTTTCTGGTGGGGACCCATAGGAAAGGGGCAAAAAGGGCCAGGCAAGTCTGGAAGGAAAAGAGCAAAATCAAAACCCAAGTCTCCCCAGGGTTTCTCCCACATCTCTGTCTCTTTCAAGTGTCTCCTTCCATGTCTCCATAGACTCTGGTACAAGTCCAAGGCTGAGAAGCAAGCGCGGCTTCTTCACATGTCTCTCTGCTCCATGTGCCTCCTCCAGGTCTTCATTTCCTTTTTCTTCCTTCCTTTTTCTCAGTCTTTGCTAGCTTTCCCTGAATGCTCAACTCCACCCTTCCTTGGCTGGGGCAAGGAATATGGAATCTCCCCTTTCTATAGCTGTCACAATTACAATTGGACCACCAGATTCTGCCAAAACAGATAAAAACAGCACAGATCATACCAAAAAGAAAGAAAGATTGGTTGTTAATGTACAATTCAAATTTAACTGGGTGCCCTGTATTTTCTCAAGCAACCTAGTGAAATTGAGGTTAAATGGTTAAATTGATCTCAGCTCTTAAGAGAAAAAAAGTATCCAATTTTCCTTTCTGAAACTTGCTTTTACAGACAAAACAAAGGCTAGAAGATTATGGGTAACCTTGAGGTAAACTGCAAGGCAGACTGGAGCCTGAGATCCCAGAGAAGGCTCTCAACAGAAATTCAAAACTCAAGTTATCTGAAGAAAAGTCTCTTCATACTTCATATATGAAGTGCCCTGTGAGTAGCCAATGAACTTGAGCCAAGTGCACATTTCTTTGCCCCCACCTGTTTTTCAGGCAATAAAATCTAACTCCTTTGTTCTCAACCCTGGTCCCCAAAATCTGTGATAACCTGATTGCCTTTTTTGCTCAGAGAGATAGATTTGAATTTATCACTTGTCTCTGCCGTGGACAGGATAGTCGATGAAGTTCTCTGCCATTAACAAAGATTTGGAGTCTAAATGAATTTGCAATGGTGGGGAGGGGAGGCTGGGGAGAGCCATCAAGAGCAGCTCTGCCTTTCGCTCTCACAGCCCAAGCTTTTATTACAGATATGAACAAGAAAATAGCACGCAATTGTGTTTTTGCTTATAAAGATTAGTAAGCTACTGCTGAAAACAAGTTTTCATGGTTAATAGGGAACATGCATACAAGCCAGCACGTCCTCAGAGAAGAATCAATTCTGGGAAGAAGTTCTGTTTGCAGAACTTATAAGGTCCTTGAACTCCGTATGCAGAGTAAATAGGTACTATCCCATAACTCCAGCTCCCTTTAGGGCAGCAGGCTCCCAACATTACCCCCTTTTTGCTTTTAAAGCAAAGTAAGGTCAAGGCTGGGGCAGAGATGCGGTAGAAGAGGGGAACTTGAAACTGCTGCCACCTGCATCCCAGGAGCCAGCTCTGCCCCGTTTGCACCAGCCCTGATAAGCAGCATTGAAAGAACAACCAGTTCCAAGAGAAAAAACTTCTTTGAAAAGCAACTTCAACTCCACATTCTCTACCTCCCTCCAAGGCCAGAACGTGCCCTATGAAAACTTGCCCTTATCCCCCAAAGGGTGCGACTTCTCCAACTCCCGTGGGGGTCGGTGAACCTCACCCATGAGCGCAATAAATTTCTTGCCCTGTGAGAAACTTAGCCTGGTTTTCCTTTTCTTTATCACACCAAAACCTTTCACAAAGAGTAACTAGTTTTGGCATAGCCTGTATGAATCTTTTGATACGGTGTTTTAAGTCTTGCAGCAACTCCCCTTGCCAGTTTGTTCATGAATAAAGCTGATTTCTTTTCTCAAATGCCTGATGTCACTGTATGGTCTATACAATTGCTCAGTAGTAATGTGGGTTTTGGAGACTGTGGGTTTGAAGTGCGGGGTCCTTGGGTTCACTCTGGGGAAGCTGTCATCAGAGCTCCCATTTCAGCAACACGCGGCGAGTTTCCCTGGCAAGTTTCTCCACAAGACAGAGACGTTTGTTATATTTAAAGGGCAGGTTTAGTAGGGAAGGGATAAAATGGTAAAAGACACTTGAGTAGACACAAGCGGGCAGGAAGAGCTGCCCCAGAAGGGACAGGGTTGCTAAGAGAGGCCTCCATGGTTGCAGACAGGCGGCTTTGGCAGGTCATGGGCAGGCAGGAAACTGCTGCTCTGCAGAGGGAGAGAGTTGGTGAAAAGAGGCACCTGCATAGTCACAGGTGGGCAGAGAGATTGCTGCCCGGAGCCAGTGCAGACTGCACTGATATAGTCTTCTGTTTGGGAGGGGCTCACTCCTTGGGAGCTGTCAGTTGGTTGCTAATTTTGGATAACTATGTAGAATTTGAAAGGGACTGGAGATTCTATAATGGGCTCAATCTCCATATCTTTACCTTTGGGCCTGTGCTCTAGACAGTAGTTTGATACCTGCTTGGATGTTATGCTTTGTAATCTAGGCCTCTGTGCCTCAGGATACTAGCTTCTGTCTTGATGAGATGGATATGCTAATCTCTTCTTTCCCCACCTCCTTTTGTGAGCCAGGTTTCTGGTCTTGTGAGGCCTCCTTTTTTAGTTTTTTTCTATTCTTTTTTTTTTTTTCAAAGATTTATTTATTTATTTATACAAGCACTGAGTACAGTCAGAATCGTGGGAGGGTGAGAGAATTCACCAGAGCCAGAGCAGGGAGCAAAACAGGCAGAAGGACCGAAGTACACTGCTGAGGGGAGCAGCGGGTGGCAGGAGAGGTCTGCCCGCCATGTGGGACCCTCGCTGGGGTACAGGCCAGAGATGCGGGGGCGGGGGGTGAGAGGATTCACCCAAGACAGAGTGGGCAACAGAACAAGCAGACTGACTGAAACACTGCTGAGGGGAGCAGCAGGCGAGTCAGGAGAGGGAGGTCTGCTTCGCCCACCAGATGGGTTTCTCTGGCCGGGTGGGGATCAAACTCCTGCTGCAGAGGCTGCGGATTGCTTCTTAGTGCGGTGCTTAACCCCTTGCGCCACCAGGGAGGCCCCAGTTTTTTTTCTATTCTTGTCCTCCATCATTAACACTAGCTAGAACCAGGTGTCCAGATTAATGGAGCCCTGTAGGGTAACGTAAAAGTATCAGGCTTTTCTGCCCTCCCACCATTAGGATAGATGACAGAACCCTGCAGTCCTGAATGAATGCCTGATGGCGGGCACCTGGAGTAGGGTGTGGGCATATGTTGCTGGGATTCACCTGGGCTAAGACTGGGCATTTAGGGCGGCATCACGGGGACGCCAGCAGAAGCAGAACGAAAGAACCACGAGTAGAAGCAGAGAGCAGAGAAGCAGAGACCACCAGAGAACTCCAGAGAGCCCAGAAAGAGTGAAGACTTGCTCAGTCTGCTGTGTACCTGGTAAATCCCAATAAAAGCCTGCAAAAGCCACTGAGGGCTCCAGGACTCTCTCCTCCTTTACCCCCTCTGCGAAGAATCATAGAAAACCTGCTCCATGTCCTGTCCTGCCTTTACAAGCCTGTAGGGAATTTTTAAAATGTCTAACAGGGAAATGACCTGGTTTGCGGTATCAGGAAGTGCCCCTGCTGTAGTGCTTTATTTTTCCAAGTCTAGTGTTTACTACCAACTACTCTGGAAATAGAAACTCCTCGGATCCATAGAACAAGCCACCCAATTTCACAATTGAGTAAATAAAGCCACTGGCAGTTCTGGGTTGAAAGACAGCTTTTCTTGGTACTCCCAAAAGGCTCTGAGGGTCACCCTGTCCTTCAAGTCTGTTTTGCAACCATCCCAGGCCAGATAGGTTCACCATCGGTTCTTTCTTTCTTTTTTTTTTTGTGGTACCCTCACCCGGCAGCCAGGGAACGAACCGCTCAACCGCTGCGACACCAGAGGGGGCCCTCACCATCGGTTCTAACACTTTAAAAGAGAACTTTGGAGCCCTTGGTGTCTTCATAGGTTTTAATCGTAAAGTAAGCAAGGGGGAAAAAGCCAGCAGGGAGACAGTAACTTGAGTACCTTCCCCCAGGGTGATGACGCCTCCCTCCTAAGCACAGTTGTAGACACTACACATGCATTCACGCACCCATTGCTCTGGCGTTCACAATCAGGCATGTGTGCCCCACACCCATGTGCCTTCTGCTTTAATACGATCAAGGCCACAGGTGATAGCCACAGATATAAGTGGCATAAGAAGCCTGATCAATTCCTTTTACCCTGCAAGGTCTCAGCCTGTATTCATGCTCCTGCACCTGTATTTTCAACCAGCCAGGTGCCCCTCTGGGCATGGCTCCCTGGGGCCACATAGTGAGCAGGATCCCCTGATGTGTGGGATGGGGAGCAGAGGGTATAACCCAACAGACCCACAAACGAGCCTGCTTCAGGTAGTGGAAGCAGAAGAAATTAAAACAGGTGATGTCAAGCTACTGCCAACACTTGCTGCAGCTGGACCAGTTTTTGCTCATCAGTAAAAACCAGTGAACTTTGAAAAAAAAAAAATGAGGCCTATTACCTATGAGATCTGGAAATTACCCAACACATCTGGGCGACAGTGGGGTTTCCAGTAGAGAGGGCATGAGCCTGGGATCTTGTGCTTTTGGGGTCGAGTTTGGGGACTGGACCTGTGGGTGGGGGTGTGAGTGATTGTAGGGTAGGTAAAAGGTATGAGGCTTTTCTGCCCTCCCGCCATTAGGATAGATGGTCCTAATGCATGCCTGATGGCGGGCACCTGGAGTAGGGTGTGGGCATGCGTAGGTAGGTACACCTAGGCTAAGAGACTGGTTTATAAGGGTGGCACAGCAGAGTGCAGTGTGGTGGTGGTGCGGTGTCGAGGGTGGAGGAGTGCAGTGGAGAGTACGGAGGAGTGCAGCGACTACAAACAAGGGCGAAGAGCATGTGGCTGCTAGAACCGTTAATAAACCTACCCGGAATGGGTTGGTTGCGTTACAGTGATGATTTAAAACATAAGATGGGGGGTTTAGAGTGCAGGTAAAGAAAGAAGAAGGGGGACCTCCCCTGGGTTGCGAGGCTGCCCGCAGCCTCTGCAGCACCAGTTCGACCCCCAGCCACCAGCGAGGGTCCCACAAAAAAAAAAAAAAAAAAAAAGGGAGCGCAAGGGGAGGGAAGGAGGGCAAGGAAAAAACCTAGTAGCACCAACCGATCAGTTAATTAAATCAACCAAAATCTACGAGACAAAGGAACCTCTGTGGGGAGGCAGCCTAGCTCTTTGCCTAGTCGCGTGGCTGGCAACGTGTTTATCTGCACTAACCCTCTTTGAACTGGATTCCTGGACATCAAAGCTTAAGTCAGGCACTTGCATTACAAAAAGAAAATCCGGCAGCTCTCCAGACCACCTGTGACTAGGCAGGTGCCTCTCTTTTTCTTTCTCCTTTTCCTAATAAGCTGTCCTTTATAATGTAAAAAAATAAAATAAAAATAAGAACAAGAAGGAAAATAAAGAGTCAGTTGTCTGCACCTACTTCTGTTGACAGCAACTGGAGTCCTCAGGGCTCTTCAAAGGGGAGTGGTCAGGTAAAGCCTCTGAGGAAGTGCTGAGGGAAATACCCGCCAGGCAGAATCACAGATGAGGTGTCCACCCTCAGAAACACATTTAGAACTTTAAGTCTGCAGCTGTGAAATTGTAGTGTTACGGGGCAAGGAGAGGGGCATCCCAGAACCCCCAAATCTGCCTGCTCTAAATAGGTTCTGCCATCCAGTGCATCAAGACAAAAGATACAAGGCCTTTAATGGGAAGGAACTTTACTACAATTATTGAACAATTCAGGAAAGGCAAAGAATATAGTTTTTAAATCAGGCACCCAAAGTTACCCTTCCCCTTGTGGGTAAAAGTCCCCCCAAACAGGATTGGCCCAGAGCAAGACCTGAGATCCTGCCCTAAGTCTAAAGCACCTTCCCGTGGGGACCCACAGAAAAGGATTAGAAACAACCAGACTAGTCTGGGAGGAAAAGAGCAATATCAAAATCAAGATAAAAGCTGCCATTGATAACCTCCCCCACAAGTCTCTCACCCACATCTGTGTCAACCAGTCCACAACCGAAAGGCAAGCGCAGTTTCTTCATATGTCTCTCTGCTCCATGTGCCTCTTCCATGTGTCTCCGTGCTCTCCATCCTGCTTCCTCCCTTCTCCAGTCTCCTCTCCAGCTTCTTCTCGCTGCTCAGCTCCATCCTCCTTCGGGTGGGGCAGGAACCTCCCCTTTTCCTGGGCATCGCCCTGTTACCATAGGGCAGACAGGACAGCAGGGAGACTAGTTAAGTGGCTCTTACAATGTGGATTCACAAACCAGCAGGGACACCTATCTGGAGTGGGGGCTTCAGAGGAGCTGTCCTGAGGAAGGGGCCCTTCTCATGCTGGAGCCTGCTCCTGGTCTGGGGCTCAGCGCCCTCTGTTCTCTTGGAGAGTCTTCCCATGCCCAAGTGGCTCATTGGCACAGCCTCTTTGGCTTTATTCAGCACGGTCAGGCTAGCCAACTTGACCTTGTTTAATCGTGTGGGCATTGGCGGTGGTCTGCTTCCACCCAGTCTGTCAGGAGAGCTAGAGACCCTTCATGTTTTGTTCTATAAGGCTAATCCCTAGCAAAGTGGTAGTGAACTCGGTTTTGGAGACGTTGGATTCGAAGAGTGGGGTGCTTGGGTTAACTCTGGGGAAAGTTTTGAAAAGGAATTGCTAAGCAAATAAATCTTTTCTGCTAAAGGGTCTTAGGCCTGGTGCAGTAAATAATCCAATGCAATTGTAAATAACAAGTTTGCTTACTTAATAGACGTTTCCTTAGAGAGCGTGACATCTAATTTTTTGTGGGAGGATGAGAGGACTCACCAGAGACAGAGCAGGGAACAGAATAGGCAGACCAACGAAACACACTGCAGGGAGGGGAGCAGCAGGAGAGACAGGAGAGGTCTGCCAGGCCATGTGGGACCCTTGCTGGCAGCCCGGGGATCGAACCTGCACTGCAGAGGCTGCGGACAGCTTCACAGTGCTGAGTTCAACCGGGGAGGCCCTAAACAGAGGTTACAAGGTCAGACAGCCGGCCAAGTTGATTTATCTCTCGAAGGACATCCCCGAATATCCATCTTTCCCCCTTTGTCTAGGAGTTGTACAGCAAATAGTTGTGCTCGCTAACCAATGTTATCAATATAAGACGGTTGTGTATAAAAGAAACCCTTTGTCTCTAGACAGGTGCTCAGATCTTTCGGGACTGCCCAGGTCTGAGACCTCATGCATGAGTAATAAAGGAATGACCTCACCATTCCTGAAGTACCGCTTATTCTTCCCTTGCCTGGGTAAAAGGCTAGAATTTATTTCTGCAACAGTTTCACTAGAGCTCCCCTATCTGTGGCACATAGCGAGTTTCTCCACAAGACCAAGACATTAGTTATGTCCAAAGAGCAGGTTTATTATAGAGGGGAGAGAAGAATAAAGGACACTTGCATATACACAAGTGGGCAGAAAGGGCAGAAAGGGCTGCCCGCAGAAGGGACAGGTTTGCTGAAAGTGAGGCCTGCGTAGTCAAAAGCTGGCAGCCTAGGGAGGAGAGCTGCCTCTGGTGAGGAGGTCAGGGAAGAGAAGCACATGGTACAGGTCATGGGCAGGCAGGAGGCTGCTGCCCTGCAGAGGGAGAGAGTTGGCAACAAGCAGCTCCTGCATAGGCATAGGTGGGCAGAAGGTCTGCTGCCTCATGCCAATGCAGAGGCTGCACTGATACAGTCTTCTCTCTGGGAGGGGCTCACTCCTTTGTGGAGTGGTTTGTTTTTGTTGATTTTGAATAACTATGTAGAATTTGGAAAGCACCAGAGATTCTACAATGGCCCTCAATCTCTATATCCTCACCTTTGGGTCTCAGCCCCAAGACAATCTGACATTTGCTCCGGTCTGCGCCCTGTGACTCTACAGCAGCCTGACACCTGATTAGGTCTGTGCCTCTTGATCTAGAGCTTGGCACCTAAGGATTTTTACTTTCTATAGCTGGTTAATCACTTCTACCTCCTGCCCCCAGCTTTGAAAGAGCCAGGTTTCTGGTCTTGTGGTGCCTACTTGGCAAATTTTCTGCTCTTAACTGCCATCAGCAGCACTCCATAAATATTTTATTCATGCATACAAGAACTGGGGTGTAGGCCAGAGGTGTGGGGGGCAAGAGGATTCACCAGAGACAGAGTGGGAAGCAGAACAGGCAGATTCGCTGAAATACACCCCTGATGAGAGCAGTGGGTGAGACAGGAGAGGTTTGCTGCGCCACATGGGTTAGCTTCCTGGCTGGGGATCGAACTCAGCTGAGGCTGCAGTGGCTGGCAATAGCTTGATAGCGCTAAGGTATTAACCCCTGTGCCACCAGGTGGGCCCCCTCCATAAATATTTCTTAGTGACTTGGAGCTAAGACCTGAAGTAGGCAACCAGGTAAAGGGGTACAAGAAAAGGAGAGGATTTAAATGAGAAGATCTTGAAAAGATCGGGAGACTGGAGCATAAGGCGCTGAATGAGGCTGAGGGTGGTGAGGCTGGAGGCCAGCAAGAGCAGACCTAGCAGGATCTTATAAAGTCACAAAGGTCCTGCCAGAGCAAAGAAAAACTTGGTAAGTAAAGGTCAAGGAATTCTGAATATGGGTGGGTCTGCTCTCTGGGGTCTCCAGAGGTGGGAAAATGTTTGCAAATCAGTGACTTAAATAAGCTTAAAGAGATAAACTCAAATAGTGGTGCCATTTTCATCATGCTAACCACATTAATGAATTTATCAGCGGGCCACCCTCAAATATCTAAGAATAATAAAAATGATCTGCCTGCAAGTATTACATGCCTGTGTCACAACAGGAATTCTCATACTGATGTCTGGTTTTTCCCTAATGGTGCTTGATAGTGAGTTGATACTCTCACTGGAAAAGGCAATCGACTGAATTAGTTCTGCATTTGAAAGGCAAAAGGGGGCTTTTTGTTAACAAGGTAGTTTCCGGGGAGAGGGGTGGTTCCAGGTTCCCTGCCCCACCCTCAGGAAGGGTGGAGCTGGGTGGGGAGAAGCAGCTGGAGAGAGACTGGGAGAAGGAAGCGGGCAGCAAGAAGAGGTCCTGGAGGGGGCTCATGGAGCAGAGAGACCTGTGAAGAAGCTGCACTTGCTTCCCAGCCTTGGACTTTTACCAGGGACTGGGGGGACATGGATGGAGACACTTGAAAGAGACAGAGATGTGAGTGAGAAGCCCTTGGGGAGGCTGACAATGGCAGCCTTTATCTTGACTTGTATTTTGCTTTTGCTCTTTTCCTTCCAGACTTGCCAGGCCCCTTCTGCCCCTTTCCTATGGTTCTCTACCAGATAGTACCTTAGAATTGTGGCAAGCTTTCAGGGCACAGTGGCCCCACTTTAAGCCAACCCTATTTGCCTGGGCACTTAACAACTAGGGAATGGGTAATTTGGGGTGCTTGATTTGGAAAGCATATATTCTTTCTCTTTTTCTTCCCTTTCCTTTTTGCATGCTAGTTAAAGTTACTTCCTATTGAAGGGTTTACACACTGGAAGATGTTTTGTCTTTATGTGAAGGATGCCAAAACCACTTCTAGAGCAGGCAGGTTTGGGGATCCCAGGGTACCTCTCTCCCTGCCCTGTAACATTTTCTGTAATATTATATGTGATTTATTACTCACTTGAAACTGGCAGTCTAGTTTTCCCTGACATAAGTGAAAATTTGAGCCACCGTGTGTCTCATAATTTCCAATAGTTTGTGAAAGTTGGGGCTAAAATATCATGTGAGCATCTTTCATGTTATACTAAGTATAGGTTTTCTCATAAAATTCAAATTGGTCATTTGGATTTCTTTCTTTCTTTTTTTTTTTTTTTTTTACATGGAAGAACCAGGGTGTAGGCCAAATGTGCAGGTAATGAGAGGACCTACCAGAGATAGAGTGGGGAGCAGAATAGTCAGATTTACTGAAATACACTGCTGAGAGGAGCAGCAGGGCACACAGGAGAGGTCTGCTGCATCACATGTGGGTTAACTCTCTGGCCAGGTATTGAACTCAGGCAGTAGAGGCTCACAGCCCTGAGAATTAACCCCTAGGTGACCAGGGTCCTCCTATTTGAATTTTTTAAAGAATTAAAATGTATTGTAACTGCTTAAGAAAATACTGTTTGCAAACATTTAATGAATATATATTATTCATGCTTTAAACTTATTTTTACTCTACAGTTTGAGTTAAAAGTATTTTTAAAAATTTTAAAGCTAACATTTAATATCCAGAAGCTGATTAACAAGTTTTGCTGTTCTTTCTCTCATTTGGAAATAAATTTGATATATAATTTTTCTAACACCAGTCACAATGGGGTCCTGCTAAAGAGATTTCAAAAGCTGAAATCAATGAACAGTTAAGGTTGTCACTGGATCATGAGAAAATATCATGCCTGTCCGTTATCTCGACTGAAAATGAGATAAAGAACTCTAGTTTCAAAATAATCATTAGGACCAGGAAAGTAAATTTAAAATAGCTTTTTTTTATTGGTATAAACTTAAGACTGAAAATAATGTCATTTTTCACACCTATACTTCGTAATTCTTTAATGTTTTCAACTACTTTAACGATATAGGGAAAATGACAGTTTAATAAAAGCGGGTCCCTGGGAGCGCCGGTTTCCGTTCACTCTGGACTAACATCCGACGGGAGGGAAGGAGCAGGCTTTTTGTCCATTCCTTTCAACATTGCCTGTTTATTCTTTCTTTGCCTTTGACAATCACAAATCTAAAAAAAAAAAGCTATTCACATTATGATTATCATTTTCAAATGCCTCAATGAATGGTTATTGTGAAATGTCTTGATAAAACAATACATGCAAAAGCAAAGACTAAACACAAAGAGCATGCCGGAAAAGGAAAGCTCCAGCTGCTGCTATTTAAGAAAAACATGCCTGGAGAAGAGGGGACAGACCCCCCCCTTCTTGGCGGGGGAGGAGAACACAAAGCTTTCGCCTCCCAGCAAACGCTTGCGCTCTACGCGGATAGGGAGGGTTTGGCGCGCGCCCTCTCGTGGCCATGGAGGTGCTGCGCAGGGAGTTTTGCGCTCACTGCGGTGGTGTTTGTGCGCGCCCTACCGGCCTCCTACTAAATCACTGAAATTGAATCTGTCTTTTCATCTGTTACAGATTAATTTGTGCGTGTACGTTTTCCACACTATCCTCTTATAATGACTTTTCTTTGTGTAAAGTATACTTTCGATTCTAATTTTGTTTTGAGTCTCTGCTTTTTTTTGTCATTCAAGTTAAAGTTTTGTCAATTTTGTTGATCTTTTCAAAGGTTTGAGTTTGTGGATTCTATTATTTTCCTAGTCCCTATTTCATTGATCTCCACTGTAGCCTTTATGGTGTATTTTTTTAAGATTTATTTTATTTATTTATGCATACAAGAGCTGGGGTGCAGGCCAGAGGTGGGGTGTGTGTGTGAGGGTTCACCAGAGACAGAGCAGGGAGCAGAACAGTCAGATCTACTGAAATATACTGCTGAGGGGAGCAGTGGGCCAGACAGGAGAGGTCTGCTGCACCATGTGGGTCAGCTCCCTGGCTGGTATTGACGCCGGAATTGTCAGGCCTAGTCTCCCAGCCAGGGACGGATTCCAGGCTACAGGGCAGCGCTGAGCCCCAGCCGCTAGACCCCCCACGGGTTGGTGTCTCACGAAGCCGCAGCAGGAACTTCGCAGACACTCAGGCAAGCAAGCAAGAAGCGCAGGTTTGTTTAGAAGAAGAAAAAGTTTATTGAGGAGAAAAAGAGCAGAAATAAAGTGGGACTCCCAGGCCAGGGAACCAGGCCTGGGAGGGGCAAAGAAGCCAAAGTGGAGTTGTGTCTCAGGGAATATATACCTTTTTTCCCTCATTATTCTAAAGTTCCACCAGTCTCTTTGTGATTGGTCAGTTTTCGGCTGTCTTACTTAATTTGCTACTGAGTGAGAGATCTTCACATTCCTTACCTAACAGGTTTGTCTTTCCCCATTTGTTACACCTTTAGCTTTATGGTTTAGCCCTCCTGGTGAGCATCTTTACATCTGAAGAAAACCAGGACCATCCTTAACAAGATTATCTGTGGTGCTAGGATGTTTGTTTTTCCCAGTGGAATTGGTTTCATTTCCTTGCTCGTCCTTATCTCTGAAGCCTTCCTGAACTCTTCAGAGGTCCCTCCCTAGCTTGCCCTGTTTCGGTATCAAACACATGCTGCAGTGGCTGGCGATAGCTTCATAGTGCTGCGAATTAACCCCTTGTGCCACCAGGGAGGCCCTACTGTGTATATTTTTTACTTTGGGTTTAATTCTTTTTCTACTTCCTTAACATGTAATGTGTTATTTGGGGTTTTTGTTGTTCAATTGTGAACGCTTTATATCTTGAATAGTAACCCCTTGCCGGATGCATGCTGTATGAATATTTTCTCCCAGTCAGTATGTAACAGGGTGGTCCCCAGGAAGTAGGATATCTTTCCATATTGCTGATAGTTTCTCTTGCTGTGCAGAATTGTCTTAATTTATGTAGTAAATTAATGATTTAATTTATTCTGAGTATCTCCCAGAGATACCCCCAAGGTCAGTGTTGTAGAGTAAACTGCCTGTGTCGTCTTCCATGTATTTTATGATTTCAGGTCTTACATTCCATGTCTTTAATCCATTTTGAATTTTTTTTTTTTTTGGCGATGGTGTGAGAGAGCTGACCATTCTTCTAATTAGTGCAATTAATTTACAGTATTCCCCTCTAATCCACTGTTTCACTTTACATGATTTTGATGGAGGCTAAGCGTAGGAAATTTAGGATGAAGGTATCACAAGGCCAGAAATATGGTAGGTGAAGAAATGATTGACAGTCATTAAACCAGCTATAGAAATGAAAAATCCTTAGGCACCAACTGCTATATCAAGTATCAGGCTGCTATAGAAAGGATCTGGAAGTGCAACCCAAAGTGGGGCTATGGAGATGGAGGGCCATTGTAGAGGATCACCGGCCCAAATGAATCAACCTAGTCACACCCTAAAAGTAATTAACTTAACAATAGATAACAATTCCACAAAGGTACTGCTACAGGGCAACCCCAAAGTGAAATGGGTTGGCCTGACTGTGGGACCTCACCAGTGCACTTAAAAGGGACTTAAATAAAACTCAACTGCAGGCATAAACAAAAAGCTTAATAAAGGGTTTATTTTTTTTAATGGGAGGAAATGAAGAAAGGAATAACTCAAGGAGAAAGAAGACAGAGATAAACTGGTGAATGTGTCCTACCAGTTCCGCTGAGCTGGAACCCCAGTAGTACGCAGAAAGCTGGCGAAAAACCAAGGTCCCCCAAGGCCCACAAGTCAAAACCTGGCTGCTTTACTCCACCCTCAGGCTCCAGCTATCCTCCCTTCAGTGATGATGACATTATGTGGTTTGTAGTCATTGGTGTCTTGGAACCCTTTGGTCGGGGTGGGGGTGGGGATGGGGGTCCATAAAACCTATTTGTGGAGTTTGTTCAGGACATCCTTTACCCCAACAGAATGAATTGAACCCTTCTCAAAAAGAACACTACATCAGTACTATTTCTGCACTGGCATAATACCGCTCTCCTGCCCACTTGTGACTATGCAGGTGCCTCTTTTTCTTTCTCCTTTTCCTAATAAATCTGTCCTTTTAAAATGTAACCTTCACCTTCCTGTGTCTGTGCAAACATCTTCCACCACTGAAAAGAGAACTCTGCTAAAACTTCTCAGAAGTAGCCCAAGGACCTCGTTCTCTGAATCCCACACTTGTTCAAAACAACATCAGTACTATTCACTTTTTCAGGCATCCACTGGAGTCATAACTCTGGATAAGGGGGAAATATACTTTCCTTTCCAACTACAGACATATTAACCAGGTGAAAAAAGTTTCCAAGGCTATACTGCCTGTACAGGGTTATGCTTGGAAGTAGACCCCCAGAGCTCAAGGTCAGGCTTTGCCCCTGCTCATCTGTGATCAGGGCTGAGTCACATTATCTCTGCATTTCCATTTCCTTCTCCATAAATGGGACTAACTGTCTCAAGCCATGGCATGGAGGGAAATGCACTGATTGAATCAGACTCCTTACCTCATGCCTCAGCACAGGCTGAGGAATAATTTGTGTACCAATCTACTCTCTCCCTCCCTTCTGGGAGGTGGCCTTGGGTGCTGGTGCTGCATCTCTTTCTCCTGAAGCCTCCATCCCATTTCATCACATAAAGTCTCCAAGCACACACAGTCAACGATGACAAAGTTCAGTTATATATGTTATGACCATTTACCCCTAAATACTACAGAGGGTTTTTCATAAGAACTGAGATACTCTTACATAATCACTGCACTGTATCAATTTCTGTAACTATAATATCAGTGCAAAGCTTTCATCATTCTTTTAAGATTTATTTATTTATGCATACAAGAACTGGGGTACAGGCCAGAGGTGGTGGGGCGTGAGAGGATTCACCAGAGACAGAGTGGGGAACAGAACTGGCAGATTGACTGAAATACACTGCTGAGGGGAGCAGCAGGCGAGACAGGAGAGGTCTGATGTGCCATATGGATCACCTCCCTGGCCAGCCTGGGATCGAACTCATGCTGCAGTGGCTGCAACTAGCTTCATAGTGCTGCATCTTAACACCTTGAGCTACCAGGAAGGCCCTAGTTTTCATCATTCTTCCAAAATCACACAATTTTTCAAATGATACAAATATCTTTACATACCCATCAATTAATTATAGGTTTTAATCTATAGTCAGTAATGCCATTCACTTAAAGCATCTTTATCTTCCTTTAATATAGAATAGTCTTGGGCCTCCCCGGTGGCGCAGCGGTTGAGCACTGGGTTGTGAAGCCGCCCGCAGCCTCTGCAGCGCCGGTTCGATCCCCGGCTGCTCCCCGGCCTCCGGAGAAGGGTCCCACATAGTGCGCAGACCTCTCCTGCCGCCCGCTGCTCCCCTCAGCAGTGTACTTTGGTCCTTCTGCCTGCTCTGCTCCCTGCTCTGGCTCTGGTGAATTCTCTCACCCTCCCGCGCTTCTGACTGTACCCAGTGCTTGTATAAATGAATGAATAAATAAATAAATAAAATATAGAATAGTCTCATAGCATTTTTTTTTTGCAGTTTATAACATTGGCATTTTCTTAGTATCCAGATTCCCTACACTTATTTTTTAAAATGACATTCTACAATTTTCTAGTATTATCTCATTAGATTCAATGAACACTTATATGCAAATAAATTCAACAACCTAGAAGAGATGGGCAAATTCCTAGAACTATATAATCATCCAAAGCTGGACAAAGAAGAAATAGAACACCTAAACAGACCAATTACAAACAGCGAAATTGAGGCAGTAATCAAAGTACTCCCCAAAAACAAAAGCCCAGGTCCAGATGGCTTCACAAACAAATTCTACCAAATGTTCAGCAGTGAATTAGTGCCTATCCTACACAAACTCTTTCAAAAAATTGAGAAGGAAAGAATACTACCAAATACATTCTACAAAGCCAACATTATACTAATACCAAAACTAAACAAAGACACAACAAAAAAAGAAAATTACAGGCCAATCTCCCTAATGTATCAAAGGGATAATATACCACAATCAAGTGGAATTCATCCCAGGGCCACATGGATGGTTCAACATACAAAAATCGATCAGTGTAATGCAACACTCATTAGATTCAAGCTATTCTCTCAGTTGAAATATTAGATGATCCTGTATTCTTTTCATAGTTTCACATTTGGAGGGACAGAATTATCTATCAGTCACACACATCCCACATTAAATGTCATTTTTAAAAAGATTTATTTATGTACACAGAGCTGGGATGCAGGCCAGAGATGTGGGGGGTGAGAGGATTCACCAGAGACAGAGTAGGGAGCAGAACAGGTGGATCTACTGAAATACACTGCTGAGGGGAGCAGCCAGTAGGACAGGAGAGGTCTGCTGTGCCATGGGGTTAGCTGCCTGATGGGGGATAGAACTCATGCTGCAGTGGCTGCAGAGAGCTTCATAGTGCTGAGACTTAACCCCTTGAGCTACCAGGGAGGCTCCTAATTGGTGATTAATCAACCTTAGCCTTTCTGTGTCGATATCTCCAATACCCATTCAATTCATAATCCTTAAAATTGCCACTTCCCCCAACCTCATAAAGACCTGAGTGATAGCACCTGCAGGCAGCCTCTCTTCTATCAATGACCCATTCTGTTCAGCAGTGACAATTTTCATGATTATGCTGCTACAGCTTGCTATGTACTGTGAATGCTCTGCCAATTACAAGTGATAGGGTTCTCATTACCAGCAAACAGGCAGGTGATCCAGCTCCAATATCCCACTTGGGATCTGCTGACCTTGTACCACTGCTGGTGGGGCAGATTCCCTGGAAGAACATTCTGAAATGGAAAATTGCATTCATAGATGTTACCGGGTAGTGTCCTCTAGAAAAATATCTGCAAAAGAGTGAAATGAGGAGAGGGCTGGGCAGAGGAAAAACTTGAAATCCTGTGTGATTGCAACAGAGGACTCATTTGATCTCACAGGGAATTCAAGACAGACAGTCCCTTTAGAAAAGCTGCAAGTTGAGGCAAAGTGACAAGATCGTGGAAGCTCTGCATCAAGAGCTCACTGCATGTGGACTGCTCCTGGGGAGCAGGAGGTGACACCTACAAGAGGGAGCTGAAAGTTCCCAGAGAGACATTAGTTGTAAACTATCAGCAGCCAAACTCACTGTCAATAGGGGGAACAGGCTCCCCAACAGTAAATAGGGAGCTTTGCGCCCCAGGGCAGTGTGCCCCTCAGGGTAGTCAAGTTTCCAGCTTCAGTTGGCACAGGTTATGGATTTGTATTTTTCTCCTGCAGGTAGATCAGTCACTGCTTGGTGTCTTGGGACCTCATTGTTAGGGAAATCATTTATGATGGAGATGTCTTTTCTCTCAGTTTTTCCATCTATGAATGATTAACATTTTTAATTTTCCGCCTGTGATATTTACAATTCCACTTCTCCAGATATTTGAATTACTATCTGTGTCCATCAGTGTCCAACCAGAGGAGCAGAACCTGTAGAACATGCACACAAAAAGAGTTTTTGTTGTTGTTTGTTTGCTTTTGCACATAATTCATGAGCATAATAAAATGGTTATTCTTTTTTTTAATTTATTTGCAAATTAGTTGTCTGAAACTCAGAACTTACTTTTTCCACTTAGATACTTTTTTAAAAAATATATTTATTTATTTATACAAGCACTGGGTACAGTCAGAAGCGCGGGAGGGCGAGAGAACTCACCAAAGCCAGAGCAGGGAGCAGAGCAGGCAGAAGGACCGAAGCACACTGCTGAGGGGAGCAGCGGGCGGCAGGAGAGGTCTGCGCGCCATGTGGGACCCTCCTCCGTTGGCCGGGGAGAAGCCAGGGATGGAGCTGGGGGCTGCAGAGGCTGCAGGCAGCCTCGCAACCCAGCGCTCAACTGCTGCGCCACCGGGGAGGCCCTAAAATGGTTATTCTTAAAACCAGTAAGATTTAGGGTGGTTTTCCAACAGAACAGTAGATAACAGGAGACCAGGAATATGTTTTTCTAGTTCATGTTTTCAAGAGTTTTATATATTTTTGCTATCTCTTACAAACGACATGCTGTTGGATTTTTCTTTGTTTTTGTTTTTGTTTTTTTACCAATCTGAGTGTCTCAGAATCAGATTCCTGAGGAGGAACTCTGAACCTTTAACAGTGAATTTTTATGCACAGTAAAGCCCAAACCAGTGCTTTGAATCATTCTGCCTTAGTGTCAAATCTCTGCTCATCTTCCAGCAATTCTGGCACTGGGTTTCCCCTAGGTAATGAGCAAGGGGCTTCAACCGCACTCGCATCCACCTCTCCCTCCCCCAGATTCTGGTATCTTCCCAGCCTCCAGGTCATGCCAGAGGCACTTCTGACCAGGTGAACTTTAAAGTTCCCTTCAGAATCTTGCTAGATAACCAGCAAGTCCTACCGATGGGTGGAGGAGGTTGCCAGGGAGACAGGTCCTCGGAGCAAGGTTTGGGCGGGGGAGGGTCCAGGCTCGGCTTCCGATTGGCTCAGCGGCGCGCAGCGTTCTCCCCGCGCACATGCGCAGTGCCGCCAAGGCGAGGTCGCGGTGAAGCTGAGGCGCGGTGGGGTCCAGGCCGGGCTACTCAGGTCCTAGCTGGGACGTGGGGCTCCCGCCCGACATACATCGTGCTGTCCAGAACAGGGCCGTGGCGGAGCCGGGACCCCCTCTGCAGCGCGGGACTGAGCCCGCCACGCAGGCGCCCGCGCCCCCGCCGCCATTGTTGCCCGGGGCCTGTCGGGCCGCTCCGGCTGCGCGTCCGCGGGTCCCCGCGACAGGTAATTATGTCGCGGGCGCCGGGGGCGCGTATCCGCGTGGCCGGGGCCGGAACCCCGCCGGTCCACACGGCCTGAGGGGAGGCAGACCCCGGGTGGAAGTGCAGTAGAGCGAGCCCAGCGCCGCGCACCGCCGGGTACGGCTCTCCCGCTGCCAGAGCCCCCGCCTGAGAGGGGAGGCCCGAGCATCTCCTCCGCAGGGCCTTGTGAGGATTTGACTTTGGTGACTCGCCTGTGGTTGAGGAGGGCGCGGAGCTGGAGCCCCTGATGCGTGTTGTTAGTTCTCTAGGTTTGGCCTGTTCTGGGCTTTACTTCGTGAACCCTGGATTCAAATGTGTTGATAAGAAATTTTCTCTTGGAGAAGCATTTAAAGGGCTTCAAATCACACCAACTTCCCCTGCCCACTTCTTTCCAGTATTACCAGCTTGTCTCCTCAGCCCTCGGGATAGTGAAACGCTAGAATAGGCTGGTATTAATATGCAAAGCAGGTAAAACAGCTCGCCCTTTTTCCCCTGACAGTTCCCGTGGGAACCTGGAGCACTTTATTAAGAAGACGTTTTCCTCCCAGTTTTGTTTTAAGTAATTTGCTATGTTGTTATTGAGACCTGGGTTAGTCAGTTACAGCTTCTGTAAGGTCAGTGACTAAAGTATTGAAACATTTTATCCTGTAAAAATGTATAATTCTGTCTCCACAAGTTAGAAGTTTGATTTGTTATTTTAATCATGATACCAGTCTTTGCTTCTATAGCCACCTTTTTTATAGAAGTCCTTAACTCCTTTATTCCCCACTTCAAGTTATTGCATTAATCTTACAAGTCAAAGGTATAGGGGAGACAACACCAAGTTATGTAGATGTGTAGCAGAGAGCACCAGGAATTCTTGACCTTGTGGTTCACTCTTGTGTTTCAGGGATTCAGCCTACTTGCAAGTTCTGGACTCAGAATTTGTAACGCCTTAAGGCCCCTAACAACTTTGACTCTATTGCTCCTGACTGCAGCAGCCCAGGATATATATTGTCTTAGTGGCTCTAGCATGAGACTTCAAGCAGTTGGCTAACTACTGGAGAAACAACAGATATAACCAGATTCACATTACTCTCTGTAACAATGTTTGCCCCAAGTAAGAGGATGACCAGTTCTTCTCGTTCCCAACTTCTTCACATGTGGAAGTCAGACAAGGCAAAGAATGGACCTTACAATATTGAGAGGGAAATTCTTGCTTCAAGATTCTTGCGTGACACTGAGACCTGTCGGCAGAATTTTAGGAATTTTTCATACCCAGACTTGGCTGGTCCTCGAAAGGCATTGAATCAACTCCGAGAGCTCTGCCTTAAGTGGCTCAGACCTGAGATTCACTCAAAGGAACAAATCCTGGAACTGTTGGTGCTGGAGCAATTCCTGACCATCCTTCCTGGGGAGGTTAGGACTTGGGTGAAGTCCCAGTACCCCAAGAGCAGCGAAGAAGTGGTGACTCTGGTGGAGGATTTGACTCAGATACTAGGAGAGGAAGGTGAGAAATGTAGAACAGAAAGGGGAGAAATCCAGGGTGGTTAGAGAAGACAAACAGCACATCAGAGAGGGCCCGTTAAAGAAATTGGGGAGAATAAAAGTCTGGGTGAGTGAGCAGACTTAAACGAGCTCCCTCCTGCATGGTGTACCCCTTCCAGGTTGCTTGGGACCAAACACATATTATCTTGTGTCATAAAACAATGATGAGATACAACTAAATTATCTCCATGTGTGCCCTTAAGAAGTTTACTTGCAGTTGTTTGACCCATTCTGCCAGTTAACTTTGTAAATTTGGATTCTACTTCCAAAAAGATAGAAAAGTATCCTGAGAATATTTCCTTATTAATTAAAAAGGCAACTTACAAAATTTAGTTTACACAAGGATTTAATAGAAAATTGTGAATTTGGGACATATGTTTAAGAGTCCCAGAGCAGACTTGTTTTTGAAACCTCCACTGATGTTTTATGATAAGTCATTGATCCTTGCCTTTGATTCTTTGAAGTAGGCTTGCTGGTTTTGATTCCTGCTGACTTCTCACCTTAAGAAATTACAGGCATCTATTATGTAAATATTTTCCTAGGCTATGCAAACAGAACTAATCTCTATCATGGTGTCTTTCTCTTCCATAGCTGCTCCTCAGAACTCTGCCCTTACCCAAGAGATCCCAGAGGAAGACCCCAAAGGAATACATGCTTTCCAGATGGGGTGGCTAAATGACTTGGTGACCAAAGTGAGTCTTAGTTTCTTCTGTGATTTTATTCTTCTGTGATTTTAAAATAAGCCTCCTTAATGTGTGAGGATGTTTGCTATCCCGGCCCTCTAACTTCTGTGTCTCTGAATGTCAAGGACTGAAGCCTTGGTTTCTATAAGTCACTTTAGCCTATTAGAGTAAGTGAAAGCACTGTATAGAAAATGGACTTCTATAAATTGCCTTCCCTTGATATGCCTTCCCTCATTCTTTGACTTTAAGGCAGCAATATCACATAGAGATTAGGGGATTAACTTCCACCAGCCAGATAGATCTAGGTTTGGTTCCTTGTTCTGCCACTGAATCTATGATTTGGGGCAAAATAATTATTGTTAGCTTAAATTCGTCAACTCTAATAAGTGGAATTTACCTCTAGATTGTGAAGATTGTGAGAATGTGGTTAACCTGGATTACAGTAAATAAGCAGTAGTTGCTAATACTTTTTTCATTAACAGTTAATTAAAGGCCATGAAATCTGTGCTGCTACTGTTGATTTTTGCCTCATTTTAATATTTTAAGGAACAGCAAGTAAGACCAGTTTAGGAGAAAGATTTACTATAAAGATTTCATACATGAGCTAAACTTGGTGACCAGAGTAAAATTATAATTTATAATTAATATGAATATTTACCTGAGGAAACTAAGAAAAATCAAAGGAAAAACTACTAGAAACAATAATAGAAAATTTGTTACAGAAAATAGCATAGAAATATACAAATTCACACTTAATACTTATATAGATGATGAAATAAAAGATTCCTCCCTATAATCTTGTTATTGTCCCCCCTCCCCCTCATTTACTTATTTTTTTAAGATTTATTTATGTATACAATAACAGGGGTACAGGCCAGAGATGTGGGGGGTGAGAAGATTCACCAGAGACAGAGTGGAGAACAGAACAGGTGCATTGACCAAAATACACTGCTGAGGGGAGCAGCAGGCAAGACAGGAGAGGTCTGCTGTGCCATGTGGGTCACCTCCCCGGCTGGGGATTGAACTTGTGCTACAGTGGCTACAGACAGCCTCATAGTACTGTCTCTTAACCCCTTGCACCACCAGGGAGGCCCCCTCCCAACATTTAATATATCTAAGACTAAGAGTATAAATTTTGCAGCACTTCCATGTCCTATATCATTTGACAGGCCATGGAAAAATAAACATAAATATTGTAAAACTGTATGTTTCCCCTAAATTGTAAATTGAATGTTATTTCAAAGTACTAATGGAATTTTTTAAACAAACTTAACAGTTTATTTGAAAAACATATAAGGGTAATTAGGGTTTTTCCCCCCCACACAAAAGGAGAGTAGAGAGGAAAACTAATCTTACCAGATTGTGAACTATATCTAAAAGTACAGCAGCTCAATACAATGGTTATTTGTGACAGTTTTATCTTCAAAAGAAAGGAAGGAATCTGTAATTCATCACGGAGCACACAAAAATATCAAAACAATGAATTTATTCTTTTCCTTTTTTTTAAAGATTTATTTTTTATTTATGCACAAAAGAACTGGGTTGTAGGTGAGATGAGGTAGGGAAAGGATTCACCAGAGACAGTGGGGGTCAGAACAGGTAGATCTACTGAAATGCACTGCTGAGGGGAGCAGCAGACAAGACAGGAGAGGTATGCTGCACCACTTGGGTTAGTTCCCTGGCCAGGGATGGAACTCAGGCTGCAGTGGTGACAGCACTGAGGTTTAACCCCTAGGATACCAGGGAGGCCCCACATTGAATTTATTCTTTTTTTTTTTTTTAAGATTTATTTATTTATGCATACAAGAACTGGGGTGCAGGCCAGAGGTGTTGGGAGTGAGAGGATTCATCAGAGACAGAGTGGGAATAGAACAAGCAGAATGACTGAAACACACTGCTGAGGGGAGCAGCAGGTGAGCCAGGAGAGGTCTGCTGCGCCTTGTGGGTAGCTCCCTAGCCGGGGATCAAACTCATGCTTCAGTGGCTGTGGATAGCTCCATAGGTTGCGTCCCAACCCCTTGCGCCGTCAGGGAGGCCCTGAATTTATTCTTTAGGCAAAACCATTCAACTGTCATCTGTGTTTAAAACCCTTCTTTCAGGTGGAGCCACCAGTGCTTGTACTAGTGACGACTGAAAATGATAGATTCTACTTTATTTTCAAACTTCCCTTTAGGACTGTTGAGGTATGCTTATCCATCCATTGGGTGAAGGTTGTGCGTAATTATAATTAACCTTTAGATTCCTACTAGCTTAAGATTCTGTGATTTCTCTCCACTACATGTACCCAGTGTCATCACTATCTCCCTCCCACTAGTTCTTGAACCAAGTTGTTATGTTTTATGTTTTAGGAATCAATGACTTTCAAAGATGTGGCTGTGGACATTACCCAGGAGGACTGGGAGCTAATGCGTCCTGTACAAAAGGAATTGTACAAGACCGTGACACTACAGAACTATTGGAACATGGTTTCGCTGGGTAAGAATCATTTCTGTCAACTCCTTCTAGTATGCCCATCAAAGTGTCTTTATTTCCTCAGTTGTTAAAATGAGTTGAGGCTCTCAAGTACGTTGCTAAGATTGGGGTTTTGAGATAAGTGCTATTCAGGGAAAGAAATATTGTACTTTTATTTTACCAAATGAAAAGTTTCTAAATGAAATGTCATTGTCATTAAAAGCTGATATACAGCTTCATGGGCTACCACCTGGTGCTGTGCTAGCCCATTCCCTACTGCCCCTTTGATCTCCTTCCCTCAAGATCTTTATGCACGTAACCTCCTGGTAGCATGAAATTTTTATCCTAGTTCTGAAAAGGACAACACCTAATTTTCTTACTAGATTTATGTCCTTGAACTTTTGTTTTTCTATAAATATCTGTCCTCACAGATAAGTAGAAGTCAGGTAATAAACTTTGAACAACCATTTATTTCATTATATTCCTCCTGAACAGGACTTACAGTGTACAGACCAACTGTGATTCCCCTATTGGAAGAACCATGGATGGTGATAAAAGAAATTTTAGAAGGCCCTAGTCCAGGTGAGAGAATAACTGGCACATGAGATTGTTTGCATTTAAAAACTTAAGTGTGGGGGGCCCCCCAAGTGGCCCAAGGGTTAAGTCTCTGCCCTATCACCAGTATAACCCGAGTTCATGACTTCAATTCCTGGCCTGAGTTCAATCCCTAGCCAGGGAGCTAACCCACATGGCGCAGCAGACCTCTCCTGTCCACCTCGCTGCTTCCCTTAGCAGTGTATTTCAATAGATCCGCCTGTTCTGCTCCCCACTCTGCTCCCCACTCTGTCTCTGGTGAATCCTCTCACCCCACCGCACCTCTGGCCTAGCCCCCAGTTCTTATATGCATAAATAAATAAAAATACATCTTTAAAAAAAATCTTCCATGAACTAATATTTCTTGAAGGATCTAGGGTTTGTTGATTTGTTTGTTTTTCCCCAAAGATTGATTTATTTATGCATATGAGAACTGCTGGGGTATAGGCCAGAGATACGGGGTGTTGAGAGGATTCACCAGAGACAAAGTAGGAAGCGGAACAGGTGGATCTACTGAAATAACACTGCTGAGGGGAGCAGTGGGCAAGACAGGTAGCTCTCTCAACAGGGATGAAACTCCATACTTTAGTGGCTGGAAGTAGCTTGATAGCGCTGTGTCCCACCAGGGAGGCCTGGATCCAGGCCCACATCTATATTTACCTAGTTGTTTCCTAATGATTAGATTCAGATTAAACATTTTTGCTAAGAACATAGGTATGTACTTATCATTGTGGCTCCTCAGAAAGACACACACTTAATTTGTCTCATCTTTGGTGACCTCAGTTTCGTATAGGTGCTATCTGTTTTACCTCTCCATTTTAAAGTCATTGTTTTCTTTGTGATTAATAAGTAATTAACGGTTTTTTACTTAGAGGTTATGTGACTATTCTGCTCCCTGATAGACTTTTATTTAAGGTTTTTAGCATCATTGATGACCCATGCTTTATCATGTTGCTGGTTGCAAAATGGTAAATGTTGATTTTCTAATCCCACCATCTCCTCTAAATGATTAAAAGCATTCTTCTGTGATGAACAGCTGTCCCTCCTCCCATCCACTTTTATGTGTATATATCACTATGGACTATTGGGATTTTTAAAAATTAAAAGTGTTATTAGTTTATTACTTCCAGTTTTACTTTTGATGCTCATTTCTTCCAAATTTAGGCAATGAGACCCTTTCAAACCAAGTCCAGTGTCCTTTTGTGATGTACAGCTAGTCTTTAAGCATTTCCTTCCTTCCTTGTACAAGATGTATTTTCAGTTCGCCTTATGTCTACCTTAGACTTGGAATTTCTCTAAGAAACTATGGTTTAATTTCATGGGGAGGGCCTCCCCGGTGGCGCAGCGGTTGAGCACTGGGTTGCGAAGCTGCCCGTGGCCTCTGCGGCGCCGGTTCGATCCCCGGCTGCTCCCCGGCCACTGGAGGAGGGTCCCACATGGCGCGCAGACCTCTCCTGCCGCCTGCTGCTCCCCTCAGCAGTGTGCTTCGGTCCTTCTGCCTGTTCTGCTCCCTGCTCTGGCTCTGGTGAATTCTCTAACCTTCTCTTGCTTCTGACTGTACCCAGTGCATGTATAAACAAAACAAACAAACAAACAAACAAATAAATAAAAACATGCCTCTATAATTTCATGGGGAACTGGGCTGTAAGTGTCCCTTTATCAGGAATCTAGATCTTTATCTGTTAGATCCAGTCATAGATAGAGCTAGAAAATATAAATTTGAATATACATACATAATGTACATATGTATGTGGGTTTTTTTTAAATCATGAGTTCATACTTTAGTAACTAATTCAAATCCAATACCTCAAGGGTATTCCATTTTGTATTTCCTTTCCCACACAATGAGTAACCTGATGCCAATAATATCAGTGTATTTACTTGTTTGCTCTATCATATATACAAGAAATAGCTTTAGAATTATATCAATATCTCCATCAATAACTGTTAGGGCAAGTTTAAAATTTCTTTTTTAATTTTTAGGGTTATATTTTTGTTCTTTTTGTGCATGTTACACTCAACCTCTACCAAAACACCCATGGAACTACTACATCTGCCTCCCTCCCCTCTGTTCCTTCTGGTAACCCGTATAGTCTTTGCACTGAGTTCAAGATTTATTGCTACTGTATTGTGCCTGTGTATGGTTTTTGGTTATTTATAGATACTGATTGGTTTCACTCCTGTGTGGAAACTAAATAAAAAATTTCTTCTTTTTCCTTTGAATATTTTCCTCTAAGGATACATAGGATACTGGATTCAAAAGTTATTTGAATTCTTTCCTTTTGGTTAAGTTTAATGTACAGTTATATTTGTTTGATTCTATTTGTATTCAGTTTTATTCTTGTTCTTAATTTTACATTTTCAAATATGTAAAAACATTAACACGGTACAGAAGTCAAACTTGTACAGGAAAGTATACACTCCCATTCCTCCTACCCTGTTCCTACCCATTCCCTGTTGTTGATATATTACAGAGTGTGATCCTTTGTCCATGGGATTCCTGTCAGCTTCCCATCTTGGTTGGACTTTGTTTCTTGGGCCCTGAGCCCCTTGCACCTTCAAAGTGGAAGCTTAAGGACAGCAGCAGGATTGAGGAGCTATCCCAGGCAGTCAGCTTCAACTCTTGCTCACTTCCTGTCTTCCTGCTTTGGTTAGAATATCTAATAAGCTCAAACTTCAGAAACTGAAAACTTTGATAACTCACAAATAAAGTAATAATAGAGGTCTTCAATGACCATTTCCTATCTCACAACTTCTAATAATTCTTTATATTGGACCTAGCAATTCTTTCAGCTCACATTATTACTCCCCCCAGAATCTTGCACCACTTTCTGAAGAAAATATAAAAGAAACACGAGCAAAGTTTACAGCTAAATTGGAAATAAAAGAAATACAGATTTGTGCAATAATGTGAGACCAAGTTCTGTCACAGTCTCAACATTTAAACAGGTTGAACCATATAAAACTGCTGACATATTGTCATATAGACTTACCCAAAAAAGGCAGTTTTGTATGATGCAATCTAATCTGTAATTTAGGATTCTAAGGAAAGAGAAAAACTAATGAGCTGGGTCATTAACATCTTTTTCCATAGGTACAGTAGTTACCTCTTTAAGAGAAGGCCTAGAGTCCAGAATTGGCATGTCAGCTATAAAGATTTGAGGAAGTAGATTTAAGCTAAAGGGATAACTTTAAACTTTTAATTACGCTCAATATTAGGTGTGGTAGAAGATATAGTAGAGAATAGAAAAGGCTAGATTATTTTCGGAGTACCAAGTAGAACTATTTTATTTTCACATTTAAGCCATTCAAACTTTGATGTACAGCAAAGCTACCTGGAAGGCTTACTAAAACAGATTGCTTAGGGCCTCCCCGGTGGCGCAGCTGTTGAGCGCTGGGTTGCGAAGCCGCCTGCAGCCTCTTTAGCGCTGGTTCGATCCCCAGCTGCTCCCCGGCCACCGGAGGAGGGTCCCACATGAGGAGGGTCCCACATGGCGTGCAGACCTCTCCTGTCACCCACTGCTCCCCTCAGCAGTGTACTTTGGTCCTTCTGCCTGCTCTGCTCCCCGCTCTGGCTCTGGTGAATTCTCTCACCCTCCCGCGCTTCTGACTGTATGCAGTGCTTGTATAAATGAATGAATAAATAAATAAATCTTAAAAAAAAAAAAAAACAACAGATTGCTTAGCCCTCACCCTCAAAGTTTCTGATTAAATACATCTGTATGAGGCCCAATTATTTACCACATTCCCACATGATAATGATGATGATGCCATGAATCTGGGGAGACAGTGCTTTGAGAACCATTGCTTTAGGCTCTATGAGATTTACTAGAGATATTTAAGCCTGGAAAGCACTCCAAGAAATTGCTTTAGGAATATTGTATAGGGCTGTACAGAGTAGATTGGAAGGAGTCGTGAGTTAGCATACCTACTTTATGAACCCATTATATAAATCAATCCCTGAAGTCATTCAAGTTATCCTGCACAGTCTTATCCACTGTTTTTACTACTTTCAGCTCTATCATATGACCTAGCCTTTTTATTTACTGTGTGCCCATATTCAATAGTTAGGACCTCCCCCTTTTCACCAATGTAGTCTCCTATTTTTTCTACCCATTTATTTTTCCTTCCCAATCTTTATGGACCATGTTATAAGGATGTCATAGCCATAGTCCTTTTAGGCACTCGTGTTCACTATTTGTCTCTATTTTAAGTTTCCGTTCTCCAAATAGAAGAAAACTCAGTATTCTTTCTGTTTCAGAATGGGAAACCAAAGCCCAAGAGTGTACTCCAGTAGAGAATACTTCTAAATTCATAAAGACTGGAACCCAGACCATCAAATTAGAAGAACCATATGACTACGATAATAGACTAGAAACGCAAGCAACAGATCCGTTTGGGAAAATTCCCTTGAATGAAAGAGATTTGAGTTTGAAGTCAGACTTTTCACAAGAAGATGATCCAACAGAAGAATGTCTTAGTAAATATGATATTTATAGAAGTAATTTTGAAAAGCATTCAGACCTACTTATACAATTTGGTACCCAATCAGATAATAAAACGTATATGTATAATGAAGACAGGACACCCTTCAATCATGTCTCTTATGGTATTGTACATAGGAAAATACAGCCTGGAGAGAAGCCTTATAAATGTAATGTGTGTGGGAAGAAGTTTAGGAAAAACCCATCCTATGTGAAACACCAAAGTACCCATGCCAAAGAGAAGTCTTATGAGTGTGAAGAATGTGGGAAAGAATTTAGGCACATCTCATCCCTTATTGCACATCAGAGAATGCATACTGGAGAAAAACCTTATGAATGTCACCAGTGTGGTAAAGCCTTCAGCCAGCGTGCACACCTTACTATACATCAGAGAATTCATACAGGAGAGAAACCCTATAAATGTGATGACTGTGGGAAAGATTTTAGTCAACGTGCACACCTTACTATACATCAAAGAACACATACTGGAGAAAAACCATATAAATGCTTGGAATGTGGCAAAACCTTTAGCCACAGTTCATCACTGATTAATCACCAGAGAGTTCATACTGGAGAGAAACCTTACATATGCAATGAATGTGGGAAAACCTTCAGTCAGAGTACACACCTTCTTCAACATCAAAAAATACATACTGGAAAGAAACCATACAAATGCAATGAGTGCTGGAAAGTGTTTAGTCAGAGTACTTACCTTATCCGACATCAGAGAATTCATTCTGGAGAGAAGTGTTATAAGTGTAATGAATGTGGAAAAGCTTTTGCTCATTCCTCAACTCTTATTCAACATCAGACGACTCACACTGGAGAGAAATCTTATATATGTAATATATGTGGGAAGGCCTTCAGCCAGAGTGCAAACCTTACTCAACATCATAGAACACATACTGGAGAGAAACCATATAAATGCAGTGTGTGTGGGAAAGCATTCAGCCAGAGTGTACACCTTACTCAGCATCAGAGGATTCATAATGGAGAAAAGCCCTTTAAGTGTAATATATGTGGGAAAGCATATAGACAGGGTGCAAATCTTACTCAACATCAAAGGATTCATACTGGAGAGAAACCCTATAAATGTAATGAATGTGGCAAAGCTTTTATTTATTCTTCATCACTTAATCAACATCAGAGAACCCATACTGGAGAAAGACCCTATAAATGTAATGAATGTGATAAAGATTTTAGCCAGAGAACATGCCTTATTCAACACCAGAGAATTCACACAGGAGAGAAGCCCTATGCATGCCGTATTTGTGGTAAAACCTTCACCCAGAGTACAAACCTTATTCAGCATCAGCGTGTTCATACAGGTGCCAAAAATCGTAATTAACCAATATGGGAGACTTCATTTCAATTTTATAACAGTAATTTACATTTTATTTTGTACTCTGTTAAAAAATTCAAAGAAATCCAAAATAAGTGCAATATGTGTTAGAAAGTACTCAGCAGAAGTATCAGAATTAGAAATGTGGACATAGCCTATTTAAACTTAATGTAAACTTTAAGGAAAGTTAATTCACTTAACCTTTACTTGATATCAGTTTAATTCATTCAAGAAACCCTATGAAAGTAAGAGTACTCAAAAGCTTGTAACTCATCAACTCTTACTGTTATTTCAAATACTTCTTAATGAGGCCTTATGACTAACTTGGGAAAACTTCGATCAAGTAGAGATTTCACCATAGAGAGCTATCCTGGGATTATTGAAATAAGACTGCATTTACGTCTTTATTTCTTCCCATCTTTGAAGCCTTAAGTATGTAGAGGTTTCCCTTCCCTTTTTTAGCTTCTTTTTTCCATTAATGCCATACTATCACGGGGAGCCAGCCAGCAGATTTTCAAAAAGAACAAACGTTGAAATTACCTTAATGGTTTCTGTGTGACCGCTATTTAATTTACATGTTCTTTTAAATAGTGAAATGTTAAAGGAAGAGAAACTTAATGGAAAATAATCTGTTAAGATAAATAACTAGTGTTGTATATTTATCCCTTAGACAAGTATATAAATTTCATTAACTACAAAAATAAAACCCTCCAGCTTAAATTAACATTTAAAACATACTGGCCTAAGTTTCACTAGTTTCTGACATCTGAGGTCATTCTGAAGGAAAATAAATATATAGTACAGTTTCCATTTTTTTACCTGACTATTTAATTTCATAACTTAGGGTTTCCTATGACTATTTTGCTATAAAAAGTCCATTTCTTCCATTGAAACACTACTTCTTGAGTGCCTACTGTGCTGAGAGCCCAAGTTCCTAATTGGGGACTTTCAAGACTTATTAGAGTGCTGATTATCAACAATGATGTAAGCAACAAAAAGCATGAGGAAAGATTACAAAAAGACATGATTTTAACTCACGGAATAAGCATAAGAAACCTAAAATGGGTAGCCAAATGCAACCCATATCCCAAGACAAGTAATGAGACCAGCTTTATAAATAATGTGATACAGATTAATAGAAAGTAGGTCAAGGATATAAAATCAAGGTAAAGACAATAGTGGAGAAAAGAATACATAGTTAACTGTTGTAACATGAAATGTTACTGAGTGACTAATTAAAAAAGTAACAAAGTAAGAGTGACTAATTTAAAAAATTTAGCCTGTTCATGAAAACATTTTAAAGTGCTAATTGGAATTAGTATTCTTTCATATAATAAGGTAGCGATTCTTAGAATATCAGGAAAAAATTGAAAAAATTTCATTGGGAAAAATACTGATTCAGAAACTCATTGATGTGCTAAATCATTAAACAATAAAATAATTGAATTTGTGGGTCCTGAACAACAAAAGGAACACTGGCAGAAATGCAAATAGAATTCATGGGAAAAAGTGTTAATATCCATAGTGTCCCATTATCAGAATATAAGGTCATATTCTGAGAGCTGAGATTTTATCTCACTCTTGTTTCTTTGGTGCCTTGCATATAGTAGGTGAGCTATATCTATTGGTTGAATTAAGTAGAATTGAGTAATAAGGTAGAATTAACTGATATGGAGTAAAGTTGAAAGAATTTCAAATATTTTTTGTGCATACATGCAAAGAAATATTTAATACTGGTCATTTACTGGGTAATAGAAACAACTTGAAAATGAATCGGAATTCCCAGTTCTTAAAAATGAAAACATTCCTAAAGGAATCATGAGGTATCTTTGTACAGGAAGTTTTCCTGAACAAGATAAAGGAAAAAATGGGAATTGTAGTGCCATAAATAACAATTTAAATCTATAATGACCATGCAATTTCATTTGGACATTACTATTTATAAAAACATCCTCCAAACTGGTGTAGAAGGAAAGGCTTGGGTTGCTAGCATGTTCAAGGTTTAATTTGAGTGTTTTCGTCCAGAAGTTGTTGCTTTCCCACATTAACTAGCCTTGATGTCATGGAATCATCCCTCACAAAGTGCATATCATCTCCAAATTGCATAATACCCAGATTATGCTTATGCCATAGTTATGTTTAAAAAAAAAAATTGTATTTAAGATGCAATTTTATGCCACTTCCTACCTTACACATTTTTCTCTTATAATGAATGTGTGTTGTAGAGTCCATAGGCCTTTCTTTGCGTTTATTTGTATTTCCTGCCTTTGTGTGTTTTATGTAAATAATGCATTTATAAAGTCTTCCACTAATAGACTGAGGCAGCTAATGCCCTTATAAAATAATAGAAAAATAGTGGAGAATCCTACATCTTTGTTTATTTTCCCCCCGCTTTTACAGTTGTCTGATTCAAGGTAATTGGCAGAAAATCAACTGTATATCACCTTGATTTAAAAGTTAACATTTTGCTGTGTAATTTTACAGAAAAATTGAAAAGTAACTTACTTGACATATCATCCACAAATATTGAAGCATGCATCACCAAAAAAGACAGTCTTTTACATAACCCCAATATTTTATATAACCCTATTACTCAAAAAATGAACAGTAATTTCTTAATTTCTAAACCTTAGTCCATGTTTAAATTTTCCTGTTTATCCAGTCAAATCACATCTCATTAGATTGTTACATCTGTTTCATCTCTGGAACAGTCTCCCATCTTTGACTTTTTTCCAGGATATTTCTTTTAATAGATCAATTGTAGGTTGTCTTATACTCAGGATTTAACTCTCTGTATGTGGTTTATGTTGTTCCTGTATCTCCTATGGTTTATATAAATTGGCAGTTAGCACCAAAGTCTTGAATGGATTCAGGTTAAACATCTTTTAACATTAACACCCACCTCACAGATGTTTTTCCTGTTACATCATATCTAAATTCTCATTGATAATCTGATAGACCCATAAGTGATGTAAAGTTTGATCTCTTGATTGAAGTGGTAACCACCATATCTTCCCACTGTAAAGATGTTTTTTCTGTTATGGATAATATAATCTGTGGTCTAATCTTTGACAGCGTATGGATATTCAACAGTCACTGAAGGTTTCAATAATGATCCTTCCCTGAATCATTTCATCAAGATTTGCAAAATTAAGACTTTCTAATTCTACCTTTCGAAACTGATAAACAGCCATTCTTTTAAGTAAGAGCTTTCCCTCATCAACTGGAAATGAAACGGGCTCAGTTCTTTTCCTTTAATTGCCTATTTTCAGAGTAAGAACTGGGTAGTGATTGCAAATAATTCAATGTGTTTAAATTGTTTTCTAATGCTCAAATTGTCCCCAGATTTGACCAGTTGAAACCTTTCAAGTTGTTCATGTCCTTTGACATTCCTTCTCTGGTCTTTGGGCACTTAATTGTCTTCAACAAATGATATCTCAGGTTCACCTTGCACTTTCAATACCCCAGAAATGGAATGAGCCATTTCTCCAGGAATCCCTGGCTCTTTAATAGACAACTACTTAGAAACCAAGCTCTGGGTACTAGGCATGCTCATTGCTACCAGGGTGTCATTAGCAAATAGCCTTTAAGTCTTTCCAACTATTCAACTTGGTTTTCATAAAGACAACTCTTTGCACTCATTTATGTGATATCTGTATATTGATATAATGGGAAATAACACATGGTGGGACAAACTATTTTAGAAGCAAACGACTAAATTGGAGAGAAGTTAATGTGCCCTAGAAAGCAGTAAAACATCACAAGATGTGAATCTTCAGTAAATTTTAGAGGAAGGGAGCTTGTCAATTAATCTAGTAAAAGGATTAAGTAGAGAGCCCTTAAGAGAGCAACTAAATGTATGATACCTACTATGTGCATGTTAACTATTACATGTCTTGATAATTTACTGTATAAGCTAATCACGCTCCTTTCCCATCATTCCTGATGCTGGTTTCTTGATAACTTCTAAATTTTAATTCTGAACATGTTTCATGCAAATCTAAAAATTTTCTTGCAAAAGTTCTACTTGGTCTTCAAAACTGTAAAGCTGTTAAGTTTCACTCACTGTAACTTCTGGTACCAGTTCACTTGCATGTACCTGTAAATGTACTCTTAGTCCTCTATTTCTGTTACTCTCCTCGTGGCTCTATATTTTACTATAATAAGCCCCTTGGAACACTAGCCATATAGTGTAAGCATGTGCACTATAGTGATGTGTATAAATATGTGTGTAAGCTTGTAAAACAACATTGAGTCCTCCACATGGATGGGGAACATGATAATGCCCATGATACTGAAGTGTCTTGTTTGAGGTCATAGTCATAGAGTGACAAAATGAGGATGGAACCCATGGCTCCAGCACTTAGTTGAGTTCTTCCTGAAAAATAATGTTAAATGAAAAATCAGAGCACAAGCAGTATGTACCTACAGTTTTATAAAAATATGTATTTTGATGAGATTAGATCATTGAAAGTTTTTTATTGTTTTCCCTTCTATATAGTTTCAGATCTTTGAGTATAGCTTTACCACCACCACTCCCCGCCTTCAGCTTTGACTTCCCACCTAGCTCTTCCTGAAGTTTCAGAACCAATGATCTAAAACTACCTCGTGTGTATTTACAATGGTGTTACCTAAAACTGAATTGTTTTCACCCCGAAACCTTTTCTAGTTCACCATAGCTTTGACAGGGAGGCTAGAGGCCACTCTCATTCTTCACCAATGGTCATTTGAGCACTACTAGTTTTACCTCCCCTGTATTCTAGTTCATTCTCTCTGCTCATTCTTTCCCCACTGTCACTACCTCATTTCGGGCTTTTAATCGGCTCTTGTTCACATTACTTGTAGCCATGTTAGTGGTCACTCTATTCCTGACCTCACATCCTCCAGTGTATCTTCAGCACTGCCAGTCACCTGAAGTAGCTGACTGAGACCACCACACAGCTATACAGGTTATGAAGCTATACAGATGGACTAAGTGGCCATGCATTGGGCCATGGCACCATTTGCATAAAATCCTTCAGTATCTTCTGTTAATAGCAGTGGCCCTGACTCTACACTACACAGTGAAATGACATGGGGAGCTCATAAAATTACCAGTGCCAGGGCCTCGACTCCAGAAATACTCATTTCATTTGAGAGGGAGGTCTGGATATCAATATGTCTTCAACTTCCCTGGAGATTGTAGTGCTCTAAAGTAGAGCTAGGACAGAAGTAGGGGGACCAGTTAGGAAGTTATTGCAGTGATTCAGAGGAAAAAATAGTGATCACATTAGAGGTGGTGAGGTGTGATACAACAAAGGTGGTATTTTGAAGTCTGAAGGATATGCTAATGAACTGGATTGGGGTGTGAAAAGAATCAAGGCTGGCTATTTCCTGCTGGAGGATGTGCTCCTTCAAAAGACATCATACTCATTTCTGCATCTCCTATATCAAGCACAGCACCTGGCACATAGTGGTATGTAGGCCCCCAATAAATGTTTGATTAATGCATCCATGCAGGAGTTTGCACAATCAAAATTGTAGCTTCAGATTACATGTGTATCCAGACAGAAGGGTTGGTTTGTTTTTTTTTGTTTTTGTTTTTAAAGATCGATTTATTTTATTTTATACCAGTACTGGGTACAGTCAGAAGCGCGGGAGGGTGAGAGAATTCACCAGAGCCAGAGCAGGGAGCAGAGCAGGCAGAAGGACCGAAGTACACTGCTGAGGGGAGCAGCGGGCGGCAGGAGAGGTCTGCACACCATGTGGGACCCTCCGGTGGCCAGGGAGCAGCCGGGGATAGAACCAGTGCTACAGAGGCTGTGGGCAGCTTCGCAACCCAGCGCTCAACCGCTGCGCCACCGGGGAGGCCCTGGGTTTGTTATTTTAAAGATTTATTTATTCATACAAGAGCTTGGGTACAGGCCAGAGGTGTGTGGGGGGTGAGAGGATTCACCAGAGACGGGAACAGAACAGGCAGATTGAAGTACACTGCTGAGGGGAGCAGCGGGCGAGCCAGGAGAGATCTGCTGTGCCATGTGGGTTGCTCCATGGCCGGCAGGATCGAACTCATGCTGCAGTGGCTGCGGACAGCTTCATAGGTTGCATCTTAACCCCTTGCACCACCAGGGAGGCCTAGAAGGGTTTGGGTTTCTACCCTGCGTACAAACATACACTAGCCTATTTCATGTACACTGGCAGATGAGACGGGACTCATAAACAAAGAACTTTATTACTCATTGCAAAAGCAATAGCCACTGCCATTGGTTCCCCACAAAAGCAAATCTAATCTTCAGGGAACCATTACTTTCAGTGTGAATGAGAAGCAAGGACTCTACCCTGGGGAGAAACAGCCCCAGTATTTGCTTACTATATCACAACCCTGAGAAATGATCCAGGAAAACAACAGAAAAGAGCTTGCATTCTTGACATGCCCAGCGGGAAGAAGCAGGGATGCTCAGGGCCCCTGGCATATGGCTCTCCCAAGACTTCTTTCAAGTGTACAAGACTGGAAATCTCACACCAATACAGGAAGTAAAATGAAGTTGCCTATCTCAAGCCTATAAACTAGTGGTCTTTTCCTGATATAAAGTTGTCTTTTTTTTTTTAAAGATTTATTTATGCATAGAAGAACTGGGGTACAGGCCAGAGGTGCAGGGGATGAGAGGATTCACCAGAGACATAGAGAGGAAAAGAACAGGCAGATCTACTGAAATACATTGCTGAGGGGAGCAGCGGGTGAGACATGTGGGTTAACCCACAGCTGTGCCATGTGGGTTAGCTCCCTGGCCAGGGATCTAACTCATGCCGTATAAGGTGATAGTGCTGAGACTTAACCCCTAGGCCACCAGGGAGGCCCTCCTGAAGTAGAATCTTAGATGATCCCAAGAAAGATCAATACCCAGAGGTTGAAAAGTGATGATCTCACTCCATTGTACATTCATTAAAAATTATTCCTAGAGTACTATGTTCTGAGCATCAGACTTTAGAGTGTAATATACTATATTTGATTTACATAGTTGCAAGAAAGTTTTCTGATGTGAAGTTCAATGCCAATAGTTTCATTGGAACTTAGCCACATATTTAATGTTGTCAGTGACTGCTTTCCTGCTAGACAGCAAATGTGAACCATAAAAATATATTTGCTGGAGCCTCCCCTGGTGGTGCAGCAGTTGAGCACTGTGCTGTGAAGCTGCCCACAGCCTCTGCAGCGCCAATTCAATCCCCAGCCGCCGGCAAGGGTCCCACATGGCGCGACAAACCTCTCCTGCCATGCCCCCTGCTACCCTCAGAAGTGTATTTCGTCAGTCTGCCTGTTCTGTTCCCCGCGCTGGCTCTGGTGAATTCTCTCACCCTCCCATGCTTCTGATTGCACCCAGAGCTTGTATAAATAAATAAATAAATCTTAAAAAAAAAAAAACCTTAAAAAAATGTATTTGCTGTCTGACCTTTTATAGAAAAAGGTAGCTGACTCTACTTCTACACAATGGAATGGAGATTTATGTCTGCGGGGTAAGACACCAGGCAAATTAAAAGCAACGCCCATGTGGAGTGTCAGGAATTAAAAAGGGCTCGAAAGCATGAAAAGAGTGGAGGCGCATTGCCAGAAGAGAGGGCTGGTAAACAGGAAGGTGGTCAGTACTGCCAAGAAAACTCTGGAAGAGCAATGATGCCCTTTGTCAGCCTATAATTCTGTGTCTATAACTCTGCCTTAAACCAGCGGAGCCTGCAGTATGTGGAGGAGTTGAGTTTGAGAGGGCTAGCTGAACAGGTCCAACAGGAGAGGTCTTTCCTTTCTGGAGTGGCTGGTATTCAAGTGGGGTACAGGCCAGAGGTGCAGGGGGTGAGAGGATTCACCAGAGACGTTAGTGGGAAGCAGAACAGGCAGATCTACTGAAATACATTGCTTCAAATTGGCACTTTTCCTAACATGCAGTGTAATTCACACAAGACCACAGGAAGGGCCGCTTCTTGGGAATGAGTCCTCTCCTCTTATCTGTGAAACCCCATGTAGCCCCCACACCTCACTGATGTCCAACTTCTGGGACCAGGGGAGCTGCAGGTCCTGCCCATGTGGCAGGCTGTCCCCCTCACCAGCCCCTGGGGATAGCCTGCCTCCTGGCCTAGAGAAAGTGACGACAAAATAACCGAACTTACCTTTGACATGGAGGGGTTCTGAACGAAAACTCATTCCTGCAGCCATCATTACAGCAGCTTCCATTATCTCCCTCCAAGAAAATTGGAGCTGCATTCTCAGTGGTCTCCAAATGGACCCCTTGTACCTGTCAACCTGCTTGAGCAGTCACCCAGTGTCATCAGTAGCCCGCCACACCAGCACCACCAGTACATTCCCCTGTTATTTTGAAGCAAATCTCAGTATCATTTTAGCTGTAAATGTGTTAGTGCACATTTCAAAAGATTTTGGAAACCTTTTAAACATAGTGACGTCATTGTATTTTCAAATATTTCCTTGATATTATAAAAAATCAATCAGATTTCCCTACTTGATTCGTTTTTAACAAATTGTTTGAGTCAGGATTCAAATATGCTCCATAATTTGCACTTAATTGATAGGTCACTTAAGTTTTTTTTTTTTTTTCAATCTATAAGTTCCTCTAACACACTCATTTCTTTTGATATATTTCTAGGGTTTTTGTCCTGTAGCATTTCCCAAAATTCAGACTTTGATTAACTGGGGTGATTTTTTTCCCCTAAACTCTATGCAGCTTTATTAAAGGTAATTTCCCTAAACAATCATGATATTTCAGGGCCTCCCCGGTGGCGCAGCGGTTGAGCGCTGGGTTGCGAAGCTGCCCGCGGCCTCTGCGGCACCAGTTCGATCCCCGGCTGCTCCCCGGCCACCGGAGGAGGGTCCCACATGGCGCGCAGACCTCTCCTGCCGCCCGCTGCTCCCCTCAGCAGTGTACTTCGGTCCTTCTGCCTGTTCTGCTCCCCGCTCTGGCTCTGGTGAATTCTCTCACCCTCCCGCGCTTCTGACTGTACCCAGTGCATGTATAAACAAACAAATAAATAAATAAATAAAACATGCCTCTATTTAAAAAAAAAAAGACTTTAAAAAAAGAAAAAACAATCATGATATTTCAGGCAGGATATGGGTAGACAATTGTTTACAATACACAACTTTCAAAGCCCCCTCTTCAATGGACTGCCAAAATCAGCCACCTTGAAACCCAGTGAAGGCTTCATTTCATGCTCCTAACAGGGGAAGTTTAGAGGAAGAGTTGACATTCCACATTTAGCATGTTGCTTAACAACTTATACAAGCCCAACCCTGACGCTCCAGAAATGAAATGAAAGTGGCAAACTTACCCGAAAGGTCCACAGCCTAGAAAAGGAAGCACTCCTCCTCTGAGGTGTGCCATGGAGCAGCAACACTGATGAGTCCAGAGTGACATACTGGAAAGTGCTCTTTTTTTTTTAAGATTTATTTATTTATGCAAACAAGAACTAGGGTACAGGCCAGAGATGCGGGGGGTGAGAGGATTCACCAGACACAGAGTAGGGAACAGAACAGACTGACTGAAATACACTGCTGAGGGAGCAGCGGGCGAGACAGGAGAGGTCTGCTGCACCATGTGGGTAGCTCCCCGGCCGGCCAGGGATCGAACTCGTGCTGCAGAGGCTGCGGATAGCTTCATAGTGTAGTGCTTAATCCCTTGCGCCACCAGAGAGGCCTGGTAATTGCTCTTTTGAAGTCGGTACTGAACAGGTCTCCCCAGGCTTAAAGGAATCAAGTCTATGCTGAAGACAGAAAGGGAGAAGATGATTCAAAAAATAATTTTAGTTTTTCCATCACCAAAAGATGTCTTTGCCAAGGCTCATTTGTGTCAAAATAAAGGAATTCTAACTGGGAACCAAGAGGAAGTCTCTCAGAACTAGAAGAGGAAGTCTCTCAGAACTAGAAACTTTAAAGGTGTTTTCCCCCACATCAATCCAGATTCAGAGACCAGTTAGTGACCTATCCCCTTGCCCAAAACACAATGAAGTGTTCTATGTGCTAACAATGTAGCTTTAAAAAAATCTGCATTTTCATAAAACTTTAACCAGAAACAGTATTTCAAACTGGACAGTCACCAGCAATGCAGTTACTGAAAATGTACACACTTCACTTGGCATCTCCAATACCTTGTGCTTTCCGTTCTGGTCTGTTTAGGATCTCCATTTTCTGTAAGGTCATCCCCATTGCCAGCCTCAGCTTTACCCTTCCCTTCAGGTACCTTCTTTACAGGGGCCTTTTTAGGCTTGGTTTCTGGCTTTGGTGGAGCAGGAGCAGGTTGATCAGATAACCTTGCGGTCTCTCTTGTTTGCCCTTCACCTTGGCTTTGTCTCCTTTAACCTTTCTGTAGGGCACAGAGGCAGCGCTGCAGGATGTGCAATGCCGGAATGCTGGTCCCAGACGACTTGGTTGGTCTCTGAGTCATTCTCCCCTCTCCGTCACAGGTTGCCTGAGGTGATATTTTACATGTTGTTCTGCCCCATGTGTTTCCTATAAACTGATAAACAAGGGCCTCCCTGGTGGCGCAGGCGGTTGAGCACTGCACTGTGAAACTGTCCGCAACCTCTGCAGCGCAGGTTCGATCCCGGCTGGCCAGCGAGGGTCCCACATGGTGCGGCAGACCTCTCCTGTCTCGCACGCTGCTCCCCTCAGCTGTGTATTTCGTCAGTCTGCCTGTTCTGCTCCCCGCTCTGTCTCTGGTGAATCCTCTCACCCTCCTGCGCGTCTGGCCTGTACCCCGGTTCTTGTATAAAAAATAAATAAATCTTTAAAAAAAAATAAACCGATAAACAAGGTTTAATTCCATCCAGTTAACATTTTTAGCAACTACTTCATAGGTTTATGTTGATCGATCTCAGAAGGTTCATAGTGTCTGCATTTCTCTTTGTGATTTTAACAAATGATCATTACCTGATCCACTAGTTCATTAGGGGTTGCAAGTTAATGATAGAATCTAAATCCATAATTCTTTAGAGGTAAATTGAATTATTCCCATAAAAGAAAGTTCTGCTCATCAACTAATGGACCACCCCAAGGTACTATTTGTTTAGGAAAATGATGAATGTGTGATTTGTTCCTGGATTTAAGTTTTCTAAATAGTCTGCTCCCTAGGATACTCCAGAAGTGACCAAAGAGGTTTTTGTTTATTTAGTTCCTTGCTTACTTGCTTTTTTAGTGCCATTATGAGTTCATATATTTACATTATATAATGTGTTTCAAATTCATTGCAGTTATTTTGATGCTCAAACTCTCCCATGCTTGACTTATGGAAGCCTTTTTAAGATGGTTCTTGAGCACTTTAAGAGAATTCTTTAATACTTTTTTGTTCTCTGAAATGATAAGGTATATTAGGTTCATCTTGCCAGCCTTAGCTTTATGGGTTGGTTATTGCAAGATTCCTTTCCTTTAAGAAATGACAAGGGCCTGCTGGGTGGATTAATTAACTAGTGCTGATCAGGTGATGACTGATTGACTCATTTAAGAATCCACTTCTGGGACCTCCCCGGTGGCACAGCAGGTTGAGCACAGTGCTGTGAAGCTGTCCTCAGCCTCTGCAGCATGGGTTCGATTCCCAGCCAGCCAAGGAGATACCCACATGGCACAGCAGACCTCTCTTGTCTCACCCACTGCTCCTCTCAGCAGTGTTTTCAGTCCATCTGCCTGTTCTGCTCCTCACTCTGTCTCTGGTGAATCCTCTCACCCTCCCGCGCCTCTGGCCTGTACCCCAGCTCTTGTGTAAATAAATAAATCTTTAAAAAAAAAATAAGAAACCACTTCTGGGAGAGCAGTGACTAAATCTTCATTTGGCAACATGGAGCTTAGTATAAGTGACTCCATTTTAGGCCTGTTGTCTTGTTTTTAACAGCATGAAGCTGTACCCTGGGTACCATGAGGTTTCAAGAACAATAAGAACAAATTATTTCATACTGAACTTTGGTTAAACCTTCCGTACGGTAAGGTAAAAAGTATAAGGCTTTTCTGCCCTCCCACCATTAGGACTGATGATAGATCTTGTGGTCCTGAATGCATGCCTGATGGCAGACACCTGGAGTAGGGTGTGGGCATGCGTAAGTGGGTACACCTGAGCTAAGACTGGGCTTATAAGGGCAGCGTCATGGGGAAGCCAGCAGAAGCAGAGGAGAAGAAGCAGAACAAATAAAAGAACCACAAGAGAAGCAGAGAGAACGAGAGGGGAAAAAAGAAGCAAAAGAGAAGCAGAGACTGCCAGAGAATGCCAGAGAGCCCAGATAGAGTGAAGACTTACTGGGGGCTGGGAGGCCTGCCAGCCTCCCGGACCCCCAGCACTCCTGCCTGCCGTGTACCTGGTAAATCCCAATAAAAGCCTGAAAAGCCACTGAGGGCTCCAGGACTTCTCCTTACCCCATCTGCATAGAATCGTAGAGAAACCTGCTCCATGTCCTCCTGCCCCCTACACCCTCTAATCAAGCTGTGCTATCCTCTATGTATTTCTCTTATGAGGATCAGAGAAATGGAAGCTCTATAGAATAACAAAATCTTTGATATGCAATGAATGTAGATACTTGCAGGTGTTCTCATATCAGAGATCTCAATTGTTGAAAATACAATTTTTGTATTTAGGGCGTGATTTTCTTCTGGAGTATTCAAGTAGGGTAGAATTACTAATAACCCAAATATTTATCTAAAAGAACAGGGTATCCTTCATCTGTGAAAATCTTTTTACCAAGTCAAGTGTGGGACATTCTGGGAAAATGTTTCTGATAGTTTGAAAAAGTAAATGCAAATAAAAAGCAGCATTCAAAGGCGCAGCTTTCTTATTTTTAAAAAAGATTTATTTAGGCATACAAGAACTGGGGTACAGGCCAGAGATGCCGGGGTGGTGAGAGGATTCACCAGAGACAGAGTGGGGAACAGAACAGGCAGACTGACTGAGATACATTGCTGAGGGGAGCAGCGGGTGAATCAGGAGAGGTCTGCTGTGCCACGTGGGTAGCTCCCAGCCAGTGATTGAACTCATGCTGCAATGGCTATAGACAGCTTCATAGGTTGCATTTTAACCCCTTGCACCACCAGGGAGGCTCCAGGAGCAGCTTTCTTAAAGTGTTTTACATTTAAGTTGATAAAGATTTGAGGGTGAAACAGAGGTTTGCTGGCTATGTGGGTCAGCTCCCTGCTGGGGATCAAACTCAGGCCCAGGCCTCAGTGGCTGGCAATAGCTTGATGCGCTGAGACTTTAACCCCTGCACCACCAGGTGGGCCCTGTTTTTATAATTTTCTCACTCACTCTGGACTCCCCCTCCCTATCTAGCTTTATGTTGCTCCCACCTGACCCCTGGCCCAACCGCAATCTTATAAGGATATTTTGGGGCTTTCCTGCCATGTGGTGGTTTTAGAGTAAGGCAGAATCAGTTAGTATGTCAATGGGTGACTTGTTTGTGAGGTTCATCTTTGTCTTCCTCCCTCCCTCCTCTTGCAGCTTATGAAATGCCATCTCACCAGGTGGTGATCAGTAATAGTTGTTTATTTTTTCCAATTTCCTTTCATGACCTATTCTGCCTCTCACCTCCAACAGTGAGGCCTGCGTGGAACATTTGCAGCTCTCTTCATCCCATAGGATTTAATTCCCCAGCTATTTCTACTGACTTCTGGCCCCAGGTTGCAATCCTCTCTCTATTTCTGTTCTCTCCAGCTTGATCTTTTTTCTATCTTCAAGTATTCCTCTTATCTTTGAATGTATCTACATATTCTGAGTTTCCTAGTTCAAAATTTTATCTGTCACTTCTGTGTGTTTGGAGCAGAGAAGGTGCTTCTCCACCAGGAACTTTAGGGGCTTCTATGCAAAGAAAGTTTTGGGGATTTTTAAAGATTGATTTATTTATGCATAAAAGAACTAGAGTACAGGACAGAGGTGTGGGGGGTGGGAAAGTAAGAGCAGTCACCAGAGGCAGAGTGGGAACAGAACAGAACAATTGAAATGCACTGCTGAGGGGAGCAGCAGGCAAGATAGGAGAGATCTGTGCCATGTGTGCCATCTCTCCCTGTCAGGGGATTGAACTCGTGCTACAGTGGCTGAGGATAACTACATAGTGCTGAGACTTAACCCCTTGAGCCCCCAGGGAGGCTCTACAAAGAACATTTTGTGTCTGTTTAACACAGTGGTGGATCTGAGTGTGAGTTTTTAACCCATCATTTACCAGAAGTCTTATCAGCTGTTAAATTCATTGTGAGAAAGAGTAGGCTCTTGGGCCTCCCCGGTGGCGCAGCAGTTGAGCGCTGGGTTGCGAAGCTGCCCGCAGCCTCTGCAGCACCGGTTCGATCCCCGGCTGCTCCCCGGCCACCGGAGGAGGGTCCCACATGGCGCGCAGACCTCTCCTGCCGCCCGCTGCTCCCCTCAGCAGTGTGCTTCGGTCCTTCTGCCTTCTCTGCTCCCCGCTCTGGCTCTGGTGAATTCTCTCACCCTCCCGTGCTTCTGACTGTACCCAGTGCATGTATAAATAAATAAATAAATCTTTAAAAAAAAAAAAAAAGAGTGCCGAGAGCAACATGGCGGCGAGGAGACACTGCGAGTAAGATCTCCCATTAAAAAAAGTTAATAGGGAGGAAAAGCGGCAGGTCCCAGTGAGAACTGGGACACGGAAGATAAACGGACGACTCCAGCAAACTGCCCAAAGAAGAAAGTTGCCATAAAAGAGGACCAGAAGGGAGGGAAGCGCAGAACCCTGCTCCCCCCTCCCCACAAAGTCGGCACTCTCCGACCGGCAGAGAGGAGGGAAACAACAAACCAAAACGGCCAACAAGAAAAACGGACGCAGCAAGTGGGACTGTGAGTGGAAAGGAACTATTTCAGCCACCACACCCCGTGAACGGGAGCTGTGGAGAACCCTGCAGGATCCACTGCGGAGGTGAGCTCCAGGCGTCATTAAAGAGAGCCCCGCCCCCCAGGAGGAGACCAGCACCAGCACACAGCCCTGGGCCACCCGGTAAGCTTGCGCAGAAAGTGGCGCACTGATCCGGATCTGATCCGCAGCTGCCCAGGTCCCCGCGCCTGCGACCTAGGCTTGCAGGGAGACCGCGGAGGCCCTCCCTGAGTGAGCAGGAACCAGGCGCCCAGGCAGGGAAGCGGGATTCAAAAGGCGCCATTCCCGCGCCACTGATCTGGGCTACAGCCCGCGTCCTGGAACTGAGGGCTTTGGAACTGAGACCCGGGGCACGAAATTAGGGGCGTGGGTTCCCCACGACGGTGGGGCACAAGGCAGACACAGCACCCCAAAGCCGTTGAGGTGTACCCTACCATCCCCGCTCTGCTCCCTGTCCCACGGGGTGGAAAATCAGCTCCCCAAGGGCTCTAGGAGAGATCTCTGGCTCCTGAAGGAGCTAGTGGCCAGCTGGGGAGTTAGCCCACACCAGGCCCCTTCCGAACAAGTAGTCTGAGCCCACAGGGAGAGCGAGCACCCACAGCCGGGGCAGACCAGGCGCGCAGAAGAGTGTGCCTGAGACCAGACACGCAGGGAGTGTGTCCCACATCACCATTTTAGAACAGGGACATTTCTTCAGTAAAGACTACCTGCAGAAGGCTTCCTCAGGAGCCAGAGGTGAGCGGGGGAAGTTCGCCCACGCCAGACCCCCTCTGGCCTGCAGTCCAAGCCCAGAGGGGGAGCAGGAACCCACCGCAGGGGCAGACCAGGCGCACAGGGGAGTGTGTCCCCACATCGGCATTTTAGAACAGGGACCTTTCTCCAGTAAAGACTGCTTGAAACTGACAGATGACTCCTGGAGGAACCAGAGGGGAGCAGAGAAGCCCACCCAAGATGCCGGCCAGTCCCAACAACACAGTGTCCCAACGCATACGGCAAATTAGAAAACAGACAGTAGGGAGGAGAAGAACCACACGCAACCTAGCAACTCTCCAGAGAAAAAGCACACCACAAAAAGAAAACCAGCCCCCAGATTGCAACGACAATAACTTGGAAGAATTTCTGAGCCTTCCAGAAAGAGAATTTAAAATTGCCGTGATTAAAAAACTGACAGAAGTCATAAAGGAAAACAATGATAAGGGAAAAATAATCAACGATCAGAAGAATGCAATTGAGTCCCTAGAGAGGGAAAACAATGGTCAGAAGAAAGAAATTGAGTCCCTAAAGAGGGAAGTAAAAGAAATGCAGGAGATCAAAGAATTAATGGAAGAACTAAAGAATTCTGGGAAAAGCAATGAAAGCAGAATAGATGACATGGAAGAACGAATAAGTAATCTTGAAGACACAGAAATAAAAAGAACCAAAACAGAAAAGGAAAGAGAAGTACGAAGGAAAAAGAACGAGGAAAGACTTCGGGAACTATCTGACTCCATGAGGAAAGGAAATATAAGAGTTATAGGAATACCAGAAGGAGAGGAGAGAGATGTAGGAACAGAGAAAATATTCAAAGAGATAATTGAAGAGAACTTCCCAAATGTGAAGAAGGAGCTGAAAATTGATATACAAGAAGCAAGAAGAACACCAAACTTCCACGACGAAAGGAAAAATACAGCAAGACACATAATAGTAAAGCTCCCAAGAATCCAGGACAAGGAAAAAATAATGAAGCTGGCAAGAGGGAAGAAACAGATAACATTCAAAGGAAAACCAATCAGGCTGACATCAGACTTCTCCGAAGAAACACTACGGGCAAGGAGAGAGTGGAGGGACATAGTCAACAGACTCCAAGAAAACAGATGCCAACCAAGAATACTCTATCCCGCAAAGCTCTCCTTCCTCTTTGAAGAAAGAATATGGACCTTCCCAGACAAACAGAAACTCCGGAATTTCATTGCAACTAAACCCCCACTCCAAAAAATACTACAAGGAGTCCTAAAGCCAGAACCTCAGAGGGATGAATAACAATGAAAGAAGGCCAAAAAAAAAAAAGTTATTAAAAGAATAAATAAATAAAATCAAAGGAAAGACAAACACAATGGCAAATACAGATGTTAACATATCAATATTAACTCTAAATGTAAATGGACTAAACTCTTCAATAAAAAGACACAGAGTTGCAGCCTGGATTAAGAAACAAAACCCAACCTTTTGCTGTCTCCAGGAAACACATTTAGCTACAAAAGATAAAAATAGGCTCAAAGTTAAAGGATGGAAAACAATCCTACAAGCAAATGGACCAAAAAAGAAAGCAGGAACAGCTATACTTATATCAGATAAAACAGATTTCAAACTCAAAAAGATAAAAAGAGACCCCAATGGTCACTACATTATGATCAAGGGGATAATACTTCAAGAAGAAATAACACTCATTAACATATACTCACCAAACAAAGGAGCACCAAAATATATCAGACAACTGTTGTCCTCTCTGAAAACAGACATCAGAGAAAACACATACGTAGTGGGAGACTTCAACACACCACTATCAACAATGGATAGATCAACAAGACAAAAAATAAGTAAAGAAACCAAAGCTCTAAATAAGGACCTAGAGCAATTGGGCTTAACAGACATCTATAGAACACTAAACCCCAAAAAAACGGAGTACACATTTTTCTCAAGCGCACACGGATCATTCTCCAGGATCGATCACATACTGGGGCACAAGACAAACATCAACAGATACACCAAGATTGAAATCATATCAACCATCTTTTCTGACCATGAAGGCATCAAACTAGAAATAAACCATAAAAAGAAGGCAAGGAACTTTCCTACCTCATGGAGATTAAAAGCCACACTACTGGAAGACCATTGGACTAATGAGGAGATCAAAGAAGAAATTAAAAAATTTTTTGAATTGAACGACAAGGAGGACACCAATATCCTAAATGTATGGGATGCAGCAAAAGCAGTAATAAGAGGAAAATATATAGCAATAGAAGCTCACATCAAGAAACAAGAAAGAACGCAAAGAAACAACCTAATCTCGAAGCTCAAAGATCTAGAAAAAGAACAACAAAAAAACCCCAAAACCAGTAGAAGAAAAGAAATAATAAAAACCAAAGCAGAAATAAATGAAATTGAAACTAAAAAAACAATCCAAAAGATCAATGAAACCAAGAGCTGGTTCTTTGAAAAAATAAATAAAATAGACAAACCCCTAGCCAGGCTCACAAAGGAAAAAAGGGAGAAAGCACAAATAAACAGGATCATCAATGAAAGAGGAGAAATCACAACGGACACAGCAGAAATCAAAAGAATAATCAGTAACTACTATGAACAGTTATATGGAAACAAGTTTAACAATCTAGAGGAGATGGACAAATTCCTACAACTCTACAATCACCCAAAGCTAGATAAAGAAGAAATAGAACACCTAAACAGACCAATTACAATTAGCAAAATTGAAATGGTAATCAAAAACCTCCCCAAAAACAAAAGCCCAGGACCTGATGGATTTAGAAATGAATTCTACCAAACATTCAGAGACAAATTAGTGCCTATCCTTCACAAACTCTTCCAAAAAATTGAGAAGGAAGGGACAATACCAAACACGTTTTATGAAGCCAACATTACACTAATACCAAAACCGAACAAGGACAACACAAAAAAGGAAAACTACAGGCCAATCTCCTTAATGAACACTGATGCAAAAATCCTCAATAAAATTTCAGCTATCAGAATCCAACAATGTATCCATAAGATAATTCACCATGACCAAGTAGGATTCATTCCAGGGACACAAGGATGGTTTAACATCTGAAAATCAATCAACGTCATCCAACACATCAACAAAAAGAAATATAAAAACCATATGATAATATCAATAGATGCTGAGAAAGCGTTCGACAAAGTGCAACACCCATTCATGATAAAAGCCCTTGAAATTCTTGGGATACAAGGAACATACCTCAACATCATAAAGGCCATCTATGACAAGCCAACAGCCAGTATCATTCTCAATGGTGAAAAGCTGAAAGCAATTCCATTAAGATCTGGAACAAGACAAGGATGTCCACTCTCACCACTGCTTTTCAATATAATACTGGAAGTCCTAGCCAGGGCAATAAGACAAGAGAAAGACATCCAAGGAATCCAAATAGGAAAAGAAGAAGTCAAACTATCACTATTTGCAGACGATATGATATTATACATAGAGAACCCCAAAAACTCCACAGAAAAGCTAATTCAACTCATCAATCAGTTCAGTAAAGTGGCAGGATACAAAATCAACACGCAAAAGTCCGTAGCCTTCCTATACACAAACAATAAATCTGAAGAAGAAGAAATCAAAAAAACCATCCCTTTTGTTATTGAAACAAAAAAAATCAAATATTTGGGAATAAATCTAACAAAAGAGGTGAAGGACCTATACAAAGAAAACTATAAAACACTGTTAAAAGAAATAGAAGAAGACACAAAGAAATGGAGAGACATCCCCTGCTCATGGATTGGAAGAATAAACATTATTAAAATGGCCATCCTTCCAAAAGCAATATACAGATTCAATGCTATTCCAATCAAAATTTCAATGTCATTCTTCAAAGAAATAGAACAATTATTGATGAAATTCATATGGAATCACAAAAAACCCCGAATAGCCAAAGCTCTCCTGAAAAAAAAAAGAAGGGAATGGAGGCATCACACTCCCAGACTTCAAACTGTACTACAAAGCCATAATCATCAAAACTGCATGGTATTGGAACAAGAACAGACATACAGACCAATGGAATCGAATAGAAAATCCAGAAATAAACCCACAGATTTATGGTCAACTAATCTTTGACAAAGGAGCAAAGAATATGCATTGGAGCAAAGAAAGTTTGTTCAATAAATGGTGCTGGGAAAACTGGGTCGCTACATGCAAAAGAATGAAGCTTGACCACTACCTCACACCATACACAAAAATCAACTCAAAATGGATTAAAGAACTAGACATAAGACCTGAAACCATAAAATATATAGAAGGAAATATAGGCAAAACACTACGTGATTTGCACATCAAAGACATCTTTACAGACACATCACCCAAAGCAGTGATAGTGAAGGCAAAGATAAACAGCTGGGACTACATCAAATTAAAGAGCTTTTGCACAGCAAAAGAGACAATAACAAAAACAAAGAGAAACCCCACCAACTGGGAGAACATTTTTGCACCCAACACTAATGATAAAGGACTGATCACAAAAATCTGCAAAGAGCTGATGAGACTCAACAACAACAAAGAAAATAATCCAGTCAAAAAATGGGCAGAAGAGCTAAAAAGAAACTTCTCTGAAGAGGAAATGCAAATGGCCAACAGGCATATGAAAAAATGTTCAACATCACTTGTCATCAGGGAAATGCAAATCAAAACTACCATGAGATACCATCTTACACCAGTGAGAATGGCACATATTAAAAAACTAGCAACAACAAATGTTGGCGAGGGTGTGGTGAAAAAGGAACTCTTCTGCACTGTTGGTGGGAGTGCAAACTGGTCCAACCACTGTGGAAAGCTGTGTGGAGATTTCTGGACCTACTAAACATAGAGCTTCCATATGATCCAGCAATTCCACTCCTAGGTATTTACCCAAAGGACACAGAAACATCAATTCCAAAGAACACCTGCACCCCTATGTTTATAGCAGCACTGTTTACAATAGCTAAGCTTTGGAAACAACCCAAATGCCCAAAAATAGATGACTGGATCAAGAAGATGTGGTACATATACACCATGGACTATTACTCAGCATTCAAAAAAGATAAACACATGCAATTTGCAGCAACATGGATGGCGCTGGAAGGGATCATGCTCAGCGAAATAAGCCAAAAAGAAAAAGAAAAATACCGGATGGTCTCACTCATAGCAGGAATCTAGAAAACTTAAATAAGGGACCAGGAAAATGAATATAAGAAAGTGAAAATCAAAATCAACAAAAAACTATGAACCAGAGACACTTTTAGGGGGGCGGGGGCGGGAGGGGAGGGACTGGGGTCAGAATGGGGGGGCTGCAATTGTATGGGGAATATAACAATAAAATTCATAAAAAAAAATACATAGTTAAAAAAATAAAAATAAATAAAAATAAAAAAATAAAAAAGAAAGAGTAGGCTCTTTTGGAGTAGATTATTTCTGCAGGGCTGAATCAATTATGAACCAACTCTTTAATGCTGGAACCATTAAAAGATATGCTGGGTTACAAAATCAAAGAGATCGATTCCAAATTCCCATGGTAAGTCATTATTGAACCTCTGAAGTGATGCACAGCAACCAAGCTGTTTTGGAGAGTTGAATCAATGATTTTGTTAATGACCCAACTTAATTATGAGAATATTCAGCATCTGCCCCTAGGATATTACCAAAAGCATGTCACAGGCTCAACACTGAAAAGTCAAATCTGTGAAGGGCCAGGGTAAAGTTGGACACACATAACCTGGTGACCACCTACAAAAAAGAATGCCTCTTCCCCAACCCAAAGCAGGTCCTTCATCCACCAGAGTAGGGTGCGCAGATTTGGCACATGCTCAAAAGTATGGATTTTGGAATCTAAATGAGTGTGAATCCCAGTTCTGCCACTGGTTGGTGCTATGAAATTGGGCAAGTTAACTGTCTGCCTCATTTTCTCATGTGTTGAGAAAGGAATAATAACCATCCTCCCTCCTAGAAATGTCGTGAGCATGAAATGAATTAATGTGTGTAAAATGCTAGCCTGGAATAGTATGTCTGTTTCTCAAAAAAATTAATACAGAATCACCTATGACCCAGCAATTCCACATCTGGGTATACACCCAAAAGAAATGAAAGCAGGGACTCAGATATTTGCACATTCATATTCATTATCTGTAATAGCCAAAAAAAGGTGGAAGTAACCCAAGTGTAGAAATGTAGGTATAATTAATACATAAATGGATAAACAAAATGCAGTATATATGTACATGGAATATTATTCAGCCTTAAAAAGAAAGGAGATTCTGGGCCTCCCTGGTGGCGCAAGGGGTTAAGACGCAGCACTATGAAGTTATCTGCAGCCTCTGCAGCACGAGTTCAATCCTCAGGCCAGCCAGGGAACTACCCACATGGTGCAGTAGACCTCTTCTGTCTCGCCCACTGCTCCCCTCAGCAGTGTATTTCTGCTGAAATACACTTCTGCTGTTCTCTTCCCCACTCTGTCTCTGGTGGATCCTCTCACCCTCTGTACCTCTGGCCTGTACCCCAGTTCTTGTATGCATAAATAAATAAATCTTGGGGAAAAAAAAAGGAGATTCTGATAGACGTTACGCAGTGGATGCATCTAGAGGGCATATGCTGAGTGAAATAAGCCAGATTCACCCAAATCCTGCCATGATTCCACTCACAAGAGGCACCTAGAATAGTCAAATTCACAATGACAGAAAGTAGATGGGTGGTTGCCAGACACAGAGGGAAGAGGCAGAAGGGGCAGTTGGTGTTTGCTGGGGACAGTGTTTCAGTTTTTCAAGGTAAGAGCTCTGGGGATGGAGTGTGTGTGGGGCTGCACAACAGTGTGAATGTGCTAAGTGCCACTCAATTATGCACATAAAAAGACTAAGATGATAAGTTTTTATGTGATGAATATTTCACCACAATATTTTTTATTAAAATTTTTTAGACTCTTTATGCATACAAGAGCTGGGGTACAGGCCACAGTTATGGGGGTGAGGGGATTCACCAGAGACAGAGTGGGGAAGAGAACAGGCGGATCTACTGAAATACACTGCTGAGGGGAGCAGCGGGCAAGGCAGGAGAGGTCTGCTGTGCCATGTGGGTCACCTCCCTGGCCAGTCGGGCATGGAACTCTACTGGAACTCCCAAGAGGAGGAGAACTGGATCCTGTCTTCAAGCTCAAGGTTTAAGAGGGTGGGCAAATATCTAACAATATAGCAATAACATCCTACACATGTTCTGGGTAATAAAAGCCTATGGTGACACCAGGGGACAGCAGAGGTGGGGGGGGGCGTGGGCGGGTGGCAAATGGCCATTTCCTTTTAGAACACACAACAAAAGTCAGGAAGCCTTTCTGGGAAGTGTAATGTGGGACCCAAATTCTGAATCCCAACAGTAACTGTCCTGGTCGGGAGGCTGGGGACAGAGCGACAAGGCAAGGCTGGAGGTATGACCTGTCTGGTGTGTTCATGGACACCCTTGGTTCTGCTGGTTCTGGGTGACAGAAGAGACCTGGGCCAGCAGAAGACGGAGCTGGAGAAGGAGGCACAGACACTTTTGGGTCTGGCAGGGTGTAGGGTAAGGAAAAATGTCAGGCTTTCCTGCCCTCCCGCCATCAGGATAGATGATGGATCCTTGTGGTCCTGAATGCATGCCTGATGGCGGGCACCTGGAATAGGGTGTGGGCATAGGTAGATGGGATTCACCTGGGCTGAGATTGGGCTTTTAAGGGCGGCGTCACGGGGATGCCAGCAGAAGCCGAAAGAGAAGCCGAGAAAGAAGCAGAGAAGCAGAGAGAAGGCCAGAGAGCCCAGATAGAGTGAGGATTTGCTGGGGGCTGGGAGGACTGCAGCACCCCTGCCTGCTGTGTACCTGGTAAACCCCAATAAAAGACCTGCAAAAGCCACTGAGGACTCTGACTCCTTTACCGGTCTGCTGGATCATAGAAAACCTGCTCAGTGTCCATTCCTGACCCTACACAGGGTATTTGGACAGTCACCTGGAGGGAACGGGAAAAGACTGAAAGGTTCCCCCAGCAGGGAGGACACGGTCACCCAGGAGTTAGAACCACCACCTGAAACACGAGATGAATTACTCTATTTATTCATTGTTGTTTCCACACGAAGTAGCAACTGGTAAAAAGCCAAAAAGTCTACTGCTTTCAGGTCTGCTCAGAGAGGTGATACATAAGGGTATATGAAGCATCAAGTACTTATTCAGACCCAAACTGCTCATACAGGAAGGAGAGCTGCACTTTCTGCACATGGTTCTCCCTCCGACGTGCAGTTGTGACTGTGCAACTCTGGCAGCAGAGCGAAGTTCTCTATTCTTTTTCTTGGCTTTGTTTCAACAAGTTTTGTTGTGACCTTGTATTTTATCTCAATGAATTAGCTTTCAAATAAAAAGATTAGCCATCAAGAATCTTGCCTATTCTAGGGCCTCCCCGGTGGCGCAGCGGTTGAGCGCTGGGTTGCGAAGCTGCCCGCAGCCTCTGCAGCGCCGGTTCAATCCCCGGCTGCTCCCCAGTCACCGGAGGAGGGTCCCGCATGGCGCGCAGACTCTCCTGCCGCCCGCTGCTCCCCTCAGCAGTGTCCTTCGGTCCTTCTGCCTGCTCTGTTCCCCGCTCTGGCTCTGGTGAATCCTCTCACCCTCCCGCGTTTCTGACTGTACCCAGTGCATGTATAAACAAAACAAACAAATAAATAAAAAAAAAAAACATGCCTCTATAAAAAAAAAAAAAGAATCTTGCCTATTCTAATACTTTACATTGGCAGCAACATACACACCTAGAGTTTGTTGCCTGCAATCCAGACCCTGAAACTTATCCCAAAGATTTCCATGGAATATGAAGGCTCTCCCATCAGCTATGGCCAGAAAAATCTGTTTCCCATCAAGTCAGAACAGCGCTGTTGAGTTTCCAGGAGATACAACAAACTATTGCATCCCAAGGTTTTGCTGGATAATTATACTTCCGGATTTCACCAAGCTGCAAAGAATTCTCACTAGTTATACCAGAACATCCTGTTTCCTGCAAGCAAATATCATTCCTAGGCATTTGCTCATCCTCTCAATGGCCATGTACATCCAGAACAAGAATTTGCCAGGTGCAAATTCTCGTATTAGCAAGGTATACAAAAATCTTAGAAATTTCAGGGCTTATGAACCAAATAACTCAGAAAGTTTGTTCTTTGCAAACAAGTCAGTATGGTTTTGAGTTTTGTATTAAGTGACGTGAAAAGATTTAACAGAGCATTTCTTGGATTGCGGCTTTGACTGTGATGAGCCTCTGCAGAAAGTTCTAACCATTATTCTCAATATGGGACTCAAGGGTCTGAGATTTGAAGTTTGTATCACTCACTTATCTCTGAAACTTCAAGTCAGCACCCCAGTTCATTAATCTGGGGACCAAAAACTAGCAGCAATGCCATGAACTTCCCAGGTGTGACAGTGTAAGCAGGTTATTTCACTGCATTTCATCCCTGGTTAATAGGAGATTCTGACCCTTGCTTTCGTATTCTAGAATGATGGTTCTCAATTGAAAGTGATTTTTGTGCGTGAAAGTGATTTTGGCAATATTTGGAGACATTTTTTATGTCATGACTGGGTGTGGGGGTGGAGAAGGGCTGCTGCTGGCATCAGGTGGTTAGAGGCTGGGGATACTGCAAAACACTCTACAGTACATAGGGCAGCCTTCCTCCCAGCCCCAAAGAATTATCTTACCCAATCTAAAATGTCAGTTGTGTCAAGATTGAAAAACCTTGGTCTAAAACTAGAATCCAAATACCTGAATGTCTACCATTTAGAACTCTCAGAGAGGGCCTCCCCGGTGGCGCAGCAGTTGAGCGCTGGGTTGCGAAGTTGCCCGGCCTCTGCGGTGCCGGTTCGATCCCCGGCTGCTCCCTGGCCACCGGAGGAGGGTCCCACATGGCGCGCAGACCTCTCCTGCCGCCCGCTGCTCCCCTCAGCAGTGTACTTCGGTCCTTCTGCCTGCTCTGCTCCCCGCTCTGGCTCTGGTGAATTCTCTCACCCTCCCGTGCTTCTGACTGTACCCAGTGCATGTATAAACAAACAAACAAACAAACAAATAAATAAATAAATAACATGCCTCTATAAAAAAATAAAATAAAAAAAATAGAACTCTCAGAGAGTCAAGCTTTTCTGCCCATCAAAATCATTCTTTTTGTAATAGTGAGAGTTATAGGAAGGGGCCAGACTAGACTACATTTCTCAGGCTTCTTTACAAATTAGTATGGTCATGTGATTAGCTCTCACCAAAAGCATGTGTCTTGGAGTATTGTCGTCTAGGAATTATCTTTCCTCTTTGCTGGCAAGATGTAGCTGACAATTAGGCTACAGCAGAGCCACAGATTGGATCTGGAGTTCTGACTCACCATGAAAGAGAGTCACCCATCAACTAAGAGCAAGTGCTACAATATGACACATAAATAGAAATATATTTGTGTTTGAACATTTATACATCTCTGGGTCTATTGGTCCTGGTAGTTTGGCTCTGATAATAAACAGCTGTTTCCCATGGTCTATTTTGGCCTTAGGATCTCCCTATGTTGAGAGCCATGGGTCAAGCTCTCCTACTGTAGCTAAAACACCACTGGTTATCAAAACAAGTGAGAAATGGGTGCGGCTCCCACATGAACCATGCTTTCTAGTACATGGAGACCTGCTCACCTGCCAAGTGGCCCATCTTCACCTCCAACCCTGCTGCTCTAAGCAAGGGAATTGGGGTGCTGCCTCAGCAAGCATACCACAGAGTTCACATATCATAATCCTTCCCCCACCTATGCCTACCATTTGTGGTCAGTGTTATCCAAAATATGACAGGAGGGCCTCCCTGGTGGCACAGGGGTTAAAGACAGTGCTATCAAGCTATCACCAGCCACCGAAGCGCAAGTTGGATCCCCACATGGCACAGCAGACCTCTTCTGTCTCGCCCGCAGTGTCTTCAGTCCGTCTGCCTGCTCTGCTCCCCGCTCTGTCTCTGGTGAATCCTCTTACCCCCTCCCACACTTCTGGCCTGTACCCCAGCTCTTGTATGCATAAATAAATAAATCTTTAAAAAAACAAAATATGATTCTAACTGCAAGATGTGATAATAAATCATAAAACATGATGGCACATGAAATCTGCTATATGACTAAAGTTGGGAAATTTTTGCAAGATAAACTGCCTTCCATGCCGCTCAAGTAATCCTTCTCCGATTCATAGCATTTATCATACGCTGCAGTTACTCGCTTGTTTGTTTGCTTATTTATTGCCGATCTCTGACTAGAATGTATACTTCTGAGGGCTGAGATCTGGTCTGTCTTGGTCCTTGCAATGTTCCTCATGCCCACCACAGCATTTGGGATGTGTGCAAAAGAGGGTGCCTTTCGCCAAAGCTCAGAGTGTGCTAGGGTTTTGCTGGGGGTCTGCTCCACTTCTTCTGTGTGTGTGGTGACTCAATATCTGCAGACACTTTTCTGAATCTGCTCTTGCTGGTTTCATGCCTGCAGAGATTCCTTGAAGCCTCTGAGACTTGAATGGCAGTTGCTTCCTAATTTCTAGTATAATCTCCCACTGCTTTAATATCTTAGTCATTTCAGTGATAACTTGGAAGGTGGGAATTCTTGGTACAGAGTCAAGATTAGAGAGAAATAAACTGTAATCAAGCTTTGGGGATGGTGTTCAAAGTCTCCCCTCTCAAGTTTTCCCCATTCATTCCAGAAATGTTTATGTTATTTTTTTAAAGATTTATTTATGATACAAGAACTGGGTACAGGCCAGAGGTGTGGGGGGTGAGAGGATTCATCAGAGACAGAGTGGGAACAGAACAGGCAGATTGACTGAAATATACTGCTGAGGGGAGCTGCAGGCAAGTCAGAAGAGGTCTGCTGTGCCTTGTGGGTAGCTCCCTGGCCAGGGATCGAACTCTTGCTGCAGTGGCTGCGATAGCTTCATAGGTTGCATCTTAACCCCTTGTGCCACTAGGGAGGCCCCATAAATGTTTATGTTAAACACAAAGTACCAAGTCCTCCTGCTGACCACCCTGCAGCATTTGCCACCATTGGCAAAGAGCATTAACTGCTCTTTCCTATCTGGAATGTTCTCCAGCCTTGGTTTCCACAGCACTGCAGTCCGAGACTCTGCCCTTACCTAGTGTGCCTTCCTCCCCCTTGACATCACCCCAGGTCCTCTTCAAAGTTCTCCTTTCTAGTCCAGCATGTTAAATGACCTCGTGCCCCACTGATCTGTCTTTGACCATCTTCTCATCCCTGGTGACCACACCGACTTACTTGGGCTTGGCTACTTCTAAGTGTAGCAGCTCTCAATGACACGGGTCGTGTCAGATCACGTTTCTTTGCTTTCGCAATATGCATCTCATCTCAAGCTCAAAATGTGCAGAGCAGAAATCGTTCTCCCCACACTCTTGCTCCTCTGGCTTCTTGTCTTTCCTTCACATCTTCCTGCTGCTCATCCAACTTTAACAAGTCCTGTCAATTCCACACCCTCAGCAGCACCCTAGGACCTACTCTGCATCCTGCCTATCCTTCCTCAGCTTCGGCTTGCATCGTGTTTTATGTCTACATGTCTTCTCACCTCTGGTTCTGCACTCCCGTCAGCTACCTGCAGCCTCCTCTAGAATAATCTTCCCACAACACAGCACTGTCAGAATACGCACTGACTTTAACTTTCAACACCTCAATATCTTGAATGCCAGCTTAAGCCCCAAAGCCCTGTTGTTTAAAGCCTCGCTCCTGTTCACCTTTCCAGATGCGCTCCACTCCTTGCTTTCTGTACACCAACTCTGTGGAACCACTTGCAAGTGCCCAGTGTGCCAAGCAAGCTGCTTCATCGTTGAAGATGCCGCCCTTAAGTCACCCTGGAAAATGCCACCCACCCTTAATTTCCAGTTCACCGGGACATTCTTAGGACCCTCTTCCTCCATTGTGCCTCCTGGTACCCACACTGTATTTAGTTCTGTCTCAGTCTCTATCATACTTTATTTCATTTATTTGATTACAAGTCTTTTTATATTTATTTATTTTTTGGGTAGTAGTATAGGTCAGTGCAGGGGGTGAGAGGACTCACCAGAGACAGAGTGGGGAGCAGAACAGGCAGATTTACTGAAATACACTGCTAAGGAGAGCAGCAGAGGAGACAGGGGAGGTCTGCTGTGCCTTAGGTGGGTTAGCTCCCTGGCTGGGGATCGAAGTCAGGCCATAGCAGTGATAGTGCTGAGACTTAACCCCTAGAACACCAGGGAGGCCCTCCAAGTCTCTTCCCCAGCCAGACCATAAATTTCACAACACATGCTTTCGGAATCACACGAGTGACTATCACACAAGCTCCACGAAAGGGGGTTTTGTTGGTTCATACACTGCTTAATCCTCAGAGCCTGAAACAATGCTTGCTATAGAGCAGCTATGCAGCAAAAAGTTGGTGAGCCTGTGAGTGGATACAAATAAAAATAGATACACCAAATGCAAATCAAAAGCACATATTCTAGAGACCAACTCTCCAGGAGTCAACAAATCTATGGAATTTTTCTTCAAAACAAGCCCAAGGAAATATCACTACTCCTTCTTCCCCTCAATGGCCAGATACCAGCCGAGCAACCGTCAGCTGCCTCCCAGGCTTGGGATGACTCACGGGAGAGCTTTCTTGGGGAGGAGTGGGAGGAGATGATGGTTGACAAAAATAACCACAGACACTTGAAGCATCATCAAGCCTCTGTCTGTGGGGTGAACAGGGGTGAATCTAAAGGTTTCTCCCGGGCAAGGCAAGGGAGGTATTCACCCTTCTAGTACCAGCGGCTATGACTTTCGGGGTCAGAGAGTCAGACAAACTTAAGGTGAACAAAATAAAATGGCCACTGCTCCCAAGCAGCCAGCTGCTAGTGATCTATGTGAAGCTGCTCTGTAATTGTGAAGGAAGCGCAGATGGGAGGAGTGATTGTTAAACGTCATTAATTTGATGATTCCTTCTGTGTCTTTTTTTTTTTTTTAAAAAAAAGGGCTTTCCCACACTTGATCTCATTGGATGAGCACATCAACCAGGAGAGAAGAGCAATTCTGCAGACGAAAAAAAAAAGACTCAGAATCGGGCCTCCCCGGTGAGGCAGCAGATGAGCACTGGGTAGCGAAGCAGCCCGCAGCCTCTGCAGCGTCAGTTCGATCCCCAGCTACTCCCCGGCTACCGGAGGAGGGTCCCACATGGCGCGCAGACCTCTCCTGCCGCCCGCTGCTCCCCTCAGCAGTGTACTTCGGTCCTTCTGCCTGCTCTGCTCCCCGCTCTGGCTCTGGTGAATTCTCTCACCCTCCCGCGCTTCTGACTGTACCCAGTGCCTGTATAAATAAATTAATTAATTAAAAAAAAAGACTCAGAATCAGTGACTTGCTTAGAAACTGATACTCAAGATGGTCCAAGGACTGGCAGCATCAACATCACCTGGGAATTTGTTAGACATGCGAAGTCTAGGCCTCACTTCAATCTGCTGCGTCAGAAACTCTGTAATGAGGGCCTCCAGGTGACTGAAATCCATGCCTAAGTTTGACACTGACTTAAGAGTCATGCAGGTAGCAAGTTACAGACCCTGGGTGCTATCCCTCACTGAGCTACTTGCAGGTTAATAAATAACAGTTTCCTGCTCCTACTTGCTCCATGAAGCCCTGTACAGACCAGGTACAGCTACATCTCCAACTTTTGCAACTCCAATGTCCTTCTCACTGGCTTCCTCTGTTTCTTAGACTTGTGTAGGATAAGTGATTATCAGGCTTTTCTGCCCTCCCACCATTGGCATTGATAATAGATCCCTGTGGTCCTACATGCATGCCTGATGGTGGGCACCTGGAGTAGGGTGTGGGCATGTATAGATGGGCACACCTGGGCTAAGACTAGGGCTTATAAGAGTGGTGTCACAGGAACGGAACCAGCAGAAGAGAAAGAACGAGACCACAAGAGAATGCCAGAGAGCCCAGAAAAGAGTGAAGACTCACTGAGGGCTGGGAGGCCTGCCAGCCCTCTGGCACCCCTACCTTCTGTGTACCTGGTGAAAGGCCAATAAATGCCTGAAAAAGCCACCGAGAGCTCCAGGACTCTCCCTTACCCATCTGCCTGGATCATAGAGACCCTACTCTGTGCCTCCTGCCGCTACAACTTGCCAAACTCTTTTCTGCCCCAGGACCTTTGCACAGACTATTTCCTGTGCCTGGAATGCCATCCTCCTGGCTTGATTCTTTTCACTTTAAGTCTCACGGCAAGCAAACTTTTTCATTTTGCATGAATGAAACACTACTACTCATTCAACAACTTCCCCCCTCCCCCTCCCTCCAGCCCTTGGCAACCACTACCCTACTGTCTGACTCTGTGAGTTTAATTGTCACATACCTTATATAAGTGAAATCTGCAGTATTTGTCTTTCTATGACTGGCTTGTTTCATTTAGTACAATGTCTTCAAAGTCTATTCATGTAGCATGTGACAGGATTTCTTCTTTTTTTTCTTTAAAGGTTTATTTATGTATACAAGAATGGGGGTGTGGAGCATGAGAGGATTCACCAGAGACAGAGTGGGGAACAGAACAAGAGGAATAACTGAAATGCACTGCTGAGGGGAGCAGCGGGCAAGTCAGGAGAGATCTGTTGCGCCATGTGGGTATCTCCCTGGCTGGGGATCGGACTCTTGCTGCAGTAGCTGTGATAGCTTCATAGGTTGCATCTTAACCCCTTGCGTCACCAGGGAGGCCCAGGATTTTTCCCTTTTTAAGGCTAATACTTGATTATATGCATCTACCACATTTTCTTTATCCATTATTCATTGATCAACATTTAGTTGTTTCCACCTCTTGGCTATTGTGAATAATGAGGCAATAAACATGGGTGTGCAAATATTTCTTTGACATCCTGTTTTTAGCCCCTTGGATAAATACCCAGAAGTGCAATTGCTGGATCATATGGTAGATCTATTTTCAATTTTTTTTTTTTTACATTTCAAAAGGACAGGTTTATTAGGAAAAGGAGAAAGAAAAAGAGAGACACCTGCATAGTGCCAGATGGGCAGGAGTGATGCCTATTTTTGATTTTTTGAGGAACCTCCATACTGCTTTCTATATGTCTGCACCATTTTGCATTCCTACCAGCAGTGCAGGAAGGTTCCAATTCTATCCCTGGTGGAAAACAGTCCAGCATTAATCCTAAAGCTAAACAATTCCACTCTTATAGCTGCCCCATGTGTGTAACAAGGAATGCAGGAATATCCATAAAAGCACTCTTCCCAATAGCAAAGGCTAGAAACCACTTGAATGATGGGTAGTAGGAGAGCAGAGAAAGATACTAAGGTACATTCACACCATTGACTGCTACACACATTCTAAAAAAATGAATTAGAGGGACACACAGCAGTAAGGACAATTCTTACGATAAAACATTAAATGAAAAACAATACCTATAAAAAATTCCATATAGGTCCTCCCAGGTGGCCTAGGGGTTAAGTCTGGTGCTATCACTGTGACTGCCCACCACAATGGCCCGAGTTCGATCCTTGGCCAGGGAGGTGACCCACATGGCGCAGCAGACCTCTCCTGTCTTGCCCGCTGCTCCCCTCAGCAGTGCATTTCAGTACATCTGCCTGTTCTGCCCCCCATTCTGTCTCTGTTGAATCCTCTCACCCACCCCCCACCCCCACCCCGCACCTCTAGCCTGCACCCCAAGTTTTCTATGCAAAAATAAATAAAATCTTTGAAAAAAACTCCATATAGCAAGATGCCCTTTCATAAAGTTAAAAACAATCAAAATGAAAAGTAGACACTCTTTAGGAACACACATAAATACCATACTACTATATAAAGAATATGGGGACAGAGAAAAATGGGTGGAGGTATGGATAAAACAAGATTGGGCATGATTTGAAAAGTTAAAATCCAGAAAAAAAGGTGTATGTAAATTCACTATACGAGTCTTTCTAGCTTTGTGTAGGTTTGAAATTTCCCAGTATACAAAGAAATTTTATTATTTTTTTTCATCAACAGGTTTATTAAGGAAAAGAGAAAAAGGAAACAGAGATGCCTGCACAGACACAAACAGGCTCTTTTAAAAGGCAAGTGCTCCCAAGTATTAAATAATATAAAGAGTAAATAAAGCACGGACTGATGAATACAGGATTCAGGAAGCAGGGCGACCGGGTGGAAGGGAACCCTCAGATGCAATGTCAGTTATTGTCAAAGGTCTGGCTGGCGCTGTTTTGTTTTGGATGGTGAGTTCATGGGCATTATTATATAATTAGCTAAATAACAAAATTAAAACAAGCCATGCATGAAGCAATGAAATAATTAGAGAAGTAGAGGGAAAGCATGGAGTCAGCCTGCACACAGTTCTCAGTGGCTTAGATGGATGCATCCAAGATGTGTCTTTCTGGGGCTCAGTTTGCAGGGAGGGAGTTTGTAACTCTTGGAGACCCAGAAGCTCGTTCTCCTGCCTCCAGCCTGTGCACTGCCTCTTCTCTCCTCCAAGGATTTCTCTTGCCTGCAAGTGAGGTAAGCGTGTCCTCCTGGCAAAGGCCTGAGCACTGAGCAGGGTTTTCTAGAGCTTCAAGTCTCCTAATAAGAGCTGGCTCCATGTCTGGGATGTCACGCAGGCAGTCTGCTCACACCATCAGACTTTCAGACTAGAATGTTGGGGGTTACATTCATCCCCAGCTCTTGTAGCATTCAGGGACCCTGAAATATTTTACCTGGTGGCTGAAAGAAGGTACCAGTTATTGGAAGAATTGCAAAGAGAGAAATAGGCCAACCTGGGTACCCCAGAAAGGGGGTGGGACCCCTTTGTTGCATGTGCATGTGGGGGGTGTGTATGTATCTGTGTTTACTGTTCCCTCATGGTCAGTCAGTTCCTTCAGTGATGCCCTAAATTCTAAGGTCCAGAAGTGGTTCTATCCTTTTCACAACCTTTTTTTTTTTTAAATTTATTTATTTATGCATACAAGAACTGGGGTGGAGGCCAGAGGTGGGGGTGTGTGTGAGAGGATTCACCAGAGACAGAGTGGGGAGCAGAAAAGGCAGATTGACTGAAATACACTGCTGAGGGGAGCAGCGGGTGACGCAGGAGAGGTCTGCTGCACCATGTGGATTGCTCCCTGGCCAGGGATGGAACTCATGCTGCAGTGGCTGCAGAAAACTTCATAGGGAGAGCTTCATAGGTTGCGTCATAACCCCTGTGCCACCAGGGGGGCCCCCTCCTCTTCACAACCTTAAGGAGACCTCAGAAGAAAAAAACTTATACTTGCTTCCTCCCCACACCCCAACTTTACCAGGCTCTTCTCAGATGTGGTCTGGGGACAGCCCAGGGTGGCAGTTTGAATGTACCTGGAAACACATTAAAATGCAAATGGCCCTGATTCACTGAATCAAAAACTCAGGGTGGGCTGAGCATTCTGGCTTTCAATAGTTCTCCAGGGGAGTCTGATGCAGGCTCAAGTTCAAGAACCACTGCTTTGGGTACATTTTATCCCACCCCTCAGGTCCTTTCTGGCTTCACTTCCTTCCCTGATGATCTCCCAGAGGTCACTGTTTCCAAGATCTAATGTCACCTATCCAGCCCTAAGACACCCCAATATTGGTCCATCTAATCCCTCACTTCTTGGTTCTGATTCTGATCCAGTCAGAGGCTGTTGGGAGCAAACTGCACAAAAGCAACATTCCCCTCAGACCTCCTTGTCCCACACCCTGCCCAACCTCCCCTCCATCTGTCAAACAGCTCCCTCTCCCAATCCCCTCAGCTGCCACCTGTCACCTCTCCATAAGCCCTGACTTCTCCCCTGGCATTTTATTTTATTTATTTTTTAAAGATTTATTTATGTATGCATACAAGAACTGGGATACAGGCCAGAGGTGTGGGGGGTGAGAGGACTCACCAGAGACAGAGTGGGGAACAGAACAGGCCAATTGCTCTACATACACTGCTGAGGGGAGCAGTGGGCGAGACAGGAGAGGTCTGCTGCACCTTGTGGACAGCTCCCTGGCCAGGGAAAGAACTCATGCTGCAGTGGCTGTGGACAGCTTCATAGGCTGCGTCTTAACCCCTTGCGCCACCAGGGAGGCCCTCCCCTAGCATTTGAGCAAGTAGCTTTCTATGTCAAGAGAAAAATTAGACCAGGAGGAACGACACAGCCCCCAATCTCTTCCCATCTGCAAACCTATTTGCGTGTTTCATCCTCCTTCTCCAAATCAGAGTTTGCCTGAGGTTTGTCTGAGGCTCATCACTCCAGCTACTGCTCGACTTGAACCCACCTCGCCAGGGGCCGGGGGCCAGCAGGCCATCCTCCCCTGCACTCTTCCTGCCCAAGTCCTCTCCCTATACTCAGAGACAAGAGACAACTACATAACAACATTTTCAAACGGAATTGTTAAGCATATACATTAAGCATCTCTACTTTCTACAGCAGTGCAGGCTTGGTTTTTATTTTCAGCTCTCCATTTACTATCAAGAAGGCACTGGCCACATTCTTTACATTTTCCTAAACTTTAGCTTCTTCCTCTGTAAAAACGGGTATCATGACACTTTTTACATGATTATGAAGTAAAAGGTTACATATTATGAATGTAAAACATATTACAGCAATAAAATCTTGAGGTGTTGGGTAAATATATATACCATCTGATATTAGATCTTTTTTAGAATATTTCTTTTTTTTTAATTTATCTTATTTATTTATGCATACAAGAGCTGGGGTACAGGCCAGAGGCGTGTGGCTAGGGGTGGGGGACGGTGAGAGGATTCACCAGAGACAGAGTGGAGAGTAGACCAGGAAGTTGACTGAAATACACTGCTGAGGGGTATAGCGGGGTAGACAGGAGAGGTCTGCTGTGCCATGTGGGTCAGCTTCCTGGCCAGGGATAGAACTCATGCTGCAGTGGCTGCTGATAGCTTCACAGTGCTGAGAATTAACCCCTTGTGCCACCAGGGGTTAATGCCTCTTGATATTAGATATTCTTATTTAAACATTCATATAGGGGTCTCCCTGGTGGCCTAGGGGTTGAGACTCAGCACTACCACTGGAATGGGCTAAATTTGATCCCTGGCCAGGGAGCTGACCCACTTATGGTGCAGCAGACCTCTCCTGTCTTGCCCGCTGCTCCCCTCAGCAGTATATTTCAGTCAATTTGCCTGTTTTGCTCTACACTCTGTCTCTGGTGAATCCTGTCACCACCCCCCCAACGATTCTGGCCTGTACCCCAGTTCTACGCAAAAAAAAGTAAAATATTTTTTAAAATTCATATAATTTGAATGATCTTTAAATTTCATTAGGCACCTTATACTTAACATTCTTACGACATGAGTAGAATCTTAAGAGAACGTTCAAAGAAGAAAGCATGACAAGAATTCCCGAATCCCGGGTTTGATGGCATTGTAACACACTTCCCATGCTACAAAATTACTTGCTTGAAAGAGAATGATTGAAAAGACAAATACGCTGGTTCCCTCTTAATAAGATGATCTATCTTCTTTGTGAGAAGCAAGCAAACAACAACAGCAAACACCAGCTCCTCTGGTTACTGTCCTATTCACAGTTTCTTGAAAGAACGAGCTCCTTAGCTTCTTTCCTAGTCTTACCTGCCTCCCCTTCACTCCTTAATCCCATGCAAATTGATTTCCTGAAGATCATCAGTAGCTTCCTTGTTGACCAATTCAACTGGTATATTAGTGCTTCTGTCAGTTTATCGAGCGCACCAGACACTCAGTTCCCGACACTAAGCTACAACATTGGAAGTGGCCATGCATTTTTTCACTCAATAAATGCTTACAGAACTCCTCCAAGGTGCCAGGTACTGGGCTCATAGACACTGGTGGACAACCAGTCCTTGAGCACAGGCAGTAAGACTGGGAGCACTTTCAAGGGTAAAGGAGTCCCAGAAATCATCCCTGATGAGTTTAACCTAAAGGCATGGAAGGACTAACCCAACAGAGGATGGAAGAGGGTGCTCCATCAGAACAGTGTGTGCAAAGGAACAACAGAAACATGGTACAAGATATGATAACATATTGACAGTAGACTCACATGGAGGAGGTTCTAGGAGGCATTCAGGGAGGGCTTCCTGAAGGAGATGACACCTAAACCAAGTCTTCAGGGATGACTAGGCATCTGTTAAGGAGGAGGACAACTCAGAAAGATAATGCAGTATGTACAAAGGCATAAAGTACGGCAACCTGGAAGAGGTGTCATATGGGATGACTGAACTGTAGGACATGAGGACAGTATAGCACCTGGGGACCTCGAATCCATGTTAAGTCCGGAGAAAGAATCACTGAAAAAGGGAGAGTTGGGGTGTGTGTGTGTGTGTGTGTGTGTGTGTCTCCTTTTAAAATGATCTCTTCAACTGCTACATGGAAGACATATTAGAAATGGCAAAGACTGGAGGTGGGGTGATAGTTAGAAAGAAGGTTATTATAATGTAATGATGGGGTAAAAAATGACAGATCCTCCACAAGGCAGTAGTTGTGGGATGTAATATTTAAACAGCAGGATCAATGATGTAAAGTAATATTAACAACATAGGCTTCTGATTTGAACAGACTTAAATGACTCCTGACTCTTCTCTCACTGTGTGACCTTGGGCAAGACACTTAATCTCTCTGAGAATCCATCTCCTTACCTGTGAAATCATGACAATAACTAAACCAACCTCACCATTGTTGAAAGGACAGAATGTGCACAAACAAGAGCTACGGTCCTGGGCATCATTACCTGGATGACATGGTTGACCAGATCCTGATACTGAGAAACTAGAGCACACAATGAATGACTCTAAGTTTTCTTACCTGCATTACAAACAGAAAGCAGAGACAGGAGCATGCAGGTTGGGAAGGAGATGCTCACTTGTTGAATATGAAGTACCCACTGTCAGAAGAGATTACCCTCCATGCGTCTCTTGCTGTGTGTGCCAAAAAGGCAAAACCTGGACAACTTTTTTTTTTAAGATTTATTTATTTATTTATTTATTTATTTATACATTTATTTATACAAGCACTGGGTACAGTCAGAAGCGCGGGAGGGTGAGAGAATTCACCAGAGCCAAAGCGGGGAACAGAACAGACAGACTGACGAAATACACTGCTGAGGGGAGCAGTGGGCGTGGCAGGAGAGGTCTGTCGTGCCATGTGAGACCCTCGCTGGCGCCCGAGGATCAAACCAGCGCTGCAGAGGCTGCGGGCAGCTTCGCAGCCCAGCGCTCAACCGCTGTGCCACCAGGGGAGGACCTGGACCACATTTTTAAAAAAAAGATTTCTTTCTTATGCATATAAGACCTGGGGGTACAGGCCAGAGGTGTGGAGCATGAGAGGATTCACCAGAGACAGAGTGGGGAACAGAACAGGCAGATTGACTGAAATACACTGCTGAGGGAAGCAGCAGGAGAGGTCTGCTGCACAATGTGGGTCAGCTTCTTGGCCAGGGGATTGAACTCATGCTGCAGCAGCTGCAGACAGCTTCATAGGTTGCATCTTAACCCCTTGTGCCACCATGGAGGTCCATAAAACTTGGACCACTTTTTCCTGAGCCACCTCTCAGTGTTGTGTTCGTAGTAAGCAACCTTGAGTTCTGTCTACAAGTGTGCTTACCTGCTTCCTATTTAAGCAGCAGATCCCCAAGTTCGGTGTCCCTCGGCTGTAACAGAAACCTGCTGCACATGGGCACATCCATCTGGGCCCATCTCACTGCCCTGTACAGCTCCAAGGCCAAGAGAACTGATGCAAATATGCTAATGTTGCTGCTCCATGCTGGGTGTGCCTGAGTAACAAAGTATTACGTCTCTGGCCCATGAGTCTTGTGTCTTCTGCCAACACCCATGAATCAGTGACAGGTTAACTTGCTATCTCACAAGTTGGGAAGAGACTTGGAGTCATGAGCATGTGTGCAGTGGGTAGAACCCTGAGTATAGGCAACATTGCCTAGGAAGAAGTTTTTTGGCAGGACCCTAGGCAACACCAACAACTATAGGATGGGAATAAGAGAGGCCCTCCCAGAGCACCCACAAACTAAGGGAATTGGGTTTCCATCAAAACAAAGTAGACAACAGAATCAGATGCTGCTATAAAGTTAAGTAAGATGAAGACTGAAAGTGACCACTAAATTTAGCAACTAGGTCACTGGCAAGAGACATTTCCGTGATGTGCTATGGCCAGAAGCCCAACTGAAGTGGGTAAGGAATGAATGAAAGCAAAGAAGGTGTGACAATAATTAGTTAGTTCAAAAAGTTTAGCTGGAAAGGAGAGAGGTGGGAGTATTGGTAACCAAAGCGGAGGGGCAGAAATGGATGTTTTCTTTCTAAATAGATGGAAGAGAGTTGAAGAGATTATTTGCCTAGAAGAACAAGCCAGAAAATAGGGAGATGTTGGTGGTGAGGGAAGCAGCAAGGAGAGGGTATATGGAATCAAGTCTCTCAAGAAGAAAGCGATGGCATTCAAATCCCAGGGGAGGGATTGGCCTAGCCCCCTTCATCTAAGTTGGCATTTGCCTTAGCCACAAACCCTGAGGCAGGCCAACCTGCCAGCTCAGGCTGTGGTCAGCCTCTGGGTGATACAGCCCACTGACTGGAGCGAGAGACCTGGTCAGCAGGTTTCCGTGGTGGCCACCTTGCCCACAGATCAGAGATGAGAGACACCTAAGTATTTCCCAGCCTGGGCTCTCTGAAGATGCCAACAGGCATGTTCTACATGCAAAGGGTTGGAGCGAGTTTGCAGAGTATCGTTCTAAATCCTGTGAAGCTGCTTATGGGAATACTGGGTATTCTCTGCCAGGTATTGGGGGGTGACCAGTAGGGCTATCCTTTGTGGAACACCTGGAGTTTCTGTATCTCCTTCATCTTACCTTCCCAATTCTTGAACTGGAGTTTAGCTCCATAAGACAGAGAAGCTTGATGCTCCTTCAGTACATGGTGGGCTCCAGCCGCTGTGGTGTAAGATCTGACACTCCTGTCCCTGCATTCCACTGTCCTTTTCCCCTAAAGCACAACCCAGGGCCTGGGTCAGAGGCCAGCACACACAACTGCTACCCCTCCTGCAGCAAGTGACCAAGATCAAGGCCTCCCACAGTGGCCTGTGGTCTAGAACAGGGAAGGTCCCCCAAGTGCCTTAGTCTTCTTTCTGGCAGGACTACAGTTGGCTTTTCAAGTAACTTTAGAGCCCAGGGAGTCTGATCCCTTAAGGGCCAGGTCTGGCAGGGGTGCCCTGGAAGGGATAGAGGAGGAGTGGGGGGCGCGTAGGATTGTGTAGTTAGTCCTACTTACAAGCATGGCTCTGCCTTTTGGTACCAGGAATGACCCCAGGACCCTTCTCCAGAGGTATGAGCCTGAAAACAGGAGAAGACACCTTGATGGTCCAGACCCTTTGAGAGACTGACAGGAGCAACAGATCTTCTCCATAAACACTGCGCACCCCACACACAATCTTGTTTCTGGGTTCACCCACCAGTCACTATCATCACTGCCCTCCCCTCCCCCGACCTCCACAGGCCAAATCTCAAAGAAGTGTACATCAGAAACAGCCGAGACTGACTGGGAGATTCTCCCAGACCCCTCTAGAGGGTCTGGGGCAAGGCCCGGCAGTCTGAGTTTTGTTGTGTTTTTTTTTTTAAGATTTATTTATGCATACAAGATTGGGGTACAGGCCAGAGGTGCGGAAGGTGAGAGGATTCACCAGAGACAGAGCAGGGAACAGAACAGGCAGATCTACTGAAATGCACTGCTGAGGGGAGCAGCGGGTGAGGCAGGAGAGGTCTGCTGCGTCATGTGGGCAGCTCCCTGACCTGGGATCGAACTGGTGCTACAGTGGCTGCGGACAGCTTCACAGGTTGCGTCTTAACCCCTTGCGCCACCAGGGAGGCCCTGGAGTCTGCGTTTTTAACCAGCGCCCCAAGAAGACTTGGGCGCTGATGCTCAGCAGAGCTTACTGTGAAAAAGCTGGCTCTGGCGCTGAAGACCCTCCCTCCCACTCCCCATGCGCCCAACTTCCCCCATCTTGTTAGGCACATGGCAGCCTCCCTTCACCTCCCGCGAGTCTCACCCTCGCGCACGGTGAGGAAGCATCTGGGGAGCCCGGTGGGGACCGACCGCGAAGGCCCCTGGGCCTGTGCGCCCCCACTGCCACCGCGCCAGGACCCCGGCAGGCGCACGCGGCGGCCAGCAGGGGGCGCGGCGCCAGAGACAGCACCGGGAGGCGGCGCCCGGAGGCCCCCAGCCCAGAACCGAGGGGCGGGAAGGAGAGCGGGGGGCGGGGGGAGGGGGGAAGGCAGGAAGGCGGGAGCGTGCGGCGGCGCGGGCGCAGAAACCGGAGCGGGAGCCCGAGCCGGGGGCGGGGCGGGCCGGGGCGGGGCCGGCGGGCTGGCGGCGAGCGCCGGGGGAGCGCGCCCGGGGAGCGGGGAGGGAGGAGCGAGGGGAGCGCGGGCAACCTCCCGCCCCCGCGCCGCCCGCGCGCAACAGTTCCCCCAAAGTTGCTACCCGGGAGGCGGGCGCGCCCCGGCGGCCGAGGCGCAGGCAGCCAGCCCGGGACGCGGCGTCGCGGCCCAGCGCGGAGCGTGCGGACGGGCGGCGGCATGGGCACCCGGCAGACCAAGGGCAGCCTGGCGGAGAGAACCAGCCCCGGCGCGGCGTCCGGCGCCCGCCGCGAGCGGCCCGACTTCTGGGCGTCGCTGCTGCTCCGCGCCGGGGACAAGGCGGGGCGCGCGGGCGCCGGCGCGGGGCAGCCCCCCTACCACCGGCGCGTCGGCATGGTCCAGGAGCTGCTGCGGATGGTGCGCCAGGGCCGGCGGGAGGAGGCGGGGACGCTGCTGCAGCACCTGCGCCAGGTGAGCGCGGGGAAGGGACGCGGGGGGGGCGCGCCGGTCCCCGGGAGTGCCCCGCCCCTTCCCGAGGAAGCTGGGGAGCACCCGGAGGCGCCGCCCAGGGACCCCTCTCGCGGGCTTGGAGCCCAGTCTGGGAGCAGGTGCCTCGGGGCTGTCTCTGAATTTGAGGCCTCAGGTCAGGGCAGAGGAAAAGCTGGCCGGGTGAGGCCCGGGTGAGGGGGGACCTGTTGGAGTAATGACCCCGCTTCTCTTCTCCGCAGGCAGGGGAGGAGGCTGGTCCCCAGACATGATTGGTGGGAGGACTCGCAGGGAGGGATGATCGATCTGAGCCAGAGCGTTTTTCTCCTCTCTACCCACTGGCGGCCACCCCCTGCCAAGGGTCCTCAAGGAATGCGCAGAGGTCCTGGTTTCCTTAGGGGAAATCCAAGGGTACAACTCTGGAGGTGAGAGCCCCTGGGTGGTTTGCGCACCTGGGAAGCCTGCTGGGTTGCGGTTCAAGGGGAAAACTGTTTCATCACCACTGACTAACTTTGACAGGTGCTCGCCGTGAGCCCCTGCCGAAAGCAGTGGAGAGACAGAGGGAAGCTGGACTTGGTTTCCTGGGTGGACTCCCTGACTGGCAGGAACTTCAGGAGGTGCCAGCACTCTGCCCTCTGCCTGTTCCTGTCTCTATCCCACCGGTTTGGGACTGACTGCAGATCTGGCCAGTCCTGTCTGCTCTGGGGCTGCCCTCGGGCTGATGCTGTTACCCACTGCTCTCTTTGTCTTGTTTTCCTTCCTGACTTTCTTTTGAGGGAGTGGAGAAGGCTGTGTCTTGCAGCGTGCAAAACTGCCCTCCTGCATCACCAATCACGTTGTCTTGGCTGTGCTTTTGGGGAGTCACCAAATGCAGGCCCCATATTCTTGCTGAATTGACCCCATGAGTAGTGGAGTTTACTGCAGATGGGGGAGGGAAAATCTCAGGTGGCCTGAGATTTTTCATCCTTGATGACAGAGACTCCTTCCTGGGAGGAGCCTCCAAAATCCACTGGGGTGCACACCCTCCTGGAGTCTGTAGCACTCCCCCCTCATATCTGGTGTGCTGTTACCCTGGAGTGTGTGTCCCTGTGGTGTGCACTGAACGGGGAGAGGGAAGCAGAGACTTGAGGACTTCAGGAGATGCATCAATGCTGCTCTTGCCTTTGTTTTTCCAAACAGCATCTAGAAGATGCTGCTGGATCTCCAGGTGCCTTTCTTTAAATTGAATCATCAAAGAAAGGTGCATTATGTACCACATAACTTTAGCAGTGTGTGTTTCTTTGTCTTTCAAAAACTAGAAACCGGTGCATGGCCTCTATGGAAAAAACTCTTGCTTTCAAGCAGAATAATGGATTTTCCAGACCATCATATCCCATTTGCACACCAGACAATAAGAAGGTTTTACTGATCACGTGTTGTTCACCCAGCACAGGGAGGAGGGTGCTTTGGGGGATACAGAAGGGGGGGGGGGACTGGCTGAGGTGGGAGGGTTCAGACATGCCCTTCTTGGCAGGTAAGGGAAAAGAGTAAAGCAGCATTTCCCAGGGCCAGTCGGGTGGGGCCACAGGAGGAGGCAGACGCCCTGGGCTCCTCAGTCCTCGCTAGCTGAATGTGATTTCACATCCTAGGAAGCTGAGCTTCTCCCAGGTTTTTGTAGAGTAGGTGTATCCCTGTGACTCCCACAGGGTCCTAGAGACAGGGATCATTTCCTGAGAAATGTTGGCCTTGTTTGTGTCTTGACACCTGTCTTAGTGGCAGGACGGGCAGGGCTGATGGGGAGGGAGGGGAGTGACCAGACTTCCCCTGTTCTGTGAAAGAGGCAGAATAACTTGCCCTCCAGCTCAGGGCCTGTGGCCACTATCTGTGTGAGGCCCCCTTGACCTCTGGCTAATGGTGAGGTCCAGCACCAGCGAGGAACTTGCCCAGGGGGCTGTTGCTTGATCAGGAACCCTCCAGGAAGTGGCCGCCCCCCCCTCCCCCCCCCCCCCCCCCCGCAGTGTAAGAGCCAAAATGGGTTTCCAGCAACAGAGAGGTGATTTTCTAGGACCCTGAGGGGTTTTCTAGGACCCTGAGGCTGTTGGGAAGATTGTGGAGCTGGATCTGTGTGGTACACTGAAGTGACTTTCTCCCAAATCGTATTTTCCTTTCCAGTTTCTTCCTCTAGTCTGGAGGTGGTGATGTTCAGAAAGGGAATGAGCAGTCACTGGGAGACATGAAAACACCCAGGGCCTCCCTGGGGGTCAGATAGAATGTGTCTTTGGTAACACAATGGGCCTGGACACAGGGGCTGCCAGCCCCAAGGTAGGATTCTGTCCAGGACTCACAGGCTGTGCAACAAGGAGCAGTATAGGCCGGGAGTGATAGCCACCCAGATAATAACAGCCACCCCCATTTGCACAGCACTTTCTTCCAGGTTTGATAACATGTGTTTAGCTGCCAGATGTGTGTGGGCCCGGGGCCCTAGGATTGGAGGGGACTCTGGATCCTCATTTTTTGTGGTTTATAACCTCCTCAACTACGTACCCTTTTTGAGACCCTCGGAAAACTGTGGCCACTCTTCCTGACAAAGCACTAACATACACAATCTTGAAGAATTTCAGAGGGCTCACAGCTGGTGCCATCACTTCCCCCTGCTGTGTGACTTGCTAGAGACCCAGAATATGGAAACAGAGACCCCGGGACCATGTGTGGTTGTTGATACCCTTCTGAGTGCTCCTCTTTTGCATCTGAAATTTAGGAGGCGATTTCACTGATTGGCAGCTCTCTGGCTTGTCTGTGCTTGTCATTTACTGGAGAGATATCAGGAAGCCTCATTTAATGGTAACAATCCTGAACTGTAGCCAAGGGTGCAGGCAGATGCCAGGAAACTGCCTTGAAGGAGCAGAAAGCATCCCTTTCCCTTTAGGAGCAGTGCAATCATGAGAGGAGCCTGGCCCCAGCCTCTAGTGGGGTGGCTGGCTTCAGTCTGCTTTGACCATGCACCCGGCAGATAACCTTTCTGAGTTGTGCCCCCTCATTTCCCAAAGGCTGTCTGAGGTACTGAGCAGAGCAGATGCTACAAAGTGTGTGAAATTGTGTTGGCTCAGCAAATCAAGACACATTCTCACAGTGCTGATAATAACAAACAGGAGAATCTGCCCTACTTTGGGCCTGGCGAGGCTACTGCAGGGTCTTGGTATTTTTTCTTAGGACAATCCCAAGGAGTTTTTGGATTCCGTCTACCTGGCCATGACTCAGTTCAGATCAAAAATCTCACTGCAAGTTCAGAAGTTGTCTGGGCTGAGGGCTCATGGGAATAGAAGCCAGCTGTGGACAGAGGAGGTCACCCTTCTCCCCTTCCCTGGACCCCAGTCCTGCCAGACTCATCCCTCCCCACACGTCTCTCCCCAAATCTTGGGTTCAGACTTGCCATCTATTTAGAGTCCCAGGAAAGATGTAACCTTTAGTCATAGAAGACAAGTCCAAGGCTGCTTGGAACTTGGGAATCATCACTTCAGCTCAACAATTTCTCTGAGTCCCTAAAATTTCAGGCAGGTGGTCAGCCAGCATTGTGGAGCCACCAGAATAAAGGGTGAGTCTCCCTGTGACATGTCATGGTGAAGTAGCCAACCTGCTTGTTTTCTCCCTGCTTTCCCCTAAAAGAGGGGCTGATTGGGTTGGTTTACTGCCCCTCAATATGGTGCAGCCCTGTTGACCAGAGCTGTTCCTTTGTCCCAGCCCCACCCAATGGTGTGACAGCAGCGTGGACTCCTGGTCCCATCTGCTGTGACCAAGATGGTAGGGCCGACTTCACTCTACACCTGGGAGCATGACCCTCAAAGGCAAAAACAAACCTTTTAGGACCCAGGGTGATTCGCTCCCCAAGGGGGGCTGGATAATGGACAAACATTTGGATGCTGCCTGAGGACCTGGAGATGGGGCAAGGTTTTTCCTATGTAGAGATAGAAAGATAAGCAGAATAGCCTCTGAAGGTGACCTTTTCCCTCTGCTCCCCCACCTAAGAAAATCTCCGTAGGTGAGCAGGTTGGAAGACCACCAGGGAGGTTCGCATTCTCAGCCGTGATCCAAGTGTCTCCAACTAGAATGCCTTTCTTTGCAAGGTCACCTTCTTGAGCTGTGTCCACCCATGCCGCTGAGTACGAGTTGCTGTTTAGACCCCATCACACTGGTTAGCATTTAATATCTGCACTGTTTTTCCTTTGATGCCATTTAGTCTGTCAGAATAAGCCCTGCTTCCTGTGCATGGAGACCCTGCTGCCACTGCTGTCCCTGGCGTGGTGTTGAACAACCACAGGCTTGTGACATTCTTCAGTGAGCTTGTGTGCTGTGAAGATGTGCATTTGCCACCACTGTCACAGTGTGTCCTCAGAAAGCATTCGGATCACCAGCTCCAGCTGTGTATCTGAGGGCTTATTTGCCAAGCTCATTATAACAGTCATGAAATCTGGTGCATTTGCTTTCCCTGTGGTTGAATTCCTGGGAGTGATGTCCGTGGGGCTTGGCTGTTCCTGGCAGCCCGCCAGGTGGTGGTGTTCTTGAAGAGAGGAGTGGCACGGTGCCCAGCCTCCGTGGGCACACTGAGGATCCCATTCAGCAGGTGCAGGCTGGGGCTCTGCCGAGGTAGCTGCAGGAGAGCAGAGGCTGATGGGAGGGCCTGGCCTCCAAGTTCCTGATCTGCTGCTTGTGCTGAATCATCCACAAAGAGATGCCTCCTTTTTTAAAATCCACATTCTCCAGCCAGGCTGGGCTGAGGGCAGACTTTTCCAGTGATAAAGATGCAGAAGGAATCCGATGCCAGGTCTGCCCACTGGTTTCCAGTGCCAGGAACACAGCGCCTCGGTATGACCAGGCATGACCTCAAGGCCTGGGACCAGGCCAGCTACTCGACAGGTGGGGTGGGTGGGGGTGGAGGTCTTCTTTCTGGAACAAATGTCCGCCTCCTCAGAGATGACCGGAAGTGCTTTGCTGTCTTTATTCAAATCTCCTAAAATACTCTGGACTCTCCCGTGGACCATCCAGGAGAGGTGTTGCCCCCTCTTCCCTTGCCCTAATGTCATTTTATTTCCCTGTGCATTTTTTCAGGGCAGAAACCATCCAGTTGAGTACTGGGCATACAGTGGGGTTTCAGGAAGTCCTTATTGAAGGGATTTTAAACTCATCAGACACATCTCCCCTCTCTCACCCCAGCTGCCCTGGTATTCTAAGGAGCCCTGGGGTGGGGGGCCAAGGTGGCTCAGACTTCTAAAATGTTTTCATGGAGCAGGTAATCCTTCTAGTAGTGACCTTCGGAGGGGGTAAGTTTGCTCCTCCCTATTCTCAGGGTTCCAGTGACTTCCACCAGCATACCCACCCACTTCCTGCAGGAGAAAGCCGCCTTAAAGAAGCATTCCCCAAGTGATTACAGTATTCCTCTGACATCCCCATTCCTGATGCCCAAGAGGCAGTTCAACAAGCAGATCCCTCCTTAGAGGGATCTCTAAGGCGATCCCTCCCCAAAGTGGGGGTCTTGGTCAGCCATCCACCCCCCCAACTACCCCACCAGGAACAGTGCTGCAGGCGACATATGAGAAAAACAACACCATCCCCTCTGCACTCCCTCCCCAGGCCCCTGCTGGCTGTATCCTATCCTCTCCAGGCAGGAGAAACTGGGGGGATGGGACAGGGACCCAGCTGTGTGAAATGGCTGACTCAGTCACTGTATCTTGGGCTCACAGTCACTGAAAGAGATGGGTGTCCTACAGAGAGCAGTGACCTTGGCACATGGAGCGGGGCAGGCCGGTTACAGTGCAGCCCTGCTCCCCACCCCGCCCACCCCAGCTCTGAGCTTGTGCCCATGTGGACCTCTGGGGGCATTTCCCTGCCGTTTCTGTTTTGTTTTGTTTTGTTTTAAACTTTTATTAGCTCACACTCCTGGCTGCCACAGCCATATGGAGTTCTGCCGAGGGCTGCTGCTCAAAGGGATGTGGCATTTTGATGTTTCTAACTTTATCTTAATCGGGATAGACACAGGAGTCTGGCTGAGAGCTGGGAGTGGCCACGTGTGTTTGCCTGCAGAGGTGGCCTCGCTTTGGGTCTGAAGTCCACATCCATCTCCAGAGTTGCCTCCCACCCCTGCTTGGTCCCCCGTGTTCCTGGTATCTTCCGGCCTCTCTCCCTCCTGATTCCTGCAGCGTCTCTTTGTCTGTGTGTTACTCTCTAGTCTCTCCCTTTCTCCGATGCAAAACAGACTTGTCATCTGTTTCCACCTGATCATGATCTGCTTCCCTCTGCACTACCCACCTCACCTCCCTCCAGCCTCCATGGCAGAGCCTGTGTGAGCTGAAGGGAATTGGTGGTGGTCACCGGCTGTCGCCCTGGCACCGTGAGTGGGAAGCAGCATTGGAGATGCTCCACCCGTCTGCCCCTTGATTTCTACTCCATAAAGCATTTACTCATGTTTGTTTTGCTCCGTAAATAGTTTCATGAGGTCAGTAGGATATTGCTTCAAGTAAAAAATGGTGGGTTTTTTGAAATATAAAAGCAATATACATTGTGGGAAAACAAATACAGGGCCTCCCTGGTGGCTCAAGGAGTTAAGCTGTGAAGCTGTGAAACTGTCCGCAGCCTCTGCAGCCAGGGAGTAACCCACATGGCGAGCAGACCTCTCCTGTCGCGCCTGCTGCTCCCCTCAGCAGTGTATTTCAGTCTGTCTGCCTGTTTTGTTCCCCACTCTGTCTCTGGTGAATCCTCTTACCCACCACCACCCCTACCCCTACACCTCTGGCCTGTACCCCAGTTCTTGTATGCATAAATAAGTAAATCTTTAAAAAAAAATACAGGTGAGCAAAAACTAAACTGGACATTAATTAAGTTATTCCATAGTCAAGTGCTGAACTAGGCAGTGGAAAAGCAGCAGGCAACCGAACAGAAAAGGCTGTGGTAGGCATTGTTCCCCTACAGCATGGAGGTGTGGAGGGATTGTGAGGCTGGAGAGTGCAGCAATAGTGCGAGATTTAGCATGGTGTGGAGAAGGGGTTCTGAGGCCATGGCTGCGTTGGCTGGGAATTCAGGGTCCTTGGTTCTGGTCCCAGTTCAGACCCTGACTTGCAGAGCAAGTGTCCCCATTTGCAATCTGAAAGGATAAGTAGTTGAGATGACCGCTGAGATTCCCTACTACCTCTCAGGTTCCACCAGGCTTCTAGGTTTTCTGTTTTCTGGCCCTCCGGAAGGGCTCACATTCCTGCCCTGAAGTCACTCCTTGTCCCCAGCTGGTTAAGAGCTGGGCAGAGGGGGAGGGGCTTCTGGCTTCTGGAGAAAAGGACACTCCTGAAACCCTAGGGCTGAAGGGAATCACACAGCCTGGGGGCAGAGGCCAGAGCAGGGGACCTGCACTCCAGGTGCTCCAGCAGAGCTGCCCAGGAGGCTGCAAGGCACCACTCTCCCACTGAGAGCCAACAGGCAAGGGGCAGGACCCCAGGGGGAACTGGAAGCCCCCTCGAGAACACCTTCCATGGGGACTCAATCCATGGGGGTGGGGGGAAGCAAATATTGTCTAAAAAAATGTAAAAAATGATAAATGTTAAAATAAAAAAAATAATTAAAACCAAACAAACAAAAAAGAACACCTCCCACTGCAGGGAGCCAGGACTGTGGCCTTCAAAGGTGGCAGCCTATGACTCCCTCCTCGCACCAATCCCTACTGCCCTTACTTCTGTCCATGCAGTTGCAGCCTCACAAAGGGGGCAGGATTCCCTCCCAGGTGAAGGGAATACAGGGACCAGGGAGTCTTGACGGAACCCTCAGGACTCTCACCCTGGACATGGGCTCCCCAGCCTAGCACATGCCAAACCACAGCCCACTGGTCCCAGAACACTGGCAGCCCCATCCCCAACTCACCCCCTCTCCCATGGCCTGGTCCCTCAGCACCCACCGCTGCCTCATCCAAGACCCAGCCCAGAAAGCCATGGGTATGGAGTATGGGAAGTGGCTATAGCGTAGACCATGGTTGGGGAGCGGTGGGTGCCCCGGGGAGGGAGGCCACTGTGGTCATTGGGGTGACTATTCAGGCTTCTGTGACCCCAGAGGGATGCCAGCTGGGAATAAAACCTGTCTTTCTGCTTTTCACTCCTGGTAAATGGTCAAACTGGAAGTGCCCACTCTGCTGCACCCAGGAGGGGGGCTAGCGCCCTCTGCCAAACACCAGACTTCCCTGCCTGCCCGTCGTGTGGCCTACATGACAGCGACACTATCCGCTCACGGTGCCTGGCTGTGGCCCAGCCCAGCCACAGAACCCTGCTCAGTAGCACCCCAAGGATGTCCTGTCAGGGCCCAGGGGTTGAGGATCCAAGCTCCAGCATCCTGAGGAAGCTCAGTGTGACTGAAGGTTTCTGAGACTAACTTACAATGTCTCACTTAGGGCTCCTGATGCCCTTCCCCGGGGTATCACTTCTTCACTAGGTACATGCTGGAGTAAGCGGAGGCAGGGCTATGGAGAGGAAGCATGGGGAGGGCTCTCAGTCCCCCCGGGACAGGTGTTGGGCCAGCCCTCTGGCCTTTTCATGGCCTACTTGATCATACTGTACTTTGTGGTCACATAACGTAAATGGTTCTGCGTCACTGGTCACCAGAGGACAGGCAGGATTGGGGTTCCAATGTCCTCAGGAGTCCAGGGGGGCCTGGATCCTACCCTCTTCCTCCCTGGAGTTAATGGAGGGAAGGAAAGAACTCCTGTGGTTCCTTTGGTGAGATGGTCTGATGCAATCAGAGCTGAGGTGTTCTGCAGAGGCACAAACCAGCCCAGAGAGGAGTCACAGGCCGCACAGGGTCTAACAGGACTGGCTCAGGTCCCCTCCTCTAGAGGCCCTGTCCCCTCAGTAATCCCAGGAGAAGCCCTGGATGGGAGGCTAGGTCTGTCCTGGTGAATAACTCTGTGTTTCCTGAGCTCTCTTGGGCTGGGGCAGGTCCTGTCCTCAGGAGCAGGCGGGAGGAGAGGCTCTGGACTCTGCACAGGGCAGCGAGCCCTGGCTATAGGGACTTGTGCATGAACTGGCAGAAGAGGGAATTGGGGAGTGGGGAACAGTGTCCCCCTGAGCATCTTCTCTAAGTGATATTTTTTTGTAACAGTTTATTTTTTTAAGTAAGAAGTTACAACAGCAGTGGCTAAAACTGTGGTAAAATGATGTTGAAAGTGGTGGGTGAGACCACCACCTGAAGAGAAAGTCGTCCCGTCAGAGGCATGCTGGGAGCTCACTGCCCTGCTTGGCCACACCTCTGCCCCTTGTAGCCTAGGAAAACCAAGGACTTTTTTTTTTTTTTTTAGATTTATTTATTTATGCATAGAAGAGATGGGGTGTAAGCCTGAAGTGCGGGGCAGGGCGGGGCTATGTGTGTGAGAGAATTCACCAGAGACAGAGTGAGGAGCAGAGCAGGCAAATCTGCAGAAATACACTGCTGAGGGGAGCAGCGGGCGAGACAGGAGAGGTCAGCTGTGCCATGTGGGTCATCTCCCTGGACAGGGATCGAACTCATGCCATAAAGGTGATAGTGCTGAGCCTTAACCCCTAGGCCACCAGAGAGGCTCAAAACCAAGGACTTTCGTAGAATAAGGCCATTCATTGAATGAGTCCAGGTGATTCAGGCACGTCTTTTGGCTTTGGTCAGTTTCCTTCAGAGCAACTCCTAATCTGAACAGTACCTTTATGAAAAGTAGAAGATTCCTCTCTGATTGGCAGAGCCAAAGTCAGGGCTTGGTGAGTTCAGCTCCACCCACTTGTACAGTGCACGCCCTGCATAGCTGTACTTGACAAACTTGATAAAATTGCGTAGAGATTTAGAGTATCAGCTGAGGCCAGTCGGGATCCTCAGCCCTTCTCCCACTCCTTTCAGCCTTCCCAGATCACTGAAGGCAGGGAACAGCAAAATGTCAGTCAAACTGTGAGCAGGATACTTGCCCTCTTCCTCCTGAATCAGGTAGCTGAAGCAGTTGGGTATCTTCTTCTAGGAGGTTCTGCCTCCACACTCATGCCCCTCAAAGGCATCATACAGCATGGGAGATGTCCTGAGTGGGTCTGAAGTTAGGCCCAGGGGACAAGCAGGAGACTACGGTGGCCTTCCTTGCTGGTCTCCCACGAGTTCTCCCACAGGAATCCAGGAATTCCCCTCCAGCTTCCCAGACTGTTTACATTCCCACTTCTACCAGTTTTGAGGGAAATAAGGTCTGGATGTTTCCCACCCCCCTGTAAATAACCTTCATGTCTCCAGACTAATTCCCTTGGATTGAGTTTTTTCCTAGGATGTGCCAATCTTCTGAACTTTTTATTATTCTCAACTGCAAGATGTTTTCCACTTCCTTCTGGGGTTATAGACTTTCAAAGGAAAATACTTTTACGCAGAGCCTCATCCTGGGGTTTCCAGACATCTGTCAACCCAGAGGCCATCAGCAATGTGGAGGGACAGTTCTGGAATACAGACACTCAGACACAAAAGGCTCTGGGCTGCCTATTCCAACAGTTCCCATCTCTCCCATAGAAATCATCTGCCCATAGAAGTGTTTTGGGCCACAAGTGAGAACCCAGAACAGAGCACTCTGACGGGTTGGGGATCAAAGAGCAGATGGAGAGGGCAGCCCTGCAAAGGAGAGTAGCTCTGGGATGGAATTAGAGAAACTGTTTTAGGAAAACAGGCAAAGAGGCTGGTGGGGAAGCCCCAGGATCAGGACTGCTGGTTGGACATGACAGCCAGTGAGGAGCAGAGCACCCCAGCGTGCTCCCTCTGAGCCACACTCAGGATGGAGAGGTCTGTTGAGGGAAGTCCTGCAGGCTGGATCCAGGGATGCTGGGATGGAAAGAGGCCAGTCATCCCTGAACCTTTTCTGAACTATGGCTTTGCCCTTTCACCACATCCCCCTTGCCCCTCCCTGGAAGCTGTGCACAAACTCAGTGACCTCCCAGAAACCAGGCATGGCCACTGCTTTTCCACAAGGATGCTGCCCTCTCCCCTTCCTCTGCAGCCTTTGAGGCTCAGCCATCCCTTCTTGCAGTTGCTGGTTATGGCTCCTGCTCCTTCCACATATGGGGAGTTTTGGGTCTTGAGGAGCAGCCTTAATAGGGGGAAGATTCCACAGAGCAGGGGTCCTGCTGGGGAACTTAGAGCGTCCATGGCTCTCCTGTCCTCCCCACTGCCCAGGGATCACATACAGCTACTCAATGATTGGCCTTTGAGCTTGGCGATTCCAATTTGAAAGGTCTTGGGGAAATCAGTGGAGCATGGAGGCCACACAGGGCCACAGCCATGGCCACGGATCCTGGGAGATCTCCCCCCCCTTCTCTTCCTCCCGTGCACCACTTCCTGCCTGAAGTTGAGAGCAAGCTGGACTCATGCTGGATTCCTTGTCCAGAGTGACTCATCTCTGCTCACCCAGATTCTTGGAGGTTTTGCCTTGGCCTTCCCTCTGACTTAGAGATTTAAAGTGGCAAAGACCCTTAGTTTGTTGTGATGGCCAAAATTTTATATGTCAACTTGTGTAGACTAAGGTCACCAGTTTTTAGTCAAACAAAAGTCTAGATGTCATTGCAAAAGTGCTTTTTAGAAGTGATTAACATTATTTTTTTTTAAGATTTATTCATTTATGCATACAAGAGCCAGGGTACAGGCCAGAGATGGGGGCAGTGAGAGGATTCACCAAAGACAGAGTGGGGAACAGAACAGGCAGACTAAGTGAGGGGAGCAGCGGGCGAGGCAGGAGAGGTCTGCTGCGCCATGTGGGTTGCTCCCTGGCCGGCCAAGGATCAAACTCACGCTGCAAAGGCTGCTTTTGCTTCATAGTGGGTGCTTAACCCCTTGCCGCCACCAGGGAGGCCCCGTGATTAACATTTATTTATTTTTTTTTTTTAATTTTATAGAGGCATGTTTATTTTTTATATTTATTTATTTGTTTGTTTTGTTTATACATGCACTGGGTACAGTCAGAAGCGCGGGAGGGTGAGAGAATTCACCAGAGCCAGAGCAGGGAGCAGAGCAGGCAGAAGGACCGAAGTACACTGCTGAGGGGAGCAGCGGGCGGCAGGAGAGGTCTGCGCGCCATGTGGGTCCCTCCTCCGGTGGCAGGGGAGCAGCCGGGGGTCGAACCGGCGCCACAGAGGCCGCAGACAGCTTCGCAACCCAGCGCTCAAGGCTGCGCCACTGGGGAGGCCCTCCGTGATTAACATTTAAATCAGTGAACTCTGAGTAAAGCAAATGACCCTCTGTAATGTGGTTGGGCCTCATCCAATCAGTTGAAGGCGTTAGGCCTTAAGATAAGGAAAACTCCACTGAGCTGGTCCCTGAAGAGGGACTTATGCCTCCAGAATACCTTCAGCCTGGAGTTGACAACATGATTCTTCCCTGACTCTCCAGCCTGCCGGCCTGCCTTACAAATTTCGCATTTGCCAGATCCTGCAATAGTGTGAGCCAATTCCTTAAATCAATCACTCTCTCTTTTTGTCTGTCTGTCCCCGGCTCGCTCTCACACACACACATCTCCCCCCTGTAGGTTCTGTTTCTCTGCAGAATCCTAATATACCTGTCCTCTGAGCACTGGTGGTTGGGGAGATAGAGTTAGAGACTTCTAGGGCTCACTATGTGAAACCACCCTCCAGTCCTCACCTCCTCTTTTGGGAAAGGTACTTTCCAAGTCTGTCCTACTCGGGAAGCAGGTTATTAGGCAATAAGAGGGTGCCTCTGAGTCATCCTCCACTTCTTTGTCACTACCTACCTACAAGTCCTTGGACAGTGGACCGAACCCTTCATTTACATTGGTGAGAATTTACCAACAGAGAGGGACAGATGTCCTTAGATGCATTTACCGCAAGGCATTAACAACTGATTCAGATTATTTCCCAAGCAGAGTGCTCAGGAGGGCCCTGGGCTAGATGACCAAGCGCTAAGGATTTGTGGAGTGTAGGAGCCGGTAGAAGTCAGGGGCTTTCTGATCCCAGACTTTCTGAAGAATCCCAGCACCATGAGATGCTCTGGAAAGGGGGGAGGGCCTTGAAAATAAGTTTGGGGGATATTGCAAATGCCACCAGCCTTTCAGGGAGTCAGAAAGCACAGTAACAAACATCCTCCAGGAGAAGGCCAATGATTATTTGTTGAATTTCTTGTGTTCCAAACTGGTGTTGGCTAGGACCCTCTTTTTTTTTTTTTTTTAAAGATTTGTTTATTTATGCATACAAGAAATGCGGTACAGGCCAGAGGTGTGGGGGGTGAGAGGATTCACCAGAGACAGAGTGGGATAACCGAACAGGCAGACTGACTGAAATACGCTGCTGAGGGGAGCAGAGGGCGAGACAGGAGAAGTCTGCTGCAACAAGTGGGTCAGCTTCCTGGCCAGGGATCAAACTCATGCTGCAGTGGCTGTGGATAGCTTCATAGGTTGTGTCTTAACCCCTTGCACCACCTCAGGACTCTCTTTTGGTGTCTCCTCTAGAATTTCCCCTTGCTCTTTGGGAAGAATTAGCTGGTGAAATCCTTGTTTGTAGGTGGGGTTTGGGGTTGCTACTGCATGTAAGGGTTTGGGATTCCTACTGCATGTAAGGGTTGTCCAGGGCCACACAGTGACCTGGAATCTAACCCATGAATGGGACTTAAGGGGTCTTCTGCCTTCCACCACACAGGTTCTGGGGGAAGCAGGCCAAACCCTCTTCAAGCCTGCTGTGCCTCCCAGCCGACTTTATATTTTTCTAAAGAGAAAGCATCCTCTTGGTATTTATTTGTTGCTACTGCAGTTTCTTGGATTTTAATTAAATTACACTTGGCAACAATGGGCATCTGTTTCCAGAGGCCTGTTTTGTGCAGAGGGTGTCATTTTTTAAGACTTCAGAGTTAGAACACAAGCAACCCACAGCCATGAAGCCCCTCGTGGAACTGTGGTGCCTCCCTGCCTGTTGCATCCTGGTGCAGAGGGGAGACCCAGAAGCCCCCATCATGATTCAGGAGGGCTGGCCTGCCTGCAGGCCTGGCGTCATGAACCTGCAGGAGCCAGGGGGCAGCAGTGGGGGGCATCATGGGACAATGACCCAGAGATGAGACTAGAGCCCCCCTAGTCCAGGCTGGCCAAGTAGGGAAGGGTGGTCAGTGACTCCATCAGCAGTTTCTTTTTTAAAAAAGATTTATTCTTATTTATTTATGCATACAAGAACTGGGGTGTAGGTCAGAGGTGCAGGGGAGTGAGAGGATTCACCAGAGACAGAGTGGGGAGCAGAACAGGCTGATCTACTGATATACACTGCTGAGGGGAGCAGTGGGTGAGACAGGAGAGGTCTGCTGTGCCATATGGGTCATCTCCCTGGCCAAGGATTGAACTTGCGCTGCAGTTGCTGGTGGTAGCTTGAAACCCTGAGACTTTAATCCCTGCACCACAACAGGGGCCCCAACAGTTTCTTGACTAGGACCACCATGAACTACTCTCTAGTAGTGTGGGCTAAGGTTAGTCAGCCGGGTTCTCGGGCACCCCCTTGAGTACCAGCTCAATGGGGTTGTGGGGCAGCGGGTGCCAAGCCAGCCTGCCCTGGAGCGGCAACATCCAAAGTTGCAACCAGGAGCCAGGCAGTGCCCACCCCAGCTACCACCTCAAGCGCTCCAGTGCTGTAGGGTGTTTGTTTTGGGGATGGCAGTGTGGTGATGGCTTTTATGATTTTTTTTAAAGATTTATTTATTTATACATACAAGAACTGGGGTACAGGCCAGGGTTGTGGGGGGTGAGAGGATTCACCAGAGACAGAGTGGGGAGCAGAACAGGTGGATCTACTGAAATACACTGCTGAGGGGAGCAGTGGGCAAGTCAGGAGAGGTCTGCTGTGCCATGTGGGTAGCTCCCTGGCCAGGGATCGAACTCGCACTGCAGGAACTCATGCTGCAGTGGCTGCGGCGAGCTTCATAGGTTGTGTCTTAATCCCTTGCACCACCAGGGAGGCCCACTTTTATGATTTTTGCACGTTTGATTTGCTGTTTGGTATTTTCCAGGTTTGGGCTGTGTGCTTCTGGCTCTTCATTTCAGTCGCCCTCCCTACCTGGTGCACCATCCCCCACCCACAGAATCGGACTTTGTCAGGCTCCTACTTCATTCACATGATCCTGTCCTTGGGAGAGTTTTGGTGTTCTTGGTGGCATGTTTGTGCATGCACACTCATGTAAACAATGCAAGTGTGCTATGCATGTGTACACATCTGCATACACACCACACACAAACACTACTCATACATGTGTGCACCACATGTATACATAGACATGGCACAACACACATTCAAACACCACACACACACACACACACACACACACACACACATACACACAGGCTACTTGTAGCCACTTGGGTTTTCTCAATTACTTACTATTCAATATATTGAGGTGGAAATTTTCAAGCCTAATGTTTCTTTAAGACTTTAGCCAGTTATCATTACTCTGTTTATGAATCTAGCAGATTTAAATGATTGTGTTTGGGGAGGAAGGTGGCTTATAACTTGGTTAATTAAATTTCTTTATCTTAGTGATTTTACAAATTTAACATATTTTAGGAATTTATAGTCTTAAGTTTATAAATACCGATTTTTAAATACCTATCCTAAAAAGCAAGACTTCCCCAAATTCTTAAATTTATCAACTCAAGCTTGTAAATAGGGTAAATATTAAGTTCTCTTAAACATTAAAGAAACTTACAAATTTAACCAATTTCTCTTTTAATGTTCTGCTTAAAATCATAAGCCTAAAGTCAATACTCAATTACCCATTTTGAATTGGAATTGCAAGAATAATCTGTTAGGTAGTCTGATACACCTAATTCTTTTAAGCATTACAAATGTGTGAGACACCAGATTCATACATTCCTCTGTTTAAGTTTGATTCACTTCCTTGGCTCTCTGTTTAATGCCACCCATTCTGGGTGAAGGAGACTTTATGCAAAGAAGCAGTTCCACTCTTAAGAGCTGTGAGACCAGGGCCCTCCCTGGTGGCGCAAGAGGTTAAACATCAGCACTATGAAGCAATCCGCAACTACTGCAGCGCGAGTTCGATCCCCATCCAGGGAGGTAACCCACATGACCTGGCAGATCTCTCCTGTCTCACGTGCTGCTCCCCTCAGCAGTGTATTTCAGTCAGTCTGCCTGTTCTATTCCCCACTCTGTCTCTGGTGAATCCCCTCACCCCCTGCAACTCTGGCCTGTACCCCAGTTATTGAATGCATAAATAAATAAATCTTTAAAAAAAAAAAAAGCTATGAGCCCAGAAGCCAGTGGGCCTGGTGGATAGTCTCAGTCCCCTGGTACCAGTACTTGTTTGCTCTTTCTTCAGTCCTCAACACCCATCACCCCAAATTCCTCCCCTTCCCCCTGCATCCAGACATCTTCATTGCTGGATGATATTCTATTTATTACTCCATTCTTTCAGAGTCCCTTCCCTGTGCTTCCTGTCCTCAGGGCCCCACCTCTTGCAGCCATTTGGTGCATTCTCTTGGCCTGTGCACACCCTCATTCCCTTGGGCTTATATCGAAGGCTACGCAAATGACAAGAATCACAGGGAGCCAGAAGTAAGATTCCTCAGTGATTACCTTCTCTTATACAGAAACCTGCCGTGACAGTGCTGACCGAAGGATAGCCCTCTGCTGCTTGCATACTGACATGACTGTGAGCACACCACTTGTATTTTTTTTATTGTAATGAAATATGCATAACAGAAAATTCACCATTTTTATGCTATCATTTAGTGGCATTAAGTATATTCACATTGTTTTGCAGCCATCACCACCATCCATCTGCAAAGACTTTTCATTTTCCCAAACTGAAACTCTGTACCCATTAAACAGCAGCTCCCCTTTTCCCTTCTCCCAGCCCCTGCTTGTTAAGTGATCTTTCTCATACCCAGTTTGAAACCATGCACATCTGGGGGATATCATCATCCATGGGTCCTCACCCATGTCCTTACAAGACATGACATGGACTCAGAGTGCACCAACAGCAGGGCTTATTTACAGAGGGGAAACTGGGAAAAGGAGCTTCTGAGGCCACAAATGGCCTCCTGTCCTATCCCAAACAGTATCTGCAGTGTCTGATGAAAGCCTCTGATGAGACCCTGGAGGTGGTGGCATGCTGATAAGCACTGGACCAGGATCCAACCCATGGTGGCAACTGGAGGTAATCACAGGTGGCACTCCTGAGGCAGCACCACAGAAGCTGGCAGCAACAGTCACAAGCTGAGCTGGGCAGGCAGCACTGAAGGCAACAGCAGCAGGAGGCAGCTCTACAAGTGGCGTGGGTACAAGTCAGAGGCACTGGTCAGCAGATGATATAAAGGATCAGGCAGAGTCGAACAGCTCTTAGAGGCGCCTATCAGCAGGTGGTAATGGTCGTGCTAGAGGCAGGAGCAGCAGTGCGGCGGTCAAAGCAGAGGCCACACACAAAGGTCTTCCCAAGTGAGAGTCAGGATGAGTGTGTCAACAAGTGTATCCAGGGCCTCTCCTGGTGGCGCAGCGGTTGAGCGCTGGGCTGCGAAGCTGCCCGTAGCCTCTGCAGCACGGGTTCGATCCCCAGCCGCCGGCGAGGGTCCCACATGGCACGCAGATCTCTCCTGCCACGCCTGCTGCTCCCCTCAGCAGTGTATTTCGTCCGTCTGCCTGTTCTGTTTCCCACTCTGGCTCTGGTGAATTCTCTCACCCTCCCACGCTTCTGACTGTACCCAGTGCTTATATAAATAAATAAATAAATCTTTAAAAAAAAAAAAAAAAACAAACCAAGTGTGTCCAAATCCATCTGATCTCTGGCTCATATGGCTTTCAGGGTGCCCAGGTTTTAAACCTAATTGTTGCATTTTCAAAACCACACAGGTTTCAAACTCAAACCCCAACTGTAGCCATCTGACATGGGGCACAGGGGAGCTGGGAAGCCACGCACGCTCTGCTGTACCACTGGACCGGGAGCCATAGGGCTCCTCTTACAAGTTGAGAGACTTCTTAGGGCCGTGGTCCTACAGGATGCATCTCTAACTAGACCAATCCCACCTGGGAACAGACAGAAAAGACAGTGTGTCAGGGATACACACACGCAGAGAGGACCCAGAGCTGGTGGAAACAGCAGGTAGAGCTTGAATGTCAAGTTCTGGGTGTTCTGGCTGTGGTCCCCACCACCAGGGGAGGGAAGGGTACCTATTTTCTTCCAGAGGTATTCCTTGGGGAAAATGCCATCTCCATTTTGATTACTAGGGTGCCATAACAAATGACCACCAACTTGGTAGCTTAGAACAACAGAAATTCATTCTCACTTCTGCAGCCAAAAGTCCCAAATCAAGTTCCCTCCAGAGGCTCTCAGGAGATTTCATTCTTTGTCTCCTCCAGTTTCTGGTGGTTATGGCTGATGCATCACTCCAATCTCTGCCTCCGTCTTTGTGTCTGTTGTCTCTGTGTGTTTCTTATAGGAACCCGTGTCCTTGGGTTTAGGGACCAATTGGATGGGGATCTCATCTTGCGATCCTTTACTCACATCCACAAAAACCCTTATTCCAGCAGAAGTAACAGTCACAGGTTCCGGGGCTTAGGATGCGGATCTGTCTTTTTGGGGAGATACCACTTAGCCCACTGCATCCTGCATTTCTTTCTGACGTTCAGTTGTGTACCCCAACACCAGGTACCCACTCTGTTCTCTGTGGCACTTTCAAGCCATTGACCAAGCAGCTTCCTTGGAGTCTGCGTCAGGCTCCTTCACGCCAGCTGAGATGTTGTGGCTTCTCTCCCTGGTGGCTTCCTCCAGCTGCCTTTCCCTAACAGCTCCTGACAGTTCCTTCCCCTGGGAACACCCCCTGCAAAGGCCAGCCAGAATGTCAGGGGGAGGGGAACCCAAGTTCAATCACCCCACTGGGAGCAGGTGGCACCACAGGCTTTGTCCCCTCCCTTAGGATAAGCTGCACCTGATGTTCTAGAGCCTGGAGGAGAAAAAGAAGCTTGTTCCGCTTCCTGCGTGCCCTCTGGACTCTAATTAATTTCCTTCTGGTGGACTGTGTTTGATTACAACCTCATTAACTAGCTTTGCACATTCAGCTCTGGTGGTTTCAATATTGAAGCTGTCTACCTTTGCGGGTTAGTATTCAGAGCTTGCTGCCTCCCTCCTTTCCTTGGCTCTATTGTTGCAAAAACTGTGGAGTCATGCCTGGAGGAAAGAGACAGATACAAGCTAATTTCCCGCAGGGCCTCCCTTCTGGGAATAGGTTTAAAACCTCCAGTTTAAAAGGGAAGGGGGTGGTTGTGGTTTAAAATAGCAGTGTGCCTGGCAGCCTCCAATGTGGCTCCTCCCAGCTTTCCCCTAAAATACCTAAGACACACCATTTAAAAAAAAAAAAAAAAAAGGCTGAAAACAAAGACAGGTGGCCAGTCTGGGAGAAACCCCCCTCTCTGTCTAAAAGAAGCTGGTCCTGGCTTCCCCTCTTGAATCAGATCTAAAAGGAAGGCAGGGAGCCCTTTCCTCCCTCTGTCAGAGGACTTCAATCAGAAAGTCAGGAACCACCATGTTCCCACACAAGTGGTGATTTGGGTGTAGAAAGTTGTCGCTTCCACCCTCCCCTCATTGCACCACTCTTCCACACTGCTTACTGCTGAGCTTCAGAGAAAGAAGTTCACAGAGGGTGACCCCAGAACTGGCTGATGGACCTGCCAGAGATGGAGAAATTCCAGGGGATGTAGACATTGTCGTGGCTTTCCATGGACTCCATTGTTGGCCAGTATCAGATCCAGGCCATGGGATGGGCAAATATGTACCTTCCCCAAGGGCAGAGTCACATTAGTTCAATGTCAGTGACTTAACCGCAAGCTGGGCTCCTTAACAAGCCAGAGCCTGAAGATGTGGACTCAGCTCTTACTCAGAAATCAGCTATGGGATGAAGTCAAGATTCTAGTCACCAATTCCACCTGTGGGAAGAGGGGGTTTCCTCACCAACAAGCAGTTCTCAGACACCAGCTGGGTGTCCTACTCAGTTCAGTTCCAACGCTATCACCTGTAGTTAGCGTCAGATCCCTCAGGTTAAGGACTCAACCGCACAAGAACTGTCTCTTGTTGCACCTTTCAGCAGTCTTGTTGCACTTGTTTCACCAGTCCCAAGTCCAAGTTGTTACCTGTGCTTCTGACCTATATATCAGAGGTCCCCATACCCCTCTTCTTGGTTTGGCTTAATTTGCTGGAGTAGCTCGCAGAAACTCACAGAAAGATTTTACTTACTAGATTTTCACTGTATTGCAAAGGATATAATGCAGGGAACAGCCAGATGGAAGAAACACACAGGGCAAGGTATGGGGAAAAGGCATGGAACTTCTGTGTCCTCTCTGAGTGTATTGCTTTCCCTAGATATCCACCTGTTCACCAACCTGGAAGCTCTCTGAATCCATCCTTTGGAGGTTTGGTTTTGGTTTTTGGTTTTTGGTTTTTTGGGTTTTTTGTTTGTTTGTTTGTTTGTTTGTTTGTTTGTTTTTTTGAGACTTGAAGATTGATTGAGTCATTGGCCATTGGTGAATGATTCAACCTCCAGTTCCTCTCCCTTCCCCAAAGGTTGTGGGGGAAGGAGTGGCTACTGAACATTCCAACCCTCTAATCACATGGTTGGTTCTCCTGACAACCAGCCCCATCCCTGGATACAGTCCAAAAGTGTCTCATTAGTACAGCAAAAGACATCACTTGGAAATTCCAAGGGTTTTAGGAGCTCTAAGGCAAAAACTGACAAAGACCAAATAAATACATATTATCGTATGTCACATAGGACCTATTGAAAGAGATCAGTCTCAGAGATTGAGCCTCCTTCCAATGTGAGCAAATAGGGGGAGAGCCCTGGATATGGAATAAATACTATAAAAGTTGAACCCTGACATCTGAAAATGATCTACGGTAGGATCTGGAAGAAATGAACTTTTGGGAAAAGAACAAAATGCCACAAAAAAAGGGCTAAGTCAAGATGGGGGTGGGGAGACACAGAGTGAGATGAAAAGGGGATTAATGAACAAAATGAGAATTGTAAAGGCATGACCTGCAGTGCTTATTGGAGGTGGTGAAAGTAGAGTTTCTGTTGAGAACATAAGAGAGTGCCAGGGAAAAAGACTCGAAACCCTCTGTGAGAGTATAGTGTGGAAAGGATGTGAAAAAAGAAATTCAGAAGCCATCGAGAACCAACACTGGTTTTTCTGATGAAGAGACAGGCTGGAAACAGTTCCGCTTACAGATGGAAGGACCCCAACGCTGGAGATAAATTCAAAGAAAAAAGATCCACAGCTGAACATGTGGCAAAAATTTGTAATAAGCAAATTCAGAGGGAAGGAAAAAATGGTCATATACACATGCCCCCTTCCTGTACTCTCACTTTCCTCAGGATGGTGTCTCTGTTTGCCTGTCTGGCTCTCTTGACGTTTTTTTTCTAAATTGTGGTGAAATACTCAAAATTTACATCTTAATTATTTTTAACACTTTAGTAGTGCTAAGTACATTCACATTGTTGTATAGCCAACTTCCAGATCTTTTTTCATCTAACAAAATTGATGTTGTATATCCATTAAAGAGTAACTCCTGGGCCTCCCTGGTGGCGCTAGTGGTTGAGCGCTGGCTTGCGAAGCTGCCCGCAGCCTCTGCAATGTTGGTTCGATCCCCAGCTGCTCCCCGGCCACAGGAGGAGGGTCCCGCATGGCGCGCAGACCTCTCCTGCCGCCCGCTGCTCCCCTCAGCAGTGTACTTGGGTCCTTCTGCCTGCTCTGCTCCCTGCTCTGGCTCTGGTGAAATCTCTCACCCTCCTGCGCTTCTGACTGTACCCAGTGCTTGTATAAATAAATAAATAAATCTTTAAAAAAAAAAAAAGAGTAACTCCTCATTCCCCACCACCGCCCATGTTAACTACCCCTCGACTTTCTGGTGTACCAATACCTGTTCAAGTCCCTGTTTTCAATGCTTTTGGTGTGGAATTGCTGGGTCACATGGTAATTCTATTTTTAATGTTTTGAGGCACTTCCATACTGTTTTCTACAATGACTGCACCATTTTACATTCCCATCAATAGTGCACAAGGGTTCCAGTTTTTCCACATTGTCACTGACCCTTACTATTTTCTGGGCCCTGGGGGAAGTGGTGTCAAGAGGGAACTTTATTGGGCCTCCCCAGTGGCGCAGCCGTTGAGCACTGGGTTGCAAAGCTCTCCGCGGCCTCTGCGGGGGCCGGTTCGATCCCCGGCTGCTTCCCTGCCACCGGAGGAGGGTCCCACATGGTTTGCAGACCTCTCCTGCCGCCCGCTGCTCCCCTCAGCAGTGTACTTCGGTTCTTCTGCCTGCTCTGCTCCCTGCTCTGGCTCTGGTGAAATCTCTCACCCTCCTGCGCTTCTGACTGTACCCAGTGCATGTATAAACAAACAAACAAACAAATAAATAAACAAATAAATAAAAATACATGCCTCTTTAAAAAAAAAATAAAAGAGGGAACTTTATTGCCCTAGATTGGCCAGAGTATTGGAGGGAAGTGTTAGTGTTAGAGGAAATGTTCACCCATGTCATGCCATGTGTCAGAAAGAGAGGGAAGGTCTAGGTCGTGAGAGAGGGTAGGGTGGAGATGAGAAATTGCAGGACAGTTGGGGCCATGGCAGAGGTACGGGAAAGGAATTTCAGGGATTTGGGGGGTGTCATTGAAGGATGCCCCTCTGATGACTTTGAAAGATTGTCAAAATTTTGGGGGGCTACCCTGTATGTTAAACTGATGTTCTTAGGAAGGGGACAGTATGCTGGGACTGCCCAGGAGAGGAGCTAGACCCCTGTAGCAATGACAGTACCATGGGTGCCTGTTCTCCATTGCTCACTAGTTTGAAAGTCCATGGCCAGTGCCTTGGATTGAATACCGCTCCTCCTTCCCAGACACCAAAGGTGGCCACATCCCTCTCCTGACCCCTTGACATCCCCCATGCAGAGCTCTGCCAGCATAGACAGGAGCCTTGCTGAAGGATCAAGTTGATGTAAGAGGGGGGATGGTGTGCCCAGTAGCTTTTTCAGGATGCAAAACTGGTAAGATAAGTCTTCTCATGGCCTCCCTGGTGACTAACCTCCTCCCTGACTTTCAGGTTACCCCCTTTCTCCCAAAGGACCCCATTCTTTTAACCTAGTTTTAACCAAACTTCTTTTAGTATCAAGATCCCTTTGTACTCTTTATTTTTTCATCTCTTTTTCTAATTGTGATATGATTGACATAATATTGTATAAGTTTAAGGTGTACAGCATATGATTTCATACAATTATAGTGTCATATGGTTGCCACTGTAGCATCATCTGACACCTGTCAATTCACATCATGATCTTCTAGTAGCAGCAGCAATTAAGATCTAGCCTCTTAGGGCCTCTGTGGTGGCGCAAGGGGTTAAACATCAGCACTATGAAGTAATTGCAGCCACTGCAGCACGGGTTGGATCCCTTGGCCAAGGAGCTGACTCACATGGCACAGCAGACCTCTCCTGCCTCGTCCGCTGTTCCCCTCAGCAGTGTATTTCAGTCAGTCTGCCTGTTCTGTTCCCCACTCTGTCTCTGGTGGATCCTTTCACCCCCTGCATCTCTGGCCTACACCCCAGCTCTTGTATGCATAAATAAATAAATCTTTTTTTAAAATCTAGCCTCTTAGCTAGTTTAATGTTTATAATACAGTTTTATTGTTTACAGTCATGGTTTTGTGCATAGAGCTTCAGTACTAGTTGCTAGTACAAGCATCTCCCATTCCCCTATCCTCGGCCCCTGGTAACCAGTCTGCTCCTTCTAATTCAGTTAATTTTAGATTCCACATATAGGAGATCTCATGCGGGCGTCTTTCTCTGTCTGGTTATTCTCACTTAGCATAATGTCATGAAGTTCCATCCACTGCTTTACGATTGGCAGGATCGCCTGTTTTCTCATAACTGAATGTATCCCTCTGTGTGTGTGTGTGTGTGTGTGTGTGTACACCAGCTCTTTACCCATTCATCTATTGATGGACACTTACGTTGTTTTTCTATATCTTGGTTATTGTGAATAATGCTGCAATAAATATTGGCGTACATACATCTCTTTGATAGCCTGTCTTCATTTCCTTTGGATACATGCCCAGCAGTGTGATTGCTGGATCGTGTGATAGTTCTATTTTAAACTTTTTGAAGAACCTTTATACTCCTTCAAATTATCAAGAACCTCAAAGTTTTTTTTAATGTGGGTTATATCTGAAGAATACTATTAAATGTATTAGAAATCAAAATAAAAGATACCTTAAAGATTTATGTATTCATTTAAAATGAATAAGCTCTCATGTGAAAGAAAGAAATCTTTACCAAAATAACTATTTTTCCCTAAGGAAAAAATGCAGTGAAAGAGTGGCATTATTTCACAGTTGCTCCCATCTCTTTAATGGTGTGGCTTAGTAGAAGGTCGTTGGATTCTCTTGTGCTGCTTCTGCACTCGGTCTCCTGTGATAGGTTTTTGGGTTGCAGTCTACAAAGAAAATCTAGCATGCTGATATGTCATTGGAGCGGAGCCCCTTAAAGGATCTCAGGGGCCAGCTTCACACTTTGAGAAATGCTGTTCTGACCTTTCTATGTGAATCTCTGCTCACTTTTGGATAGTCATGCCCCTAATTTCAGGCCCAACCTCTCTCTTTCCATTGGAAGGAGTCCTCAAACCTGGCTCTCGTGCTCAAGTACCAGGTCAGCCACACTCTCTGAGCAGAGTTGCCCATGGCAGTGACTCAGGCTCACCTGCTGATGTTTCCAGGATTTCTGATGAGAAACCATCCATATGCTCAGCAACTAGAGCTGGTATTGTTTAGACCCATAATAAGGGAGCTAGGGTCACCCTCACTGCAAGGCAGACCAGTTCCTCCAAGGCCAAAGCCATGACGGGAGGAGCTACATAGAGGCTTGATTCTTCCACTTCCCCCTGTGCACGTGGGAGTCACTGCTCATCCACCACTTTTGTCCTAACAGGGGAGCCAGGCCATAGCAAAGCTAGGGGACCCTGCTGGACAGTAATGGGGTAGGGGCAGGGGGAGGTATCTTGAGTGCAAAGTCAGACAACGGTCATTCCCAGTAAACAGGCTTAGGGGAGAGGCACGGAGAGGATAGCAAGGAGCCAAAGTCACCAGAGGTACGTGGGACACAAGACGTATCCTAAAGCAAGGCATGTATTTCTTTGGCCTAGTTGGGTCAAAGGAAAGCCAGCAATAAAACATGCAGCAGCCTTTGCCCTGACCCATCTGGCTTCCCTGTTGCGGTTCCTTGTAATCCAGCCTGGGACCTTCGGGAGCCCCACCCCGGCTGGAATTCAGAGAGGGCGGTGGCCATGACTCACAGTTACCCAGAGCCTAGGGAGAGGGCCACGTCTGCCTTCTCTGGGAGACCCTCCCCCAGTTTTCTTCCTCCCACCCTTTCCCTTCCTGAGCACCAACTAAAGGAACCTAGACAACAGCAGCCCAGGGAGCCAAGGCCATTGTCAGCACCCTGAGCAACTGGAGTGGCGGAGGGTGGAGGGTGTGAGGGCGTGGGGCGCTGGGAAGGAATTTTGCATCCTCCCGGATCTGTCCAAGCCTCCTGGGTTAGAGACTAAGGTTTTCAACAATATTCCAGAATGGAAGAGCATTGGAGATGAAGCTAATCTTCCTCTACCTTCTAGGATTGTATGGCTGGAAAATAAATTGATAAAGAGATTAGAGAGAAAAAAGACAAACTTTCATTCTGTGCACAGAGACCCCACATGTAGAACAATAGAACCTCTCATCTGGTCATCCAGTGCGGTTATATAGTGTCTAGAAAAGGGGCAGTAAGTTTAGGAGGAAAAACCAGAAGAACTCCGCAATTTAAAGAAAAAGCCATTTTGCAGGGTTTATCCATGGGTGCATAAAAGCAGACTCTGCAAGCTTAGTCTGGGGCGGTAAGGCTGCAACAGGCTGGCTGTCTCTCACCTCCCGGACCACCACTGAGATTTATTTTCCTGTCTTCAAGGAGATAAATAGGCAAAAAAAATAAATAAATAAAAAATCATTCTGTGTCTTAATTTCTTCCAATTCAAAATAATCAGCAGGCCTCTTAGGCACCTGGGGTGGGGAGGAGGTGGGGGGCAGGGGGCAGCCTGTCTTTGACCCCAGCAACTGCTTCTACTGGTCTTGAAAGGAGGAGGGAAGGGAAGACCGAATGGGACTGGTAGGAGCCCAGGAAACCCCAGCAGGGGTTTTAGTTATAGAGCTCCAGCACAGCTGCTCTGCCAGAGCCAGGCTTGACTCTTCATCTACCCATTTCACACCCGCAGACTTACAGTGAGTTGGTGGCTGGAGAGAGCCTAGAATCCAGTGCTTTCTCCCCCTTGGCATTTGAGGACAGGAAACAGGGATGTGTGTAAAAGGTAACCACGAGGCATATGTTGTGAGCTGGGGTACACACTGAGGAGAGGGGTACATGGCTGAAGCAGAGGGGGACCGAGGCTGCCTTCAAGTTGACAATCCACAGAGAGGTGGCCCAGCCTGCAGGACAGACAGGAAAGATCAAATCCATGTCTCCCTCCTCCTCTTCCTCCTTCCCCTCCACCTCCTCCTGCCACATGTGGCCTCTGACCGTTGGATGCATCATCCCTCCATTTCCAGTTCCGGGACTCGGCCCCCACCCCCACCCCAGGGTTCTTTGAGCACATGAGCTTCTGGCTCTTGAATACAAGCCCTTTGACTTTCTCCCTTCCTACATCCCCTGCCTCATCCTGCCCCAGGGAGGGCCGGGCCCTGTTTTTACACATAACCAGGAAAGTTTGTGTCCTAAGGTCATACATGTCCCTATGGCCCACACATCCTACTGACTGTGAGGTCAGCATGGCTTGTGTGCAGCAAGCTTCCTGTCTTGGCCTGACCCCTGTGCTTTTCTAGAGAGAGAAATCATGGCTTTTGTGTGGCCTGTGGCACAAAGAGAGATGAAGAACCACACTGTATAAGCAGAGGTCTCCCAGGGGGGACCTGTGGGAGGAGAGGGACTGAGGGTAGGGGGCTTTGTAGGGGGCTTTCTTCCCTGCCAGAGGCTTTACTGTCTTATTTCCCTCACCTACCTGTGAGACAGGAATCACTGTCCCCATTCTACTGAAGAGGAAACTGAGGCACAGTGCCCTTATGTAAATGGCCCAGGATGCAGCTGTGGCCTGTTGCACTTGGTTCTCAAAAAACCTTAGTTCTAGAACACGGCCGCTTCAGAAGACTCCCTCTGCCTGCATCCAGGCCTGAGCCCCAGTGAATTATTTTAGCAGCCAGAGAACCCAGTGCAGGACATGGCAGTCTGCCTCTCAGGTTCGTCTCATTAAAACAAAACTCCCCAAACTGGTCCCTTGGTGTCCTCAATGAAACTTGGAATCCATTTCCTTCTAACAAGGAGAGCAGAGGGCTTTATCCATGGAACTGGGGCTCAGTAGGGCTCCCCACAGGGACAGAGAGCCTGGCATCCTGGCCCATCCAGATCCATCCAGCAAAGACCTTTTCTTTAAAAAAAAAAAAAAAAAAGATTTATTTATTTATGCATACAAGAACTGGGGTACAGGTCAGAGGTGTCGGGGGGGGGGGGGTGAGAGGATTCACCAGAGACAGTGGGGAACAGAACAGGCAGATCTACTGAAATACACTGCTGGGGGGCACAGTGGGTGAGACAGGAGAGGTCTGCTGTGCCATATGGGTCACCTCCCTGGCCAGGGATGGAATTCGTGCTGCAGTGACTGCGGATAGCTTCGTAGCGCTGTGTCCTAACCCCTTGTGCCACCAGGGAGGCCTCCCTTTTCTTCTTTTGCTCTTAGAAATGTTAGCTGAAAACTATAGGACACCGTTCCTGCCTCCAGCCTGTCTTCAGCCCAGCTCACCCTCAGTAAAGATAAGCCAAAGCAGGCCTCCAAAGAAGGTCCCAGGCAAGGCCATAGGTCCAGCTTCCCTACGTCCAAAATTCCATCATAGCTGAAGAAGGGCCTGCTTTCCTCACCTGGAAACTGGGAGCAATGATTCCCAGCCTCCCTGCCTTGCCAGGATGTCCCAGCAGCACAGGGGAAAGGCATTGAGAGAGGTTCAGGCTGTCCACTGAGAGAAAGGGTCAGTCACCTGCTGGCCCTCACCAGTCCCCCACATATTTCCTGTCCCTGGCTCTCAGCACCCTGCCATCCTGGCTGGACCCGCCTCTGGGCTGTGCTCGGTGGGCTGTTCCACATGTGGCTTTGGGGCCTAGAGAGGTGGGGTGAGGGCAGCAAAAGTGAGTGGTGCTGCCTCCCTGCTTGCCCCTCCTCAGTAGCCCCTGGTCTTTAGGGCAGGGTGAGTGCATGCCCCCTGGGGAGATGTCCGTACTGCCTGGTCTGCAAGGCGTGGAGCTAGGAGCAGGAAGCACAGCCCACCCAAGGGCGACAGGCACTGGGGGAGGGGGCGTTGAAAAAAGGCCAGTGTATCCGCACTCTTCCAAATACAGGGCATAAAGTTTAGTCCAACACTCGAAGGTAGAAAATTGTTTCTTCATTTCTCTCAAGCACTAGTTCTTTCAAGCTCCCACCAGCTTGACTTGTGGGAAATTCAAGGTTAGTCATATTTTGCCCTTTCCCTGGAGTTGGACAAGAATCTTAGGATCTTATATAGTCCAGAACATTTATAGCAGGGCCTTTGAGACCTCACCCATGCTGGTCACTGCTCTTGGCTGTGCCCCAAGAGTCCCTGACTTAATAGCGGGCAGGGGTCTCTGCAGAGGCTCCCAGTGTGTGTTCCCCCAACCCCTTGTCCTTTAGGCTTGCCAGTGTACTGCCCAGCCCACGCAGTGCCACCCACCTCTATCCCCCTCCCCTCCCTTAGGAGAACCCCACTTGATCCATTTCTTAGGGACCCCTCAGGGGTTTTCTTTTGTACACCTGGCAGCTTCTCCTTTGAACCTCAGAGCTCACACACATATCCCCAAGGCAAAGCAAAGCCAAGGTTGGGTCATCTACAGAAGGAGCAGAAGCAGAAAGAAAACAAATCCATGTCAATACACAGCTGTCAGGGGATTTTGCTCTGTGCCAGGACTTGCCCTGGGTGGGAAGCAGCTACTAATGCCCAGGCAGCCAGCCTTGCCCTCCTCCTCAGGGGAACTGGACCCAGTGAAGGTTGTGGGGTTATCTCAGAAGAGGCCCATATACCAGGAAGACCATGTTTGCGGAGCCTGCAGGGGCTTACCCTGCCCCCTGAGGAAGATGTTTCCTTGCAGGTTGAAAAGCCTCTTTGAAGAGGGTTCCTTCCTTTGCCAGGGAGGGGGTAGCTGAGTCGCCTCCAGGGACAATTTCGGGTGTTTGGGTGGGACTGGAGGGTAGGGCAGGACCACCCCTGACCTCTGGTTCTCCTTTACTCTTGTAGGATCTGGGCATGGAGTCGACCTCGCTGGACGATGTTCTGTACCGCTATGCCAGCTTCAGGAACCTGGTGGACCCCATCACACATGACCTTATCATCAGCCTGGCCCGCTACATCCACTGCCCCAAGCCGGTAGGGTGGCTGAGCCAGCTGGGCCCAGGGGTGTGAGGTGGGCACCTTTCTAGGCAGCACAGTGCCCAAAAATATGGAACCCCTTTGAGGTGCCCGCCTGTCCTGAGGCTCAGCATCCATGGTGGAGGCTGCACATTGACACCATCAGCACAGGGTTTGTTTGGCCCATGGAGTATATTAAATCTGGATTCAGTGCCAGTGTTTATGTTGCACACAAGCTCTATACCCAGCTGCCCTTGAACAATCGGAAGCTCCAGCAGCATGACATACTCATTCCTATGGGGCTGGAGCTGAGTATTCATCCCTGATATGTGAAACCAGGGCCACCATGTACAGCTGTGTAGTTGTAGCCTGCATAAAGACATGAAAACGGAGGTGGTAGGGATGGGGAGAAATGGGAGACTTAAAACCCAGCCATCTCTCTGCCCACCAAGCCATACACTTAGTGCAAGACTATTTGAACCAAGATGCCATGTAAGTCTAGCAGGGACCTTGCCTGGGATTCTCCAGTTTGCCTCAGTCCCCACCACACCCCACTGTCTTCCTTACCCACCCACTTTACTGAAGTCCACTGAGATATATGGAGGAAAATCTCCATGGCTCTCCAGGTTCTGCAGGTGCTTCTCAGCCCCTTCTCGATGGGAGGATCTGCCCATTCCTGCAGCTCCCAGGTGTAGACTGGCTCACCCAGAGCTGCCATCAGGACCCTGGCAGGGATGGGCAGCCCCATACTTAAGTTTCTTTGTTGTTTTGATTCTTCCTCTCCCACCCCTCAATTTCCAGCTATTTCCAAAAGAAGCGCTTCCTCTATGGCAGGGGTAGGAAGCCATGGAGGGATGGAGGCGTACCAGAAGGAAGCTTCTGCTTTTTTTTTTTTTTTTAAGATTTATTTATTTATTTATTTATTTATTTATTTATGCTGGCTGGCTGGCTGGCAGGGATCGAACTGGCGCTGCAGAGGCTGCGGACAGCTTCACAGCGCTGCGCTCAATCACCTGCTCCACCAGGGGAGGCCCAGGAAGCTTCTGCTTTCAGGGCAGTGTCAAGGACAAGAGTGAGGAGCTGGCTTCCAGACCCACCCCTCACTCTGTGAACATGGACGCCCAAGGGGCTGGAACCTTGCTCTGGGACTGAACCTCCATTTGGGGCTTTGCCTCAGGCCCTCTCTGTGGTTTCTAGGCTATCTAGTGCCAAGACTGAGGGGGATGCTGGCTACAGAAGGCAGGGAGCTATGGGGGCAGTTGGAGGGGTAGAGCCAAGAGGCAGGGATGCAGTACTCGAATGTGGAACAGTAAGAAAAAGTCAGTAATAAGGGCTGGCAGACTATGTGCCTCAAGTCCTGGGGAAGAGGAGCTGGTATCAGGCACCATTCTTGCTTCTCATTCAATTTATACCTGACTTGGCCTGGGAAGCTGAGGCTGGGGTCTGTGGGGGGCCTTGCCCAACCCCTGCCTATTCTAGAGCAGCCCAGCTTCATACTGTAAAGTCTTCCACCTCTTGGACATTCCCACCTGGGTGTTCCTAAACTCAGCCCCCCTCCCCAGCCCAAACTCAGTCCACTCTTCACTCTGATCAGCCAGCCAGGGATTGAGTCTCCTTCCTTTTGCTGCACCCCAGCCCAGCCCAGCCGAGCCCGCCGCCTCTGTCATTTCTGCAGTCAGGTTCCCACAAGCAGACACTGTGTGCACAGCGATCATTGCGGAAGTCTCCTAGGGGATGCAGGCGAGCTCAGGCTTTGTCCTCCAAGGGCAGCGTCCTCCTGCTCCATGGGGACAATGGTGTAACTGACTTGCAGAGTTGTCGCAACCTGAGGTGGGGACTGACTTTCCAACCTTGCTACTAGGGAGAATGAAGTGCTGCCCCAGGGACTGTAAATTCCTGGGTATGCCTGTTTCCCTGAGCTTGCCTGGGAGCGGCTACTACAAAGCAGAGCAGGTGCAGGACAGGCAGCAGCATAATGAAGCAGGAAGGGGCACAAAATTGGGAAAAGCAAGTCCAAGGGATTTTGGAAGGAGCGCCCACACTTTCCAGCACAGTCAGCAAGTCCTGACAACCTTGGATCCCTAGTATGTCCCGGCTGTCAGTTTGTCTCCATGGCCACGGCCCTCTGAGTCCCAGCCGCATCCCCCTCCAGGAATCCTGGAGCACAATCTCCACGGGTACCTCACTGAAAAACCTTCCTTATGGCCCGGCGTTGCATTTTAACTAAAATCCATACTCCTTCTCTCACCCTGCCTAGGTCTCCGACCCCTCAGCTCATCTCCCCCACTCAGCCCAGCTCCCAGCTCCTGCCAGGAGGTCTCCTCTGTTCCTGGAGCATCCAGACCCTCTCCTACCTTGCAGACTTTGCTGCCACCTCTGATGCCACTGGCTCCTGTCTGAACTCCCCTTTCCTCACGCAGACGCTGCCTGGCCAGCCTCTTGGAGGCCCTCTGACCCGCTTACCCCACTTGTCTCCTGACCAAACTCTATTTTGTGCCCTGTTTATTTTGTCATTTATTTGTTCATTTCAACTACTGGTGTCCAAAATTATCTTGCTTACTTATGTGTTAGCTAATTTATTTTGTGCTTCCCCGACTAGAATATAAGCTCCGGAAGGGAAGAGATAGTGCCTCTCTTGTTCATGATTGCATCCTACACAGGCAGGTCCTAGCAGAGAGTAGGTGTCCCTTTCTACTGTGAATTTTTGAGTTTAATGAGGCACTATTTCCAGGGTTGTGGGCAAAATGAAGGAAAGGAACAGGACATTGAGATAGATACCCTAAGACCGGTAGCAGCAGCAGGGAGCTGTTACCATGGAAGGGCCTCAGTGGACTGGACTCAGGGTGAATCTTCCAGAACCGGGTTATATTTTCTATTACTGCATAACAAATTCCCCCAAAACTTACTGGCTTAAGACATCAGACATTTACCATTGTATAGTCTCTATAGGTCAGGAATTCGGGAGCAGCTTAGCTAGGGAATTCTAGTTTAGGGTCTATCAAGACATTGACCAGGGCTTCAGGTGTCAGACAGCGTGACAGGATGGCAGACCCATTCCAGGATGGCACATTCCATGGTGGTTGGCGGGAGACCTCTGTTCCTGCTTGAGCATCCTCACATCACGGCAGCCAGCTTATCCCAGAGCGGGCAAGCTGAGAGAGCAAGACAGAAGCCACACGTCTTTCATGCTCTAACCTCATTCTATTGATATGATGTGGGAAGAGCCAACACAGGGCATGAGTCCAGGGCAGCCAGCGACAGTGGGGACCTCGGAGGGTGGCTGACACTCATGCTGAAGAATAAATCCCTTGACCTTTCTCTCCTGCCCTCTGATCTTGCTCCCAATTGTTCCCATTTGCTGAACACAGTGGAAGCAGGGGCAAGGTGGCTGGTGATGCTGTTTGTACTGGTGAGCCTTCTGAGCAAAGGGAAGGGCAGAGAGTGGACTGGGAGAGGAAGTACACAGAAGCACCGCCCCCCCTCCACCCCCCCCCCCACAGAGCATCTGGAGTATCATCTGGTATGCGGTAGGCAGGACAATCAATATTTGATGAATGAACTTGTGACTGAATCAAGGAAGCCTTTAGGTGCAGGGCACTGGAGGCCTGTGCTTGCTGGAGTCCTGGGGGCAGCACACAACAGTGCCTGGGAAGTGAAGGGGGCGGTGGGTGTCTCCATCTGACAGTTGAGAGATGAAGCATGTCAGAGCTGTGAGCCCTCCTGAAAGGGCCTGCCTTGAGCTTCTTTTCTGACAGTTCAGTGAGTGTCCCCTGAGCAGCCTGGGGCAATGTCACAGGCAGCCTTTCAGACTGCCTTAAGCAGAAGAGAAATTATCCTTCTGGTTCTGAGGGGTCTTGTGGGACCCAAAGGCAGCCAAGCTTGGAGAAGCACTGAAACTGCAGAGGAAACAGTGCAGACGCAACTGCATCCCTCCTCTCAGCTCCACAGGCCTCACTCTCCATTCACTCTTCCCCTCATCAGATGGCAGGAACAGGGCTGCCATTGGCACCCCAGTTTGTTTAGCAGGGTTCAGCCCCTGGAGGAGTGGGAGGTGTGTCTCCTTCAACTCCAGATTCCAGGGAGAAGGTAGAGAGGCAGCTCTCTGCCAGTGCCCACTGGGGGCCACTGAGCTGTGGCTCAAGAGGGGTGTCTGGTCACACAAAGGGGCTGCTGTGGGCACCATTTTCTGGAAAAAGTCCCCAGAGGGGGGTGGGCCAGTAGACCTCAGGTGCAGGGCACTCACACCGCTGTGGCCAGAACTCCCTGCTCAGAGCTGTCAGGGCAAGGCTGCTCTGTACCTGGAGGCAGCTGTTTCTGGGCACAGAACCGCACAGAAGCTGCACTTGCTCTTTCCCTGCCTCCTCCCTCCCCTTCTGTCTCTGTGGCTTTGCTGGCTTTTCCCCACCTTCTCATTTTAATCTTCCAACCCTGGGCCTATTTCAGGCCTGTTTTCAGCAGGAGGGAAGCCTGGAGGGGACTTTGAAAAGTGATGGAGTGGGGCTGGTGGGGAGTGGGGGGGAAATTAAATGGGTTTGCTGAAGGCTTTTCTGGTTGCAAATGACTGAAACACCTTGAAGTAGTCTAAGCTGAAGATGGTGTTTATCGAGCAGGCAGAGCAGCGTCCCTGTTGGGGACTAAGGAGCCCCCCCCCCACCCCCGCTCCTCTCTTTCCCAGATGGGGATGGGCTGGGCCCGTGCTGGGTCCCCTTGCCCTGCACACGGCTGCCCCCTCATGGCAGTGATGCCACACTGCAGCGACTACTTTGCCACCTCTTCCCCTCTTTGTTTCTTCCTCTGAGCCCAGCTGTCCAGGCTAGAGGGTGGGGTTCAGGGGTGACGCTGTGCAGACCACCAGCCCCCACCCACTGGTCCTTCCGGTTTTTAAAGGGTCACGACATTAGCCGCACAAGGAATGGGAGGAGAGAAGGGGAGAGGGCATCTTTTAAAAATCCCCTTGCCTGGGGCCTCCCTGGTGGCAAGGGGTTAAGCACAGCACTGTGAGGCTATCTGCAGCCTCTGCAGCACGAGTTTGATCCCCGGGCCAGGGAGCAACCCACGTGGCGCAGCAGATCTCTCCTGACTCGCCCACTGCTCTCCTCAGCAGTGTATTTCAGTCAGTCTGCCTGTTCTGTTCCCCACTCTGTCTCTGGTGAATCCTCTCACCCCCCACACTTCTGGCCTGTACCCCAGTTCTTGTATGCATAAGTAAATAAATCTTTAAAAAAAAAATCCTCTTGCCTGCGTTTCACACCATGGCTGGAGTTGGCCAAGCAGCAGTGTTTTTAAAACCCCTCAAGATTCCATCCTGCCAAGGGTGAGGTGTGGGGGAGGGTTGGAGGGAGTGGAGCCAGCTCTAGAGGCAGTCTCCTCTGTCACCTCCCCTCAACTTGACCTTCATCCCATCCCCTATGCTACTCCCCCTCCCTGAGCCTGTGCTGGCCAAGGCCTCATCCTTGGCTTTCCAGTGGCGTCCATGGGGTGTCTGACTGCACAGACCTCTTCTCCTTGGTGCCCATGGCTCTGCTGACTCCTGCTTCTCTGAAGGTGCCTTCTCCACCATTTGGTGTCCAATAATTCTCTGCTCCTTTAGTGTTGTAGCTCTTCCCCCTCAGCTCATCCCCTGGCCAGGGGAGTCAGTCAGATGCTAAGCAGTGTCCAACACTGTAAATCCATCTGCATCTCAGCTATACCACTAGGCTCAGCAAGAAACTAGGGATCAGCTGTCATCCCAGCTTGCAAATGGGTTGCAAATGCCCAGGGGAAAAGGTGACATTCATTCCTCTCTCAGACAGGCTTGGGCAGTAGGAAGCCAGAGGGCAACTGGAGACCAGAGAGTTTGTCTAAACCAATCCCATCCCATCTTGTACCTTCCCTTGCCTCCGAATCCCTGCTCAGATGTTTCACTTCTCTGGCTACTTCACCCCCTCCTTCTACCTCCTATCTTCCTCCCTCAGAGGCTCCTTCTCTGCTTTCCATCTGCCCAGCCACTGAGAGGAGCCTCAGTTTCTTCCTCTGTACTATGAGGGTGAGGAAATCCTGTGCTGCTTTAGGGTATGGCAGGAATTCCGTAACGTCCCAATGTAATGTCTGTGCAGCGATGCAGGTGACAGTCACTAGTGGCTCGGACCATAGGGGTAGTCGAGGAGGTGGTGAGAAGTGGTCAGGCTATGCCCAGATTGTCACCTGCTCCCATGCCTGTCACACACCCCACCCCCAAGCCCTTGTACAGTTGTTTCCTCCTCACTCTGGGGTGTCTGTGTTTCCTTTCTTCATCCAAGAAGCTAACCCATCCTTCTTAAAAGCCCATCAAGTCTGAGATTAGGTGAAAGTAACCTTTTACCGTGGCAGAGTTCTGCATGTTTTTGCAGTTCTCACAATACAACACAGTATTTATTTATCCAGCATTCCTGGAGAGCTTACAGAGTGCTCTATTCAGCGCCTTTACAAGTGGCATTCATTTAACCCTCACAGAATATTCTGAGAGGTCAGTGTGGTTATCCATCTTCACAGATGAGGGGTCAAGTGACTTGCGCAGGGGCACACAGGAGGTAGCAAAGCAAAGGTTTGAATCCACAGTTTGACCCCAAGTGCATGCTCCTTCTCCATTAGCAGAGGGATCATACTAATAATCAAGCTGGTCTTTTACTGAGCATTCTCTGCACCAGGCGCTCTGCTGAGCGCTACACGTGGGCTCATGGTTTAACCCCACCAAGTCCACACTGTTATCTGCATGTGGGTTTGCAGCTGAGCCCTGACACTGCCTGGCTCATGGTCCTTGGCACTGGACCATCTGGGGGGAGCATGTTCTTGGCCACTCACTCTTGACTGAGTGACTGTTGGTGACTGTTGAACTCACCTCCCTTGGGACAGAGTTGGGGTCTCTGTAGTACTGTCTGCTGCGTCCTTTAACCCACTGCATGCGTTTGCTAGGGCTGCCATAATAACAGAAATGTCGCCACAGCCTGGGGACTGGAAGTCCAAGAGGAAGGTGTCAGCAGGGTTCGTATCTTCTGAGGCTCTCTCATGGGCTTGTAGACAACCACCTTCTCCTTTGTCTTCACATGGTCTTCCTGTGCCTATGTCCTAGTATTGGATTGGGCTTACCCAGTGGCCTCATTTACCTTAATTATCTCTTTACCAAATAGTCGCATTCAGAGGGGTTGGGGATTGGAACTTTAGCCTGAAACTTGGGGTGGGACACAGTTCAGCTTATAATATGCAGTGTCTCAAAAAGGCAAATCTAATGGGCCGTGCAGGTAATGTAAATGAATAAATTAGGTTGGGAAAGACTTGTCCCCTCTTTCTTTTCTGACTTCTGACATAGGTAAAAGAGACATGGTAAAAAGATTTCACTTTCATCTTTTTTTTTTTTAAAGATTTATTTATTTATGCATACAAGAGCTGGGGTACAGGCCAGAGGTGTGGGGGGTGAGAGGATTCATCAGAGACAGAGTGGGGAACAGAACAGGCAGACTGACTGAAATGCACTGCTGAGGGGAGACAGGAGAGGTCTGCCTCGCCATGAGTTTCTCCGTGGCCAGCCACGCTGCAGAGGCTGCGGATTGCTTCATAGTGCAGTGCTTAACCCCTTGTGCCACCAGGGAGGCCCACCACTTTCATCTTTACTATGTGAAATATGACAGCACGGACATTTGTTCATGGCTGTGACTCCAGCTCCTGGAGCAAGTGCCTAGCACCTGGTCAGTGCTCAGCAAATATTTGTTGAGCAAGTAAATTAGGAGAATGGCCCTGGACACTGGGGACTGGCAGGAACCATAGTGAATTCTGGCTAATGGTTGAGCTGGCATTCAGCTTCAGTCAGTTGTCAGTTCGCCTGGAATCCAGATTTGCATAAATTTCAATTTTTTTCAATGATAGCAACTAATTCACAGAAGCTTAAAGCATCATGCAACTCCATTCGCGACCTGCCCTCTGCTAAGGCGCGTGCCCTTCATCAGAGCAGACCTCCCCCAGCTCAGCTTGGGGGTGCTGTGCCCTTTCCCCAAAGGCAGGAAGCAGGAGGTAGGGGTGAGGGCTCTCCCACCTGCTCCACTGACTCGGGGACCCACTGCCTGTGGTTGCCTCTGCAGGAAGGCGATGCACTAGGAGCCATGGAGAAGCTGTGCCGGCAGCTGACCTACCACCTCAGCCCCCACTCCCAGTGGAGGCGGCCCAGGGGGCTGGTGAAGAGGAAGCCGCAGGCTTGGTGAGTTCTGGTCTCCTAAGGCCCACCCGCCCTGCCCCCAATCCAACATCCTTCTACAAATCCAACCTAATTTTGAGCTCTGCTGGAATCTAGGGGCCTCCTCTTCTGTCTCCCCTACACACATGCATGCTCAGTCTGTTCTTCAGAAGTCTCACTACCCTCAGGTGGTTTCCTTTCTCTCTGAATGAAATCCAAAGAGACCCTGTCTGGTCTGACCCCTCCTGCTTTCCCTCACCTCAGCCACACAGGCAGCTCTGCCACCCTGCTGGTTCAGAGACACACCAACCTCTTTCCAACCTCAGGGCCTTTGCACACGCCCATCGCTCTGCTGGAATTCTTAGCAAAGTCTCCTGATGGACGGCTTTCTTTTCCTTTATGTGTCAGCTCAAATGCCACTTCCTCAGACAAACCTTCCCCAAGTAGCCATGCCCCCCCTCACCCTCCTGCTCCCCCACTTAAAACTACTCTTGAACTGCACTTCTTATTTGTTATCTTGTTCACTGGTGCCTATGGCAGAACTTGGCACATAGAAGGCATTTAATGAACACTGTTTAAAGGATTCAGTGAGGTAGGGGCTGTTACTATTGCTACTTGACTGGGCCGTGCTCACCCACTTGGTAAGTGGTGGGGCTGGATTCAACACCCAGGCTGTTAACCACTACAATACTTATTTCCCTGGTGTAATAAGTCTGTATTATTAATGACATCAGCAACACCCAACACTTAAATCATGCTGAATAAATGCCAGGCAGTGTTTCATGTGCTTAGATGTCAGGCCTTGAGAGCTTTACCTTCAAACTCCCTGAGACTGGCCCATGTGAAAGGCGAGATGAGCAAACTTCCAGCTTTAAGAGACCCCCAAAGGTAGGAACTTAATCCTCTTTTGCCAAGAGGATGCCCACGCTGTGGTCTTTGGGCTGCTGGTTAAAGTATGCTCTTAAAGCATGTGGTGACCACCTTCCACCTACCTCTCCTTCCACCTTCCAGGGTTGGGACCTCAGGGCTTGCCCAGGGTGCCTGGAAATGGGGCAGTCTGTGGCCAGGGCAAGAAGAAAGGGAAGAAAGGAAGGGGTATCCAGTGGCACCTGGAAGCATTCAGCTTGCAGCAGTCAGCTGTTCCCACGGGAGCCCCTATGCCCTGCACATTCGCCTGCCTTGCTGTGCCCCAGACCTCTCCATGAGGCCTCCTATCTGGTGGGGCAGGTGGTCTGGAAAGGATTTTAGGCATCTTGTGCCACTCTTGGGGAAGGAGGAAGCCCAGCCCAAGAGATTCCTGACAGAGTGTGAATCAAGTATATTTGACAGAATGAATACTTGTCACTTACCTATATAAGACATTGTTCTAAATGATTTACATTGATCATTTTACCTAACAACTCTTTGTGGGGGCCTCCCTGGTGGCACAAGGGGTTAAGTCACAGTACTATGAAGCTATCCGCAGCCACTGCAGCACGAGTTCGATCCCCATCCAGGGAGGTGACCCACATGACGCAACAGACCCCTCCTGTCTCACACACTGCTCCCCTCAGCAGTGTATCTCAGTAGATCCGCCTGTTCTGCTCCCCACTCTATCTCTGGTGAATCCTCTCACCACCCCACACCTCGGGCCTACAACCCAGTTCTTGTATGCATAAATAAACCAATCTTTTTAAAAAAAAAAAAAAACTCTTTGGTACGCAGCTCTGTTTTTCAGGCAAATACCTGAGGCTGAAAGAGGTTAAGGAACAAACTAAAGGTCACACAAGTAGAAAGAGTTAAGATGCAAACACAGGCATTGTGGCCCCAGAATGTACCCTTACAGTCAGTGAAGAAACACCTATGCCTTTTACTTGTGGTCCCTCAGTCTGGCCAGGTGGGCCTAGCCAAGCTGAGATGTGCAGTGACATCAAGGAACCAGAAGTCTCCAGTTTCTCTCATCCCTGGAGTCACAGGCTAAGCAGAGGCTGATGTGGTGGTGGCCACTGTTGCCACTGGGGAACAGGCCTGCCTCCTTGCTTGAAACTTGCTTGTCCCTTCTCCCCTTCAGCCTCAAGGCCGTCTTGGCCGGGAGCCCTCCAGACAACACAGTGGACCTGTCCGGCATCCCGCTGACCTCCCGTGACCTGGAGCGGGTGACCAGCTACCTGCAGCGCTGTGGGGAGCAGGTGGATAGCGTGGAGCTGGGCTTCACAGGCCTCACAGATGACATGGTCCTACAGCTTCTGCCGGCACTCAGCACACTGCCCCGCCTCACCACACTGGCACTCAACGGCAACCGGCTGACCCGGGCCCTGCTGCGAGACCTCACCGACACCCTTAAGGACCCCAGCAAGTTCCCTAATGTCACATGGATTGACCTGGGCAACAATGTGGACATCTTCTCATTGCCCCAGCCCTTCCTTCTCAGCCTGCGCAAACGCTCCCCAAAGCAAGGCCACCTACCCACCATCCTAGAGCTGGGCGAGGGCCCAGGTAGTGGGGAGGAGGCCCGGGATGGCACAGTGGGCCAGGAGGACCCTGGAGGAGACCCTCTGGTCCTAGCCCAAGACCACAAAGACAGGGAGACTATAGATGCAGCTCAGACGTGACATGCAAGTGGGGGTCCTCACCCCCACTGTGGGAGTCTCTGGGGTAGGATGGCTAAAGCAGGCATTACAGGGATCCCTGTAATGAGACCACACACCCATGAGAAGCCAGATTGTATCATCTGGAAAAGGGTGACTGTGTAATACTTTTTTGATCCTCTTCATCTACCCTTGTCAATGGTTTATCTGACTTTTGGCTCCTGCAGTCATTCCTAGCTCAAGAGGTATCAATCCCTCAGCCTCCCCAAACCTGGTGTGGTAGATACTTGAAGCTTGAGCTGAAGTGAAAGTAGAGATGAGATTCTACATCTAACCTGGCATTTTCCAATTCTGCCATTACATTTGCTTTATTCTGGGCAGGAAACTCCAGCCAGATGTGGTGTGCCTGCTTGTCAGGTTGGAATCTTGACCCTCACTCCTGGCTGCCAGAGACCCCAAGAGTCCATCCCCACCTGGACTGCAGGTTGTCTACCTCTCCTCCCTTGTGGAACTCCAATCTACTTCCTAGACTGGGTCTCCATTTCTGAGGCCCACCCCCCCCCCCCCCCCAGTCTACTGTTATATGAACTGCCCCTGGGACCAGTCATCACACCATATTCTCCAATAGAGCATCATAAATACCCAGGGCAAACAAGGTGCCCATTCAAGCCCCACACCCCATCACTCCCAATGACTGCCAGACCTTATATGGGTGTGAGCCCTGCTTCTAGGATTTAAGTACTTTTTCCACAAGAGATTCCACTCGTGGAATCACACGTAGTCCTAGATACTCTGAGCACATTCCCGATAAACATACCATCAGACTAAAATATTCAGGGCGATGCAGATGAAGCTAACACTTCAAACTCTTGGCAGAACTAGTGCCTCAAAGGAAGACAGATGGGAGATATAAACTAGAGGCTTCCAAGGGGAACCAGTCATTCTTGAGCCAGAGGAAAATTGTCCAGGTGCCCAGTGACCATGCTGAGGCCAGGCAGCAAGATCCCAACTCAGAAAAATGGGGCTTTGGTGGAGAGTCAGACTGAACCTCGGCTAGACAAGTGAAGTAAATCAAAGGGACTGCCTTAAATACTGTGGAGTCTCTGCTTTCTTGAGGTGAAGACAACTTAAACTGACCATAGAGGAAATGAATTGCTGACACCTGCCTGTACTGCTCTTATTTGACAGCAGTCATCAAATTTAACTTTTTCTCCACAAATACATTTTTAAGAACCAATACCAAAGATTGTCCTTTATTACAGTATTAAGTTTATGGGAATAGCATGGGGACATTAATTTCTAGAGGAATTAAGTTTCCAGTTACAAAACTCAGACCTGTGGTCACTTTATGTAATACTGAGGTACAAAAGCTCCTGTTGAGCAAGGAGCACTAGAAAAACGAAGAGTTTTCAGAGTCCAAACTGTTGGTGCTGATCCTTGAGACTTCAAACTGCTCCCATGGCATGATTGCCATCTTCTGTCAAAGTAGCCTGCAAAGACACTAAATTTTAGTTTTACTTCCCACAGCAACCAATAGTCATTCACAGCATTGAAGGTATCTTCAGAAAACCTTAGGTTCACCACTATACAATCTGCCGGTAATTCCAGCTTGTTTAGGTGAGTTCATCATTTGATAGCCTTTTCTTTAATCTTGACAAAAGTAGTTTATTCTACCATAGGAGTCAGTGTTCAGATCTAACCTTACCTCTTGGTTTGTTAAGCTGCTGTCACTCCCAACTCAAAAACCTGCACTGCTCATCACTTCTCCAGCACTTAAAACCTGCAAAGGGGGTGGGAAAAGAGACCCATTATCAGCAAATGTTGAAAATAGTACTGATTACAACAACCTGAAGTATACTAACCTGAGTGCCAAACACAGTAAGTCCTACTTTGCTTATCTGATGTAACATCCATTTAGCTACATTTTAAATATCAGAAATCTAAGGCTATCACCTTTAAAAACAAGGGAAAACTACATCTCAGAGCAAAAAGGCCATTTGGTCTGGATTATACAGCCATGGGTCATAGTGAGAACTTCACTTGCAACAATGAACTTCAATCAGTATCTGAGATATTGCCAATTAAGGATATGTATCAGCTTACCCCACAGCAGGTCAGTGCTCCTTGTTTTTTCAAATTGTTGATGACATACTGGCATTTCCTTCACTAGCATGAGACCTGGATAAATACAAAAATTAAGGGTCACTGTTCAAACTAGGTTATTCCTGGGGACCCAGCAACTGGTGAAAGACTTGACTGCAGTCAGCCAGGAATTGTTATCGTCAGTTATCGCTTCTGACGGCACTTCCTATTAGTGATTTCATCAGAACAGTCAAGCCCTTGACAACTCACTCCCCTGTACTGCTCCAGACTAGACACTAAGAATTAAGCTAAATTACATTTACAACAGGAGACATTGTAATGCAGTATGTGTTTGCAAGCAGTTCTGATTTAAATATAGGTAAGGAGCAGCCATCTCCAGCTTTTACTTAAGGTCCCATGCTGTGCAGTAGTGATGCCCAACATATGAAAATTACAACTATTAATCAGCCGATTATAAATTACAAAAAATGAGACCGAAGATGCAAATTAAACCCTAAGCAGACTAAATCTTACCTTAGGGTGGGATGTAGCTCCCCTCGGTACTCTGCAGGAGGCCTCCCATCTGAAACAAGGACATACATTCAGGAGATCCTGGCAGGTAAGTTCTACTAAACCGTCGAGGTTTCAGTGACTGCTGTCAGAGACACATTAAAGTCGTCAGTTATCGCTTCTGACGGCACTTCCTAATATCAGTATCATCATGACAGTCGACTAAGTTTTCTTGATTGTATCACAAAGCACCCACGTGTAGGGCCACTGGGTGCAGGCCGAACCCCACTTACCCAGCCTCCTCGCATTTGCGCACTCCCGTCAGCAGGCCCGGGACACCGGGACCCGGGTTCCAGGCTCCTCGGACTCCTGAGATGGCGGCGCCCCTGCAAGACAGACGCACGCGCGCTCCGTTCGTCTAGGCCCAGCGTGGCCCCCGGGACTCCCCAAGACATGGTCAGCGCCGCCCCGAGGACCACGTGGGTGCTGGCGCCGGGAAACCTGCCATTACGCCAGGCAACCTCCGCCCTAGAGTTAACCTTCCCGTAAACACCGACCCAGAAATCAGAACCACTGAACCCCACTTGCCCGCGCCGCCAGGCACTGACACCACCTACCGACATCGCCACCACTAAGCAAAAAGAGAGATTTCGTGGTGTCCCAGGCCCTTAAGGAGATGGAATGTTCCATTCGTCACAGAATAGAGGGTGATACTGGCAAAGACTCACGGGAACTTCAGGCCCAAGTAACCACAGGCCCTGCCGCCTCACCCTTGGACTCCCCCCTCCCGTGGAGCTCATGGTCTCTTCCACGCCCCCGGGAATTCTGGGTCACTGGGAGCGCGGCGAGTTCCAGGACGCCTGCGCGCCGACTTGGCGGTGCAGTTACGGGGGCGCGGGCCCTGCCTCTGCCGCGCCTTGGCTGGGTGACCTTGAGTTCTACTCGTGCGTGACGAACTTTCGATTCTTATGTGGAAAGTGGAGACCCGGTGCTGCAGACTCTGCTGAAGCTCACATCAGCTAACACACTTGAAATCCTGCAGAGCTTTTGCACGCGGCGAGAATTCATAAATACCAGCTGCTCCTGACTGTAAGAAACGTGGGCAGTAGGCTCTCTCCCCAAAAAACTATTCAGTAATATTCATGAAACTTCTCAGACCCCTGTGATTGACAACACTCATGTTTATTCTTCGGAATCACTTTTAAGGAGCTAAGTTTATCTTATCTGGATCCACTTCCACTCTCTCCTCCCCGATTTCTCAGGGCTCCTCCTTACGTACCCCACTCTCAGCAACAGTGGAACCCTCCCTCTGCTAGTGCTTTCAGCATATGAACATGCTCTGGTCTTTGTCACATAAGTGTTCATGCCATGTATACACATGTTCTAAACACAGCAAGGGAGGGGTTCGTTTTGACTGTAGAAAACTAGAAATGATACAGCAGAGCAATAATTTATGAGCTGGTATTAGAAATAAGTAGGATTTTAATTGTTGTGGAGTTGGAAGGCTCCCAAGGAGAGCCAAGTCTAGAGGTCAAACAGGAGGTTCATCAGCTTGCCTGAAGAATTTACTGAAAGTGGTTAGAAGCATGGCGGACAGCCAGGGTATGAATGAAGGTAGTGGTGACTGGAAATGCTCAGGCAAAGCAGCGGCGGCCTGGGGCTACCAACTAGGGCATCCCGCCAGCATTGGGGAGCCTCTCAAGACTTCTGGGCACAGGAGTGATATTTTTCTCTTTTGTCTTAGGAAGGCCCTTCTGGCTGCCTTGCTGAGAACAACTTGGGAACTGAGCAGGAAGCCTAGTGGGAAGGAAAAACAATAATCCAGAGTCTGAACTAAAAGGAGGATCTCAAAGGCTTTGAGAAACATCTTGGATGTTAGAGGATATGTGTCCACATCCACCAGCACACATCTGCCGTTGCAACAGGCACAGCACCTCAGCCAACTGCCTGCACCCAGCAGAGGACAGCCCTGAGGCTGGGGGTGGTGGGTGAGGGTCTCCTGGCCCCATGCACAGATGAGAAAGGCACAGACACAGCCTCAGACATATGCCCACAGAGACATACAGATGTCAACTTTCCCAGAGGCCCGCCATGATTGCACAAAGCATGTTTTCAGGGAAGTTAGTCATGAGAAAATATATTTGAAAATATATTTGCCACCAAAGTTGCCTGGAGCCCCAGAGCCAGCAATTTTAACTGGAAAGATTCCCTGCTGCGCGTTGCCCGCCTCTTCATGCATCTGGGTCATCAGCGGGACTCCAGGAGCTGGAGAGGCAGGTAGTCTTCCTCCAAGGCACTGTCCTCCCCACTTTGGGAGGCCAGGGAAGGGCTCTTCGTGGTGCCTGTAAACAAAATGAAGAGTACTGTGACTTGGTTCTTGAGCTGTGTCCCCAGGAGGCAGGTGCCAGGGAAATAGGTAGAGGCCACAGAAACTGCATTATGCCTTGTAGACAGCAGGCAATTCTGGAGTTCCCTGGCAATCCCTCTCCTTGTCTGCCTCCTTCCACAAGCACTACCGGAACCCCTGCCATGTGCTAGTCACCCTGGAGGTGATAGGCTTTATGGGTTAGAAACCAGAACAACTGAGACTTGCTGAGGACAGGCAGCACCAGGTAAAGGTAGGTGGGTAGAAACTCAAGGTCTCCCACCTGCATGAGGAGGTGGGAGGGTTATATACATGTTACCTGATAGGGCACCCCACCCTTCCCAAGCTCTTTTCACTGGGGATGTCCAACTGGAGGCCCCAGCAGGCAATGTGGACTTAGATGTGGCGTGCTTGGGCAAGGTGAGGAGCAAGGTGACTTTCAGAGAGTTGGCACTGAAGTGGCAGGGTGGCAGGATTCGGGAAGAGAGACACAAAGAGGGGGTGGGTTTGTGAGGGCCATAGGCATGGACCCAGGATCCTGAGAAACCAGCAGGCTTTGGAGCAGTATGCCAGGGATCATGGATTCATGGTCAGCACGACAGATACAAGCAAATAGAGTTTGTTAGAAAGAGAATAAGAGAGTAAGAGGACCAGTGAAAGGCTGGAGGTGAGAGCTAGTAAAAATTTCACAAAGGGCACTCAGTGGAGAGAGCTAATCCTGAGAACAGGCCTCTGAGGGATGGGAGGAAGGAGTGGGTCTTGGTGGGAAGCAGCAGGAGGGGCCATCACTACCCTGGAATGGAGAAGATGCAGGCCATGAGAGGTGGGGAAAGGCATAGGAAGTGGCTTCTCAGAGATACCGCAGCTGGGGGCTTGTATAGTGAGGGAAGTTTGCAGTCAGCAAGGCTGGCCCATCAGCACAGAGCCAGTGTGGGCCCAGGCAGATGGCCACCCATGCTGTGAGCCAGGTGAGGGGACTTCCCTATTCCACTGCTTGGTCCCCACAGCTCAGGCCTGCTACCTCAGAACTAACTGCCTGGGCAAAGGAGGCAAGTGATTGGAACCCACCCAGGAGGAGGAGATAGGGAGTGAGAAAGTGAGTGGTGAGGACAGGACTGAGGCTGGTCTGGAGGAGACAGGGATCACTTCAGAGGATGTCTTAAAAACCAGCCAGCAAAGAGGTGGGATGGAAAGGAAAGGAGAGAAGGATTATTTTAAGGGAGCAATCCCTTTAGGAAGAACTTCATAGGATGGATCTGGGAAGTGGCCACCAAGGAATCCTGCCCCAGACTCCCCACGGTTGTGTGACCAAGGACTTGCACGCACACACACACACACACACACACACACACATGTGCGCGCACACACAGGGCAGTAGCCACTATGACTACTCACCAGGGACGTCTGGCCCTGACGGCTCTTCACGTACTGTGGGCAGTGTCTTCTCCCAAGAAGCCCAGTTCACTTCTTCTACCCTGAAAGCAGAAAAGCAGCCAAAGTTCCAGGAAAGCCAGTGCTACAAGCTGCTTTACCCCCACTGGGTAAACTGTAGACTTTGGTAGGCCCAGGGACAATGAGAAGGATGGGGTCTTTCTGCCCTCCTCCACAGGACACTAGGCCATCCACCATCCCACCTGAGCCTCATCCTTGCTGCTATCAGCCTGTGACCCCCTGGCCGGGAATCAGCCTGAATCAGGTTAGTCATAGTGACATGTGTTGCCCAGAACATCCAGAGAAGAGTTCAGATCAAGTGTGTCTTTGGTTTCCCAGGGTTCTGGGGCCCTTTTGTGGCTATTCCACACCCTAAGGCCCTCTCCTCTCTTTGCAAATGCTATCTCATGCAAGTGGGTTTCTGGCATTTGTACCAAGATCCTTCTCCCACTGCCCAGGCCTTCCCTGGGCATGGAAGAGTTTGTTCTCTGTGGACAAGTGGTAGCCTCCATGGTGAGGCTTGTGAAGTTGGGAGGGCAGAGCAGACCCACCAGAGCAAGGCTGATGTGCTGTAACCCAAGGGTCCCTCTGGCATCTTGGCTCTTCACTGTACCCCAGGCCAGGAGAAGGTCAGGGACCACCAAGATCAGTTTAAGCCAGTGAGACAGGCAGGAAGACAGGCGGCAGCTCCTGTCCTATGTGATCCAGCATCTCTGACCTCACCCACCCAGAACAAGAGTATCCTGGCATTCTTGGATACTCTTTCCCACAATTCTGGCTCCAGGCACCCTCACACACCTGAAGCACCAGCGCTCATCGGGGCTGCCATCTGCCCTGGTGCCAACTGTTAGCAACACACCTGCCCGCTGCTTCTTCCTCCTGCACCACCAGTAGCCATTCTCCATCTCCAGGACAGAGATGGCTTTCTAGAAACAAAGGAAACATGAGATAGAGCTGCCAGGGAGATGCACCATGGCACCTTTACAGCATACCCCAAAGAATGTGCATTTGGACCTAGCTCCAGAATTTCACTAGGTGAAAGGGTGTTGGATCCCTAACTTTTCTGGAACTCAATTTCCCCACTTGCAGACTGAGAATAATGTACCTCAGGCAGTTACTGGGAAGTCAGTACATGATGAATGCTCAACAATTACAAGTTCCAGAATTGCACACCACCAGGTACGGACTTCATTTGCTCCACACTTGTGCCTGCCCCCTGGCATGCAGGTGAGTTAAGTGGGGCTTGGAGCTTTGTGGGTGAGGACACAGAGGCTCAGAGAAGATAAGGAGCTTGTGCAAGGTCAACAATGAATTGGCAACAGAGTCCAGCCTGCTGGGCAAGGCTCTCCCTGCGGCAACTACCCAGACTCACCCCAATCCTCACAGATCAAGAAGCAGCTATTGCCTTCACTGTAGGTTAGTGTCATATTAGGGGTGTTTGTACTCCCAGCTTCCCTAAGCTGGGCCAACCCAAGGATTTCACATCTGGCTTGCCTTACTCACCAAACTGACCCCATTTAACATTGAATGGGAGAGTCATGTGGCCCTTTGTCTTCTTCTAGAACTGAGCCTGACAGAGAAGGTAAGGAGACCCTCCATGTCCTCACTTGTAAAATTTCTAGAGTGGACACCCAAGAAATACTTGATGATGATAACAAATACATTGGGCCATGACTATGCTGAGCACCGTCCTAAGGGTTTAGATCAATGAGCTTATTTGATCCTCGCAACAACCCTATGACAGAAAGGATGGATGAGGGAGACACCAACAAGGGTGAAGCCACCCAGGACCCAAGCCTGGGCTCAGATGGGTCCTGCACACTCCTCTCTGGACCCGAGCTTGGGGAGGGGCAGGAGAGCTTCCCTAGGCACCTGCAGCTTCCAGATGCTCCAGCTGTCTTCGGCCACGTTGTTGACAGTGTCACTCATGAGGGCGATGAGCATGTTGAGCAGCAGGATGTAGGTGAGCATCACGTAGGTCAGCAGCAGCAGCAGCACCATTCCACGGAAGCGCAGCTGGTCCTGGAAGGCCAGCTCACCCATGCCGATGGTGAATTTGAAGAGCTCCAAGGAGGCGCCCAGTATGCCCTCATATGGGACTGAGCTGCCCTCCTCATCTGCCTTTCCTGCTCTGGACTGCACTGCCTCTGTAACATTGGGGCCTGCAGGGACCTCGGGGTCCCGGGCCTCCCGGCTCAGGCTCACCAGGGCTGCAGGAGGGAGATGGGGGAATCTTGAGCCTGGGGGGCTAGTGGGCAGCTTCAGGGGGTGTCCAGGGTGGGCAAGGGCTGGGCAAAGGGCCTTTACCTACAGCGAAGCCAAAAAGGAAGACTAAGTAGACCAGAAGGAAGCGGAGCAGGTCCTGAAGGATGACCTGGAACATAGGTGCCGGGAGCTAGGCTGAATGGCTCAGCCACCAAGCATGACCCCAGACCTCTGCCTCGACCCCAAGCATGGGTTCCCAAGTACACCACACACACACACACACACACACACACACACACACACACACACCTGCTGCATCTCTGGCCTGCACCCCAGGTCTTTTATGCATAAATAAATAAATCTTTAAGAAAAAAAAGACAAATACTACATGATTCCACTTATAGGAGGTACTCGAAGCAGTAGAAGGTAAAGGGTGGCTGCCAGGGACTCAGAGGAGCAGATGGGGAGTTAGTGTTTAAGGGGCAAGAGGTTTGGGGAGAAAAGGGCTCTGGAGATGGACGGTGCAGTGGCTGCACAGCGATGTGGATGTGCTTCCTGCCCCTGAAGTGTAATGTAAACAGGATCAAGATGGTAAATAGTGTTGGCTGCAATTTCCCACAATTTGAAAAGAAAGAAAAATCCTCCAGGGGCCTGCAGCCCCTCCCCATGGCCAACACAACCCCTGGCCCCCATGTCTCCCCCACCAACTTCCTCTCCTCACTCTACCCAGTGTCCTTGCTTTTTTCCTGCACTCCCAGCCTTGGCTGTCGCCATCCCTTTCTGTTACATGCTTCTCCCGAGTCTGTGGTGCCTGAATCATTCTTTCATGTCAAAGCTTCCCATCTAAAGCACCCCCCACTGAACCATTCTCCATCACCCTGTCCTGTGTATTTTCTTCATAGAATGTAGCAGCCTGTAATGTTCTCATTTATTTTCTTAGTGTTTTCATTTCCTCCACTAGAATATCAGTTTCAGGAGATCAGGACTTGTCTGCTTTGTTAGTAAAACACCTAAACAGGGTCTTCCTCAGAGTACACATTTTCTAAATATTTTCTGAATAAATACATGAATGCAGGCACATGCATATGCCTACATGCAGACTTATGAGCATCTCTCTGTCCTTCAGTGGGCAGTGACACATGTGCTCCCTGTGGACACCCACAAGCACACACATGTGCATGTGTTTGCTTAAGCGTGCAGAGCACAGACCCCTGAAAGCAGATCTATGCTTGATGCACAGACAGACAAAATCTCTGCCCAGGGCCTCCCCGGTGGCGCAGCGGTTGAGCGCTGGGTTGCGAAGCTGCCCGCAGCCTCTGCAACACCGGTTTGATCCCCGGGCGAGGGTCCCACATGGCATGCAGACCTCTCCTGCCACCCACTGCTCCCCTCAGCAGTGTACCTCGGTCCTTCTGCCTGCTCTGCTCCCTGCTCTGCCTCTGATGAATTCTCTCACCCTCCTGCGCTTCTGACGGTACCCAGTGCTTGTATAAATAAATAAATAAATAAATAAATCTTTAAAAAAAAAATCTCTGCCCAGGTCAACTGTGAAAGGTGCCTATCTGCTGAGACCAAAAGGAGTCTCACGAGAATGTGGTGTCCAGCTCTGTCCAGCAGTCTGGCTGCTCCGGGGCCATCCCTGCCTCTCACCTTTTGGATCATGACGCTGTAGATGCCGGTGTGCTGGAAGCCTCGTGTATAGTAAAGCAGGTTCAGCCAGCACAGCACCAGTGCGGACACGAGAATGGGCAGGTACCACTCATTGGCCAGGAAACATAATACCTGGGACAGCACGGTGAGCAGGGCCTGGATCAAGCTGCACAGGGGCAGGGTCCTGGTCAGCTTGCAGACCCCTTGGCCGGACCCCCCAACCCCCACTAGCCAGTGCTGACCCCCACCACCTCTCCCACTGCTCTCTCCAGCTGAGGCTGGACCCAATCAGGTCCTAACCTACCCCAACATGGGCAAGTAAATTTAACCTCTGTGGGCCTCAGTTCCCTCCCCTGTAAAATGGGCTAAGCTGACTCATAGAGTGTTTGTGGAGATCCAGTGAGATTCAACTTGCAAGGCGTTCAGGATCCACTGGTGCAGAGCGAGGGCGCAATAAAGACAAGCATCACCATCATGATAACAAGGGTAGGAGCATGGACCACCCCAGGCTAGATAACAGCCTGGTCTCCTGAGTCTGGCCTGTGCTCTGGTTTCAATTCCCAGCACTGCATTCTCTCCTCTAAAGCCAACCCAGTGCCCACTGCCACACCCGCCTCCCCAGGGGCTGAGACTGGAGGCTGAGGGGTGAGGCCCCACATACAAGAGGATTTCAAAGTAGCTGTCCATGAATGAGGTCCAGATGAACAACCGGCGCCTCCAGAAGTACCACAGCTGTGGGGAGGGAACACAGGGAGTGTGAAACCCCTCACCACAGTGTGGCCCTGCCACCCCACAGGGCCCAGGCTCTGCCTACTGGCCTGGCATATGGGACCCTAGACAGCACCACCTTGGGGGTGAAGGCAGCAACTCTGACTTGTAGGAGGAAGGGCTTGTGAATCTGCTGATAGTAGAGAAGCTTTGGAAACTGCTTCCCAAAAGTACATCCATCCACAGACACCAAGTCAATGCAGGGACCTCCAGGCCCATGTGGACGTGGGGGACCTCAAGCTCTGTACATGGCAAAGAGGAGGGCTCCTTTTTTCTCTTCTCTCCCTGGCTTCCCAGGGACTGCCCTGTACTGCAGCCAACCTGGATTTGTCCCACTCTGCCTTGCCTGTCCCCTGCAAGCTGGCAGCATTTTCAACTGAAGAGGACCTGCTGGGGGGTTGGACTGGCTAGAGGGTACCCAGTCCCAGGAGGCAAGGTCAGAACTCACAGACCTTAATAGCCCCAAAGCTGGTCTGGGATTCACCTGCTCGCAAATGAAGAGACTAGTGAACTAACTCTAAGGTTCCTTGCAGCAGAATTGTAGGTTTGCTTCTTGGTGGGCTGGGAGCCACATGGGTTGGGGAGCCTCACCTGGCCCATGAGGAGGTAAATCCCCCCGAGCAGGATCAGAATGTGGCCCAGCAGCAGCATGGAGTTTCCCGCAGTCACTTTCATAGGGAGGAAGACCTGCTAAAGAGACGCTCGGTTAGGACCTAGGCCCTGAGTCCCTCTCAAACAACTCACCCCCTGAGAGCAAGAGCTGAGCCCGCATGTGGAGAGACCCTCAGAGCTGTACAGGGAACACAGCTCTGGGGCAGAACCCCTGGATTCTAGTCTATCAAAAGGTACACTGTGCTGAGGTTGTGAGCATGGGGTCTGGAGCCGGTCTGTTGGGGTTCAGAGCCCAACTTGCAGCCTGTTTGACCCTGGATACATTACTTAACTTCTCTGTGTCTTCCTTCCCTTAACTATAAACTGGGGGTGATAATAGTTCAGCATCTCAGGGTGGCTATGAGCATTAACTAAACCAACGAACACCTGTCAATCACTTAGAATACTTTCTCACATAGGTGAGCACACAGTATTAGGTATTATTTTGTTACAGTGTGGTGCTGGCTTCCACTCTCTCACCAGCTGCTTAAGAGCTCAGGCCCATCACCCAAGCTGTCAAAGCTGGCTGTTGTCATTTGTGGGGTTGTTTCCAGGGCCCCCAGGACTTGCCCCTTCCCCGGCCTTGCCTTCTCCAGGGTAGGCTGGTGGTAGGCAACAGCCGTGAAGATGAACATGTAGATCAAGTAACACAGGAAGTTGAAGAAGAATCTGGAAATGAGCAGGTCCCATTTCGCCTGCAGAAGTTTGTTCAGTGGCTCCAAAACGACCATTTTGTGTCGGTCCTGGGGTAGAATGTGAGAGGCAGGGGTATGGTCAGCAAGCCAATATAAGGGCCCACTATGAGCCCCATGCAAAGGATGACAGAGATGGGGAGTCCTGAATGACCCCTCCCTGGCTGCCTCCCTTCCTCCCCCACTGCCATGGTGGGACCGAGGGCCTCTCCCTCCCGTCTAGAGCAAGTGGAGGTCCACAGAGCGATTCTCAAGGTTGCCACCCAGACCCTGGCACAGTCCTGGAGTTGATGGAATGGTTTGTGGAATAAGTACTGGCCCCAGGCCAGGGACAGGCTGTGCAGCCACTCTCCCGCCCTCCAGTGGCAGTTACAGAATAGCATGGTCCAGGAGCAGCAGGCAGCAGGGTTGTGCACAGCCAGGCCCTCCACATGTACTCATGACCCCACAGCTCACCGGGCTTCTGCAGTAAAAGGTGATGATCTCCAGCACTGAATTTTTCTCCCAGGTGTCCACAGAGGCCAAGTCATACAGTGACACACGGACAGGCCCATAGCACCACTCTGTGAACTTGCGGGAAAGGAATTGGCACGGCTCTGGGAACTCCCGCTGCAGGATGTGTCTGAAAATCTGCATATTGTGTGATGTGAACTTGGCCTGCATGACTATCCCCCATACTGGTTGCTCCCAAACAGAGAACTCCTGGTGCTCTACAGTGCTGCCCACTCCCCTCTCCAGTGCTGAGGCAGACACGTGAGCACACTCTGGGCACATGCTCAGCCACAGTGTAGACGTTCCTGCCCATCCACATGTGCTCAGGCCTGTCAGCCAGCATGGCTCTTCCTTCCCCACTCCTGCTCTCAGGTCCCCTTTCCTCGACTCCTCACATGACAGAGACCCCCAACCAGAGGTTCTTAAGGCCCCTTGAGATCAGAGGCTACCAGTCACACATGTGTGCACTTTTGTGGTCCGAGTCCAGAGCCTTCAACAGACCAGAAAGGGTCTCTAATCCAAATAAGTTGAGGAGAAATTTATTTCCACAAATGAGGAACAAGGGGAAGAAAATTGATTGGGGAGTGATTTCCATAGACCACACACCCATGCCTCTAGGTAACAAAGCACACCATAGCACCCTTGGCAGGCGGAGGTTGTAATTGAAAAGTTATGAAACTTTAGGCCTCACTGGTGACCTAGGGGTTAAGTCTCAGTGCTATCATCACTAAGGTCTGAGTTTGATCCCTGGCCAGAAGCTGACCCACATGGCACAGCAGACCTCTCCTGTCTGGCCTGCTGCTCCCCTCAGCAGTGTATTTCAGTACATCTGCCTGTTCTGCTCCCCACTCTGTCTCTGATGAATCCTCTCACCCGCCGCATCTCTGGCCTGTACCCCAGCTCTTGTATGCATAAATAAATAAATCTTAAAAAAGAAGAAAATATATGTAAATAGACACACAAGGTTATACATGTATAACTTTGCAGAAGGAATGAAGTTATAGCAAAACCAAGGAACCCTAAAGGAACAGGTAATTATTATACAAAAATGTAAAAAACCTGTGTGGCAAAAAAAAAAAAAAATGCAATAAAAGTTTTTGACTATTGAAATGGGAAAAAATTTGCAACTATTGCAGTAAACAAAATGCTAATAAATTTATTATAAAGAACACTGACCAATCAATATGAAGAGAATCTAAGAGTAAATCTAATAGTAAAATAGGCAAAGGGTATGAAAAGACTATCTCCTAATAAACAAACCCAAACAACTTTTAAAAAAATTCCATTTTATAATATGACACAATATGTTAGTTCAATAGTCCAGATATTATTTGTAAATAGGCATGGAGATACTAGAGGGCTGGCTGAAATGTTCTAATAGGAGTGTTCAAATGGAAAAGTGGGGCTACCACCAATCTAGACCACCCCAGCGTCTTTGTGCAGAAACCTCAGGATGAGTCCTGCTGGATAGGTAGAGAGAGGAAGGGCCCCACTCACCTCAATTTTGCCCTCCTTGGCAGCCAGCTTCAAAGGAGTGAGGCCCTGCTTGTTGGGGATGTCCTCCAGCTGCACAGAGGGGCAGAGCCGGGCCCCAGCCTGGAGGAGCTTGTCATACATGCGGATTACCAGTTCACTGTTCTCCTTCGAGTTGTCTGCGATCATCACCAAGGCATGCAGGACTGTGTTGCCGTGCGAGTCGGCGGCCTGCAAACTGGCAGGCTGGTGCTGGTTCTCCAGGAGATAGGTCACCATGTCCCACTGTTTGGTGCACGCAGCCAGAGAGAGAGGCAGCTCACCTGGGGGATGAGGGGGCAGCTTGGACCTTGGATCTCCCAGCTTCCATTGGCATATTCCTCATGCTCCATAGATAGCAGGTCAGGTCTCCCTGAAGTGGGTCAGGCACACACAGGAGAGGATGGAGCACTGCCTGGGGGTCCTGGCCCCACCCAAGTATGAGCTGTGAGGGAACATGGTCCTGGGCTCAGCTCGGGGCTAGTGTGCCTTCTCCTGTGAACACTGATAAGGGCAGCTCCTGTGCAGTTCTGACCTAAGGAAGAGAGGACTACGGCCCTTGATCTTCTAAGGGACCAGAACAGAGGCTAGCTAGCCAGGGTCCGGTTTCTCCAGCTTCTTTTTCTTCAACAGAGCCCAGGCGCTCTCTGGCTCTTATCCAGGCCCTGTTTGGTCTAATCTCATCACATACCAGTTCTAACAGTCATTCTCCAGCGCTGCTCTGGGCTGGAATGTGTGACTAGCCTCCTTTGCCAGACAAGGAGAAAAAAGCTCTTAAGACAAACTACTGGCCCCCTTGGTGGTGCATGGGGTTAAAGACAGCACTATCAAGCTAGCACCAGCCGCTGCAGCACAGAGTTTGATCCCCCACTGGCCAGGGAGCAACACACATGGCATAGCACACCTCTCCTCTCTCACCCGTTGCTCCCCTCAGCAGTGTACTTCAGTCAGTCTGCCTGTTCTGCTCCCCACTCTCTCTGGTGAATCCTCTCACCCCCTGGACCTCCAGCTTACACCCCTGTTCTTGTATGCATAAATATATAAATCTTAAAAATAAAAGACAAACTACTTTTTCAGGCAGTCTAGCGTGGTAGTTAGGCCTACAATGTCTGTCTTTACAGTGTCCTTATGAACCAATAAAGGATGTTCCTATTACCTCTGTTTTAATTTCATTACTTACTCCTTGTTGGAGTTTAAAGGCCAGCTCTGTGACACATTAACCCTGAGAATTTGAGCAAAGTTTTATTCTCTCTGTGTTTCAATTTATCCAAGAAAAGCTCCTCACCAAAATAGAAGCAAGTCCCTTGGCTCTTTTGGAAGAAGTGGCCACAGGCCCGGGCATGCACGTTGGCCCCATTCTCCACCAGGAGCTTCACACACTGCAGGCTCCTCTTCTCAATGGCGATGTGCAGGGCACTGTGGCCTTGGTAGTACTCATCCTTACACTGGGTGTTGACCAGGGGCTGGGGATTGCCAGAGTCCCGGTCGATCTGCAGCAGCGGCAGGATGCAGGCATTGGTCCCATCCCGAAGGTTGAGCACAGCCTTCATCAGGCAAGTCTTCCCTGTGGATCCCTCTGTGGGGGACAGGAGAGGGAGGGAAACAGGGTGCTCAGCCTTGCAGTGGTTGGCCACCCAGCAGCCTGTACAATGAACCCAGGCTCCAAAGTGCTCCTTGGAAGTATTAAAAGATTGCCACATAGACAGGAGGGAGCACTGCTGGGCCGCCATGATCTCAAGGCTTCAGTTAACAGATATTAACTTACCAGCAGACACGACTAGTTTCTATCTTAGAATTTACATTTCTAAGACATACTGTGTCATACATGCCAGGCTATCTATTCAAGAACATTCAGAGCAGTTGTTAAGTGACTCCCCCACTTGATGGTCCTATCTCCTCTTGCAAGTCAGTTGGCCTCTCCCAATCTTGGTTTTCTTCACTGTTAAATGGCACTGTTCCAGGGATGTTGTAAGGGTATTCCAGGGTCAAATGAAACCATGTACAAAATGCTTAGCACACAGTACTTGAAGCCAACAATGACAAACAACCTAAAGGGCCACAGCAAGGAATCAGTTAACTAAATTATGGTAAATCTATACACTTTCAAATTCAGCAGTGGTCAAAATCACTGAGCTAGAAATATATATTTGCTGAAATGGCAAGTGCTACAGGAAGTGGTAAGGTGTAGGGGGGAGCACATTGCAAATTATTATGTATAACACAGCTCCAGTTATGTAAATACATGCCTATGTGTTGCCCACGTTTGAAAAGATGCATCCCAAATCATTAACAGTGGTCCAGAATGACATTGATTTTTATCATTTTATACATTTTACCACTCTGTATATTTTGTTACTATTTGAATCTTCTAGAGAACCCAAATGTTATTTTCCTAACCCATCCAAACAATAAGGATTTTATATTTGGGACAGAGCACTCTGAGAGGGGTGAAGTATATGGTGTGTATGTTACATCATAATGATGTTGTTATTTTTTTGTAAAGAAGAATGCACTGAGATGTCTACAAGCACCCATCCCAGTACTGAAATGGGTTGGGGGTAGCAGGCCGATGAGGTGGGAGGAAGTGGCAGCACAGCCAGACTGTTAGGCGGCTGTCCTTAGCTCTATCTGCAGGGCCCCTAAGCCATTCTGGGAGGGGGGCTACTACCAACACTTGCTCCTTGGCTCCTGATCATAGTCAAGGTTCCACCCCATCAGCCCAGTTTCAGCATGACCAGGAGAATGCCACAACTCTGCCAGCAGGACCCGCCTACCTGTGAACTTGGTGTCAGTGAGGTACTTGCTGGTCAGGCGCAGGAATTCTGGTAGCCCAGCCAAATCCTCAGGGACGCCGCGGGAGACCGCTCTGAAAAGCCGGTCACGGTCAAAGTAGTTTGGGTCCGGCTGGCTGTGGGGGATGTGGTTTGTGACTGATAGTTGTATAAGAACCCTGGGCCCCTCAGAAAGCTCCTTATGCCAGGGACCCCTTTTAGGAAGTCCAAGAGCACTATGCGCCCTACAGGCCCAGGTCTTACTGAGCTTCTGTCCTCCCAGGGTGACCAAGGAGACCTAAGGACCCCCCTACCAGAAGGTGCAGAGCCCTGGGACAAGGAGGAGAGGCCCTTCCAGGCATCGGTTGACGCATCCCTGAGTCCAGGCATCACACACAGGTGTTTCTCAGCATCAGGTACTCAAGGTTTTCTAGGTCCCTTAATGATCCTGCAACAGGCCTATTATCCCATAGAGTCGATTTCAGCGCAGACATTTGTGAAAATTAATAAAGGAAACCTCAACTAAAATCACAGTTGGGAAGGCCTCTAGAGGGAGCTCTCGCCCATAAGAACAAGCCTCATTGCCTACCCAAGTAGGAAGGAGTGTACCCCGCCCCCCTTCCTCCATAAAAGCAAGCTCCCCTCTCCTGCTTTCTGAATTTGCCAATGGCCTGCCATAAGTTGCATTTCCCAAACTGCAATTCCCAAATGAACTAATTTTCACTGGTAAAATATTTGGTTGCTTTGATTTAAAGTTGGCTTTGTTGGGGCCTCCCTGGTGGCACAAGGGGTTAAGACAACCTATGAAGCTTCCGCAGCCACTGCAGCATAAGTTCCATCCCTGGCCAGGGAGCTACCCACATGGCACAGCAGACAGCTCCTGACTCGCCGGCTGCTCCCTTCAGCAGTGTATTTCAGGCATTCTGCCTGTTCTGTTCCCCATCCTGTCTCTGGTGAATCCTCTCACCACCCCAACACCTCTGGCCTATACCCTAGCTCTTATATGCATAAATAAATAAATCTTAAACAAAAAATAAAGTTGGCTTTGTTATGGCCCTTGAGGGGGAGTCAGGGTTGGGATGGGGCTACAGGAAGTGCCCACAGACTGTTAGGGGAAGGAATCAGGAAAAGCCCCTCAATCCTTTCAACCCTTTCAAAAACTATCTATGTACTAACAAAGGAGTATGTGCACCTTCACTCCCCATTTCAGTCCTATCAGCCATAAATCACTATTTCCCTGTTTAGATAAACATGGAGATAAAGAATCTTGCCCAAGTTCACATGATGTCCAACCGGGGCTCGCAGGGGATGTCAAATTCTTGACCCGAACTCCCTCCCCACCCCCAACCCCCACTCCCCCAGAGATTCTAGATTCGGTCCCAGCATTGAAGCCTACTTATTTCAGTTTTGCTAAGAAGTTACACTTCTAGAAAAAGGCCCAGATGGGGCTGTGTTTCTTCAGAATCTAGCACTGTCTGGTGATGGGGAAAGATGATATATTATTCTTCACAGAGGCTAGTGTTTCCCCTAGCCTCCTTGTACCATGACCAGCAATATGACCAGACAAACAAAAGTAGGGGGCTATTTGATGCTTTGGAGACCCTCAGGACCCAGTTTCATGTTTACTGTGGAATGGGCCAATCAAGTAAGACTTTCTGACTCTCCAATGAAGGGGGGATTCAGTCATGCTTTCTTAATGACTGATGGAGCCAGGCCTGCCTCCCCAATGTCAGGAAGTGTTTGTCTTCCTCACCCTGCAAGGTATACCATCCTCTGCCCAGCACACCATGTGGCCACAATGTGACTGACTGGAGAATCCAGCAGGGGGAAGTGGTCATTTTGACAAAGCACTTCCTGTCACAGGGTGGCATCACAGGCTTGTGGTAGGGAAGCACAAAAAAGGCACAGAATGAAGCACCATTCTCCCTGTCAAGCAGGCTACTCAAATCCCAGAAGGCTCTGGCATTCCCTCCTATCTAGGTCAGAATCTGACCTTGGTGCTGCAGGACAGGGTTGTTCTTTTCAGAACCTTTCCCATTCTTGTCCTGCCTTCTGAGATTGTGTACTGTGTAGAAAGATACTCTTCCAACTCCAAGTATTCAAGTGATCCTTGCATCCACCTTATTTGTGCCCTAGTTCCCCCACGGTCACAATTCCTATGGTAGCAGGATCCGCACTCTAGTCTGAGGAGAGAGTCAAGAACACTAATGGGCCCAGGAGCCATCAGAGCCAGACTGAGAACTCAGCAGGTTGAGGAAGGGGCGCTGGGGCTGGGCTGGTCCACCGAGTCTCATGAGGAGACCCCTACTGGAGGTGAATGGCCCAAAGTTCCACCCCACTTGCCGCCTTACCTGGCACCTGTTCCCTTTTTCTTTCTATAGTATTCGAGATCTACTGTGATCTCAGGGGAGAAGTTCCGGTCCTCGCCTTGGAATGGTGACTCCATGGGGGGTGGCCCATTCCCATGGCCATGTTTTTCTCTGTCTACCTCAGCACCACCTTCTTCGCGTCCATATGATGTTTCCAGCCTGAAAGCAGGCGGGCTGGAGGGCGAGGTCATCCTGAGGGGAGGAGGCTGCCTCTGCAGCTGGAATCCCTGTGGAGACTGATATGTCAGAGCCTCTCCTTCCTTCCAGTTCAGAGACCAGATAAGGTCAGGGGTCTGGCTGGGGCCTGCAAAAGGAAATGTTTAGAAGCTGAGGGCAAGGAGTCTTACCCACAATGAGCCCAAGAGGAGGGGCAGTGGGCCAGGAGGGAGGAAGACAGAAGGTGAGGAGAGGGCAGGAGGCCCCTGGCCCCACATCCTGAAATGGGGAGCACAGGGGCCCAGTGGAGCTGCCTCTTTAACACTGTCCCACAAGAAGGGCCATGATTGTCCCCCACTTTCCCTCCCAGACCTCCTGATATCTGAGAGGCCACAGACCCTGGTCTGGGCGTAACAAACATTTGCATTAACAGTACAAACCTTTTCTCTGCATCCTGCTCAGTGGCCAATATTCACAACAGATAAAAGTGCAGTTATGGGGTGGGGGCGCGTCACTCAACCTCTCACCACAGAGGGGGAATGCTCTGAGGGAAACCGTCAAAAAAACCACCTGTTGGGGCCTCCCTGGTGGTGCAAGGGGTTAAGCACTGCACTGTGAAGCAATCCACAGCCGCTGCAGCACGAGTTCGATCCCTGGCCAGCCAGGGAGTAACCCACATGGCACAGCAGACCTCTTCTGCCTTGCTCGCTGCTCCCCTCAGCAGTATATTTCGGTCAGTCTGCTTGTGCTGTTCCCCACTCTGTCTCTTATGGATTCTCTCACTCCCCACATCTCTGGCCTGTACCCCAGCTCTTGTATGCATAAACAAATCTTAAAAAAAAAAAAAAAAACACCTGCCTATCAAACCCCTCATTTTGTGGCCAGAAAACTAAGACTCAGAAAGGGGAAATGACTTTCCCAAGGTTGCCAGCTATTGGCAGAGCCTGGCCTAGAAACCAGCTCATCCTACCATGATGTTCCTCTTCAGTTCTTGGAATCTTTCAGGGCCCATCTGTATTATCAGTCTGAATCATCTCTGAAGGCTTTGAATGCCACCTCTCTGCACCTTGGTCTCTAGGGACTTCAGAGTGGTGCTGGAGATGACTGCCTGCCTCCCTCTGAGAGCCCCTTTCCATAGGCCCTAGGTTGCGTTCTGGAAGCTCAGCTGACAATACCGCCTAGCAGGAGAAGTGAAACCACAGGCCCCAGCACATGACATAAAGTGGAGCCCCAGAGGAGTAAAGGGAAACCCCTCTGTCTCCCCTCCCCTCAGTAGGTTGGAACAGAAAGAAGGAAAGGGAGGGGCCTCCCTGGTGGCACAAGGTGTTATGTGTTGCACTATGAAGCAATCTACAGCCTCTTCAGCATGAGTACGATCCCCAGCAGGCCAGAGGGCAACCCACATGGCGAGGCAGACCTCTCCTGTCTCACCCGCTGCTCCCCTCAGCAGTGTACTTCGGTCAATCTGCCTGTTCTGTTCCCCACTGTCTCTGCTGAATCCTCTCCCCCACCCCTGCATCTCTGGCCTGTACCCCAGCTCTTGTACGCATAGATAAATAAATCTTTAAAAAGAAAGAAGGAAAGGGAGCCAGCAGGGTGAGATGGGGGCAGGGCTTGAGCAAACGCCTAGCTTCAGGCTCCCAGGACATTTCCCATAGACGCAGGGGAGGCAGGACCTGGCAGTTTTGACCCACCATCTTTCTGCCCCACACACCCAAGTGTGTCCTTTGAGAACCAACCACGATTTAGGCTGGCAGTGTCTTCAATCCCCTTTCCCGGGCTGCCCCCGCCCCCCTCAGCCCACCACTCCCATACCTCAGCAGCAACAGCTGTCAGTTCAGTCCCTAACCCTCCCCCAAACCCTCGTGCGCCCTGGGTGCAGATGAAGGGGTCTGGCGTGCAGGTGGAGGGGACCCACGCCCTGCGCAGACCCTGGCGTGGGGCCGGAGAAGCAAGGGCCCCTCCAGCTTCCCCATCCTGATCATTCACTGTCATGTTTGGGGCCCCGACCCCCACAGACATCCCAGACGTCCCCGGAATTAACCACCCCGACTTACCCCGCAAAGCTGAAGTAAGGGCGTGGCCGCGGGCTGCAGGCTGCTGGGATCCTGAGCCTGCGAGGTTGCAAGGACCTAGGGAGGAAGTGAAGCCGGGAGGGGGTGGCGGGCGCTGACAGCTCCGCAGCCGCAGAAGCTCCCCAGCCTGCTCTGAGCTCGGCTAGCAGGTTGTGTGTGGACTCCGTGCTCTGCACCCTCAAACCACGCGGCCAGCTGGCACGGTAGGGAGTGGGGTTAACCCTCCCCTGTCAGGACATTCTGTCCATCACAGAATGACCATCTGGACCACAGGCCACACCCTGCTCTCCGGAGACACGCCCCACCTCCCCACCCCCACTGTCTCGCCACTGAGGCCCCAGATGAGGGGGAGGGCAAGCAAAGGCAACCCTTGGGTGCTGGGATCCTGCCCTGGGCAGGAGCTGCACGGGGAGAGGGATTCTGGCCCCACTACTCTGACATCTGCTTCTTCATGGCCACATGCCTCCCAGCATCCATGTGGCTCACACTGTGGGGGAACTGTTTGGCTCATAGTGGGGTAGAGAGAGCTATTGAGAACACCCCTCCTTCCCCCACCCAGGGAGAGGAGAGGTGAGGAGTGGCTAAGCCCAGCACAGATCCCTGGGAATGAATCCCACCACCAACTCACCCATCAGTTTAAGGGGACTCTCCCACTTCTGGTGATCTCCCAGCCCCCTCACCAGAGGAGCCTGAAGGCTCCAGACTTCCCTATAGGGCTTCCAGCACCAGCCAGCAAGGTGGGGGAGCAGAGGGTGCCAGGTACTGTGCAAATCAGCAAGGTGGGGGAGCAGAGGGTGCCAGGTACTGTGCAAATCAGATCTCCTTGCCCTGCCCTGCCCTACCCTGCCTTGCTCTGGTCTGCACCCAACCTTGGGGCTTGAAGACATGCACTATCCAAAGGGTCTTACAATTTCTCCCTCTCCCTCATTCCCTCAAATCCGATCCATCAGCAACACCCCAAATTTGTCTCTACCTCTGCCTGGCCCAAGCCACCATCATCTCTCCCCTATAAGACTTGCAGCTACCTCCAAACTTGTGTCCCAGCTTCCCTCCTACCCCACACTTATCCTCAATCCATTCACCTTACAAAAACTGGAATAATCTTTCAAAAATAAAAACCCAAACACCTCACACCCTGGCTTAACCCCCCACACACACCATCCCCAAACAATTGGCTCCATCTGCTACTTAGAATAAAATGCAAACTCAGGGCAGTGCAGGAAGCAGAGGGGATTTCTCACAGCCTCTAGTCATGCAGCAAGTTTACTCTGCCCCCTGACCCCAATAACTACTATGGGATGAGCCATCCAGGCTCCTGGTCAGACAAGAGGAGTAACCCTCCAGGGATCAAGAGACTCAATGTAGCTGTGGAACCTGTCTCTGGTGAACACTGACATCTGTTCTGTGGGGCCAGGGTAGAGATTCTAAAAGGCAAGGATGCCGGGAAGCAAAGCAAAGTGGTTCAAGTTATCCGGCAGCAAAAATGGGTGGTCCTCGAGGGACTGAATACATATTACCGGTATACTGGCAAGACCAAGGATACCCAGGGAACCACGATCCCAAGCAAAGCACCCTTGCTCCACCACCAGGTCAAACTCATGGATAGTGTGGACAGGAAACCCACTGAGGAGGAGTGGAGATTCAGTGAGGCAGGAGAGAAGGTAGGAGTCTCCACAAGACCAGGAATTTCCCAGAACTGATGGTATTATCCTTGTAATGTGAACTGATGGCCCCAAAGATACATCAGTGGAAGATATTCTAGAATGAACCTATGTGCCCTATCTAAAGACACTGGAGGAGGAGGTGATGGAGACAATGGGGATTCAGGAGACCCAAAGACACAAAAAAGCCTACTGGTATTGTTTGGGTCTCCCTTCCTTGTCTTACCTTTCGTTTCATAAAGGTTTTCATTCAGAAATATGTGTTCTAAAAGTAGAAAATGTAGCCCATTTCTTCTTTAATGTAGCCTTAAAACTGGGGCTACTGGGCCTCCCTCTTGGCCTAGGGATTAAGTCTCAACACTATCACCTTGATGGCTTGAGTTTGATCCCTGGCCAGGGAGCTAACCCACATATGGGGCAGCAGACCTCTCCTGTCTTGCTCACTGCTCCCCTCAGCAGTCTATTTCAGTAGATCCACCTGTTCTGCTCCCCACTCTGTCCCTGGTGAATCCTTTCATCCCCTACACTTCTGGCCTATACCCCAGTTCTTCTATGCAAAAATAAGTTAAAAAAAAAAAAACTGGGGCTTCCTCTTCCTCAGACACCAATACAATGGATATTATTCAGCCATAAACTAATTACTCGGTCATAAAAAGGCATGAAGTACTCATGTGTACTACAACATAAATGAACTGGGAAACAATTAGGCTAAGTGAAAGAAGCCGGTCATGAAAGATCTCATATTGCATTATTCCATTTATATAAAATGTCCAGATTGGGGAAATGCATGGAGACGGAAAGTAGATTAGTGGTTGCCTAGGGCAAGGGGATTTGAAAATGCAGAACTAAAGAGTATAGGGCTTCTTTGGGGATGATGAAAATGTTCTAAATTTGATTGTGCAGGGGCCTCCCCAGTGGCGCAGTGGGTTCAGTGCAGCTCTGTGAAGCTGTTTGTAGCCTCTGCAGTGTGAGTTCAATTCCCGGCCAGCCAGGGAGAAACCCACATAGCGCGGCAGACTTCTCCCGTCTCGCCTGCTGCTCCCCTCAGCAGTGTGTTTCAGTCAATCTGCCTGTTCTGTTCTCCGCTCTGTCTCTGGTGATTTCTCTCACCCTCCCCTGCCTCTGGCCTGTGCCCCAGTTCTTGTATAAATAAAAATAAAAATAAATAAATTTGATTGTGCACAGCTCTATAAATACACTAAAGACCATTATATTGTACACTTTTAATAGGTAATTTGTGTTACACCTTTTTTAAAAAGTCCTATGTATAGAGTAGAATGCCTGTTTTATTCAGGGGAAAATAAATCAAGCACAGAAGCAAGGTTTTCTCCATCCCAATGCCATCTGACTAATCTTGCAAGACGTTCACCCAGTCTGGCGTCCACACCAGGGAAATCTCCCCCAAGCAGTTTTTACATATGTGTCTTTCCTACCTGTTTGTTTCACTTCACACTTACTAATTTTTTTTTTAACCTTTTCTCTGAACTTATTTTCAGAATTTTAATGTTAATAAAACAAGAGGGAGGGAGGGAGGTACAAAAACGTGTAGCAGATATGCTTTGGAGAGGGGAACTCAGGGTCAAGGTTGGGAGCGCAACTTCTTTTTGAATGTGTGTTTTTTGTACTACTTGATTTTATTTTTTAACCACTGGCTTAAAAAAAAAACAATGTGGCATCTTCTGTCAAATTTTTTAAAAATCCGGGCCTCCGTGGTAGTGCAAAGGGGTTAAGACACAACCTATGAAGCTGTTCGCAGCCACTACAGCACAAGTTCGATCCTTGGCCAGGGAGCAACCCACATGGCACAGCAGATCTCTCTTACCTCCCCTGTTGCTGCTCCCCTCTGCGGGAGTCCTAGCTCCCACGGGGGGGGGGGGGGGGGGCGGGTTTCTATAAGGACAAGAGGGCATTGGCGAAGTGGAGGGATGAGGGGAGGGGGGATGAGGTAGATGAGGTAGTGAGGAGACACCGACACTTGATCAGGGTGCAGACATCTCCCACTGATAGCCTCAGTGGGGCTTTATTTATAACATCAGGAATTGTTATTTGATCATTACATCATGCAATCATGATTGATTTTACTTTTACATTGTTCAGAAATTATTAATGATCATTAATAGTGCACAGTCCTTTTTCTAATTTTTCTAGTCTATGATTAACTTGGTCACTTGGTTACATATTTTCCTAGGTGATGTATATTATTCAGAAAATAGAAACAGAAAATAGAAACAGGTGCTATAAGCAACATGATTTATGCAGTCAAGCTAGGTAACTAAAACAAAGCTAAGCAGGCATTGTAAAATCGAGGCCGACTTTCTATTTTCTATATGGAACCAAGTGTCCCATTGCCATGGGAACAGTGTGTGGTGTGTTTCTCCCAGACCATTTCACCTCCTGGGGTGCTTCAGGGTCTTCTCTAGTGAGGGACTTTTGCAGGGCTCTATTCCAAGAGCTTTGTCAAGTGTGGCTTGCTAAAGAGCTCAGTGTTACTCATAGTAACAGAATTACAAACTGGAGGACATAGAGGATTATTGGGAATCATCTGATTATCAATCATGTTGGAAGGTACATTTCTCAAACTGCTGAGGTGTGCATTACCGAAATTGGCATTGATGCCAACACTCATTGTGTTAGTTTAAAACTTATAGAAAATTTCCGTGGTTTCAATAACTGCCACAAACAAATGAAAGGAAGTAGCAGGAGCCAGCTATGGAGGTTTCTGACTTTTCAGAAACTTTCCTCATGCCCGGACCTTGTCAGACAGCATGAGTAGCATGGCCCGCGCCACCCCTCAGCAGTGTATGTCAGTCAATCTGCCTGTTCTGTTCCCCACTCTGTCTCTGATGAATCCTCTCACCTCCCACACCTCTGTCCTGTACCCCAGTTCTTGTATGCATAAATAAATCTTAATTTTTTTTTAAAATCCACCTCAAATGTGCAAGAGATAATCCCTGAGCATAAATTAGTACACATTCTAAAGAGAAGTGGGAGGGGGGATTCAGAGTCCAGAAGGAGAGAAGTTGCTCTAGCTTTAGAAGGAAGCACCTGTGGGTCTTGGGGAAGTGAGGTGGGCAAGCGGTGAGCTACAGCTTTCACTTCTTGTACCAACCCCAAATCTGGTCCAGATCTGCACGTGGTCATATTTGGTGGCTTGTCTCCCTGAGCAGTTTTGTGTCTGAGACCCAATGAACAGAAATAAGCGGGCTTTGGAGGCTGGGCAGCTTCCTGGAACAAGAGACAGAGGCCAGAGTTAAAAATGCTCATAGTGAGGAAGGAAAAAATTCCAGCAGAGGTGGTCCTGACCCTCAGAGAGGCAGGACACTGGGAGGTCTGCGCAGACCCAGGGTGTCTCCTGGGGGAGCAGGGACCCAAAGTTCTGCTGGCGTGGGAGAATGCCTGCGCTCATGGAAAGTGAGCTTTCTTCCCACACAGCCCCAGGGACCCCCGAGTCCCAGAGGGCTCCTCTGAGCCAGACCCGGATGTGCCGCCTCTTTCTTCCATGGCCAGAATAGCCACTGTCAGGCCGGGGGCCAAATCTGGGAACCCAATCCCAAATCCCTGGGAGCTCTGGCAGTTTCCCCGACCTCGGTCTGGAGCTGGGTTCCCAGCAGCGCCTGCTAGTGGCTGTTGGGTATTTGATTTCCCTACTGTACAGGCTAGACAGAGGACTGTTCTGTCAGCTAGGAGAGAGAGGGGACCCTGAAAATGAGGGGGCAGAGATAGGAAGAAGGCGTCCTGGACATGCAGTCAAGACAGACAAGAGAGCCACAGACTGAGGCCGAGACGCCCAGACACAGCGCAGGCCAGAGCGCAGGAGACCAGACGGAAGACCCCACGCCGGCAGCTGTGAGACAAAAGGATGACACGGCGGCCGCGTTGGGGGGGGGTTGGGGGGGGGGGTCGAGCCATCTCAGCCTTGGCCTGAGGAAAGACCAGGATCGGGAAACCCAGCTGGGGTGTAGAAGGCCAGCTGCCGTCTCCCCCCAACCCCCAACTTCCCTCTCTGCCGGCCACCCGCTTGAGCCTCAGCTGTGCGTCTCTGCTCCCCGCACCCTGCTCCTTTCCCGGGGATTCCTTCACCCCGCGCTTCCCGGCCTTGCCTCCTCACCCCCACCACCCCCGCTCCTCACTCCTCTCCCTGAAACCCAGCCTTAGTTGCTGCCCCCAAACTCCGCACGGGGTGGGGGCGGGGAGCTCCTGTACGCGCCCCACGCCCAGTCAAGGGCCCTTCCCGGTCCCCAGGCAGGGCCTAGCCCGGCCTGGCCATGTCCCTCCTCCCCCATGTCTGTCGGAGCCCAGTGTCTACAGTCACCTCCGTTTCGGGGTCAGCAGCAGGAGCGTGGCAGGGACTCCGCTTGCACGCACGCTCCTCAGGTCCCACGTCCCTCTGCAAGTCACAGAGCAGGACAGTGAGGTGCCAGGGCCTCTAATGCATACTCGCTAGAGAGGTGCTTCCAAAGGGTGGGAGCACTGTAGCACCTCGCTCCAGTCTAGACTTTGAGCCGGGTGCTTCGTCCACCTTTTCTTTTTTAATCCTCCCTGCACATGGGTCCCACATGTCTTGTTCCTGCTGTAATTCCCATTAACAGTGTTTGACCTCTGCCTTCCAGAACCCTAGACTTTGAGGAAAGTTTGTTGCCACTGCCTATTGGAGCACTAACCCACAGGCCTGAAAAGAGAATGAATCTGGTTCCTGTTTAGTCTAGTCCAGCTGCTATAACAAAATAGCACACTCAGACTGGCTAGCTCAGAAGCCACAGAAATTAATTTCTGGTATTCCTGGAGGCTGGTTAGTCCAAGACCAAGGCACCCCCACCGTGGCTTCTTGGTGAGGGCATAGCTAACCCCTTCTAGCTGTGTCTTTCCCTAGTGGAGGAGGCTAAAGGGCTCTTACTTAAACATTTTTTTAATGCCACTCATGGGGATTCCACCCTCGTGACCTACTCACTTCCCCAAACCATCACACCAGACCTAGGATTTCAACATATAAATTTGAGGGTCACACAAATATTCAACCCATACTGGAAGAGCTGACAAGCTGGCTATGGAACCAGGGGCAGGTGTTCAGAGTAAGAGTTCAGGAAATTTCAGAAATGGCACTCAGACTTAGAGTTTATGATGGAATGGAGACTGATTTAGATTTGAGTGTTAGGCCCTCCCTCAGAGCCCTGTAGTCCCTCGAGGCCTGCCTCATTACTAGAAAAGTCTTTCTCAGAAGGGGAAAGCCAAGGGTCAGGTCCCCAGCAGACCTGGGTGTCCAGGGCAAGGATTACCTGAAAGCAGCACTGGAAGGTTAGGGGAGAGAATGGAAAAACATGCATTAGAGCTTCCTTTGTCTCTCTGCTTTGTTTCCTTTTACTCCAGTTCCACTTTTTCTGTGGCTTTTTGACTGTTAGGGTAGAGGTTTTCCTCAAATGCCAGGCACCAAAAAGCCAGATGCACAGGTGGGGGTGCTCAGGCAAAGTTTATTCTATAGAAGTCACTCTCCCTGATCCTCCCTCCACAGATTCTCACTTTGCTTGGGCCTTGGGGAACTGAGGACTCAGCTTGTTTTCTGAGTCATAGTGCTTAGTCTCCCTTCCCACACTCCTCATCCTTCAACTTGTTTCCTTCTGTTATGCTCATTTTAGAGCTGTTTGGGGAGCAAGCTTTTTTTTAAAGATTTATTTTATTTATCTATGTGTATAAGAACTGGGGTACAGGCCAAAGGTGCTGGGCGGGGTGGGGGGCAGTGGTGAGAGGATTCACCAGAGACAGAGTGGGGAGCAGAACAGGCAGATCTATTGAAATACACTGCTGGGGGGAGCAGCGGGCAAGACAGGAGAGGTCTGCTGTGTCATATGTGGGTGACCTCCTTGGCCGGGGATGGAACGCAGGCCTTAGTGGTGACAGCACTGAGACTTAACCTATAGGCCACCAAGGAGGTCCCATTTCTAAGTTGTAGTAGGAAAAAGAGAAGGGGGAAAAGGAGGGACCTGCATAGGCACAAGTAGGCATTTTTAAAGGACAAGAGGTGCATACTGAAAGGGGCAGATTTAAGAAAGAGACATCTGCGTGGACATAGGTGGACAGTCTTAGGTCAAGATTTTCATTTCACCAGAATAAGAAGTGCTCTTATATAGTGTTCTTTGGTGGTGATTCATTCCTTTGTGAAATTTTATTGCTTTGGGGTCTAGTTGGGTTGGTTTTCTGTAACAGATAATTCTTCCTTACCCCACCTCACTCAGATTCCTGGAAACTTCCATAGCCAGTTTAACAACTTGTTAATCACCCTTAGCCCAACCTCTGAATTTTTTTTAAGATTTATTTATTTATGCATACAAGAACTGGAGTATAGGCCAGAGGTGTGAGAGGGTGAGAGGATTCACCAGAGACAGAGTGGGGAGCAGAACAGGCAGATTGACTGAAATACACTGCTGAGGGGAACAGTAGGTGAGGCAGGAGAAGTCTGTTGCACCATGTGGGTAGCTCCCTGGCCCTGGGGATTGTGCTGCGGTGGCTGGCAGTAGCTTGATAGTACTGTCTTTAGCCTCCATGAAACCAGGGAGGCCCCGCCTCTGACTTCTGAACTTATGAGGCCATCTAAATTTTTCTACTTGGCAGCTCTCCTCACTGCCTGCCTGTGACTATGCAGGAGTCTCTCCCTTTTCCTAATAAACCTAAACAAGACAGAGGCGTACAGGCTACAGAGAGGCCCAAGTGGAAGAAACAAAAGGGTGGAGGAAGCAGAGGCAAGAGGGAAGATGAAAAGGGCTGTGGTAGCCCCAAAGGCAGCAGAGGTGGGGAGCAGCAGCCTCAGCAGCACTTGGAGGGAAAGAACCCATATGCAAATTGACTGCTGAAAAAAGATGGCACTACAGGGTCCATCCATGTTTATGAAGACAGGTGCCCCAGGGTTAAGGGGGTGGGGGAATGAAAGGGGCACATATTTCTTTTTCTTTTTTTTTTTTTTTGCAGAAGACTTAGCTTTATAATGAGGTTTAAAAAAAAAAAAAGGCTTACATATTTAGGCATCTGCAGCCTAATAAACTCTAAATAATACAGAGCTGCCCCCAAATCCAATGCAATCTAGAGCTGTTAAAACAAGTACAGACCAAGTAGGTATACAGTATACACTGTCATGTTGGCTTATTTTTGCATGGCCCTTTAAATGGTACATTGAAAAACCACCTGTTTGGAAAGAGATTACATCTAAGAATTGAAATCCTGTCTTTCAGGAATGATTGACCAAGTTAGTGCTATTTAACCTAAAAACATGGGGGCAAAGTAGTTGTGATTGTTATCCAAAGGACTGCCAGGTATCAAATATATTCTGGGGAAGGCTTACAGAGAAGGATGTGGTAATTAACAGTCATCTAGAGGTCAGCGCTATCCCACAATGAACTGACCTGCCTTGTGAGGTAGTGAGCTCCCTGTCAAAGGAGATTTTAAAGCAAAGGTAGAAGACCATTTGGCAGGAGTGTTGTAAAAGGGGGGTAAATGAGGCTTGTTTAAACCTGGTTTGGAGAGACAGAGTAGGGGAAGATCCTGTCCCCTATAAACTGGATTCTCCTGACTGCATGCAAGGGGACAAGTAATCCCTGTGTGCAAACTAGAAAAAAACAGACCACCACTAAATAGATGGGGACAACTTTAACCCTGATATCCACACACAAGTTCTTATAGGAGGGGGTGGCTTGGAAAACTTGAATCACATGAGGGCACTGCTCCTAATGGGACCATGTACTAGCTCACACAGAAGGCAGCCAGTATGGTAGAAAATACTAAATTTCAGGCCTACGGAGCAAGAGACCCGAGCTTAAGTTCTGACTCTGCCCTGTCTGACCTAGGGCTTCTCTTTCTCTTCTCTGGGCCCCTCCATGAAATGCAATGAACTTTCGCAGTCCTGCTTTTTCTAAAGGGCACTGCCCTTCTGGCTGGGCCCGCCTACAGCAGATCTCAGGCTACCATTTTGGGCCCTGGGGCTACACTTATGGACAGCCAGAGACCACCTCTGGCGGAAGCAACGGCCACACTCCAGGCAGGGGAAAGGCTTCTCCCCGGTGTGCAGGAGCTGGTGCTGTGCCAGGTGACTCCACTGAGCAAAGCGCTGGGAGCACAGGTCACAGGCATAGGGCCGCTCGCCTGAGTGAACACGCTGGTGACTGGCCAGGAGCGAGGGGTAGGCAAAACGGCGGCCACAGTCCTCACAGGCGTGCAGCTTCTCCTCTGTGTGCGTGCTGCGATGTATGGCTAGGGAGCCGCTCCGCCAGAAGGCACGTCCACAGTCTGGGCAGGGGTAGGGCTTCTCGCCTGTGTGCAAGAGCTGGTGCTGGAGCAGCGTACTGCGCTGGGAGAAGCGGGCCTCACAGTGCTCACAGGCATAGGGACGCTCCCCAGAGTGCACTCGCCGGTGACTGACCAGGCGAGAGGATGAGGAAAAACGCTGCTCACAGTCTGGACACGGGTAGGGCTTCTCCCTAGTGTGGATGCGCTGGTGGATGACTAGGGCCGTGCGCTGGCGAAAGCGACAGTTGCATTCTAGGCAGGTGTAGGGCTTCTCTCCAGTGTGTGTTCGCCGGTGGATGGCTAGCAGGGAGGGGTAGGCGAAACAACGCCCACAGCTAGGACACTGGTGGGGCTTTTCGCCTGTATGTGTGGTCCGGTGATTGGCCAAGGACCGGCTCCTACGGAAGCAGCGGCCACAGTCAGGGCAGTGGTAGGGCTTTTCCCCTGTGTGGATCACCTGGTGCTGGGAGAGGTTCTTGTGCTGGGAGAAACGTTTGCCACACTGGTCACAAACATAGGGACACTCACCAGTGTGCCCGCCGGGGACTGACCAAGGATGGGTAGGAAAAGCGGCGTCCACAGTCTGGGCAAGGGTAAGGCTTCTTCAGATTCTGGGCACACTTGTGCCTCTCCAGAGCCTGGTGATCAGGGAAGGTACAACCACAGTCAGGGCAGATGGGACCTCCAGACGTCTGCCTGGGGATTAGTCGGGGTTTGCTGGGCCGCCGGCCTCGCTTCCCCTTTCGTGGGGGCTCTTTAGGTGGGAATACTTCCTTCTCTCCATTCTTCTTTCTGGTTCTGGTTTTTCTTTGGACTGTTCTCCCCCTTGGGCACTCCTGCGGATCCAGAGCAGCCGGTTCCCAATCATCGGTATTTCGTTCCAGCCAGGAGATGAGGGCTGGTTTGGAACCAGCGCACCCTCACCGAGCGCGCCCAGGTGCCCGTAGTTCTCCCGCATCACGTCCCGGTACAGGGCCCTCTGCGTGGGCCGCAGACACCCCCACTCCTGCGGGGAGAAGTACACGGCCACGTCCGCGAACCTCACAGCCCTCGGCCTCCTTCCTCTTCTCCGGCCGGGTCCGGTCTCTCCTGGTCCCCGCGCAGAGAGCGGAGCCTAAGGCGGCGCCATTGGACCCGACAAGACGGCGCCAGGGCCTTCCCCGCCCGGGCCTCGGTGCCTGGGCGCCGGCGGACCCTGGGGTTTGGGGGCCGCGCTGGACCCGGGCTGAGCGTGCCTGCGGAGGTCCGCAGGGGCTAGGAATCGGCCGCCTGCGGGGCTAACGGAAACCTTGCGCTGCTATTCAGGAAACTCCTGCTCGAATTTGGGTGCAAGGCACCTGAAGATGCCTTCGGGGAAGATGGCGGCGCTGCTTCTGCGCCGCCTTTGCCTGGAACACAGGCAGCTTCCAGCTATCGATTTTATTGACCGGAGCGCCAAGCCGGCTTCCTAACCTCTCTCAGGGGCACATATTTCTGAACATTAATCCCCTTTGCTCTCACTCTGCTTCTCTGCTTGGCCCCCCTATTCATCAGCCAAACCTGCAATCTGCTTTTAGTTACGTTCACACGTTTTGCAAGCTCTTGTCACTGTGAGCAGAGAAACGCCAGCTCAGTAACTGCTGGAGGTGAAGGTGGGGCGGTGAACCAGATGTTGCGGGGTCTAGGCTGATGACCTCAAGAGCCTGGTGCCTGCTGTCTGAGGACCACCAAGTGGTCTGAGTCATCCTAGTCTAATGGGCCAAGAGGTCCCGCGCTGCCTTCTTTTTCTTCTCCATTTTCGTTTCCTCCCTCTTTTTTTGTTGCTGTTTCTGTCACTAGACAGGAGAATCACCTGTGATCCTTGGGCCTGATCCCATCCTCCCCCATAAGACAGGCAGATAAGCTAGCAGCTTACCAGTCATTGTCTGTTGTTCCATTTGCTCCTCTGTCCCTCTCCATTTTGCAGAGGAATGGAGGGAGTGGCCTTGCTCCCAAGCCCAGGAAGGGACTCTTGAGACCCTCTGGTCAAGATTGAAGAGACCCTGCAGACACTGGTGAGGCAAGGAGTCAGGGCTTATTGATTAGTGAAAGAGCAAGGAAGGAGCACTTAGGGGAGACCACTCAGGGTATTAGAGAGAGAGAGACTGTGGGTATGGGGGCTCTAAGTCCATGTAGGCTTTAGAACTGGGGTTTGAGAAAAAGGAATTAAACTTTATTGACTGAGAAAGCAAGGACAGTGGACTTGGCTAAAGTCCACTATTGTTCCTAATTGTGGACTCCCATCAGCGGCAGCCCAGTGATTGTGCAGGTTCCTGACCTGTTCCAAGGCGAGCATCTCCTGGAAGGCCATGTGCCCGCAGCTCCAGATTGAACAAGTCTGGTCTCAAGGTCTGTGACTCCCTTTTTCTTCTTGGTCTTTTAACTCTTTCCTTTTCCAGAGCAGTCAACATGGTAAGCTATGGAAGAAATATCAGAAAAGCCCAGGCTCAGGGAAACTAGTGAAAACAAACCAAAAAATGAAGCAAGGAAATTTATGGCACCAGGCATTCAGGCCTAAAGTCATCAGGTTTTCTAACCCTTTGTTCACCAGCCCATGGGAACAGTAAAATTCTTTCAAATTTTTTGACCTTGCTTCCTTCTTGTCCTTGTCCTGGGATTCTTCCTGCCTCGCTTCTACTCCCTGCTCTGTTTCTGACAGGATCACCTCTTCCTTTATGCTTTGTGACACAGGTTGGTCTCTACAGGCTTCTTATCAGGCAGTTCTTCCCGATCCTTTTTCTTCTCCGTTTTTTCTTTCCTCCCTGGCTAAGGAAGACAGCAACACCCTGGCTGCTGGGGTGCACTGGTCCCATGGTCAGGAACTGTCAATGAGGTCATGCAATTCCTTCAATTCCTTTCCATCCAGCCTTCTGAACCACCCCCAAACTGTATTTTTTTAAAAAAAAGATTTATTTATTTATGCATACAAGAACTGGGATACAGGCCAGAGGTGTGGGGGCATATGAGAGGATTCACCAGAGACAGAGTGGGAAGCAGAACAGGCAGTTTGATTGAAATACACTGCTGAGGGGAGCAGAGGGCAGACAGGAGAGGTCTGCTGCACCGTGTGGGTTAGTTCCCTGGCTAGGGATTGAACTCAGGCCAGGCCTTAGTGGTGATAGCACTGAGACTTAACCCCTAAGCCACCAGGGAGGCACATCAACCCAGTATTTCTTGTTGGATCTTTTTTTTTTTAAAGATTTATTTATTTTTGCATACATACCCTTTGTGCCACCAGGGAGGCCCCTCTTGTTGGATCTTTTTTATATTTTTGTGTTCTTGTTTGATAGCTGTACTATCTTCCTTATATTCTTCAATGTGTTTACTAGTCTAATTTAAAATTCTTAATATGAAAAATAATTGTGGTTTTTCATTTGAAAATGGTGATTCTCTTAAGCTTTGGATCTGATGCCAACTGCAGACTGATAGTGTCAGAATTGAGTTAACTTGTTGGTCACCTAGCTGGTTGCTGAGTTGCTTGGTGTGGAAAAATCCCATATACATTTGATAACCAGAAGTGTCAGAAGTGAAGTATTGCTGGGCCTCCCTGGTGGCACAAAGGCTTAAGAAGTAACCTACGAAGCTATCCACAGCCACTGCAGCACAAATTCTATCCCCAGCCAGGGAGATACCCACATGGCGTAGCAGACCTCTCCTGTCTCACCCCTTGCTCCCCAAGCAGTATATTTCAGTAGAGCCATCTGTTCTGTTCCCCACTATGTCTCTGGCAAATCCTCTCACCCCCCCACCACACCTCTGGCCTGTACCCCAGTTGTTGTGTACATAAATAAATAAATGTTTTTTTTAAAAAAAGAGGTATTGCAGAGGAAACCCTACTATATCCTGGGGGTATATTCTGTTCTGTCCAAGCCATAATGAGCTTAGGGAATAGGAAGTAGGTGAACTCCAGAAGAACAGAGTCACTCCTCATCCTATGAAACAAGTCAAGTATTGTTTTCACACTTTGTGCCTCAGAGAGAAGGAACATTAGAAGACTCACCCTGTCATTCCCCAGCTGAAGTGCATAGAAGGAGGATAATTGCCAGAAATCAATTAGTCCTCACCTGTTTTGTTCAACCTCCCACAAACACACAAGGTCTGGGGCCCCTGACTTGACTCCCGCTAATCCTGGAGCAGTGATCTGAGACATAGCAGAGGCAGAGGAGGTACTGTCAACTCCCACACTAAGGTGGGCGAGAAGCAAGAACAGGATCTCACTCCTCCATGTTGTCTTCCCAGTTCAAAGGAACACACCCCTTGCCATTATCCCAAGATGTATTTCATAGCTTTTTCTTTCTTAGGGTCGAGGCGAGAATTTGTGCTAATTTAACATTTTGTTGACTTAGAGCTGGCGTTGAACCTATCACAGCACATCACAAGGGTCTGTTTAGTTGCCTGCTTTTATTCTATAACTGTTTTTACTCCATAACCTTTGTCTGGGCAATCTTAGCACTTCGCACAGGCAAGAAGGACCAATTCTATTTCTAATTCTATGGGGATTCAGAGTTAGGTTTAGAAGAATATACTTGTTTCCGCAGTAGATACTTTGGACCCAGGTTCATGGGGCTGTTGTCCCACTTTTCTGGTATGGAAGGGGGGATATTTGATTGTCTCTGGGCATACCAAATCGTGCCTGCAGAAAGTTTGTTTCCACCTTCTCCCCCTAACATTCTGTGGTTTGGGGCCAATTGAAAGGGCTTGTGCAGATGTTACACTTACTTTGTGGTATATCTTTAGGCACAGGCCCCCTATTTCATTGTAAATTTCCATGTTACTTGACCCTTCTCAGCCCTGCTCACCTGAGCCCAGTGGACAGAACTTGAAACCAGGCTGTGCTGCCCTGGTCTGAAATACAGTGGAGAGCACAGCTGAAACAAAACAAGTCAATTATTTTAGTGGATGAAGTCAGCCTGCAGGGGAGCAATCACTTAGAGGAAATCATCAGCACTTTACTGGAAGCCTTTGCGCAGCCTCGACCTGAGTTCTCGTGGTTTGCAGCGAAGACAAGAGAGAGAGTAGAGATATCAGCAGCTCCAGCCCAGAGAAGAGAAGAGGTGAGATGCCACTCTGAACACTGCAGACTCTCCCAGCCCCGCTTGTGTTCCTTCAGCCTCTCCCTTCTTGTCTCTGGAGGTCTCTGTTTTTCTGAGCTCCCCTATTCATGCCCTTGTGTGTCTTAGTACTGTCTTCCTTCTCAATGCCTTGGCTAATGTGGAGGCAGGAACCATTTTGTTCCAGCAAATCTTGCCAAGATGATTCCATGAGAAGCTCAGGAGAGAAGGAAGAGGAGCAAGTTTATCTGAAAGGTCATCAGAACTTCTGTATTGGTTGCAAAAAGAGCTCAGGCCACTTCAGCTTCCAAAGCAGATTGCTATAAGGCCTGCTGCTCAGAAAAACAGCTTTCAGGGCCTCCCTGGTGGCACAAGGAGTTAAGTCTCAGTACTGTGAAGCTATCTGCAGTGCGAGTTTGATCCCAGGCCAGGAGCTACCCACATGGTGCAGCAGGCCTCTCCTGTCTCGCCTGCTGCTCTCCTCAGCAGTGTGTTTCAGGAGATCTGCCTGTTCTGCTCCCCACTCTGTCTCTGGTGAATCCTCTCACACACACACACACACACCCCCCCCCCCACTGCACCTCTGGCCCAACTCTTGTATGCATAAATAAATAAATCTTTAAAAAAAAAAAAAGAAAAACAGCTGTCAGTGGGGTAGGAGGCTATTCCTTGGGAAGCCAAGGGGAAACAAGAGGTCTTGGAAGCTGCCAGCTAATCTGCACAATGCAGGAAGGGGAGAAGAGCTTTGGGTTACTGAAAGACTGATTAGTATGATAGAAGCAAGGCTTCACAGATGAACCCGAAATGTTCTTTCTCTCCTATGTGCTGAAACATTCCTGTTGCTGGATGCGACTGTCAATATTTTTCATTCTGACTCAGGATGAGGAAAGCAACTCTGAAAATTGGGAGTATTACCTCCAGTACTCAAGGCCAGAGTTTGGGGGCCATGGGCCACAGGCTTCCCTTGTGTTGTTGCCAGCAAGCCAGCTAGTCCCAGAACTAACATCTCCTCCCTCACTACAGCTGCATGTTCACATCCTTCAAGGCAGTAGGCTCCAGAGCAAGGTGGTGGATACCTAGCACTGCTCAGGTTTACCCTTCTTCAGGCTCCTTTTATTTTTATTTATTTATTTATGCATACAAGAGCTGGGGTACAGGCCAGAGATGCGGGGGGTGAGAGGATTCACCAGAGACAGAGTGGGGAAGAGAACAGGCAGACTGACTGAAATACACTGTCTTCAGGCTCCTTTTAATACCAGCAACTGATGGGAGCTGAGACCCTTGCTTCTGTGCCAGGAGCAGGAAGGAAGCATATGACTCCATTTATGTATGATTTTAAAAGTATGTTTTTATATAATTTATACATACGTAAATAATTGGAAATAATGTTGTGGTAAATATAGCAGCCTTTTACAGAGCTCACAGAGAAAGGTAAGTCTGGAAAGAGGAGGCTTTAGGGAGGAGCAGGAAAAAAGGATTTTCATGTTTTACTCTATATATGTATCTATTTGCAACTGAATCAATCATTGTTATTTAAATAAAAATTTAATGCTGGAGAAATCCCTGGTGGCACAAGGGGTTAAGCACTGTGAAGCTATCTGCAGAGTTTGATCCTGGCCGGCCAAGAAGCTACCCACATGATGCGGCAGACCTCTCCTGTCTTGCCCGCTGCTCCCCTCAGCAGTGTATTTCAGTCAGTCTGCCTGTTCTGTTCCCCGCTCTGTCTCTGGTGAATCCTCTCATCCCTCTGACCTCTTGCCTGTACCCCAGTTCTTGTATGCATAAATAAATAAATCTTTAAAAAAGAAAGTTAATGCTGGGAAAATAGGAAATATGCCAAATTGAGTAGATTGGATTATAAGGTGAATGAATGTTTTCTTCTGTATTTTTCAAGTTTCCCCCATTGAGTATGTGCTTTCGTAACTAGGGGAAGGAAAAAAATTAAGGAAAAAATGGTATACCTACTGTGAATTACTACAAAGACATTAACAAGATTGAAGTGAATGTATATATGGGGATATATATCCATATATGCATGTATGTAAGGGACACCTACAATGTCTGTCTTTACAGTGTCCTTATGAACCCATAAAGGATGTTCCTATGGCCTCTGCTTTATATCATTGTACTCTTCTCCTTGCTTACTGTATTTCTGCGATACAGACCAACTCACTGTTCCTTCTACCTCAGCACCTTTGCATTTGATGCTTCTTTGCCTGAACATCCTTCTGCCAGAGACTAGGAGGTAAGTCTCTCATTTCCTCCCAAACTTTGCTGAAAGTCATCTTTTCCCGAGGCCTTTTCCAACCATCTTCTGTCCTTTATTCTGCTTAGTTTTTCACTGCAGCACTTTTCATGATCTAAATATGATATGCTTATGATATGCTTACCTATTTGTCTGTCTCTTTAATGTAAGTTCCATGAGGGCAAGGATTTTCTCATTGCTGCATTTCCAATCCTGGAAACACAGTAGACACTTACTAAATATTGGTTTTTTTCCTTTTTAAGTTTCTTTCTGTTTTTTTTTTTTAATAAATATTTTTGAATGAATAAATGAAATGGAAAAATATTCTAATTAAATGATTTCTTCTGGATGTGTGAGGGGAGATGAGAGGTTTTTTAAAAAGATTTGTTTATTTATGCATACAAGACCTAGGGTGTAGGCGAGAGGAGCAGGAGTGGGCAAATTTGAAAATATTTAGAAAGTTAGAATATGTCTCCCTTCACAACCCCCTTTACTCTCCTGAAGCAACCAATATTAAACAATAACCCACCCTTCCATGTGCTTATTCAGAGATTTTTCTATAGCATCTTTCACTGTCTTAAATACCGTTCCAAGCAGTTCCTTTTTCCTTCATTCTGTTTAACTATATATAGCATTATCATAATTTAACTGCTGTCTTTTTTTTTTTTAAGATTTATTTATTTGTGCATACAAGAGTAGGGGTACAGGCCAGAGGTGGGGGGGGCAGTGAGAGGATTTACCAGAGACAGAGTGGGGAACAGAATAGGCAGACTGACTGAAATACACTGCTGAGGGGAGCAGCGTGCTAGACAGGAGAGGTCTGCTGTGCCATGTGGGTCAGCTCCCTGACTGGGGATAGAACTCATGTTGCAGTGGCTGCAGATTGCTTCATAGCACAGTGACTTAACCCCTTGCACCACCAGGGAGGCCCTAACTGCTGTCTTTTGATGGACAATTCCATCATTTCTAATTTCGTTATTACAGTAAGTAGAATTATAAGCACTAGGCAATTTTTCCATAGTTTTAACTACTCATAACTACTCTGATAGGCATAATTAAACCCATTTTTACTGATGAGCAATCTTATATATTGACAGGATAAATTAATTGTACTTGGTTACAGAGCCAGATTTGAACTTGTCTCCAGATCCACCCTGAGTTATATTAGATGGCAACATTTTTATTTTTTATCTTTTTAAAAGATTTATTCATTTATGCATACAAGAACTGGGGTACAGATCAGAGGTGTGGAGGTGAGAGGATTCACCAGAGACAGAGCTGGTAACAGAACAGGCAGATTGACTGAAATACACTGGTGAGGGGAGCAGCAAGCGAGTCTGCTGCGCCATGTGGGTAGTACCCTGGCCAGGGATCAAACTCGTGCTGCAGTGGCTGCAAATAGCTTTGTAGGTTTCGTCTTAACCCCTTGCACCACCAGGGAGACTGCAACATTTTTAGAGAGGGCATATACTTTTAAATTGAATAGACTGGGACCTCCCTGGTGGCGCAGGCGATTGAGCGCAGCACTGTGAATCTATCCGCAGCAGTGCCTGTTTGATCTCCCCGGCCACGGAGCAAACCACATGGCACAGCAGATCTTTCCTGTCTCGCCCGCTGCTCCTCACAGCAGTGTAGTTCAGTCAGTCTGCTTGTTCTGTTCCCCGCTCTGTCTCTGGTGAATCCTCTCACCCTCCTGCACATCTGGCCTGTACCCATGTTCTTGTATAAATAAAAAAATAAATCTTAAAAAAATAATTGAATAGACTGTTCTAATTTTATTTCACTGGGAACCGGCAACATTTTTATTTTGGAGTGGCAACAGACTAACAAACTAGAAATCAAGACCTACTGCTTGCAGTAAATCAGGTAAGTTTTTTAAGGATTTATTTATGCGTACAAAAAATGAGGTACAGGCCAGAGATGTGGGGGGTGAGAGGATTCATCAGAGACAGAGTGGGAACAGAACGGGCAGATTGACTGAAATACACTGATGAAGGGAGCAGCAGGTAAATCAGGACAGGTCTGCTGCGCCATCTGGAAGCTTCCTGGCTGGGGATCGAACTCGTGCTGCGGTGGCTGTGGATAGCTTCCTAGGTTGCATCTTAACCCCTTGCACCACCAAGGAGGCCCCAAGTAAGTACTATTTTAACACATCTTCGCACACAGGTGTGGGCATTCTTTTAGCTAAGACAGACCACAAGAAAAAACTAGTAAAAACTCTCATTTTAATTTGTAAACTGAAGGGAAAGAATGAAAGTAACTGGGGAGGATTAAGTGGCAGTTTGTTCTGCAAACTCTGGGATCTCAAAGCATGATGAGATGATGTAGAATGTACGTGATGTAGAATGTATGGAATTTGCTTTTTGGAGCATTGACCCTTTGGAGAAAGACTCAAAACATGTTTAAATTGGAAGGGTGGTGGTGTAGGGGCCTCCCCGGTGGCGCAGCAGTTGAGCACTGGGTTGCGAAGCTGCCCACGGCCTCTGCAGCGCCGGTTCGATCCCCAGCTGCTCCCAGGCCACCAGAGGAGGGTCCCACATGGTGTGCAGACCTCCCCTGCTGCCCGCTGCTCCCCTCAGCAGTGTACTTCGGTCCTTCTGCCTGCTCTGCTCCCCGCTCTGGCTCTGGTGAATTCTCTCACCCTCCCGTGCTTCTGACTATATCCAGTGCTTGTATAAATAGATAAATAAATCTTTTTTAAAAAAAAAAAGAAAACTTGGTTTAAAAAAATAAATAAATAAATTGGAAGGGTGGGCTGGTGAAAAAAAAATTGGAAGATGACCAATATATACTTTGGACACTGATCTAATTAGCCTCAAAGGCGCTACAAGCAACACTTCGGGGCATTATTTTTGAGGTTTATTAGGGTCTGTGTGGGGGAGTGGGGGAGGTTGGGAGTGTCCAGTGAGATGTATCCTTGAAGGGCAGGTAGATAAGCTGTTTGCACCATCGGCTGAATGGAATGTCTTTTTCTTCCCATGGGTTCTTTACTATCTGCACCAACACTGCAATTGAGAACTCTTCCTCAGACACACAAAGGTAACTGCTTGATAGTTGAATAGGTGATGTGACTGAGTTATACTGGGTCCACATACATGAATTAACCTCTATTTATCCCAGAGCAAAGCTCCACCTTCCACTCATTTCCCCACAGCATTGCTGGCCCTTTTCAGCAGTAAGAAGTGTGCAGAAGCTACAAACTACAACTGGTCTGTTTTATTCAGTGTAGAGATTTGAGTTCAGGAGTGATAGACCCTTTCAAAACCAAGTAATAGCACGTTGAAGACCAACACACACACCAGGTTTTTCTTGTTCATATTCCAAGTTGTGTGCAGAGTGAACTTTTTTTTTTTTTGGTGGGACCCTCGCCGGCAGCCGGGGAACAAACTGGAGCTGCAGAGGCTGCGGGCTGCCTCACAGCCCAGCCCTCAACCGCTGTGCCACCAGGTGAGGCCCGAGTGGATTTGCTGATTCACAAATACCACAGACCATGATCCCCATGGAAAGAGATCCTGGAATTAGAAAAAACATCTGCAACCTTTTTCAGTAGGGACTCACAAGACCTGTAAACCTGTTAGTCAGTGATTTGGGAGAAATGACAATACTAATGTGTTAAGTCCTATCAACCAAACCACTAGTCTTTCCAGTGAAATGCTTAAAAATTCTCCAAATTTAATAATCAAGCTCTTAAATGTCACAGATGTGATGTATGGCATGACTAATACTGTATTGCATAATTTGACAGTTACTTTAGATCTGATGCTGGCACAGCTCTCCTGCCTGCCTGTGGGGGCCTCTTTCAGCAAGCCTGTCCCTGCTGTGTCTATTCAAGTGTCCCTTATTCCTCCCTCTCTCCCCGCCCTTTTTATAGTAAACCTGGCCTTTTGGATATTAAAAAAACAAAACTGTGCTATCCTTGTACACCAGAAACCAGTGTCAAGTGTACAACTAAAAAAAAAAAAAAAAAAATCAGGGCCTCCTTGGTGGCGCAAGGGGTTAAGCAAGCACTACACCATGAAGCAATCCACAGCCTCTGCAGCAGTTCGATCCCCAGCGAGCCAGGGAGAAACCCATATGGCGAGGCAGACTTCTCCCTCGCCCACTGGTGTATTTCAGTCAATCTGCCTGTTCTGCTCCCCACTCTGTCTCTGGTGAATCCTCTTAGCCACCACACCTCTGGTCTGTACCCCAGATCTATTGTATGCATAAATAAATCTTTTAAAAAATCAGTACCTTTTAATACAAAGTATGAAGAAGTCTTTGGAATTTTAAAACTTTACTAGTGGAAGGTCTATTGTATATTCAAGTGAAAAACCTGCTTAAAAAGCGCGTTTGAGGGACATCCTGAACGGGAAAGGAGCCTAATAAAATTATACTTTTAGAGGTTAAGAGTCAGCAATATCTTGTTTACCCCTAACAAGAACTAGACCTGGGCCTCCCCGGTGGCGCAGCGGTTGAGCGCTGGGTTGCGAAATCCCCTGCTGCTCCCCTGCCACCAGAGGAGGGTCCCACATGGTGCACAGACCTCTCCTGCCGCCCGCTGCTCCCCTCAGCAGTGTACTTCGGTCCTTCTGCCTGTTCTGCTCCCTGCTCTGGCTCTGGTGAATTCTCACCCTCCCGTGCTTCTGACTGTACCCAGTGCTTGTATGCATGCATGTATAAATCAATCAATCTTTAAAAAAATTAAAAAAAAAAAAACTAGACCTTCAAGAACTCAATGCAATTCCAGTGGGACTGGAAAAGATGTCATTTTCCAGCGTAAGTGAAATGGGTTCCATTGAGTTAAGGCGGCTTACTATTACCCCAAGCTTAATACAAGGTTTTTCTGCTTTCGGCCCAAATAATCTTACCACCACTGAGGAGCTGAAGAATTATTTCATTAGTCTCAAACCTCTATCTACAGTATATAACCTACCAAGAAACCCAGAATTGTGTGTTCCCATTAACAGTTTATACTTAAGGTTAAGGGACTTTCTGACACTTTAATAAGCTACTACTAAAGCAGTTGCTAAATTAGGCACCAAACCACTTTCAAGTGTACCTGGAGTATCAAAGGCTAATTTCTAAACATGATGCTTGGCTTCTGCACCTGGAAATAAATTTCAAGATGTTCTCACACTTCAGTACTTAGAGGTTTTAAGACCAGAAGTTACTTCCCTAGTAAAACTTCTTGAGTAAACCAGAGGTCTAACTTCTCCCTTTGTAACATGCACTCCCCCCACACCACTCCCAATTTATCCCAATTTGAGAACCATGTTTATTGGAGTAACTCCCAGCAAACTGGAGGGTAAAGAACTGCAACTTGAATAAAGGGCCATCTTCTAGCTAGCTTACTCCCTTCAGAATTTAGTATTGGAAAAATACTGATTGTTTTGATATGGCACTTTAAGGCTGCTGGTGTCAGGATTAGACAAAAATTTATCAAGCCCCACCACCTTAGAATTTTGCTGTTGCAATCTTTTCTTGTACAATGACTGTTAGATCATCAAATACTAATAACCACTTTCATTTTACTTAACACACCAGTCACCAAACTATATTGTGTCAGGTCAGGATACCTTTTTAACCAGTTTTCTTCCTGAGTCAAATTTCTTTCAACCTTGGCTAAGGTTCCAAATGATTCTTGGCTGAGATCATGAACATGATACATGGCTTTTTCCATTTCACTACCTAAGGCCAAATATTTTTAGGCATAATGCATTGAAGTTAAAGCACAGCCGAAAGCAACTGAATCTAAAGCCCTTAAAATTCAGCAGCCTGAACTAAAATTTCTTCATCTTAATTAGCTTACTTTACCCACACTAATTCCAAATTTGTGTTCCCTTAATATGCTGACACAGCAAATGTTTTATCAGTTGCTCAATCTTAACTTGTAAATGTTGAACAAAAGGACAAAGTTCCCACACCATAGCACACCCAATGTTCACCAATCAATTGACTTAATTTTGATTGCATTGTCAACCTCAAATTCAACCACTTTATTAAACACCGCTTTAAACTGGTTAGACTTCCCCACATTACATAATTTTATGACAAGACACCAAATATGCTATCATGCAACAAAAACCTTTATTAACACTTTGAACAGGTTCAGCTATTACTGAAACTGGTAATTTCTAAACTTAAACTGGGGCAAATGGCTAGAGTGCAGAGTAATGGTATCATAGGGCACTGAATGGAAGATTGAAGAATTAACAGCCACCCCTCAGACGCAGGACCAGGTGCAGGGTGGACTCTTTCTGGATGTTGTAATCAGAAAGAGTGCGGCCATCTTCCAGCTGCTTGCCAGCGAAGATGAGCCTCTGCTGGTCAGGGGGGATGCCCTCTTTATCCTGGATCTTGGCCTTCACATTCTCGATGGTATCACTGGGCTCCACCTCCAGGGTGATGGTCTTGCCGGTCAGGGTCTTCACGAAGATCTGCATGCCACCTCTCAGACGCAGGACCAGGTGCAGGGTGGACTCCTTCTGGATGTTGTAATCAGAAAGAGTGCGGCCATCTTCCAGCTGCTTGCCAGCGAAGATGAGCCTCTGCTGGTCAGGGGGGATGCCCTCTTTATCCTGGATCTTGGCCTTCACATTCTCGATGGTATCACTGGGCTCCACCTCCAGGGTGATGGTCTTGCCGGTCAGGGTCTTCACGAAGATCTGCATGCCACCTCTCAGACGCAGGACCAGGTGCAGGGTGGACTCCTTCTGGATGTTGTAATCAGAAAGAGTGCGGCCATCTTCCAGCTGCTTGCCAGCGAAGATGAGCCTCTGCTGGTCAGGGGGGATGCCCTCCTTATCCTGGATCTTGGCCTTCACATTCTCGATGGTATCGCTGGGCTCCACCTCCAGGGTGATGGTCTTGCCAGTCAGGGTCTTCACGAAGATCTGCATACCACCTCTCAGACGCAGGACCAGGTGCAGGGTGGACTCCTTCTGGATGTTGTAATCAGAAAGAGTGCGGCCATCTTCCAGCTGCTTGCCAGCGAAGATGAGCCTCTGCTGGTCAGGGGGGATGCCCTCTTTATCCTGGATCTTGGCCTTCACATTCTCGATGGTATCACTGGGCTCCACCTCCAGGGTGATGGTCTTGCCGGTCAGGGTCTTCACAAAGATCTGCATTTTGACCTACAGATTTTAAAATGAAAATTAATGTATTATCTCACAACTTTTATATTCCCTCATAGCAAACACATTCAAATAGTCTTCCACAACACCTTAAATTACATAAACATCTCGCAAACCTTCCCAGGTTCTTACTCCACAGGCTTACTCATTGAATTACAAAATTCTTTGGTCAAGGCTTCAACTTAAAACAGGTTGGAGGGGGACCTCCCTGGTCGCGCAAAGGGTTAAGCACTGCACTATAAAGCAATACGCAGCCTCTGCAACACGAGTTCGATCCCGGGCCAGCCACGGAGAGACACACATGGCGAAACGGACCTCTCCTGTCTCGCCTACTGCTCCCCTCAGCGGTGTTTCAGTAAATCTGCCTGTTCTGTTCCCCGCTCTGTCTCTGATGAGTCCTCTCACCCCCCGCCGTCTCTGGCCTGTACCCCAGCTCTTAGACGCATAAATAAATCGATCTTCGGGGAAAAAAAAAAAAAAACAAGCAGGAAGAAGATCAAAAGTGCTTTGTGAACGCTAACGCCCAGTGCTTTCTTCCTTAACATTTCCAGACGCACAGCTAACAATCTAAATACCAATGTTCCCAAAATCTGTTCAAAAGAAAAGCCCCCAAGCCAGGAAAATAAACACCCACAAAAAATTCCGCCATTGTCTCGGGAAATGAAAATTTCCGTTTAAGCGTAGGTGGGGTGGGACAGTCTCCTCCGCGTCGGTATTCCAAACGAGAAAACTACTGAACAAAGCCACACAACTACCTCTTTTCCGCCTTCCCCCTCTGAAGCAGACACGATGGAATCTCCATCGGGTAAGGGTCGGTTAGCCTCTGGCGCCGCGCGCACCAACCGCCCCCGTTCCCCACACGTAAACAAGGCCCACTCTTCCGGAAAGGCCCGGCACCGCGTCACCTCACCTTCCCATCCCCCCACCCCGCTCCCCACGGCACAAGAGGCCCCCCAAAACCCTCCAGCTTGACCTCACTCAGGTTCTTCCCTCCACTCCTGTAAGTCTCGAAAGCTGCTGGCGAGTACCTGTTAGCAAATGCGAAAATACCGCCAATCAACGAGCACGTCGACTCCCCCAAGGGCCGCAAACGATCTCTCCACAATGCCGACCGCGTCTGAATGCTCCTGCTCGGCGGAGCTGAAATTTATGCAACGTCTGTTGCGTTACTCATCACTGCTACGTAGAGGCTGTGTCCATACGCCGCTGAAAGTAGTTCGCTCGGCCCCATCTCCCGGACAGCAATTAGGCCCTTCAACTGAGCCCCAAGTTCCTCAGAACCGGTATAAAGTATCCTAAAAAATCATCTCCCTTTCCTTAGAGCTCATTCTTCTTCCTTTTTATCAAAATATAGAAAAATTATCAGGCGGATGAATTCGAGTTAAGGGAACCTTCCTCGAAAGCTCTGGAAACTTCCTTGCGGCGTGGGCGCTGATTGGTGAGGCATAGGAAGGCGAGGTCAGCGCTGATTGGTTGGGGACCCGGCGGATCGGTTGTTGCTGGGCTCTCGGCTGGTGGTTTAGTGCCAACGTTGCTAAGTAACTGATTGCGCATGCGCTGCAGTGGCGCGCCTTCGCAGAGGAGGGATACTTCCGGTGGGGGTGGAGGAGGGGTCTTAAGCTCCCGCCTCCGTAGTCTTCAAGCGTTGGGCCTCAGGCGAGGGTCCACAGAGGTTTTCCGTCGAGACCCTCCCCGGGGCTGATTGGGAGGTTCCCAGGAGCGAGGCTGTGCGGCCCGCAGCTGTTTTTCCTAGTGTCTGCTGTGAAGCACAAGACCCGCCCACGGACCTTAATAAAACGGCGTCTCTCGGCCCCTGGCCCCGACCCACTCCCCCCTCCCCCACTGGCGTTTTCTCCCTTCATGTTCAGAGCAAGACTGTGGAGCTTTAGTCACGATTCTCTACTTTCAGGATGCTTCTGTAAGCATTCTGTAAGTATCTGTTTTCATAAAGCCCCTGAGGAGAGTTATTAAATACTAAGTCCTGAGTCTAGTGGTCCGACCCCCCGCCCCCTTTTTCGCCGCCGCCGCCGAGGCCCCCTCGGCTCCCGGCCCCGGCGAGGCCAGAGCCCAGGCGGCGGGGCTGGCGGGCTCAGCTCTGCCCCCGGAACCTGTGAATCCCCTTCCCTCCTTGCTGCGTCTCTAAACTCTGGCAGGGATAATAGGGAAATGCAGATGAGTGAGGTGAAAACCTGCCTCAAGAGGGGGAATCACGTACAAGCAGTTAATCTCGGTACTGTGTTTGTCGTGCAGTGACACTGAAGCGACTGCGCCGCTGATTTCCCAGCACCCTGGGTGTGGCCCCTCGTCCCGGGAGGAGATACCCAAGGAACGTGAGTAAGGCCGGGTGACTATCTCCCCTGCGTCTTGAGTGTAAACATAAGTGACTGTGTCTTGAGTAAAACCACCTTGTGAGGGGGAAATAGTGTAGAGATGTGCAAATTAATATGAAGAAACGTCTGAGAAAAGTCAGGAAACTTCAGCGTTCCTAAGCAGAACATTAAGAAATTGTTCCTCAGTGTACCATATAGCTAAATATATAGTTAACACCTGGACAACTTTAATTCAAGTAACTAAAACGTGGTAAGATCGAGTTATTTGAAGAATCAGGAGATGGACACAAACCATTTCATGAAGATAGGTTGGACTTGGAGGTAGTTGATAAAATGTTTATTTTACAAGGTGTGGCTTTTTATTTTTGTCCACCCAACAGTGAGTCTGAACTTGTTTTACCAGTTGGTAGTTCCTCTTGAGTCATGCGTGTTGATAGAATCATCTAGAATGGAGAGCTCATGACTGACAGGGTGACTTTGCTAGGAATTCTAGCAATTGCCAGAACCGAGTGAGTCATACAGCTTCCTGGTTTACTGTTTCCCCGGAGCAAAATGTTTTCGGAAGGCAGGCTTGTGTTATCCTTGTAAATCAACAAGGTGACTTTTTTGGTGGTCTGTTTATAAAAGAAGCTTTAGAAATCACATAATTTCTCGTAGGAAATTGTAAAAGATAATTTGTAAACAAATGAAAGAGTAGAGCAAAATCCCAAGGATCCAGAATTTGGTAATCCTGCGCAGTATTTGACATTGTTCTCAATAAATGTTCCTTCTGTGAAGTGCAGTTTTCCCTTTTGATCAGCTGAGGAAAAACAAACAGTGACAGCTTTCGGCACTAAAATACAAAGCAAAAAAGACAGTATTTATTTAATCTTCATAGGCAAATGTCTTTGCCCAGGCATTTCCTTCCCGTGAAACAAAGGCATTAATACTGAAATTCTGATAGAATTTACTTACTAGATGTCTTTTAGTAATCTGTGAGAAGACTATATTCCAATTATAAATGTGCAATGTTTTCTTGAAAAATTAGCTACAATTTAAAATGTGAAGTTAATCTGTATTAGTCCTTTCCTCACGTGGCTATTAATCATAACACAATTGTGAGACCATCTACCACTCTGTTACCAGCAAGTTAGAAACTTTGATAGTCTATGTGCAAGTGAACACAGAAGCAAAATTCTGCATTGTCTTTACATTGGGCCTCAAAAATTATAGAAATCTGTCCATTTAAAAATAACTACTTTTTTTCTGGGGCCTCCCTGGTGGCGCAGTGGTTGAGCGCTGGGTTGTGAAGCTGCCCGCGGCCTCTGTGGCACCGGTTCAATCCCCGGCTGCTCCCCAGGCACCAGAGGAGGGTCCCACATGGTGCGCAGGCCTCTCCTGCCGCCCGCTGCTCCCCTCAGCAGTGTACTTCTGTCCTTCTGCCTGCTCTGCTCCCCGCTCTGGCTCTGGTGAATTCTCTCACCCTCCTGTGCTTCTGACTGTACCCAGTGCATGTATAAACAAACAAACAAACAAATTAATTAATTAATTAAAAAAATAAATAAAAATAACTACTTTTTATTCTCAATATGTGTAAATCATACAATGCTATATGCCTTAAGCGTGTAAAATGATGTATGTCAATTATTTTTCAATGTAACTGGAAAACGATTTTTGTTATAAAACGTTACATAGGGGCCTCCCCTGTGGCGCAGTGGTTGAGCGCTGGGTTGCGAAGCTGCCCCCGGCCTCTGCAGCACCGGTTCGATCCCCGGCTGCTCCCCTGCCACCGGAGGAGGGTCCCACATGGTGCGCAGGCCTCTCCTGCCACCTGCTGCTCCCCTCAGCAGTGTACTTCGGTCCTTCTGCCTGTTCTGCTCCCAGCTCTGGCTCTGGTGAATTCTCTCACCCTCCTGTGCTTCTGACTGTACCCAGTGCTTGTATAAATAAATAAATAAACAAATCTTAAAAAAAAAGTTACATACATACACATTAAAGTTGGAGATATGTATATTTAACATATAGTAAACATACAACACTCAGTTTTGTTAAATCTTAACATTTTGCTGGTTTGCTTCAGATTTTTTACAAACACAAAACTTACAATTTTTTTTCTTTTTTAAAGATTTATTTATTTATGCATACAAGAACTGGGGTACAGGCCAGAGTCGTGGGGGGTGAGAGGATTCAACAGAGACAGAGTGGGGAACAGAACAGGCAGACTGACTGAAATACACTGCTGAGGGGAGCAGCGGATAAGACAGGAGAGGTCTGCTGTGCCATGTTGGTTGCTCCCTGGCCAGTGATCAAACTCCTGCAGCAGTGGCTAATAACTTCCTATAGCTTGGTAGGTTGCATTTTAACCCCTTGTGCTTTGCGTCTTAACCTCTGTCACCATCAGGGAGACCCAAAATTTACCATTTTTAAGTGTGCAGTTACATAGTGTTCACTATATTCACATTGCTATGTAACAGATCTCTAGAACTTTTTCATCTTGCAAAACTAAAACACTGTTTACTTTCCTGCCAAGCCCAATGACCACCATTCTACTATCTGCTTCTGTGATTTTGACTACTTTACATACCTTGTGTAAGGGGAATTATACAGTAGTTGTCTTTTTGTGACTGACTTCTTACTTTTTTTATTATTAAATTTGTTAGTGTTTTACATGTCTATAAACCTTTGAGGTTACATTTTCACTTTTTCATATATGTACATGACTCACTCACCTTCCACCAAACCTCCTTTGCTAGTACCCTGTCCCCTTCCTTCCCCTATCTCCTCCCTCCTCCCTATTCCCTCTTTAACTGGTATGTTTTTCACTTAAGTCTAAGATTAATTTTTACTGGTTTTGCCAGTATATCTTTCTTGCTAGTCCACATATAAGTGAAACCATCCAATACCTACTTTATTTTCTAACTTATTTCACTTAGTGTAATAATGTCAAGATCCATCCATTTTGTCCCAAGAGTTATTATTTAACCTTTTTTTAAAAAGATTTATTTGTTTGTGCATATAAGAAATGGGGTACAGGCCAGAGGTGCTGGAGGTGAGAGGACTCACCACAGACAGAGTGGGGAACTGAACAGGCAGACTGACTGAAATACACTGCTGAGGGGAGCAGTGGGTGAGACAGGAGAGGTCTGCTGGCCTGCCAGGAATCAAACTTGTGCCGCAGAGGCTGTGGATAGCTTCACAGTGCTGTGCCTAACCCCTTGTGCCACCAGGGAGGCCCCTATTTTACCTTTCAAATAACTTTAAAGATGTATTCCAATGAGTATATATTCACAGTACCTTTAGCCAGTCATGTGTCAAAGGATGTTGGTTCCATGACTTGTTAATTTGTGTATAGTGCTGCTATGAACATAGGAGTGTATAATTCGTTTTATATTAGAGTTTTCATATTCTTTTTTTTTTTTTTTAAGAGGCATGTTTTTTTATTTATTTATTTGTTTGTTTGTTTGTTTATACATGCACTGGGTACAGTCAGAAGCGCGGGAGGGTGAGAGAATTCACCAGAGCCAGAGCGGGGAGCAGAGCAGGCAGAAGGACTGAAGTACAATGCTGAGGGGAGCAGCGGGCGGCAGGAGAGGTCTGCGCGCCATGTGGGACCCTCCTCTGGTGGCCGGGGAGCAGCTGGGGATTGAACCGGCGCCGCGGAGGCTGCGGGCAGCTTTGCAACCCAGCGCTCAACCGCTGCGCCACTGAGGAGGCCCGAGTTTTCATATTCTTTGGGTAAATACATAGCAGAGTTATTGCTAGATAATATGGGATTTCCATTTTATTTTCTTAAGAAATTACCATACTGTTTTCTATAGAAGTTGCACCAACTTGCATTCCCACCAACTGTGATGAGAGTTCCTTTTTCTCCATCCTCAACCAAAATTTGTTGTTTCCATTCATTTTAACATGGGCCTTTCTCACAAGGGTAAGGTGATATCTCATTATGGTTTTGATTTGCATTTCTCATATAATAAGTGATGTTGAACAATTTTTCATGTGCTATCTTTAGTAAAATGTCACTTTAGATCATTTGCCCATTTTTTAAAATTGGGTTGTCTGTTTTGTTGGTGGACTTTAAGTACTTTGTATTTTGGAAATTAGCCCCTTGTTAGATGTGTGATTTGCAAATCTTTTCCCAGTCTTCAGGTTGCCTTTTGTGTGTGTGATAGTTTCTTTTGAGGTACAAAAGCTTTTTAGTTTGATATAGTCCTGCTTGTTTATTTTTGCTTTTGTTTTCCTTGTTTATTTCCCTGGTTTATTTTACTTAGCATAATGTCTTCAAGGCCCATCATGTTGTAGCATGTGACAGAATTTTCTAAGACAATGTTTCACTGTATGTATATACCATATTTTGTATATCCATTTTTCTGTCTATGAATATGTGGGTTGCTTCTACCTTTTGGCTATTATGAATAATGCTATAATGAACATGGGGATGCAAATACTCTTTGAGATCCTGATTTCAATTCTTTTGAATATATACTCAGAAGTCGGGGTGCTGGGTCATATGGTAATTTTCTTTTTTAAGTGTTTGAGGAATTGCCATACTATTTTCCATAACATCTGTATAATGTTATATTCCCACCATAAATGTGCAAGGATTCCAATTTTTCCACATCCTTACTAACACTTGTCACTTTCTGTTTTTTATTGTTTTTCTTTATAGTGGCATAATGTGTGTGAGGTAATATCTCATTGTGGTTTTGCTTGCATTTCCCTAATGATTTATTTTTTGATAAAAAATGTTTTGGGTAGATTCATGGGAAGTTGCAAGAATAATATAGAAAAGTCTCATAGTACCTTCACCTAATCTTTCCCCAATGGTAATGTCTAACTTAACTATATTAGGTACAATATCAAAACCAGGAATTTAAGAAGCCCTTAAAAGTGGGGTGAGTGCCCTTATGAAAGGGATTCCAGAGAGCCCCCTTTCCCCATGTGAGCATACATGAAAAGATGGTTGTCTATGAATCAGGAAACAGGTTCTCCCCAGACATCTGAATTTGCTGGCAAATGGGATTTGCCAGTCTCCACCCATTTTCTGGTATTCTGTTAAAGTAGCCTGAATGAACTAAGACAACTATTTTAGATTTTATGTGAATAATGTCATACTCTACATACTCTACAGCCTTCTTTTTTTCCTCTTAACATTGTTTTGAGACTTAGTTGTACTGTTAACTGAGGCAATAGATCTAGTTCAACTACTTTAGTTGTTATAGTATTTTATGTGAAGATACCACAATTTAACTTTAGGGCGTTTCTAGTTTTTCACTGTTTCAAACAAAACTGCTAAAGATTTTTAAAATTTGATTTTAAATGCATTTTTAAAAATTGTGGTAAGAGACACATTTTCATCTTTAATTCTTTTTAAGTGTAGAGTTCAGTGGTGTTGAGTACATTTACATTGTTATAAAACAGTCATCACCATCCATTCATCTCTGCAAAGCCTTGGTAAAATCCTACATTGGAACAGTTATCAATTAGAGTATAATCTGGGGAGCCTCCCTGGTGGCCTAGGGGTTAAGTCTCTGCGGTATCACCACTATGACCCGGGCCAGGGATCCAAGGCCAGGGAGCTGACCCACGTGGTGCATCAGACCTTTCTTGTCTCACGGTTGCTCCCCTCAGCAGTGTATTTCAGAAATCTGCCTGTTCTGATCCCCACTCTGTCTCTGGTAAATCCTCTCACCCTCCACACCTCTGGCTTATACCCCAGTTCTTCTACACAAAAATAAATAAATCTTTATTTATTTTTATAAGATTTATTTATTTATTTATACAAGCACTGGGTACAGTCAGAAGCACAGGAGGGTGAGAGAATTCACCAGAGCCAGAGAGGGGAGCAGAGCAGGCAGAAGGACCGAAGCACACTGCTGAGGAGAGCAGCGGGTGTCAGGAGAGGCCTGCGCGCCATGTGGGACCCTCCTCCGGTGGCCAGGGAGCAGCCGGAGATCGAACCAGCGCTGCAGAGGCTGCGGGCAGCTTCGCAACCCAGTGCTCAACTGCTGCCCCACCAGGGAGGCCCAAAATAAATAAATCTTTAAAAAAAAAAGTAATCTGAAAAACTTCTTTGAGTGGTTTAGAGGTTTTTTTTAAAGATTATTTATTTATGCATACAAGAATTTGGGTATAGGCCAGAGGTGTAGGGGTGAGAGGATTTACCAGAGACAGAGTGGGGATCAGAACAGGCAGATTTACTGAAATACACTGCTAAGGGGAGCAGCGGGCAAGGCAGGCGAGGTTGCTGAGCCATATGGGTAGCTCCCTGGCCGGCTGGGGAATCGAACTCGTGCTTCAGGGGCTGTGGATAGGCTGTTCATAGTGCTGTGCTTAACCCCTTGTGCCATCAGGTAGGCCCTGAGTGGTTTAGATTTTTTAAAATTTATTTTTATTTATTCATGCATACAAGAACTGGGGCATAGACCAGAGGGATATGTGTGTGGCGGGGGCAGGGTGTATGTGAGAGGATTCACCAGAGTGGGGAGCAGAACAGGCTCATCTGCGAAATACATTGCTGAAGGGAGCAGCGAGTGAGATAGGAGAGGTCTGCTGTACCATATTAGCTTCCTGGCTGGGGATTGAACTCATGCTATAGTGGCTGCAGATAGCTAGATAGTGCTGAGACGTTAACCCCTGCACTGCCAGGGAGGCCCTGAGTGGTTTAAATTTTAATGATACTTCACAAAATTGTCACTATTGCTGAAAACAGCTATGTGTTCTTAGGATAAATTTGGCATTGGGGCAAAATTCAGTTATGCACCTGAAAGCCATACTTGTTTTCAAGGTCAGGTTATTATTAGGTCTACAAAATCTTGTCATGTGATGTCACTATAAAGCAGTTCATCCTCTAAGGATAGTGCTAGCACTTTGTCTTCCCTTTCAGCCTATTGGCCTAATAAGAAATGTGAGAACTTCATGTCCCTACCTGGACTTTTTTTCAGCCCAGAAATTCTAATGACCTATCTGGCTTTCACATCTACAGGGGTATGGGGTCACTAGGATGACAAGAAATAAGTTTCAGTAAGAGCAGTTTGAATACTCTCAAAGTGTGTAGCAGAAGTTTTGTCTGTAAAATGGCTCATACTTATAGAAATACATCACATTGTAGTGGGGTAGGCTGAGGTACCACATCACAAGGAAACATATCTATTACCACTTTCTCTCAGGTTGGGAAATTGATACAGCAAGCCTCAGTTTCTTTTCTTTTTTTTTTTTTTTAAGATTTATTTATTTATTTATACAAGCACTGGGTACAGTCAGAAACGCGGGAGGGTGAGAGAATTCACCAGAGCCAGAGCTGGGAGCAGAGCAGGCAGAAGGACTGAAGTACACTGCTGAGGGGAGCAGCGGGCGGCAGGAGAGGTCTGCACGCCATGTAGGACCCTCACCCGGTGGCCGGGGAGCAGCCGGGGATCGAACTGGTGCTGCAGAGGCTGCGGGCAGCTTTGCAACCCAGCGCTCAACCGCTGCGCCACAGGGGAGGCCCCAAGCCTCAGTTTCTTGGTCCACTGACTAGATTTGAGAATTCCCCAGAAAGGTATTATTGGGAAAAAGAAAATACCAGTCTTTCTAAGGCCTATAAAGCCCTATGAAGAACAGGGGAAACAAAGCAGAAAGCTTAGGTAAAAAGAAAGAGATGAAGTGACATTTGCTGAGTACCTACCAAGAAGGAACCCTAGCCGAAGACTTCTGTTTGAGGAATCCCAGTGACGTGCTACTCAAAAAGATATTCAGGAGTGGGCCTCCCCTGGTGGCGCAGCAGTTGAGCGCTGGGCTGCGAGGCTGCCCGCAGCCTCTGCAGCGCCAGTTAGTTCCCCAGCCACCAGCAAGGGTCCCACAAAAAAAAAAAAAAAAAAAAGATTCAGGAGAGCCAAGGCTATCCGCAGCCACTTAGAAACATACAAGCTTCTGTTTCTCTGCACACAGGATTGAGCAGTCTGAGGGCCACGTGACAGAGCAACCTGTGGAAAAATGCAACTCTGGGCAGAAGCTAGGAAAACTAGAATTTTAGGTGACACTAAAGCTCTGGCTGAATTTTTGTTGTTGTTTTTCTGTATTAGTTAAATGATTTTCTTGGGATTAAATTGCCTGGCGAAGGTGGAAACACAAGCTTATTCCCAGCTGAAGACTGTAAAACTTAAATCTTCCTTCTCTGGTGTGTGTCAAGCACCCTGCTTTGACAGCAGCAGGCAGGTGGCTGACCTGAAAAATGCTTTTTTATGAGATTGAAAAATGCTGTGTTGTATGGTAGGTGTTTTGCTTACATAAAACAACTCAAAGAATAATTGATCTATTTTTGTATTATCTGCAATGTAGACAAAGGTTTGCTAATATATTTCATCTATAAGTTTGACAATAACAAACTAAGCAAATGTTTGAAAATATGCCTACACTAAAAACTACAACTGTAATAAGTAATATGTAGAGATAATAGAGATTGAAAGAAACTATAGTGGAAATTTATAACCTGGGGTGAGTCTAGTATTTCTAAATCATCCGAAGGGAAAATTTATCTCTCTATTTTTTAAATTGAGTTGATATTGGTTTACAATACTGTGTAGGTTCCTTGAAAGGTAAAAAAAGCTCAGTGGTTAAAGAACAAACTGGCCTGGGTTGTATTCCTGACTCCACCATTAACTCATTGTGTAACTCATTGTGTGTGACTTACTTCTCTGGACCTGAGGTAGAGATAGTAACTATCTCACTCACAGAGTGCTCGAGGGATAAATAATCCTGACTCATGAAGTTGAGTTTATATGTGTAAAGTACTTAGAGTAGTGCCCAGTATAAAGGAGGCACTCAACAAATGTTAGCTGTATTAAAAAATAGAGTTCTGCAGCAGCACAGAGAAGGAAGGTAAAATGTGAGAGGGCATGGCATGTTGAGGAAATAGCAGTAACTATGCATGGTCTGGGATTTAGTGTGGCTACATGTGGACCTGGGGTTTAAATAATTGGTAAAATATGTGGTAAGAAATATGTGTTTTTAAAAAAAGGCAGAGATCAGCTCTCTAGCACCCTCACTATATCTGGCCATATAGGCCATGTAAGCCATTTCGTACTTCTGGACTTTTGTACTTGGTGTTTCCTTTGCCTAAAACTTTCCTCACGGCCATTTCTATCTCATGTTTTATGTAATGTCAGAAAGACCACCTCTGACATTCATCCCTTCTTCTGGCACTCAATTACAGCATCCTGATTATTTATTTCATTACCATTTCACGTTTATACAATCTGTAATTTTATTGTTTATTTGGTTGGTTATTCCTTTGTCTCCCTGACTAGAATATAAACTTGATGAAGGTACAGACCACATCTTTCTGATTTATGACTATAGCTCCACACTTAGCAAGTATAGAATATAGTATTAATCATCCCTTTGTAAATATTTGTTGAAAGAATAAATGACTAATGAAGGACCTGCCTTGCTATGCAAAGGACTTTAGATTCTTCCACGTGTTCCACATAGGAATGACATGATCAGATTTCGATTTTAGAATGATAATCTGATGGCATCATAGCATGCGAATGAGGTTGGAGGTGAGCACTCCAGAGGTGATTGGCAGTTATCCAAGCAGGATATGATGAGCATCCATAAATAGACCAACTCAACAAGTCCCAAAATCCCTAGAGAAAACAGGAGGAAGGAACCAAGAAAATCAGGTAAACAACACAACTTTATTTACTTGTATTAGAAAGATCCAAGATACTGACTTAATGTATATAGTAAAAGAAATGTAAGTATATAGAGAACTTAAAACAGAAAAAGAAAATGAAGTTAAAAGTGAGACTAATATACAAAATGTTACTTTGTAGTCCTTTTGCTAGAGGTGGGCCATAGATTTAATGTTTTTATGGTTTTCTCAGCTAGTGCAGACACACATCAGTTATATAATTTAAAAAGAAGTAGTATTTTTCATATGCTAGAATACTATTTAGAAATAAAGACATGAATTATTGATACAATTAATAACATGGATAAATCTTAAAAATAATTATGTTGACTTAAAGAGGCCAGACTAAAGAAAGTGGTGCTGGGCCTCCCTGGTGGCGCAGCCGTTGTGCTCTGGGTTGCGAAGCTGCCCGCAGCCTCTGCAGCGCCGGTTGCTCCCCGGCCACTGGAGGAGGGTCCCACATGGCGTGCAGACCTCTCCTGCCACCCACTGCTCCCCTCAGCAGTGTACTTCGGTCCTTCTGCCTGCTCTGCTCCCCGCTCTGGCTCTGGTGAATTCTCTCGCCCTCCCACGCTTCTGACTGTACCCAGTGCTTGTATAAATAAATAAATAAATAAATCTTAAAAAAAAAAAAAGTAGTCTTTAAAAAAAAAAAAAAGAAAGTGGTGCTAACTGTATTATACTATTCCATACACAATTCTAGAAAATGCAAATTAATCTTTTGAGTGAGAAAGCAGATCAGTGGTCACTTGGGGATGGAAGTAGGGAGAAGGAATGAAATGGGACAGATTATAAAAGACAGGAAAAACATAGGGTGATAGAAATATTTAATATCTTGATTTTGCAGTGGTTTCACACGTTTAAGCATATATATGAACATAATGTATATATACTTTAAATCTGTAACTTACTGTACATCATTTACATATCTATACAGCTATAAAAAATTAAGTTTAGACAAACCTCTAGCAAAGCAACCATTAAAATAGTGCAGGTAAATCCTTGATGAACATGAAAGTAAAAGTGATGTCAACAATAAAAAAATCCCAAAGATTTAAAAAATAGGGCCTTCCTGATGGCTTAGGGTTTAAAATCTCATTGCTATCAAGCTATCACTGTGGCATGAGTTCAATCTCTGGCCAGGGGGGTGACCCACATGGCACAGCAGACCTCTCCTGTCTCACCTGTTGCTCCCTTCAGCAGTGTATTTCCGTGAATCTGCCTTTTCTGCTCCCCACTTTGTCTCTGGTGAATCCTCTCACCCCCCACACATCTGGCCTCCACTCCAGTCCTTGTATGCATAAATAATTAAAATAAATCTTTTTTTTTTTTTTTTTGGTGGGACCCTCGCCGGTGGCCAGGGATTGAACCAGTGCTGCAGAGGCTGCAGGAAGCCTTGCAACCCAGCGCCCAACCACTGCGCCACCAGGGGAGGCCGTTAAAATAAATATTTTTAAAAAGACTTAAAAAAAATAAATATCCAGGCCTCCCTGGCAGCGCAGGGGTTAAGATGCAACCTATGAAGCAATTCACAGCCACTGCAGCATGAGTTTGATTCCCAGCCGGACAGGGAGAAACCCACGTGGTGCACGGACCTCTCCTGCCTCCCGCTGCTCCCCTCAGCAGTGTACTTCGGTCCTTCTGCCTGTTCTGCTCCTTGCTCTGGCTCTGGTGAATTCTCTCACCCTTCCGTGCTTCTGACTGTACCCAGTGCTTGTATCAATCAATCAATAAATCTTTAAAAAAAAAAAAAAAAAAAGAAAAAAAGAATCGAATTAAAAAAAATCAGCTTCCTTTTATAAAATTTAAGATATATTTTTGCAGCTAGAGACTTTTCTTCCCTGAGAGAAAAAGTTCAGGTGGAAAATGTAAATTTCTTTTGAGAAGTGATTTGGTAAGAAGTAAGAAAATTCTCTAACATTTGTCCAATCTCTTATCTCAGATTCTGCCATGTGTGAAATATGTCCAGTAATTAAGATTATATTTGCCTGCTCACTGTATGTTCTGGTAAAGTTCTATTTCTTCACAAAAGTAATATTTTAACACAGAATCATAAAGCCATTATGAACCAAAAACTTGACTATTTAACATTTTTGACTGAGTGAGCTCCTTCTATATGATAGCATACAGGGTGTTTAACTAACTTGAAAGCAGTAAGTGCAGCCCCAGAATCCTTGAGCTTAACAATTATGTGTAACTGTTATCTTACTACAAATTATGATAATTTGTAGTCCCAAATAATTATGTCCCAGACAGTGTTGCCCTAATAGAGCCCCTCTACTTGAATTTATTTGATGCTAAATGAGAGGGAAAGAACAGATCCCTTAATTACTTTGGATTTAAGTGCTGCCCTTCAAATCCAAACATATATTATCAGAGGATGTTTCAAAAGATGTTAATAGTAATGAACTTTTGGTGACCAATGGTTGTTGCATACTAAGTAGTGAATGCCTCAAGCTGTGCAGACATCTTTTCCATGTTTTACTGACTGTCAGACATATGAGGTATGCTCTCTTGCTATGTTGTGTTGAAAGGGAGAACCTCTAGGTGTAGGTTTAATGATCACTGTGGCAACTTTTCTAGAGATTCTTATCTGTAGAGTTTGGGTACCATATCTTAAAAAACAATAATTGTAGGGCCTCCCCTGGTGGTGCAGCGGTTGAGCACTGGGCTGCGAAGCTGCCCTCAGCCTCTGCAGCGCCGGTTTGATCCCCTGCTCTGGCTTTTGTAAACCCTCTCACCCTTCCGTGCTTCTGACTGTACCCAGTGCTTATATAAATAAATAAATAAATCTGAAAAAAAAAAAAGAAAAAAACAAACAATAATCGTAATCAATTTACACACATCTGACTTTGGGGGGTGGGAGAGAGAAAGAAAGAGAGGGTCTCTAAGAACTAGAAAATACTTAAGGTAGGAGGGATATGAGTACACAGAAATGCTTACCATAATGTGAAAATGTTTAGAATTGGGTTGATTATTGTGCCAGGCCCTATTCTTGGCATTAAGTTTCTTAATCTTGCCAACAAAATAACTTCCCAAGTAAATAATGTCATTATTCCTATTTCATAGAATCTTAGCTAGAAGAAGTTAAGTGGTCTATAGACACACAGCTAAGAAAGTGGCAGGGGCCTCCCCCATGGCGCAGTGGTTGAGCGCCGGGTTGCGAAGCTGCTCGCAGCCTCTGCAGCACCAGTTTGATCCCCGGCTGCTCCCCGGCCACTGGAGGAGTGTCCCACTTGGCGCACAGACCTCTCCTGCCGCCCGCTGCTCCCCTCAGCAGTGTACTTCGGTCCTTCTGCCTGATCTGTTCCCCGCTCTGGCTCTGGTGAATTCTCTCACCCTCCCGTGCTTCTGACTGTACCCAGTACTTGTATAAATAAATAAATAAATCTTAAAAAAATATATAAAAAAAAAAGAAAGTGGCAGGTGTGATTTCAACCCAGACTTAGCCAAAGACTTAATCCCTATGCTGATTGTCAGCAGTGCTCCTTTGTGGTTACTAGAAATAGACAGTCATTTTAGTGCCAAGCTACTTAAGTGGCCAGAGCAAAGAGGGAAATAGCATTAGAGAGATATCACACAGTCCCGAAGATACAGATTGACAGCTTACGAGAAACAGGACTTTTTCTGAGAGAAATATTTTGTATAGATTCTTAAAAAGAGTGTACTTTGTAATGGATGAATCTAGACCTCTAGGTATACCTCCAGTGGAAAGAATAAAAAATTTTCACTATAATGGGAGTAAATTGTGGGAATTAAATGACTATAGTTAATAAGTCATAGTTATACAGCAGTACTGTATGGTACACTTGAAAGTTGCTAAGTATAGATCTTTACTGCTCTCATCACATACCAAAAGTTCAGTAATTGTGAGGTGATGTATATGTTAAATAGTGTTATTGTGGTACTTATTTCTCTCTTTATAAAATCATGTTGTATACCTTAAACTTACATAATATGATTTGTCAATTTTATCTTAGAACTTAAAAAAATTAAATTTACTATAGCTACTTCCTATTATGGTCCTCAGTGTAGACTTATGTTCTGTGAGGGTCCGACCCAGTTTGTCCAGAATTTCAGATGGGTTGTCTTGGAACAAGTGTAAAAATATCTGTGTATAAATAGTTGGGCCATGTCTCTTCTGGTCAATCCATTATCAAACTTGTATCTCAAAAGCAGTCTTTGTTAAGGATGGGATAGCAGCTGTTTGCTCCAGGAACAAATCCAAATACTCTTAGATATTCAGGGTGGTCCTAAATTGTCTTCCATGTCCCAGAACACAGCAGTGTTCCACAACTGGGTGCTCTTCCTGTAGTAATTCATTACCCAGTTAAATAGAAAATATGTAAATAAGTCCAACACCATATAAGAAACTATAGTAAAAGAGTTTATAAGAGGGCCTCCCTGTTGGCACAAGGGGTTAAGCGTCAGCACTATGAAGCAATCCGCAGCTACTACAGCATGAATTCGATCCCCGGCCAGGGAGAGACCAACATGGCGCAGCAGACCTCTCCTGTCTCACCTCTTGCTCCCCTCAGCAGTGTATTTCAGTCAATCTGCCTTTTCTGCTCTCCCCTCTGTTTCTGGTGAATGCTCTCACCCCCTGCACCTCTGGCCTGTACCCCAGTCTTGTATGCATAAATAAATAAATATTTAAAAATAAAAGAGTTTGTAAGAAACAAAGAAAGCATAAAGGTCGTGCTCAGTCCTACCTGTAGGTAGGGATAAACAAGTTTTTCTACAAGCAGAACCTTGAGGTGTATTCATCAGGATGCCACTGTCAGATTCAAACCCCCTAGCTCAGTGGCACAACTTGAGTGCAGGCTGTTATCTATACGAGTAGCCACAGCTTCAGTGTGTCTCTGTTTATTTGGAGGCCTCCCTCACCTAACTCATTTTTACATTCCCTAGCTATAAAGAAGATAGTTTTTCTGATGCCTCTTGTGTGTTCACGCCTCCTAGCCCTGAAGCCAAGCATGATGCAATAGAGGGGGCATGTTCCATTTCTGGAGAATCCAAGAACTCAGATTACATCACTCACTATCTGTCATTCCTCTGCTTCCTGTAACACCTAGGAAAAAAATACAAATCCCTACCATGGCCTAAGGCTAAGCCTGGTCAATTTGTGTCTCCTTCTTCATATCCCTCCACATCCCTTTTGCCCACTTAATCCTGCCATGGTAACCTTCCATCTCCCAGTCATTCCAAGATCATCCTGGTCTCAGGGATTGTTTGATTCCTTCTGCTTGGACTCTTCTTCCTATTTTGTCATCATTCAGATGTTAATTCAATAATGTCCTCCTCAAAGAGGCCCTGTCTTACTGCACCACAACATTTTTCTCTGCTTTCAGAGCACTTATCCAATACCTGAACTTACTCATTTATTTACCTCTTCACATTGAAAGCCCCATGAGGCCAGAGACTGTCTTAATCATGAATGCCTAGAACAACACCTGGCACAATGTAGGTGCTCAGTAAACAAGTGCTGACTGTAAAATACTCCCTTTTAGACCAGCCAACAGTCCAGTAATGTCCAGGCTCCAGTAGATGGCGCTGTGGATTGGCAATTATTAGGTTCCCCAACTGCCTAGACTAGGAGGCCTCCAGTGTACAGATATTAGATATTTTGTCTCAGACAGTAGAGGACTTCAGTGACCCTTTCGTTGCAGCAGTCAGACCCTTAGTTCAAGGAGACACATCTGGCCCTTGCTTTTAGGAGCCACAGACCTTTTCTGGCTCATTGGGAGGCCCTGCCCTGCTTCCCGCCCTCAAGTACATCCCAGAACAAAAAGAAAAGTGAACAAGTAAGATGAACATTTGTGGGGCATGGGAAGTTGATGGTAGATAGAAAAGCTTAATCAGTCTGTCCACAGTACTGAGCTCATAAAAGGCCTTGATGTTTGAATGAATGGGCATGTGGTAGAGAAGCAGGAGTTTGAGGAAAGCCTTTAAGAATGTATAAAGGTCAAGTCACCAAGGGGAAGAGTGAAGGTTCAGGCCCCAGAATGACTCCAGGGAAACCCCAGACATTAAGAAACAAGAAATTATTTCTAGAATAAAAAGAAACTGATCTGTTTTGGGTGGTTTTTTTTTTTTAATGACAAACTCAAATTTCATTATTAGATACCTATTGAAATGAGGCTACAAACACACAGTTTTGCCTAGTAAACCTTATCCCTCAGCCCCTAAAGCTGGAATAAGGATAAGAAAAAAAAAATCTAATCTTTCTAAATGGAGGAGCAAACTATATTTTATGAATTAAAGTACTAAATATTGTTAAGATGGCAGTTCTTCCCAAATTGATCTATAGAGTCAATGCAATCACTATTAAAATCCTAGCAGGATTTTAAAAAATAGGATTTGATGGGCCTCTCTGGTGGTGCAAGGAGTTAAGTCTCAGCACTGTCAAGCTATCAGCAGCCATTGCAGCACCAGTTCGGATCCCCAGCCATGGAATTAACCCTCATGGCGCAGCACACCTCTCCTGTCTCGCCTGCTGGTCCCCTCAGCATTGTATTTCAGTAGATCTGTCTGTTCTGTTCCCTACTCTGTCTCTGGTGAATCCTCTCACGCCCCCCCCCACCCCTGGCCTACACCCCAGTTCTTGTATGCATAAATAAATAAAAATAAATCTTTAAAAAAAATAGGAGTTGACAAGCTGATTCTCAAATTTATATGAAAATAAAAAGGATCTAGAATAACTTAATTTCAAATTATTGGAATACTTAATTTCAAATTAACTGTGAAGACAATAATCAAGACAGTGTGGTGCTGGCATGAGAATGGACATATAGATTAAGGTGACAAGATAGAGTCCAGAAATTGATCTCCCCATTTATTAAAAACTGACTTTCACCAAAGGTACTAAGAAAATGCAATGGGAAGGACAGTCAAATGAATGATGCTGGAGCAATTAAATACCCATATGAAATAAACAAAAATAAACAGAACTTCACCTCGCACCTTACTCAAGAATCAACTTAATATAGATCTAAGTGTAATGAAAAACTATAAATCTAAAAAAATTTTTGTGACCCCAGCCTAGGTAAAGACTTCTTAATTATGAAGCACAAATTAGTCCATAAGGGAAAATATTGGTAAGTTAGAATTAATTAAAATATCCTATCTAACCATCATATAGAAATATGATGGATGATATTTTTGCAAATAGGACTGCAAAATCACCAGGCGCTTAAATACTGTTCTTGGGAAATCTGAAGGGATTGTAGCCAGTTTGGAGATAGTTTTTATTAAAATGGATAAGCACTACCCAAATATTTTGAAAACTTTAGACAGCTGTAACTACAAGTACAGACTCAAAAAATTTTGCCTGGGTTTTTTCAGAAGTCTCTTGATCATTTGTCTGGTCTTGCTTCTTGCATTCATTCAATAGATTTATTCTGTTATAATTCCAGGCACAGGAAGTAACAGTGGTCAAGGCGCTGAGGACATAACAGTAAACAAGACAGAGTTCCTGGTTTTTGGAGCTTACTTTCTAGTAGAGAGACAGACCAAAAAAAAAAAAAAGTCTTTCATAAGTTAGGTAGTGGTGAATGCTATGGAGAAAAATAAAGCAAGGGTTATAGAGAGCTGCTGTAGCTATTTTAGGTAGCCTCTCTGAAAAAGTAATTATTTTAGCAAAGACCTGGTTAAAGTGAGTCAGTCATGCAAATATAGACTAGGGGTTTGGGGATCAATTCCAGCAAAAACACAGCAGGAGAACTGATCTGTGAGTTTCGGGGTTGTGAAGGATCCTGTGACTGGAGCCCAGGGGAGAAGGATGAGTGGGAGATGAACTGGGGATGGAGGAAAGTAGCTTGGAGGCAATGGTACATAAGTATATACTTTGAAAGTTCTTCTAATTTTTATGGGAAACCTTCTTGTCTGTCTTGCTCCGTGTTGCATCTCCAGGGCCATGGACAGTACCTAGCACATAGATAAAAGTTTCTTTTCAAATCAATCTATAGATTTAATGCATCTCTAACCAAAATTGTAACAAAATTGTAAATAAATCTTTAAAAAAATATAAGAAAAGAAAGGGCCTCCCCTGGTGGCGCAGGCAGTTGAGCACAGTGCTGTGAAGCTGTCCACAGCCTGTGCAGCACTGGTTGGATCCGGGCCGGCCAGTGAGGGTCCAACGTGGTGTAAAGGACCTCTCCTGTCATGCCCACTGCTCCTCTCAGTAGTGTATTTAAGAAATCTGCCTGTTCTGATCCTCACTCTGTCTCTGGTGAATCCTCTCACCCTCCCACGCATCTGGCCTGTACCCCAGTTCTTGTATAAATAAATAAATAAATCTTTAAAAAAATTGTAACAGAATTGTATGAGGAACTTGAAAAACAAATCTAAAATTTATAAGATGTGCAAAGGGGCCAGAACAGTCAAGATACTCCTGAAGAACTAAGATAGCACATCTTTGTTACATTATCATTTTGTAATAATTTTTTTTGAAGATTTATTTATTTATTTATACAAGCACTGGGTATAGTCAGAAGCGTGGGAGGGTGAGAGAATTCACCAGAGCCTGAGCAGGGAGCAGAGCAGGGAGAAGGACCAAAGTACACTGCTGAGGGGAGCAGCAGGCGGCAGGAGAGGTCTGCGCGCCATGTGGGACCCTCCTCCGGTGGCAGGGGAGTAGCCCGGGATTGAACTGGTGCTGCAGAGGCTGTGGGCAGCTTCGCAACCCAGCGCTCAACCGCTGTGCCACCAGGGAGGCCCTCATTTTGTAATAATTAAACAATGTGGTTGACTCAGGATTAATGAAATAGACTAGGCAGCTTGGAGGAAAAAAAACTTTGTAGATATGAAAACCTCATATACAAAGAGTGCAGAAGAGAGACTATGGTGCTGGGACAGTTGACAAAATGAAAATAGGTGCCTTATTGTACTGTACCCAAAACTAAATTTAAAATTCAGGTTAGTGAAAAGCAAAACTTTTCTAGAAGGAAATAAAGGCAAATATATTTAGGACCAAGGTAAGGAGGTTTAGTAAATCTTTCATAAATTCAAGTATATTAAAATTAGAGACTTTTGTTCAACATACCCAGTAAAGATAACAAAAGGCCATAAACTTGGAGAAGACACTTGCAGCACATATTCACAAGGATCAGTATTAGTAGGCCCTGTTTAGGAAGTCTGGATATTTTTCTAACTTAGAAGCATCATATAGCTTGCCATGTCCACAAAGGTTCTTCTAATCAAAGCTCCCTATTCCTGCAGGCAGCTGTGGGTACAAAATGTTGCCCCTTAGCTGCCTTAACTCAGTATTGCTTTTTCTACTGGGTCTGTAAAATACAAGGGCTCCTGCCCTCTGGTGGCCAATGGGGATACTGTTCACTCGCAGTACTTACACAAGACTACTCTTAGGAGCCGTACCCAGTATTTCTCATCTCTAGCAAAGAAACAATCATAGCTGAAATGCACATTTGCATAGGAGGGCACTGTTATTTACTCTTTTATGACTCTATATTTCTATGAATCCCATCCTAAATCACAGAAACTTTAGAGAAAAACAAATTGAATACATTATACTATTTCAGATGCTCTTAAAGCCCTGTAGAGATTTGCCAAAGTTTTTTTGTGTATGTGTATTCCCTTTAGAATTGAGTGTTGCATCTGTTCTCTGAGTACACTGAGACTTCCTTGTGTTGGTTTTAGGGGTCCAAGCTAGAATCCAAAATGCCCACTTAAAAAAAAAAGTTTTAAATTATGGTAAAATATACATAGCATGAAATTTACCAGTTTAGCCATTTTAAGTGTACAACCAGTGACGTGACTTACCTTTACTTTGTTGTACAACTGTTTCCAACATTCATCTCCAGAACTTTTTTTATCACCCCAACAACTGAAACTCAGCACTCCTTAAACAATGATTCCTAATTTCCCCTTCCCACCCCTGGCAGTGAGCTTTCTGCTCCCAGATTCTATGAAATTTACTGCTCTAGGGACAAAAATGCCCACTTTTGATTTTCAGGATGGGATTTTGTATTGTGAATCTGCTGCCATATTGTGTATCCACAATGTACAAATTATGATAAGTTCTTCACTTTATATTTTCACTTATGCCTTAAAAACTAGGAGGATTTTTATTGTAGCAAAAATATACATAAAATTTACCATTTTAATCCTTTTTAAAGATGTTGCAATCATCACCACCATCCATTTCCAGAACTATTCATCATCCCAGGCAGAAACTGTTCCCATTAAACTGTCCCCATCTGTCCCCTCCTCCCCCAGCCCCAATAGCCTCTGTTTTGCTTCATCTCTTTATGGATTTGAATCTAGGAAGAGTCACACTGGTAAGGAAAATTGCTCAAGTTAGTTTGATTATAGGAATGAATAGGTTTCCCACTGACTACATATATGATATTTTAGTTCAGAAAACAGCCTGTATGAAATAGAAGTTATGATTGAACAGTCTTAACAAAACCTACTCAAATACACTGAGCTACTGGAGTATGATAGAAAAAGATGGTGAAAATGCTTTCCATATAAGGGCTTGAGGAGGCATGTAAAATCCTGTGTCAGTTCTTTGAGTTTACTCTGTTTCTACGTTACTATTTGCTTTTTCATTTCTAATGTATAATTTTGTCTTCATTTTAATCTCTTTATTAGGTTGGCAGTTGTTTATCTTATTAGCACCAAGACAGGAGTGGTAGTAATAATTTGGCAAAATTCCTGAACTCCATGGGAAAAGGGAAAAATATACAAGTTTTCACACCTGAAGGAAGAGGCTATTTTTAAAAGGGAAGCAAATAAAACTAGCATTAGCATTTTCATTTGCTACACTGAAAATAGATGACAGTGGAGCATATCTACAAACTGAAGAGAGAAATCATGACTAAGCTATGAACCCCATTCCCAGATAAAATATCATTCATCTTTGGGACAAAGGAAAGAATTTACTGTCCATGCATCCTATGTGAAGAAAATACTCAAAGTTGGTCATTAGATTTGAAATAAGATCATAGTATTGGGTAAATGAAGAGTACAGTGCTTTTTGTGAAGAACTAATCTTGCAATCAATGTAGTTATATTTTAGTGGATAATTTATTCATTCAACAAACATTTTGAGAGCCAGGCACAGCAGCAACTCTCTGAGCTAACATTATGATTATGATAAGAATGAGCTAAGAAATGCTTAGTATAGCTGTTCAATAAAAAGTCTCCAAATAGTCTTTGCCTTTGGCGTGGAAGATCCTGTTGCTGCCATGCACTGACTTCCTGCCCAGTGTGACCGGTACTGTAAGAACAAAGTCTGTGTACCTAAAGTCTCGCTTTTCCCAAGGTGTAGCTAATGCCAAGATTTGTATCTTTGACATGGGGTGGAAGAAGGCAAAGTGATGAGTTCCTCTGCTGTGGCTGTGTGTTATCAGTTCAATATGAGCAACTCATCTCTGAAGCCCAGATGGCTGCCCATATTTGTGCTAATAAATATATGGTGAAAAACTGTGGCAAAATTGCTTTCATATGGATTGTGTCAAACCCCTTCCACATCAACTACATCAACAGACTGCTGTCCTGCGCTGCACTGACAGGCTGCAGACAGGGATGCGGGGAGCACAATGGCCACGGTCCACATTGGCCAAGTAATCCTGTCCATCCCCACTAAACTACAAAACAAGGAGCATGTAATTGAGGTGCTACAGGCCCTGGTGGCCAGAACACCCACATCTCCAAGAAGTGGGGCTTTACCAAGTTCAGTGCAGGTGAGTTTGAAGACACAATGGCTGAAAAATGGTTCATCCCAGATAGTTGTGGGGTCAAGTATAATACATCCCAAATTGCAGCCCCCCGGACTAGTGGTGAGCCTTGCACTCAGGAGAGCAAAAGAGCTGCCGCCTCCTTAGTCATGCAAATGAAAATCTACATTCTTTTTTTTTTTTTACAGTCATTTTCATACATTTACTTTGTGTTATAAATATCACAATAAATGGCAACTATGTTTTTATTTACACATCTGTATTTTTTTTTTTGTGACATAAACGTGTACAATCCTTTTTATTAGAATTCGACTTTGCTTGCTAGTACAAGTAACAGTGGCAGCCAAAATTTAATAAACACCCTGTGCCAGGCCTAGTGCAGTATTTTTTTTTTGTGTGTGGATTAAAGCATTTTAAATTTATTTCCATTCACATAAAAACCCCACAAAATTACATATTTTTCTCATTCATAATTTTTTTAGGAAATTTAATGCCTGTGACTTGAATAAAATTTATTTATTTATTTATTTACATCTTACTTATTTTTTATATTATTTTATTTTATAATAAATTTTATTTTTATATTCCCCATACAATTGCAACCCCCTTATTTTGGCCCCAGTCCCTCCCCTCCCGCCCTCTACCCCCCATAGAGTGTCTCTGGTTCATAGTTTTTTGTTGATTTTGATTTTCACTTTCTTATAGTTATTTATTTTCCTGGTCCCTTATTTAAGTTTTCTAGATTCCTGCTATGAGTGAGACCATCCGGTATTTTTCTTTTTCTTTCTGGCTTATTTCGCTGAGCATGATCCCTTCCAGCACCATCCATGTTGCTGCAAATTGCATGTGTTTATCTTTTTTGAATGCTGAGTAATATTCCATGGTATAGATGTACCATATCTTCTTTTTTTTTAAAAAGATTTATTTATTTATTTATTTATTTATTTATTTATTTATTTATTTATTTATTTATACAAGCACTGGGTACAGTCAGAAGCATGGGAGAGTGAGAGAATTCACCAGAGCCAGAGTGGGGAGCAGAGCAGGCAGAAGGACCGAAGTACACTGCTGAGGGGAGCAGCGGGCAGCAGGAGAGGTCTGCGCGCCATGTGGGACCCTCGCCGGCGGCCGGGGATCGAACCGGTGTTGCAGAGGCTGCAGGCAGCTTTGCAGCCCAGCGCTCAACCGCTGCGCCACCAGGGGAGGCCCTGTACCATATCTTCTTGATCCAGTCATCTATTTTTGGGCATTTGGTTTGTTTCCAAAGCTTAGCTATTGTAAATAGTGCTGCTATAAACATAGGAGTGCAGGTGCTCTTTGGAATTGATGTTTCTGTGTCCTTTGGGTAAATACCTGGGAGTGGAATTGCTGGATCATATGGAAGCTCTATGTTTAGTAGGTCCAGAAATCTCCACACAGCTCTCCATAGTGGTTGGACCAGTTTGCACTCCCACCAACAGTGCAGGAGAGTTCCTTTTTCACCACACCCTCGCCAACATTTGTTGTTGCTCGTTTTTTTAATATGTGTCATTCTCACTGGTGTAAGATGGTATCTCATGGTAGTTTTGATTTGCATTTCCCTGATTACAAGTGATATTGAACATTTTTTCATATGCCTGTTGGCCATTTGCATTTCCTCTTCAGAGAAGTTTCTTTTTAGCTCTTCTGCCCATTTTTTGACTGGATTATTTTCTTTGTTGTTGTTGAGTCTCATCAGCTCTTTGCAGATTTTTGTGATCATGCAAAAGAATGAAGCTTGACCACTACCTCACACCATACACAAAAATCAACTCAAAATGGATTAAAGAACTAGACATAAGACCTGAAACCATAAAATACATAGAAGGAAATATAGGCGAAACACTACGTGATATGCACATCAAAGACATCTCTACAGACACATCACCCAAAGCAGTGATAGTGAAGGCAAAGTTAAACGGCTGGGACTACATCAAATTAAAGAGCTTCTGCACAGCAAAAGAGACAATAACAAAAACAAAGAGAAACCCCACCAACTGGGAGAACATTTTTGCACACAACACTAATGATAAAGGAAAATCTACATTCTTATCTTAAAAAAAAAAAAGAGAAGTCTTTTTAAATAGAAAATACTGTAAAGAGGAGGTGGGCATAAGGGTCAATAGGAAAGTGGGGAAGCAAAATTGCAACTTTTTTTTTTACTTTGATAAAAATTTAATTTGGTCTTGAAGATTCATGACCCCCCAAAAAGATATATTTCTACAGATTTTGTGATACTGTCTTCTCAAAATGTGTTTTACTATTTTCTATCTACAAATGATGATCGTTGGACATTACTACAATCATGACTTCTGAAATGAAAATGTATACTTTTTTTTGAGGTGACATTGGTTTACAACACTGTGGTTCAGAGGCATGGGATCATACCTCTTCAGATGGATGTCATCACGTCACACCCACCACCAAGGCACCCATAGTCCTCCATCTTAGCTCACTGTACTCCCTCCTCACTTTGCTCTGTCCCCTTTCACCCCACCCCCACCCCCCAAAAAATAGTAACTTCTAAAATTTTCATCAGATGGAGGGGTAAAGGTGTGAGTAGGTAAAATATTTTGGGAAACATGTTTATTGATAAATTTTGAAATATTACTAGAGGAATACAGGTTTTATCATAACTGTTAGATATAGAAGGGAAACACCAGCATTATGGAGACAAACAGGACTTCCAAATGAGGAAAGGAATGAAGAAAATATTTTCCAAGTCAGTACAAAGAAAAAGAACATGACAAGATATAAAATTAGTTTAGTAGAGAGACTGAAGCATAAAGATTACAGTTTAATAATAGTTGCAGAAGAGCTCAATTCTATAAAAACTAAAACAGACTGAGTTTTTCAAAATCCACCTGTTTTTAAAAGTTTAAAGATTTGAAAATAAAGGGATGGATAACCATAGATCATAAAAATAACAGCAAAGAAAATAGGAATGGGATGTTATCAAATAAAGTTGAAATCAAGGCTAGCTACATCAAAGAGTGCAAAAAAAGACCATTATTTAATAAAAGCACAATATTTTTGTACATATTGTGAATAAATTATATACATTCTCCATACTTATAACTAAAATTCATAATTATGCATAATTTTTATGGACAGCCTAAGAGTCATAAATGTTTATATACCAACCATGTTCAATGGTTGTAAATAATATTCATTTTCAGAATTTGGGCAAAACCAAAGCAAGTCATATAAGAGTTGAGTAATACAGTTTATAAGTTTGATTTAACACAAGGAGAACTTGCTAATCTACAGAGAATGTATATCCTTTCTGTCCAGGGAAATCAATTATATGCCTGGTCATAAGGAAAATGATCAAAAATTCCCAAAAGTAATTTTATAATTCAGAAACTTTATGGTCAATAAAATTAGAAATTACAAAAAGATTTTTAAAATATTTACTTGGAAATTAAGAAACTAACTCAGCTCTAAGAGGAAATGAAAATTAAGACATAAGTGGATTTAGCAAGGTCAGTGGGTACAAGGTCAATATACACAAAGCCCAATTCTTTTTTTTTAAAGATTTATTCATTTATGCATACAAGAACTGGAGTGTAGGCCAGAGTGTAGGCCAGGGGTGAGAGGATTCACAAGAGACAGTGGGGAGCAGAAAAGGCAGATCTATTGCAATACACTGCTGAGGGGAACAGCTGGTGAGACAGGGGAGATCTGCTGCACCATGTGGGTTAGCTCCCTGACTGGCAGGGGATGGAACTTGTGTTGCAGTGGCTGGCAATAGCTTGATAGTGCTGTGTCTTTAACTCCTGTGCCACCAGGGAGGCCCCCCAAACCCAATTGTTTTCCATAAACTAATTGCAAACAACTGGAAAATGAAAATTTTAGATACCTTTTGCAATAGCAAGATATCAAATGTTGGGGCCTCCCTGCTGGCACAAGGGATTAAGCACAGCACTTTGAAGCGATCTTCAGCCTCTGCAGCACAAGTTCAATCCCAGGCCAACCAGGGAGCTACCCACATGGCACGGTAGACCTTTCCTGCCTCGCCCTCTGCTCCCCTCAGCAGTGTATTTCAGTCAGTCTGCCTGTTCTGCTCCCCACTCTGTCTCTGGTGAATCCTCTCACCACCCGCACCTCTGGCCTGTACCCCAGTTCTTGTATGCATAAATAAATAAAGCTTTAAAAAAAAGATAGCAAATGTTTAGGAATAAATTTAACAAAAGATAAATGATTACAAAACATTGCTGAGGAAATTAAGACTTCATAAATTGAGTGCAGAATTGGCTTGGAAGACTCAGTACTATTAAGAAGTCAGTTCTATGTTGATCTATAGAGTCAATGCAACTCTAACTCAAATACTAAAAGCAAGCTTTTATTTTTGGTAATCCCCCCCCCCGCCCCACAAAATAAAAAAACCAACTACCTTAACACTGGTGAAGTTTCCATTATGTAGGTCTCTCACTTTTGGAGCGCTAAGCTACCATATTTCATATTTAAAAAAATCTTAATTCTCTGGGGCTACCATATTGTGAGGAAGGCCAAGTCTGGAGAGGTTCCAGGTATCTGCTTCAGTTCATAGCCCAGTGAATGTCCCAGCATCAACTGCTAGCTATGTGAATGAACCCCGTTTTGATGCATGGTGGGTTCAGCCTTCAGATGACTGTGGTTTTCCTGGACAGCTCAGTAAAATGGCATGAAGAGACTCCAACCAGGAACTATCTAGCCAAATCCTTTTGAATTTATGTCCCATAAGATCTTGAACAAAACAAAAATTTTTTAAAGTCAAAGCAGCCTTATTATAATAGCCCTATACTAGAAACACTCTAAATGACCCATCTAGAACCTCACGTGGGTAAAGCTGGAGCTGAAAGGAAATTCAAAAGCCTTAGTGACTCCCTGGCTAAAACAGAAAGAACAAATGTGATATATTACTATATTGGAATACTACACAGCAATGAAAATGAATGACGCATGGATACTTGCAATAAACATGGATGAGTTTACAACATAACATTGGAAGTCATACAGAAGAATACATATGCATTTATATGAAGTTGAAAATCATGGTAATGAAGCAAGAGTAATGGTTAACCTTGGAGTGGATTGACTGGGAAGAGGGAAAAAGAGTCCTTCTGAGATGAAGGAAATATTCTATATTTTGGTCTGAGTTGTGGTTATGAAGATGTGCATATATGGAAAAACACTGGTATATGTAAGGTGGAGCTCAATTTAAAAATGAATAACATCAATTAAGATTTTAAAGACACCAGGCCTCCCTGGTGGCGCAGCGGTTGAGCGCTGGGTTGCAAAGCTGCCCGCAGCCTCTGCAGCGCCAGTTCCATCCCTGGTTGTTCCCTGGCCACCGGAGGAGGGTCCCACATGGCGCGCAGACCTCCCCTGCCGCCCGCTGCTCCCCTCAGCAGTGTACTTTGGTCCTTCTACCTGCTCTGCTCCCCGCTCTGGTGAATTCTCTCACCCTCCTGCGCTTCTGACTGTACCCAGTGCTTGTATAAATAAATAAATAAATCTTTAAAAAAAAAAAAGAAGATTTTAAAGACACTATGGCATCAAATTGGCTTGAAGTGGCTAATGCAATTGAATAAAATTGTTGCACACTCAAAGCCCAAGAAAATTATTTAAAAGGTGTGTCTTTGGGGACTCCCCGGTTGAGTGCTGCACTGTGAAGCCATCTGCAGCCTCTGCAGCGCGGGTTTGATCCCAGCCAGCTGGCGAGAATCCCACATGGCGAAGCAGACCTCTCCTGTCTCGCCTGCTGCTCCCCTTAGCAGTGTATTTCGTCCGTTTGCCTGTTCTGTTCCCCACTCTGTCTCTGGTGAATCGTCTCACCCTCCCGCACATCTGGCCTGTACCCCGGTTCTTGTATAAAAATAAATAAATCTTTAAAAAAAAAGTGTGTCTTTGGAATTGTCTAATTCTAGCAATGAAGTTGACTTAGTGTAGGGGTAACTATCAATAGAATAATATGGAAAATATTAATTACTACTCAGAGGAGTAATAGTAAATGAGCGAAAAATAACCCAGAACTCCAGCATCTAAGCTGGTTCTTAGTACACTCTTGTCTTTTCTTTCTTTTCAACAAGACAGATGCTGCTGTGACCTTCATCAAGGACTTCCTGGCAGGTGGAATGGCCATGGTCATCTCCAAGACTATAGCACCCATTGAGAGGGTCAAGTTGTTGTTGCAGGTGTATTGAGCTACCAAGCAAATTGCTGCAGTTTTCAATATAAAGACATTGTAGACTGAGCAGTTTCTATCCCCAAGGAGCACAGAGTTCTGTCTTTTTGGTAGGGTAACATGGCCAGTGTCATCTGATACTTTCCCATCTAGGCTCTTATCCTTGCCTTCAAAGATAAATAAATACAAGAAGGTCTTCCTGAGTGGTGTGGAGAAGAGGACCCACTTTGGTCATTACTTTGCAGGGAATCTGACATCAGGTAGTGACTCTGGGGCCACGTCCTTGTGTTTTGTGTACCCTCTTGATTTTGCCTGGACCCATTTAGCAGCTCATGTGGGTAAAGCTGGAACTGAAAGGAAATTCAAAAGCCTCAGTGACTCCCTGGCTAAAAATCTCCAAATCTGATGGGATTAAAGGCTTGTTCCAAGGCTTTAACGTGTGTCTGCAGGATATTATGAGCTACCAAACTGCCCACTTCAGTAACTGTGACACTGCAAAGGGAATGCTTCCAGATGGCAAGAATACTCACATCCTTATCAGCTGAATGATGGCATAGTCCCTTATAGCTGTGGCTAGGTTGACTTCCTATCTGTTTGATGCTGTATGTCACCACATGATGATGCAATCAGGGCACAAAGGAACTGATATGTACACGGGCATGATTGACTGCTGGAGGAAGATTACTTGTGATGAAGTAAACAGTGATTTTTTTCAAGGGTGCATGTTCCACTGTGATCAGAGGCGTGGGTGCTATCTTTGTGTTTGTCTTGTATGAAATCATGAAGTTCACATAAGTCATTATGTGAACAGGCATGTTGTATTATAGAACATATTTTGAGCATTCTTGACAGACTCTTGGCTATCACTAGTAACTGTGGGTTGAAAATGGAAAGCAATGATATTCATATGACCATTTTTCTCTTAAAGTCATTTCTGTGGTGATGATGATGATGAGACTCAATTATGTTATTTTAGTCACTCCTGATAAAGAACAAATTAGAAGAAATAAAATATAAAAGAATGAAAGTTAAAGGAATGAAATTAAGAATATTAAACTATGGGAATTAAGGGATTTTCATAGGAGTATGGTTGATAGCTAGATACTAAGCAGCCTTTCATATAGAAATTAACAGATGATTACATAGGTGTATAAAATTTATGCATACAGGAATTGGGGTGAGGGCCAGATGTGCGGGGTGGTGGTGGGGGGTTAGAGGATTCACCAGAGACAGAGTGGGGAGCAGAACAGGTGGGTCTACTGAAATATACTGCTGAGGAGAGCAGCCAGCGAGGTCTGCTGTGCCATGTGGGTCTCCTCCCTGGCTGGGGATTGAACTCATGATGCAATGACTGGTGATAGCTTGATAGTACTGAGACTTTAACACCTGTGTCACCAGGGAGGCCCTGGATTCTATATTTTATATGGAAATTAATAGAAGTTAGAATGGTCAAGAGTTGAAGAACAACAACTCTGGAGCACTTTTATTTCAAGACTAAAAAATTTAAAAATTTAAAGAAAGGTAAATAGATCAGTGGAACAGAATAGAGCATTGAGATAGACAACTGGTTATGGGAAAAAATGACCCTGATCTCTGCCTCACACCATATACAAAAATGAATTTGAGATGAATGTTAGCCTTAAGTATGAAAGCTAAAACTGTAAAGCTTCTAGAAGAAAAGGCAGGAGAAAATCTTCATGACCTTTTGATTAAGCAAATCTTTTTTAAATATAAAAAACACCAACGATAAAATTTTCACAGTTGAACATCAAAATAAAAAAATTTCTCTAGCCAAAAGATATTAAAGTGAAAAGGTAAGTCATGACTGGGAAAGTTTATTCTAAATTTGTATGTTGTCAAAAAATCAGGTATAAAGAACTTCTGTACATCCAACAATCCTGTTTATAAAATGGACTCTTAGTGCCTAGCAACAGAAGTTGTTCAATATCACTACAGGTCAAGGACATGAAAAATAATACCAAAAGGAGGTATAAATGCACTGCCACCAGAAGGGCTAAATTTAAAAAGACTGACAACACCAAGTGTTTCAATGGTGTGAACAACTGACCTCGGAGTCAGTTGGAGTATAAAATGGTATAAATGGAGTATAAAATGGTTGGAGCCGATGGAGTATAAAATGGTATAGTTACTTTGGAAAATTGTTTAGCAGTTCTCATAAAAACATACGCTAATCTATGACCCAGTGATTCCACTCCTATGTTTATACTAAAATGAGTCCACAATAAGACTGGTACCCAAATGTAATAGCTTTATTCATAATTGCCCCCAAATTGAAAAAGAAACAAATGTCCATCAACAGAAGAATAAACTGATCTATGCTTAAATATTACACAGCAATAAAAAATTGATACATAACAATGGATAATTCTTGAAAACATGTTGAGTGACAGATGTCAGACATAAAAGAGTATATGCTGTTATAAACAGGCATTCAAAAACATGTATTCTGACTTTGAAGTTACAATAGTGGGTCCCTCTGTTTTCTTTTTTTTTAAAATGTACATGTTGAAGGTACAGTTTTTTTTTTTTTTAATAAAGGCATGTTTTATTTATTTGTTTGTTTATACATGCACTGGGTACAGTCAGAAGCGCGGGAGGGTGAGAGAATTCACCAGAGCGGGGAGCAGAGCAGGCAGAAGGACCGAAGCACATTGCTGAGGGGAGCAGCGGGTGGCAGGAGAGGTCTGCGCTCCATGTGGGACCCTCCTCCTGTGGCCGGGGAGCAGCCGGGGATCGAACTGGCGCGGCAGAGGCTGCGGGCAGCTTCGCAACCCAGCGCTCAACCGCTGCGCCACCGGGGAAGCCCGGGTCCCTCTGTTTTCTTTTGCCTGAGATAAACTGTTCTACATTTGAATTGGTGGTGGTTACATAAGCTGTATGTTTAGGATGTGAGCATTTTGCTCTTTATAAACTATACCCTCAATAAAGAAAATGGCAACCACAGATTATTTAGAAAATTTTAAAAGCGAACACTTAATATCAAACTCTAGTGAATAGTTAAAGCTATACTCAGAGGAAAATTAATAGTCAATATTTTTATTATTACAAAATACTGAAAATAAATGAATATTTAATTCAATAAGCTAATGATAAGGAAAGAATAAAGAAGAATGTTGAAACTGAAGCAGAGACTTAAAAAGTAGGAAAATGAGTAAAAGAAAATTATTCTTTGACATGAATAAAATAGAGCAGCTAATAAGTTGAGAAAATATCTGGGTTACATCAGCAGTTCATGTGATTTTTGTCTTTTTTTTTAAGATTTATTTATTGATGCATACAAGAGCTGGGGTATAGGCCAGAAATGGGGAAGGGCGGTGAGAGGATTCACCAGAGAGAATGAGGAGCAGAACAGGCAGATCTACTGAAATACACTGCTGAGGGGAGCAGCGGGTGAGTCAGGAGAGGTCTGCCTCGCCATGTGGATTGCTCCCTGGGCGGCTGGGGATTGAACTCGTGCTGCAGGGGCTGCGGATTGCTTCATAGTGCCGTGCTTAACTCCTTGCGCCACCAGGGAGGCTCCTGATTTTTGTCTTTAAGTCTTGATGGTCTAAACAATAACAACAGAATCTAGTGTGGGGTTCATTCATTGATTGCATTAAAAAAAACCTGTTGACTATCAATATCAAGACATTCTTTTAAAATTTTTTTACATATTTTTAGTATATATTATACAAAACTATATATATACTATATATGTGTATATGTAAGCTTGGAAAGACAAGACTGATATCGGCTGTCCAGCAGATAGCTGGTGCCAGTCACTTACAAGCATTAGCTCATTTCATGCTCGCAATGGCTTTTGCAAGGTAAGTACCGTCTTCGTCTTGGAGATTATGTTACTTCAGGCTGCCTGCTCAGATGTAGCTGTGAATTCAAGGCTGGCCCAGTTCTGGAAAGTAGGAAGAAGCCCTCTGGATTCGGAGGGGATGCAAGCCCGTCAGCAGGTGCAAGTGGTACTGGGAGCGGAGGCCCAAGGCGCGGTCCCGTTAGGCCCACGGGCTGGAGCCGGCAGGTGCAGGCCCTGACTCGGACGGGCCAGCTGGGTCTCTGGTGCGCCGAGGGCCGGCCCTGGGCCAGGTGCGGCGGGCCGGAGCCGGGGCGCGCGGGCGCAGCGCCCCCTGGGCGGGCAGGTTGGCAGGCGGGCGGGGGCGCGCGCCTGGCGGCGGGGACGCGCGGGCGCTGAGGCCTGCGCGCCAGGCTGCGGGAGCCATGCGGCGGGCCAGGAGCAGCGCGGCCGCCAAGCCACGCGGGCAGAAACGGCCAGGGGCCTCCGGGGCCCCCGCGGCCACCCCCGCGGCCACCCCCTCGACCCCCGCCACCAGCCGCGCACGGCGCCCCGCAAGCCAGGCCGGAGGCGGCAGCCGCGCGGCGGCGGCGAGGCAACCGTCGGCCAAGAGGCGGCCGCGGGAGTCCCCGCCGCGGGTCCAGGAGGCGGGCCGCGGGGAGCCGCCGCCCGAGCCCGCGCCGCTGCCGCTGCCGCGGCCGCCGACCCCGCCGACCCCGCCGTCCTCGGTGTCCACGCTGGAGCTCGGCGAGCAGCGGGAGCGCTGGGAGACGTTCCAGAAGCGGCAGAGGCTCACCTTCGAGGGCGCCGCCAAGCTCCTGCTGGACACCTTGTGAGTGCGGGGCGCGGGCGGTGCGGGAGCCGGCGCCGCGCAGACGCCCCTCGGCGGGAGTCGGGCTCGGCCGCCCTCAGCGCGCCTCCCGTCTGCGCGCGGCGGGCCGGGCTTGCTGTGCCGTGATTTTCCCATACGTAGGCGGCGCCTTCCCGCGGCCGCACCTTGCCGGTTCCTAATTCTAACGGCCGCGCTCGGCCGGGCTTCGCCGGCGTGTGCGGCCCGCGGCCAGGCCCTGGGCCGCGGAGGGGGCTTCGCGCCAGGGAGGCCGGGGACGCGCCCGGAGCGTGTGGGGGCACCCGCGGCGCCCCGGGACACAAAGGGCCTTTCCCGGGGACAGCCATCGTGCTGGGGATGTTGCCTGTTGTCTTGGCGCGCAAGGGGTGCGGGGGCTCTTCCCAGTGAAAAGAAGATAAATCCCACGACTGAATCGCCTTTTGGGTTTGCGCGCGTGTTTCTGGAGAGTGGGTGGAAGGGAAAGGTAGGGGTGCTGGGAAAAGCTTGCAGTAGTTTTGAGCCGACCGGGAGGCGAAGTCCCGTTATTGTTGCCGGCACTCCTGCGAGGCGCGGGCGGTTATTGCTCCGGAGGGAAGCGCGCGCAAAGTGATGCTGGGGGCTCAGCGTCGCCGCGCGGGGACGGGGCAGAGGGAGGCCTGTGTTCTCCGCCAACTGATGCTCCTGGGGCGGCTCGCCCTCGTTTGTGCTTCCCCACTTTGATAACTGCAGGAAGAGACCCTCCAGTTCCTTAGATGGCCAGAGGAGGATCTCGGAGTATCCATGATCCGTGATGTTGGAAACGAGCTAATCATCTTTTTCTCTGGCAGGACTGCCTTGTTTTCTTCACATGTGGTTGCGTCTAGGTCCCTACCCTACAGAACAGCTGTGCTACAGAGAACTGTTCCAGCACCCCAGTAATAGAGCTGTGTTGATTATTTCGTGAATTAAAAAGAACAGTCAGTCCTCCACAAAAATACAAGAACAACCTAACAATTGCATAACAACCTGAGGATTGCTGCTTTTCTTGAACAAAAATGTTTCTTTGTTCTCGTTCTAGAAGAAATTCTCTTAGGATGAGTCTACTCAAAAATGGTTTTCTGTCTGGTTCACTTTTTGATTGATTATTTTGGGTCATGGACGAAATGGTTTTTTATATTCAGCATCCATTAAACATTTTTTGAGCATCTATGTTGTTTTGAGCAGCTACTTGTAGGTGTAGGAGATATTAAAGACTCATGCTTGAAGTAAATTTTCTTACTTTAGAGAAAACTGATAAATGGTCAGGAAAATAAAACGTATTTTTATTTCTCATTGGCATGAGTACGTACATTTATTAAAAAAATAAAAATTCACTAAATTAATATGCAAGAAGAATGTATAACTATTGTTTTTGTTACAATATTTCATGGAAAAAAAGCATGGTGGGAATTTATAGCAAATAGCTGTGGATCCCTCTGGATGTTAGCATTATAGGACACTTTATTTTTGACATTATCAGAGGTTTGGATATCTTACAATAAGTATTTGTTTACGCAGGGTATAAATGTATGGGTGTATATTTTTAGATATGTAAAATAACAAATTAACTGATTCAGCTTCTAAAAGACACTTGAAAAAATATTGCATTTTAATAACCCAACAAATGCATATTAAAACTGCAGCAAGCTATTTTTCCTATCATTATTGCTTGAGAAGGAACAGTGAAGTGTTTTTCTCACGCATTACAGATAAGAGTGGTAAGCCTCTGGAAAACAATTTGATAATATTTTTCAAATCTGAACAAATAATATTCAATTAAGGACCTGACTTACTTAAGTTTTAAAAGGATTAAAAGTGCATGTAATATATATATATAGCGCTATGTAAAAAGCCACGAGTGTGGAAAAATACTGGGGAGAATATAGCTAAGAAAGCCTTTGTTATTTTCTCCAAAGAGTTTTCTGAGCCACCAGACTTGGTCAAGTCCCTTTGTCTTACTTTTCCACTTTGGCATGTATTGCTTTTATCACTGTCATTTAAATACTATTTGGATAATTTGTTTGATGGCTGCTGAGGATCTTTTTTTTTTTTTTTAAACTTTTCTTTTTTTCTTTTTTTTTTTAATAGAGGCATGTTTTATTTATTTATTTGTGTTTTTTTTTTTTTTTTTTTTGTTTATACATGCACTGGGTACAGTCAGAAGCACGGGAGGGTGAGAGAATTAGCCAGAGCGGGAAGCAGAGCAGGCAGAAGGACCGAAGTACACTGCTGAGGGGAGCAGCGGGCGGCAGGAGAGGTCTGCGCGCCATGTGGGACCCTCCTCCTGTGGCCGGGGAGCAGCCGGGGATTGAACTGGCGTGGCAGAGGCCGCGGACAGCTTCGCAACCCAGCGCTCAACCGCTGCGCCACCGGGGAGGCCCTGCTGAGGATCTTTAAGGCCAGGAACCATGTCCGTTGTATCTAGTTTGCTGCTTTCCCCATAGTCAGAAAAATTCTTAGTAGGTATTTGACATATAGATAAAAATGTTTGAGTGGTATGAGTTAGATCCTCCTCCTCCTCCCAACTTTCATTTTTCCAGATTTATAGAATGCTGTATTTTACAATTTAAAAAAAAGTATATATAAGAAAGGGAGAAGAGAGAACTCACAAAGTCACTGAATCCACTTGTAAAACTGATAGTGCCTCCTTGAAAGCAGAAATATACCTTGTCATAGTGTAGGAAAGACTTGTCCCATCTTGTTCAACAACAAGGAGAGAAAGCATGAACTACAGAATAAGGTCCTGCTGATTATTCAGAAATCCTTATCTCTCTGATTTTTGTCTCATTTAGTGAATACCAGGGCCTGGTGAAACACACAGGAGGCTGCCACTGTGGAGCAGTTCGCTTTGAAGTTTGGGCCTCAGCTGACTTGCATATCTTTGATTGCAAGTAAGTGTTTTCTCTTTCCAGGTTGGCGAAAAGGATTTAAGTGTTAAAATGCAATGCTTCATAATCATCGGGGGAGTTGGAGTATAGCTGAAATAACATTGGCCATGAACTTCTAATTGTGGGAATCAGGTGATGAGTATATAAAGGTTCATTGTTCTTTTCTTTCTTTTTTGTATGCACTTGAAGTTTTTAATAGAAGTTTTTACAAAGATGTAAGGAGGCTAAGAATAACTGTGTCTCGTGTGTGTGTGTGTGTGTGTGTGTCTGTCTGTCTGTCTGTGTCACACAGACAGCTCATTCCTACAAACACAGCCCCAGATAATGCAGAGTAGGGTCCTCTGGTCTGTACCTGATAGACTTCATCCCTCAGACTAGTAGCGCTGGTGGGTCAGGGGAGAAGTAAGGGAGCTGAAGGAAAAGCTTTGGGTAGAGTCTTCAGAGTTGAGGGGAGAACGGAGGGATCTGTATTCTTGGAAGCTTACAGTGCCCCAGGTGCTCTCAGCCTGTCCTTCTACGTAAGGCAAATAGTGCTGCTAGGATCTGTGGAGGGCCTGCTTTTTAGCACTGTCTCCCACATCAGGCTCTGACTTCTGGGAAAGAGGGGGACCCAAGCTTCCTTGTCCATTTTTGGTGTGGCTGTATCAGAGGCATTAGATGGTAGCAATGCCTAGAAGGTTTTTTCTGTCTCTATGGTCCAGCAGCTCTTTTCAATGCAGCAAACTGAGAAGTAGGCAGTTGGTTGTAGCACCTGTGGGCTCTTCTGTACATGCCCCAGGTTGTCAGTCCATCTAAGCTCTTCCTCCTGGATGTTGTGGAAAGGGGCCTCACCTATGGGATCAGCTGGCTCTCAGAACATACCAGTTTGTGCCTCTTGGCATTCCAGCTGTAGATGGCTATTAATGTCAGATTTATTCTGTCTTTTTGTAGCTGCAGCATTTGCAAGAAGAAGCAGAATAGACACTTCATTGTTCCAGCTTCTCGCTTCAAGCTCCTGAAGGTTAGTGCTAAGAGCAGGCTGATGAGCACAGAGCCTGCTGGTGAGACCTGAGTTATACAGCATGTCTCCTGTGGAGCGCAGAGGGTAGGCAGCATGCCAGGGCCTCTTGGGTGACTTTAAGTTCTCTTGTCACCCAGGTTTCATGTTTACTTTTTTGAAAGTTATGTTATTTTTCCCTTTTATATTTTGGATGATATTTGATATTATTGTGGGAACATTTTCAAATGCAGAGCATCAAAATATAAGATCATTCAAATCCTAACTCATTAATATTTTGGTGTACGTCCTTGTATATTATTTCCTACATAGGTAAATACACTTAAATATGCTGTATGTGTTCTTATCAAAGTAAGAATCTACTTTTCTGTTTCCTAACTGACTTTTGTCATTCCCCAATGATAATTATAATTTTAAAACTGTTAACTTTATTATTTAGGGGAATTTTTTGTGTTTGGTACAGAATTTGAAAGGGTCAAAAGTGTGTGTGTGTATGCACAGTGAAGTCTTCCCTTCACAGTCCCTTCACCCCTAAGTATCTTCTCCCTCACAGCCAATTTCTTTATTTACTTACAGTTCTTCCTGTATTTGCATCATGCTTTATTATTTGAATGAACCATAAGCAATTTTTAACTTTGAACTTCTAGGTTAAATGTAATTTTTTAAACCCAGAATATGAATTCATGTACTTATTTTTAATTTATTATTGAAGTAATACTGATTGAAAACATTGCATAGTGTCATAGTGAGCATTATAATAAGACATTTGTGTGTACTACATTGTGATCTCCACCAAAAGTCTAGTTTTTTTCCACCACCATGCAATTAATCTACTTTATCCTGTTTCTCCACCCATTTCTCCTTTCCCCAATGGTGACCATCATTTTTTTTCTAATAACTTAAAAATTTGTTCTTGTTTTTGTTCATTTGTTTTGTTTCTTTATCTCTCACATGTGTGAAATCATATGGTATTTGTCTTTCTCCTTCTGACATGTTTCACTTGGCATAATACTTTCAAGGTCAACCCATGTTTTTGCAAATAGCAAGATTTCATCTTTTTCAAATAGCTGAATAGTGTTCCATTGTGTATATCTGTATACCATATCTTTATCCATTCATCCATTGGTGGGCAATTTTCTATATTTGAACTTCTAGGCTGAGTGCAACTTTTTTTTCCTATTATAAATAACACTGTGAAGAACCTTCCCTATGAATAAATCTTTGATGATTTAGAAGTTTTAGGATGAGTCTGTTAGAAATAAAATCTCTGGTCAAAGAACAACAAAAAGGCTTTTGGCACACTGTTGTTAACATGGGGTGAACTTCTATTCCACCCTGGTTCCTGGTGCCCCCATCGTGGTCTGACAGACCTATCTGTGTTTGTACCATGGTTTTGGTGTAACGATCTATTTCTGTCTCTGTCCTCTACTAGAGGAGGTCTTTCTCCTCTACAAGCATCACTGTTTCTCACATCTGACCCAGCTCCTGGCCTCTAAGGCTTAGCACTGAGTAGTCACTCAGTGAGTGTCCAGAGGAATGTTTGAGTGAATGACTTTGGGAGTCCTGTCCTTTACTCATTAATGAGATTTAATCCCAGATGCTTTGGGCCAATTCATTTTTTTGTCTGCCCCTTGATTCATTAGAGTGTTTGGTGGGGGTGATGGGGCAGGTGGGCAGTATAACTGTCCTCATCCCTTCCTTAAGCCCAGATGAATACCAGGGTTCCCTCTTAGGATGCCTGCTGGAGACCATGGCCCTAGTCTATCTCTGCCCCTAAGCACCTATGGCAGATGGTTCCTGAAGATGTACTAGGTGCAGCCATGGGTCTTGGGTCTCAGAATTGCTGCTTCTCCCAGCTCCCCCCCTTTTTATTTCCTTCTTGGACTTGCTAATCAGTGTATTTTCATGGTGCTTTACAGCACTGGCCCATTGAAGGAACAATTTTATGATTGATGAAAGAGAAAGATAATTGACAGAAACCATTTGTTTTAGGGGTACAACTTAATGCTTCACTATGTATATATGTTATGAGGTTTTTTTTTTATTGAATACTTATTTATTCAATAAGTATTAATGGATGCTCACTGTGTGCCAGTCACTGTCGCACTCAAACCCAGCAGTTAACATGACAGTAACAGATCTTGTTCTCTTGGATCTTATTCTATAGGATGGAGACAGATAGAATAAATAAGAAAAATATGCAATAGTGCTATATAGAGAGTTAAAATGAGAAATATGATAAAACGTTTGTAAAAGATTTTTTTCATAGTACAAAGGGCTGAAGGGTCAAATGCTTGGCATGTCTGAGTTACTCCTCCACAATGGCCATTGTGGCTGGAGAGTAGTCAGTGGTGTAAAGAGGGCGTGGATGAGATGAGGTTGGAGAGACAGGTGGTCTCCAGACAGGAGATGGATTTTATTCTTTGTGTAGTGTGAAGCCTGTGGAGGATTTTTAAGCACTGTAGTAACCAAACCTGCTTCTGTTTTTTTTTTTTTTTTTTTTTTTGTATAGAGGCATGCTTTATTTATTTGTTTGCTGGTCTGTTTGTTTGTTTTGTTTATACATGCACTGGGTACAGTCAGAAGCGCGGGAGGGTGAGAGAATTCACCAGAGCCAGAATGGGGAGCAGAGCATGCTTCTCTTTTTTAAAAACTCATTTTGGTCGCTATGTAGAGAAAGGATTATAAGGACAGAAGTACAAAGATAGGGAGCTAGGAGATTGTTGAGGTGTGCCAGGTGAGAGATGATGGGAACTTGGATTAGGAAGGTAGTGACGGAGATAAAAGAAACTAGATGATTGGAGAGAGATATGTTTTGAATAAATAATTGAATGTATATTTTAGAGCATTGATTCTCAAACTTCAGTTATGTACATAATCACCTGGAGGGTATGTTAAAACAGAATGCTGGGCCCCACTCCTGATTTTGATAAGTCTGAGTGGGGGGCCTGAGAATTTACATTTCTTACAAGTTCCCATTTGTTACTGATGCTTCTGGTCCTCACATTGAGAGCTACTGTTTCAGAAAAAAAAGTGAACAGAACTATATAAAGGATTGGATGTGAATGAGGAAAGAGAGAGGAGTCAAAGTTACACCTCCAGTGTTCGGCCTGAGTGGAGTGCCAGATCTGGGAGAAGTAGGTATCGTAGGGCACTGGAATCAAGAGCTCTTTTTTTTTTTTTTTAAATGTTCAGTTCCAGATTTTTGGAACATTCAAATAGAAATAGGAAATGGTCAGAATGGTGGTGTGGAGAGAAATCAGAACTGGAACTACTGATTTGTTGACATATTGATGGAAGAGCTGTGAGACTACCTGGGTGGTTGTGTGGCCAGAGGAGGGAGAGGGTTGAGGACAGAGCCCAGGGCTTACCAACATTTGTAGGGGGAAAAAAAAAAGGAAAGAAGCAAGCAGAGGGCCCTGAGGAGGAGAGCCAATAAGGAAGAAAAACCAGGCAAGTGTGGTGTCCTCAAAACAAATGCTTCAAAATGTAGGATCCATTTCTAGAAATACAATTTCTGTTTAATGGGTTTAGACATTTTGGTAGATGTTGCCATATTTTACCAATTTATATTCCTATCGCTGATATATTAGAGTGCATGCTCATCAGTACCATGTTAACCAACTTTTTTTTCCCCCTATCTAACAGTGAACAATATCTCATTATAGTTCATGAGCATGAAAATCATTTCAAAGGTTAAAGACGATTTATTTTTCATTTTTCTGAATTGTCCCTTCTTTTCCTTTGCCCAGTTTCCTATTTGTATTATCTGTTTAGGAAATTAGCCCTTTGCTTCTGATTTGACTAGTATTCTTCTCCTAGCTTGTTCTTTATAGATTAATTCAAGTACAAACAACAGTTTTCTTAAAACCATATTTGGGGGCCTCCCCGGTGGCACAGCTGTTGAGTGCTGGGTTGCGAAGCTGCCCGCAGCCTCTGCGGTACTGGTTTGATCCCCGGCTGCTCCCCGGCTACCGAGGAGGGTCCCACATGGTGCGCAGACCTCTCCTGACGCCCGGTGCTCCCCTCAGCAGTGTACTTTGGTCCTTCTCCCTGCTCTGCTCCCCGCTCTGGCTCTGGTGAATTCTCTCACCCCCCCCACGCTTCTGACTGTACCCAGTGCTTGTATAAATAAAAATAAATAAATCTTTAAAAAAAAAAACAAAAAACAAACAAACAAAAAAACATATTTGGGAACATGGAGATCAGTCCCTAGAATTGTCCCTTTATTTAGGCCACAGGAAACAGGAAGTTTCACTCCCTGCTGTCTTGCCATGGATTGGGAAAAATTCTAGGCCGAGTAGTTCTGTGTGCAGTTGACCTCGGAAAAGCCAGACTGACATGTTTCCAGGCAGTGGAGATGGGTTCCTGTCCTCAGGAAGCCTCTAGTCCTCATAAGATTAGACATGTCCTCATAATCCTGAGAGCCCTACAAAAGATTTTCTCCTCACCAGAACTTTAAAAAAGTTTTTTTTTTTTTAATGAAAAAAAAGAGGAAATCTCTTTGTATAAAGAGAACACCTATTTTTCTGTTTTCACTAGGGAGCCGAGAGTTTAACCACATACACGTTCAACACGCACAAAGCGCAGCACACCTTCTGTAAGAAATGTGGTGTTCAGAGCTTTTACACTCCCCGCTCAAATCCTGGAGGCTTCGGTAAGTGAAGGGAATGTGGGCCAAAGCTCAGGAGGGACATGGAGAGGCTCCATGGCTGCTCTGGGTTAAAACACTGACTGGAAATGTGGGTGCTGGCATATTGGGCTTGCCTCCTGCTTGGCTAGGCCCTTTCACTGTGTACTTTAGAAGAACAAGGCACTTAAGCAGAGATATTTTTCAAATGATGGAATGTGAGACTGACTCTCATCATTTGGAGACCAGCCAGATCCTGATTCTCATTTACTGGTGCTGCCAGGGCCTTTTGTTGCAGGGTAGGGCATTGAGGGTGAAGAGCGGAGAGTAGATGGGCCTGTGGGGTGGAGGAGGGAATGTCAACAACAAGGCAAAAAATGAGGAGCATTAATAATGCCATTAAAATTTTTTTGGTTTATAGAAGACACAAAATGGAGAACCTGCAAGCTTTCTTAAGGTCCTGTGTGGAGCTGGGAGCAAGGAATGTAGAGTGTTATTCAGAATGACATCACTTGCAGTGTGAATTGAGTGGAAAGTAACTGTTGAGATGTTCCTGAGGAACTGTTCTCTGTATGCAGCCTCCAGAACTGTGGTGGGGCGGCTAGGACTGGCCATCTTGTGCCTGATGGTGTGTGGAGGTAGTATTCATTACCCTCCCTGCCTGATTTCTTTAGCAGCTCCTGTTTGCTCCTCGTCTGTCATGTGGAGGCTCCTTCCTGCTTTCCTTGAGGAAAAGGAAAGTCTTTTAGAAAGTATAAGTCATTGCAGATGGGGAGATATTTAATTCTTAGAAAGTTATCTGTCTGTACCCTGGGAAAGGCCTGTGAATTCTTCAGGCCCCCAGTCAGAGGTTGCTCTAAGCTTGAGTCTTTTTACTCTTGTGTTCTTGGGCTGGTATTGAATATGTCCAATGCTGGCCACCCTGGTTTTCAAGAAGTCTAATGCCATTTGAGAGCTGAGGAAAGTAAAGCTAGGAGGCTGATGTTGTAAGTTATGGCACATCACTTGGAAAACCTGATGGTAGCATAGCAGTGCTGGAGGTGTGGGTTTGTCCCCACACTAGTATGGTACTTGGTCTCACTCATTCTTGGGACATCCCTTTCTTTGTGTCACTTCCCTCTAGGAATCGCCCCACACTGCCTGGATGAGGGCACCGTGCGGAGTGTTGTCATTGAGGAATTCAATGGCAGTAATTGGGAGAAGGCCATGAAGGAGCACAAGACCATTAAGAACATGTCTAAAGAGTGAATCCCTGCTTCTCCCTTCCTGAAAAGGAGGAATGATTGGGGACAGCAGTTTCTGTCCCCGCTGCACCTTGATGGTGCTCACGAATGTGGCTGAACCAGGCTGCCAGTTCCATGGGCCAGCAGTCACCTCATTTGCTCCAGCTACCACTTTCTTTAGGCAGCTCTTTGTCCTTCCTTAACCCAGATTTTGATGTAGACTTAGTTGACATCCTTCTTTCTCTCCCCCAACTTTTGTGTGAACTTTTAGAAAAATAAATATTTTTAACATTAAAGCAGTTATTATGGTTTATCATTTTCTTTGCACTTTGATTTTACCCCTGAGCAGTCATTTAATAGCAGATATTTATTGAGCATTATTAAGATGCTTGCAAGCAAATTGGGAAGGAGAGATAAGAAGGCAGAGTTATTAAAAATCTAAGATTGTAAATGATTGCAATCCTGTGAGTTGTAATACGAACAGTAGGAGTTAACAGAGAGAGGGGTTGGTCATGGGAATCTTGAGGAGGTCTTGTGTGTGTGTGTGTGTGTGTGTGTGTGTGAAATCAACTTTAACAAAAATTTGTGGTAAAATACATATAACAAAATTTGCCATCTTAACCATTTCTAAGTGTACAGCTTAGTAATGTCAAGTACATTCACATTGTTGGTGCAGTCAGTTTCCAGAACAGTTCATTTTCAAAAACTGAACCTCTACTCTCATTAAAATACAAATATGAGTCTGTTTTCAAAAGAAGTAATATTTAGGAAGATAGAAGAGACAAGTATGGGCACATATTAAAGCCAAGCTGAGTTGGAAGCTTGTGATGGGGAGAAATAATGGAAGAGATGAGAAAGATGTGTTGAAGCCAGACTGTGAACCGTCTTGGATATTAGACTCAGGAATTTGCCTGTATTTTATAGGCATTGGGAGGCCCTGACCAGCTTTAAACAGGATGTGAATAATGCCTGGCCTGTTGTGCAATATTTTGACTGGTCCTCCTGTGCCCCCTCTTTCCTTGTTTCACGTTACTGTGTTATAATCAGGTCAAATTTCCTTAAGTGTTCCTTTCATTACCAAATGCTTAATAAATATTTGTTCTTTGCTTTAGGAAAATTAATCATGAAATGATTTGTAAGGTAGACTAGACAAAAAAAAAAGGGAAGAAAGGAAATACAGACCACCACCTCTTCTGAGTCATAGTCATCTTGTTGGCCGACAGCCACATTCAGACTTGAAACTTGGAAGGAGGTGGTAAAAATCTATGCAAGTTAAATGTTAAATATATTTTGATACAATGAGTGACCCTTCTAATCTAACTTTCCTACTGCAATATTAGTAAAAAGACAGTTTTGTGTGTCTTTTAAAAGCATACATGGCATCATACTGTTCCTTTTGTTCTGCAACCTGCTTTTTTATTTGAATATTTATTTGCATAATAACATAACATCTATGATCTTTTCATATCATTCACATTATTGACTGTTAAATAGAATTATATAGTATGGGTATGGTTTATTTCACCATTCTTTTCATGGAAATTAGATTTCCAGTTTTTATTTTACAGTGAGTATTGATGAACATTCTTTTATGAGCCTCTTTATATTTGTGTATTTTAGGTAAAGACGTGGAATTTCTGGGTTGAAGATATGTATATTTTATTTTTACTTTTTTATGTTTATTGAGATAACATTCATTTGCAACTATGTGTATGTTTTAGGGGGATAACTTCATACTTCTACAAATATATCATACCTACTTCCAAAGTCCCTATAATCTACCACTACAATTAATTGGGGGCCCCTCTTTATCCATACCCCCATCCTCTATTCTGGTAATTTCAGTTCTACAGTCAGATTTCAAGGGTTTGTTTTGGTTATTTTATTTATTTATTTTGGTTTATTTTAGTCTGTTCCTTTGCTTTGTTTCTTTGTATTCCACATATGAGTGAAATCAACTAATATTTGTCTTTCTTCTCCTGACTTATTTAGCGTAATTCCTTCCAGTTCCATATGTGTTGTTGTTAAATGGCAAGATTTAATCCATTTTATAACTGAGTAGTATTCCATACTACATCTTTTTTTTTTTTTTTAAAGATTTATTTTTTTTATTTTTATACAAGAATTGGGTAGGCCAGAGATGCGGGGCGTGAGAGGATTCACCAGAGACAGAGCGGGGAACAGAACAGGCAGACAGACTAAAGTGCACTGCTGAGGGGAGCAGCGGGCGAGACAGGAGAGGTCTGTCCTGCCATGTGGGTTTCTCCCTGGTTGACCAGGAACCCAACTCGTGCTGCAGTGGCTGCGGTTTGCTTCATAGGTTGTGTCTTAACCCCCGTGCCACCAGGGAGGCCCCCATACAACGTCTTCTTAACCTACTAATCAACCTAAGTGTCATTGGGCACTTAGGTTGCTTGACAGATATGTCTTCATTTTCTCACTGCTGAATTTCCCTGAAAACCTCTCCCACTTGAGTTCAGTCCTGTTTTAGAAGCATTGTTTTACTCATGTGTGAAAATGGATTTTCATTTTTGCTCTAATTTGCATGGCTTGGCTGCTACTTAAGTTGACTAGTTTTTCATGTTTATTGGCCACATGGACTTCATCTTTTGTGAATTTTCTATCTTTAATTCTTTTTTTAGGGAGGATGTTTTATTATGTTTATATATTTTCCTTTATGGGTTTCCAAACTAACTTGGAGGTAGATAGACAGAGACACACACACACACTCCCAATTTTTTTTTTTGTGTGTGTGTATGGAAGAACTGGGGTGTAGGTACAGGATGGGGATGTATGTGTGTGTGAGAGGATTCACCAGAGACAGTGTGGAGAGCAGAAAAGGTGGATTTACTGAGATACGAGGGGAACAGCAGGCGAGACAGGAGAGGTCTGCTGCGCCACATATTGGTTAGCTCTCTGGCCGGGGATTGAACTTAGGCCATAGCAGTGATAGTGCTGAGTCTTCCAAATTTCTTAAATGATATTTTGTTTCAATTTTTACCTGTAAATCTAAAATTTACATGTATTTTTGTAAGGTAGGGAGTCTTTGTTTTCTTCCAACTGCATGGAAACAGGCATCCTGAAACGAGTTATTAGATGCTTTTTCTGGGGCCTCCTTGGTGGCACAAGGGGTTAAGCACCTCCCTATGAAGCAATCCACAGCCTCTGCAGCACAAGTTCGATCCCTGGCAGGCCAGGGAGCAACCCACATGGTGCAGCAGACCTCTCCTGACTGGCCCGCTGCTCCCCTCAGCAGTGTACTTCGGTCAATCTGCCTGTTCAGCTCCCCACTCTCTGGTGAATCCTCTCACCCCCTGCATCTCTGGCCTGTACCCCAGGTCTTGTATGCATAAATAAATAAATCTTTAAAAAAATGCTTTTTCCACTGAATTAAAGCTTTATCTTTAGAAGTTCTGTTATAATTTGGATCCGTTTCTGAGATTTCTCTTCTGTTTAACTTCTGCTTTACTCTTGTGCTGTATTTTACTGATTTTGTTGCACTGGGTTTATAAATTTTGATATATAGAAAGGCAGGTTTCACATCTCTGTGCTTTTTAATATTTATACTGGATTTTTCTTGGACATTTCTATTTTTAAAATTTTATCCATTAAGATTTGGACTGCAATTACATTAAATTTATATATTAAGTTTGTAAGAATTGGAATTAACATATATAAATATAACATGTAAATGTATAAATTTATCAATTGGAACTTATATATACTATATTTGGTGTTCAATTAACTTTTTAAGTATTTTTATATTAATCAAGCAATGTGGTACAACTCTCCATTTATCCAGGTCATGTGTTATGTCCTTGCATTAAATATTTTAAACTTTAAAAACTATGTTTAAAAGCAGGTAAGCACTAAAACTGGGTTAAGATGCAAATAATATTTGAACTCTGTAGTATTTGCTTTGTATTTACAAGGTTACAATTATGTATTTTAGTAAACTAGGACATTTTAATATCTTATTTTTACACTTTCTTGAATTGAGAAATAATTTACATACCATAAAAGTCACTGTTTTAACACATAGAATTCGATGGTTTTGAGTATATTCAGGTTGTCCAACCTTTACCACTCTCAGAACATTTTCATCAGCCCATTAAGAAAACCCACGTTCATTAGCAGTCACTTACCTTTCCTGTTCCCTCCAGCCCCCTGAAACCATGAATCCAGTTTCTGTCACTATGGATTTGCCTATTCTGGACATCACATATAAATGGAATCGTATGGTAGGTGGCCTTTTGGGCCTGGCTTATGCCACTTGGTATACTGTTTTCAAAGTCCTACCTCCTTGTGGCATGTATCAAGATGTCATTTCTTTTGGCTGAATAATAAATAAAAGCAACATTTCATTTTTCTAATCAGGTAATGGACATTTGGGTTGTTTCTGCTTTTTGGCTGTTGTGAATAATGCTGCTATGAATACTCATTTACAAGCTTTTGTGTCAACATATGTCTTTAATAGTAGAGTGGAATTCCTAGGAGTGAAATTGCTGGCCAATGTGGTAAATCTTAAGCCTACTGAGAAGCCATGAACTTTACCTCAGCAGCTGCAGCATTTTACATTCCCACTAGTAAAATGTGATGATTCTAATTGCTCCATATGTTCTCCAACACTTGTTCTCCCCCCCGCTTTTTTAAAATTATAGTCATTCTAATGGGTGTGACATAGTAGCTCCTGGTTTTGATTTACATTTCCTGTGTGTCTGTTGTATACATTCTTGGAGAACAGATATTCAAATCCTTTGCTATCATTTAATTTGTCTTTTTTAATCTTTGTCTATCTTTAGTTTGTCTTTTTGTTGTTGAGTTGTAAGAGTTCTTAATATATTCTGGATACTAGATTCATTAGATACATGATTTATAATACTTTTCCCTATTTACTTGCTCAATAGTATCCTTTGATGCATAGAAGTTTCTATTTTTGATTTTGCTGCTTGTGCTTTTGGGATCATATTTAAGAGATTGTTACCTAATCAAGGTCACAAATATTACATCTGTGTTTCCTTCTAAGAGTTGTATAGTTTCAGCTCTTTAAGTTTAGGTCTTTGTAGTGATTTTTTTTTTTTTAAGATTTATTTATGTATACAAGAACTGCTGTGTAAGCCAGAGGTGAGAGGATTCACCTAAGAGAGTGGGCAGCAGAACAGGCAGATCTACTGAAATACACTGCTGAGGGGAGCAGCTGGCAAGGCAGGAGAGGTCTGCTGCACCATGTGGGTCACTCACTGGCCAGCTGTAGTGACTGGCAATAGCTTGATAGCACTGTCTTTAACCCCCGCATCACCAGGGAGGCCCTGTAGTGATTTTTTTTTTTTTATAGAGGCATGTTTTTATTTATTTATTTGTTTATTTGTTTTGTTTATACATGCACTGGGTACAGTCAGAAGCGCGGGAGGGTAAGAGAATTCACCAAGTCAGAGTGGGGAGCAGAGCAGGCAGAAGAACCGAAGTACACTGCTGAGGGGAGCAGCGGGTGGCAGGAGAGGTCTGCGCGCCATGTGGGACCCTCTTCCAGTGGCTGGGGAGCAGCTGGGGATCGAACCGGCGCCACAGAGGCTGCGGGCAGCTTCGCAACCCAGCGCTCAACTGCTGCGCCACCGGGGAGGCCCTGTAGTGATTTTTTAAATTGGAACACATGAATCTTCCATCTTTGTCACTTTTTAAAGATTGTTTTGACTTCTGAGCCTTCCAATTCCATGTGAAATGTAGGACACTTGTTAATTTCTGCAACAAAGACAGCTGGAATTTTGATTGTTATTTAGAAATGTAAGTAGATCTTATATCTTTTTAAAAAAAGATTTATTCATTTATGCATACAAGAACTGGGGTGTAAATTAGAGGTGCGGGAGGTGAGAGGATTCATCCAAAGAGTGGGGAGCAGAACAGGCGGATCTACTGAAATGCACTGCTGAGGGGAGCAGTGGGCGTGACAGGAGAAGTCTGCCACGCCCTGTGGGTAGCTCCTTGGCCGGCTGGTGGATCGAACTCATGCTGCAGTAGCTGGCTATAGCTTGACAGCTCTGTGTATTTAACCCTTGTGCCACCAGGGATGCCCAGATCTTTTATTTTTTATGTTAAACTTATTCCTAGCTACTTTGTGTTCTTGCTGTTGATGAGGATGGAAATGTATTTTCTAGTTTCATTTCCATCACACTATGGTCCTTGTAAAGATAGCTATTATTCTGCTGCGTGACCAAATTTCCTCATTATAGTAGATTTTATTGACATCTCCTAGGTTTTTAAACATAGCTGCCTTTTTCAATTCTTAACACCAATGTCTTTATTGTTCTGTCATACTTCATTAGCTTCACTCTTCAAGATCAATGTTGATAATTATGGCCATGAGAGCTTGCGTCCTGCCTTGTCCACTGAGTTGTAGACTTCTAAACTTGGGTAAATAGCATTTGTTATACTTATTTTCTTAAAGGTTGTTATTAAGATTAGAGACTGAATTTTGTTATCTTTGAGTTCTTATGAATAAAATGATGTGCTTTTTGTTTTTAAGGTTTTGATATAAAAATTATGATGAGTTTTCCAAAGTGGAACCATTCTTACTTTTCTGGAAAAACACCCTAATTGGTCATGGATGCGCTGCAGAATTCAATTTGTAATATTCTTTTTTTAGAAGGATTTATTTATTTATGCATACAAGAGCTGGGGTACAGGTCAGAGATACAGAGGTAAGAGAATTCACCAGAGACAGAGTGGGGAACAGAACAAGTCAGGAGAGGTCTGCGGTGCCATGTGGGTTGCTCCCTGGCCAGCCGGGGATTGAACTTGTGCTGCAGAGGCTGCGGATTGCTTCATAGTGCAGTGCTTAACCCCTTGTGTCACCACGGAGGCCCCAGAATTCCATTTGTATATATATTCTTTATTTTTGTATTAGTATTACCAAATAAAATTTTCACTTTTATTTGCAGGTATCTTTTTATTATCTCTATTGGGGTACTTGTCTATTTTATACGCGATATAAATTAAGTTTAGATAGCTGTACAAATCTAATATAATTACCTTTCTAATTTCTTCAGTGGTTATTTGGTCTGTTTTTTTTATTTTTTCACTTTTTAAGTAAATTTTAGACATATGCCCTTGCCCTTGGATTTAGTCTACTTGATATTTAATGCCAGTTCTTTGCCCCTGTTCTCAAATGTGGGCTGGCTAAAGCTCATACTAGAGTGTGGGGGTGGGAAGGAATTGGAAGTAACCACCTAGATGGGACTTACTCAGTTTAATGAGAGCATTTTTCACTTTGCAAGGACTCAACAAAAGGAGCAGTGTGAAACTTTCCTGTGGCAGGAGATAGCCACATCAACATCAGTCTGTCCTGGGGCCCAACCCCTATGAAGAGCCAGGCTCATCTCTGGTACACCTCCTACCTCCCACCCCTGTCCAGCTTTTTTTTTTTAATTTATTTTTTTATTTTTTTTTTTACAGAGGCATGTTTTATTTATTTTATTTGTTTGTTTGTTTTGTTTATACATGCACTGGGTACAGTCAGAAGCGCGGGAGGGTGAGAGAATTCACCAGAGCCAGAGCGGGGAGCAGAGCAGGCAGAAGGACTGAAGTACACTGCTGAGGGGAGCAGTGGGCGGCAGGAGAGGTCTGCGCGCCATGTGGGATCCTCCTCCAGTGGCCGGGGAGCAGCTGGGGATCGAACCGGTGCCGCAGAGGCTGCGGGCAGCTTCGCAACCCAGCGCTCAACCGCTGCGCCACCGGGGAGGCCCCACCCCTGTCCAGCTTTATGCCCACCTCTACCCTGAAGTTGGTCCGAGCATCTTGCTGCCTAGGTTTCTTCCCTCTTAGACTTAGCCAAGAAAGCAAAATTGCTGCCTGTCTAGGAACCCGATGAGGCAGTGCCAACTTTCAGTCTTGGATGCTTGTGCTAGATAAGGAGCCACTAGAAGATTAAAAGATAACTATTTTCTTTCATTTTGCAGTGATGGGACCCTGCATTTCATAGAATTAAAATGTTTGGCTTCTAGGGGCCTCCCTGGTGGCGCAACGGGTTGAGACACAACCTCTGAAGCTGTCCACAGCCACTGCAGCACGAGTTCGATCCCCGGCCAGGAAGTTACCCACAGGGCACAGCAGACTTCTCCTGTCTCACCCGCTGCTCCCCTCAGCAGTGTATTTCATCAACCTGCCTGTTCTGTTCTCTGCTCCGTCTCTGGTGAATTCTCTCACCCCCCACACCCTCTGGCCTGTACCCCAGCTCTTGTATGCATAAATAAATAAATCTTTAAAAAAAAAATAAAATAAAATGTTTGGCTTCTATTTATTATATTATGGTAGGGTTTTGCAATAGTCTAAAATTTCCTAGGTGGTCATTTATTTCCTTTAGAGTTGCTATGGAGTTAAATATTGTTTTATAATTTTTTCATCCTTTTCCATTTCAGTGGCTATAATATCCAGTCTGCTCCCAATAATGGCATTTTTGTTTTCTCTTTGTCTGAATTAGACTTGCCAGGTGTTGGCTTACATGATTTTTTCAAAGAAAACTTATGCTTTCCATTTTTAGGGGTTTCATTTATTTTTATTATTATTTTTTTAAACTTTATTTTCTTTTTAGGATTTATTTATTTATTTACACAAGCACTGGGTACAGTCGGAAGCACGGGAGGGTGAGAGAATTCAGCAGAGCCAGAGCAGGGAACAGAACAGGCAGGCTGACAAAATACACTGCTGAGGGGAGTAGTGTGCGTGGCAGGAGAGGTCTGTGCGTCATGTGGGACCCTTGCGGGCAGCTGGGGATCGAACAGGCACTCTGCAGAGGCTGCGGTTAGCTTCGCAGCCCAGCACTCAACAGCTGCACCACCAGGGAAGGCCCTCATCTATTTTTAATCTTTCATCTGTATTAAGTCCCTCTTCCTAGTTTTTCTTGGTTTTTATTGATTTTAAATTGAGTCATGTGGTTCTCTTGTTTTCAATCTTTTTTTTTTTTTAAAGATTTATTTATGCATACAAGAGCTGGGGGACAGGCCAGAGGTGTGGGGGGTGAGAGGAATTACCACAGACAGAGTGGAGAACAGAACAGGCAGATTGACAGAAGTACACTGCTGAGGGGAGCAGTGGGCAAGTCAGGAGAGGTCTGCTGCGCCATGTGGGTTGCTCCCTGCCTGGCTGGGAATCAAATTTGTCCTGCAGTGGCTGTGGATTCCTTCATAGGTTGTGTCCTAACCCTTGCGCCATCAAGGAGTTCCCCTGTTTTCAATCTTTCTTAGAAATAATAGTATTTGAGGCATACTGATGCTGCCACCAACCACTTACCGCCCCCCCCCCCATTGGGGACCATGTCTAGGGCTTTGGGGTGTTTTGCTCCTCATAAGGCAAGAGTGCTACCTGTCTGCACCATAGGGCTAATGGGGGTCATCAAAGAGAGATACTTGCCCGATACCTCTGGGTGATGCCCCCAAGAATTAGATCCACCATTCCCCTACTTCCCCCCCCCCCCCCAAATTCTAGCAACTGGTTACTGCCAGCCTCACGCTCCTGGAGATCTCAGACCTCGGTACCTGTAAAAAAAACCTGACGATCTAGGATGTCGGGACTCATGCTGATGGGTGGCATGATGCCTGATGCTGCCCGTGCTGAGGCAGTCCCTGATGTGGCAGAAGATGGCATCTCCAGACAAAAGAACACATTCATTTCACTCTTCCTCCGTCAGGCAAAACTAGTAGACAAAGTGAAGCTGATCAAAGAAATCAGAACTACACTAGCTTTGTTCAGGCAAAGAAGCTGTTGGAGACCCTACCCCCAGAAATTAAAGCCAGTGTTGCCAAGGTCAAGGCCCAGAAGATGAAGGTGACTCTGGAGGCAGTGGGTGGCACCGTGGTTGTGGTTTCGGTGAGCTCATTGGATTAGGTGCCAGGGACCCGGTTATGCCCTGAGTGCAACCGCCCCAGCAACCAGGTTGAGCAGACGGGTGAAGGGCTTTGGAGCCATAATCATGGCACGTTCCAGCTGATGACCACCTGCACAGAAGGACAGATACAACAGTTTTACTGAGACTTAATTGAGACAGAGAGAGAGGGAGGCAGTTGCCCTGTCAGTGCCTAGAAACTCCAGGCCACACGGCAAGCTAGTGCATCTCTGGCAGCCGCTGAGAAAAATACATCGTGGCAGTGTGGAAAATACATTGTGGCAGTGTGGAAAAAAGTACTTAAGACTACAAAATTACAGGAATACAGGTCCTATACAAAGTGTGACTTTTATTACTTTTTAGATAATTAGTAATTTCCTCTTTTTTCTAGAGGTCATTAGGAGGAAATGTCTGTTTCTTTTTTTTTAATTTAAAGGTTTCTCCTAATGCTTTCTTTTTAAAAATATTTTATTTTGTATAATTCTTTTATCATTTTTCATTTTTGCACAATGTATGCATTTTCATTTTGGTTATATTCCCCATACAATTGCACCCCCCCTTATTTTGACCCTAATCCTTCCTCTCTCCCACCCCCCCACTGTGTCTCTGGTTTATCGTTGCTTGTTGATTTTGTTTTTTCTTTATTGTAGTTAGTCTTTTTCCTGGTCCCTTATTTAGATTTTCTAAATTCCTGCTATGAGTGAGACCATCCGGTATTTTTCTTTTTCTTTCTGCCCTGTTTCGCTGAGCATGATCCCTTCCAGCTATTAGGAGGAAATCTCTTAAATTTATAGGTCGTTTTATTTTTTCTGGACCATTTTGTAATTCTAATCTCATTTGATTATGATCAAAACCCTATGGCCTGCAAAATCTGCTTTGGGAATACATTAAGTGTTTCTCTGACAAGTAAATAATTGATTTTTATATATGTTCTTTCATGTAAGGAATGCATGTTGGCCCTAAATTTATTATTCAAATGCTGTCTTATTGCCAACTTTGATTTGTCAAAATTCTGAAAGAATATTAATGCTTCCCACTATTTTTTTTTTTAATAAAGAACTTGTATTCCTGGGAGATGTAATTTCATATATCTGGCTGCTGTAATATTTGGTGCATATCTTCTCATGGAGTGAGAAGTTATCATTATAAAATATCCGGTTGTCCAAGCTTTAATGCTTGTGAAAGTCATGTTATTCTTGTCTGTTGATGTGTGTTGCTTCTTTCCTTTGTTTTTGCCTGGTGTATATGACGCGTACTTTATTTTTAGCCTTTCTTTGTCACTTTTAGGTGTTGCTAGATTTTCTATCTCAATTTGATAGTCCCAGTTTTGGTAGGGAACTTAATCCCATTCACTATTTTTTGAAGTAACTGATCATCTGACTTTTCTTTTTCTGTCATTTCCATTAGAGTTGCTATGGCTTATGCTTTGTTTCCTCATTCTCTACTTCCTTACTTTTGTAGGTTTTTTAAGTATCTTCATTTCCTGTTTTCCCTTTAATTTGGCCACTACCTTTTTCAGTGCTGCAGAGCCATACATTTGTCTACTTGTCCTGCACAGTGATGCTTTACCTCCCAAGGCTCCTTTGAGCCCACAGGATAACTCCAGAATACTTTCATCTCCCTCTGACACTTGAAATCTAGGAATTTTGCCAGCATAGTTGTGTATCTGTTTTAAAAATCAAATCTGGCTAAGCAATGGTGGGCCCTTTTGCTGTACCAACTCAGGTCTTTTTCAGATTATGGAAGTTCTCTGTTACTATTCTCCATCTGTAACTTTTTCTTCTTCTGGAAGTCCCTTTATTAACATGTTAGTGTTCCAAGGAGTATTTTTCAAGTCTTTCCCTCCATGATTTCCATTTCTCCACTTGTTTTCCTCTTTGTTCTAATATATATCTTTTACGTGATATTCCAGATTACTACCTCGACTGCTGCTAAGAAACAACATCCTTTTTGTCTGGGTCAGGGCCTGAACTTTCATTATTTTTCATGAAGTCTCTTCTATTAACTGCTCCTTCAGTGAGGGCAGCCCACTCCAGAGAGTGGAATTTTCCCTTCCTCTCAGCTTCCTCCTTTTGTACAACGTCTGGCCCATTTTAGTTCTTCGGGAGCTGCAGCAGAGTAGTGAGAGGTGAATGGGAGAAACCCAAAAGTTTCTGCTGTTCCAGGTCAGGAGTGATAGCTGGCAAACCACCAGTCCTCTCTGAAGTTATGGGGAGGGACTGGTTGCAGGTCTCTCTGATGTGGGAGGGGGGGAGTAACCCTCACCCAACCTCAGGGAGTGAGATACCAGGTGTTGGGTGCCCAGGACTCTGGGGTGTGGATTCAGCCCCTTCTTGGGGAATTCTCAGTTTACTGAGATCTGGTCTTTGCTCCAGGCTTCAGTGCTACTACAGTTAACAAGTTGTTATCTACACAAAGGCAGGACTAAAGAGCTAGATATGCTAGGCTATGCTTTTCTCAGCAGGCTGTGTTCTGATGTGAGTCTGTCTGCCTGAGAGAAGGGCTGCCTTTTGATAATTTGTATAAGGAGGCTTTCTTCTTGCCAAGACAAGTATCCCCAGAACAGCATTCCACAAGGACTGTTCCTTACCCTTACTTGGTCACTGGTGCCCTTCCCTCCTGTGTTGCAGTCCCTGATCTCTCCTGGTATGTAGGGAAAGCTAGTTCTGTTCCCTTTGTTCATTGTAAACTCAGTAGACCTGCAGCCTGAGGATGCCCACCCTCACAGTGTTCCGCTCCCATGGTGCTGTGCAGGAGAGGGTATTGGGATAGAGAGACACAGTAGGGGGGAACTTGCTCTCAAGTGACATGGACCAGAATCAAGCACCCGTTGCCAGTAAATAAAAAAATTTGTTTATTTTCCTCCTAGACATTATTTTTAAAAAGTTGATATGTATAGTATAGCAAAATAAGAGAAGCAGGAAACATCTCAAATCCTACCGCTTAGAAGCAACTACTATTAATAATTCTCATCTTTTTTAACCTCTAAGATTAAAAAATGTATTTGATTAGGTAATACATGCCTCTGGTATAAAATTCAAAAGGAGAAAATGGTATCTATCCCCTCCTCCCACCAAACTCCCTATATTAAGAGACAAACACAACTATCAGAGATACCCCATTCGTTTACACATATTTGTAACATGTATGTGAATGTTTCTTCCCCCCACACACACACAAACGGTTGTATTCTCTAATACTGTTCTACATCTAGCTTAAAATTAAAAATATACTTTGAAGATCTTTTATTAGTGCATTGCCTTATTTAAAAGACTAGTTTCGGGCCTCCCCGGTGGTGCAGCGGTTGAGTGCTGGGTTGCGAGGCTGCCTGCAGTCTTTGCAGCGCTGGTTCGATCCCTGGCCATCTGCGAGGATCCCACATGGTATGCAGACCTCTCCTGCCACCCGCTGCTCCCCTCAGCAGTGTATATCGTCGGTCTGCCTGTCTGCTCCCCGCTCTGGCTCTGGTGGGTTCTCTTGCCCTCCCGTGCTTCTAACTGTACCCAGTGCTTGTATAAATAAATAAACAAACAAACAAACAAATAAATAAATCTTTTTTTTTTTTAAAAAAAGACTAGTTTCATGGCATCATTTTACTGATGTACCCATAATTTATTAACAAGTCCTTAATTCATGGACATTTAAACTGGTTCAGTATTTTACTGCTTATTTACTTGTTTTTTTAAAGATTTACTTCTATTTTAGTTATGCATATAAAAACTGGGGTACAGGATAGAGGTGTGGGGGGCATGAGAGAATTCACCAGAGACAGAGTGGGGAACAGAACAGGTGGATCCACTGAAATACATTGCTGAGGGGATCAGTGGGTGAGACAGGAGGTCTGCTGTGGGTAGCTCTCTGGGCCAGGGATTGAACTCATGCCACAGTGGTTGGTGATCGCTTGATAATGCTGAGACCCCTGTGCCACCAGGGAGGCCCCTATTTTACTCTTTAAATGGTGTTTCAATGTGTATTCTTTATATACCTCTTTTTTTTTTTTTTAAAGATTTATTTATTTATACAAGCACTGGGTACAATCAGAGCGAGGGAGGGTGAGAGAATTCACCAGAGCCAGAGTGGGGAACAGAACAGGCAGACGGACGAAATACACTGCTGAGGGGAGCAGTGGGCGAGGCAGGAGGGGTCTGCCATGCCACGTGGGACCCTCGCCCAGAGGCCAGGGATCGAACCAGCGCTGCAGAGGCTGCGAGAAGCTCAACCGCTGCGCCTCCAGGGAGGCCCCCCAACAGAGTTTGAACCATTGCATGTCTACTAGTTATATACAAGTGGCTAGTAATGACTTGTTTCTGTTCATAATTGAGATTTTATTGGCTATGTACATTTTAAAAAATCTTAACATAGCAAAAGTATTTTCTCACATCAAAACTATTCATAAACAAAAATCCATTAAAATTATAAATGTTCAGGGCCTCCCTAGTGGCGCAAGAGATTAGATGCCACCTATGAAGCTGTACGCAGCCACTGCAGCACAATTTCGATCCCTGGCCACGGAGCTACCCACACGGCGCAGAAGACCTCTCCTGTCTCACCCGCTGCTTCCCTCAGCAGTGTATTTCAGTCAATCTGCCTGTTCTGTTACCAGCTCTGTCTCTGGTGAATCCTCTCACCCCTATACCTCTGGCCTGTACCCCAGCTCTTGTATGCATAAGTAAACAAAATCTTTTTTTTTTGAAAAAAGGTTTTAAAAAAAACTATTTAAAAAAAGTATAAATGTTCATTGTAGAAAGATGGCTTTACTAATCACTACTTTTTCAATATATATCCTTTGATATATACATTTATATACATATATGTAAATATATTTTTATGTATGTGATAAACATTTATTTGAGCATGTGTCATTTAACAAAAATGGGATTGTACTATTCCTAACCAGTTTTTAAATTTAATATATCATGAACATTTTCTCTTGTTACTAAATGTGATTAATCACTGAATTTTTCTAATGTTGCTCTTATAGATAATACTCTGATGTTCTTTCTGTATATAATTTTGATTTTTTTAAGTATTTCCTTAGGTCACAGGTTATGAGTATTTTAAAAGCTCTTAATACATATTAAGAAGGCTGGGTTACTGTCTCATCACACTAGCCACTGTTAGTGGCTTCTTGTCACACTTCATATAATGACTAGTAACTACTGACAAATTTTATTTTATGTATTTTTTACATCATTTTTCATTTTTGCACAATGTATGCATTTTCATCTTGGTTATAATCCCCATATATTTCCCACCCCCTTGTTGTAATCCTATTCCCTTCTTCCCCCCTCCCCTGTAGTGTGTCTCTGGTATATAGTTGCTTGTTAATTTTGATTTTTACTTTATTATAATTAAGTCTTTTTCCTGGTCCTTTATTTAGGTTTTCTAAATTCCTGTTATGAGTGAGGCCATCTGGTATTTTTCTTTTTCTTTCTGGTTTATTTTGCTGAGCATGATCCCTTCCAGCTCTATCCATGTTGCTGCAAATTGCATGAGTGTATCTTTTTTGACGGCTGAGTAATATTCCATTGTGTATATGTAGCACATCTTCTTGATCCAGTCATCTATTTTTGGGCATTTGGGTTGTTTCCATAGCTTTCCTATTGTAAATAGTGCTGCTGTAAACATAGAGGTGCAGGTGCCCTTTTGAATTAATGTTTCTGTGTCCTTTGGGTAAATACCTAGGAGTGGAATTGCTAGATCATATGGAAGCTCCATCTTTAGCAGACTGAGGAATCTCCACACAGCACTCCATAGTGGTTGGACCAGTTTGCACTCCCACCAGCAGTGCAGGAGAGTTCCTTTTTCTCCACATCCTCGCCAACATTTGTTGCTGCTAGTTTTTTTAATATGTGCCATTCTCACTGGTGTAAGATGGTATCTCATGGTAGTTTTGATTTGCATTTCCCTGATTACAAGTGATGTTGAACATTTTTTCATATGCCTGTTGGCCATTTGCATGTCCTCTTTGGAGAAGTTGCTTTTTCTGCCCATTTTTTGACTGGGCTATTTACTTTGTTTTTGTTGAGTTTCATCAGCTCTTTGTAGATTTTTGTTATTAGTCCTTTATCATTAGTGTTATGTGCAAAAATTTTCTCCCAATCGGTGGGGTGTGTCTTTGTTTTGGTTACTGTCTCTTTTGCTGTACAGAAGCTCTTTAATTTGATGTAGTCCCAGCTGTTTATCTTTGCCTTCACTATCACTGCTTTGGGTGATGTATCTTTAAAGGTTACTGGGGTGTGTGTCTTGTAGTGTTTCGCCTATATGTCCTTCTATATAGTTTATGGTTTCAGGTCTTATGTCTAGTTCTTTAAAGCATTTTGAGTTGGTTTTTGTGCATGGTGTAAGGTAGTAGTCAAGCTTCATTCTTTTGCATACTACTGACAAATTTTAAATAGACATCCATGTATGGATTTTTTTTTTTTTTAAATAGAAGCATGTTTATTTATTTATTTGTTTGTTTATACATGCACTGGGTACAGTCAGAAGCGCGGGAGGGTGAGAGAATTCACCAGAGCCAGAGCAGGGAGCAGAGCAGGCAGAAGGACTGAAGTACACTGCTGAGGGGAGCAGCGGGCGGCAGGAGAGGTCTGCGCGCCATGTGGGACCCTCCTCCGGTGGCTGGGGAGCTGCCGGGGATCGAACCGGCGCTGCAGAGGCTGCGGGCAGCTTTGCAACCCAGCGCTCAACCGCTGCGCCACCGGGGAGGCCCCATGTATGGATTTTTGATTTCAGCTTTAGGGCTAATAGCTGTCAGTCTCTGTTGGCCCCCGGGGAGGCATTCAAAATAATGGTGACTGTCAGCAAAGTAGAGCAAGTTTGGGCTGAAAGACTGAATAAGCAGGCCTGTAACCGATAGCTATGGAGAGAACAGTTCAGCCTTCTTTGACAGGCAGAAAGAATACCCCTTGGACAATGCACACCAAGACCTTTTCTTTCAGGACTTTGACTTTTATGCAAGTCCCTCTGTAACACCTACTTCTTTCAGGTCTCAGCATAATAGCAGGTCATCTTTTTTCAGCGTGCCAGATTGTTTACTATGTGCCTTTAAGTATCATCTCCTCTCACTTGGTGCTGTTATCAGCCCTGTTTCGTAGATGAGAGACCCGGGGAAGGGAAAGATTATCACTTGATTATCTTTGATTATCACTTGATTACCACTTTGCATGTGGAGCCTGGTAATTCTGGCCTCTCACTCGGGGTCACTAGTTTGCAGAGCTGATGTTCTTCACTACAGCACTTCCCTGCCTTGGGCCATTCTTTGGACAATAACCGGACTTGGGAAGTAGCTTCCAAGCCAGAGCTCCGAGTGCTTTTGTTTGTAGTATACAGTTCTCTGACATCAGGTGCTTGAGTGTTACAAAAAGTCTAGATTTCTCTTCGTATTTCCTGTTCTACGCCTTAAAGACTATGAACTGAGGTATTTGATTTTGAGTCCTTTGACAGCAGGGCCTATGTCATAGCAGTCTCTGAGTAAAACAGTGCCCAGCACAGTGATTGGCACTTGAGTGCCCCAGCTGGCAAGTTTTCTCTAGATTCAAGTGATAAATAGGCCACAAAGATAAAGGAATTATGGTTAAATTAATTCAATATAGTCTGCATGGTGACAATGTCGGAATATTGAATCATCCACATCTGTGAAGTGATTTCATAGCACCTTTACATATATTTAAAATAGTAGTAAGTTCTGTGCTAGGCGGTTGACATACATTGCGTCACTATGTAAATTGTTTTTCACAAGTGCTTGAGAAGCTATCAAGATAGCCATTATTATCCTTGGGTTGAGGTTTTTTTCCCAAAGGAAAGAGCTAAAATTTGGCCTTATGTTAGAACTGAGCTACCCCTGGATGAGCAGCATCTGAGAGGTTACCCTATGTGGGATCTCCTTGGGCTCCAGACCAGGCCTTGGGCTACCTGGTCTTTGTTTCTCACTTTGTTCATTGGATCAGACACTCTTCAAGGCTTCAGAGGAAGTGCAGAGAGTTGATTCTCATGTACCGGGAGAAGAGCATGTAGAGGCGGCGGAACCAGAGGAGCTGGCTGCGGTGGCAGGACATGGCTCTCTAGAAGAATCAAGATCTGGTTAGGAATGCTATACTAGAACTGTTTCTGTTATTTCCAATTCTTGAATCCTTCCTCCCACTTGCACACCTCATGCTATACAGGCTTCTCTGACTTCCTCCTGTACCCTTGGCCTTCTCTGGATTGGCCTCCAATCACTGCTTCCTCCCTTTTAACTCCTGCTTACAAACCTGGCATAGTAGCAAGATGTGGCTTACAGCAGCTCGAGAGTGCTCAGTCTCCATGCATCAGCTCAATTTTAATGCTGTGAGGTAAATACTATTATTATCACTGTGTGTGTGTGTGTGTGTTTAATAATTGAGGAAACTCATAAATTTCAAATAGCTAATAGGTAGTAAAGCTGAGATTTGATGCCAGAGTCATCTGAATCTGGAGCCTACATTCTCAATCACTTGCTTCACTACCTCACCTCTGTAACACATACAGGCATGTTTGATGGCCTGCAAGCTAGAATATGGTGCTCAAACCCCTCTGAATAAGGTATGCAAGGAAAGTACAATCACTACTAGAAGAAAAAAGAATGGGTTCCCCTTGCCACTAGTGGGAGAAATGTTTATTATTTTGCTATTCAAACCTACCAGAATTTAAACAGAATAGATCATACAACTGATTCAACTAGATATAAGATACATAAAAGGTTTCTATTTTTCTCTAAGGACCATAATTAAACTGCCTCTCTAAGCTACTATCATTGCAAAACTTCAAGAACTAATTTTATATTCACTGTTAGAACATACATGACTTTTTGAGATATAAATATATGTGTGATAACCACATGCTTTAAATGATAACAAGAACTATCACTATCAGAGAGTCAGTCAAAATATTATGCAGCATTGTTTCAACAGAAAATACAATGAAATCTTTTAAATAAAAATTGTTTTCAGAAGCCAAATAGAGGCTAGCATTAAAATTTTGTCCTCCTTGCCACAGAATCTTTCTTAGCCCATTTTAAATGCTCCATGACTAACCTTGCTCCATTCTTACTGTAGTTTAGGATATTATCACGGACATACACCTGCTTACTAAGTCTACTTTGTTTCTTAGACCCCACACATTTCCCTGGGTTCATTTTTCTTCTTGCTGATGTATGTTCTTTAGTAATTTTTTTTAGTGAAAGGCTAAAGACAAATTCTCTTATCCTTTGAATGTTGGCATGGTCTGTTGACATGAATGTGTTTGGCTGGAAATAAAAGTTTGAGTTATTTTTCCTCAGCATGTTGGAAAAGTAACCCCCACCCTTAACTTTCAGTAGCATCTGTGCTGATGAGGAACCTGTTGCAGTGTACTTCATCTCCTTAATGGTAACTTTAAAGATTTCCCATGTATTTCTGGGTTCTGCAGGCTTATCATATTTCTGTGGTAGATTTGTCATAGTCTGCTCAGAATAAAATATAACCTTTACACTGGGGGCCCTTTTCTTTCAGCAATTCTGGAAAATCCTCACCTATTATCTCTATCCTGTATATGAAGACCCCTCCCTCCATGTTCTCCTTGGACTATTTTTTAAATTTTATATATAATATATATTATATGTAAAATATATATATATAGGCCTCTTGAGCTATGCTTTGTGTCAGCTGTTCTTTCAACTTTTTTCTCTATTTCATATTTTGTTTTCATTTCCAAATTTTCTCATTTTTGTTTTATGCCCACCTATTATTTCACTTTTGGTTTTTTGATTCATAATTTCTTATCCTTTAAGGTAGGTATGAGTGTTTATTATAGTCAATTTAGAAAGGAAAAAAAAATCCAAACCATTCTCTTAAGTTTTCTCAGTTTTATCCATTGCTGTTCTCCTTGTGGTAGACTTAAGTCACCTGGGGATTGCGCATACAAATGGGAGCAATTCTTCTCAATTGCCTTCTCTCTAATTCAGTTGTTCTCAGAATCATCTTCCTACAGACAGCTAAGAGTGTCTGTGGGCCTCACTAGGTCTAGCTTTTCCTCAATAGAAAATAGTGGTCTACCCCACTGGCTCATTACAGAGATTCCTGGCGGGCCTGAATTCCTTTCGGGCTCAAGCTAGAGCACTGCTCCATGCGTGATAGAGAAAAAATGGTAAGTTAAAATGTCCACAATAAGGGATTTGTGATATACAATATATCCAGTGTTCCAATGTACAACAATATGAACACAGTATATTATTCCAATACAGTAGAATAATGGGCAGCCATTATAAGTCTAATAGTTAATGGCATAGGAGAAAATGGCCATAATATGTTCTAAAAGAAAGCTTTAAATAGTAGGCACTGTTATCCCATTAAAAACATGTACATATACATTTATATGTATCCTTATAAGATATTAATATTCTTTATAGTGAGGACCCAACATGTTAACAATGTTGGTGGAATTGCAGGTAATTTTTATTTTTTAATTTTCTTCTTGAGGTTTTTATGTATTTCCACAATCAGCACATTATTAAGGCTTCTACAGAGGCAGGATTTTGAGAATAAGAGGGTCTGGGGCACAGATGTGGAGTTGGGGTGTCCAGGAATTTGCAATCCTCACCTTGGCCTGTGCTACTTCCTTGTTGGTGAGGACAAACAGGACGTCCTGAGTATGAAGCAGAGAAAAGGGCAGGTCCAGAAGGGAGATGTACTTGCGCAGCACATTCACAGACTGAAGCGTGAGCACAGAGCACCCTAGTTGCGGGGAGGGGAGAAGGAAAAGATCTTGTTGCTTCCAAGCAGTTTTCCTGCTACACACACACACACACACACTCTCTCTCTCTCTCTCTCTCTCTTTACTGTCTCTTGGGGCTTAGGGCAGGGTGGTGACCATGGAGTTGCCAGCGGACTCTGGCATCTGAGCTGCTCTCTGCCTATTTTTCTCATGGACAGGAGTGAAAGGGTCATAGAAGATCTGGTTGGCTGCCCTCTACCTGCTAGATGCCCTAGCAAGAAAGGGTGGGTTGCTAGAAGTCAGGATCTGGCTACCTCAAGACCGAGGAAAATTGGGTGGAGACAGAAACTTTTATACTGAAAGTTATACTGTTTCCTGCTAAGTTACTAAAGAACTGAGGCTTGGGGGAAAGCTAAGGGGCTTTCCCAAAGCCTCAGTTTCTCATCTGTAAAATGTTGTTGAGTGTGTGCCTGTCTCACAGGGTTGATTAAAGAATCAAATGAACTATAATTGCATTCCAAAGACCTCACAGCTTGGAAAGCTCAATAAACCCACTCAGAAAGGGCACATACTACTTATGTCTTCATTTGTTTAAGTTTCATATCACTCCTGTGAGGATGTTTATTATCTCCACTGGATGGAGAGGTTAAGTATGGCTGTCATGCAGTAAATGGCCATGGTCAGACACCTTCCTTTAGGTCAGAAAGAGCTCCTAACTCAAGCAGATTAACCCAACAAGCACCCATCATTAATAAGATGTCTAATTATTTGTGGGAGTGGGGTGGGCTGTGAGTTTGGATAGCAGAATGAAAGAATTCCAGAGGTAGAAAGACTGAGAAATCTAGACAAGTGAGGGAGCAAGGCCCTGTGTGACAATTTCATGTATCAACTTGACTGGGTCAGGAAGTACCCAGATAAATTCATGTGTGTTCAACTATAAACAATATTTCTGGGTGTGTTTGTGACGGTGCTTCCAGATAAGATTAGCATTTGAATTGGAGGACTCAGGAGAGCAGATTGGTCTCTCCAATGTAGATGGACATTATATAGTCTATTGAGGGCCTAAACAGAAGAAAAGGCAGAGGAAGGGAAAATTTGTTCTTTTCTTCCTAATTTCTTAAGCCAGAATATTGGTCATCTCCTGTACTTAGACTGGGATTTACACCACTGGCTCTTTTGGTTCTCAGGCCTTTTGAATCAGACTGAATTATTTTATTTATTTATTTTTTTTAATAGAGGCATGCTTTTATTTATTTATTTGTTTGTTTGTTTTGTTTATACATGCACTGGGTACAGTCAGAAGCATGGGAGGGTGGGAGAATTCACCAGAGCCAGAGCGGGGAGCAGAGCAGGCAGAAGGACCGAAGTACACTGCTGAGGGGAGCAGCGGGCGGCAGGAGAGGTCTGCGCGCCATGTGGGACCCTCCTCCAGTGGCCGGGGAGCAGCCGGGGATCGAACCGGCGCCGCAGAGGCCGCGGGCAGCTTCGCAACCCAGCGCTCAACTGCTGCGCCACCGGGGAGGCCCTGAATCAGACTGAATTACATCACTAGCTCTTGTGGGTCTCTAGCTTGTACACAGCAGACCCCGGGATTTCTTATCCTCCATAACTACATGAGCCAATTCCTTATTAGGTAGATAGCACACATATGGAGGTTTACTTTATATGTGTGTGTGTGCGTGTGCATATATATATATACACAATTATGTGCGAGCTACATAATCTATTGGTTCTGTACCTCTGGAGAACCCTGACTAACATACCTGGCCTCCATACCTGGAGGCTGCCTTTTCTAGCAGGGCACTTCCCAATGGATATAACCTCATTCTGAGACCTGGGGCCTGAACCAATGGGCACCCTGAGCTGAGTTTGGAAGAGTATGCTCTGCTCCCTCACCCACCCCCCACCTCTGCTTGGTCTGGGGCAGCTCTCTGTATATTTATAAATTTCACCCCAAAAAATTTCTTAGAGGGATAGAAACTACCAGCCTTTTACAAAGGGGCCGGGCCTTACCTTTAGGTAACTTCCCTTCTGAGTGCAGGGTCCTGGAGGAGAGAAAGGATGAATGTGTAAAAGTAAGAATTCCTTTGTAGGTAATAAGAAGGGCCTTTAGGGTAAGGCCCACCACACCCTATGGTCCTCCATATAGGTTCCTAGATACTTTCTTTTGCCTAAATCACCATATAGATTTCTGGAATTCCATACCTCTGGTTACAGCTGAAGAGACCAGGCTAGGCCAAGGACACCTTAGCCAGGGACAGCCCATCTGGAGGCTCGTCAATCACTCCTCAAAGTTTTTTTCTTTTTCTTTTTTTTTTTTTTCTTTTTGTTTTTGTGTTTTATTGTAAAGCCTCTACACAGTGCCTGGCACATGAAAAAATTCTTAACAAACCTTTGCTGAACAAGGTGTATTAATAAGGGGAAATGTTTTCAAATTCCAATGTAGATTACTATAACCATTGAGAAATTAAATTAAATTTCTTCCTAGGTGTCTTTAGTGTTTGTTTCCCTAAAGCATCATATATCCTTTTTTTTTTTTCTTTATTAAGTTGTTTTAATGCATTTTTTTTTAAATTTTATTGTTATATTCCCCATACAATTGCAGCCCCCCCATTCTGACCCCAATCCCTCCCCTCCCGCCCCCGCCCCCCTAAAAGTGTCTCTGGTTCATAGTTTTTTGTTGATTTTGATTTTCACTTTCTTATAGTTATTCATTTTCCTGGTCCCTTATTTAAGTTTTCTAGATTCCTGCTATGAGTGAGACCATCTGGTATTTTTCTTTTTCTTTTTGGCTTATTTCGCTGAGCATGATCCCTTCCAGCGCCATCCATGTTGCTGCAAATTGCATGTGTTTATCTTTTTTGAATGCTGAGTAATATTCCATGGTATATATGGACCACATCTTCTTGATCCAGTCATCTATTTTTGGGCATTTGGGTTGTTTCCAAAGCTTAGCTATTGTAAACAGTGCTGCTATAAACATAGGGGTGCAGGTGTTCTTTGGAATTGATGTTTCTGTGTCCTTTGGGTAAATACCTAGGAGTGGAATTGCTGGATCATATGGAAGCTCTATGTTTAGTAGGTCCAGAAATCTCCACACAGCTTTCCACAGTGGTTGGACCAGTTTGCACTCCCACCAACAGTGTAGAAGAGTTCCTTTTTCTCCACACCCTCGCCAGCATTTGTTGTTGCTAGTTTTTTTAATATGTGCCATTCTCACTGGTGTAAGATGGTATCTCATGGTAGTTTTGATTTGCATTTCCCTGATGGCAAGTGATGTTGAACATTTTTTCATATGCCTGTTGGCCATTTGCATTTCCTCTTCAGAGAAGTTTCTTTTTAGCTCTTCTGCCCATTTTTTGACTGGATTATTTTCTTTGTTGTTGTTGAGTCTCATCAGCTCTTTGCAGATTTTTGTGATCAGTCCTTTATCATTAGTGTTGGGTGCAAAAATGTTCTCCCAGTTGGTGGGGTTTCTCTTTGTTTTTGTTATTGTCTCTTTTGCTGTGCAGAAGCTCTTTAATTTGATGTAGTCCCAGCTGTTTATCTTTGCCTTCACTATCACTGCTTTGGGTGATGTGGCTGTAAAGATGTCTTTGATGTGCAAATCACGTAGTGTTTCGCCTATATTTCCTTCTATATATTTTATGGTTTCAGGTCTTATGTCTAGTTCTTTAATCCATTTTGAGTTGATTTTTGTGTATGGTGTGAGGTAGTGGTCAAGCTTCATTCTTTTGCATGTAGCGACCCAGTTTTCCCAGCACCATTTATTGAACAAACTTTCTTTGCTCCAATGCATAGTCTTTGCTCCTTTGTCAAAGATTAGTTGACCATAAATCTGTGGGTTTATTTCTGGATTTTCTATTCGATTCCATTGGTCTGTATGTCTGTTCTTGTTCCAATACCATGCAGTTTTGATGATTATGGCTTTGTAGTATAGTTTGAAGTCTGGGAGTGTAATGCCTCCATTCCCTTCTTTTTTTTTCAGGAGAGCTTTGGCTATTCGGGGTTTTTTGTGATTCCATATGAATTTCATCAATAATTGTTCTATTTCTTTGAAGAATGACATTGAAATTTTGATTGGAATAGCATTGAATCTGTATATTGCTTTTGGAAGGATGGCCATTTTAATAATGTTTATTCTTCCAATCCACGAGCAGGGGATGTCTCTCCATTTCTTTGTGTCTTCTTCTATTTCTTTTAACAGTGTTTTATAGTTTTCTTTGTATAGGTCCTTTACCTCTTTTGTTAGATTTATTCCCAAATATTTGATTTTTTTTTGTTTCAATAACAAAAGGGAAAGTTTTTTTCTTTTGAAATTGTAAGTATGATGGGAAAGTATTTAAAAATATTTATTGATATTTCTTACCTGATAGTTCCTTTCTCCTTTTTGACTTCCTCCACTGCCACCTCTGGCAGTAAAGGCCATTGTGTGTTCACTATATGGTGAGGAGGGGTGAGGGGTCCCACAGTGATGATTTGAGGGGTGGAGAAGTATAGGTAGATAGTTCTCACCTCACCCCCATCCCACAGATGTACATACTCATATGAAAAGCGATTTTTTGGAGCAGAAAAGAGAAGTTGAGAAGAATTGATAAACTTACAGGCTTAACTCCCTAGCAGAGCCCTGAGAAATAGGAAATATTGAAAACAGTTTCTGGGATCCTGCAGTCAGAGGTGCACTCTGGGTAGACATGCACTCTGGGTAGAGCCCTGGGAATATTCCAAGTTTGAGGTGGTGAGGATCTCGATGGAAATAGTTGGGAATGCAGGATATAAGTTAAGGAGAGAGGGGAGCTCTGGAGACAGACACCTGGAAATCACACTTAAAATATGGAATCCATGGGGGAATCTATACTGAGATGAGCCTGGGGCTGGGGAGGGAATGCTAGGAACAGGAGTATGGAAGGGTCTTCTGGTGGAGGGAAGTCTGGAAGAAACTGAGAAATGGCCAGAGGGGACAGAGGAGGGAGGACAAGCTAACCAAGACAAGTCAAAGCAGCATGTGGCAGTCAGGGTCAAATGCTATAGACTGGTAAGGCCCAAAATAAACCTAGGGACCTTAGCCGCCAGAAAGTGATTGTGGAGAAAACAATTTTAGTAGTTTGGGAGTAGCAGGCAGGCAGAGAGGGAAGGAAGAAGAGGGGAAGTAGATAGATATGAATCCTTATACAAGGGAAACACATGTTTCCCCCTAAGCATTAATGCCTGAAGCCTCAGGATGGGGTGGGGTGGGAAGCAGCTGCCCAGACTGAGGAGGGCAGTGCGGTCACAAATGGAGCTAAGTCCAGAGAGGGTTAAGGGAGGGGTGGCCCAGAAGATAAGCCTTACCCCCTTGTTGGGAACCTAAGGGACTTCCACTTGCCAGGTGCATAGTGGGAAGGATCACTAAGGTCCTGCAGATGTGTGGGTGGGTGGAGGCCTGGGGTCTGCTATGGAGAAAGCACCTGTGCTATGGAGACAGGCTGAGCCTGCTCAGAAGCAGGGAAACTGCTTTGGGCCTAGAAATGGAATGCCAGCTCCTTCTAAGAAATGCTTCCTACAACTATGTCACGCATGGTCAGCATGTGTGTTCCCTGGTTCTGTGATGTTTGATTTGTTTTTCCTGGCACACACATGCTCTCCTGGGAATTTCCACAGTCAAGGAAACAACTGTCAGGAAAGAGTTCACAAGTAATAATTTCTAGCATCTTCTAGTAAGTGACATACAACTTAGGGACAAGACCGGAGGATCCTAATACTGGAGTGGTGTTCTCAGTTAGCAGATAGAATAGTGAATAGGCACCTAGAATTCCTGGATTGCATTCCTGCCTCTGCCCTCATGCAGCCTGGTAGCGCTGGGCAATCTACTGTGTCAATTAAGTAAGGTGGCTGAAATTAATAGTAGGTAAGGTCCTTTCCAACTTCACATATGTCCCCGCTTCAGTCTAATATTGGGCATATTTTAGAAGGTTATAAAATAAGTCCTTCACTTCAAGTTGCCCCATTCCTTCCTCAGTAGCTAGGCTGGGCCCACTATATTGCTGCTCATTGTGCCCAGGAAAAGCACTTTTCTAAAGACAGGAAACACGGCATATGTTTGTATGACTCTGACTAAGTCACTCATATCTTTGAGGTTCAATTTTATTCTTAATGATAAAATGCAGCTACATCTCTGTAAAATAAGGTGACTGTGAAAAACAAATGTTATGTTCTCCATGCTCTGTATGTATACTTCCCCCCAAAGAAAGGTTTAAGATGGTGCATAGCAGATACAGAATAAGACAACAAGGTAAGTGAGAAATAGAGAAGAAAGAAGATGAAGCCAGGAGGCACAGTGATTCACAGAATTCAATCCTTAAAGTTTTATACATGTGCTTCAAAGGGGTGCAGACTGGCCCGAAATCTTTCTGTGACCAAAGCAAAGAAAGAAATAAAATCAGTTACCCCTTTTGCTCTATCTGTGGGGTAAAAAGCCTTAGCTGTTTAGGAGGTGAGAGACCAAACACAAGATTTGTGAGAGATTTCTCACAGGGGGGACATGGTGAGGTGCAGTGAGCAATGGTCAGTGTTTTCACTCTCTAATAACGCAATAGGAAGTTTCATGGGGTTCAGATAATGAATACAAAAGTGTTTTTGAGAACAAACTCTCTCCCACTTCCAACACCTGGAGACTCCTACCTCATGGCCGCATACAAAGCGACGTGATTGCTGTGGCCACTCACTCCCCCTGCATCGAAAGTCACCACCTGTAGAGAAATATAGGGTTTTCACTGATCCCTGTCTGAATACTTACTATACTGCCTCACATTCACGTAGTCATTCCCATCCCCTTGGGAAGTAAAGGAGAAGCAGAACCATGAAGCTTTTCAAATGTTGAGGATATCTGAACTGACTTTGAAACAGACCATTGGTGTGTGACTCTTGGTTTGGTTGATTGAGTAGAGACTATTTCCCTGGGTTTTACTATTTACTCTTGTTCCTGGCCTTGGAACAGAGTGGAATTCAGCATGAGAGAAACCCAGGTTCAGAATATCTTTGTTCTTATCTGTGAGCCATTAGCACAATAAATTTCCCTGGCTAGCTGCTGTGATCATGTAGATGTCACCTGTTTAATTTGTCTCTTTACCTCATGCCATACTGAGGGCACAAAAGCTTTGAGGGGTAATGTCCACATGCCCTGGAGTTAAGTCCACAGAAGTGTATCTATTCACAGGCTACCTCTGTTTTCATTTTCACAGATATGTCAAATCTGTTTATTAACTATGAACTTAATCTAGGTAGCAACATGTCATTTCTGCACAGAAGGAATATAAAAAGCCAAAGAATAGTTTTAGTAACAATAACAATAGATAGTTTGAATGATAAAAGAAAATAAGAAAGCAAGAACTCAGAAAAAAGGAATAGGCGTGGTTGGTTCAGGGTGACAGGAATGGGCAAGCTGTCCCCACGGAAAGAAGGTGACAGGGAATATAGACAAAAGGGTCCTGGAACCGGGAATGGAATCAGCAGGGTGGAGATCCACTATTAGCCTTTCCTTTTTCTTTTTTTAAGAATAACAAAATATATTTTGCTAAAACATAAGATCATGAAAATATCCAGACAAGTCATGCAAAATGGTCACAAGCTATTTTTTGAAGGGAGGACGTTACATGTGACAGCAAAGTCACAATGTTATTAAACATTTGTTCAATGTTCCCATTTTGGTTTAAACAATCAAGCTTGTCCACCTATGATGTCTAAATAAAGGTAGGCTTGGAATAGAGAGGATATTCTAGAGAATGGTTAGTTGTTTTTAACTAGTGCAACTAGATCACCATAGAAAGGGGAAAGGAACCCATAAAATTGAGAAAAAAAAAAAAACTGCTTACCACTCCTCAAATAACAATAAGGAAAAACACCCCTGCAGCTAACCCTGACAACTACCTCCACTCACAGTGCTTTATACTGAAGCCATGATGGGGGAGCTGAATACAAGCAGAGAGTGGGGACTGTTTTTAAATGTTTTGCAGCAATCCAGATGATATTCCTAGCCTCTGCTCAGGCTTTACAACAGTGTATCAGGGCAAGACACAGATTTGCTAATGTGCATTTAATCACCAGAGGACTGAAGATGCCTAGGTTATTATTCTGTGTTTCTAAGACTGTCCATTAAATACAAAGAAAGAAGGAAGGAGTCTTGGCAGAACAGGAGAAATGATGCATACTTGATGATCAGATCGATTTAAATAGTATTCATGGCATGTAGCCTAGTCCGTGCTCTAGCTGTTTCCATGGCTTGGGCTTTGTTGGTCTTCCACTGCTGCCCTATATCATTTGCTAATGGACCTCTGGATTAGAAGCACTTAACAAAGCCTGGATTGATTGACTGATAGCAGAACCGTGTAAATCTGCAGTGCTGGGGACCACTGCTCTTTCAAAATATCTAAACACATTCTTACGCTAATGGTTGATACTGGGTACTCTTCTGGAAGGAACAGTTCAAATTTAAAGTCTCTCCTTCAGAGGGGGAATCCTGGGGCCCAGCAATGAAAATAACAGGTGTTGCTTTCAAATGGTTCTGCCAGCAAACACTGGGTTTCCTTGGTAATCTTGTGGGGCAGCCCAGCCATCTTGTCAGATGTGGAGTTTGTCCTCTAGTCTCGTCTCCTACCATTGGCCTTTCTATTTAAACAATAAGACATGTTAACGTCACATATGGACTTCAGGTGATGATTGTCCATGTTGATGATGGTCACCATTTGTAACAAATTATGGGAACTAGGGGCTGTGTATGTGCTTTTGCTCAATTTTGCTGTAAACGTAACACTGCTCTAAAAAATATTGTCTAGGGCCTCCCTTGTGGTGCAGCATGTTGAGTGCTGCACTCTAAAGCTGTCTGCAGCCTCTGCAGCATGGGTTCGATTCCTGGCCGGCCAGGGAGCAACCCACATGGCGCGGCAGACCTCTCCTGTCTCGCCCGCTGCTCCCCTCAGCAGTGTCTTTGGTCCGTCTGCCTGTTCTGCTCCCCACTCGGTCTCTGGTGAATCCTCTCACCCTCCCGCGCCTCTGACCTGTACCCAGTTCTTATATAAATAAATAAATCTTTAAAAAATAAAAAATAAAGTCTATTGGCAGCTCTTGTCTTGAGACTGTCCGCCTGTGTCTATGCAGGTGTTTTTTCACAAACACTTTTTTTTCAAAAGTACGTCAGCTCTCTGCCTTCCTTTCTCCTTTTCCTAATAAACCTGTCCTTTCAAAATGTAAAAATGTATATATAGTCTATTTAAAAAGTTAACTCAGTACCTCATTATTATTATTCCATGTAGAAGGGGATAGGGTAAGGTTGACCCGATTCTATTCCTATCTCTAAGACTAGTCAACCCCAGCCTCTTGAGCAAGTCACAGAACTTCACCAGTGGAAGTTACTTTAACTTTCAATGTCTTGGTTTTCTCATCTGAGAGATCAGAAAAGTAATACCTGCCCCACTTTCCTCACCAACTGATATGAAAATAAAGCTAGGTAAAAGTACTGAAGGCCTATACAGTAGTAAAGGCTGTGGTTCTTATTTGGGGGCAGTTTTGCCCCAAGAACAATTTTGCAATGTCTGGAGTCATTTTGATTGTGACAACTGAGGGGGACATTGCTATTGGATAGAGGCAAGTTATCTAGTGGGATGTTCTGAACATTCTTCAATGCATAGGACAGCTCCCCCAGCAAAGAATGATTGGGCCTCCAGAGCTGTCAACAGTGCCTCTGTTGAGACATCCCACCCTAAAAAAGCAAGGACTAGGTACATCTGGCTCATTGCCATGTCCCCAGACAGTGAATAACACATGGTATGTGCTCAGTAAATATTTGTGGAATGAAAGGTTGAGGTAGGGGTTAGGCCTGGGACCTGGCCTATTTGATATCAAGGATACTACCAACTCCCTAGTCTGCTTTCTGTAGAGGGGAGCATTATACTTTTCAAAGAATTTTCCATCAGCTATGCCATGTGGTTCTTATAATGCTCTGTAGTGAGCAAGGGCAGTTCAGCAAGCCTGGGACCAGATAGAATCCATTCCTTCTATCACACTGTGTTAATGTCTGCAGAGCCAGCTTTCGCTTTCGATGAAGAGCTTTTCCTATCATCCCATCAAGACGCAGGTGAGAAACACTCTTGCCATAGCTTAGCTCTGTCCATCCCTGCTGGTGCTTCATCTTCTTGAACTGAGAAGTTGGTATTCCAGTCTGGATGGGGCACCGGAGACCCTCCCACAATGTATGTACTCAGCCTGGTACAGGATACTGCCACTGAGTAACCTATAACCTGCCTATGAAACTCATCCCTGGCCTGGCAGGCACTGTAGGACAGTGAAAGTGCAAAGTAAAGTGAAAGTACCCTATCCATTCACCTTGTTATGGACTATGTGAAAATCTATACTTAGCTCAGTTACAGTCACTAATGTCCATACTGGCCATGGTGTTAGTTTGGTTTTATACTTCTATTGTGGCACTAAGCATTCTATTGTGGCACTAAGCAGGTAAATTATTCCCAAATGCACTCTGATAATTTGAGAGTTTCCTTATTAACAGCAGGGTGTGTTAAAGAGCTGTTTTATTTATTTTTTATTTTTTTTTAAATGCCTTTTTTTTTTAAGGCATTATTTATTTATTTATTTGTTTGTTTGTTTTTTTTTTGTTGTTTATACATGCACTGGGTACAGCCAGAAGCGCGGGAGGGTGAGAGAATTCACCAGAGCCAGAGCTGGGAGCAGAGCAGGCAGAAGGACCGAAGTACACTGCTGAGGGGAGCAGCGGGCGGCAGGAGAGGTCTGCGCGCCATGTGGGACCCTCCTCTGGTGGCCGGGGAGCAGCCGGGGATCGAACCGGCGCCGCAGAGGCCGCTGGCAGCTTCGCAACCCAGCGCTCAACCGCTGCGCCATCGGGGAGGCCCTAAAGAGCTGTTTTAAAATGAGTTCCTTATTTACATAAATTAAATCAATTCAAAATTATCCTGATCATAAAGGTCTTCTCACTTGCTTGAATGGATGTAAATAGCTAGGAAAGATCTCTAAGCAAGGTGTTGTCAGTTATGGTTTTGTGATGAGCACTCTCTGGAGCTTGTGCCAATTCTTAGAGATACTTAGATGCCACGTTATACTCCTTACCTTTAAGGACCTTACAGTCTTGTTCACAAGACACGGCCTGTCCTTAAAGGATAAAAGATGTAAGGCACACAACAAGCACTAGTAGTAGTTGTTCATCCTAAAGGGGACTGAAGAAGTCAGGGAAGGCTTCTTGGAGAAGACAATCTTATCTTAAGCAGGCCTGTGTTTCTTGGACACAAACTTTGAAAACTCAGAAGAGAGCAGGCATGGCATGCACAGCAGTGTGTGCTTTAAAGTTCCGGGCCTTCCCCGGTGGCGCAGCGGTTGAGCGCTGGGCTGCGAAGCTGCCCACAGACTGTGCAGGGCCGGTTCGATCCCTGGCCACCGGCGAGGGTCCCACATGGCGCACAGACCTCTCCTGCTACCCGCTGCTCCCCTCAGCAGTGTACTTCGTCAGTCTGCCTGTTCTGTTCCCCGCTCTGGCTCTGGTGAATTCTCTCACCCTCCCGCGCTTCTGACTGTACCCAGTGCTTGTATAAATAAAATAAATAAATCTTGGAAAAAACAGTGACTGTAAATTTAAAAAAAAAAAAAGTTCCTCCCTGGCTATTCAAAGCCAAAGCCAGGTGGAACATAAGCTATAAAAGAAGGCCCCCTCAGCAAGGACTTAAAGTCCTTGGACTTAAGTCCTGTTCACTAGACTTAAACAAGGGCCAGAACAAAGGGGCCAAGTTAAGGAAGATGGGAGTTAATCCTGCAAGCAGGCATTACTGGGGAGATCAGCCATTCTTATGCACTAAAACAGGGAAGGAAAGAAACTATTTATTTGGGGACAGGTCCTGAGGAAACCACTACCGTGGGAAAATGGCGTAAGAAGGGGTAGTGCAGCACACTTCACCGACCTACTGCTTTACTTCAGGCTGGCACTGAAGACCAGCTCTGTCTACCTGTCTAGTTTGTAGAGCTTCGAGAAGTTCTGACAGCGGGCTGGACCTTTGACTTCTAAATTCTTGGGCTGAAAATGGCTTCATACTCAGCCCCTCTGGGAAGGTAAAGCTGAGAGGTGTAAGCTGCTGATGACCACTTTTCCAGTCAGGAAAAAACAATGAAGCCAGTGCACAGAACAAGATGGTGAAGAGTCCTAGAAGGGTCAGGTACCCCCTTTCTGCCTGTGTGGACAGTTCAATAGTTCAGTGAAAATCTGCTCTTAAGAAAGGTCTAATAAATCAGTTTACTCAGGGACTTCAGTGATAAAAGTCTAACATGATCTCTGCCAGCAGGATTAATTTTTCAATGAGGATTGATCAAAACTTAAACTAAAAGATTAGGGCTTTAAATTGTTGGAACTTTAGGTTTTAACCCATTAAGGATTACTGTTATAATAATTTATTACTTTAGAGGTAGACAGCTTTCCTGGAAGCCTTAAAATCAACCACTGGGGAGGGCCAGTCCAGTGGATCCCAGTAGAGCTGAGATAGGTGTCCCCAGACCTGGCCATCTCTGCAAGTAAATGTAAATCTCCACTACTGCTCTAACTGTGACCAAATGTCCTCCCTATAGTGGGTGATGAACTTATCCTCATGTTATTTGGAGTGAGAAATGGAGGCTTACAATTTTAGCTTCACCACATGCCTACTTGGAAAAGGTGAGGCTGTGTATAAATAAGAATCACACCACAGGCTCCTGGGGACCTGCGTTTTTAGGTTCAGGACAGAGGTGGGGAGTGAGGGGTTAGAGGACAGTTTGGAAAAAACCTCTTCCTCTACAAGAGCGCTGATATTTTAGTTACCCAGTCTCACAAAAGGTATGTTTGTTCCTGAGTAGGTTTAAGGGAGTGCACTGGAGGTTTTGGCCTCCTTTTAGAGTGGCCCTTGAGAAGGACTGGCAGTGGTAAGGTGGACACTACACAGGTGTGCTGGCACCCTGGGCTTTGCATTCTGGGAGAGTGTCTCCTTACCAGGTTGATGTCATTCACTTCTATGTGCCGTAGAAGGATACTGGCCACACGATCTGTGTCCCACTGTACATCTGGGTCATCTGGGAAGTCCCTGGGAGGGAGAAGCACAATTTGAACACCATTTTGAATCAGGCGCTAACTTCTCCCTTTGAACAACTTCTCCCTGGGGAGAACTCCATAGGCTGTGGCAGTGTGCCAGTTTTGTGATAGGAATTGTGTGTGTGGGTGGGGTCTACCTTTAAGTATCTAGATTTCAGTTAAATAGATAAGATTTAGAAACATGGCTCAACTAGAAATTGATGCAACACACTTCTGGAGCTTAGTGCTTATTACTGAAGGGAAGAAACGCATCAATGAGATAAGGCTCAGCTGACAATTTAGGGAGATCCAGGGGTAAACTGGAAATCTGGACACAAGGCAGAATGATAGGTATTTTTGTAAGAGTAATACTAATAGCACCTTAATAAAAAGTACAAAGATGAGGTAGCTTGCTTGCTTTACAGATGAGGTAGCTTGCTTGCAAAGTTGTGAGCATTGGATTTAAACCAAGGTTTCTTCCTGCACTCTTGTTTACTGCAGTACTATTTATAATATCGAAGCAATGGAAACAACCTAAATGTCCAAAAACAGATGAATGGATCAAGATGTGATATACATAACACAGTGGAATACTACTCAGTAATCAAAAAAGATAAACTCATGCCATTTGCAGCAACATGGATGGGAGCTGGAAGGGATTATGCTTAGTGAAATAAGCCAGAAGAAAAAAGAAAAATATCGGCTGGTTTCACTTGTAGGAGGAATGGGGGAGGGAGATAAAACTTGCAGGCAAACTATAGATCTGAGGCATACAGCAGGGCAGGGAGCGAGAAGGGGGTAAAAACAGAAGAGGGAAGAGCACAAGGGACTCTGGTGATGAATCACGGGTACTATGGTGGTGGGAGAACTAGAAAGGCTACAACTGAGTGGGAAAAGCAAATACTGTCAAAAAAATGAACAACGATACAAGAAAATTAAAAAAAATTAATAAAGGAAAAAAATAAATTAATTAACTCAGGTCTCCTGACTGCAAAGCCAAGATATTTAGCAACACCCCCCCACCTCCAATCGCTGATCTCAGGAGCAGAGATCCCTGCCAGATTGATCTGTAGCTCATCAGTAGTCCACTGGTTGCGTGGGTCCAGAGGATAGTAGGGAGGGACTACTACTTCCTCTGTAGGGAAGGACATGGAGGCCACTGCTGGCAAGCAGGACTCAAGGCTCAGGGAAGGGAGACATGGCAAGGGTTAACAACCAGCCCCACCCCAGAAGCACAAGGATGGAGTACTGCTCATGATAAAGTGCTCCAGAGTTATCAGAGGTGATGTGGTAGAGGGCTCAGCAGGCAGGATGACAGAATGCCTGAGTTCCATGCCACATGGGCATGAGATGTGTCATCTATCAAAATGAGATAGTCCCAGGCTATACCTGGAGTATTGCCAACCAGGGAAGCTCACCTGAGCTTTGGTTTTTCAAGGTTTTTATTGGGGTTCCATTAATATGCATGATTGATTGAGTGATTGGCCATGAGGTTGGTTTTAGCCTCCCTGTAGATTGATACTACATGGCCCTAAGTGCCCACCTTAAGATCTACCTACCCCGGGCCTCCCCGGTGGCGCAGCGGTTGAGCGCTGGGTTGCGAGGCTGCCCGCAGCCTCTGCGGCGCCGGTTCGATCCCCGGCTGCTCCCCGGCCACTGGAGGAGGGTCCCACATGGTGCGCAGACCTCTCCTGCTGCCTGCTGCTCCCCTCAGCAGTGTACTTCGGTCCTTCTGCCTGCTCTGCTCCCCGCTCTGGCTCTGGTGAATTCTCTCACCCTCCCGCGCTTCTGACTGTACCCAGTGCATGTATAAACAAAACAAACAAACAAACCAGCAAACAAATAAATAAAAGCATGCCTCTATAAAAAAAAAAAAAATAAAAAAAATAAAAAAAAGATCTACCTACCCCAAATACAGACATTGCTACCAGGCATGACACAAAAGCCAAGGACAAAGGCTAGATCTCTCTTTGGGCAAAGCCAAATTCTTTACACCTTCCTTATATTTAGGAACCTTACTGAACTTTTCTGTCAACTATGGCTTGACCCTCCACTTAGTACCTAATTAGATATAGTAATCTATTATTTTCTACTATTTTGTGTGTTTCCCTACCTAAAGTCAAAATATGAAGGTAGACTGATGTCTTACTCTTCTACTTCTCATGTAGTACTTCAAGTCAAAGAACAATTTATTTAAATAAAAAGCAACAGTGTATAACTGAACTTCTACAATGTGCAAGGCACTGTAAAGAGGCTACTAGGCACTAGTTGGTTGATAGTAGTTGTCTCTATTTGAGTCAAAGGCAATTATAGCAGCCTTGTGGGGTTAGAACATACAAGCACTTTGGAAGATAGCAACATTATGAACAGACTAGAGATAAAAAAGTGTATGAAGTAGGGAGGGGAGCAAGTCATCCCAAGGGGACAAACCTCCCTTCAAAATAGGAAACTATAAAAGTTGATGCTGGGAAACTTGAGATAAATGTACAAAAAGTGGGCCTTCCTGGTGGCGCAGTGGGTTGAGCACAGCGCTGTGAAACTATCAGCAGCCTCTGCAGCGTTAGTTTGATCCCTGGCCAGGGAGCTACCCACACGGCGCAGCAGACCTCTCCTGTCTCGCCTGCTGCTCCCCTCAGCAGTGTACTTCAGTCTATCTGCCTGTTCTGTTCCCCACTCTGTCTCTGGTGAATCCTCTCACCTCCCATACCTCTGGCCTGTACCCCAGTTCTTGTCATCATAAATAAATAAATTTTTTAAAAAAGTGACTCCTTTCAGACATGCCACCAGAGTTGTCCTTTGCCTAAAGTTTAATCCTAATCAATTTAAAGCCTGAGTGCAAGAAATCTTTTGTAGTTTCTTCTTTTCTCTGATCTATTAACAATTCTGCGTTAGATAAACAAGCTAGCAGAATGTAAACAGAAGTGCTGTGAGTCAGCCTTTGGATTCTAAAGAGACAGTTGGTGAATGGCCTTTGCCCCACTTTTCTTTGTGCTGTCCCTTTTCGTGCTGGCTGAAGTTTGTAGGAGTTGATTAGAATGAAGTAGCCACCTTGGCCCATGGAGTAATCTTAGGTATAAAAGTGAGACACAACAGAATGAAAAAAAAGGAGGGCCCTTACTGGGACTTGAAGCATGCAACTACCCCTCCCACCCTGACAGTGTGATTTTCAGTTGTGTGCTGCCTAACAAAGACCTGATTTATTTTATATGCCATAATTCTTTAAAAGTCTCATTTGTACTGATTATTTAGGTTGTTACCCTTTTTGTTATTGTAATAAGGGTGTAATAAGCGTCCTTATATATAATTTTTTGTGTGCATCTGTCCATATTTCCTTGGGATAAAATCACAGAAATGTAATTTGAGTCAGGGGTCAATGAAGGAACATATATAGAATTCTCTTAAGAACCTGTTATGGGGCCTCCCCAGTGGCGCAGCGGTTGAGCGCTGGGTTGCGAAGCTGCCCGCGGCCTCTGCGGCGCCGGTTCCATCCCCGGCTGCTCCCCGGCCACCGGAGGAGGGTCCCACATGGCGCGCAGACCTCTCCTGCCGCCCGCTGCTCCCCTCAGCAGTGTACTTTGGTCCTCCTGCCTGCTCTGCTCCCCGCTCTGGCTCTGGTGAATTCTCTCGCCCTCCCGCGCTTCTGACTGTTACCCAGTGCTTGTATAAATAAATAAATAAATCTTTAAAAAAAAAAAAAAAAAAAAGAACCTGTTATGAAGAGTAAGTGGAAAGTATATTAAGTTGCAAGAAATTCAGCATCAAGGGAGTGTTTTTATAAGGGAGAGAAAGAGACCTGTGCATTTAACAGGCTGATCAGAAAGACTAACAAGTACTATCAAGAGCTCTGATCTTTCTAAAAATTTCGTATATATATATATATATATTTTTTAAAGATTTATTTATTTATGCATACAAGAGCGGGGGTTTAGGCCAGAGGTGTTGAGGGCGAGAGGATTAACCAGAGACAGAGTGGGGAGCAGAACAAGCAGATTTATTGAAATAACACTGCTAAGGGGAGCGGCGGGCCAGATAGGAGAGGTCTGCTGCATCTGTGGGTTAGCTCCCTGGCCCAGGATAGAACTTGTGCTGCAGTGACTGCTGATAGCTTCATAGTGCTGAGACTTAACCCCTTGTGCCACCAGGGAGGCCTTCATGTATATATTTTGATACCTACTTTCTTATTTTATGAGCTCCCTGAAGAGTCCAGATCATTTACCCCCTTTTACAGTTGTGAAGACATGCCTAGAAAAGAACTACATGCATTATATGTGGTGTTATACAGACACTAATGGGGCTGGCTCACTGGGAATATATACTATTACAGATTCCAATTTCGTTGACCAACTCTTCTCCTTTGAAGTCACGTGTATAATTCAAAGTTGATCTCAAAGCAGCAATCAAGCCTCAAAGAGTAGTCAAGCTTTTCATTTTAAAAAACACCTGGTGGAGCCTCCCTGGTGGCAAAAAGGGTTAAAGACCAGCATTGTGAAGCTATCCACATTCAGTGCAGCATGATTTCTATCTCCAGCCAGGGAGGTGACCCACATGGCACAGCAGACCTCTCCTGTCTTGCCCACTGCTCCCCTCAGCAGTGTATTTCAGTCAATCCGCCTGTTCTGCTCCACACTCTGTCTTTGGTGAATCCTTTCACCCCCCACACCTCTGGCCTATACCCCAGTTCTTGCATGCATAAATAAATAAATCTTTAAAAAAAATAAAGAACACCTGGCATTGTCCTTTCCACTTGACGCAAATGTTAACCATGCAATGGATGTTGCAGCCCCAGACCTGCATTCTAAGCTGTTTCTTGCTGTTTGATTCCCCAACTCTGGCTCTTATATAGCCTACAGCAACCAGTAATAAAGTAATTTAGAGTTAGGAAATTAGAGTTCCTAGAAACTTTTAATATTTAGCAAGGTCCTTCAGGGCTTTTATTGCAATGTTAGAGTATGGAAATCTCTGGGATGTGTCTGGACAAGTTTGCTAAGATGTAAAGCTGAGTAATTCTGGCTGAAACAGATGGATATGGTGGACTGTACCCAAGTTTCTGGCCAGATTTAGCCTTATAAAAGCAGAGATGACAACGCAAAAGAGTTGAGAATGAGAATAATCAAGGATTGCATCAGTCAGTTGGTGAATCTTCCTTACTTGACATGCCTCTCTCCTTTGCCTCTCTCCTTTCAGAATTCCAGTATGTAGATCTCTCAACTCAGCAATGATAAAACTCGCTAAAATATACAGCAAGTCACACCTTGTACTAAACTTTCTAATTTAGAGACCCATGTTTTTTTTCACTCCTTCACTCTACATCTCAAATCAACCAAGTGGATTTTCCTGATAAGAACCCACCAATGGTGAGCAGGGAACAAAGGTGGAACTTCCAAGGTGATTCACAAAGGCTGTCTGAAGTACTATTTAAAACATTAAAAAGGTCTATTAGGATTGTTTGAAAATAAGCAACTTACAAAGGAAAAAATGCAAACTACCAACATATATTCTGGATCAAAGAAATTAAAAATTAAAGCATATGTGTGTTTGTGTGTGTGAAAGGGCACAGGGAGAAAGGGAGAGGGACTCTGTTTATACTGCTGGTATGCATTTAAACTTCTCTATTTCAGTGACAAGGCAATTTGGTCATATGTGATTATTGTGCCATTTGACCCTAGGCTTCTAGAAACTTACTCTAAGGAAATAGAGACTTCTAGAGGTCAAAGTCAACTCAAGCAGAGATATCACTTTCACTGCAATCATCAGGCAGAGAGCTCCACAAATCTGTTGTTCTGCCACCAGGGAGCAATTTCTCATACTTCCTGAATTGTGGCTTTAAAAAAATGGTAAAGATAAAGTTTTGAACATGGTTCAAAATACAGCAATGAAATGGAAGATACAAGATATGCCCAAGGTAAGAAATGTTCATGTAAAACAGAAAAAAAAAAAAAAAAAAAACCCATCAGGTTATTAAGCTGTAATTGTGTTTTGGATTTCTCAGTCTAAAAGAATGACATTCATTATGAAAAGAATAAAACTATATTTAAAGGAATTGACCTTTGAAAACAAATGTGTAAAAGAACTAAATAAAGAGCTCTCTATTTAATCCAATCTCCAAATGTCCCAGGCTAGGTTTCCCAGAAAGCAGAGCCTAGGATGAAGGCCTACATGTACATACTTTATTGGGAAGTGTGACCCTGGGAGTTGAAGTAAGAAACACAGGGAGGGAAGCAGTGAAGGAGGGAGAGCCAACACAAGGAGGCTTCATGGACTTGGTACCACTTATGGGCATTGTCTGCATGATTCGATGGGACTGTATGAAAAGCATCTTTGAACTGTCTGTCCAAGAGGAGAAAAAATTATTTATCTTCACAGGGTGCTAATGCTCTAGTACTTAAGGGTTAAGAAAATCTGGGTACCTGAGACTAAGCAACAGCTGAAAACCACAGGGCAGAAAGAAGTACACACTAGGCAGGAAACAGGACCAGTCTGACCCAGCTGCAAAGCCATGGCTGGAAGGAGGGGTCTGGAGGGCATAATTGCACCCACAACCCACAACAGAGTTCTTAAAGAGAATGAAATGGTTGAACAACCCATCCAATGAAGCACACACTAAACTCCAAGTTTGGGGCTAAAAGTTAAGGATATAAACATGAATACAAGTCAGGGTTCCTTCCCTCAAGAAGCTTAATGCCTAGTGGGGTGGTTTGATTTGCAGCAGAATGAGAAGGAATTTGCTGGGGAAAGAAGAGAGCTCCAGGGAGGACGGAAGAATTCCAGACTGGAGCAGCAATGTGGCTTGTTCATGGCACTGCCATCAGCCAGTGGTTGTTGAAGTATATGAAGCACCTCATGAGATGACGGCACTGCATTTGGCTCTGAAGACCTCGGAGGAGGAGGTTAGTGTTTTGGAAGCTATCAACCACAACAGAGGAAATCAAATTCTTGCCAATCTTTTGGTATAATTACAAGCTTCACAGCCCCTTCCCTGGAGTGTATTTAGTAAACACAGTGTTAATACTGCTGGAAAATGCCCCAAACTCAGCCCTGCCCTAGACCTTAGTGTTCAGTAAACAAGCCTGGTCTCTCAGCCTGTGAGCATTCACAAAAATAACATTTGTTTTCCTACTGGCTGAATAGCCCCAAACTCTGCCCTTTTCTACACATTCTAATGACTCACCCTAACCGGCACTCTTTAGAACCCTGTCAGGAGACTCATGGAAATGCTCTGTGAAAATCCTCTGTGGCCTTGTCAGTATCTTCAGACATAAGGCTCTGGCAAAGAAAGCACCTCTTTTTTCCTCTCCCAGGGTTATGTACCCAGGTTTCCCCCCATGCTTGCCCTCCCCTCGCCCCCCCAAGACCTAACCCTACAGGCAGAGGCTGGTTACAGAGTCTCTGATGCTGGAATTCCACCAGGGTTGGGTAATAGCTTATCTCTCTGAAAACTGAGTCCCACTTTTGCACACTGCACTCTGAACTTTAATACAGACTGAGGCTGTTCACACACCCTTATTTGGTCTTGTGGCTTGTAGGCCTAGCAGGAAGGTTCAGCCAGTCCCTCCCCCACCCACCACCGGCACATTTCTAAACTCCATTACTTCCTTTGTCATCCAAAGCGAGCAAAGGTCATTTGAGTTCACTGCTAAGACTGAGGCAAGCTGAGAGCATGGAAGTTTACCTGGAGCCTGTGCAGTTCCAGGGGCCCTCAGCCTGCTAACACTGCCACCCAATGGGCCACTCTGGGAGGTCTCATGGTCTTGTGGTCAAGTGTGGTTACGGCAGTGCAATAGAAACTACGAGAGCACAAAGGAATCAGATCAAACTTGAAGGAAAATGGGATGGGAGATGCAACATGCTAAAGCAGGGCCAGGAACCAGTGGATCACCAATGATTAGCCTAAGATAAACAGGAAGAGAGACACTGGAGAAATGAGTAGAGGAGAAAGGAAAAGTCTGCGGGGGGAAAAAAGAAGACTGGGAAAAATAGGAACATAAATCCATTTTTTTAAGTATCTACTCTGAGAAAGGCCCCATACTCCAGCAGTTTAGGAGACCAGGCAAAGATCAAATGTCCCAAGCCTTGTTCACATAAGGCTAAAAGCCCTCAGTCCTAATCATAAGATGGATTTTTTTTACAGAACATAAAGGGGATTTGCATTTTTATGTTACGCATTATTTCTCAGAAAGATGCATTTCATATGATTGCAACATATAATATAAAAAGATCACAGAATTCTTATGAGAAATTCTTATCCAAAAACTGCCAATTTGCTGTCTGATATGACTTCTGCGAAACAGAAAGAAACCTGTTCCCCAAACTCACTTCAAAGAGGTTATAGAGTTCTGCTTGCTCTTACTAGCCCCCAAAGAGGCCTGTATCAAACCCTTTTTCCCTCCCCCGCCCCCACTCCCAACAAAGAGGAATGGGTTTGTAAGTATTTGTGGATACACGAAGATAGAGAAGAGATAAACTAAGAAGGAGGCTGTGAAATTTTTTTTTAAAGATTTATTTTATTTATGCATACAAGAGCTGGGGTATAGACCAAAGGTGTCGGGGGTGAGAGTATTAACCAGACACAGAGTGGGGAACAGAACAGGTGGATAGACTGAAACACACTGCTGAGGAGAGTGGCGGGCAAGACAGGAGAGGTCTGTGGCGCCTTGTGGGTTAGCTCCCCGGCCTGGGATTGAACTTGTGCTGCATGGCTGCTGATAGCTTCATAGTGCTGAGACTTAACCCCTTGCGCCACCAGGGAGGCCTGAAATATATTTTGAATAAAGAAAGGGGCAGTAGCACAACCCTTGGACTGGTCTCTGAATCTTTTGTTACCTGGAATTTCTGCCTATTGGCTGTTTTTAAAAGAATCAACATGAGGGTTATCTCAGGGAAAGGGTTCATCCCTGATTTTGGCAAGCAACCTGAAACACTGCCATATGCCAAGAAAAAGAAGATGACAGAAGGTCAGACACCAGGACCTTGAATCTCTCTGGGCCACCCAGCCTTGTTCATAAGCATCCACTTGAATCCTTAAGAGGTACAGAGAACTGGACCAGGAGCTCTGGGAAAACTCAAGGGTAGAAGAGTTTATTACTTTGATTCTACTGAGCTGCAAGACATTGTGCAAAATGATATAAGGGATGCAAGTAGGCAGAAGGATTAGACAAGCATTCAAATAACAAAATCCAGGGCCTCCCTGGTGGCACAAGAGGTTAAGACACAACTTATGAAGCAACCTGTGGCCACTACAGCACGTTTGATCTCTGGCCAGGGAGGTGACCCACATGGCACAGCAGACTTCTCCTGACTCGCCTGCTGTTCCCCTCAGCAGTTTATTTCAGTCAATCTGCCTGTTTTGTTCCCCACTCTGTCTCTGGTGAATCCTCTCACACACATCCCCTCACACACCTCTGGCCTATACCCCAGTTCTTGTATGCATAAATAAATAAATCTTTAAAAAAAAAATCCAAGACAAAAACATAAGAAAAAGTCAAACAAAAACGTGGGTTGAGAGAAGGAAAACATAAGGTTCTACGGTATGGGAAACAAGAAACAAGATGGTTTACATCTTGAATGGATAAATGTTGGACAGCCAGTCAATCCCCATGGAGATTATCTTTGATAACACATTTCTTCTGGGAAATAGCTGAGTTTGTGGTTTTATTTTTCAAAACTGCTTCAGCAAGATGTGAAAAAGAGAAAAGGCATGGAAACTCATATGATTCCAGATATGATGATAGAAGAGGGCCACCAGGAAACCCTCCCCCCAACCAAGAATGGATCAAATTAATCATCTCTGTGGCCCTAGTCATCCTCCAATGGCTGGTGGATGAGGAAGACAAATGTCTGATCTAAGAAGCAGACAACTGGATATGCACATTTATAGCAGAAGGAAACCATCGAGAAGTGGAGGGCTGACCATGCTAGATGAATAGATGAATGTGCCTGTCTAAACAAGAACTGCTCTGTGTCCTCGCAGATGAAGGAGGTTGTGCTGGAAATTCCCTATACAGGGATCTGACACGACTTGACATGCAGTTCTATAAATGCATATGTTTGTCTCATCTTTTTTTGTATTGTTTATGAAAGTGTTAATATAGTTTTTTTAAAAAGATTTATTTATTTATTTATACAAGCACTGGGTACAGTCAGAAGCGTGGGAGGGTGAGAGAATTCACCAGAGCCAGAGCGGGAAGCAAAACAGCAGAAAGACTGACAACACTGCTGAGGGGAGCAGCGGGCGCGGCAGAAGAGGTCTGTGTGCCATGTGGGACCCTCGCTGGTGGCCGGGGATCGAACCAGCGCTGCAGAGGCTGCGGGCAGCTTCGCAGCCCAGTGCTCAACCACTGCACCACCAGGGGAGGCCCGAAAGTGTTAATATAGTTTTAATAAGTAAATATTTTAGGTTATAAAAGTGACTTCTCATCTTTATAATTAAAGTAACTCTGAATTGGAAGAGAAATAAAAGATTATTCAGTACTATCAGGGTCATCTTTTTCGACTTCTGAGATAATGTGCATTGTTACTTTGTTCTCATTTATAAATAAATCTCATTATACTTAAAAAAAAACTGTATATAAGTGAAAAATGGTTAGAAAATTAAGTTAGAAGAAAAAAAGATCCATACATCACTCCAGGTTAACAAACCCTGCTCTAGAACATTGAGTTGAAAACCAGCCATTGTTGTCTAGGCAATAAAGGCTAATCTATCTCTAACCTCTGGCTCCTTTCCCTTAGCTCCTCTCATGGGTAGAGTTAATATGGACCCAGGCAGGCATCAACTGATGGGTTCCATCCCAAGGACCAAGTAGGGTCTATTACTACCAATGTAAAGACATATTTAATTTCATTTTAAAAGGTTTGTTTATTCATACAAGAACTGGGGTATAGGCCAGAGGTGCGGGGGTTGAGAGGATTCACCAAGATCAGAGTGGGGAACAGAACAGGTGGATTGACTGAAATACACTGCTGAGGGGAGAAGTGGGTGAGACAGGAGAGGTCCGCTGCACTATGTGGTAGCTACCTGGCCAGCGGGGGATCGAACTTGTGCTGCAGAGGCCGTGGATAGCCTCATAGTGCTGTGCTCAAACCCTTGTGCCACCAGGGAGGCCCCTAAGGCATATTTTAGACTGAGCATACAAAAGGATAGTGGTAAACCTTTCGTACCGGTGTGTACCTCTAGTTCCAAGCTTTCCTGCAACCAATCCTAACAAAGTCACCTCAGAATCACCACAGGGGCAGTTGCCCGACTTTGACCATGCCCGTTAGCTAGAAATTCCTGCAGTAATGGCTAACCCACTAGATTGGATTCCTTGGGCTAGTCCAGTTCAAGCCTGCAATCAGCCCATCCTCAGGCTACTATAATGTGATGACTGACTTGTTGGTCTATACTACTGGGGTAACTATATCTCTGGTAGACATGTCTGATAACAATGTGGAAGGGAGAGAGGTATGCTAGGGACTGGACTTACTATGATAGAAATAATAAAATGTATAATAATAAAATAATAAAATGTCTAAAAATTCCTCTGATGATAAGTACAGTAAATAAAACAGAAGTGAAAATAATTATGTAAGGGTTAGAGATATACAAGAAATGTGTTCAAGGATAATGCCAGCTCTGAGATCATCCTAAGTGGGTCTCATTGGTGTCTCTATTAAATACATCCATCTGAGGGGCCTCCCTGGTGGCGCAGGGGTTAAAGACAGCGCTATCAAGCTATTGCCAGCCACTACAGCATGAGTTCACCCTGGCTGGCCAGGGAGCAACCCACATGGCTCCTCAGACCATTTCTGTCTCGCCTGCTGCTCCCCTGCGGAGTATTTCAGTACATCTGTCTGTTCAACTCCCCAGTATCTGTGGTGAATCCTCTCACCCCCCATACCTCTGGCTTACAACCCAGTTCCTGTATGCATAAATAAATAAATCTGAAAAAAAATAAATACATCCATCTGGAAGGCACAATCCTTTGATGCCAACAAGGCTATCTAATCTTAAGCCTTACAGAGAGATCCTTAGAATTATCATCTAAAATGTGTCAAAATTAGATTGTAAAAATGACCTTAAAGTGAACTATTGTTCTGCTGCAACATTTTCTAACTGTGGATTGCAAGAGGACACTAGCCTTTCTCTTTTCTTGGCCTCACGCCTGAACTGCAAGTCCTGACCCATGTCTTAACACCATGTTTCAATCTCCTCATGTCTGATCTCAGTCTTGATCTCCATTTCCGACTTTGTCCTAATCCTGACTTTCAGAATTCAGACCTGATACTGTCTTTCTGAAAATAATCTCAGTTCCCAACTGACTAGCACTTGTGTTCTCCATTTGTGACACATAGCTTTGAAACACTTTGGATGAATACCTTTCCCGATTAAGCCCAGTATAAAGTCCTGATGACCTTTGACTTTGATCCAACAGCCTGTGAGTACCAAGGTCATCAATGGAGGCCGTCATTTTTCTCATGAGAATGTGAGCCTTTTTTACCAGCTGGGGGACCCTGAAAACACTGTCCTTGCCCAGAAGTCTTGGTCATGGCTCTGACATGTTGTCCCAACAAATTCCCAACAGTTCAATTTAGAGGTAGGGCAAAAGGAAAAATTCAGGCCTTCAATAAATATTTATTTCCCCCCCTTTGGTAGAGTGACAAACTTGGTATCCAGTCTGACAGGGATATTAGAAAGATGAGGCATTCAGTGGAGGTGATCTATATACTAAGGAGGTGATTTATATGCTAAATATACACATCTGGGAGCTCAACTGGCCTCCTTTCTCCCTTATCTTTGATAATCAATTGATTATCAAGTCCGAGAAATGCTACCTTTCCAACAGCAGTAGAACCCATCTCTAGCTTTTGTGTTGTTGCTTTATTTCCGATTCATTTCTTACCTGATTATGCTGGTCCTATTACCTCACATCTGAACACCTCCTTCCAAGCCACTGTCCCCAATGTTCTCAGAGAGCACTTTTTAAAAAGCAAATCAGATCAAGTCATTGTCCGGTTTAACATACTTCACTGCTTCTTAAAGCTTTAAGAAAATGTTGAAATTCCTTAACCTCAACCTGTGTGTGATCTTTGTAGTCTGCATCTTCCTATCTCTCTTATTTCATCTTATATCACATTCCCTCAGTTCATCTTATATCACATTCTATCTGTAGAACACACTCTGTGTGTTAATTCCCACTTTTTGAAGACTTGGATCACAGGCAACCTGTTTATGGTGTCTTTCCTGACTTTTCGCTTGACGTTCTTGCTACCTTTGCAGAACTGACCTTTAATAGAAGCTTTTCTGTGCTGTCATCACATCATTAGTTAGCTTGTTGGCTTTCTCTAATAGACTATAACAGCTCTTTGAGGGCAAGAACTTTTCATTTTGTACTCCCAGGACCCAGTGGGAGTACATGCTCACATGTACTCACATGGTGAGCTGAATTTTGCTCACAAAATAAGTATATGCTCACAAAATGAATGTTAAATGAAGACGAAATGAATAAACACGTTTCAAAGATTAAAAAGACAAACAAACTTAATTCCGAGTGCCTCTCCTGAGCTCTTATGACCCTGTTTCTTCCTGATTTCCACATGAACCTGGCTTGACGGGACACTGGTGTTTTGTAAACAGTCTCACTCACAAGTGCAGAATGTGTATTAAACACTAAGAACATAGGCTTAGGGGGAGTGCAGAAAATGTGAAAAAGACTTGAGGTAAAACCTCGGGGATAAGAAACAGAGTGATGTAAGTTGACTGACACAAAGAGTCCAGGGAAGTGGGAGTCAGAAGGCAGTTAGGAAGCAAAAAGTAGGTTCAGAATTGGGGGAGTGGTTAACATTCACCAGAGCTGCTAAGAAGGCCAACTGGAACTGAAAAGTGTCCCCCAGATTTTACCAGTAGGAAGTTACCAATCAGCCCTGACAAAGAGGAGTTTCAATGGCAGAGGGAAAGGGAGGATGGTGAGCTGAATTTTGCTCTATTGGGAATGAATAAGAGATGAAGATGCAGAGACTGTAAGTATAGATAATGTTTAATTATAAAGGAAGAGAGAGAAGTAGGGCAGTAATGGGATGAGGGAGAGTTAAGTGGAAGTTTTTTTTTTCCCCCTAAAGTTTATTTATTTATGCATACAAGAACTGGGGTACAGGCGAGATGTGGGGAGTGAGAGGATCCACCAGAGACAGAGTAGGGAACAGAATAGGCAGACTGACTGAAATACACTGCTGAGGGGAGCGGCGGGCAAGTCAGGAGAGGTCTGCCTCACCATGTGGGTTGCTCCCTGGCCAGGGATTGAACTCGTGCTGCAGAGGCTGCAAATTGCTTCATGGTGCAGTGCTTAACCCCTTGCGCCACCAGGGAGGCCCTGGTTTGTTTGTTTTAATGATGAGAGAATCTTGAACAAACAGATATGGAAAGAATCCAAAATCATGAAATAAGAACAAATAGGGCCTAATGAAAATATCCCCATGCTCTGGGAATAACAAATTACATGCTACAGATCAGGATTACTGACAAAATGTCAGTAATGAGGCTATAAATAATAGAGTCCAGGTGTCCCAGTGTGGGCAACTAGTTCTAAGAAACAGAGCATTGATAACCATCTCTCTGAATTCTGAGAATTTGTTTCACAGGTAGGGCAGTGAAGTAAGCTGCAATTTCATAGTAATAGTCTGTTTCAGGCTAAGGATAAAAGATAGGAGGAGATTACAGGCTCATAGTAGGGAAGCAGTGAAATTTGCCTCACAAATGAAGTGAAAGGGAATGAGGTTTACGATTGGACACAAGCTAAAACGTAAGTTTCAGATATGCTATGAATAATTTTCTACTAAAATTATGCCTCATGTGATATTTGTGACCTATATTCGAAAACTATTGTTTAACTAAAATTCTAATGTGACTGGGCCTCTTGTATTTTGTCAGGCCATACTGTTCAGGGTGCAAACCTTTTTGCAGGGCAGTTACCCTGTTTATTAAATCATAAAATGTTAGTTGTAAAAGAAGCCTTTAGAGCTAATCTAATTTAACACTCTTTATTAGGAAAAGAAAAAGGATCAAAATATGGTTATGACTGTTGTCACCATGCTAGATAGGACCCGGACCTGGGGACAGATTCCCTGGAGCTGTATGGCATTTTTCAGTCTAGCTTCAGGAGACATGAAATTCTATAAAATACCTTATAATCAAATATAACTACATTTTAATATACTTTACTAAAAAGGGAATACAGTATACTATGACTCCTTTAGGAGTTATTGAGGAAAATACATGCATTGCTAAATTGAGCAATCGTACATAACATTTCAATTACAATATTGAGAAATAATAGTTTACACTGGACACGAGTCTAAGCAAGAGGTTATATCTACTTAGGTTTGCATGGATAACATCTAGCATAACTGTAGGTGACAGATAAACATTTTGAAAAAAAGGTTACATACATTCATCTTAGGTTCTGTTTAATAATTTGAAACTAACTGTGGGATCACAGAGGATGAGTTCAGGAAACCACATGGGCAGGATGATGAAAACTAGAATAGGGATTAAACATATTGTAGTGGAAGGTGGAGTGATGGGGAAGCTGGCATCTGATTACAATCTTTATATATATATATAAAGTGCTGAGGAAAACTCTATTAGGATGCAGATTCAGCCCCATGACTAGGTAAAGACTGTTAAAGGAAGATCAAGATTATAAGGATAATAGGGCCTCCCTGGTGGTGCAAGGGGTTAAGATGCAATGTATGAAGCTATCCTATGAAACTATCCGAAGCCATTGCAGTACAAGTTCAATCCCTGGCCAGGGAGGTACCTACATGGCACAGCAGACCTCTCCTGACTAGCCTGCTGCTCCCCTCAGCAGTGTATTTCAGTTAATCCACCCGTTCTGTTCCCCACTCTGTGTAGTGAATCCTCTCATCTCCCAACACAAATGGCCTGTCTCACAGTTCTTATATGCATAAATAAATCTTGAAAAAATATAAAGATAATTTTGAATGAATACTTGAGAGATGCAGTGATGAATTCTTCAAAATAAATCCTTTGTTTATTCTGTCTATCTCTCAGACAGCTCAGGGGCTGGACAAGCAAACTAAGTGATTTCAAAATGCTCAGAAGCTCCCCTCATCCAATAGTCCACTCTAACCTGATTTCAACTCTCTGAACCGTATCTTCTAGCTCTTCCCCTCCAGCCTTCCTCACTCCTTGGAGTACTAGAAGTTTGGGGTCCTTAATGTTTCTGGCTCTGTGTGCACCTCTGGCCCTGGCATCTAATTGTGCTTGCCCTGACTTCTGCTCCTGCTCCAAGTAATCCCACACTCCCAGACTATCTGACACAAGTCTGTCCACTCCAATTCTCTCACAGGAATTTGGAATTAAATTTAGTCTCTAGCACAGAGGTTCTTAAAATATTACTGTGTTGTAGGATCATTGGGAATTGTTAAAAATGCAGATTATTGATCCCTTTACCCCCTTAGATTCAAGTCTAAGTACCTATGTTTTAACAAATACCTGAGGTAATTCTGCTGCACCTGGCCTGCAGGTCAATCCCTACCTTTTACACAACATCACTCTAGTTATTCTGTTTGGATGGAAAGTAGCCATGCAAAGCCAGACTAAATCAGAAAGAAAAGATCAAGTGGTCATATGTATGCCTTGGACCAGTTACTTAACCTCTCAGTTTCCTTTTTGTGGCTCAGTAATATCCCATTGTATGGAGATACCATATTTTGTTTATCCATTTATTAGCAGATAGACCTTGGGATGTTTCTACCTTTGACTGATTGTGAATTATTTGAATGTTATTTGAATATGTTTTAATTCTTTTTTTTAAAGGTTTATTTATTTATGCTTACAAGAACTGGGGTGTGAGCCAGAGGTGTGGGGGGTGAGAGGATTCACCAGAGACAGAGTGGGGAGCAGAACAGGCAGATCCACTGAAATACACTGCTGAGGGGAGCAACGGGTGAGACAGGAGAGGTCTGCCATGCCATGTGGGTTGCTCCCTGGCTGGGGATAGAACTCATGCTGCTGTGGCTGGCGATAACTTGATAGTGCTGTCTTTAACACCTGCACCACCAGGGAGGTCCTCTGCTTTAATTCTTTTGGGCAGTTACACAGGAATAGAATTACTGAGTAATGGTAATTCTACGTTTGATTTTTTGAGTATCTGACAAACTGTTTTCCACAGTGGTTACATCATTTGATATACTCACCAGCAATGAGTAACGGTTTCATTTTCTCTGTATCATCAGCATTCTTTTTACTTTATTTTTCAAAATTATGGTCAACCTAGTGGGTGTGAAGTGGTATTTCACAGTGGTGATTTCCATTTCCATAGAGACTAATGGTGTTGAACATCTTTTCCTGTGCTTAATAGTCATTTTTATGTCTTCTTTGGAGTTATATATATTCAAGTCCTTTGCCCATTTTTTAAAAGATTTATTTACTTATGCATACAAGAAGTGGGGTACAAGCCATAGGTGTCGGGGGTGAGAGGATTCACCAGAGACAGAGTGAGGAACAGAACAGGCAGACTGACTGAAATACACTGCTGAGGGGAGCAGCGGGCAAGTCAGGAGAGGTCTGCTGCGCCATGTGGGTTGCTCCCTGGCCAGCCAGGGATTGAACTCCAGCTGCAAAGGCTGTGGATAGCTTCATAGGCTGAGTCTTAACCCACTGCGCCACCAGGGAGGCTCCCTTTGCCCATTTTTAAATTGTATTGTCTTTTTGTTGTTGAATTATAGGAGTTCTTTTTTTTTTTTTTTTAACAGTTTGACCCTCTTTTTTTTAATATTTATTTATTTGTTTGTTTATTTATACAAGCACTGGGTACAGTCAGAAGCGCGGGAGGGTGAGAGAATTCACCAGAGCCAGAGCGGGGAGCAGAGCAGGCAGAAGGACCGAAGTACACTGCTGAGGGGAGCAGCGGGCAGCAGGAGAGGTCTGCACGCCATGTGGGACCCTCCTCCTGTGGCCAGGGAGCAGCCAGGAATCGAAGTGGCGCTGCAGAGGCTGCGGGCAGCTTCGCAACCCAGCGTTCAACCGCTGCACCACCCGGCAGGCCCCATAGTTCTTAATGTATTTATTTATAAATATTTATAAAAATAGTATATGTGGCAAATACTATTACATATATACCTATATTTACCTACATACCTAAATCTAGCTGTTAATACCTCATCAAATATATAATTTGCAAATATCTTTCCCATTTTATAAGTTGTCTGTTCACTCTCTTGACAGTGTTCTTTGATATATGAAAGTTTTCTTGTTTTGATGAGGTCCAATTTGTCTATTTTTTCTTTTGTAGCTTGTGCTTTGGTTGTATCTGAGAAGACATTGCCAAACCGAAGGGCATAATGAATTATACCTATATTTCCTTTTAAGATCTTTATAGTTTTATCCCTTATGTTTAGGTCTTTTGATATAATTTTGTATGTGGTAAAGAGGAAGAGGTCTAACTTTGTTCTTTTGCATGTGGATATCCAGTTATCCTGGCACTATTTGTTGAATCATATTCTTTCCTCATTGGCTTTCTTGGCATTATTGCTGAAAATCACTTGACTGTATGAAGGCAGCATGGAAAGAGAAAGAGACAGATAGGGTTTTGTGTGTGGTGGGGGTGATGAGAGAGGGAGAGAGACAGAGAGAGAGACAGAGGAAGAGGGAAACAAAAAATAATAAAACCTGTATTCACCTACAGAAACTGGACAGTTAAGCTGTGTCTCAGGCTTGAGGAACTAGGTCTAACCATAACAGTTTTACTAAACTAGCAGATGTAGCACCACATCACCATAAGTTGCAACACACATAGGCAGCTGCAAATGTTTTGTATCCCAAGGGTTCTCTGGGACATCCCACAAATGACAAAAAATTATTTCTTGGAACTTGGTGTTATGGGGAAATAATCTGAAAGACTGACTCAATAATCCTTCATCTGTACACTAACAATGTTTCTAAGACCTGCAGTTTAGAGAACTGTCTCATATCCAAAGTTTTGGGTTCCTAGCACAGTTTTTGCAGTTATTATGAACTGAACTTGTGCCTCCTCAAAATGTGTATGTTGAAACCTGTTCCCCTAATGTGATGGTATTTGGAAATGGGGACTTTGGGAGGTGAAGAGGTCAAAAGGGTAGAGTCCTCATGAGTGGGAAAAGCATGCTTGTTTAAGAGACTACAGAGAACTCCTTTGCTCTTTCTGCCATGTGAAGACAGTGAGAAGACAGCTGTCCAGAAACCAGGAAGTGGCTCTTTTACTAGAAACTGAATTGCTGATGCCTTGGCCTTGGATTTCCCAGTCTCTAGAACTATGAGAAACATATTTCTATTGGCTATAAGCCACCCAGCTTATGTTATTTTTGTTACAGCAGTCTGAATCAATCATGACAGTAGAGGCAAGGACAAGCAGACTAAACTTATGTTGGTAAATAAAAGGTCCGCTTCTGAATTTTTTTCACACCCCTATTCAGCTTTCTGATGAGGAGCTCCAATTTGTTACAATGGCATGTTCTACTGGATATGTCATTAACTGTAAAAGTGCTTAGTAAATGTTTGGAAAGCCCTTAAAATGATCAGATATGTTACTGATCTCAGCATATGAATGTCCCTTTATAGAAGAATGACCATATCTAAACATGTCCTGCTCTGCTCCTGAGGGAGATCTAGGAAATTTTGTCTCAAGAGCTTTACATAAAATCATCATCTTCATCATTTTACATATAAGAAATGAGAAGCCCAGAGAGGAGAAATTATATACCAAGGACAGCTGGTTTGTAGCAAAGCTACAGCATGAATCCACATTTCATAACTCTATTAGAGCTCTTTACATCATCTTTTAAGATTTATTTATTTATACATACAAGAACTTGGGTATAGGCCAGAGGTGTAGGGGGTAAGAGGATTCACCAGAGACAGAGTGGGGAACAGAACAGGCAGACTTACTGAAACACACTGCTGAGGGGAGCAGCAGGCAAGACAGGAGAGGTCTGCTGCACCATGTGGGTCACTCCCTGGCTGGGGATCAAACCCATGCTGCAGTGGCTGCGGACAGCTTAAAAGGTTGCATCCCAACCCCTTGTGCCACCAGGGAGGGCCAACTTTACATCATCTTTTACTTTCCTTATTTTCATTCCTCTGGTCTTGATTTCCTCACATTCAAACTTCCTTCAACTATCAGTATAATCTGTCTAAAATGGAAATATGGACTTCCAGTTATAGCACCAGAGATATTTTCACTTTACTCTCTTTCTTCAAACTCCACTGAAAACAGTAACAAAAGAAATAAAAGTTATATAGCATTCACTTTGATGAAACAAAAATTTCCTATAGCTACATTAAGGTGGCTACCAAATTTTTGCTATTATAAATAGTATTGTAATTACTATCATAATATATATATGTATATATATTTGGTGAATTCTGTTTTTGTGGTATTTGCACCTCTTCTAAGCACAACTTTATGATTTTTTTAGGGCCACCACTCCCTAGTCCCACTTTACTTCTTTTGCAAAGATTCTCCCAGTCATATTACTTAAAGGCCACATTCAGTTCCCAGAATAATCTGTCTTTGAAGTAACATTGAAGCAGCTTTCAGTTTTCACATAATAGCTCCATATCAGCTAGGTCCACTTCAGTCTCCTTCCCTGGTTTCTTTTCTAGGAAACATTCTTGTCCTTTGTGCCTTTTAGGAGGATGGGAGCCCTGCCATTCTTTTGCCAACTGGGACTGGATCTGTGCCCTAGAGCCTCAGCCCAGTCACTTCTTTGTGTAAATGGAGAAAAGGACCATGGGAGGCTTTATTTTCATCTTTCACAGTGAGAGGATGCTTGGTCACATTCACTTTGGCAGCCAGCATACAGGTCTTTTTCGGTTTTTGTAGGGGAAGGCTCTTACTGGGTTTCAGGAGAGGGGGTTTAATTACCAACATGACCCCAACAGTCTCAGACTCTGCCTTGTGACTTCTCTTTCACTGCACGATTTGCATGTATTTGTTGGAAAACACAAAGACTTCCAGGAACTGCTAGCAAGCCAGGCTCATTTATGTTTCTGAGTAGATACTGGATTCCTTGTTCAGCTAAATTCATCTGTAAAAATCTTGGACTTTTTAATGCCCAAATGATGAAATGAGATTTGTGCTGAAACCTTAAGACAATGAAGTCAAATTTACAGAATGGCAAGAGAGGCAGAAGACCTTATGGCCTAAGAGTGAAAAATTAGTGGGACAATGAGAATGCAACAAAATGACCAAGAAAACCTGGGCATATCTGAAATGGTGCCACAGATACTAATCTTTGAGCTGAGGTTTGAAGGATGAATGAATTTGATAAAGGACAAGGTAAGGGGGGTAGGAGAGACTAGCACATGCAAAGGGGTGGACACATATGAAAGCATTGTGTGCTTGAGGTGCAGCTTAAATATGAAAGGATACATAGATTGGGAAACTGTGAGAAAAGAAGTGATATCTGTATAAACAGGCGTTGGAAGATAAGGCTGAGCAGGGAGACAGAGATCAGATCATGGACAGTTTAATAGCTTTGAGACCTTACAGTTTTCCCAAACAATAGTCCTTGGAGTCCAAACCACTACAATGGGTATGGGTAATGGTTGGGGGGAATTGCTTTGTTTTATTCCATCATACTCTTTTTTTTTTTTTTTAAATATTTATTTATTTATTTATACAAGCACTGGGTACAAAATCAGGCCTCTCTTGAATCTCTCTTGTTTCTAGTCAGAATGCTTTGGGGCAGCATATCTGACTCTCACTCATCTTCTAAAATGAGGTGACGAGAAGACCACAGTGTTAATAATAAGGCTTAAAAGCATCATTACCTTTTCTAGGAACTCTTTTTCCATGTTTTGAACTTATTAATGTGACTATTATTAAAGTATACACAGATTTTTTTTTTTGTGGGACTCTTGCTGGCGGCCGGGGAATGAACTGGCACTGCAGAGGCTGCGGGCAGCCTCGCAACCCAGCGCTCAACCACTGCGCCATCAGGGGAGGCCCCACAGAATTATTTTTAATTTAGAATTTATTTGTATGGATAGTAGCCAAGTAGAGATGTAAGAGTGCCGTAGCAGATACGTGAGGTAGTCTTTTAAAAATACATATATGATTTGAAAAGTAAATTTCCTGAAAATCAAAAAAATCATGAAACTCTACAGAATTCTGTGGAATTGAAAAGTGGTAGTGTCCCTCTTCTGTGCCACAGTTAAACAGCAGCTACTGTTAAAGAGTCTGGTATATATCCTTTTAGACGTTATCTATGCATACAGAAATGTGTGTGCTTTTTGTTTTGTTTTAAAATGTAAATGAAGTAATTCTATGGACTCTTCTAATGTATTATTACCAAACACAAAAGCAATATATGAGCACCCAGTCCATAGGCTGTACTTTCCAATCACGTGAAACTCCCTAGTATCCCCAGAGGGTCTCCCAGCTTCCTTCTAGGCCTAACTTTAGCATATACGCAACCAGCTTTCCACTGAGGCAGTAAAAATGACTGCCATGCCAACATCCATTATCAGTTCCTGTACCTTTAAGCTATTTTTCTCTTTCTTCAATACCTAGCACAGTGCCTTACCCATTCCAGGCATTTAATAGGTATCTGTTAACAACCTTGGAAATGTGTATTTTAGTATCATATGACTCATTAAATTGGCAGAAGCATTAGATATTAAGGAACCATGTAAAGTCACCCAAAGTTGTCTAATGACTGAAGTTATGCCTTCTCTTTTGGAGAACTGAATTTTTTTCCTCTCTTTAAGGGATTATATTAGGGCCTTATTTTCCTGAGCTCTGCTGGCTAAATGTTTCCCTGAAATGGAGCAATGAAGTTTAGAACAATAGAAAGAAAGCACTGAGCATACATGTCAACTAAATATACTCTTAAATACACATTAGCCTTTCAAATATACTAACAAAGTAGTGACCTACTTTCCTGCAGAAAGTCAGGAATCAATTCTGTCTTCCTTTCTGGCTATGAATACTAGCACTGCCATTTATTAAATGTGTGACATCAGAAGATTCTCCTGAGCTTTAGTTTCTTCATGTGAAACAAGAAGAGAGAACAACACCTCTCTTGTCTAAGAATTAAATGAGATGACCTTTGTGAAAGTGTGTGTCAGACATGGAACAGGTATAAAATATAGTGGTTGAAACAGATCCTCTGGTGCCAGATTGCTTCAGTTCATATGCTAGCACTACTACTTATTAGCTGAATGACCTCAAGCAAATTACTTTACCTTTCACTATGCCACAGTTTCTTATCTATAACTTGGGCAAAGTAATTGGATTATTTTGAGGATTAAGTGAGATCATGTATTTAATATGGTTTTTGGCACTGATGGTTTAACGCATATTTATTGCTACTATTATGAGTGTAAGTCCTCCATAAAACTTTCCTTTCTTTTCCTCCCTTTTATTCTTTTCTTTGAGTCATGTAAATAACTTAAAGTAAGATTCCAAAGCCCTACTTTTTCTGGGCATAAAATGAGAAACGGAAAGACTAAAGGTTTCATATTACTAGGAACTGAATTGTGTCCTTCCAAAATTCATTTGTTGAAGCCTTAACCTCCCTAAGTGGCTGCATTTGGAGATAGGATCTTTGGGAAGCAATTACAGTTAAGTGAGGTCACAAGGGTGGCACTCTGGTCCTATAGGACTGATGGCTTTATAAGAAGAGAGAATTTTTTCTCTTCCTTCTATGTGAACATACAATGAGAAGACTGTAGACTTGTTTGTAAGTCAAGAAGCAAACACTCTCCAGAAAATGATCCCACTGGACTTTGATCTAAGAATTCAGTCTCCAGAACTGTGAGAAAATACATTTCTGTGGTTTAAGCCACCCAGTCTTTGGTATTTTCCTATGGCAGCCTGAATAGACTAAGACATGTCGTTTCCGTGAATCTTCAAATTGGCTTCTTGAAGTTATTTCTTTTTTTCACAAGTTTGCTCTCTTTCTACTGTAGTATTTCACAAGTAGAGGATGATACTTCATGATCTTTAGTATACACAAAAATTGTAATGAACTGAGACAGATGACAAGAGAGTAAAGATCTTGATAATCAAGCCGGGATCTTTGGTTTGACTACAGTTCTCCCAACTCAATCTGACTATGAAAAGAAAAAAAATCTTGCATTGCTGGGCCGATGCTGACACTATACAGGTAGGAGACTGTGCAAATGAGGTGCCTGAGCAAAAGCTCATTATTTTCATCATAACTATTACTAAAAGTCAAATCACAACATACACCTACAGAATAAAAGTGAATCGTATCATCTTTTAAAAAATAAGCAAATGATTTCTTTCACAAATTGCCTTCCAAGGTTTACAGAGGAGGAAGTTTTGGAACAGATATTAAGTAACTTCCCCAGATAATGCAGTTAAACTGATAAAGCTGGGGTTTCAGTATAGGAAGGCTGGCTTTAGATTTGTACTCTTTATTTTTTTATCCTGGTTATTCATCATTGTTGTGGGGAAGAATTGGGTGTAGGCCAGAGGTGCAGGGGGTGAAAGAATTCACCAGAGACAGAGTGGAGAACACTGCTAAAGGAAGCAGTGGGTGAGACAGGATAGGTCTGCTGCCTTGATTTGTACTCTTTAAAACATTGCAAAATTGGGCCTCCCTGGTGGTTGACTGCAGCACTGTGGAGCTGTCCACAGCTCCTGCAGTGTGGGTTTGATCCTGGCAGGCTGGGGAGATACCACATGGTGAGGCAGACCTCTCTGTCTCGCCCACTGCTCCCCTCAGCAGTGTATTTCAGTCGGTCTGCCTGTTTTTTGTTTTTTTTTTAAAGATTTATTTATTTATACATATAAGCACTGGGTACAGTCAGAAGCACGGGAGGGTGAGAGAATTCACGAGAGCCAGAGCGGGGAACAGAACAGGCAGGCTGACGAAATACACTGCTGAAGGGAGCAGTGGGCGAGACATGAGAGGCCTGTTGCGCCATGTGGGACCCTCACTGGTGTAGCCGGGGATCGAACCGGTACTGCAGAGGCTACGGGCAGCTTCACAGGCCAGCGCTCAACCGCTGCGCCACCAGGGGAGGCCCCAGTTTGCCTGTTCTGTTCGCTGTTCTGTCTCTGGTGAATCCTCTCACTTTCCCCGCACATCTCGCCTGTACCCCAGTTCTTGTATGCGTGAATAAATAAATCTTTAAAAAAAATTGCAAAATCCACTAGCAGAGATAGAGATGATCCCAATAGTTTTACAGTGAGCCAAGTAAAATGGAAGAAAAAAATTTTTTTAAGATTTATTTATTCGTTCGTTTATTTATTTATTTATTTATTTATTTATTTATAAGAACTGGAGTACAGGCCAGATGCATGGGAGGGTGAGAGGATTCACTAGGACAGAGCAGGGAGCAGAACAGGCAGATGACTGAAATATACTGCTGAGGGGAGCAGCGGGCGAGACAGGAGAGGTCTGCTCACCATGTGGGTTGCTCTGAGGCTGGTGGGGATCAAACCCGCACTGCAGAGGATGTGGACAGCTTCACAGCGCTGCCCTCAACCGCCTGCACCACCAGGGGAGGCCCGGAAGAAAAATTTGAAAAACTTTTTCCTATTTCTTTGCAGGGCATCTGTAGGGTAAGGAAAAATGTCAGGCTTTTCTGCCCTCCCGCCATCAGGATAGATGATGGATCCTTGTCCTGAATGCATGCCTGATGGCGGGCACCTGGAATAGGGTGTGGGCATAGATAGATGGGATTCACCTGGGCTGAGACTGGGCTTTTAAGGGCGGCGTCACGGGGACGCCAGCAGAAGCCGGAAAGAAGAGCCGAGAAAGAAGTAGCAGAACCCAAAAGAGAAGCCGAGAGAGAAGCAGAGAAGCAGAAGCAGAGATCACTGGAGAGCCCAGATAGAGTGAGGATTTGCTGGGGGCTGGGAGGACTGCCAGCGCCCTTGCCTGCTGTGTACCTGGTAAATCCCAATAAAAGACCTTGCAAAAGCCACTGAGGACTCTGACTCCTCCTTTACCCGGTCTGTTGGATCAGAAAACCTGCACCGTGTCCATTCCTGCCACTACAGCATCAAAATGAACAGAAGTCCTCCCAAAATCTAACACAATGAACACCAATTCCCAACAACAATGCCTAACAGAATATCTTTTATAGCCAGTAGTTAAACCAGTTAATGTAGAAACACTAGATGTGTTCTCAATTAAATCATTAATACATATAAAGTTGCCTGCTCTTACCATAATTATTTAACATAGTTTAAGGAATTCCACTGCAATAGAAGTGCAACAGAAATAAGAGACACATGTTAAAAAAAAAAATAGAAGATTAGGGTGTCCCTGGTGGTGCAAGGGGTTAAGTCTCAGCACTATGAAGCTATAAAGCTACTGCAGTTCTATCCCCAGCCAGCCAGGGAGCTAACCCACATGGAGCAGCAGACCTCTCCTGTCTTGCCTGCTGCTCCCCTCAGCAGTGTATTTCAGTAGATTCACTGTTTTGTTTCCCACTCTGTCTCTGGTAAATCCTCTCACCCCCTGAATCTCTGGCCTGAACCCCAGCTCTTGTATACATAAATAAATCTTTAAAAAAAGATTACATGAGTATTATTTACAAATGACTTACTTATAAAACTTAAGAGACTCAATAAAATAAACATAAAAATCAATAATTCTTCTACATACCAGCAGTAAAATCTCAGAAAATATATTAGAAAAATTCTCATTAATAACATAGCAAAATATGACTCAAAATAGCTTTACCTAGATGAAGAAAACTACTTTGTTGCAGTAATTCATTATCTAGGAATAAGGAAAGAGAACTCCAAAAATTTATAATAGATTTAAAAATATTTAAATGTTAGAAAAATTTAAATATTCAATAGTAGGAGAATGTTATGTAAACTATAGTACACACTTTAATCAAATCTTTAAAACAACCATTAAATATTGTTAAGGATTATTTCATGATGTGGAAAATGGCTAAAAATACTCTAGTGAAAAAAAAAGGCTATCAAATTTTTTATTTTTTATAAGATATTGATTTTGTTAATACTGGTATTTTTCTTTGGGTAGGCAATTTTTCACAGTCTTCTTAAGTTACCTTCACTCCCACCCCCAACTTACATGACATTAAACTTAAAATTTTTTCCCTCATTATTGGTTGTCATTTTCTCTTGCTCATATCCCTGGTTCTCCTACTCTCATCACTCCAGCTGATCTATAGGCAATTTCATCCACTCCAATGGCTTTAATCTTCCTATATGTTAAGCTGCCTAACCTGTTATTTTCCCATAACTCATTTCTCCTCCTTTGTAAACTATGCTAGCTACCTTGGTACCACCTATGCCTGTAATTTCCATTATCCAAAATTTCTTTTGTTCCTTGAAATCCTACCATTTCAGCCTCTTAAATATGAATTAAAATCATTGCCTCATCTCCATCTTAGATGCTGCACTTTAAATTGAGACATTCTCCTTTCACTAGGACAAATGCAATCAACTGACTGGTCTTAATCTCTTCATTCTATCATTAGAGTCATCAGGTTGATCATTCTAAAATGCAATACTGATTACCTCTCTCCATTATTCATTGTTTATGTATCTGTTGTGATGTCATGAAGGTTCAAACAGGAAGAGAGGCTTGTTCTGCAAAGGTTAATTTAGTCACTGCTCACCTAAGCTTCCCCACCTGCCTTTTCCATTGGGAGACAGGGGAAGCAGCTAACTAAAGGAACAGTTGAAATGAAAAAGGAAGTTCACCAGGAATGCATGATGACAATTTAGGCCTAACAAGCTACTGGATTTTGTTTACAAATGTGGTCTTAATCAGATCAGAGTCAGTAAGCTTCTCCCCATACCCAGGCTCTGCCTGCTATGGATCTTCTAAAGGTTCTAGGCAGTTCTCCCAGTGTTGCCCACAGAAACTATTTTATCTTTCTGGCCCTTACCTCTGATTAACCTACCTTTTGTTCTTTGCTGTGCATTTGACACTTAAAATAATCTCCTTCTTCTGTACACTAAGTAGTCCTAAACCTATGTCCCCGCTTAGGACAATCCCCTAAACCTTCACTATCCTAACTGAATGAAACATCAAGTCTATTTGGGATGTAATGCATACAGGTTTTGCAAGACAGCAAGACAAAATGAGCATTTTCCCCCTATAGCCATTACAGCAGTCTCTGCAGAAAATATTAGACACAGACTTTCCCAGTATATAGTAGTTACTACAGTAGCTGGGAAGGTAGTAGACAGATGTTAGTGATGGTCAATCATGCAGGGCAGGAGGCCAGAGATAAAGTCTGCCAGAGACTTACGGTTTTTCTCTGTATATAAAGAGATGTGCAGGGGGGAAACATCCTCTTCTTAGCAGGACACAGTTATGTCAGCAAGTGACAACTGGAACTGCTGCAATCACTAGGTAACCTTGAAGGGAAGCCTGTTCACATGATGAAGACAGTTGAATAGAAAGACTGTAAGGACTTAGGTTTTTTTATGATGTTGGGGAACCATCCTATACTGTCTTGCTTCTGGTTGACTCCACATGTGAGAGGACAGATATTACTTTTGGAGCCACCAGCAGATTCAGCATTCACTGTAATCTATTACACTTACTCATATCTATTTGTGCCAGTAACTTCTTTCCTTCATCTAACAATATACTCATTTTAATCTTCTAAGGGTATAAACCAAAACCAATTAGGACTAAGCTGATTGTAATGCCTACTCTTAAAGGAACCTGTCACTTCAAAATGTTTTAAGTTGTATTATCACCTTCTTGCAAATTATCCCAAAATAGAAAAGGAAAACCTCAAAGAAAGGGAAGCAAGTACAAATAAATTTATAGTAAATTACAAAAGTTAGGTTGTTGGTAAGGAGATTTTTAAGCCCCAAATGTTGTGATACAAACCCCAATTGCTGTTACATAGGTCTCTGATATTTTTTTATTTGAAAAGAAAAAAGGTAGGTCAGTAACAGTAAAGTAAGCTTTATTTATTTATTATTATTATTATTTTAAAGATTTATTTATTTATACAAGTACCGGGGTACAGGCCAGATGCATGGGAGGGTGAGAGGATTCACCAGAGACAGAGCGGGTAACGGAACAGGCAGACACTGCTGAGGGGAGCAGCGGGCGAGACAGGAGAGGTCTGCTGCACCATGTGGGATTCTCGCCAGCCAGCGGGATCGAACCCACACTGCAGAGGCTGTGGACAGCTTCACAGTGCGGCGCTCAACTGCCTGTGCCACCAGGGAGGCCCCTATTATTATTTTTTAAAAGATTTATTTATTTATGCATACAAGAACTGGGGTACAGGCCAGAGATGCGGGGGTGAAAGGATTCACCAGAGACAGAGTGGGGAACAGAACAGGCCAACTGAATGAAATACACTGCTGAGGGGAGCAGTGGGCGAGTCAGGAGAGGTCTGCTGCGCCATGAGGGTTGCCCCCTGGCTGCAGATTGAACTCTTGCTGGAGTGGCTGTGGATGGCTTCATAGGCTGCATCTTAACCCCTTCCGCCACCAGGGAGGCCCATAAGCTATACTTATATTTGCCTCAAAATAGTAGGAGAAAAGGCATGTTGTATGATACCTAAAATTTTTTCACTACAAAAACTTTCAAATGAATGAAAAATTAAAAGTATAATGAACACTCATGTACCTTCCATGGAGGTTTAACTGTTAATATTTTGCCATTTTGGTTTAATTTATATAGGTAAGTATTTTTATTCTGAATTTTTTTTAAAGATTTATTTACTTATGCATACAAGAACTGGGGTACAGGCCAGAGGTGTAGAGGGTGAGAGGTTTCACCAGAGACAGACTGGGGAGCAGAACAGGCAGACTGACTAAAAACACTGCTGAGGGGACCAGCGGGTGAGGCAGGAGAGGTCTGGTCTGCTTTGTCATGTGGGTCACCTCCCTGGCCAGGGATCGAACTCGTGCGGCAGTGGCCACGGATAGCTTCATAGGCTGCCTCTTAACCCCTTGCGCCACCAGGGAGGCCCCCCTATTCTGAATATTTTAAAGTAACTGCAGACATCATGATCAGAGTCATATTATATTAGCCTTGGTTTTCTCTTTTTTCTTTTTTAAAGATTATTTATACAAGAACCGGGGTACAGGCCAGATGTGCGGGAGGGTGAGAGGATTCACCAGAGACAGAGCGGTTAACAGAACAGGCAGACTGAATGAAATGCACTGCTGAGGGGAGTAGCGGGTGAGAGAGAAGAGGTCTGCAGTGCCATGGGAATTCCCGCCAGCCGGCCGGGATCAAACCCGCACTGCAGAGCCTGTGGACAGCTTCACAGTGCGGTGCTCAACCGCCTGCGCCACCAAGGAGGCCCCTAGCCTTGCTTTTCAATATCTTCTTTTCTAAATATATTAAATAAAAGCCCCTTTTCATTGTAAGGATTTTATGAAATCCCTAAAAAGATTAACGAAAAAATAATTATACCCATGTTGTTTGAAAGCAATACTTTCAATGTAAGAGAAAAGAGGTTTAACTGTAAAATCAAAGACATTAATAAAACCCCTGAAATATTAACTTTGAATTATAATCATTAGTATTCTTGATTTTTTTCCTCAAAAATAAGACACACATACACACACACACACACACACACACACACACACACACTGTCCACTATAAAGGTCAAGTAACATTAAGAAATAATAGCACTATAGCAAAGAACTCTCCTAGTAATCTTTGTTATGGACTCTAAATACCATATCCTATTAAGAGAAATCAAGGCTTGTTGGAGGTATGGATGATTTCAGGACTCAGGCAGGAAAATATATAAGACTACTAAAAAATCTTGGTTTTGACAGCAAGGAAATTCTAAAAGACTAAAGAGGTCATAGCAAAAGAACATATGCGCCAACATGAAGGGGCCCAATGACCAAAGATGAGACAATTAGAGTATCACAGAACATGATGACTTAAATTGAAACACCATAAGTGTTTCACATAAGTTCCTACTGAAATTTGTAAGTGCCCTCTCTTAGCCCAGAAGCAAGCAACAAATTACCATAGGGGTATGCAGGCCATCAACTCCTTATTCTGAAAATGGTAATTAAGGAAAGAATTAAGCATTTATCTTGTTTTATGGATAAAACTATATATTGGGGTAACTAGCCCCAGTTGATAAGTAAAGATCTGCTTTATAGAAGAATTACAGCTAAATGCATTTAGAAATCATGGGGCATGTAGAAACTCATCATTTGCAACTTGCAGTTAATGACTCAAGTAATAATTATTCATATTTCATGAAAGGTTGATGAGGGTCTTTAAAAGGAAGGTAGCAACCATTGCCATGTGAACTCACTGATCAAACCTTAGAATCAGTATAGTATAAGTGATAGTATATGTCTCCTGAAATCATGCAACCTGAAGTACAGTTGTCCTTTGAATAACATGGGTTTGAACTGTGAAGGTTCACTTATATGTGGACTTTTTTTCAATTAAAAAATAATTTACTGGTTGTTGATCAACATTTCTTTTTTTTTTTAAAGTTTTTTGTTTTTTAAAGATTTATTTATTTATTTATACATTCAAGCACTGGGTACAGTCAGAAGTGCGGGAGGGTGAGAGAATTCACCAGAGCCAGAGTGGGGAGCAGAGCAGGCAGAAGGACTGAAGTACACTGCTGAGGGGAGCAGTGGGCGGCGGGAGAGGTCTGCACGCCATGTGGGACCCTCCTCCAGTGGTCGGGGAGCAACCGGGGATCGAACCCAGCACTGCAGAGGCTGCGGGCAGCTTCGCAACCCAGCGCTCAACCGCTGCGCCACCGGGGAGGCCCAACATTTCTTGATTGATGTTTTAGTTTTAGTTTATTTTCTCGACTTTAAAATATGCTTAATAACATTTTTTCTCTAGCTTACTTTAAGAATACAGTATATGGGGCCTCCCTGGTGGCACAAGGTGTTAAGCACCGCACTATGAAGCAATCTGCAGCCTCAGCAGCACGAATTCAAGCCTGGGCTGGCCAGGGAACAACCCACATGTAGCGGGAGAGACAGGAGAGGTCTTCTATGCCATGTGGGTCACCTCCCTGGTGACAGAACAGTTAAATGGAGAATATGAACCAACTATAATGCATGGATCTTGTTTAGATTCTGATCTGAACAAACCAATGCAGGGCCCTCCCTGGTGGTGCAAGGGGTTAAGCACAGCACCATGAAACAATCTTCAGCCTCTATAGCATGTGTTCGACCCTTGGCCGTCCAGGGAGCAACCCACATGGCGCAGCAGACCTCTCCTGACTCGCCTGCTGCTCTCCTCAGCAGTATACCTCAGTAGATCTGCCTGTTCTGTTCCCCACTCTGTCTCTGGTGAATCCTCTCACCCTCCTGCACCTCTGGCCTGTACCCCCCAGCTCTTGTATATATAAATAAATAAATCTTTTAAAAAAATGAACCAACCAATGCAAAAATACATTTTTGAGCTACCTGAGGAAATTTCAATACAGACTGGATGTTGGAGGATCTAGGAATTGCTGTTAATACTAATTTTGTTAGATGCGATGATGATGATGTGGCCATATGAAAAAGATAACCACCACCTTTTAAAGAGATGTAGTCCTAAGTATGGAGGGTGAAACAACCCGATGGCTACGTTTTCTTGAAAATATTTCATACATAGGGGCCTCATATATTTCATACATAGGTGGCACAAGGGGTTAAGCACAGCACTGTGAAGCTATCCGCAGCCTCTACAGCAGGAGTTTGACCCCTGGCCGGCCAGGGAGCTACCCATATGGCGCAGCAGACCTCTCCTGTCTCACCTGCTGCTCCCCTCAGCAGTGTATTTCAGTGGATCTGCCTGTTCTGTTCCCCACTCTGTCTCTGGTGAATCCTCTCACCCCTGGCACCTCTGGCCTGTACCTCAGTTCTTGTATACATAAATAATGAATAAATACAATTATTCCATACATAAAAAATGGTCAGTGGGGATAGACGCAAGTTCAGTAAGGATTGATGACTACTGAGATTAGGTACTAGGCATAAGAGGATTCAGGATACTGTTCTTTATACTTTCAGTATTTTTGAAATGTTATAAACTTTTTTAAAGATTGAAGAGAAATAGCTATCTTAAGACACAAAATCTGAACAGAAGTTGAAAAAATGTATTTTCATTACACCATCATTTAAAAACAAATGTGAAACTATTTTAAGTTGACTTCTCAAATAAGATGTTCTTATCCACCCACATTAGCTTTTTTGTGTCTTTTGAGTGTACCACTGCATATTTTTTGCCAATGAATTTCAACACAGTTAAAGGATAAGTTACCTGTTGTCAATAATCAGCACACTGGAGGGTGGAATCCCCAAGACGTCGCAGCTCTGCAAAAGCTCTTTTTTACGAATCTCCCCTTGATTGTAGTAATTTCCTAAGGATAACAAATATATAGTGATAAGTTTCTTTAAAAGTGAAACTATCTATTCACTTATTCTTATCTTGCTCACTAAAGGAATTAAGCTACTTGAAAAATTTGTGGTTATGATAAAAAGTTGAAGAAAATACAGTACTAAGATTACTCTCAGATATTCCTGTGAAGCTACCAGTAGCACAGATCTTTTGAATCACCATTCAGTTCTTTCCCATCTCTATAGTTACCATGTTTGTTGGTTTGCATTTTAGTCACATTGTAGGCAGCATGGTGTATCACCAAATGCAACTGATTTAGGATTGACTCTTGTAAAACCACTCATAACAAGAAGTGGGGTTCCTGCCACACTATTAATTTGGACTCCTTTATATTGAAAAAAAAAGTCCTGAAATATTTGTTACATACTTATTTTAAAAAGAGGCAGCATCCTGAATATTATAGGAAAATGCCCAGGCATCATTCAGGAAAATATACTCCTTTGAAGAGCTTAGCAATTCTAGTATGATTGTGGGGGATCTCAACCACACTGGCACCCCAAATAGATTAGTCTTTATTTTCCTATTATACATTTAAGAATAGTTCTGGTAAGTACAATTCATCTGTATCTTTACAAATATTATACAATGAAGCTTTGTTACCACTTAACTTGCACTTATATGTGCAAATGTCTAATATACTACTTAATTAAATTTTGTAGCAGATAATTGCTTGTGTGATTTGTGCACATAACTTTTCTGAGCCAGTCTCTCCACTTAAAAGCTGTGAACAGAAGTTGAAAAAAATCCTTAGGCTTTCCTGGGGATTAGATGATAATATGTGAAAGTTCTTTTCTCAGTTTCTTTACCTTTACCTTCCTCATACTCTTCTTCCTTTCTTCCTGAATTTCAATTCAGTTTCATAAACCAGATCAGATGACATTTCCTGTGGGAAAGCCTTCTCCTAATTTCCCTGGCAAATAGTCACTTCCAGTATTCTGTTCCTAAGTATAAACATTTCTCCATGATTGGATTATTAATTTCCTAAATGTCACTGACTTTAAAAGTCATGGTCTCACTCAACTTTGGTGTCCAGCACACTGTAGGCACTCATGCAGGACTGAACAAAGAGAGGTCCACTTACTGTCCCAGATATCTTAGAGAAAAACTCCTTTGTGAATCCTTTAAACTTTGGCAGGGTTTTCTCCAGTGCTAGTTTTGAACTGTTTGAACCCAGTTAGTAAAGCCATTATATTATATCCAACAAAGGGATGAACCCCCTAAAAAGGGATTCCCCCCTTTTTTTTAAAATCAGATAGAGACTTACAGATTATGGACATTACATTTTAGTTTCCTCCATTCCCATACGCATACCCTCTTTTACTTTGTTCCAAAGTTATTTGATCTTTGGCGACAGAGTCTAATATACTAGTGATGTGATTATTAAGGTAAGATGCTGTGCACATCAGACTCATTAGGGTTTAAGAAACTACTTAGAATTTGGTCTGATGTGCTCATGGAGGTTTTTACTGCTCTGTGTTTGAATTAAGGATTTAGGAATATTAAGGATTTAGAAATATACAAATAATGGGAGCATATGTTTCAAAAGTTTTTACAAATAGGAAAATGTGACCAAAAAGTTTGGAGGTCATTTTTCTAGAAAACAAAATCAGTGGAATGTAGATTTATTTATATAGAACTACATCACATGTGTATAAACTCATGCAAATGGTATGCTTAGTGGTCTTTTGTCTTCAAATAACATACTTCTCAGTAATAATTAGCAATCATAATCACATCTGATAGAATTTAGTCACTTTGTAAAGACCCACATTTACAAACCACAATGAATAAAGGTATAGTTTTAATTTAAAAATTTAATTTATTCATTCTAAATAGGCAAAGAATTTGCATAAAAACAGGAACAAATTATATATATAGCAAAGAGAAAAAGTCCCTCTCCTGTTCCTTTGGTTATCCAGACCTCAATTTTTTTATTTAAGATTTTATTTATTTTTGTGTAGAAGAACTGGGGTGTAGGCCAAGTGGGGGTGGTGGTGAGAGGATTCACCAGAGACAGTGTGGGGAGCAGAACAGGCAGATCTACTAAATACACTGATGAGGGGAGCAACAGGCGAAACAGGAGAGGCCTGCTATGCCATGTGGGTTAGCTCCCTGGCCAGGATTGAACTCAAGCCATTGCGATGGGCCTTTGCGGGGGTGGTAGCACTGAGACTTAACCCCTAGGCAACCAGGGAATCCCCAGACCTCTATTTTGGAAGTTTTAACTTATCAGAATTGAATTTATGATATTGGTAATCAAGGCATTGTGTTTTGAATACCTGGTGTTCTACTAATTTCATGAATCTGAAGAAATTCCTTAAGTTTCTGGAATGCTAGCAAGATTTTTCCCTGAACACGACCAAGCTATTCTAAAATGTAGGTGGAAGAAAAAGGGTGAACCATTTCTTAAATATAAAAGAGTGGTATTTCAGTTCTGTACTGGTTAGAATCTATGCAGGAAAACAGAAACTTTATCAAATATTGATATGTCCATCTGCTAAAATGGAATGCAAAGAAGTTGATGCATAACTGATGGAGGGTTTTAGGGTGAAACAGGGAACCTTGAGTGAATCAACCCAGAGATTAGAGACAGCAAGAAGAAACTACTAATCCTAAGGTGGAGAGATAAAAGGGGGTAGTATTAGTAGAGTCCAAAGGTCTTGGTTCCTCAAAGGAAGCTGAACCAAAAGATCCCAACCCTTTTCCATTAAAATGTATCCACAGAACTCAGTTGGAGAAACCATCCTTTAAAAATGAGGTCAGAATACAAAAATGCACAAAGCATTTGAACAGACATTTCTCCAAACATATACTAATGGCCTGTAAGTGCATGAAGATCATTAGGGAAATGTAAGTCAAAACCACAATGATGTATCATTTTTACATCCACTATAATGGCTATTGGAAGAAAACTAAAAACCAAAGTAAAACAAAAATGGAAAACTGTAAGTGTAGAGGAGGATATGGAGAAACTAGGACACTTGTGCATTGTTGGTAGGAAGAGAAAAATGGTCAGCTGCTGTGGAAAAGTTTAGTGATTTCTCAAAAATTTAAGCATAGAATTTCCAGATAATACAGCATTTCTACAGCTAGTTATTGTTCATAGCAGTAGTATTCACAATAGCCTAAAAATGAAGACAACAATCCAAATGTCTATAAACAGGTGAATGAATAAATAATGTGGCGTATACATACAATGGGGTATTACTCAGTTATAAAAAGGAATGAAGTTCTGATAATGCTACAGTATGGACGCACTTTGAAAATATTATGCTAAGTGAAATAAGTCAGACATAAAAGGACAATTACCAATTTCCATACCAGAGTGGAACATGTTATAACTGATGAAACTATATTGACATCAAAAGTCCATAGTTTGATAGAAGAAAGTGAAAATCAAAATCAACAAAAAACTATGAACCAGAGACACTCTATGGGGGGTGGGTGGTGGGGAGGGGAGGGATTGGGGTCAAAATAAGGGGGTTGCAATTGTATGGGGAATATAAAAATAAAATTTATTTAAAAAAAAAGAAAGTCCATAGTTTGGGCCTCCCTGGTGGCACAGCGGTTGAGCACTGGGTTGGGAAGCTGCCCGCAGCCTCTGCAGCACCGGTTCAATCCCTGGCCACCGGGCGAGGGTCCCACATGGCACGCAGACCTCTCCTGCGGCCCGCTGCTCCCCTCAGCAGTGTACTTGGGTCCTTCTGCCTGTTCTGCTCCCTGCTCTGGCTCTGGTGAATTCTCTCACCCTCCTGCGCTTCTACCCAGTGCTTGTATAAATAAAAAATAAATCTTAAAAAAAAAAAAGTCCATAGTTTACATTCAGCTCACTCTTGATGTTGTACATTGAGTTTAGACAAATGTATAATGACATGCATTCACCATTATAATATAATAGATTTTCATTGCCCTAAAAATTCTGTGCTTCCCTTCTCCTCCTGGTAACCATTGAAAATTTAATTATCTCCAGTTTTGTCTTTTCCAGATTTTCACATAACTACATATAATATGTAGCTTTTCTGATTGGATTCTTTTGCTTAGAAATATTCATCTAAGTCTTCTCCATGATTTTTCGTGGTTTGACAGGTAATTTTTTTTTTAGCAATGAATATTACTTCATTATATGGATGTAGCAGTTTATCTATTCATCTACTGAAGGACAGTTTGCGTGCGTCAAAGTTTTGACAATAATGAAAAAAGTTGCTGTGAACAGCTTTTCCTGTCAACGTAAGTTTTCAACTCCTCTGGGTAGAGATCAAGGAGTATGGTCCTTGAATGGTATGGTAAGAGTATGTTTAGTTTTGCAAGAAATTGCTAAACTGGGCCTCCCTGGTGGCGCAAGGGGTTAAGACACAACCTACGAAGCTATCCGAAGCCACTGCAGCACAAGGAGATACCCACATGGCACAGCAGACCTCTCCTGACTCACCCACTGCTCCCCTCAGCAGTGTATTTCCAGTTGATCTGCCTGTTCTGTTCCCCACTCTGCCTCAGGTGAATCCTCTCACCCCCCACACGTCTGGCCTTTACCCCAGTTCTTGTATGCATACATAGCATTCTAAAATGGCTATACCATTTTGCATTTCTACCATCAATGAATTGAGTGTCTGTTTTTCTACACCCTTACCAGCATTTGGTGTTCTTAGTGTTCTGGATTTTAGCCACCCTAATATGTGTGCAGTGCACACAGATTTTTAAAATTTTTGCTAAATGAAAAATTAACATTAAGATGAAAAGAATATAGAATAGTATAAATTGTAATTTTTGTGAAAAATCTGTATGGAAAAAAGAACTGGACACACAACCAAATGGGAAACGAGATCATGGGCATTTGAAAAAAATTTTTATTGAGGAATACTTTCACATACCACAAAATTCACCCATTACATATGTACACTGCAACCACTTCATTTAGACAATTGCGCAATTGTCACCATGATCCAGAATCATGGTCAATTTTTGTTTTCTCTTTTGGTCTTTTCTGTATTATCTGAATTCTTTGAAAAGCCCCTTTACTGAAAAATTTGGGGGGTTAAGCTACAAAACTACCTAAAAAATTACTTTATAGTGTAATGATCTGAACCTATATCTTCAAATTGACATATGCTTCCTTCTACCATAAAACGGATTTTAAATAAAGTCCTTTGCTATAGTCAGAAATAAAACATTATAGGGTTAACCATATACAACAGATTCTGTTGGGTGTATACAGCAAGATCATTATTCTTGATCCTTCTGCAAATAAAAAGCTTCCAAGGATAATAAACACAGTCGCAATTCTCACCGCACATATGAGGTAACTGAATGTATAAACAGATATGAGTTCTCTAGTGCTCCTCTATCCTGCTATCAGAGAGTGGAGTAAGACAGTCGCGGACTGCCACTCCTCAAACAACTCACCTGGTAAGCTAGCTGCTACTGTCATCAAGGCTGGGACCACCGATTCTCTGTGAAGTGCCCAGAGAAAGGCCCGGTGCATTCATTTTGTTCCTACAACACAGAACCCTTACAGAAGTGCATCGACATAGCTAGGTACCTAAATCCCCTTTACAGCCCCGGCTCCCAGGGCCCCGCCTACAGCCTCCTACCTGCTGAGAAGCAGAGCAAGGACATCCGGTGCCTCAGGCGGGCCAAGCCTAACACAGTGGGAGCAAAGAACATGGCTTCGTCGTCGGGGTGCGCGATCACCAGGAGGGTCCGAGTTCCGCCTCCCAGCAGGCCAGCCTGCTCTTGACTCTTCATTCGTTCCGAGGCGTCCCAAACCCAGAGGAAACCCCATGCCAGGACCAAGGCGGCCACCAAACCCAGGACCCCCACCACTTCCATGTGCCAGCGGCACCGCGACTGCGCAGTAGGGAAGATGCCGCTGACGCCGACTCCGGCGGGAAAACTGCAGTCGCGGAAATTGCGTTCCGAGTCTCAGTCAGTCCTACGGACCGGCTGCAGTGGCTCGAGGCAGAAAACGTCGAGTTCATGCGGTAGCTTTACACAGACGCCTCCCATCACGTCTTTTACGAATTCTCTCCACGCTATGCAACATTAAGTCCTGTTCCTGCTCGATTTCAGAGCCGAACCGTTAAACCTTCACTGTACAGTTTGCTAACCTTGTCCTGTGTTAACACTACAACGGGTTTAAAACAGCCCTCGCATCTTTAGCAAGCGTTCTCTCCTAGCTTCACCATTTTATAACTCATCTCTTCAACCGCGGGATTTTCCCGTAATTACATGATTAGACCATCCCTTACCCGGAGGAGGCACCGACTTTGTCTTCCCGTCTTAATTTGGGGACGTGGAATGGTGGCTTCTCTAAAGTTAAAGCATGCGCTTACAAAGAACCGCGAGGTCACTTCAGCAGAAGAGGCTCGGCGGGCTCTCGGTACTCGCCAGGGCCACAGGCTCCTCGGTCGAGAGACTTTAGATTAAGGACCGACATCACGAGCACATCAGCCTCGCCAGACACTTCGCGAAGTCCCGGTGCGAATTACAGCCGGAGCCCTGACAATACCGGGTAGGTGGCCGCGCACGCCTCTGGCCCCGCGCGTGGGGGCTCAGGCGCCCTTCCCGCAGTCGCGGGCCCCGGAAGGCCGCCGCAGTCCCGCCGCGCCGCGCCGCGCCGCGCCGCGCCGCGCCGCAGAGGGGTCGCAGGGCCAGACCCTAGCTTTATCCCATTTTCTTTCCCACGCCCGGTGGAAGACCCCGGGGGCAACGGGAGCCGGTGGACGGCCCAGCCCGGGTGCGCGATGGCGGCGCGCTGGCTCCGGCCGAGCGCGGCGCTGCCCGGGTCCGACTCCGGTCGAGGGGACCGCCACCGCCAGACCGAGAGAGGTGTGGGGACCCGGCGCCGGGGAACCCTGGCAGCTCCGCCAAGGTAGGAGCTACGCTCGGCCAGCGGAGGGAGTCGGTCTCTTAACCTCCGGAAGGAGGAGGAGCCGGCACCGGAGCCGCCTTAGCCGCGGCCGCCCGGGCTGGGGGGAGGGAGAGGGGTTGAGTCAAGATGGCGGCCAAGGTGGCGAAGCAGCAGCGGCGGCGGCAGCGGCTGCTGGAGTGAGCTCCCGGCTCGCCGCGCCGAGCGAGGTCCCCGGGTGGGGACGCGCGCCAGGGCCGCGTCCTGCCCCTCAGACCGGGGGGCGCGCCGCCGTCCACGCTCCGCCAGCTCCCGGTGAGTAGGCCCGGGCGCTCGCTGCCCCGGCCTCCTGGCCACCGCTCGCCCCGGGGTTTCCGAGGCTCCCCCGGCACTGGCTGCCGGAGCGGCTTCTCCGCCGGGCGAGGGCCGTCGCGGGCCCGGCTAGCCGGGACCCGCCCCAGCCGCCCGGCCTCTTCCCCTCGGCCGCCCAGGGGCGAGTCGGGCGCGGCGGGGAGCTTGGGCTGGGCGAGTGGAGGAGGCTTTTGGAGTTTGGAGGAAGAATGGGCTGCGGCCGGGCCGGGGCCGGCTGCGAGCTGTCCTGTGGGGAGGGGGTGTGGGGCGTGCGGTGCCTGAGGGCCGAAGAGGGAGACTGGGAGCGCCCGGGACCCCGGGTGGGGCCGGCACAGGTGGCGGGCCTGGGCTCGCTGTGAGACGGAGTTGGTGACGGTCTCTGGAGCGTGGAGGGTTTTGGGGAGGGTGACAGCGATGGGTAAGCGCGTGAAGAGCAAACTAGTTCACCTTTCTAAGCAAAGCACTTTGGGGTGTAATGGCGAAGGGTGGGTAGCGGGGGAAATAGCAAAGATCGGCACCGTATACCTCTGCCGTTTATTATTGGTGTTTTCATGTGCGAAGCCAATGAGTGCACCTTTTGTGGGGGGCGGGGGGGAAGAGGGATTTGAGAAACTGTAATTGAGGAATCAGTAATAGTGAAGGGGAGACGGAATTCTTCACGTTAACTGGATACGTATCGTGTTGGTGGGAATAAGTGGTATTTATGAAAAGTGTTTACTCAGGAAGTGTCATTTTTCTTTTTCTGATAATGCATACCACAGTGCCGCTTCTACAGAGTTAACCTTGGAGAGTAGTGGTATAAGTAATCCTAATCTTTGGGATTAGTATATTCACTTGCATTAGATTTGCTTCCCTAATTATATCCCAATTATATTGAAATTTACATTCCTTATGAGCACCCTGGTGAGGCAACGATGGGAGGCAGAACTTGACAGTGTGCAAAGAGCAGCAGGCCTGGGATTTTAAAATGCCTACAGATATTCGTTCGTTCAACACATCTCGATCAGTAGCTGCTGCTGTTGGGTCACATGTGATTTTCCCTGTGGATATTGAAGAGTCGATGTCATTTAATTTTTAGTAATTTTTTGAAAATGTTCCATGTCTCCTTTCATAATGATATTTATTGAATGAACCAACTTGCTTAAACTCAGAAACAGACCAATTTTAGAATCTGATTTAGACAGGGGTAAAAATGACAAGAAATAACCACAAGTTGTTGGAGACATATTGTATCTTATTTTCCCATTATGTTATAATGCAGTGGAAGTTTATTTTAATATTTATAGTACACAGTTGCTTTGCCTTGCTTTAAGCACACCTGTTCATGGAAATCAAGGTTAAGACATACGCATACACATACATGAATAACATTCACATACATATATGAGAATGTGATTACTTGCAATACTAAAATACTCTCTCCTTTTACGAAAGGCTTACCATATGTCGAATTGCTCCCCTGAGGGAAAGATGATACAAAGTGTCCTGATTTTTTCTTTGACTGTTTGACACTTTGGAACATGATCAACCTTTCTGTGTTTCAGTTTCTTCAGCTATGATAATAGGAAAACCCCTGTCTTCCTCTAGTTGGCTGTTGTGAGCCTAAGAGTTAATAATTACTTTAAGCAGGTTGAAATTGCTTTAAGCAGGTTGAAAGGGTTATATATTTTTGTGACGGGGTAACAGCTCCTTTGTACTTCTGAAACACCTCTCACTCCACTTATACTTTCTACTTTGTGTTTAGGTGTTTATGTTCCTGTTATCTCCTGTTGAGGACAGGATAGCCCCTCTTTCATTTTATCTTTATATTTAAGGCATTGTGTGGGATTTCAGTTTTTAGTATAGGCTATTGACATGTAAATGTTTGTTGAATGAATAAATATAGGATTCTAATTAGAAAAATTAATTCATGTTACAACTTATCAGAATGCACCTGTTATCTGCTGTGATATATCTATGTAGCTGTGATTCTCTCCATGTCCTCTGGAGGAATACCTCTTTTTAACTGGGTATCTTACTAGATTTAATCATATAGTAAAACTTAAGTATTTGGCCTGCACTCATTTTTAAAAAAGCACAAAATACTTGGTTAACTTGTGTTTGTTTTTTTTTTTAAATTAAGTTTGTTTTACAAGGCAATTTAGATTATCAAGTATTTTGAAACTTTTTTTTTTATCTTGTGAACTGGTAAGATTTTCTTGCCATTGCTGTCTACAGTAGAAAGCAAAGGCCTTTGAATAGGCCAGGGATTTTTTTGTAGGTAAATGTCAAGCAGTTACTCAATTTTGTGTGTATTTTGTTATTTATTGAATAGTTTTAATTGTGTTTTCTCATCTGTCTTAATTGCAATTTCAAATTCTTATGCCTGGGGATGATAGGGATCTCACATATTCATTTATTTCCATCTGTTCTACTTCAAATATTGAATTTTACTAAAATGCAATACAAAGAAGTAGTAAACGTTGACCAGAATTTATTATGTATGACTTATTTGTTAGATAGAAATTCATGTATTTTAGTTTATTCACTGTTCAACCAGTGTCAACTGCCATTATGTTCAGGGCATATTACTAAAGGCTTGAAAGGTATAAAGTTGAGCAGATATGAATGACTCCATCTATAGATTGCCTGCTGTTTGGTCCTTTTCATATTTGAGGATGCAAAAAGTTTTACAAGGATGGTTAAGAAAGCCTTTTGTTTCTTTTTCTGTAAGGATTTAGGAGTATTGAAAAGCTTCTGTCATGTAGCAATAACTGTGTATGGAGCATCTGGTTTTTATTTTAGTGTTCTTCTGGTGGTGGTTTTTCTTGAACATGGTTACTGTTCTTCTACCATTTTTTTCTATGCAAGAAGTTTGTATATTACTTGAATAGTTTTCAGATATATTTACTTGAATATTACTTGAATAGTTTTCAGATTTTTTTTTGAAGGGTCCTTTTTGCATTTGAAGGTAACACCATATAACAAACACCATGCCAATGTTTCTGTGGAGTTCTTCAGTTTGATTCTTTAATTTGTGTACTACTACTTTTACTTTAAAGTGATCTCAAAAACATCTGCATTGATTAAAATAAGATGCTACTAACTTACAGATTTATAGGATGTAGAGTCATGTAGATTATCTAGTCTTGTTTGTTTTACTGGTGAATAAACTGAAGGTCACAGAAGTGAAGTGATCTGCCTAAATTGTTGTAATTGGGCAGTAGCAGAATCAAATTTTTTGACATCCATTCTAGTGGTCATTCCATCATACCATATATACAGCATTACATGGTTCAATGTGATAATTGACAATTACTTAAAACAAAAAGTGGGGTGGATGGGGAATGAGAGATCACTTATTTAACTTAGGTATTGAATTTAAGATACTTCTTAATATTAAATTTATGAATTAAAATATAGTTTGAACAAATTAGTATTGATCCACATCAGTACTGTGGTCACTGAAAATAGTTTGCTTAACATTTTTTGGTTTTTTACTTTGCTTATCTTTAATGTGCTGTGAGGAATATCTTAAAACTGAGGTTATATGGATCTAGTGACATCTTACAGAATTTAATTATTTCAGTGATGGAAATTCTGTTATGCCAGTGGTTAGGTATCTCTGATTCCCAAACAGGTGAAATTATTTTACAAATTAGTTATTGTTTACATCACTCAAACTTTTGGAAGTTTTTTTAGATTCATTTTATTTATTTATGCATACAAGAGGAGGTGTAGGCCAGAGGTGTTTGTGGGGGGAGTGTTCACCAGAGACAGAGTGGGGTGCAGAACAGGCTGATCCACTGAAATACATTGCTGAGGGGAGCAGCAGGTGGGCTAGACTGGAGAGGTCTGCTGCACCACGTGGGTTAGCTCCCTGGCCAGGGGGATCTAACTCTTGCTGCAGTGGCTGCAGATAGCTTCATAGTGCTGAGACTTAACCCCTTGAGCCAGCAGGGAGGCCCTGGAATTTTTTTTTTAATTATGAGGTACTTTGATTGTTAAATAAAAGCTTACATAAATAGCATGATCATGAACTGTATCTTATTGCTTTGTAAGTATACATACCATAATTAACTATTTTGAAAGAAAAGACATTATTTTTATTTATTTATTTATTTATTTATTTATTTATTTTAAAGAGGCATGGATTTTTTAATTTATTTATTTGTTTATTTTTTTTTTTTATTTGTATGTTTGTTTATACATGCACTGGGTACAGTCAGTACAGGAGGGTGAGAGAATTCACCAGAGCCAGAGCGGGGAGCAGAACAGGCAGAAGGACCGAAGTACACTGCTGAGGGGAGCAGCGGGCGGCAGGAGAGGTCTGCGCGCCATGTGGGACCCTCCTCCGGTGGTCGGGGAGCAGCCGGGGATCGAACCGGCGCCACAGAGGCCGCCGGGAGCTTCGCAACACAGCGCTCAACCGCTGCACCACCCGGGAGGCCCAAAGACATTATTTTTATATATTTTTTTTTTATAGAGGCATGCTTTATTTATTTATTTATTTTGTTTGTTTATTTATTTTGTTTGTTTGTTTGTTTATACATGCACTGGGTACAGTCAGAAGCGCGGGAGGGTGAGAGAATTCACCAGAGCTAGAGCGGGGAGCAGAACAGGCAGAAGGACCGAAGTACACTGCTGAGGGGAGCAGCGGGCGGCAGGAGAGGTCTGCGCGCCATGTGGGACCCTCCTCTGGTGGCCGGGGAGCAGCCGGGGATCGAACCGGCACTGCATAGGCTGCGGGCAGCTTCGCAACCCAGCGCTCAACCACTGCGCCACTGGGGAGGCCCTCAAAGACATTATTTTTAAATTGTCGTATCTTCATGTGAATACTGGAGCATGACATATTTCTTTATTTCATTTGGTCTGTTAAATGTGTTGCATAATAATGTGTTGCATTAAGAAGGGTTATTTTTTCTTTTACAGTGCTCTTTTCTGGAATATTCTTTCCCTGCCTTACTTTCTCAAACTCTACCACATCTAAATTCTGCCTATTTTTTGAGGGTTTGATCACATATCTTTTCTTTCAGGAAGTCTCCTCCTACTCTTTCCTCCAAAAATGTGTATTTTTCATTCTGGAAATACATGCTTTACTTATGTGTCTATTAAAACATCAGAGTTATTTATATACATGCCCCTTTAGTCTCTACTATTCCATGTGCCCATTGTAGGCATGTATCTCAGTTAATTTTTAATCCTTCTCCTGCCCCCACTCTTAGTATAATACTTCTTGCCCAGGAAGTGTGTAGCAGATATTTTGTTGAATGCATGAAAAAGAGCCTAGCAGCTAGAGTTGTTTGGTGCTGTTGTAGAAGCTGACAGATACATATGTGGGGAACTGGATGCTGAATAGTTTATGGAAATTAAAATGCAAGTAGAAATTCACCAATGTCACTGATATAAAATGTTTGCAATCGGTGATTTATCATAGCATTTCTTTAAAAAAATGTCAGTTTACTGGGATTTAAGGGAGGAAGAGAGGTTAAAAGATTGATTCATCTTAGAGTATTTGTATTTCCAGATGATGCTAGAACAAAAATGTGTTAATATATATAGAGGGAATTTGGAGCAGCAGTTTCAGTGCTAGAAAAAAATTGAATTAGCTATGTAGAATAATTGGTTGGTAGAGGATTATTATTGAATTTTGGATCCCCTTTGATGGAAGTACTGACTAATTTTTTTTAATAAAAAAATTAAATATTTAACTATATTAGTCAGAAACAAAGGAAAGCTGAAGATTACCAAATTATTTTGACCCCTCTACCCCCACTATGTGTACTTGAGGAATAAAATAGGGACTGGGGTTTTTCTTTTTCTTTTTTTTTAAACTTTTGTTACATATTAATACACTCATATCAAACCAGAATATTTAGAGATTGATTTCTTTTAAAAACAGAATTTGACTCTTAGATTTGGTATGAGAGTCACCTTTGTGGTTACAGATCACCTTTCCCCACATACTTGTCTATTTAACTGACATTTTTGCTGTCATGCATAGTTCAGAGTAATGGGTTTTAGGCACTTCATTTCCCTTGGGAATAGTGTATAGATTTGTATAATTTTGAAATGTTTGCTTTAAGTTGTAATGGTAGTGTCTTTGAACGCCTATTCAGAGATGTTTACTTTGTATTACTTTTGATTAAGTTCTTTTAATTCAGTTCTGAATTATAATGACTTTTAATGTATTTGGAATGAAACCAAAACTTGTGCTTTCTAGGAGCTATAGCCTAAAATACACACAGTGTAAATATACCAGATGTAGGGTGAAATATTTCTCTCTCTCTCTCTCTCTCTCTCTTTCTCTGTGGCAGGGGTGGAGGTGGGAGGTGGGAGAGGGAGAAAGAGAAGGGAGGAAAAAGGAGAGGTGGAAGAAGTTACTTTATTATTCACACAATACCTTTTTTTTTTTTTTTAAGATTTATTTATTTATTTGTACAAGGGCTGGATACAGTCAGAGGCACAGGAGGGTGGGAGAATTCACCAGAACAGGCAGAGTGACGAAGTACACTGCTGAGGGGAGCAGCGGAGGGCAGGAGAGGTCTGCACGCCATGTGGGCCCCTTGGCCAGCAGCCGGGAATTGAACTGGTGCTGCAGAGACTGCGGGCAGCTTCGCAACCCAGCGCTCAACTGCTGCACCACCAGGGAGGCCCACACAATATCATTTTAATGAGTGAAGGAGAATATGTTATTTTAAAATCTTTTCTTTCATTCATTATAAATAGCATATTATTTTATAGAAGCGTATAAGGAAATTGAAAACACCACTTCCCAGATATAGTATGCTTTGTTGCCTATTCTCTCAGATCTTTGTGTGATTTTTTTGTAATATGAGATGATACTATGTTGCTCCTTGGTTTATTACTGTTCCATGTTTGTATTTTTAGAGCTACGTCTATAATGTTATTTACATTATTTCCAGTCTACAAATAAGAGAAAGTAAACGTAGAACAGTTAAGTAATGTGCCCAAGGTCACACAGCCAGCATAATACTAGGACAGATATGTATTAACAGAACAAAAGAATACATGGTGATGGGGGGAGTGCTATTAGCTGGCTATTAGCTGTCTTTGTTACTAGTTTATATATGGCTCCTATATAAAATTCCATTATCTGAAAATACCATAATTTGAACAAACATTTTATGGCTACTAGTGTTTTGTCCAACAACAAAACCATAGTTATTTGTGTGTATTTTTTTTGTGTACTTGTGCAAGCAGCTTTGTAGTCTGGAATCCTAGATAGTGAGCCGAAATTATGGGTATGCCCCATAGTCTGGCCAGCACTGGATATCATAAATTGAAACATTTTGACAATTTAAGAAGTGGAAAGAAAGTAATTCTAATTGACCTTTTATCAGTCACTGTTGAGGCTAAACATTTTTTAAGCATGGAGTTATAGTTCTTTAGCACATTGCCTACTTTTGTTCTTTGGGTATTTTTTGGTGAGAATTATTGGTTTTTCCAGATATATTTGAAGAGCTTTTTACATATTAGGGAATTCACTTACTTGACATGAATGAATCCTACGAAGCACTCCCCCCACCACCGTGTATTCTTTTGTTCTGTTAATACATATCTGTCCTAGTGTTATGCTGGCTGTGTGACCTTGGGCACATTACTTAACTGCTCTACATTTACTTTCTCTTATTTGTAGACTGGAAATAATGTAAATAACATTTAGCATAGTGCCTAGAATGTAGTAAATACTCATTGGCTATTAGCTATCTTTGTTACTAGTTTATATATGGCTCCTGGGTGTTATGCTTTACTTAGAAAGACCTCCTTAGTCCAAAATTTAAAATATTTACTCATTTATTAAAATGAAAAAAGCTGTGAGGAATATTTAGTATGCTTGTTTTAAGGAGGAAAAATAATGTGCACATGTATATTTGTATATCATAGGATAGATCTGAAGCAGTACCCAAGAAATTGGTAACTTTGCTTGTTATGGAAAGAACTGAGTGACTGAGGTACAAGAGTGAGAGTAAAACTCTTGACTGTGTACCTTTTTGTATTTTTTAAAACAAAGTAGTTCCCAGACTTTAATACTTTTATGAATTCTTTCCTTTTTCAAATGTATTTTTTGACCTACCAGGAATTTATTTCTGATACAGAAAGTGAGAGATGTATTTTGGAGCGATATGTGTGTGCATGTTTTTCTCTCCAAATAACTGTTTGTGTTGTCCCATTTAGTGAATAATCCATATTTTGTCCCAGTGATTATACTTGAAATTTTTTTCACTTACTAAATGTGTTGGAACTATTCTTAATCAAGTATTCACTATTTGTTTTTGGACTTTGACAGTTCTGGTCTATGTGTTCTTCTGGTTGAACTTTAGAATCATTCTGTGAAGTTAAAAATGAATTCTTGCTACAATTTTTATTGGTTCTACTGACTATTGATTGGGAATGTTGAATTTATAGGTTAATTTTGGGAAGTTGGATAACTTTATGTACTTTGCAGCCTTTTGTTCAAAATTGACTTTTATATTCCTCAGTAGATTTTCAAACTTTTCTTCAAATAAGTGTTGCAAACTTATTTCTTTTGTTCAATGAGTGTGACTGATCATCAAACAGGGAGTTTACATTCTAGTGGGAGAAGACAGAGTTTAAGTAAAACAAACTGTTCCATTTCAGATTGATAGTCCTATTGTTATAGGGCAACCCCAATGTGAAATGGATTGCCTGACTGTGGGTCCTCACCCATGTGCTTATAATGAGACTCAATTGCAGGCACACACAAAAAAGTTAATAAAGGGTTTATTTACAAAAAGGGGAAATGAAGAAAATAAGTAACTCAGGGAGAGAGAGAAAGAGAGATAAATTGGTGTATGTGTCCTACCAGTTCTGCTGAACTGGGTCCTCAGTAGCATGCTGAAAACCTGTGAAAAACTCAAAAAGCACCCCAAGGCCCACATGTCTGGTTATATACCAAGCCTAGCTGCTTAATTCCACCATTAGTTCCCAGCAATCCTCCCTTCGCTGTTGATGATGTTATGAGATTTGAAGTCCTTGGTGTCTTGGATCCCTTTGGTCTGGGGTAGGGGTGGAGTCTGTAAAACCAGTGTCTGTGGAGTTTGTTCAGGACATCCTCTCCCCCCCCACCCCAACACTATTATGGAACAAAAAGGGTGATGTGATTGAGAGTTACTGGTGGGAGCATTACTTTATAGGGAGCTGGGATAGGCCTTTCTGAGGAGATGCCAATTGAACTTATACTATATAGGAGCCAGCCATGTGCATAAGCCAATAAGAGCATTTCAGGCAGAGAATAAAGAAGAACAAAGATCTGAGACAAAGAATGGTTTGGTGTCTAGGTGAGAGAACTAGAAGGAAGTTCTTATTGCTGGGACCCAATGAGCAATCCAGAGAAGAAGCAGGCCGGATCAGGAAGGTAGGGCCTGTGGGTCATAGTGTAATAGCTGGGATTTTATTTGACATGTTCTGATTTATGGCTTTAAAAGAACATTAGTTTTTTTGAATGGAAAAAGTATTGAACTGGAAAGTCTAATTAGAAGTTTCTTGCAGCAAGAGATGAGGATGGTAATAATGGTAATTGAGAAGCAAAGAGAATTGGGGTTGGAAGTTGGGGAAGGAAGACTGGGACTTGGTGTTGGATTGTTTGTTATTGAGCTACACACTGCTAGGTGCTGGGGAAACCATGTGAATGAAACAGAGACCAACCCACCCCGCCCTTACAAGGTCTAGTGGTTTTGTTTGTAAATTTTAAGTCATTTCCCCCATCCTCCCACCCCATTTTATATTGGTATACATGGTAGAAATAGTCTGTTCATTAGCCTGTTTTGTTTTGCTTCATAACCTTTAACAGTCTCTGTTAGTGGGTCAAAGGGGAGGCAGTAGAACATGATCTTTAAGATCTGAGTTAAAAAAAAAAATTACCTCGGGTATGTTACTTAGCCTCTCTAAAGCCTTAATTAAGAATCATAATGAAACTAGTGTTTTAGGGATCTCATGACACCAAGCTCTTACTGTACTGTGGAGTACATAGCAAGGGCTCTCTAAATGGTGACTTTTTATTATTTTCCTTAGGTGTTGTCATATCTATTAATTCTGGCCAAGCATCTAAAGTTAAAAATTTTCCTAATCTCAACATGCTGTTCTTTTTTATGTGTTAATGGAGGAGAGAGCTAGCAAATAGTTGTTCATTTTGGCTTTGAAATATATTTATTCTTATAGTGGAAGGAGTGAATATTGCTCAATTCAGAGGATCAGTTCAATAGAGTGCAAGTTTACCACAAACTTCTCAGTTGCGTTGTTATCTAGTACTGCTGTTTTGGGAAATTTCTCCTTTCTTACTTCATGAGGAGACAAAACAGTATTTTTTTAAATCAAGAATTATTGGGGCCTCCCTGGTGGTGCAAGGGGTTAAGACGCAACCTAGGAAGTTGTGTGCAGCCACTGCAGAATGAGTTTGATTCCCCGGGAGGGAATCAAACCAGGGATGTGACCCACATGGCACAGCAGACCTCTCCTGACTCATCCACTGCTCCCTCAGCAGTGTATTTCAGTTAGTCTGCCTGTTCTGTTCCCCACTCAGTCTCTGGTGAATCCTCTCACCCCCCGCATCTTTGGCCTGTACCCCAGTTCTTGTATGCATAAATAAATAAATCTTAAAAAAATCAGGAATTATTTATTGAATAATTAAGCAAGCGATTATGCCTTTATTAATGTTTTTCTTTTAATATCATACTTTATTGGATGGGACAGATTTTTAAAGCATCCTTTCATCTAACATCTAAGTAAGATTTCATAATGTTAATGGTAGTCCCCCATTATAGCTTTTCTTTTTTAAAAGGGAAGAATGCTTTAGTTTATTTTATAGGAGAAAATTTATTCAAGCTTAGTACTACTCTGCTTTTGGATAAATTACAGAATTCTCTTAGATGATTTCTAGTCTTCTCTCCTGGAAAGCTGTACTCTGAGGTAGGCTCAGGAAGTTGGCACTTTTTAAATTACTGTCAGGCTAACGAGTCCAAAAGTTGTTGGCATACCCCTAGGGGTGGTCCTTCCTAGCCTCTCCTAGCCTAGCATACATTTAGAATTGGAATAAAGCCCAGCTGCTTTGTGAAAAGTAGTGTGACCTGTTTCCCCTCAGTTTAATAACTAATATTTCAGTATCTGCAATGCCATAGGCCATTTCCGTATTTCATACATTTGCACCATATGGTTTTATTATTTGATCATTTAAAAGAAAATTGAATTGTGTATTTTGTAGAGTCCTCTTTCTGCTCTGGTGAAATGTGGGCTTCAAGCTCTGTTGTGACCCTTGGTGGAGTCATTCTTGTTCATCTAAAGAGGTATCTGCAAATCCTGCCACAGTGAAGTATATTTTTAGCATTTTTTCCAAGATAACTTAGGCCACCTTGAAACCCTACCCAAGTACATTTTGGCTGTGCAGAGACTGTACACTAAAAGCCAGGAGTTCTTGAGAGGGGATTGGATTTGCTGGTGGGGGTGGTGGGGGTGGGTAAGAGGATTGTTTTTATTATTGCAAGATAAATTTCCTGTTGAGTCAGAGAGAGAGGGAGTTAGTGTGTGCATGTGTGCACACCTTTATTTCTTTTATATTGGAAAATTCAAACAGGGACTTAAATGGACCGGTTTCATTTTCCTGTATTTATTGCCTATTTGCTAAATATAGGGGCATTGTTTTGGTTTTACATGTAAAATTTAGATAAAATGTGCTGTTTTCACTTATAACACTTACATCTAGTTTTATTTTTTCCCATCCTGAAATATGATTATGTGTTTGTGACATGAAGGGTTTACTCATAGAACCTTGAACAGGTTTCTTAAACATTTCACAGAAATGTTTTACATTTGTTGAGTCAACTATTTACTAACCCTGAGTTAATGAGTTGTGGTGCTAAGAACTGAATTTAAAATTTGATATTGTCACTTAAGGTGCTCTCTTCTTCATCCTTTATGTTCAACCAGATTGTTCATTTCACTTGTTTTCAAACTGTAAAGTGTCATGTGGAGGTATCATGGTGAGCCTGGTTTGGAGTGAGGGTGGGAGGCAGGATCCAGAGACTGAAAAGAGATGTTCTAGATCCCCCATTCTCACTGAATCAAAATGTTTCTCCTTTGCACATTTTATACATTTGACCTCCATGTAAGATGTTTGAGGAAAGAGCATACTGGTTAAAAAACAAAAAGGTCTGAACACAGTTGTTTAGTCTCATTGATGTTTTGAGGAAGGAGTTCAAGTGGTCTCCAAGCAACAGTTGTCATACCCAGAGGTAGGGCCTGCTTTGACTCATGAACTTGCATGTCTGTAAGGTCTGTGCTTTGATTTTGGTGATGTTTCATTACCTCCCTATTTACAAGTATGGTAGTACTTGTAAATAAACCTATTTTTTGAGGTAATTCAAGTTAACCACTAAAATCACTCATAAAATTAGGATATTATGAAGGATTCCTGAAAAATAGGAAAGTGGACAAATTATTTGACTAATATTTGAATGATAATGACTGCAGGTGTTGAACTCAGGAGTTGTCATTACTGAAAATCAAATCAATGACAGCAACACAGCTATGCTAAATAGAATTCTCATCAGGTAGGTCATTGTTGAAGAAAATTTGAGTTTGCAGGAGAGTTCAGAGATAGGTCACATGAGCATTTCTTAGGGGTGCAGATCAGAATTTTTTAAAAACCTTTTTATAAGATATCCATGAGCATTCATGCAGTGAAATATTCTATAGTAATAGAGAATGATGAAGCTCTTTATGAACTCATAAGAAAGACTGCCAAGGTATTGTTAAGTAAGAAAAACAAAGATAGAAAACAGTGTTTATGGGCCTCCCCGGTGGCGCAGCGGTTGAGCGCTGGGTTGCGAAGCTGCCCACGGCCTCTGCTGCGCAAGTTCGATCCCCGGCTGCTCCCCGGCTGCTCCCCGCCACAGGAGGAGGGTCCCGCATGGCGCGCAGACCTCTCCTGCCGCCAGCTGCTCCCCTCAGCAGTGTACTTCGGTCCTTCTGCCTGCTCTGCTCCCCGCTCTGGCTCTGGTGAATTCTCTCACCCTCCCGCGCTTCTGACTGTACCAAGTGCATGTATAAACAAAACAAACAAACAAATAAATAAAACATTCCTCTATTAAAAAAAAAGTTTAAAAAAAAAAAGAAAACAGTGTTTATAACATTCATGTAGAGGAAAAGTGTGTTTGTGGCGGGGGCGGGTAAATGAAATTAATCAGGCGTTTTGCAGCGCCACTAGCCTCTGTGGCTATCACTTGCAGCCTTGATGGTGTTAATGCAGAAGGCGCTTGGGAGCGTGGGCGCAGGGCAGGAGTGCCTGATTGTGGCCACCTGGTTTATGGTGTGGGCATGCTTAAGTATACACACCTGAGCCTAGAGGGCAGGGCTATAAGGATGGCGTCCCCCAAGGACTGCTATGGGAGGACAGCTATGAGAGGACAAATGGCGGGACTACAGAAGAGGCAAGACCAAGAGACAATGTGTGACAGAGAAGAGAGTGTAAAGATTTGTGGGGGTGCAGGTTGCTTGTTACCTGCCTCTTTGTATGTCTGCCTGTGGACTTGCCACTACAGAGAGAGAGAGAGAGGGTGGGGAGGGAGAGAGGAGAGGGAGGGATATTTCTAAAGGATACTCTAGAAACTAATAACTTTGGTTGCCTTCTCCGACGGCAACTGGGTTTTAGCAGCTGGGGGACAAGGGTGAGAAGAGTCTTCTGTGGTATTCTGTGGTACTTTTTAAAATCTCTTAAATGCAGTGCATACTTCTAAAAACAAAACACTTGCAAGTGAGGCATATGGAAGGAACACTCCCCAGGTGGTGCCAATGTGCAGCATCTCAGTTTCTCAGTACCAGAGTCCACTACTTGTTGAGAAGGCTGCAAGATATCACAAAAAAATAACTCCTTCTCCCCTCCTTTTCACCTCTGACAATTTTGTGATATTGGATTTCTCTGCCCTTAAATTCCTGATCTGTAAAGTCAGTGTTGGGTAATTTCAAAACCTTCCAATTGTTAGGTTTTCTGAATTCTGGGCTGTGGGAGGGAGCAGACAGGAAAGCAGGTGAGGGAGACAACTGGTTCGGTCTCTGATTCTCCCCTTAACTTCTATAACAAAAAGTGAAATGAGTAATAAGGATGGTATTTTTTTTTAAATAGTCGTGTATTATATACCACCAAATAGAATTTAAAAAGTTCTAAGTTTTGTTTTAAGGTTGAATTGAATAACAATTCTCTAGGAAATTTTATTTTTGGAATCTTGTTGATTAAAATGGGGAAATTTGGTCAGATTGACACCCTGAATTCTTTTGAATTTGTTGTCATTCAAAATCCCTCTAAATGACCGAAACAAAGAAAACCAAAATTTTACTAAGGATTATAAAATCTTAAATGATTAGAATATACACATATAATGTAAATTTTGATTATATATCTAAATTCCTATATTAAAGTATGAGAATATATACACGTGTGCATATATATAAATATGTAAGAAGTCTCATGGAAATTTAAAGATTTATATAGCTAATTAAGATGGGAATTATATATAGTCTATACATAGATTTTTATCATGTATATATAATATTCCCATCATGTATATTATATATCATATATAATATTCCCATCATGTATATGCAAAGAATTCCCATCTTAATTTTATGTGTGTGTGTGTGTGCACATACACAGTTTACATCCTAAAACATAATTAGGTATCATCATGTTTTAGCTTGCTAATACCAAATAGTGTAAAGTTATCTGTTCTCCCTTGTGACAGTTTAGAATTCAATATATGTTCTCACTCAGGGTTTTTTTATGGGGCCTGACAGCTGATTCTGATATTCTTGTGAAAGAGGATATGTGCTAGAATATCTTTGAAGGTTTTGAAATTAGAAGCAACAATCACAACCATGCCTAGCAAGGGGAAAATTGCCCTACCAGATACAAAAACCTCATAATGGATAGGGATTTGTATTGGCAAAGGTGAACGAACAATCAAATAGGTGAGTCTAGATTCATGGACAAGTGGAGATATACTTTATAATAAAGATGACCTTTTTTTCCTTATGAACTATTTCAGACCCATAGAAACATGCAGAGTAACATAACAGATGTTCATGAATTTACCATCTGTGTTTAAGAAAATTTTAATATTTTATCATACTTGCTTCATTTTTTGTTTGAAGAAAGTGTTACAGATTATATCTCTCTTTTTTTTTTTAAAAAAGATTTATTTATACAAGAACTGGGGTGTAGGTCAGAGGCATGGGAGGGTGAGCGAATTCACCAGAGAGAGTGGGGAGCAGAACAGGCAGACAGACCGAAGACACTACTGAGGGGAGCAGTGGGCGAGGCAGGAGAGGTCTGCCACTCCATGTGGGAATCTCCCCGGCTTGCCAGGAATCAAACCCGCACTGCAAAGGCTGCGGACAGCTTCACAGTGCAGTGCTCAACCTGCCCCAGATTGTATCTCTTTCCTCAATTCTTTCCTTCCTTCCTTAGATGTAACTGTTATCCCAGAGAATGTTACATGGTCTGTGCTTTTATTTTGTATGTATTTAAATAATATATAGTATTTTCTGTGTTTCTAATATACATTAGTCTCATTTTGTAAATTACTTTCCGCTTTACTTTTCTTGAGGTTTATATGATTGAAACAAGTAGCTCTAAGTTATTGTAACTGCTGTACAGTATTTTATCATATGATGTATCTTATTCTTCTGACAGGAGTTTAGGTCATTTTCAGGTGTGTTTATTGCATCGCTACAGTAAATATCCTTTTGTATATAAGTATGAGTTTCCCTAGGGAATACAATGAAATGACCTAGTTGTAATAAGGACAATATTTCAGATTAGTGTGGAAAGATACATATGCTCAATAAGATTTAGTTGGTGTAATTGCCAACTAAGGATTATAAAATCAATTCAGAAAAAACAGCTAACCATAACATGTTTTAGACAAAAATTTTTTGCATGTGGTTAAGGAGCTAGATATAAAAAAAAATCAAAAAATAAAACATTAAGAAGTTTAAGAGAGGTAGAATGTTTTTAAAATTTGGAGTAGAGAAGGTCTTTAGAAAGACAAAACAAATAATCCATTCTTATAGCATAAAGGTGGAAAAGGGATTAATATTAGAATTTACTCTCCTTGGGTTCTCTGATTTTTGCCTTAGGTCTTCTGTAGTTCTTCCTGAAATGTTCTTGCCTCTTTGAGGGTACTAGCTCTTCTCATCTTCCAAACTTTGGCTTAAAAATCATATAAGAATGTAATTAATTGTCCTAACTGTGACAGTTTTAAGAATAAAATGGAACATAACTAACAATTGCACTGGAACAATAGGGGTAAGTTGGGCCTGTTTAAGGACATAAGGGCATGGGATCATCTTAGCTGAGATTGGCTTTCTGTGATCACCTCATCAGAAATGTCTTTCTCTTTTTCTCCCATCCTGTTTTATTTTTTTACCTTATAATTTTGCTGTGTGTGATTATTTTTGTATTGTCTGTATTGTCATATTAAGATAACATGTCTTGATCATTCCATGCCAAAGATTAGAACAGTGTTATTATACCAATGTGTAGTGATCAGTATTTGTTGAATATATGACACTTCTGCTTTGGTCTTAAAATCCTGTGAAGATGGGACAAACATGAGTTATTGAATAGTAATGGTAGACACAAATCATACTTTTCTAAACAAAGCATTGTCATTTATATCAACTTCTGGTAGTATACTCTTTTTTTTAATTTTTTTTATTATTTATTTTATTTTATTTTTTAATAGAGGCATGTTTTATTTATTTATTTGTTTGTTTGTTTTTTTTGTTTATACATGCACTGGGTACAGTCAGAAGCGTGGGAGGGTGAGAGAATTCACCAGAGCCAGAGTGGGGAGCAGAGCAGGCAGAGGGACCGAAGTACACTGCTGAGGGGAGCAGCGGGCGGCAGGAGAGGTCTGCGCGCCATGTGGGACCCTCCTCCGGTGGCCGGGGAGCAGCCGGGGATCGAACCGGCGCTGCAGAGGCTGCGGGCAGCTTCGCAACCCAGAGCTCAACCACTGCGCCACTGGGGAGGCCCTGGTAGTATACTCTTAAGTAAAATTTCCCTAGTTAAACTTTAACATTTTAATTTATATATTGCTGATTTTTTAGTCTACTTTTTGTTGTTGTTACTGAGGTGACATTATAACATAAGTTTCAGATGTACAAGTTTATGCTTAATTTAGTTTCCATCCACCACCATATAATTCACCCATTTTACATGCTTTATCCATCCCTCAACCCCCTGTGGTAACCATCATTCTGTAGTTAAAACTTAAGGGTTTATTTTTGTTTTATTTTCTTTTTTCTTTTCCTTTTCCTTCAACATTGGAGTGATAACAGTATTATCTTTCATCTGACATATCTCAGCAAAATCCCTTCAGGGTCCATCCAGGTTGTTAAAAAAGCAAGATTTAATCTTTTGTTACAGCTAAGTAGTATTCCTTATGTCTATATACTACATCTCTATCCATTTATTGGTTGTTGGGCACTTAGGTTAGCTGAACTTTCTGGAAAACAATTTTTGAAGCTACCGTATTAGAGATATAGAACACTTCCTTGAGAAACATTTTCAGGTATTCATCTTTAGGTATTTCTATATTGAATATTTAAGTGAATTTCTAGAAGTGGAATTGTTTTCAAGGGAAAAGTGATTTTTTTATTGTTTTTCTGTGATTATTGATCATGTTGATGTGATTTCTTTTAATTTTGTTAATTCCATGTCCCTATTATGCTTTATTTTTCTGTTACTTTATTAACTTACACATCTATATTTTGCAGGTAAAAAAACTTTTTAAAAAAGATTTATTTATTTATTTTATACAAGAACCACGGTACAGACCAGATGCGTGGGAGGTTGAGAGAATTCATCAGAGACAGAGCAGGGAACAGAACAGGCAGACTGACGAAATACACTGCTGGTGGGAACAGCGGGCAAGACAGGAGTGGTCTGCCATGCCATGTGGGACCCTCACGGGCTGGCCGGTATCGAACTGGTGCTGCAAAGGCTGCGGACAGCTTCACAGCGCGTCGCTCAACCGCCTGCGCCACCAGGGGAGGCCCTTGCATGTAAAACTTTTGCTGTTTGTACTTTTTCTAGTTTGTAGCTTGGTTTTTAAAGGTGTAATTGCTATATGGGAGAAATATTTTATAAATCCAAGATACCAATCTTATTTGTGCACTTGTGGTTGTCTTAGGATGTCCTTCTTTAGCAATTATATATTTCTGTTAGCTATTTTGAAAATATTGCACATGTTATCTGGCCTTTTTTTATTTTTTATTTTTTAAAGATTTATTTATTTATACAAGAACCGGGGTACAGGCCAAATGTGCGGGAGGGTGAGAGGAACTGCCAGAGACAGAGTGGGGAACAGAACAGGCAGACTGCTGATGGGCGCAGCGGGCTAGACAGGAGAGGTCTGCTGTGCCGTGTGGGGTTCTCGCCCGCCAGCCGGGATCAAACTGGTGCTGCAGAGGCTGTGGACAGCTTCCCAGCACTGCGCTCAACTGCCTGGGCCACCAGGGAGGCCCTTACCTGGCCTTTTAGAGGACCTCAGATTAGGAATAGCTTTGAGAATATTTGTGTCCTTAACTTTCTTGCCTTGTTATAAGACTCAAGGAACAAATGAAAGAGAAAGTAGTAATTTCTGTAACATGAGTTTTCCATGGGAGAATGTAGGGTAGAAACCAAAGATTTATTGGAAGCTGCTACTCTCTAATACTGCATTTCAGCAAAAAAGAAATCTTTGCTTACAAAATGTTATTTACCTCTAAGATTATAGAGAAAGTGCCACTAGTTAATCCATAAAATGCCATTGATTATAAGATGTATATAATTTCTGAATTTTAAAAATCTGAACACATGTGGGTTTTAGAATCCATGAAATATGTTAACTTTGCAACACAGCCGCTTTAAAAACTTGTGGTTAGTTTGTATAGTTTTTTTTTTTTTATTGTCTTGGTATTTTTTTTTTTAAAGTAGCTTCATTGAGTTACAATTCATGAAAGTACCACACAATTCATCCATTTAAAGTGTACAATTCATTGGCTTTTAGTATATTCTTAGAGTTGTACAAATGTCACGACAATTTTAGAACATTTTTATTAACCTCAAAAAGAAATCCCCAAATGATGGAATATTACTCAGCCTTAAAAGGGAAGGTAATTTTGATATATGCTACCACATGCATAAACCTTGAAGATGTTATGCTAAGTGAAATAGTCACAAAAGGACAAATATTGTATGATTCCATTTATGAGGTGCTTGGATTGAATTCATAGAGCTAGAAACTAAAATTGTAGTTGCTGGGGGCTGGGAGGAGGGGGAATGAGGAGTTAGTGTTTGATGGATATAGAGTTTCAGTTGGGCAAGATGAAAAATCCTCTGGAGATGGATGGTGGTGATGGTTACACACAATGTGAGTGTGTTTAATGCTACAGAAATTTATACTTAAAAAATGATTACAGTGGTAACTTTTATGTTATATATTTCACTACAATAAAAACCAAAAGAGGGCCTCCCCTGATGACGCAGGCGGTTGAGCACCACGCTGTGAAGCTGTCCGCAGCCTCTGTAACGCCAATTCGATCCCATCCAGCCGGTGAGGGTCCCACATGGTGAGGCAGACTTCCTGTCTCACCCGCTGCTCCCCTCAGCAGTGTATTTCGGTCCATCTGCCTGTTCTGTTCCCCACTCTGTCTCTGGTGAATCCTCTCACCCTCCCGCGCATGTGGCCTGTACCCCGGTTCTAGTGTAAATAAACAAATAAATCTTTAAGAAAACGAAAAACAAAAGAAACCCTATACACTTTAGCTATAACCTGTTTATTCCTCCATCTCCACTCCACCGTCTTTAATCAACCACTAATCTGCTTTCTATTACTATAGATTTACATATTCTGGACTTTTACATGAAAGGAATCGTATAATATGTGGACTTAAAAGGTCTGTTTCTTTTACTTAGCATAATGTTTTCAGGGTTTGTTCAAGTTATGTATCAGTACTTAATATTCTTTTTTTTTTTAAAGATTTATTTATTTATACAAGCACTGGGTACAGTCAGAAGCGCGGGAGGGTGAGAGAGAATTCACCAGAGCCAGAGTGGGGAACAGAACAGGCAGACTGACGAAGTACACTGCTGAGGGGAGCAGCGGGCGGCAGGAGAGGTCTGTCACGCCATGTGGGACCCTCGCCCGGTGGCCGGGGATCTAACCAGTGCTGCAGAGGCTGCGGGCAGCTTCGCAGCCCAGTGCTCAACCACTGCGCCACCAGGGGAGGCCTTTAATATTCTTTTTTACATCTAAATAATATACCTTTGCATGGCTGTCCACATTTTATTTATTCATCAGTTGATGGGCATAATATTTCAGTTGTTTCCAAAGTTTTTATAGTTATTTTGGGACTTGAAATTTTATGAGTATAAGAAATAAAAACCTACTCCACACATACTAAGTAAAGGAGGACTTAGCGTAAGGCTGTGTATATATTTTAATACATATCTAAGGACAAGGAAAACTGTATAGTGGCTTCTCATGGGTACTGACCCTGGAACAAATATTTGGGAGCTAAAGCAGTTCCTGCTGTGTCTCAGGTGGCTGCAAAAGGTACCTTGCCTCTGCTGCTCTCTACATGTATACCCTGTTTCCAGACTGGCATTCTCTGCTTCCCTGTGATTTCTGACCTATGCTTTGGCTTTTTACCTTAACTCCTGCTCTGGCTACTTTGTGGCTCTTTTCCTATAGCTGAGTTCCAAATGTGTAGAGAAGGATTTAGTTGGTTATCTCTGGTCCAGTTAGGATAGTGTACTTCATGTAACCTTGGTGTGTCATACCTTAATTATGGGCAGATATTCTAGGAGTGTGTGTGCTTGGACCTGGGTGTGACCAGCCTCTCTAGGACACTAATCTAGTCAATCTAAAGATGCAATACCTCGCTAGGCCAGTCAGTAGTCATCAAACTTTTTTTCTCAAAACTCCTTTACACTTAAAAGTTATTTAATATTTCAGAGTGTTTTTTGCTTGTGTGGGTTATATATATACATTGTTACCATATTAAATATTAAAATAGGGAAATTTTAGAGCTATTCATTTAAAATAATATAAACTCATGACATGTTAATATAAACATTTTTAAAAGTATTCTTTTCAAATAAGACAATTTAATGAGAAGAAAGGCATTGTTTTACATTTTGCTAATCTGTTTAATATGTGAATGAAGAGAATATAGCTTGATCCTCATGTCTTCTGCATTTAACCTTGCAATATGTTGTTTTGATTGAAGTGATGAAGAAAAACTAACCTCATACAGATAAGTAGTTGGAAAAAGGAGGGAATATTTTAATAGTCTTTTTAGATAATTGTGACTATTCTTTGATACCATGCCAAAATTAGACAAGTGGTAAATGGTTAGTTGCCACGTAGAATCTGAAAGCATATCAATGAAATTTCCATATTCTGCTACATTAAATATTTGTCTTGTACCTTAACTATATGTTTCAGTCATGTATAATTTTATAACTTTCTGTTTTGGTTATTGTTTGTAAGAGATTGATCCTTTGAGTTATGCAGCTATTACAAATGTTGACACATTTTATTATGTGATACCAGGAAGTCACACTTGCCTAATATCACCAGTCTTGCCAGAAAAAAAATTTAAATGTGGGGTAACTATTAAGTTCAGGTTGGCAGATACAAGTTTTTCCAAAATTCTAATTTTCACAAATTCTGATGACTCTTTTCCTTGAAATAATAGGCTCAATTTGTTATTCTTTGAATGCTTTCCCATTCCCAGTACCTTTTTAGGGTGTCACTTGGCAGCAGAATTATTTAATGCAGACATTTCCCCTGTATATATGTTTACCTTTCATATAATCTTGAATTCTTTTTAACAGTTGACGTTTTCAAAGTCCTATGATTTATACTCATGGATTTTTGTTTTTGTAATATGTAATTTTTTTTTGTAGAAGGAAGACATTTACTGGGCAGTTGCTTTTTGTCAGTTCCCATGCTGAGATTTTTATATAGAAATTTACTCATCTATCCAAAAGTAGAGCATGCCTGCAAAACCTTTTAATAAGTTGAAATGGTATATAGCAAAGATGCACTTGCCATTAATTTATATAGAAAAATTTTTTCATTCCCAGAACCCCAAAATAGCCTACCAAGTCACACCAAATAATACATAAAACCTGAAATAACACTAACATGTAGTAAAAGCAGAAATGGTATAATACATAGCCTGCATAAAGGAGCTCACAGGGTAGGAACATGGCAGTTTTACCTTCACTGCTTGGAGTGCATGCTGCCTCTTGAACAGCTGCAGCAAAACCAAAGCTGAACCTTATTTTTGCGTTATATAGTAAAAACAAAATACTCTTCAGACATCTTTTGTTTAGCAAAATCTTAGATTTTTCCTAAAAATGAAGTGGCTTAACATGAACTTTGAAAAGCAAGGCTACCTGTACATATTTTTACTTTACATAATTTCTGATATTTGTGATAAACTGAAGAACCCTTGCCATCTGACTACAAAACTGAGGCAACAAATGGGGAGGATGGTCGCCTACTAGCTGTGGAGGGAGGGGGGCCTAGTGGGGCATGGTGGAGGACTATTAGGGCTTTGGTAGTTGGCATGGTGTGAAGATAAACAATGGTAGAAGTTGAACCTGTAACCCCTAAAACAAATGCAGTGTTGTAAACCAGTATTACCTCAATAAACTTAATTGGAAAAGAAAGAAACTCTTTTTAAAGTGTAAATGAAAAGAGCCAGTAATATTTTTCTAACCTCAGTAATTTATATTAATAAATGAGAAAAAGCTTTTACTGGTAATTGTGGTTTTATTTATGTAGTTATAGTTAAATTTATTAGAAATCCACCTGGTGCTTTAGTTCTTATCAATTCTATTCTTTCCCATCCTGTTTAGGTGGTTTCCTAGAAACATGATTGTTTGTTGGACTTGATCTCACATCCTGGTGAGGATTTCTTTACTGATAATGTCAAGTTCAGGTTATCCTCCCAACCAAGGAGCATTCAGCACAGAACAAAGTCGTTATCCTCCCCATTCTGTTCAATATACTTTCCCCAGCACCCGTCACCAGCAGGTAAGGAACAAATACCATACAGATTGTAAATGTGTGTTCTGTGTTTTTCTTTATTTCCTATTTAATACATTTATTAGTGAAATCAAATGTAATTTTTATGTGTTTTTTTTTTAATGGCAAGAACCATTTCTTAAAGTTTGGGGATTCATTATCTATGTTCTTACTGTGGCTTTATGTCATATTTCCAGGGGATGGCCGTATGTCTTGTTTTTGATTATAGGAGTTGATGACAGAAAAATAATAGTTCCTTAGAGTTTCTACATTAAGATCTATGTTTATCTTCCAAGTTCTGGTTGAGTAATAAGCTGGCCAGATAACTTGGCCTGTCTTGAAGGATGGCCAGGATTGGGCTTGAACCTTCTTGAAAGATTTGACAGCAAGAAGATGAGTTTGCATAATTCATTTACCTTGTGAAAAATAAAACGAGGTGACATTTTCAGTTCAGAGGAGGACAAGGACAAAGGTGCAAGAGGTGTTAAGAAAAAAAGTAAGGGAATGGATGAAATGATCATCTCAGAGAAAAAGAAAGCAGATTTACCTCAAAATACAGTTGAGTACTTCTGGATATTAATGGGGACTCCTTTGAAATGTAGTCATGATTACAGAGTGAGAATGGACATCCTTTCTTTGTTTTGTTTAGGGAAATACACAGTCTTTCACTATTAAGTATAATATTAGTTTTACTTTTTTTAGATACCATTTTTGGTTGAAGATGTTGCTCTCTATTCCTAGGTTGAGAATTTTTATCATGATTTGGTGTTATATTTTGGTTGAGTGTTCTCCCTCCTCTAATGCTATTTATCTAGTTACTAATTTTCTAGATTACTGTTACTTTTTAAGAAAATCCAATTTGAGGGCCTCCTGGTGGTGTAAGGGTTAAGTCAACACTATCTTGCTATTACTACTTCAGCCTGGGTTTGCTCCCTGGCCACATGGTGAGGCAGACCACTCCTGTCTTGCCCACTGCTCCCCTCAGCAGTAGATCAGTAGATCTGATCAGTAGATCTGCCTATTCTGCTCCCCATTCTGTCTCTGATGAATACTCTCACCACCCCTGTACCTCTGGTCTACACCCCAGTTCTTGTATGCATAAATAAGTAAAATAAAAAGCTATAGATCAAGGATCCTTATCTTTTAAAAAAAATTCGACTTTGAGACTTGGTTTATATACAGTAAAAATTATATGTGTACATTTTGACAGATTTATATCTATCAAACCACCACCAAAATGAAGCTATAGAACATTTCTGTTACCTCCAAAAGTTCCCTTGTACCCCATTCAGGTCAGTCCTCTTCCATTTTCCACCAACTTAAGCTTCCAGGAAACCGCTGATGTGCTTTCTGTTAAAGATTTTGTCTTGAGTTTCATATGAACTCTTGTCTATGGCTTTCTTTGCATCCCTTAATACTTTTGAGATTTACCTCAAAAGTTCTAATGTGTCAGTGGTTTATTTCTTATTATGACTGGGTATGGATATACCATTTTATCCAGTTACCTCTTCACATGTTTTATTACAAATAAATTACTTAGCAATTGTGTTTTTGTGTTTGATGTATGCAGATTATATAAAGAAGCACTGTCTTATTTTGTTAGCAGTTTCCTTTGAAAAGTACTTTAAATTTGTATCAATTCCAATTAACTTATTTTTATCCTTTGTATTTCTTTTTGTGTGATATTTAAGAAATTTTTGCCAAAATCTACATCAGTAAGATTTTGTCCTATGTTTTCTTCTCTAAATTTTCTAATTATAGGTTATATATTTTGGTCGATGACCTGTTTTGAATTAAATTTTGTTTCTAGTATGAGGTAAAGGTTGAGTTCCACTGTTTCACATATGGGTATTCATTTATTCTAGAAATCATTTATATTGCAAATATTTTTTTCCCCACCTTCAATTGTTTTGGTACTTGCATTGAAAGTTAATTGACTACATATGTGTAGGTCCATTTCTCTCTATATGTGTGTAAGAACAGGTATGTAGGCCAGAGGTGCTGGGGGTGAGAGGATTCACCAGACAAGAGTAGGGAGCAGAACAGGCAGATCTGCTGAAGTATGCTGCTCAGGGGAGCAAAGAGCAAGACAGGAGAGGTCTGCTGCACCATGTGGGTTAGTGCCCTGGCAGGGGATGGAAGTCATGTGCAGTGGCTGGTGATAGCTTGATAGTGCTGAGACTTTAACCCCTGCGCCACCAGGGAGGCCCCTTTACTGAATTATTTTGTCTGTCTTACCTTTATCTGGTTTTCTGTGTAAACTAACATTAAACTTTTAATAAAGCACTTCATACTGTCTTGATTATTATGGTAGCTTTATACATTGATATTAAATAGTATTTTTTCCTGAATTATTTCGAATATTCTACATCCTTAGCTTTTCTATATATATTTTAGAGTTTATCAGTTTCTATGCAAAGGCTTGCTGGGAATTTTGATTGGATTGTTTTGAATCTAGAGGCTAATAAGAATTGACTTGGAATCTCCTCATCCATGAATATGCTATATCTTTTCATTTATTTAGATCGTCATTAATTTTTCTCAGTTATATTTTGTAGATTTTTTTTTGAGATTTATTTATGCATACAAGAGCTGGGGTACAGGCCAGAGGTGTGGAGGGGGTGGGGAGGGGATTCACCGGATACAGAGTGGGGAACAGAACAGGCAGAGTCAGGAGAGGTCTGCTGCGCCATGTGGCTTGCTTCCTGGCTGGCAGGAGATTCAAACTCATGCTGCAGTGGCTGTGGACAGCTTCATAAGTTATGTCTTAACCTCTTGCACCACCAGGGAGGCCCTGTTTTGTAGATTTTAATACATGGGCCTTATACATCGTTTGTCAGATGTTCCTAAATATTTCATAGTTTTTGATGCATTGTAAATGTTGCTTTTTGAATTTTAGTTTTCAGTTGCTCATTGATGCTATGTATGTTGGTTTTTGCATTCTGCAACCTTATTTATTCTGGTTGCCTTTCTAGTAGATTTTACAGGATTTTCTATGTGTATAATTATCTAATCTGAGAATAAAAACAGTTTTGCTTCTACCTTTCCAAACTGGGTGCCTTTTCTCCTTATTGCACTGCCTGGAATCAGGAGGTGAGGAGGGACAACCTTACCTTGTTTCTGCTCTTAAGAGGAAGATATTCAGGGTTTTTTTGTTTTTTTTTTGTTTTTTTTAACCATTAAGCGTGTTACCTTGAAAGTGTTCCTTTTTTGGTATTTTCTTAAACTTTGTATGTATGGTTTTTTTTTTTTTCTTCATATGTTTTCATTTATCAGTGAAATGGGGTATATAATTTTCTGTGTTTAAAGATAGTGAACTTGATTTCTGCAGTACTTATAATTCAGTTTATTTTTTCTGAGTCAGTTTGGGTAAATTTTGTTCAAGGACTTAAAATTATGGACATAAGTTATCATATTATTCCTTTATTTGTTTTGATGTCTTTGTGATGCCATTCTTCATGTTGATGATGCTTCCCTCCCCGCTTTTTTTATCAGTCTATCTAGAGATTTATCAATTGATTAGATTTTTTTTTTTTTTTTGAAGAACTAGCTTTGGTTTCATTCATTTTTACTTTTTTTTCCCACTGATTTCTACTCATTTCTTTCTTCTTTCCGTAATTGCCCACATATACACCATTTCTGACCCCTTTCATTCCTTTGTATATATTCAGGTTTCCTTTTGATGTCATTTTCTTTTTGCTTCAATAACCGTATTTCTCTCAATGCAGGCCTTTTTGCAGTGAATTCTCCCAACTTTCATTTACCTGAAATGTTTAACAGAATTTATCTGACTTTCTAGTTCACCTTGACAAATATTTTCACTGGACACAGAATTCTAGATTGATAGTTGTTTTCTTTCAACTCTCTTAAAATTATCATTCGTTGTATTCTTGCTTGTGAGGTTTCTTTTGTCATTCTTATTCTTTTAAATATGTACACACACACTTTCACACACAGACATATGCATATATGTGTAAATGTATCCTTCCCTCTACCCCCATTACGTGAAAGATTTTTTTCTTTATCACTATTCTGCTGTTTGATTATGGTATGACTTTCTTGTGCTCTTTGAATGTTTATGCCGTTGTCTCTTAACGTTCACTTAGCTTCCTGCCTCTGGGAATTTATACCTTTCAAGAAATTTGGGCAATTATTCAGATATGTTTTTGTTTCCAACTGGTTTCCTTCTGAGACACCAACTATTCGTATTTTGCGTTATACTGTATATCACTGGACCTCTGTTCATTTTCTGCTTGTGTGTTTATGCATTTAATGCATAAAAGATCCTGTTCAATGATCTTTTCTTTTGCAGTTTTCAGCCTTCTGTTATTTCATCCAGTGAAGTTTTGTTGCAGACACTCGATTTTTCAGTATTGATTGGAATATGAACACTGAAATTTTATGCTTTTCAGTGCTGGCTTTTGGCGTATATATATATATATTTTAATTTTTTGTGCATACAAGAGCTGGGTATAGGCCAGAGATGCAGGGGTTGAGAGGATTCACCAGAGACAGAGTGGGAAACAGAACAGGCAGACTGACTGAAATACACTGCTGACGGAAACAGCGGGCACGACAGGAGAGGTCTGCTGCACCATGTGGGTTGCTCCCTGCCCGGCTGGGGATTGAACTTGTGCTGCAGAGGCTGCGGATTGCTTCACAGTGTGGTGCTTAACCCCTTGTGCCACCAGGGAGTGTGTTGTATTCTTTAAAGAATGTTGGATTCTAAATAGGCAAGGAAGAAGTCAAACTATCGCTATTTGCAGACGATATGATAATATACTTAGAGAACCCCAAAAACTCCACAGAAAAACTAATTAATCAATCAGTTTAGTAAAGTGGCAGGATACAAAATCAACGCACAAAAATCAGTAGACTTCCTATACACAAACAATAAATCTGAAGAAAAAAATCAAGAAAACCATTCCTTTTATTATTGAAACAAACAAAAAAATATCAAATACCTGGGAATAAACCTAACAAAGGAAGTAAAGGACCTATACAAAGAAAACTATAAAACACTGTTAAAAGAAATAGAAGTAGACACAAAGAAATGGAAAGATATCCCCTGCTCATGGATCGGAAGAATTAACATTATCAAAATGGCCATCCTACCAAAAGCAATCTGCAGATTCAGTGCTATTCCAATTAAAATTTCAATGTCATTCTTCAAAGAAATAGAAAAAATATTGATGAAATTCATATGGAGCCACCAAAACCCCCAAATAGCCAAAACTCTCCTGAAAAAAAAGAAGGGAATGGATGCATCACTCCCCCAGATTTCAAACTATACTACAAAGCCATAATAATCAAAACTGCATGGTATTGGACCCAGAACAGACACATGGACCAGTGGAACTGAATAGAAAACTCAGAAATAAACCCACAGATTTATGGTCAACTAATCTTTGACAAAGGAGCAAAGAATATGCACTGGAGCAAAGAAAGTTTGTTCAATAAATGGTGCTGGGAAAACTGAGTTGCTACATGCAAAATAATGAAACTTGACTGCTACCTCACACCATGCACAAAAACCAACTCAAAATGGGTTAAAGAACTAGACATAAGACCTGAAACCATAAAATATATAGAAGGAAATAGAGGTGAAACACTACATGACATGCACTTCAAAGACATCTTTACAGATACATTACCCAAAGCAGTGAGAGTGAAGGCAAAGATACAGCTGGGACAACATCAAATTAAAGAACTTCTGCACAGCAAAAGAGACAGTAACCAAAACAAAGAGAAACCCCACCCACTGGGAGAAAATTTTTGCACCCAACACTAATGATTAAGGACTGATCACAAAAATCTGCAAAGAGCTGACGAGACTCAAGAAAAACAAAGAAAATAATCCAGTCAAAAAATGGGCAGAAGAGCTAAAAAGAAACTTCTCCAAAAAGGAAATACAAATGGCCAACAGGCATATGAAAAAATGTTCAACATCACTTGCAATCAGGGAAATGCAAATCAAAACTACAATGAGATACCATCTCACACCAGTGAGAATGGCACATATTAAAAAAAACTAGCAACAACAAATGTTGGCGAGGATGTGGCAAAAAAGGAACTCTCTTGCACTGGTGGTGGGAGTACAAACTGGTCCAACCACTATGGAGAGCTGTGTGGAGATTCCTCAACCTACTAAAAAGAGAGCTTCCATATGATCCAGCAATTCCACTCCTAGGTATTCACCCAAAGGACACAGAAACATTAATTCCAAAGAGCACCTGCACTCATATGTTTATAGCAGCACTATTTACAATAGCTAAGCTTTGGAAAGAACCCAAATGCCCAAAAATAGATGACTGGATCAAGAAGATGTGGTACATATACACAATGGAATATTACTCAGCCAAAAAAAATAAACACATACAATTTGCAACAACATAGATGGAGCGGGAAGGGATCATGCTCAGGAAATAAGCCAGAAAGAAAAAAAAAAATACCGGATGGTCTCACTTATAGCAGGAATCTAGAAAACCTAAATAAGGGACCAGGAAAAAGAATAACTATTGGAAACAAAAAATCAAAATGAACAAACAAGTATGAACCAGAGACACACTATGGGGGGTGGGGGTGGGAAAAGTGGGATTGGGGTTAAAATAAGAGGGTTGCAATTGTATGGGGAATATAAAAATAAAATTTAAAAAAAGAATATTGGATTCTTTTTGGTAGGCAATTAAACTACCTTTGAGACTTACTGGTTTTTTTTAACTAAAGTAATGTTGATTCACAACACTGTATGTGATTCAGAGTCATATGATGACCCATCCCGGCAGCTTTCCTGCTCGCCTGTGACTAGTCAGGTACCTCTTTTTCTTCCTCCTTTTCTTAATAAACCTGTACTTTTACATATGAATGATGACACCTCCTCAGATGCTTGTCACCATACCATATGCAACCCCAGGGCACCCTCAGCCCTCTACCATAGTTCATTATGCCTCCCTTCTTTGTTTTGAGGCTTATCTTTAAACTCTTAGGGCAAGTCAGAGGTAATTTTTATTCTATGTCTAATTTATTTTCTACTTCTAAACTTGTCTCTTCTGGGATATCTTCTTAATATCTTGTGCATTCAATGAGGTTTTTTCCTTCTAGCTTGAAATTTGATGTTTTGTTCCTTTTTAAGCTCTGGGAGTTGTCTTGTACTTCCTCCTAATTGTTTTTTCATCAGAAATTACCCTTAGTCTATTCTTTAAAGACCGGTAGTATGATGTCCAGCCAGATTTAAGGGAACCCAAATTTAAATATTATAAGAGCATTGTATGTGTAACTTTCTCCTCCCTGGAAGTCTGCTCCAGAAATTCTATTCATCTGACTTTTCAGAACTTGTTTAGTTACTTTTCAATAATCACAATTGTGGGGCACTGTTTGAGTACTCCCAGGGTTACTTACTGTTTGGATTTCACCTCCAGGTAGAAAGCCTGGGGTTGGGTTATGGCGTGGACTCCTTTTGTTTCATTTCTCTCAAAAATCATGTCCTGTGCTGTTCAATATCTAATATCTGAAAATTTTCCTAGATTTTGTCGAATTTTTGAACTGTTTTCTTTGGGAATGTAATTCTGAACCGTATTATCTGTTCATAGCTGGAAGCTAAAATGCACTGTTTTATTTTACTCCTTACTCTTAATTTGACTTGCTGGGTATTATTTAGAAATTCTCTCAGAGAGAGCATGTAGTTAGTGTTTTTTCTGAATTCATCAATTCTGAAAAGTTTGTGGTCCTAAACACTTGAGTTCAATTTGGTTGTTGAATTTGTAGATACAGAGTTGTTTTCATCTGAACTTAGAATATGTTATTTATCTGTTTTCTCTCTCTTTTTTTTTTTTTTTTTGGTCTATTTCATTTTATGCAGTGTTAATGATGAAAAGTCTGCTTTTGTTATGATGCTTGTTACTCTGTAGGGAAGAGATTTTTTATTTGTTATGACTTGTAAAATTTTGGCTCTCGTCTTGATTTTCTAAAATTTTGATGTGTCCAATGTGGATTCATTTTTAAAATATATCCACCCTTTCTCTTAGGCCCTCTTTAGTCTCTTCTAATTTCTGAGAAATGCTATTCTAGTATTTCCTAGAATATTGCTTTCTCATTTGTATGTATAGATGTTGGAAATTATTATTCTGGTTCCCATTTCTTTTTCTTTAGTGCTTTACTCTCTTCGGTTTTCTCTTAGCTTTTCATTTGCCCTTTACTGGTGCCTGTTCTACTCTTTAAATTCAGTGATCAAATTTTTAATTTGTTTTTGATTCTTTTTTGTGACTATTAATACTCATTCTTATGTCCTTTTTAACTGTTCTTATTAATCTCTTATTAATCTTTTATATATTTTTTTGGATTTACTTTCTTTAATTTTTAGGCTTTGGTTACCCTCTATCTTTTTTTTTAAAGTTATTTTGTAAGTTCTTCTTGATTATGTTTTCAATTTTGTTGTTGTCTTAGATTATTTATAAATTATATTTTATTGCTAGCTGCTTATAGTGAAGGGTTTAGCCTGCAGGCAAATACTCTCAAATGCAGTTAAATGCTTGGAGTTATACATACTTCTGCATTAGTGAAGGGTTCTGAACCTTACCTACCCAATATTTCAGTCTGGACAGCTCACTTTCATCTATAACTTTTTAACTTTTTCTTGTTGTTAGACATGGAATTCATAGAACACTAAACTCACCATTTTAAAGTATAGTGACTTTAGTATATTCACTATGTTGGACAACCATTTCTTTTATCTAACTCCAGGACTTTTCTGTCCCCCGGAATGAAACCCCATATTCAATAGTAGTTAATCCCAATTCCCTGTTTTTCCAGTTCCTGGAAACCATTAATTTGCTTTATGTCTCTATTGACTTGCTTCTTGAAGACAGTTCATGTAAATAGAATCATGTAGTATAGCTTTTTTAGTGTTTTAAAATTTTTTCTTAGCTGTATGATTTATAGGTTTGTCTGTTGTTTTTTTTTTTAAGATTTATTTATTTATGCATACAAGAGCCGGGTACAGGCCAGAGATACAGGGCGGGCGGGGGGGCGGGCGGGCGAGCGTGTGTGTGTGTGTGTGTGTGTGTGTGTGTGTGTGTTCACCAGAGACAGAGTAGGGAATAGAACAGGCAGATGGACCGAAATACACTGCTGAAGGGAGCAGCAGGCAAGTCAGGAGAGGTCTGCTGTGCCATGTGGGTTGCTCCCTGGCCAGCCGGGGATCGAACTTGTACTGTAGAGGCTGCAAATTGCCTCATAGTGTGGTGCTAAACCCCTTGCATCACCAGGGAGTCCCCAGGTTTGTCTGTGTTTTAACATGCACTATTACTTCATTCCTCTTTATGACTGAATCATCTCTCATATATACCACATTTTGTTTATCCATTCACAGGTACATGGACATTTGGATTATTTCTGCTCTCTGGCTATTTGTGAATAATACTGTTTGACAATTTGTATAAATTTTTATTTGTGAGCATCTACTTTTAATTATCATTGGAATGTAGCTAAGGAGTGAAATTGCTGGATCATTTGATAATCTGTTTATGATAATCTGTTTTTATATATGATATTTAGCATTAATAGATTTTTTTTGAGGGGCCTCCCTGGTGGTGCAAGGGGTTAAACACCACACTATGAGGCAATCCACAGCCTCTGCAGCATGAGTTTGATCCCCGGCAGGCCAGGGAGCAACCCACATGGCACATCAGACCTCTCCTGACTCGCCTGCTGCTCCCCTCAGCAGTGTATTTCAGTCGGTCTGCCTGTTCTGTTCCCCACTCTGTCTCTGGTGAATCCTCACACCTCCCCACCCCCATATCTCTGGCCCGTACTCTGGCTTTTGTATGCATAAATAAATCTTTAAAAAAAATCAATATTTTAGTTCATAATCCAAATAGACTTGTAATGAATGATTCACTTAAAAAAATAACATCATGATTACTTTGTCTTTCTCTACAAAAGAGAGTAATATTTTGTTTTATGACAGTATTAGTATCATTTAGAGGAAAATATATTAAAAGTTCCATCTTCATTGTATATTAAATAGAAATTTTCTCTTAGCAAGGCATTAGCAGTATAACTTTTTGCCCCAATTTGTTTAGAAATTACCAGTTTTGGCAATGGCTAAGCCTGTTCAGAATATTAGTAAAGGTTTTGTTGCATAGTTAAAACAAAAAAAAAAACCCAAAACTGACATGTAGAGCAGAAAATGATCCTTATAAAAACATAAAAAAAAAATGAATGAATCAAATCTAGGTTGAACACAAAATTTTAGGTATTAGAAGAATGAATCAAGCATCATTGAATATAAATTTCATTTTGAATATTATAATGAATATTATTTTAAGTTTGTGGGAAAGAATTAGATTACTAGAGGATTGAAATTTATCATTGCTGTTTCTTTCCAACTTACTGAGCCACAACTACCTTTTTGCATTTCACTTGGTTTGTTTTCATGATGTTTTTCACTTTTTTGGTTAATAATTAATTGATTATTTTACTACTAGGAGTTCGCAGTCCCTGATTATCGTTCTTCTCATCTTGAAGTTAGTCAGGCATCACAGCTTTTGCAGCAGCAACAGCAGCAACAGCAGCTTCGTAGACGACCTTCCTTGCTATCAGAATTTCACCCAGGTTCTGACAGGTAATGGGATTTCTTTTATGTTTCAATCTAGAACTGTAATTGTGAAGCATGTATATACCTCACCAGTATGTCATTTGATTTATTTTTATCATTTTATTAACCAAGCTGTGAGTGATCATTTATATTTATAATATGTACTTTGAGCTCTTTTATATTTGTTGATGATTTTGGAGTAGTTTTGGCAATAATTAATAAACTCTTAAAATGTGTTGCCAAGATTCAGAGTTAATGTTATGTGTTAGAAAGTCAGGTAGATCTATATTTGAATGATGGTCAGCTTATGTGTAGCCTTGGTCACACTGGGTGAATTGGTGTTCTCAGTTTAAGCTGCATATTAGAACCATCTGGGGAGCTTTTAAAACTTGATGCCTAAATCCCATCAGGTTGATCAAATCAGTCTCTGGGATTAGGCCCAGACATTTTGTCAAGTTGCTTGGATGTTTTCGTTTGCAGCAAGACTTGCAAATGACTGATTAGATTCTTCAAACCTTAGTTTTCTCAGGAGTAAAAATGATGATAATAATGGCATTGTCTTCAAGGCAAGTAAGTAATTAACCATGTAATGTTGGCTCTGTATCTCATAGGTGTTCATTTTCCCTGGTGTCCTCAGCAACTCTACTATCTTTTATTCCATTCTCACACTTAGTCTATTTTGAAATCCAGCTGCCTAAGTAAATCTCCTTTCTTGTTACATTAATTTTATAAAGAACCTTTTTTCTATTTTAAGTGTTTACTGTTTTAGTCTCAAAATAATAAAATGTTTGAAATTATTCTAAAATGTCATTTCTTAGTGAAGGTTATGGAGAGAGTTCAGATCACTCTTACCCCTATATCTAGAAAATATATAATTTTTTAAAAAAATTATTTTTTTTTAAAAAAGCTAAAAACGCATCCTTTGTAAAGAAGGAAAGGCACACAGCTACTGTCATAAACTGGGAAATGTGTCATTCATTCAAGGAATGAATTAGAAGTGTCTTGTATGACTTGGCCTTCTGTTCCCTATTTCTACTCTCAAAGAAGCAGTGTTGAACAAATAAAGAGGGTCAATAAAATGCTAGGATTTTTTGGTGAGTAATACCTAATTTGAGAAAATGTAAATGGAGGTGGTGGTAAGAGTAGTTTGCTTAGGAGTTCCCATTTTGCCATTCTTGTTTCCCTTTGGCTACAGGAATGCTCATTAAGGTGGGCCATTTTCCAAAGTGATGAGCCAGCACTCAGCTTTACATGTTTGGATGACAGAGTGGGCCAAGACTCTTGGCAAAGGCTGTCAATGGCTACCCAAATGTACCTATTTCACCTCATTTCCCTATTCTCTCAGGTTGTAGAAAAGCATATGGAACACCATACTCAATCCTTCGTCTGTAGATAAATACATACTAGACAGAGTGGAGATGAGCAAGAAAAACCCAAGCACGCTATTCCACGCAAAAAAGAGGGGGTGAATAGGGGTAAGGGAAACCAAGTTCAAAGCAAATACCTGGAAAGGAAAACTAAAGAAAATAATACAGTATGCCAAAAACAAAGACCCGTGTGTGTGTGTGTATATGTGTGTGTGTGTAAGAAGATAAAAATCAAAAACATGCCTCATGAGATCTTTGTATTATGAAATAACTTAATAGAGTATTAAAAAAATACAATAAAATTGAAAAAAATAAAATATTGAGTATTTCAGTGCCTCTAAGCAGCCTCCATTTTAAGTTTAAATGTATTAAATGAGAAGGAACAAGGAATAAAATAGATGTGACAAAAACTTAAACCTTTGTCATAGAAAAGGGTCTTGAGATAACCAGAGTAAATACAGAAGAGAAGGACAAAGATTAAAGCAATTAGACAGGATTTCATAAATATGGAGGACAAATTAAAATCATCCAACATATGAAGAGAACATGTGTTTCAAAGGACAGGAAAAAATGTTCATTTAAAAAAACCCAAGTTGTTGCCTGTAAAGTGAGGGAAGAACTTTATTGATTGATAAGGACATGTTTTCTTGATTTCATCAGAAAACAGCCTGTGTAACTACTTATAATCTCTGGATCTTTGTGGACCACTATTTGGAATAGCTCTGAACTTTATGGCATATTCTCCTTAAATGAAGCTTATATTCCTTAAAAGTAAAATGGAAGAGTGTAAGTTTATTACAGTAAAAATATTATTTAATAATTTTAATTTGTTTTATAGCTATTTAGAGATAGTTTAGAGATGATGAAAATAGATTTCAAAGTTTATTGTATAATATTTTTATTGACCTCTTCTATCCTGAAAAATGAAGGGCAGTGAATATCTTTTCAAAGAAGTGTCGTTTGTGAGACATTAGTTTAAAGCTTGGCCATAAAATAAAATGTTGTTTCTGTAAATACTTTGCTAGAAAAATGAAAAGTGAAGTTAATAAATATCCATATTTACTACTCTGTGCAGTGCGTCATGTAAAGAAATCAAAGACAGTTTCTGACCTTCAAGATACTTATTATGTATTTGGCAAACCAGACAGAATGTGTTTTTTGGGGGGGGGGGTCAGAATGATGTTTTCAAAACTTTTGGATTTCTGCTTAACATCCTTGTCCTAACGATATTTCACATTGAGGTCATTTCTCTTTCTATGTAGCAATTGCTGGGAGATATGTTATTCTCTGTTTTATTATTGGTTAAATAATGATGACTCTTGTAGCCTAGATTGTCTTGAATTCAACTATTATGATGTAGGTTTAAAATTCTTATTTAATGGATATTCTTCAGCAATTTTGAATATTCTGCAAATTGAGATACTTTCTTTCCCTTCTAGATTGTTTTTTTTAAAGTCATCCCAGTTTTGCCTCCCCCAAAGAAACTTTCTGTTAGAACTAGAAGTTTGATAGTACTCCTTAATGAGGTATATATTTTTCTGGGATGGGGAAGTGAGGGCAGGGACTTGGCTTTGGAAGTAACTTTAACTAATTTATTTCCAAGTCCAGCCAGGATGTTAGCAGGGAGTTGTACATCACTTAAATTTTTTCAAGTGTTTATTTTCTTTGTGTGTATTAGGCCTCAAGAAAGGAGAACTGGATATGAACAGTTTCACCCAGGCCCATCCCCAGTGGATCATGATTCACTGGAATCCAAGCGACCGCGTCTGGAGCAGGTTTCTGATTCCCATTTCCAACGTGTCAGTGCTGCGGTCTTACCTTTAGTGCATACCTTGCCAGAAGGGTTGAGGTCTTCTGTAGATGCTAAGAAGGTAAATATTTGTTCTCTCACGCTGTGGAGTTGTTGGTTTCTAATGTTTATTTAGCCACATTCAAGCACAACCCCTTAAAAGAAAGTCCAATTATTTCAGTCTTTAAAGGTTAGAACTATGCGGAAGTAAAAATTTTGTAAAACAAAATTAAAACCACAGATTTAGTGCTCTAGACTTTTAAAGTCTGTACGTTTCATTTTTTGGTGAATGAAAATCTGAGACTGCTGTAAAGAAAAATTGCTGTTGAGTAATACATATACATTGTGTGCTGGCTTGCCTGGACTATTTTAAATAAGTATTTATATTCAGTTGCCATTTATTGACTTGCTACATGGGAGAATCACATTTTAGGTAAGGTTTAACTGTACATGTAATTCTTACAATTGCACATTCATGATCATGCCTTTGTTTTGTAATTGTGTTTATCTTTTTAATGTCTGTTTTGCTTATCATTAAGCATGCAGATTAGGAAGTGCTTGGCACTTAGGTACAGAGTAAACATTTGTTTTAGAAAGAATAAGCAGATATGGAAAACTTTTTTTTTTTTTAAAGATTTATTTTTATTTATTTATACAAGCACTGGGTACAGTCAGAAGTGCAGGAGGGTGAGAGAATTCACCAGAGCCAGAGCTGGGAGCAGAGCAGGCAGAAGGACTGAGGTACACTGCTGAGGGGAGCAGCGGGCCGCAGGAGAGGTCTGCGCTCCAACCAGTGCCACAGATGCTGCGGGCAGCTTTGCAACCCAGTGCTCAACTGCTGAGCCACCCCACCTGGGAGGCCCTGGAAAACATTTTTAAACAGTAAAGTGTTAACCCTTTTATTGTCATGTTAATATTTCCCCCAGTCTTTGTTACCAAGCCTCTTTCCCACAAAGTTAATTTACCTTTATGCCTAATGACCTTTCCTACCCTGATAGCAGATGAATTAGTATTCATACACTTTTTGAAATTTTATGTAGTGCAAATTAATTTAAAAGATAGTGAATATGTTTGCAATTTATTTTCAAATAATTTAGCCAAAAATAAAGCCTAGATGTGTGTGCATATGTAAGGAGAGAAAGCACATACAACAAAATGTTAACAACTAGTGAATCTAGGTAAAAGGATAAATGAGTATCCATTATACTATTAATTCAGATTTTATGTAAATTTGAAATTTTTCCAAATAACAAATTAAGTGGTGAAAGTTCTTTGTAAGCTAGAAATTAGTTAAGCTCTGGAAATTTTTGAGACCCACCCTACTATGTGAAATATCTATATTGTAGTCAATGAGTTTATAAGAAATATTTTGCTGGGCCTCCCCTGTGGCACAGCAGGTTGAGCGTGGCGCTGTGAAGCTGTCTGCAGCCTCTGCAGCGCTGGTTCAATTCCCAGCCAGCCAGCCAGATATCCACATGGCGGTCTCGCCTGCTGCTCCCCTCAGCAGTGTATTTCAGTCAGTCTGCCTGTTCTGTTCCCCACTCTGTCTCTGGTGAATCCTCTCACCCTCCCGTGCCTATGGCATGTACCCCAGCTCTTGTATAAGAAATATTTTGCTATCTCAAAAAAGAAAATGAAAAAGTGTAGTGAATAAAGGTTTTCTTCTAAGGCTGAATAAATTACTACAGATATAATTTATAATATAGATTTTTTTAAGCAGAAAGGGATCTTTTAAAAGGTCATTTATTCATCTTTTTTTTTTTGAAGATTTATTTATTTATGCATACAAGAACTGGGGGGTGGGATGAGAGGATTCACCAGAGACAGAGTGGGGAACAGAACAGGCAAACTGAGTGAAATACACTGTTGAGGGGAGCAGCAGGAGAGACAGGAGAGGTTTGCCGCACCATGTGGGTTGCTCCCTGGCCGGCCGGGCATTGAACTCATGCTGCAGAGGCTTCAGGTTGCTTCATAGTGCAGTGCTTAACCCCTTGTGCCACCAGGAAGGCCCCTATTGATTCATCTTTAAAAACTAAAAATGGAAATACAGTATGACCCATCAATCCTCATCTGGGGCTTTTATCCAAAGAACATGAAACTATCAGTGGGAAAAACTGTAGGCTCTCCATTGTTGTTGTTGTTGTTTTTTTTTTTTTTATTTTCCAAGATTTATTTATTTATGCATGCAAGAGCTGGGGTGCAGGCCAGAGATGCAGTGGGTGAGAGGTTTCACCAGAGACAGAGTGAGGAGCAGAACAGGCAGATGTACTGAAATGCACTGCTGAGGGGAGCAGTGGGTGAGGCAGGAGAGGTCTGCTGCACCATGTGGGTCACCTCCTTGACTAGGGATAGGTTGTGGCTTAATCCCTTGTGCCACCAGGGAGGCCCTATGGTGCTCTACATTTTTTATCGCAGCACTATTCACAGTAGTTAGGACATGGGAGCAGCCTAAATAAATGTCCATCGATAAGTGATTGGATCAAAAAGATGTATTCATATTATGGAATACTATTTATTTAGCCACAAAAAAATTAGTTAAGCTCTGGAAATTTTTGAGATCCACCCTACTATGTGAAATATCTGTATTATAGTCAATGAGTTTATAAGAAATATTTTGCTGGGCCTCCCCAGCAAAATGTAAATGACATGCAGCTATTTACAGCCAAATGGAGGAATTTGAGGGAATTATGTGTAGTAAAACAAGTCAGAATGACAAATATTCCTTTCAGTTGCCTATAAAGGATACCTGGTTCCTTTGAACCTTTGCTGACACCACATATTTACTGTTTTAAAAATTATTGTTAATTGCATAATTTTTAATTTGCTTTTATTTGCTTGTTAATAAAATGAAATTTTTTAAAAATTGATCTTCTTTTCCTGTTTTGTGAATTGTTTTTTCCTGTCACCCAATTTTCTGTTGGTGTGTTTTCTATTTTATATTGAGTTGTTTATGTTATGTTTTACAAATGATTTTTCATTTGCCTTTGGATGTTATTATTTTGAGATTGTGTTACTTTATTCCAGCAGTCTTTTTTTTTTTTTTAAATATTTTGCTATTGACTTTCCTTAACCCAAGATAATGTGATACTTTTTGTGTGTGTTTGTTTGAGGCTTCTTGTGATTTACTATTTAGTCTATGTAAATGTTTGCTGTTACGTGACTTTTATTGTAATATAAGATGTGAGGTAGGAAGGAATCTTAACTCTTCCTCCAAAATAGCTGTTGGAATGCGTCCATCATATATATTTGTTCACTATTCTTTTACCTAGTGCTTTTCTTAATGGTGGCACTAAAGGAATTTTTTTTTTTGCTAAATATTTAACCAGAAAGGAAAATGCTGATTTGCAATAATAGATCTTAGGCATGCATCATATTACCTGAGGAGTGTTTTTAAAATCTGCTGAATCAAATTTTAATCTATTTTGCTATTATATGTGCTCTGTAACACAAATTAGCTTTTATGCATATGGTAGGAACATAATATTAATATGACATGGAAGTCCTGGTGGTTCACAAATTGTTTTTCCCTGCACGTTAATGTTTCAAAGCTGTCAGAATCAAGCTGTCTCATAATAAATGAAAGAATGTTTTCAATGTATGAAGACATTAAGACGATTTGAAAATTCTGTATTTAGTCTTCATTTAGTGCAAGTAGTACTACCCAGCTTAGTGAATTCAAGAACTGTTCTGCTTTTAGAATTGAACAAACTAGTGAAGATTCAAGTGTTGAAAGGAACTGTGAAGACATTTTCTTCTGTATTTTTTAATTTCAAAGGTGGATAAAATGGTTGTACTTGAATTTGATTCCTTATTTTGATGAAACATACTTTTTTCTATTGGAAACAAATGATCTCAAGGATTTATGCCTTTACAAAGGAAGCATGAATATAAACTACAGGGCTTAAGATTGCCTAAGATTGATGATAGGCTGAATGCAAATGATAGGGGAGCTTTAACTATATTATTCTATTAGAATTGTTATTGTTTTTATAAATGCTCTGCATACAAAGTTATACAGGTCTTAAGTAATATCCATAATCCTATTTTCCCCAAAAGTCTTATATTTAGCATGTACTGTTATAAAATGTAAGATTTTTGGGGACTATGCATACGTATTCTGTTTTATCTGAAATTTCTGTTTCAGGGTGTTTTAGAACAACTATCCACCCAGGTATGGTGGTACACTTTGGTTAAAACTACTCTCACAGTTCTTAATCATTATTTAATGTATGTTGGCGCTCCATAGTCTTATGAACTATGCTCATTTTGGGCTGTTTTTAAAAAAAAGATTTATTTATACAAGAACTGGGGTACTGTCAGAGGCGCGGGAGTATGAGAGAATTCACCAGAGACAGAGCGGGGAGCAGAACAGGCAGATGGACTGAAGACACTGCTGAGGGAGCAGCGGTTGAGACAGGAGAGGTCTGCGCCACCATGTGGGATTCTCGCTGGCTGGCCAGGATTGAACTGGTGCTGCAGAGGCTGCGGACAGCTTCATAGCGTGGTGTTCAACCCACTGTGCCACCGGGGAGGCCCTGGGCTTCTTTTTAAAAATTTTCTTGGGCCTCCCTGGTGGCGCAGTGGTTGAGCGCTGGGTTGTGAAGCTGCCAGCAGCCTCTGCAGCGCCGGTTCGATCCCTGGCTGCTCCCCAGCCACCGGAGGAGGGTCCCACATGGCGCGCAGACCTCTCCTGCCGCCCGCTGCTCCCCTCAGCAGTGTACTTCGGTCCTTCTGCCTGCTCTGCTCCCTGCTCTGGCTCTGGTGAATTCTCTCACCCTCCCGCGCTTCTGACTGTACCCAGTGCTTGTATAAATAAATAAATAAATCTTTAAAAAAAAAGTAAAAAAAAATTTTTTCTTTACTTTTTTTTAAAAAGATTCATTTTTTATTTATACAATAGCTGGGGTATAGGCCAGAGGCGTGGGAGGGTGAGAGAATTCACCAGAGACAGAGTGGGGAACAGAACAGGCAGACAGACCAAAAGCATTGCTGAGGGGAGCAACGGGAGCAGATAGGAGAGGTCTGCTGTGCCATGTGGGAATCTTCCTGCCTGGCCAGGAATTGAACCCATGCTACAGAGGCTGCGGACAGCTTCACAGCACTGTGCTCAATCCGCTGTGCCACCAGGGAGGCCTCCACTGCGCTTCTTTTAGTCTAAAGAAAAGCAATACCTTAGTTTAAGATTCATTTGTTTTGCTCTATTCTATCTTTACCTCAGACTGGAAATCATTAGGACGTGTGCGCGCGTGCGCGCTGTTAGATTTTGGGTGGAGGAAGACGTTCATTCTGTTACTGTTATCTGATAATTTGGAGGTGGAATGAGATGATATAATTGACTAAACCAATATTGTAATATAGGCAGGCTTGTTTGCCCTTTAGGAGGGTAGGTCTGGAGCAACAAAAGTTTCCGTGGTCGTTTTTCTGACTTCTATACCTCAGTATTGGCTTATGGAAAGCCTGAAAACTTTTTGATAGGAACTTTTGACCCTGTTGAGTGGGATAGGCATACTTGTAGTTTATACTATTTCCCAGAAATTTGTATTATTTTACCCGGAGTTCATACTATTTCCTTAGATGTTGAGCTTTTGAAAAGCCATTACAAGGAAGTATCTGAGACAAGGTTTTCTTTGTCATGGTTGCATTATTATTTCTTCAGAAAGTCTCTACTTTCTCAATAGCATTAACTAAAGGCAGACCAGCCACTTAGCCACCTTATTCATGTATAACTTTTAGGATCTACAAAATAGTGAATCATACATTTAAGCTATAAAAGTGGTATAAACATCAGTGGAGAGAGAGAGAGAGTGTGTGTGTGTGAGTGTGTGTGTGTGTGTGTGTGTGTGTGTGTGTGTGAGGGAGAGAGAGAGAGAAAAAAAAAAACTGCTATCATAGGACTGCTATATAGAGGAGAAATAGAATATGACCTGTCTGCTCTGTTTTCAAATTAGACTTTTTAAGGGAAACACTGAAAATAAGTGAGGAATAAATTGTTCTTGATTTTTCTTCTCTTAAGGATCCAGCATTTGGAGGCAAACATGAAGCTCCATCTTCTCCAATCTCTGGGCAGCCATGTGGAGATGATCAAAATGCTTCACCTTCAAAACTTTCAAAGGAAGAGTTAATACAGAGTATGGATCGTGTAGATCGAGAAATTGCAAAAGTAGAACAACAGATCCTTAAACTGAAAAAGAAACAAGTAAGTGTTTGAATTTGTTGCTTTCTGTATTCTAACAATGCATGTTTCCCTAAAGAAAGTATATTAAATTTTCCGTATATAAAAAGACTCATGCCTATGTATTCTGTGAATTTTTAGGGTTTTTTGGGGAGCTATTAATTTCCTTAGTTTCATTCATTTTTCCTGCCGTATTGTCTGATTATTGATAGCAAAACTTGTTTGTCTATTCCATTTTTGATCTGTGTTATTTCTGGTTTGTTGCTATTTCATATAATGGTACTGTGTTTTTGGTTTACATGTAGACAGATTTTCTAGGACATGTACCTAGGAATAGCATTGGTAGGCCCAAGGGTATGCTATTCCATTGTACTAGATGATGCTAAATTTGCTAAGATAACAGTACCATTTTACAGTCTTACTGGCAGTATATACAAGTTCCAGTTGGTGCATGTCCTTGCCTGTACTGATTATTTTTTTCCAGTTGAATGTGAACTATTAATGTGTTTTTAATATGCATTTCCCTGATTAGGAATGAGACAGAGCTTGCTTTTTATTTATGGATTATTGGTGTTCATATAGATTATTGGTACTTTGTCATCTTCCTATTTTTTGTATTTACTAAAATCTGTTGTTATAGATACAGGAGATAACTTCTAATTGTGCCTTGCCTTTTTTTTTTTTTTTTTTTTTTTTGGTGTGGGGAGGATTTTTTTTTTAACTGAGCTAAAAAAATTCACATGCCATCATACTCATCTTTTTAAAATGTACAATTCGGTGACTTTTAATGTATTCTTAAAGTAGTATAACTATCACCACTACATAATTTCAGAACATTTTTATCACTTGAAAAAGAACCCTCATATCTGTTAGCAGTTACTCTTTTTCTCCCCCCATCCTTGGCAGTCACTGTTCTCTGTTTCTATGGACTGCATATTCTGGGCTTTCTCAGATAAATGGCATTTTGTGTGTAACCTTTTGTTTCTCATTACTATGTTTTCAGGATTCATCTATGTTATATCTTGTATCAGCACTTTACTCCTTTTTATGGCTAAATAAAATTCCCTTGCATGAATATATTGTTTTGTTTATCTGTTCACTGGTTGATGGACATTTGAGTTGTTTCACATTTTGGCTATTATGAATAATGCTGCTACTGATATTCACATATTTTTGTAGGGTCATTTTTTTTAGTTCTCTTGGATATATACCTAAGAGTGGAGTGCCACTGGTTCATATTGTAATTCTCTGTTTGAAGTTTTGAGGAACTACCAAACTGTTTTCGTTATGTTTCTACCAGCAGTATATGTACTATTTGCTCCTTACCCTTGTCAGCATTTGTTATTTTGGTTTCCATTTCCTTAATGACTAATGATGTTAAATATCTTTTCATGTGCTTGTTGGCCATTTTATATTCAGACATATCTTGGAAATATTGTGGATTCATTTCCACACCACCATAATAAAGCAAATATCACAATAAAGCAAGCCAGGAGTGTTTTGGTTTCCCAGTGCATATAAAATATATTTACACTATACCTGGTCTGTTAAGTGCAATGGCATTATGTCTATAAAATCAATGTACATATCTTAAAAAATACTTTATTGTTAAAAAAAATGCTATTATTAGAGACTTCAGCAAGTCAATATTTTTTTGCTGGTTGGAGGGTCTTATATAAAATGCATTATCTGTGAAAGGCAGTAAAACAAGGAAAATAAAGGCATGCCTATATTTTCCTGAGAGAAATGTCCATTCAGATCCTTTGCCCATTTTTTGGTTGGGTTATTTGTCTTTTTATTGTTGAGTTGTAAGAGTTCTTTCTATATTCTGGATATTTAAACGTTTGCAGGTATATTTTCTATTCTGTGGGTTGTCTTTTTACTTTCCTGATAGTGTCTTTGCTATACAGAAGTTTTTTGTTTTCTTACTTGATTCATTCAAATATATATTGAGCAACTAGGAAGATACAAAAGTGATTAAAATACCTTCACAGAAGTGAGTGAAATGGCAAGCAATGGAAAGCAAAGTATAAGGTTTACTGAGTCACAGCAGTTAAAGTGCTTTAGGAAATCCAGAGTGAACTTGCTTCTAGCTTGGAAAGGAATGTCAGTTGGTGGCAAATTAGGAAAGGGGATTGAGATTAAAATAGAGGCCATCAGTCTGGATTGCTAATAGTATACACTATTTTAGTCTCCTTTTACTCTCTCTTCATTTTTGAGAGTAATTTAAATTTATCTGTAGTGCCAGGACTGTTCAATGCATCTTTCTGGATATGGCCTGTGTTTTTGCTTTACTGTCTTCTAGTGAACAAGGCTCTCTCAGTGTTTTACGAGTTGTTTCCTCTTTTTTTTTTCTGGAGTAATGTGTAGAGATTTCTTTTTTGGGAGCTTTTTCCTCAGCTTCATTATCATCTTTATCTGCATATTTTACTTTTTTCTGTGAACTCTTGCTACCACTTCCAGGGGTATATCTCTTTCTAGGAAAACTAAAGAGTTTCACATTCTCCTCCTCATCTTCTAACTCTCCAACTTCTTCCTTAGCTTCTAAGTCCTGTTCACTTATATTCACAGACCCTCAATCACATCATAGACCATAGGAAACCTGAAAGGAAAACAGTGGCTGACCAGAACAGATTTTCAGAGTTACTAGTGTTACTTGAATTGCACTGCTTTCTTAAGTCATTGCCTCTGTCTTAACAGTTTGCAATTCATTTTTTGCACCAGAACCTACAGTGTTCTTAAAGATAAATGGTGCTCATTTTCATCATTATCTGCTTTAAAGTGATTATTTTGTTGTTCATAACTAAAAAGATAGTTTGGGGGCCTTGGGGAGTTCATGTCTATGCCCATTGAATCTTCATGGGGTGGTGGCACTCACTTAGTTGGGAGAGAACATGGTCAGAGATAAAGGATTACTGTTCCAGAGAACAACCTTGCATGATGGAATCACAGCTAGGTCACAAGTTTTTAATTGTCTTGCAGTCCATTTTATTTTTCTTTCACAATTTGTGCTTTTGATGTCATATCTAAGCAACCATTGCATAATCCAAGGTCATAAAGATTTATACCTATGTTTTCTGTAGTTTTAAAACTCACATTTAGAGTTTAATGTTTTCTGGTGAACAGAATTTCTTCAGGTTTTATATTAGAAATCTAATATAGATACTCTAGAGTCAAATAGTATAGGGTCAAAATTAATTTTTTTCCTGTATAGATAATTAATTGAAAAGTTCATCTTCTCCAGTTGTCCTGTTATTTTAGCTCTATTCTAATTCAAGTTTGCATCATACATATGTATTCATTTCTGGACTTGTTGTTTGTCTATTAGGGATATTGATGCCACAATGCAATAGATATTCTCATAAGTATTAGAGTTTTATAATCCTTTTTTCTTGTAAGGCAAACCCCACTTCTATAGGCATGTTATAAATACAACATTTTCTGTTTTCTAAAATGTCTTTCTGTAATTTTTATTGTAATCATACAGATTATAAAGATCAATTTGAAGAGAATGATACCTTTATGATACTGAGTTTTCCAATCCTTGAATATAGTGTATTAGTTCATTTAGGAGGTTTTTGATGTTTTATTACTTTCTGTCCTTTAATATTTTATATGCCTTTTGTTAGATTCAACACTGGGTACTTTCCATTTTTGATGCTATCGTTAATATCTTTATTGCAGTTGATTTTTTTTTTTTTTAATAGACCAGCGGCCTCCCTGTGTTTTTTTTTTTTTAAGATTTAATTATTTATTTATAAAAGCACTGGGTACAGTCAGAAGCGCGGGAGGGTGAGAGAATTCACCAGAGCCAGAGAAGGGAACAGAACAGGCAGATCGACGAAATACACTGCTGACGGGAGCAGTGGGCGTGGCTGGAGAGGTCTGCGTGCCATGTGGGACCCTCGCTGGTGGCCGGGGATTGAACCCAGCTGCAGAGGCTTCAGGCAGCTTCGCAGCCCAGCACTTAACCGCTGCACCACCAGGGAGGCCCCCATCCCAGTTCTTAAACCTTTTCCATTATCTTATTGCTCTGGTAACGTTTGTAATACAGCATTGAAAGTGATTATCCTTGTTTCTTCTAAAGGACTACTTACTTTTTACTTTTTATTACTAATTATTATCAGTTTTTATAGACAGCCTTCATTAGGTTGGGAAATGCCCTTCAATTCTTAGTGTGTTAAGAGTTTTCATCATTAAAGGATGTTGGTTTTGTTTGTTTTTTTAAGGGTTTGCTTCTGGTTCTGCTTCTTGCTAACTCTGTTACCTCACTTGCACAAAAAACTCTGCTTGAGCTTCAAGGAGCTTCTGTAAAATAGGGACAATAAGAGAATGTCTTTGACTAGATTGTTGGAAGAGCCATGTTCACTTCTTTATAAATTCTAAATAAGTACTTTTTCATAAATACTCATACCAAGTTCTCAGAATTTGTCAGCTGATCTTTATCCTAGAGAGATTAGACTTGAACATTTTGACAATAAATTTTCAATGGGTCAGATCAAAATTGGGCATCAATAATTCACAATTCATTGAAAAATTGAACCTAGGGCCTCCCTGGTGGCACAAGGGGTTAAGCACCCCACTGTGAAGCAGTCAGCTGACTCTGCAGTGTGAGTTCAATCCCTGGCTGGCCAGGGAGCAAACCACTTGGTGAGGCAGACCTCTCCTGTCTCTCCCGCTGCTCCCCCCAGCAGTGTATTTCAGTCGGTCTGCCTGTTCTGTTCCGCTCTCTGTCTCTGGTGAATCCTCTCACCCCCTTATCTCTGGCCTGTAACCCAGGCTCTTGTATGCATAAATAAATAAATCTTTAAAAAAATAAAAAGAAAGAAAAGAAAAACTGAACCTAAATCTCAGTTGCCTTTGTGATCCTTAATATAGTAACTGTGAATTAAGGACATAAAGAAAATTTTTAGATATATGACTCCCTCAGCTTGAAACTCCTGATACTGCCAAAAGTTGGGGGAAGGGGAAGGAAGGAGCCACAGGGAACAAAACCCAAAAAATCCATCTAGTTGGAGCTTATAATGGCGATGCTGTTTAGCAATTCTCTCAAAAGTTATCAGAGGTACCACTCCCAGTTCTATATGAAGACTGACTTCATATTTGTGGTCATATTTTATATATAAACTTCCTAAAAAAACTAAGCATATAGCAAATGCTCAGTCAATTCTAGTAGGTTATTTAATAGAAAGCATATAATTTTCTACCTGTGCTTTATTTACCTAGTACATACTACTCTTTATATATGATCTTTAAATAAAAGAGAGCTATAAACCCATTCTTAAAAGAAAGTGATTTTTTTTTTTGGATGTTAAATTTTTTATGGTGGTTTTTCTGCATATTTGCTATCACTTCTCCTTTAATATATTAATACAGCAAACTACATTACTTATTTTTCTAATGTTAAAACACCTGTGCATTTCTAGGTCTAACCTAACTTAGGCATGATATATTATCTATTTTTTATAAATCACTAAATTTGCTTTAACAGTTTAGGGTCAAAGGACTTTGTCATTTTTTATGCTACTGTTGGTATTATCTGTTTTTTCCAGCTTTTATTTTGGATTGATTGTCTTACTCCATTTTCTCCTGTCCTACTAGTTTGGATTTTATATGCTATCTCTTTAGGTTTAGTGGTTCTCTAGAAATTTTATATCTATTTATCTTGAAGCTTAAAACTAATTAGTATCTTAACCACCTTCTTAAGTAGTATGAGGACGCAGAACTTCTTAATTTTTACTTCTATGCTACTTTTGGCTTTTATTTTAGTTCTTGTTTTATTATTTTATATAGGCAGTGTTCATTTAGGTTTACCCACATAGCTGTCATCTTATTTGCCCAGAATTCCTTTTTGCAATGCAGATTTGGAGGATGCTTGAAGAATGTCCAATGAAAATTTCCTCTGGTGAGGATCTGTTATTTGGCAATTCAGTATTTGTTTGGTTTTTAAATGTTGTCATTATGCATATTATTGAAAGATATTTTTATTTGGTATGTGATTATTTTCTCTCAGCACTCTTTTTTCTGGATGCCATTGTTAAGGAATCGACCCTTGTCTAATTTTTATTCTTTTGTAAATAATCTGACTTTTCTGTCTGACTGCTTTTAATATCTTTTTTCTTTGGATTCTGTTATTTTTACTGTGATATATTTAGATGTATTTATTTTAATCTATACAGCTTGAGAGTCACTGGGCTTCCTGAATGTGTTGTTAGAGTTTTTCATTAGTTCTGGAAAATTCTAAGCCATTCTCTTTCTTTTTTATAAAACTCTTTCCTATAGTGCCTTTGTTATAGTCTTTTGAACTTCCAGATAGATGTAACATCTTACCATTCTTGTCCTTCATGTCTCTTAATTGCTTTCTTTCCTATTTTTTTCTTCTTTGGGCCTCATTGTGAAGTTTCTTCAGTTTTGTCTTTCAGTTTGTAGTTCTCTTTTCAGTTATATTTAATCTGCAGTCAAATGTAGCTTTGGTTTTGATACTTAAGTTTTTATCATTTTTTGGGCTCATTTTTAAATCTGCCTGGCCATTTTAAATGATAGTTCTTTTTAAAAAATATGTCAATCCCTGTTTAATTTTTCTGATTCTGCTGGGTTGTTTTTTGCCTCCTTTAGTTTCTTTACTTTTACTTACAAATTGTTAACAATACTTCTAACACTAAATTATACATTTGTTGTATGAGATTAGATAATAAAAGTATTGTGTAATATGTGGCATGTAGCAAATAATGGTTTGTAACCTATTACAATATTAAAAATATTGAAATATGTGACACTTTTGAGATTTATAGTACCATACATTTTACTGAAGAATATGAACGACAACTTCAGCAAATAAAAAAATACTGTAGCTGGATAGGAGCACAGTATTAAAATTTTTGTGTTTGTTTTGTGTTGATTCGTATTTTTTATATTTTAATAAAATTTCCAACTAAATTTATTTTAAAATTTGTAAACATTTTTGATAAGTTAGTGTTAAAAGAGCAAAATAGTTAAGGGAAATTTTTATTTTTGTTTTTAACTTTGTTACAATGGCTTTGTCCCAGGACTGCTTTGGTACTAAGAACAAAATATGATTTCCAAAAGCTTGGGCATACCTTTCACGTATAGAGAAAGAGGGGAGGGCCCTCTGAGCAGGAAAAAAAGGACATGGTTGAAGAACCTTTTCCCATAGAAATGATCTCACAACTCCCAACTGTCTTTCTTTTACTTACACATATAGCAGATTGCAAAGGTACTTTCAGTTCCAAAGTGGAAATGGTCCTCTAAGCTTTTCTTGGAGGATTTTTATCCTTTCTTTTGGATGTAGTCTGACTTATATTGCCAGGAACCTAGACGATCAGTCTTAGTAGTACAGATCATTTTTTTCTTCTAGGCCTTTATTATACTTAAGATTTTAACCTAATGTCTTTTTTATTATCTTAGTGAACTTATACCATTTTCATGTGACTATTTGTTGAGCATTTACACCTAAATATGTCACTAGTTGAGGTACTGAAAAAAAAAAAAGCAGTGGGTAGACCTTTAAATCTGCTTATTTCAGTAATACTTGTAGGTAGTATATACTGAGGGTATGGTTGTAATATGCCTGACATATTTTTAGTCTTTTCATCCTCTCAAAAAACTGTATGATAGGTAGGATTAATATCTCTATTTTATATACAAGTGGTTTAGCTACTTGTAGCTAATCACCTAGAAGAGGTCTTAGGATCATACCATTGTTAAAGGTGATCCTAAGGCTCAAACTCAGGCAGAATAATAGAGATAGCTTTCTGCTTTATATTGCACACACAAGAAGTAAATATTTTTGTGTTTTTTGATAGTTCTTCTTGACTACAAAATATAGACATTGGCTGAGGGGGTGAGAGAGCTGGTCTGAGTTAATGATTAACTCTTAAATGTTATTCTACTGTGCTTTCCCCATCAGACATTAACACATACTGTGTGTAGCTATAAAAATAGAAGTGGTTTTTTTTTTCCAGTGCTACAGAAAGTCATTGTGATGATAGAGGTATCTTTATGTGTTTTAATTTCTTTTATTATTTTGCTTCAGATTTATCAGGATGAAAATATATAAGATCTACACATTTACCTAATGGTGATTTATGTTTGTAGTTATTAGTCAAAATAAATCTGATTGGATTTGTTAGTCCCCTTGGGTCTATTAAACGCCAGTAGATTAAATGATTACCCTATAGAATCAGCAAATCATGGCTCAGTAGCATGTGTTATCTCTGGCGATTAATTACTGGTGGGGGTGACGTGCAGCAGATGCCTGACTCTTCCTTTCCGGGTCTCTTAGCAACAGCTTGAAGAAGAGGCAGCTAAACCCCCTGAGCCTGAGAAGCCTGTGTCCCCTCCTCCTGTGGAGCAGAAGCATCGCAGTATTGTCCAAATTATTTATGATGAAAATCGGGTAAGCTCATGCCATTTCTCATGATATAAGCCTTTAAGGCTACTTGACTGCTTTTTCTAGTTATCAGTGTTCTGTAGTGGTGTTAAATTGTATTCAAGCCTGATTACTGTTAGAATTTTCAATGTTTTTAAACTTTGACTGAACCTGGTGTTTTCTTCCTTATAGATTGAGAAAAGTTTATAATTGTGTCTAAATTAGTTAACATTTCATTTTACATGTTCTATAAATATTATTTGATGAGAACATAATTTTATCAGCTGAATCTCTCTCCTATTTATGCAAACACTGGCAAACAAGTTTAGTAGCACATAATACGAAACAGCCATTCTGTACTTTCTCACTTCATAAGGGGCATTTAATGGCAAATATCATTAATAATCTACTAGAGTTGGGTCATTGGATATGGAAGTGACTTCCATTATCAGCTTTAGAATTGATGGCTTGACTATTGTTTGAATCATAGTTGACCTTTAAGTAGACTTTGTTTTCTTGTTTTTATTAAAATAATTTCTTTCATATTCTTAATTAAAAGTGTACATGGATTTAGGAAAGCCAGGCCTCAATTCTATGAATAATTTTGTGATGTTGAGGCTAGTTTTTGGCCAGAATGTAACTCAGGAATGAATAGTTAAAGGGAAAGTGATTTCAGGTAAAAATAAAGTCCAGAAAACTTCTAAAAGAGCTGCTTGACAGTGGGCTTCCAGTGTTCCCCAATCCAAAAAAGAAAAATAAGCTCATAAATATTATGGAAGGGAGTATGCCTGATAGATAAAAATGGTCATAAGTTAGAAGTTGGGATTGGTAATTCAGTTTATTTGCTTTGCAGTGAGTGGAGTCATCAGACAGCTACCTCTAACTTTATGATAGCTCAGAGCCTAAAGAAAATTGGCCCTAAGAAATACAACCATGAATTAGTCATTAAATATTTATAGAAGTGATCTTGTACTTAGATATACATGTATTTATATAGATAGATAATTGAAAGTTATAGTTTTTGTCACAGGTAGATAAAAATATGGACAGTTATATTTTTTCTTGGCTGTACTCAAAAGTAGTCCAGTTTATTGGATTAACAGCACATTTCTTATGAAAAGAAGTTCAGTTAGGATACAGGGCAATAAGGGAAAGTAGTGACAAGGACTGCCTCATGGTATGCCTAGATGGGCAGTGGCTTGGTGGGTGACTCAGGGATATGGCCCAAGATTGGGGAGGGGGATGCTCTTTTGTTTAAGAGAAACTAGGAACATAGGGTTCTCCTTATGTGAACTCTCTGGCTTTACAAAATACTCTATAGAACAACAATTTTGTGGGCTGATTGGCTTCATGGCCAATTTGTGAACTCAGGGCTAAAGTAAATCTGGATTAGAGTTAATATAATAGTGGAAAAGAATCTTACATAATGTTGACTTCTTCATGTTGAGTTAATTTTCAAATAAATTGAATTTGGTAGTTTTTATTAATTGATTGGACTTCTTAATTAACCTTGTCTCACAAACCTAATAAGTAGTTCCAGTATTAGTAAGTTCTTTGGTTGCCTCACTAGGATATGAGGGCTGAAAATTATTGAACAAGTTATCAGTGGATTTAGTTTGTGTTTAATTTTTGTATGTATGTTTTCATTAATTAGTATAGTAAATGTTCCTCTGTATCCATCAACAAAACTGAAAACCCATTTCAGACTTCTGTTCACTTTAGAATTTATATATTCTTCATTCTGTAAAGAATAGGAAAACAACTTTATTTGAAATCTGTCTAAATGTTAGGTTTATAGTAACTCACAGTAACTGTAGAAATCATCTTAAAAAAATATTCCTTTTGTATGCCTTGCTATCATCTGCTGTGACTGTGCTTATGAGTCATAGCATTGTTACAAAGGTTCCTGGAAGGGTGGAGATGGCAGCACAGCTGGACCTGGAGCACAGGCTTTCTTACTATTGACTCCTCAGTGGTTTTCCTGCCTTACCATGCTGCCTTTTGTCAGGTCTTCACCTCCTCTTTAGCTTTCTTTTATGAGTGACCTTATCTGTTCTGCCACTGTAGGCAAAGAGAGATGGGTGATGACAAGAGTGCATCTCCCTCTTGTTTCTTGTTTGGCAGCAGTCTACATTGGCTAGGAATTAAGCCTAATGTGGCTAAAGAGACATGAGCCATTATCTTCTATAAGACATGTTTCTTTTATTTAGAAAATTAGTGGGTGGAAAGAAAACTACCCAAAAGTAATGGTTAATTTTAGAGCTGACTTCCTGAGAGAAAAATTGCTTTGCATCTTATTTAAACTTCAGGCTAAGAGTCTTTTAGTCTCTAAACAGACTCTGTTCTTGCACTATATTTAAAGTTCAGTTTGCTGTTACCTTTCCCGGATGAGGCTTTAAAAATAATTTTTAGAATTATAATACACAGAAGAGGGATTGTGTGTAATTTTCAAAAACACATGTATATTTTGATTGAATGATTTGCAATATAATGTGACCCAAGAAGAAAGAAGAGGTTGACTATGGAGAGTGTACTTAGAGCCACCGATCTCTGGTTGCCATGCATGTGTCCTGGGAATTTCTCTTTCTTTGCCACTCTGAATTTAGTTATTCAGTGAAGTGCATTAGTCTTACCCCCCTAAATATCTGGTTAACTGTTCCTCTCTTCTTCCTTTCCAAATTGCTTAATTTGAACCATCATCTCTCACACAGACGATTGAGTTTCTTTCCTTCAGTCATTTTTTTTTCTTCTCAACCATCCTTCATATTTGAGTCCCCTTATCTGTTTTTCCAAGTAAAACCTTTTGATGATATACTATTTTCTACAAATACCCCCAATTTTTGATCTGTGCTTATGTGGCTACCTGCCTGGTCTTGGCCTGATATTCCTTTCTTAGTGATATCTTACCAGAATACGTTTTAAATGTTCCCTTGAAATTCTTAGTACTTTTGCCCCATGATGTTGCTTCTGCCTTCAGGTGGTTTAGTGTTTTGTCTTTCTATGTCCAGGGCGCTTGTACTTCAAGATCCAGCTTAAGTATCATTTTTCTATATGAATCTTTTCAAGACCCCTTATCCTTCTGCACCAGGAAGGGTAACTTACTCATTGTTTTTTGATATCTAGCAAGTACCTGGCACATAGAACATAATCAGCATATGAGTGAGGAATGAATTATTTCTGTCTGTAGATTTAGAATACAAATTATAATTTGGAAATGTGAGGGTTTTAAACTTTTTTTCTGTTAAACTGTTGATAGGTTAATTTGTTCTTAGCAGTTAAACATGTAGTCAAATATTTAATAAAGCTTTGCAAAACCTAAATCTTTGGATCTGCAAACATCTTAAACATCAGTCTTTAAAATTGCTCTGTTTTGGGCCTCCTGGTGGTACGGGGTTAGTCTCAGCGCTATCAAGCTATCACCAGCCACTGAAGCACTAGTTCCATCTGTGGCCAGGGAGCTAACCCACATATGGCAAGGCAGACATCTCTTGTCTTGCTCGCCGCTGCCCTCAGCAGTGTATTTCAATATATCTGCCTGTTTTGCTCCCCACTGTCTCTGGTGAATCCTCTCACCCCACACCTCTGGCCTATGCCCCAGTTCTTGTATGCATGAATAAATAAAAATAAATCTTTAAAAATTAATTGCCCTTTTAAAAGTGTATTAATAGAATTCTGGTAAATATTTTTGATAATACAGTTTCACATGCTTGTCTCTATTATTTGTGTACAGTTCTACTTTGCCTTTTCTTGATGTAGACTCTATAATATATATAGATTGCCTTTAAGTAATTTGAATACTAGTGACTTTTGGTTAACATTTCTTGTTCGTGGTCTAGAGAGATTTTAAAATTTATCATCTGTGAAAATATTTGTGTTATTTAGTATATGCCCACACTGATAAATTTGAGTTTTGTCTAATTACATTTTGGCGTCTTGGGCTTAATAGGTACCTTAGAACAGTTTTTTCCCCCTTCAATTGGAGACCTTTGTATTTGAAGTAACTTGGGGGAATATTGGAGGACCACTGGCATTTAGTGGATAGAGGTCAAAGTACCCTGCTAAATATCTTACAATGTGGAGAACAGCCCTCAGAACAAAGAATTGCCTGGAACAAAAAGTAGTACCAAGGTTAATAAACCTTGTCTTAAAACTATCTGTAGAAGTAAATGTACTATGCAAATTTAATGGATTTTTATAGTTTTGTATTTGACATTTTGATATATTCTCATCTTAACATTTTAAGATTTTTGGAGTGTGGAAATTGTTTTATACTATTTTTGTGCTTCCTATGCTAATTAAACCATTCTTTTCACATAATATACACTAAATAAATATTTGGTTGTGATTGATAAGTAAGATGGAAGGGAGAATGTTTATTTAAGGGATTGTCTGTCTTTACACTTGGGGACTGCTGATTGATATTCCCCTTTGTGTGTCACATCAAAAGCTCTGGAGAGCTTTGCAGCTACAAACGCATTGAGGAGGGAGTTGCTGCAGCAGTCAGTGAGTGATTGTTACTACTGAAAATGTGAGAACCATGGACACATTTCCTAGCCATATAATTCTAGTGTACATTTGTCTATTAAGGGAAGGTTTCTGTTAGACAGTACCTTGTTGTAGATTAATTTACTTTTAAAAATGGCATCTAAAAATATGTAATTCAGCATTTACATGCCACCAAATGCTTTTGAGTAATTCAAGCTAATTGTTTCCTTTATTTTTGGCTATTACTAAGGTTTTATTGTAACTAGAAAATAAGTTCACTTTCAGTTTTTCTTCAAAGAGAAAAATTTGTCTGACTAAAGATTAGCAACTTTATGATTTTTATGGTTTTAAATTTTCATTAAAATTATGAATTAAAGCATTTGGAATTAGATTAATTTTAAATAGATCTCTATTCCTCCTCCCTAGAATCTTTATTTTAATAAATTTTTATTAAGGTAATACTGGTTTATAGCGTCATATAAGTTTCAGGGTATGCAGTGTTACACCTAGAATCTTAATTTTTAATTTTAAGAATTTATCAATTCTTGAGGTATTGCTTTCAATACAAATGTTAAGCTTTGACTTACTTTGGTGAGGAAAACTATAAAAATAAAATTAGAGCATATTTTAGCCTATTACATGAAAGAGGAGTATTTGGAAATAAAGATTAAGGTCAACTGTAGAGTAATGTTTAGGTAAATATTGTCAAATAGGTAGTGATTTTGATTTTGAGTAATGTAATTTTCAGTTATACAGCACAATAATGTCTTTATTCTAGAAAAAAGCAGAAGAAGCTCATAAAATATTTGAAGGCCTTGGCCCAAAAGTTGAACTGGTAAGTAAGAATTTCTTTTTTCATTTACAGTGCTTTTTTGGTAGTAGTTTCTCTTGAGGTAAGATGGGATGCAATATATTTACTCTGGAATGAGAGGGATGTAGATGGGCAGAAAGTTTTTGGTAAAATTGAAAATAAATGTGCACAAACTTATTTACCTTTGTAGAAGCATTGTCCTAAGCATGGTTTTGCTTGAGCAACTGCTTAATCAGTCCTGGATAGAAGGAAAAAGAAATAACAGAAATAAAAAGCCCTTTGAAGTCACACTGTTACGATGAGATGGTACTTAATATTCCTTTGCCTTTTAAATTAAAAATATATGAATGACTGTATTTATTGTGGATTTAGAAACCATCAATACTTAAAGGCATGGCTTTATGAGGACATAGGTTAAACAGTTATTCATGGAACTCACATCCGGGGTTTTGGTAGGGCATGTATTAAATAGCCTCATTAGTACTTTACCTGGGCTTACATTAAAATACAAATTGTTGCTTTGTTCCTTCATAGACATATATGTAACACTTTGTATATAAATGTTCAATTTATTTTATAGCCACTCTATAACCAGCCGTCAGACACCAAGGTGTACCATGAAAACATCAAGACGTAAGTATTTATCATCTTGGAGATCTTCAGTTAAAGACCATACATTCTATAAAGAGATTGTTATATGTTATTTGCTGACATATTATTATAATATAGTGTAAGTGTGTTTTAGATTTGTGTAATTTGCTGTCGTTTTACTGTATGTTATCTTCCTCTGGCTTCTTGGGGGTTGGGGTGACAGCTTTGAATTTCCGAGGCCAAAAAATGAAATAAAATTTATTGCATAAAACTAGCTGGTTTTATAATCTGCTAGTAAAAAAGGTGGATACTTAACATTGAAATGGCTTACCTTGAGGCTTGAATTTTTTGCCTCCTGTTTTGTCTTTTTTTCAGTGGAGTACCTGCAAGGCGCATGATGAAGTAAGATAATGAAGCTTTTTCATTTAAGACTAGTGATGACACCGTCCCCCACCAAGCCACATCTGCCATTGCAAAGTAGAAGTGCCACGGATCATTTTATCATTATTCAAAATCCTATTCTAGGGAAATCCCTTCCATGATCTTGCTAATGACGGTATTTGTAGACCCTTCTGCCATTTAATGTCCTGGTGCCTTGGAAGCGCTCAAGTCACCTCACGTGGGTGAGGAGACTGCTCCAAAATGTAGTTTGCTTAGCCTTGCTCATCCTAGATACCAGGCCTTTATGGATGCAGATTTTGAAATAATAAGTGAAAAGAACCTAATTTATTGAGCTGATTGAAGAGAGGAAGCCAGATAGACATCTTTTTTTTTAAATTATCATAGTTTAAGAGAATTTTAGGTGAATTATTCTTAGTTGTAACAAAAATGTGATATTTCTACTTTATATGTTTTATTAAGTACAACCAGAACATTATAATTATTTACTGGTATAGTTACTAATGAGCACATTGCTATATATATATATATATTTTTTTTTTCTTTTCAAAAATTTCTTACTAAGGGTATGTGCATTACATTGGTTAACTACTTTGCAGAACTGGTGGCAAATATAATTTGCATGGTAGTATGCATGAAAAATTGAAATTTGAATAAGTTTAACTTTTGTTAAGTGTGGTTCATAGTAAAAGTCATATACTTAGAATTTTTCTGTGAGACTGTACTATGGTCTTGACAACCCTTAGAAGTAGGTTAGGCAAAACTATTCTAAAATATACCTTGTTTTGGAACTGTTTAGCTGTTTTAAAATTTTTAAAAATAAGAATAGCAGATAAAATCTAATCGACTACTTTTAATGATTTTTTTTTCTTCACAAAGCTTTAGTTATGTTTGTGTTCTGTTTCTCCCCCCCCCCCACCCCCATATTAGCTGGAGAGCAGATGTGTCTGATTTATTTCCTGCTATCTCTACTGTCTACTACAGTGCTTGCTAGTATACTGTCCTATACTTAGTACAGACTGGCTGACTTCTTCACTGTTATTCTTAGGAAGCTTAAAATATTTATTGATTGTCATTTGCCTTTAAGTAACACATAACTGCAATTACAGTTAACTGAATATATGGTAACACTTCCACTCTGTATCACCTTTTGAAACACCTTTATTCTGCTGCATGCATCCATATGAATCGTTCAGTAGCTATTCTTTCATCACCATCATTTGCTTTGTATGAAATAATAGCAAATGTGCATTTTAATAATTCTTTTAATCTCTTGGCTACTTTTCTGTATAGCTAGCTCCTGATTGTTCATGCTTATTTGAATGGAGTCAGTGTCACTGTTAGTCCTGAGTGGCAGATAATCCAAAAAATTACTTCTACTTGCCTTGGCTTTGTATTTATATTTGAATAATCAGCTTGAAATCTGTTCTGGAAGTAGGTGGGGTCTAAATATTTATATTTAACCTGCATGTCATTGTTTTTTGAAATAACAATGTTTAAAGTTTAAAAATTGAAACTGTTATATTGCTGTAAGAGAAATCTTCCTGTTTTGTCACTTTGCCCTCCATTACTTCCTAGAATGGATTGTCATTTTCGTGACTGAAGAGAATCTTCTGTTTATAGCAGAAGTCCCCTCTCTAAATATATTGCTATACATTCTCATACAAGGGAGGTCAGCATCATATCTAAGGTGGTGAGGTACCTTTAAAAACTTCCTTCTCACCTACCACCCCTCCTCCAATGAAGTTTATATTACCAGTGTTCTTAAGAAGAATCAGTAACTGTAATTACAAATTGAAGATAAGATTTCTTTTTATTGAAGGTAATAATTGAAAATTAACTTTTAAAGTCTTGCTATAGAACAGGAGGAATTTTAGTCAGTTCTAATTATTGCAAAATTTTTATTTTGCAGATTGAAAAATTAAAATTAATTTTGATTACACCACATATTCTTAAGTGATCTTTGCTTGTTTTCCAGTGTCTTTGAAAAGCGAAAAGTGAATGCGTTGTGCATTTTCTTAATGTCATACAACCATATTTTTCTCTTCTAGAAACCAGGTGATGAGGAAAAAACTCATTTTATTTTTTAAAAGAAGAAATCATGCAAGAAAACAAAGGGTGAGGTCCTATCCTTGTTAACTGAAATTTGTACAACTTTCCCATCCCCACTTGTATAGACATTCACTTTCACATTAATGAGAATTAATGAGATTAAATTTTTGAAAAGTGGCTTATTTAGAAAGTAACTAGATGTGACTTAAATATAAATCAACTTTTGGCAATATTTTTATATCACAATTCATATTTAATTCCATTGTCAAATTAATTTCTTTGGTCATCTATCGATAACATTTTCATCTTGTTCCCCCCCCACCAAAAAAAAAAAGAAAATGGTGAGTAGTTAAAAATATGAAAAATAGGATAATCTACATTTAGTCTCCTTAGCCCTCAAACAAATGTGGGTAAGTTATGGTTGTGCTGATTAGACATTACTGTTCTTTCTTTTAGAAACTGGGTCAGCTAAAGTTCAGTCTTTTTAAATTCAAATAGTTTTTCATTTTATTGTATAATTTGCAGTCCAGAAGTTTTATGGTGATAATCTTCTTGAGAATTAAGTTACAAAAAATTTAATGCCAGTGTTCTTATTTTCATAAAATGTTCATACTAATTTTAGACAAACTGTTGATTCATTTAAATTCACTTATTTAGTAAGTAAATGATGTTATTCACATCAGAAGTGAACTTTGTACCTTATATTTAATGATTTGACAATTTAATGAAGTTTGAATCAGCAATTTTTATTTGGTATATACAACTTCTGTTGTCTTAACTTGCTGGTCTAGTCCTTCAGACATCTTAAATTGCTGGTCTTGACATTTTAAAATTTTGTGTGTGTGTGCAAATAACAGACAAATATTAAATAAGAAAGTAGCTGAAGTATTTTTTCCTGTTCTTTGATTGTGTTGTAATTGTGGTAATTGCTAAATTTGCTGTCTGGTCATGTAAACACAGAAGCACAGATTTTGTTTTTGGGCTTCACAGAATATTTGTCTATAAAGTTTAAGTGTTTAACAATTTGTTTAATGATCATTTATTGGCTGTTTACCCTGTACCATGTATTCTTCTACAAAGGTGAGCAAGATAACCATATGGTTTTAGCCTTTAGAAAGCCTAAGGTATGGGTATGAGGGCACATCAATCATCAGGTAGTTACAGTATTGATGCATAGTGTGGCAAAGGATTGTGAACGCTGTAAGAGGGATAGTAATTATGCATACGTGAATCATGAAGGGACACTTGCCCAGGAAAACTAATTGTCAGGAAAATTGAACAGACAGAAGTAGTAGCATAAGTGAAGGACTAGGAGGTGTAGGGAGTGTGACTGGTTCAAAGACACTTAGTTTAGATTGACTTGGGAGTATAGTGAGAGATGATGAGGCTACGGAAGGAAGTCAGGACCTGGAGGTACCATAACCCTGTAAGCCACATAGGAGACTTTGAATTGGATTCCAAGAGTCTCTTAAGTGTTTAAGGAAGTGAAATGTTCACATTTGTATTTTAAGAATTTGTATCTGGCCACAACATTGAGAATGCTTGGGAGACATTTAGGAGTTAGTTTAATCTAGGTAAGGGTGATATTGACCTGGACTGAGGATGTAACTGTAGAGATGGAGAAAAAGTGAAAGATATAAAAAACATATAGGAGTTGAAAAGAATGATTAGGAAGTAAGGGGTAGAGGGTTGGTATTGAGTGTGAGGAAGATACTGCTCTCTTCTCTAATGCCAATTTCTGAGATGACCAATGTTAACAGTCTTTCATTAGTCCTTCCACACCATTTTCTGTGTGTCATTAGCTATGTACACAGTTCTGTGTACATGTGGAGGGGTTCTTCTGTATTTTTCATATGTATTTAAAAAATAGGATCATACTTGATTGACTTCTCTAAAGATGTTAATTACGTTTAATGTGTTTTAACTGGACTTCTTTTCAATCATAAAATACAATCAGTTTCTGCCTTTCTCACACTGTCAAAAATGTTTGTTTATATAGCATTACTTATTATAGCAAAAAAATTGCAAGTAACTGAAACCCCAACTGTTAAAGTGTGTTTTCTCTGATAGTTTGAAAAGTAACAACAAAATGTTAGTACTGTTCCCTATAGGTGATTGGAATATAAACTATTTACATGTTTCTATTTTTAATTTTCCATTTTTTTGAATAATGACATTGTTATCAGAAAAACAATGATTGTCAGTTGCTAGTAGTAGTTCATTAATTAATTACTTTGTATAGTCTTAAGGTGAACTAAAAGATCCCAGCTAAAATATACTCTGTATGTTGATCTTTCATAGGAAACAGGAGCTCCTTTTAAGATAAAGGACAGCTTTTCATTCACAATTGAGTCATAAGCCAAATGTACTTCTGACTTGACTTGACTATTATACTTTATTAGGTTTGTCAAAATCACGTTTTAGTTTAATTATTGATTTGCACGGGTATTTAATAGGAACAAAAAATCTGCCAACGTTATGATCAGCTCATGGAGGCATGGGAGAAAAAAGTGGACAGAATAGAAAATAATCCTCGGAGGAAAGCTAAAGAAAGCAAAACAAGGGAGTACTATGAAAAGCAGTTTCCAGAAATTCGAAAGCAAAGAGAACAGCAAGAAAGATTTCAACGGTAAATAGTTTGATATTTAATGACTATGCAGTTTTCTTTTCAGTCACACTTGCTCTTTCACAATACTTTTTATTACCTGAAGATTAAGACAATTCATAAGGAATTTTTATTTTGAATGTAAAATTTGATTATCAATCAACAAATACTATTTTTGTGAATTTAGTACTTTTAGATTTAATCATACTGTTGAATCTAAATTTAAGTGAACATTTCAAAATTAATTCTTTAATTCTTGAAAAGTATCTATTTCTTTGGAAATTATAATTAATAAAAATAGACCTCAATATCTTTTAGTTTTTCATCACCAAATAATTAAACAGTACTAAATTGATTGCTAGTTAAGAAATCCTTTGATGTTAGTAGATAGTTTTTGATTTGTTTTTACTTTTAGAGAACAGCTTTAGTTTTCTTCTCCACTCTGTCATTCATAAGCATTTCAAAAGCTTTAGTTTTCTTCAGTTTTAGTTTTAAAAGCCTTAGTTTTCTTCTCCACTCTCTCATGTAAGAGTCCTATAAGCCCTTTTAATCACTGTTAAGATTTTTGTGAGAGGATAATAGTTATGTTTTTCCCCTTCTGTTTAAAAAGGTTTATGTTTTTCTAAGCCTGCAACCTTATTCTCTGGAAGGCAGACAAAAGGCTGCTTTATTTGAAATGGAAATGGCACTATTAAGTGGTTTTCTAGAAATTTCATATAAGTACTTATGCCATTTAAATTTTGACATGTAACTTTTAACTCAGCATTTAAATAATAACTAATAATAAATAATAAAAGTATATTGCTGAAAAGTATCTACTCAATAGCATTTTCAGTTGTTTTGTTTAGTTTTTCCTGACATCTAGTTTGGTAAAAAAGTTCCATTCAGAAAAATGTTTATAAGAATAATTTAATTGGTATGCTCCTTTACTAAAGACTTAAATATATTTATAATTTCTCTTTCATATTTAGAGTTGGGCAGAGGGGAGCTGGTCTTTCAGCCACCATTGCTAGGAGTGAGCATGAAATTTCTGAAATTATTGATGGGCTTTCTGAGCAGGAGGTAAGAAAATTAACTGATTTAATTCAAGTTAATTTATTATTTATTCAGGCATTTTAGCCTCATATCCTAGGAACTAAGGGTTTTTTAAAAAAGATTTATTTATGCATATAAGAACTGGGGTAAAGGCTAGAGGTGTGGGGGATGAGAGGATTCACCAGAGACAGAGTGGGGAGCAGAACAGGTGGTTCTACTGATATAGATAGGAGAGGTCTGCTGTGCCCTGGGGTAGCTCTCTGGCCAGGGATGGAACTCACGCTGCAGTGGATGGCGATAGCTTGATAGCCCTAAGATTTTAACCCCTGCGACACCAGGGAGGGTTTATTTTTATATAAGCAAGGGAATATAAAGAGTTTGGATTGTTCCAAGGACTGCAACCAACCATTGAAAATTTTAAACAAGGCAGTCACATGATCATATTTGCATTTTACAAAGATTTCACAGAGATGGCTTTGGTAACAGGAAGGCCTTTGAAGAAGTAAGGAGCTTGTTAGGGTGAAAATAAGGACTTGAGTCAGGGCAATAGTGGTAGGGATGTAGAAGAGAGGTTAATAGAAAGTTCAGTGGAGAAGACAAGGTGAATGGATTAACTGGATGAGAAAGAAGAGAAATGTCAATGTTTGCCTGGTTTCTTCTTTAGAGGACTGAGCTAGTGGTGACATTGCATAAAATAGCAAAGGGAACATGTATTTTGCAGTTGTTTGTATGTTCAGTTGTGGATCTGAGGTGCTGGTGGGAACTCCAAAGGTGGTTTCTACCAAGATGAGCTTGGGAGAGAGAAATTAGTATTAATAAAAGAATAAATTTCAGTCCCTAACACTGAATCTTTTTAGCTATGTTCAAACTATTTCTTAAGATTGGTCTCAACGCCATTCACTATCTATTGGATTTTGCCAGTTTTGATTTTATAATATGATGTTTTAAAAATCTCTAAATTTCGAAGATCTCATTTGAATGTGGTGACCCCCTTAAGTAATAATCACAGACATTTATTATATTGCTATATAATTCAGAATTTGTGATCATAATCCATGCAATGAATACTAAAACTCTGTTAAATTTCTTTGCTTGCTTTTTGGCTCATTCCATTAAGGGGCATCTCTAAGCATCCAAAACTAGTGTCAGTTGATGTGATTTCAAGCTAGTGTTTGTCTAAACCAGACTTTGGTGTTCAGGAGGATTGAGAGTACTCCTTAAAATTAAAGACTTTGTAAAAACTTGTCTGTAAGTCCATATCTACTACTCTGAGGAAGAGTTTTAGGAAAAAGCCTAGCCTTATATTTGATTAAATGCTTGTAATTTTGGTAAAAAAAAAATGCATGCAAGTTTGTGTTTACAAGCTTCCTAAATCAAGCTTAGGGAAAAATTAATTACATAGATGAAATAAAGTTCTAGTTGAAATTCTAAAGCTAATAGTGTTAAATTTTTAATGGAAAGAATATGTTAGCAAGAAATATTTAATGCAAAAGTGAGTTTAGTTAATTTAAAATTTGCCTATTTTTCTAAAATGTTAATCCTTTGTAGCATTTAATTATATACTTAAAGAATTATTTATGCATACAAAAACTGGGGTACAGGCCAGACATGGGTGGGGGGTGAGAGGATTCACCAGAGACAGAGTAGGGAACAGAACAGGCAGATTGACTAAAATACACTGCTGAGGGGAGCAGCGGGCGAGTCAGGAGAGGTCTGCTATGTTATGTGGGTAGCTCCCTGGCCAGGGATCAAACTCATGCTACAGTGGCTGCAGATAGCTTCATAGGTTGCGTCTTAACCCCTTGCACCACCAGAGAGGCCCCTATATACTTTTTTAAAGTCACGGCTTCAATGGTCTTGACATTACTTTGTGTCTTTTAGTTCTAAAATTCCATTATCTAAAGTATCAGCTTCAGTTAAGTAGTGAGTTTTTCTCAAATTGTAGTGGATTATTAAATACATGCATATTCTGTCCATCTTAATTCATTCAATAGATAGTTATTTGAGGGCCTCCCTGGTGGCGCAGGCTGTTGAGCGCAGCTCTGTGAAGCTGTCCACAGCCTCTGCAGCACCGGTTCGATCCCATCCGACCAGGGAGATACCCACATGGCATAGCAGACCTCTCCTGTCTCGCCCGCTGCTCCCCTCAGTAGTGTATTTCAGTCAGTCTACCTGTTCTTTTTCCCGCTCTGTCCCTGGTGAATCCTCTCACCCTGCCACACATCTGGCCTGTACCCCGGTTCTTGTATGCATGGATAAGTAAATCTTTTAAAAAATAGATATTTACTTGATATATGAGTAATTACTATATGTTAGATGTTTTGTTATATATTACTATTGTCATTTAGCTACAAAGTTGCTTTTTAATTTTTTTTTTAAGATTGATTTATGCATACAAGAACTGGGGTGTAAGCCAGAAGTGCAGGGGAATGAGAGGATTCACCAGCAAGGGTGGGGGGCAGATGTACTGATATACACTGCTGAGGGGAGCAATGAGCAAGACAGGAGAGGTCTGCTATGCCATGTGGATTGCTCCCTGGCTGGCTGGCAGTGGCTGGTGCTAGCTTGATAGCGCTGTCTTTAACCCCTGCACCACCAGGGAGGCTCCATATTTGCTATTTTAGTGTATATTAAGACAGTTGGTCTGTGGGCCCTCTTCAAATATCTGTCTAAGAAATTCTATTTCTTTGTTTGCAGAATAATGAGAAACAAATGCGGCAGCTCTCTGTGATCCCACCTATGATGTTTGATGCGGAACAGAGACGGGTCAAATTCATTAACATGAATGGACTTATGGAAGATCCCATGAAGGTTTATAAAGATAGGCAGTTTATGAATGTTTGGACTGACCACGAGAAGGAAATCTTTAAGGACAAGTAATTTAAATTTTAAATTATGTTCTCATAGAAGCTTATATAAGTCAGCATGAAGTAGTGGCATTTACTTATAAATTGAATTGCTTACCCCAAAACTTAGCCTTGTTTTGGCATTTGATAGGATACTGTCAAAAGTATGGAATACAGATTTGATATGACCTTTCCATAAGCTTATAGGTGGCAATATAGGTAACAGATAAGAACTGGGATTTATAGAATCATGGTCAAGAGTGGTACCCAAACTTGAGTGGATGTCCAGTTCATGTGAGGGAGCTCTTTGGACAGTGCAGATTTCTGTGCTCTACCATCCACCATTCCAGCTAGTCTCTGGTGAAGGTGCTCGGAATCTGCCCTTAACAAACCTCCAATGATTCTGCAGTTGTTCCTCGGTGACATTTAGAAATCATTGGGAATTAGTCTGTGTATAATATTTCTATTCACAGATTTTTCTTTTTACTTCTTAATAAGGTTTTAAATTATTTTTTTGTTGTTGTTTTAAATTCAGGTTTATCCAGCATCCAAAAAACTTTGGACTGATTGCATCCTACTTGGAAAGGAAGGTAAGAAATTGCATTCAGAATGTTTATGGATTTATCAGAGTTTCTGCTTGAAATTCTCTTTCTTCTGCAGCTTTCTCTTTTTTAGTTTTATTGACTTGTCACTAGTTTACATAACTATTTTTGGGAGTACAACTTCATACCTCCATATGTAAATGTGCCACACTCTACCAAAGCTCCAGTTTCACAACCCTGTCATCTCCTCTCCCCTGTATTCTCTCCCTCTCCCCCATTTTCTGTTTTCCAGTATATTTATTAATATACTCTAAGAACTATTCTTGTTTTGCTGGTTTATTTTTTTATGTTCCACAAATGAGTGGGACCATCGATGATTTTCTTTCACTTTCTGACTTATTTAGCATAATCACAACATCCATCCCTTTTGTCCCAAAGGGCACTGTTTCATCTCTTTTAATAACTGAATAGTATTACCATGAGTATATATTTCACAATTTTTTTATCCAGTCATCTCTTGATGGGCTTTTAGATTGGTTCCATGTCTTGACTATTGTGAATAATGCTGTAATGAACATGGTAGTACATAAATCTTTTCACATTAATGTTTTGGTTATTGCTGGATCATATAGTATTTCAGTTTTTAGGTTTTTTGTTCGATCTCACACCATTTACCATAGAGGCTACACCAAATTACATTCCCACCAACAATGGATGAGTGTTCCTTTTTCAATCTTTACTCACATTGTTTCTAGTCTTTTTGATCTAAGCCATTTTCACACAGGTGAAGTGATATCTTACTATGGTTTTGATTTGCATTTTTTTATGTGCCTGTAGGGCCATCTGACTGTTTTCTTTGGAGAACTGTTTGTTTAGGTCTTTCCCCATTTTATGGTTGGGCTGTTTTTGTTGTGAATTGCATGAATTCTTTAATTATTTTGGGATTACCCTCTTGTCAGATATGTGGCTTGCAAATATTTTCTCTAGTCTATAGGTTGCTTTTTTATTTTTGTGATTTCTTTTCAGGAACATTTTTAGTTTGATATTTTACCATTTGTTTATTTTTGTTCAGGAGTGTGTCACCTATGTTTTGTTTTAATGTATTTTATGGCCTCAATATGTAGTGTTCCCAGTGCCATTGAAAGAGGCTTTCTTTTTTCCAGTATATGATCATGGTTCCTAAGTCAAAGATTAACTATCCATATTTGTGTGGGTTTATTTCTGGGCTCTGTAATGTGCCTTTGGTCTGTATTTCTGGCTTTATTCCAATACCATAGAGTTTTGATCAATATCACTTTGAAGTCAGGGCCATGATACCTTCATTTTCTTCTTTTCTCTCAGGATTGCTTTGGCGATTTGGGACCTTTGTGGTTCCATACAAATTTTGTGATTGATGTTCTGTTTCTTTGAAGAATGTCACTGAGATTTTGATAGGTATTGCATTGAATCTGTAAATTGCTTTAGGTATTGTGGCCATTTTAATGATGTATATTTTTCCAATCCATGAGCACAGGATATCTTTCCATTTCTTTGTCTTCTTTTGCTTCCTTATATAGCATCTTAACAGGTTTTATTGGATAATTCATTTGCTTCATTTGTTAAATTTATTCCTAGGTTTTTCATTTTTTTATGGACAACTTTAAATGGAATTGTTTCATCAACTGTCTTCTAATTCATTGTTAAGTGTATGTGAATGCAGCTGATTTTTGTGTGTTGGTTTTGTGTTCTGCCACTTTACTATATTCATTTATTATTTCTAGTTTTTTTGTGAAGTCTTTTGGATTTTCTATATATGTCATCTGCAAATAGTGATAGCTTCACTTTTTTTCTGGCTTGGATTCCTGTTATGTCTTTTTCTTGTCTAATTGCTCTGGCTTGGCCTTTCAATACTATGTTGAATAGTAGTGGTGACAATGGATGTCCATGTTTTGATCCTGATTTTTTGGGGAAATACTTTTGGTTTTGTTTTGAAATTTTTGTACTCTAATACATAGAAGTAGTTAGAATAGTTTTTGTTTATTTTTTTTGCAAAGGGCTTAATAGAGAAAGGACCTTCATGTGACTAATATATTACAGTTATATGTTAGCACATCTTAAGTATAGAACTCAGACTAGTTTTCATGTAAATAAAAAATGACCTGATAATTATATTTCTCTGAAAACAGTGCTTTTGAGCCTCATTAAATTTCTTATTAAAATATCACAATACTGATTTTCCCTGAATTTTTTTCACAATGGATTTAGTGTTTTGAGCAAAATATTTGAAGAGACATTTTGAAATATTTATGTGTATAGAGTCAGGAAATCTAGTTACTGGTTACTGAATGTATCTTTTACATAATTTGGATTAGGACAGCTATAATCATCCATTAATATAGTAGATGTAATGTATTTATTTTTGAGCCTAGATATGCCATAAAATGCTTACCATATGCATTTCTCTTAAATTTATACTAGAAAAAAAATTTTTACCAGAAATTTTCCTTGAAAGCGATAACATGGTTTTTAAATTTTTTTGTTTCATTGGATCCTCAATAAAATGTTTTTCTTTACAGAGTGTCCCTGATTGTGTTTTATATTATTATTTAACCAAGAAAAATGAGAATTATAAAGCCTTAGTGAGAAGGAATTACGGAAAACGCCGAGGAAGAAACCAGGTGTGTTTCATTATTGTATGGAAAGTTATTTCAGGATTGGTAAGGATATGAAAATGAAAAGTGATATAATAGGAGCTTTGGGCAGCAGTCCTTCTGTCCACCTGTGCCTGTGCTGGTGCTTATTTTTGCCAACTTTCTGTCCCTCCGCAGGGCAGCAGTCCTTCTGCCTGCCCGTGACCTGTACCAGGCACTGGCAGTACTGCACTGACTTCCTATAGCAGAGGCAGCTCTCTTTAAGGCCGCCTGTCAGTGACCATGCAGGCCTCTCTCTTAGCAAACCTGTCCCTTTCGGGGATGCCCTTTCTCTCCCTTTTGTTTATGCAAGTGTCTTTTATCTTCTCTCCCTTTTATAATAAACCTGCCCTTTTGGATATTAAAAATAAAAAGGAGCTTTGTACTTAATGTGTACTTTAGGGATTGCCATTTCTATTACATTAATTAGGGTATTACGAACTTGTTATGATTATTTTGAACTTTTTATATATAATGCTTTATAGCTTCTATTATGGCTATATTTTTTCTAGTGTAGTAAAATTAATGAGAAAAGTTTTACACTTCTGTCACCTAAATTGTGCTTTTCAATGTTAACAATAATAATGTGATTAAATGTGATACCCTTAAGACCTTAATATGCCATCATTACCAGTCCATTTATCCAAGAAGGAGTCATGTAGGATAAGGGAGAGAAATAAGGGGATTGTTTACTGAAGTATCTGGGGTCTAATTTTGTTTAAGATTAACTTCATTTTTGGAATTTAGTTTAATTTTTAAAAACACTTGACCTAAAAGAATAGCTTTTAAACACAATACAGTATGTTTTCGCAGTTGCATTTCAGTGCTTTCAAAGTTGTTTTCCCCCAAAATAGCTTATCAGCAGCTGTCATAGTTCAAGTATGTTTTCCCAGAGGATGCTGTGTAATGCCATTGCCCATTCCATTCCATACCCAGATGTAAGTCAATATGGAATTGCATGCATGGACTCTGAAAGCTGATGACAGCTTATTAGCATTCCCTAAGCTCTTTTGGTTTTCCCACACAGCCTTCCTTTCTTCCCTGAGGTGTCTTGGCCACCAAATACAGGTTCTTTGACATACTTCTATCATTATTCATAGTCTTAACCCTTTTTTGTGTTTTCTGGGTCATTATTTCCTACAGAACATTACTGTCTCACATGATTTGATGACGTTGTCTTAAGAAACAGTATTTCCTGGTCAAAAAATGTATAGGAGGTGTTTCATGAGTCAATTTTGTAAAATGCTATTAGTGATTGCATAAGCTGAAGTGACCTAACATGCGCTTTCAGTACATTGGTGAGGAGACCAGAAATAAGATTATAATGAGCTGAAGCGAGTAAGTGGCAATAGTACAAGTGTGCCCTTGTGTGTATGATTTGGTTAGAAAAGAGAAAAGAGCATTGGGTGGTGGGCTTATGAGGATCAGAAGGGAGAAAAAGAGCATGCTGATACGCTGATGGAAATGATCCTCTAGAGACAAAGAGATGATTGTAACAGTCCATAAAGATTTGCTAACTGAAGGGGAGAAAATTGAATGTTGGTAGTAAGGATCCTTCCACCAAAGGATCCAGGACCTTTTCCTCTGCTTCCCAGAGAGAAAATAGAGTCAAGGTTGTTTAACTATAGATGTTAGAACCTGTTAATATTTTGAACAAGTTTCAATTATAAATTTTTAATAATAGCTTTATTCCTAATTACAAAACCATATTTACAACTTTTATTTTTAGAAATTGTTTATCTTAAACATTTTTCAATGCCAGATGATACTAGAGGATAACCTATTATACTTCACCTTTGCCAGATTAGCAATCTGCTGCTTGTGATGGCAGAGAAGAGAGCTTTAATGGGATGTTTGGTGTGACAGGGAGTATCTGTTACTCTGAAACATTGCTTTTCTGTACAAATGTTATCTGGGACACCATTTCACTCCTCTTTTTGGCATATTTGCCCTTGCTAATTTCCAGTCATGTTAGTGTTTTCTTCTGAACATTTCATGCACTACCACTGTTAGCATGTCCCAGAGTATATTTATAGAAGTGAGGTTTTCCATATGCATGCTCATCTTCACCTGATCCTTAGTATGCCAGCCACCAGGTAAATTCAGTTGCCAACAATCTAGTCCTGACCACATTAGCTTTTATGTTTATTTGTTTATTTTTTTATATTTTTTTAAAGCTTTTATTTATTTATTTATACAAGAGCCAGGGTACAGGCCAGAGTCACGGGAGGGTGAGAGAATTCACCAGAGACAGAGTAGGGAACAGAACAGGCTGACTGACGAAATACACTGCTGAGGGGAGCAGCAAGCGCGACAGGAGAGGTCTGCTGCACCATGTAGGACCCTCGCTGGCTGGCCGGGATTGAACCGGCACTGCAGAGGCTGCGGACAGCTTCACAGCGCTGCGCTCAACCACATGCACCACCAGGGGAGGCCCCACATTAACTTTTAAGTTATTACCTTGAGTTTTTTAATCTGATTTTGTATTTATCTGGTTGTTTCTCAGAGCAAAAGGATCTTACTTCGTTTTAAAGTTGATGGGCATCATTTAACTTCCTCCTTTCCCAAATTCCCAGTGAAACAACCAGTTAGGAGGTTATTTTAATAATCCCATTGGCTTGGCCTAGGCTGTAGTGGGGCAGGTAGGAAGAAATGGTCAATTTCTGTGTATGGTTTTGAAGGTAAGACTAACTGGTTTTGTTGATGAATTGATTGGGGGGTAGTTGGCAGGAATCAAGAACAGTCATCAAAGATAACTGAAGTTTTGGCTGGTGGAGTTATTTATTTGGCTGGTGATAGGCATGACTGAAGGAGAGACAGAATTAACTTGCAAATTGGGATATGCTGAATTTCAGACACCTCTTAGATGTCTAAATGGAGATGTAAAATGGGTAGTTAGATATGTAAGTAGCATTTAGGGAAAAGATCTGGCTGGAAGATAAAGAATTTGCTGTATAGAAGAAATTTCCTAAAGACTTAAAGAGTTTAGTTACAAGTTAAGAATTTTTAAATCTGTGTGTCAACCCTTTGGATTTTACCCTGGTAGATATAGAGATCCAACTAATTTGAAAATCACTTTACTGCTTTATTATCCAATCAAGTTTGAATCAGTAGGACTTACCCAAGTAATCTAGAGGGATTATGGCGTATTCATTTCAAGACTTTGTAGGGTTCTTCTGAAGTTTATGTTCAGTACTTTCAATTTTAATTTATTTACTTCCCCTCCAATCTCTTACTCATGGAGAGTAAGTTTTATTCAGATATATACTGTTGACTGAGATACTCTAAATTTGTGACTTTTAATTTGTTCCCATAAATGGTACTGCTTATTTCTTACTCTGAAAATGAGTTTTAATCATAGGGAAATGGGACAGATAATCATATTTTTTTGAAATTGCGTTCAAAGATTGTTGTTGACAAAAGTCTTAACTCTTCTTTCAAAATTCTGTTACTGCCCAAACTAATTTTATAGTTCAACTCATTAGTGTCACATTATGAGAGTGAGTGTGGTTATTTATAAATTTTAGTTCAAGCCATGAATACACCTCAAAGATTGGAAGCTAAAAACTACTCTTCAGCATTAGAAGCTGGGAGCTACAATTAGAAATAACATGCCAAGAAGTAATTTGATTCTGTGTACATTTTTGTTAGCATTTGTTCTTTTTTCCCCAGCATAAGCTTACAATAATAAACCTGTCACTATTAGATAGTACTACTATAATATCTGCTAGCAGTCTACAATAAAGCAAGTCATTGTTTTGAAACCACATTCTTCATTTCCAAGTATTTGATTATTTTTCATAAGAATTTGTGCTTTTTTATGTTGAGAGCATCTTCTCCTTTAAATATATCAGTTTTTATTCCCCAAAGTATTTAGAAAGCATATGGTTATGTAATTACAGTAACTTTGAAGTTGCAAGAGTTTCTGACTAAACTGGTAGACACTAGGTAGAAAGAATGTTTTAGGAGGATTAAAAAATTGAATATAATGGAAAGAACTTTAGAACCAAGAATGCTTTGCCTTTTTGTATCTTTGTATCCCTAAATGTTATTCCTTCACTTGGTGAACCTTGGTTTCCAGAACGGTGAGAGTAGGGGCAGTAAAATTCATCTTGCAGAGTGAACATGAGAGATACTTATATGTGTAAAATCCTTGGAGTGTGGTGTCAGGCACATAGGAGAGTGCCTCCCAAATGGTAGCAGTTGTTACCTCTGTTGCCTTCATGATGGTATTTTTTGGTGATTGACAGCTTTTACTCTTCAGGAAAGTAAGTAGTCTCAAATTCAAGTGGTTTAAAGACATTACTTATTAATAAATTTTGATAAGATAGGCAGGAGAGACTTCTGTTGCCTGAAGTGCTTTTTAACCAAAAACACCCAGTGGCTGAATAGTTCTTCATTCTTTCTGCCCTCTGTACATTTTAAGTTAACCATAGCTGCTTATTCTTTAAAAATTTAGTCATATCATTTATTACCAGCATCATTGTCTGCTGAATGGAAATTAATTTGTCACTAAAGATTTGTGCATTTTAACAAATATAAGCAGAATGTGTGTGTTAGATATACATTTAGATACAGTACTAATAAATATAAGCAGAAACTATTATTGATCTTGTCATAAAGGATCCTGCTGAAATTAACCCTGTCCTTCATTTATCATTATGAAATGTTTCATGTTATGAGAAACTCCCTAACAGAATAAAACTTTTTTTTTTTTTTTTGACTCAAATGTAAGGCTTCAGAAGGGAGGAACCTGATAAAAAGCTATCTTGGGAATGCCTATGTCTAGTAGTGTACCTTTAGAAGAATTTCCTTTGTTCTACTCAACTTCTAATCCATAAGTCCTGCTAACAGGGTTGAGGTACATAAATTAGTAACCTCCATCCTAGAAGATGGGGATTGGCACTTTTTGATACAGACATGCTTTAAATAAAAGCAATTACACTCTGATTGCTGCTGACTGCACTCTCTAGCCTCCCTGCCCCTTTCTCCCCTGGATGCTACCTAGTCAGTGTGAGTGCCACTGGGAGATGAGTAAGAGGTTCTGTTCCAGAGCTGTTCTGCTCTTTCCTTCCCATTGACTGGCTTAAGCAGGTGCTCCAACTGCTTCTTGGTCGTCTCACTAGGGAAGAACTCGAAGTCAGCTGTTGCCTGGATTTGAAACAGCAGGGAATGTTTGGGATTACATACTTACCTCAGTGTTTCTACATTAGAAGTAGAAAAGTATTAGGGAAATAAGATTAAATGTATTGTCCAAGTATAAAGAAATAGTAAATCTCATACCTTCAACTGAGTTGATACTTTCCCATCATTTCTTAGGACTTTAAACCATTTTCTGGGTTACGCAGTTCACTTGCAAAGCAAAGAGCCAAGTTTGTTGTTGGTATGTGATCTTGTTGATTCAGAATGACAGATGGGTGCTATAGTTGTGGAAGTATGTAGGGTGAGGTTATTGGCATTTGAATTGGTTCTTGTGACTACTGTGGTATACTAGTAATCAGACTGAATGAAGTTAAAACTTCCAATTATAAAGCATGCCTTGTCATGGCTGGAGAGTGTACATTTGAAAATCTTCTCGATTTCTTAGTTTTCTGTAGTAATAATAAATACTCAAAAGAAAAGGAAACTGGGAGCTAGGAAGGATGAGAAATTGGGACGGTCAGATAAAGTGAGAAAAAGAATCATGGTATTAAAATGATTTATCAAAAGGTCACAGTGGAATAGATGTTGATGGACTGTGAAAATTTCATAGAATAAAGGGATAAAAGTTCAAGATGAGGACGTAAAGCAAGATTGGCAACAGTGAAAATGTAGGATGATAGAGGCGTGGGTGGTGGTGATGGAGAGAAGATGTTCTGATATCAGAATCTTGGAGGTGAGGTAGTGCCCACTGAGTGATGAGGACACTGCTTCACTTGTGGGGAATTTAATGGGCATGACCTTAAAGTATTTCAAGTGCAGAATATCATATTGCTATAAAAGTCATTGAGATGCATTTTGAGATCCTAAAAATAATAGCAAGGATAATGTCCCATGTGATGAGATCTGTGCATTATTAGGGAGTATTTGAGAAGTCAATCTATAACTCCAAAAGAGAAAGAAATGTATCACAGGTTTTGTGAAAAATGGTAAAGTATTTTGAAAACATTTGAAGTGATCATTAAATAATAAAAGAGAGAACCAATTTGAGATTTCAGATTTCTAAGTGAAATCTTAACATTTTCATTTCTGATGGGTCCAAACTGAGAATTTTTATGTGTATGTGTGTGACT